>NC_135617.1:34791875-36061250 GCF_053574225.1 Canis aureus
ATAGGAATTAGGTGATCTTTACAGAAATGCTTCCTGGCAGAGACCTCAGCCTATACCCAGGCCCAAGGCAGGAAGGAGCCTAGCACACAAATTCCTGGAGTTATAACAGGAAAAGTGTGGCTGCTGTCTTGGTGAGCTGGGGACAAAAATCCTTCAACCTCCCATAGGAATTTGGGTTTCGATCTCATCAAACTGGGAAACTAAGGGGGCAGGGTTTAATTAGACGTGAACCACGTTTTGTCTTAATTAAGATCACTGGTGACAATGTGTAGAATTGGAGGAGGCAAAAAAAAGGGGCAGGTAGATCTTTAGAGAAGCCAGTGCAAGGGTCAAGGTGAGACATGATGCAGGCTTAGTTGGGAGTGATAGCAACAGAAATAAGAAATGTAGACGATATGAAGCACAGAGTCAAAAGATTTGGTAATGAATTGGATGTACAGAGTGAGGAAGTGACAAGGATGACTCACTGGTGTGGCACCTGCAAGGGTGATAGAGCCTGCCATGTTCCAGAGCAGGTAGCCTGTTTCAGGAAAGGAAGTTTCAAGGACTCAGTTTTGGATTTGTTCACCAGGAGTGTCTAAAAGCCATCCTAGTGGAGACATTTTTTTAAAAAAGATTTTATTTATTTATCTGACAGAGTAAGAGAGAGCACAAACAGGAGGAGCAGGAGAGGGAGAAGCCTGGATTCCAGGACCCTGGGATCTTGACCTGAGCTGATGGCAGGCGCTCCTTAGTGGAAACACTTTATATTTGAATCTCCAATTCAGAAGTGCGTTCTAGATCAGGGTGTGAATTTTGGAGTTTGAAGCACCAATAGAGAATATATAAAGACATAGCATTGATATGATCACCTAGGAAAAGCATGTTTGTCTCAATCCATGAAGAAAACACTATTAAATTCTCTGAAATCAAGTAAACATGATCCCATAATTTTATTTCCAATACCTTTCCATAATATTTTATTTGGTAACCATTCTTTCTGGTCTTTTTTCTAACAAACTAATGTAATACAATGGAATATTACTCAGCCATTAGAAATGACAAATACCCACCATCTGCTTCAACGTGGATGGAACTGGAGGGTATTACGCTGAGTGAAGTAAGTCAATCGGAGAAGGACAAACATTATATGGTCTCATTCATTTGGGGATTATAAATAATGGTGAAAGGGAATTGAAGGGAAGGGAGAAGAAATGGGTGGGAAATGTCAGAAAGGGAGACAGAACATGAAGACTCCTAACCCTGGGAAGCGAACTGGGGGTGGTGGAAGGGGAGGAGGGCGGGGGGTGGGAGTGAATGGGTGATGAGCACTGAGGGGGGCACTTGACAGGATGAGCACCCGGTGTTATTCTGTATGTAGGCAAATTGAACACCAATTAAAAATAAATTTATTTTTAAAAAAAAGAAAAGAATAAACCTCCCCCACCCACCCAAAAAAAGACCTTAAATGTTATGGCTCTATGTGCTTCACATTTAGATGAACTAGCAGCAATAATTGCCTTCTCCTCATGTGCTTTTCATATTCCTGAGTTCAGTAAAATGGTTACTAACAAATGCTTATCAGAAGTTCATTGTGTCCCCTTTCACAAAGATGGCGTGGAAGGCGAAGAAGGAAGCCCCTGCCCCTCCCAAAGCCAAAACCAAAGCAAAGGTTTTGAAAGCTAAGAAAGTGGTGCTGAAAGGTGTGCACAGACACACAAAAAAAGATCTGAACGTCACCTACGTTCCAACCTTACGTCTCCAAAGGCAGCCCAAATATCCTCGAAAGAGCACCCCTAGGAAAAACAAGCTTGATCAATATGCCATCATCAAGTTCTCCTGACTACTGAATCAGCCATGAAGAAAATAGAAGACAACAACACACTTGTGTTCATTGTGGAGGTCAAGGCCAATAAGCACCAGATCAAACAGGCTGTGAAGAAGCTCTATGACATTGATGTGGCCAAGGTCAACACTTTGATCAGGCCTAATGAAGAGAAGAAAGCATATGTTCCACTGGCTCCTGACTATGATGCTTTGGATGTTGCCAACAAAATTGGGATCATCTAAACTGAGTCCAGCCGGCTATAAATCTAAATTTTTTCACCATAAAAAAAAAAGTTCATTGTGAATCTATGACATCTAGTATGTTAGTATGGAAAACATTTGCAGTGTACTAGCATTTCTCTGTTTCCATGACTGAAATCCTGCTGGTCCCATCATCATCTACAATGTAAAATCCAAACCCTAGGCTGCATATTTTTCCAGACCCTCTCTTGCCACATCCACATAACATGGCATGATTTTGCAGTAAGTTCTTACATTGCTTCCCTCTGTTCTGCTTTTACCCATGTGTATCCTATGCCCAGACAAAATAAAAATGCAGTGTTTCTTATTAAAAAATTATGAAGAATTTCAAGACAGTGACAATATAGTATTAAACCAAGTAAAGGGTCCCTCTGAGGCCCTATGCAGTTGCATAGGTTGCAGGCCCATGTCCTGGCCTGTTTCCTGCCCCAGGGATAATAATAGTATCTACCTCATAAGGCTGGTTGGGGATTAAATGAGGCAATAATGTAAAACAAATAGAGTGTCTTAGCACATAGTAAATATTATGTAAGGGTGAGCTATATAGATGTACACAACAGAAGATAGTTCATTGGGACTCTGGAGTCCTTTTTTTGTGTTAGAAAGAACCTTGTCTTCCAAATCTTAATTTTATAACATAAGCCTATTTAAAAAGAATACAAGAAAAGTCCTCATATTTTGCATCTTATATTCTTTACTCTCCTTCCATTTAAATCTTCCCCTAATACTACTCAACACTCAACCCTTCTAATTAATTGCCTCTTTGGTAACTCAAAAAAAGGAAAAGGTATAGGGGTAGGATCTATATTTTAACTTCTTTAGGAACTTGTGGAAAGGATGAGTGCCTGATAACCACTGGTCAAACCTCATTCTTGGAAAGAATTTCAACAAGAAAACATCTTTGAGAAAAGTGTAATGGAAAGCAACTCAGACACAACTAAATATAATCTTATCTCTGTCAACTTAGAGGAGAGGAATCAAAGGAAGAAAAATCTGGAATATTAAAGTATGGCCCCATAAGCCATTTTCGTGCCTAATTTGCCCTCTTTACTTTGTGGAGGAACAAGCACTTGAACCAGAATAATACCATATGATTTCACTTACATGTGAAATTTAAGAAAGAAAACAGATGAACATTTGGGAGGGGGGAAAAGAAAAGAAAAAGTAAAGAGGGAAACAAGCCATAAGTGACTCTTAATGATAGAGAATTGAGGATTGATGGAGAGAGGTAAGTGGGGGATGGGCTGGATGGTGGCTGGGTATTAAAGAGAGCATCTGGGATCCCTGGGTGGCGCAGCGGTTTGGCGCCTGCCTTTGGCCCAGGGCGCGATCCTGGAGACCCGGGATCGAATCCCACATCGGGCTTCTGGTGCATGGAGCCTGCTTCTCCCTCTGACTATGTCTCTGCCTCTCTCTCTTTCTCTCTCTGTGACTATCATAAATAAATAAAAATTTTAAAAAATTCTTTAAAAAAATAAAAAATAAAAAAAATAGAGAGCATCTGTTGTGATGAGCACCAGATGTTGAATGTAAGTGATGAATCACTTAAATTCTACCCTTAAGACCAATATTGTACTGTATGTTAACTAAGAAAATTTGAATTCTTTTAAAAGGGAAAAAATAATACTAGAATTTATCATATTCAAGTTGATATTTTGAAAATATTTTCTGTCTGGATCTGAATTTAAGTACATTAGAAAAATATGAGAATTTACACAGAACAACCAACTTGTTGAAGAAAGAGGTGACTGGATTCTTATCATTGCAAGTCTCTAATTTCTTTAGAAGTAGAAAATGATTTCAAATGTTGTCAGTATATCTTGAAAAGTAACAACATTTCTTGCAGATATTATATAAGAAATAGTAATAGACATTTTCCCTTTTCCCAGATATTATTTTAATACCCTAAAAAGGGAGAAAAATGACCAAAAATAGTAGCAATCATCATCATCATAGTAATAGTGATTTTCTTCCCAGGAGCTTAAAGTCCTTGTTAAATATCATTTTATAATGAAAAGAAGGCAAATGGACTATTGAATTACTGGCACTACTATCATTATTTGGATAATGTAATAGCATCTGTAGTGAATTTTAAAATAGTTGAGAAAATCAAATATCCAAAACATATAAAAAAGCACAGGGATTTCTCTTGTTTTGACCTCTGAACTTCACTCTCTACAAAAATACCTGGGTGATGGAGTTCTGATAGCTCATAATGTAAATTATGCCAGCCTAAGCGTAAGACAACATAACAATTTAGAGAATGAGTAGCAAATTGGAAATGTCACACTAACCTATTAGTCTGGATTCTCAGTGTTGGTGACTCACAAATGGGGCAGTTATTTCAGTATTGGCATCTGTGACAAGTCCCACACCAATTCTCCAGGAAAATTAGATTCTTTGGAAACAAACAGACAGTAGAGCAATTTTTATTAGTCAGTCATTAGTCCATCACTATGGGTGTTGAAGTCATTTAGTGTACAGGTAGCAATGATGTCATCCATTTAGGGCTCTGTTAGTGTAACATCTCTGGCTAATATTTTTGTTAGCTAATAAGTATTTGATTCTTCAAATGTGTAACTTTAGTAAAATTATTTGAAATTGCGACAGACATACTCTTGCTATCAGTATAACTAAGTGTGTTAAAAATATGCTCCTTTAAGGAGGCAAAATCGCTTTTTGGAGTGTAGTTCTGCTGGACAGGGGCTTTGGAATTAGATGGAATTACATGTAATTTCTGTCCCCCATTACTTAATAGCTGTGTGGATGTGGACAAGCTAACTTTTCAAAACCTTTATCTTCTTGACCATAAAGTTGTCATAATAAGAGTTCCTACTTCACAAATTGCTGCAAGGAGTCAAGAAATAATCCATGAAAAATGCTGAATACATGTAAGCTGCCAAAAATCTCATTATTTATACATTAAAATTCATTTTATAGTATATTAGAAAGAATATAATATCTAATATAACTTAGGATAGGAGTAGATTTAACATAACCTCAAAGATCAGTATTATCAGGGTTGTCAGCCATTCTTACCAGAGCAGTCATTTTTGGGGGGATTCTGAAGAATTCACTCAGAGATTCTGAGCATTATTTGGGGTAGAGAAGACATGAAAGAGGGGGTCATGGGGAGGGGTGATGAGCTGGGTACATAAGAATTGGAGGACCAAGGCAGATTGACACAACCCTTCCCACCAGAGCATCTCAATGTCATCTGACAACATCTGTGATTCCCCACTTCCTTTTACATTCACGTCCAAATCATCAGCTAATTGTCAGAGTGACCTTCAAAATCAATCTAAAATTTGACCATGTCAGATGACATGAGCTTAAAGTCTCCACTTTAACCTATACCACCATCATTTTCTGTTGTTCTTCCTCCGACTCCCAGCTCTCCCAACAAATCTGATCTCAACACCAACCACAGCCATAGTGATCCTGTTGAAATCTAATTCTGATTTTTGTCACTCCTGTACTCAAACCATTCCAATGGCCTTCTAACTAATGTAGAGTAAGCTTCAAAATCATTTCCACATATCTGCCAAGTCACCCGTACCTCTCTGATATCATTTCCTACCTACCACACTCCTCCTTTGCCCTCCCTGATCCAGCCACACGTCTCTGCCGTTCCTCCAACATATCAAGCATAGTCTTTTCTCAGGACCTTTGTACTCATGATGCTCACTGTCTAGGCCACTTCTGGATGGCATCTGCACAGACACTTCTTTCAGTGGACTTTACCAGGGTTGTCTTCTCTGACTCTCCTCCATAAACCAGCTTCCCCATCACTACACTTTTTTTCCCTTTACCGCCACCAGACACTTTATTTGATTGTTTATTGCCTGAAAACCCCTCCCAATAAAATGTAAATTCTATATGAAGAGAAATTTCTTATTTTGTTCATTTTTGTATCCTAGTACACAACAGGTGCTTAACAGAACTTTATCATTCATTAGCAGAGTAGAGGAGAAAGCAGTATCCTGGTAGACTATTAGGATCTTGGCTTGTGGAAGTGAGCAGGTAGTGGTACAACTCATTGAGTTTGGAAATCCAAGAAGAGAACCTGGTCAGGGATGTTTTAGTTCTCTACTACTGTTTAGCAAATTACCTGCAAAGGCAGCAACCTAAAACAGCAAGCACAGAGTTTCAGAGATGTGGGAGCAAATTCACTGGGTGGTTCTGGCACAGGCTCTTTACCTGTTGTAATCAAGCTACCAGTCAGGCCTACAATCATCTCAGGGATTTGTTGATGATTGAAGAATCAACTTCCAAGCTTGCTTATGTGGTTATTGGCAGCTCTTAGTTCCTCCTTAGTTGATGCCTTGGATGTTTCAGTTCCTTGTAACATAAGCCTCTCCACAGGACTACTCACAACACAGCAGCTGGCTTGCCCCCAATGCCCCTCCTTTCTGTGTGATATCCAAAAGAGAGAAAGCATAAGCAAGAGAAAGCTTTCAAGATAGAAGCTGCAGAATTTTCTAACCTAGTATCAGAAGTGACATGCCATTACTTTTGCCATATGGTATTGGTCACACAGATCAACCTTGGTACAATGTGAGAGGGGACCATACAAGTGGGTGAATACCAGGAAAGAGGGATCATTAGGGAACAGCTTGGAAACTGGACAGCACAGGGGACAAATGGTAAGTTCAGCAAAGTACAGGCTGACTTTGAAGGGCCTTTCAGATATTTAAGGGGAACTATCAGACAGAGAGTGGTGGGGACAGTTCTAGCAAATGAAGACAGGTCAAGGGAACCAAGATAACATCCTAATTTAAGCATGCTTCTATGATAATCACAGCTTTTGAGTCAATTTATTATCTTGAAATTTCAAAAAAATTGAGATTAAAGTTGATCTACTTTCATTTCGTTTTGTACCACTAATATTGTTATTTTTGATTACGAACTTTGAAATATATATATACCTATTAAAATTTAGGAAAATCTGGGGTGCCTGGTGGCTCAGTTGGTTAGGCATCTGCTTTTGGCTCAGGTCATGATCCTGGAGTCCTGGGATCAAGCCCCACAAAGGTCTCTCTACTCAACGGGGAGCCTGGGCTCCCTCTACCTCTGTCTGCTTGTGTTCTCTCTCTCTCTTTCTGTCAAATAAATAAAGTCTTAAAAAATAAAATAAAATTTCAGGAAATCTTCCACTCCATAACTAATAACTATATAATTAAATGGTTCTATTATTAATTCATTCTAGTAACATTTAGTGGATTAAGTAATATTTATAAAGAATAAAATTAGAATACGTAAAATCTATTTTATATCTATCTACATCATTGGGAAGTTTGAAATCACTACACAAAAACATTTCCCTACCTCAAGTCTTCTCTATTATCTTACATTTCAGAGAAAAAAAAGAACCACCCCTCCAATTGTGTCCTTGATGCCACCTGACCCACCTTCTCTGAGAATGTGCTCATGAATGATCTCCCCACATCTCACCTTTCTAACTACATGTTCTCATAAGATTCCTCCCCTCAGCTCATGAGTATATTCATGCCCTCTTCTTAACAACTCTTCCTTACTTCTTCTATCTCATCTTCTTTCTTCCTTTCTCTGCCAAACTTTACAAAGCAAATACATTAGCTACTTCCTATTTTTCCCCTCCATTTATTGAAATCCAACATACATTCTCATCTGCTCTATTGAAACCTCTCTCCCATGGCTTTACAGACCTCCTAGCCATCAAATCCAGTGCTTTTTCTCACTTTAATCTTTGTCTGCAGCACTCAATTGTGTCAGAAGCCTTCTTGTAACAAATCCTCATTTCTAAGTTTTCACTACAGACTCTTCTGTTCCCATCTCCTATCTCTCTTCTCTGTTGGTAGCTACTCTGTCTCATGGCACCAGCCCAAATAGAGGTATCTCCCAAGGATTGATCCATGGATTTCTTTTCCTTCATGTTTTCTCCCTTGCCAGTTTTACCCAAGCTCATGATTCCAAATACCACCTGGATGTTGATAATTTCTACCTATCTGTTTATAGCTCTTATGTATCTCTCAAGCTCAGTGCCATATTTTTAACTATAATACCACATTTTTTACTGAAGTTGATGTATTTCCTCCTTAATGGGATATCATCCTCCTGACACCCCAGGCTGAAAACATTTTCATGCTACTAGCATTTCACTTTTCTTTGCTTGCCAACATGTAGTCAATATTCATTCAGCCTTCATACAGTATAACATTCATTACTTCCTTATTCTCAGCACCCCATCCTACTTCAGGCCTTTATGATTTTTCATCTGCAACACTGGTGGAGTCTCCAAACTTCCCTCCATTTTTCTCCCTCCACATTCTGTTTTACACATGGTGCCAGAACCTTCTAAAACATGTCTAGAAAGACATCAGTTAAGTCCCTGTTACAAAATTAAGTCCAAACTCCTTATTCTGACATATTATTCCTCCATTAACCGATCTGGACTTAGATGTCACATTGATTACCAAGCTCACCAAAACACTCCAGCGTTCTTGATTCAGTTTCTGCTTTTGAGTGGACTTAATAATTTAAGGCTCAAAACTATTATCTGAAACAGCAAAAATAACTGACTTCTAATTAATGATCAAATTTTGTAAAGAAAAAGATATTCGCAACATTTATTAAAGAGGTAAGGGGAGATATCACAATAGGTATAGGGATAACTGCAATGGAGTTCTGCAGTACAAGAAAGAGATTGTGCTCAATTCTACATACAAAAAGGAAAAGTGAGAATTTATAGCCAAGGAGTGGGGAGGCCAACATATGTTGCCAAGGATATGTAGAAAAAGGAACCCGCATGCATTGTTGGTAGAAATGGAAACTGGTGCAGCCATTGTGGAAGACAGTATGGAGGTTCTTCAAAAAATTAAAAATAGAAATATCTTATGATCCAGTAATCGCACTACAGAGTAGTTACTCAAAGAATATGAAAACACTAATTCATAACGATATATATGCACACTGATGTTTATTGCAGCGTTACTTAACAATACCAAATTATGGAAGCAGCCCAAGTATCCATCAATGGATAAAGAAGATGTGATACACACAACACACACACACACACACACACAGAATATTATTATTCAGCCATAAAAAATGAAATCTTGCCATTCACAATGACATGGTTGGAGCTAGAGAGTGTAATGCAAAGCAAAATAGTAAGAAAAAGACAAATTTATGATTTCACTCGTTGTGGAATTTAAGAAACAAAACAAACAAAAGAAAAAAAAAGACAAACCAAAAAACAGACTCTTAACTATAGAAAACTGATGGCTACCAAAGGGGAGAAGGGTGGGGGATGGGTGAAATAGGTAAAGGGAATTATCTTGAGTTCTCTTTCCTATTTTGTAAGATGGTAGGCAAGAAAAGCTGAGAAGCTGGATAATAAGGAGAAGAAACCTGAAGCCAACAAGGCTGATGCTGGTGGCAAGCTTAAGAAGGGTAACCTCAAGGCTCAAATGCCAAAGAAGGTGAAGCCCCAATGCGGCCAAAACCCTATCCTAGTCAGAAGAATTGGCAGATATGCCTGATGGGCTGATTGGCTATGTATTCCAGAAAGACCATGTATAAGAGGAAGTATTCAGCAGCTAAATCTAGGACTAAAAGAAAAAGGAGAAGGTTCTTACTATTGTCACAAAACCAATTGGTGGTGAAAAGAATGGTGATATCTGAGTGTTTAAAACTTCATAAACAATGCCTAGATATTATCCTACTGAAGATGTACCTCAAAAGCTGTTGAGACATGGCAAAAGAAACCTTTCGTTCAGTATACGAGAAAACTTCAAGCTAACATCACCTCTGGGACCCTTTTGACCATCCTCACTGGATGCCATGGAGGCAAGAGGGTGGTTTTCCTGAAACAACTAGGTGGTGGCTTGCTACTTGTGATTAGACCTCTGGCCCTCAATCAAATTCTTCTGTGTAAAATCCCCAAACATCTCACTGATGCTTAATTCAAGAAGAAGCAGCTGTGTAAACCCAGACACCAGGAAGGTGAGATCATTGACACTACGAAAGAGAAATATGAGATTACAGGGCAGCCAAGGTTGATCAGAAAGATGTGGATTTACAAACTCTACCAACAATCTAAGCCGTTCTTCAGCTTCAGGGCTGCCTCTGCTCTGTGTTTTCTTTCACAAATGTAGTTCTAAACTTCTTACGAAGAACCTAATTAAATAACAGATCCATTAAAAAAGAGTACAGTTATCTTGATAAATACTAAGCAATATATGGAATTGCTGAATCACTGTATTATACACTTGAAGCCAATATAACACTATATATTAACTATACTGGGATTAAAATTTTTTAAAAAGTCAGGTCCTATGTGAGAAGAGTTCAAAGGAGCCTGAATAGAGTTTAGTTAAAGAATCTTTGTCAATTCAGCTGAGTTCAAATACTAGCGACCCAGAATCTCTGGGTGGCTTGGCGGTTTAGCACCTGCCTTTGGCCCAGGGCTTGATTCTGGAGTCCTGGGATCAAGTCCCACATCAGGTTCCCTGTGGGGAGCCTGCTTCTCCCTCTGCCTGTGTCTCTCCCTCTCTCTCTGTGTCTCTCATGAATAAATAAATAAAATCTTTAAAAATATATATATTAGCAGCCTAAACAAATAATCCCCAAATCTCATTTTCTTAAAGAACAGAAACGGTTTTCAATGAAAGATCTTCAATCAGCACATTTAATTATTTTTTATCTGCAATAAGACTGGCTTTTCATCATTGAGTCAAAAAGTTTTACTCTGCAGCTTTGTCTAGTTAGAATGGTAATAATTCAACCACGTAGCCAATTTGAAATGCATCCTTTTCTTAGTTTTGTAATGAAAATAAAAATGTTAAACAATATGTAGGAATGTGATGTTAGATATGTTTTGTGCTCACAAAACACAATTATCTACTAACAAAATTTGATCAGTAACAACACCTTATGGGTTAATCTATGAATTTAGAGGTAAAGTCATTGATAGTTAAAATCATCAGTAATTTTCATAAGCTAGAAATTCACAAAATTATGTAAATTATAATTCTACAGAATAGGGGTTAATTCCATACATATCAATATTAAATACCATACTAGAACTTAAACACAGTTTGAGGAGTGTGAAACTCCAGGAAACGTGACAAGAAAACATATCACTCAAACCAAAGTGTATTTCTTTCCTGCCTGATTGTACGCTAAAACAGAGAAAAGTTAGCACACTGATTGATTATCCCCATAACCCATTTTCTCATACTTCACATGGGAATTCCCTCAGACCCTCCCAGGGTACCCCTCTTAGTCCTCACATTTCTTCCTGTAGGCATGAGCCTAGTAGTAGTGGGTATAGAGCTGCTTTCTTAGTATGGCTGGTTACCAATATGACCCAACTGGGTATGGAAGAAAACATGCCTTGTGTATATAACAAACAAAAAAGTCTTTCTTTGACCTCAATTTTTAATTAACACTCAGCAATTTTTCCTGTACTTCCTAATATGCATAAAACTTAGAGATCACATGTATTGTGTTGTTCTGGAAAGAAACATTTTATCAGAATATTCTTTGACAAGCATTGGCGGGTCATCTAGTAAAAGTGTGTAGACATGGAGTCAGAAGACCCAGTGTGAATTCCAGTGCTGCTGCTTTTTAGCTCAGTGACTCAGCATGTCACATATTCTCTTCAACCTTCAGTTTCCTCAGGAGCAAAATCGAGGTAACAGTTCTCTCAGGTGATAGTTCTGATGTGAGTAAAAAGTGAGATAATGCATTGTGAAAACTAACACAATACAAAAAACAAGGCTTTTTTTTTTTTTTTTTTTTTAATGAGGGCTCAGAAAATCTCTCCTTAGCAAAACCAGACTCCTCAGGTCACATTCACATCTCTGGAATACTGATATTTCTCAGGTTGAAAAAAAAACCCAGCTCCATGTGTCTCTTTATGAAACTGAAAAGCAGCTGCACTTTGATTGACTAATGGCTGTATAACTTTGAAGAAAACTGAGCTAAAATAGGATTTTGGTAATATTAAACTGAAACTGAGCAATATTAGAGGCAAGAAGTTCTGCTAGGTTTTCATCTTAAAAAGCCAAAAAATATGAAATAAAAATATGTATTTCTTTCAAAATCCCTACAGAAGTTGCATTTCTTGGTGTCACCAGCCACATTCTAAAATCTATGGATCACTTGAGGACCAATTATAATCTTCCTGGAAAAAAAAAAAGAGAAACCTCTAATTTCTTTCTCTCCAAATCATCTCTTCTCTCATAAAGCAACATCCTTCCCTCTTTCATGGCCATCTGAGAATAGATAGCCAATGGTGTATTCCCTATGTTCCAATAATTAGTATACATCTCTCTTACATCAAACCACATCTACTTGTGGTGATGGTAGCTAAGGTTGCAGGCTAGAAAGATCTTGTTTATATTTGCATATCCCTTACAAATACAAGGGATCATATATCTATATTTATAATACATATATATCATATATAACTAGTTGAAGTTAACCAAATATCTAGTCACTGAATATAGGACTATCCTGAAAGCACTGGTTTATCAATAATGGCCAAAATCATAACACTTAAAGGAAAGGACTCACTGTTGGACTACAATTACAGAAGACATTATAAGCAGGGTTAGCATGAAGGAAAAGATGAAATTAAACTTTCCTTTCAGCCTTTACACTTCCCTCTCTTTCTTCCCCCACCGCACCTTCATGCTACTCCCTTATTGCTCAGATAATTATCATACCCCACACACACATACCCTACCATGACTCCTAATAAATGCCATAAAAATCTTTGTCCATCTCCTTTCAAATACAGCTCCCTTAGTGCCACTTACTTTTCTTCTGATTATGGCAATTCTCACACAAATATAAAAGAGTTCCCTCCATTATTATTGTAAATATTTACATTTAAATACACAGACATACACATTTATATGTAAATACTTAAATAACTTTTAAATCTAAAATGTTAACTCTCTGATCATGGCTTTTATGGTTGTGATAATCTAAGTGCAAAAAAGATACCTAATGATAAGATGATAATAGGGAGATAAGTGATAAAGACAGAGAGAGAGAGACACAGATAGCCAGAAGTCAAGAGTATGTATGTCCATGTATGTTTATATGTATATATGTTCCTACTTGGGGTAAAATACCCTTTAAGTCACACTACTTTAGATAGCCTCCTCATTTATTATAAGTGAGGTCAGCCATATGAAGAAAAAAACATTTTCTCCCTGAATCATGTAAAACATCAAATAATGGACAAGACCTTTGCAAAATGCTTCCTACTCTGCAAACTTATATCTTTCTTTAGTCTTAGGTAAAAATGATTTCTAAAATTGGTTTTGAACCCTCAAATCATTCATGATTGTAGCATTCTATATTCTAACCTCTCTTTTCAGATGTCTTTGTCTCTATGACAGTTTCACAGAAAAATCATTTCTTTTCCTTTTTTGAAAAAAAGTTACTTGCTTCAAGAAACTCCATTCGGGTTCTCTTTCAAAGATTACACAATTGGGAAATAATCTACAGTATTGCAATTTATCTATAGAAAATTATCACATTCAAGCCAACCACACAATATATATGTTTTATGCAACCCTTGAAATCAAGGAAATAAGTATAACCTCGGTTTTATGATAAAGGAAAGCATACGTACAACTTAAACTGATAGAACCAACCATAACCTATACCTAGTAGACTACTTATAGAAGTATCTGATGCACCTGAAATTAGGAGTCATGAGTTCTCTTCCCTTCCTCTCTATGGTTATTTCACAAAACAACCACTCTGGATTTGTTTTCTCCTAGCCACTCTAATGTTTGCCCTCCCTGCCTAGCAGGGCCGTGCTGAGAATCAAATGAGATAAAATATATTTTAAAATACTGTATTGTAAGATAAAATCAAAGAGGGAGGCAAACCATAAGGACTCTTAACTCTAGGAAACAAACTGAGGGTTGCTGGAGGGGAAGGGGAGAGGGATGGGATACCTGGGTGATAGGCATTAAGGAAGACACATGACATAATGAGCACTAGATGTTATATGCAACTGATGAATCACTGAACTCTATCTGAAACTAGTAAAACACTTATGTTAGTTAAATGAATTTAAATAAAATTTTAAAAATAAAATAAAATGTGTTGCTTCATTATTACTATTTAGGTAAATAACATTATAAATTATTTTTGACTTTTCAGGAAAACAGAAACTTCTACCTTTATTATTAACTTCCAAAACTAAATATTTCAGTAGCTTAAATTTTTTGACTTTCTGGTTGAAATGCCAAACTATAGATATGAGGCATAAAGGCTTTGGTAATGATAGGATTTGTTAAGTAATTGCTTAAGATCTTACATGTTTTAACGCACAGTTTTTTAGGAATCTGAGAAGACTGCAGGGAGTTGAAGACATAATGGAACCAAACCTAGTAAAGAAGGAGTACTGAGTTCATAGGCCTGGCTTAGAGTCTTAGCCAGCCAACTGACCCTCCCTGTGTCTCTAAACTTTAGTCATATCTCCCAGTCCTTGAATTCCCTAAGTAGATGACCTCAGATTCACCTTTCTTCCCTTAAAGAAAAATCTCTTTAAATAAGGATTAAGTCTCCTTGCAACCCGTTCCCTTTCCCCAGCTTTATGTATTTTAAAAGGATACAGAATAGAAAAATTAAAACAATTATGATAAGCTCAAAATTTATCTCCCTAAAATATTGCTTTCACCTTGTCATTCTGCTCTTCCAAATGTCCAGTGTCTTGTAACTGACCTTAAGATAAAGTCCAGTGGCATAAGCAGCCTACAAGGTTCAGCACAATACAGCTTTACCTATCCATTTTCAAATCACCTCTTAACAACCCAACAGCATGATTAAATACTCATGCTCATTCCCTCCCCAGCTTCACATGCAACTCTTTCTCTCTACCTATTTGAATTCTACCCAACCATAAAGGCTATCATAAAGATCTCTGTCTTTGTTGAATACCTCTGAAGTACTTGTTTGCATCTCTCCTTCATTTTTGCCTTTTGCTACTGATTGTTTCATGAGCATGTGCCTAGTTTCCAACTATAAATTATAAATTCCCGAGATAGGGATGAACTTGAAAGTTGGGACAACCTTCAGAGCCACTGCAGAAAAAAGCAATAGCATAACCAACAAAACTGAACGTGAGTATAAGAGTTAATATTGCCATCTTCACAGACCCTCAAAATTTTTCAGAGTATTGTTTTATTAGAGGGGATGACAATTTTGTTCTCTTTGCTATGAAGGACACATTTTACAATGAGATTGAATTTCTATCTTCGAATGCTATGTTTGCATACAATTTAGTCATACATTCCTAAAAATGCAGCAAGTATCAGAACAAAAAGACCAATTGTTCTCATTAAGACTGTCACCAAGGCATATATATACATATCATTAAAGATTTTTTTAAAAAGAAGATTTGAGACAATTACAGTTTAATTTATACCAAGTGTAGGTGTTAATAATATTTCTGAACATCTTTAGCTATTTGTCATTCATTTCTTCCACTGGGAATCTTTCTCTTTTGAAAATCAAGGAAAAATGAGGCCAATAAGCAGAAAATCTCACCAAATTTTCACCCTTCCTCCCAAACACTTTACACCCAAATGCTGACCAGATTTCAGAATTTATGAATGTACCACAGTCAAATACAGACCTTTGACACACAAAAATAAAATAAAATAAAAATATGCAACGACTGATGTTTCTCAATTGTACTTCTAAGTCTTTTTGAAGAAAAATATTGTTAAATGAAATGAAACAGAATTAATCAAGATATAAATAATCTGTGTCTATGTCTATCACTTAGCTAAGGCATTTTATATCTTATAAATTTTACATTTTTCCACAATTTAACACACTTTACTTCCTATCTGATGTAGCAGATTAAAGGTAAACTAGAAGGCTGGTGATAAGTGTCAAAGAAAAGTGCCAGGGAGGCTACACTCTGGAGCACTAGAAATAACGATAAAAATTTATACAAACCACTGTGATATACCTGGTTTTGAGGCCAAGCTGACAAATTAAGAAGAAACATTAGGTTAAGAGTAGAAAACCCAAATCAAGTACAAATTCACAATTATGGAATTTAGCAAAGATATACAGATGGAGCACCAAAAGAATTCTGTGCAAAAGCTAATGTGGGTATAATATTTCTAGGTAAAATTTACCTATTTGTCATAAGTTGAGTTTTTTAGAAATTGTGATGGTAGGCTTGACTTTGCTTGGATTGATAATTACTATTTCCCTAGAGTCCTCTGAGGGCCTTCAACTGAGACTGTATCACCCCTCATACTCCAACTTCATCTGAGATGAATATGGATGTATACAAACACCCCTCACCTGGCTCCCTCCTTCATCTGACCGAAATTGCCTCTTGGTCTCATATTCTCAGCTTCATGTTTATTCAGATTTGGATATTAAGCTAATGGCTCTTCTTTCCTGTTGTGCTTCTGCAACTCTGCTTTGGTAACCTACCTATACCCTTTATGTGACCTCTGTTCAGCTCTACTCATTTTAGCAAGAACTTTTCAAGGGAAACACACTGTACTACCTGCCTGACATAATGGCAATGGCCCAGGTTTATCCTCATGAAAAACAGTATTATAAAAGAACCATGTACCAGCATTCCTTGTAAAATGAAGAAACCCTTGCACTGTGTAACATCAGACAGTAAGTTTTAAAGGGTTTTGAATGCTTATCAGTGGCAAAATGTCCAAAAATTTTAAGGATACAAGATAGTTTCCTTTAAAAAACACATTTTTTATTCAGTCCAGTCCTAAGGCATCTCTCCTGGTCATTTGTTGCCTCTAAAACTGCCCTCAATTTAAGTGACTTGGCCTTATGAAATAGGACCCATATATCTTCCTTTAGCAATCCAATTTTATCTTACAATATTTTTTGTAGTAGCAATTTTCCTTATTTCCATTTTTTTTACCAGAATCATAGCTAATTTGGTATTGCATGACTTGAGTATACCTTTACCTTCTTTCTCCTCCTCTTACCCAGCTATTTGCAACATAGCAAATCCCATAAGATTTTGAAAGATAATGGAATATACCATCATCTAGTATTATATAAATGTAATCAGAAGAAATTTTACTTTCAAGTCTTCTAATTGTTAAAAGTAAATTGATCTCCATTCTATCAATTCAACACTTCAGATACTATATACATAGCAGATTTATAGCTCCTCATTTTTTGTAACTCTGTTCCCTCAGCCAGAAAATTCCTCCATCTCATACTATTGAATCCTAGGTGTTCTTTAAACTTCAGTAAAAAAGTCATTTCCCCAAATAAGCTTCATAATACTACCAAACTTTCCTGGCCTCTAACTCTTTCTCTCAATGTCTTCGTTTCTTCATACATCCCCCTGCACACCACAAGGAAACCCCCTGTCACCATTCAGATCTCATTCCTACAAACACTGTTCTGCAACACATGCCCTCAGAACTTTACCAGGTAGCTAAAGATAATACAACTAAATCAGATGTTTTATGAACAGAGTCAGTTCAATTACTAACAGATTATTGTGATGTTCGGCTGAATGAGCTCAACAGCAGTTTGCATTACTTTAAACTACAAATGGATTAATGATGCAAATTTTTAGGCATAATGGATGCAATTTTTTTAGACATAAGATGTGCCAGGGGATATTTTAGGTTAAATAAAGGACTTCATAACTCCTTAAGTGGGCCTTTCATAGATGATATCAATGCCAACACTGTATATTTGCAGCAATTCGTAACTAACAAAAGCTAGACTCTGAAATCCAAACCCTAATTCCAACTCTTGAAGCTCTTCTGTTGAATCAACTTACTTTTCAATTTATTATTATTATTTATTCATCCTTGCAAAGATTATTAGCTTTATTATGTCTCACCTAATTGTATCAATCTAGGCTCAATCTTATAAGTGAGGTGCTTTTTAAAATGTTATGTAAGCCTGATAAGAATTAACAGCTCTTTCTTCAGTTCTTTTACTCTTGGACATAATTTGGACCCATCTCCTTCCACACAGTACTTTCTGAAATAAGCTTGATCCCTGTATATTTCAGTTAGTTTCATATAGATAAAAAGTGTCGTACAACTGAAATTAATATAACATTATGTATCAACTATTCTTCAATCTTAAAAAATGTGTATGGCAGCTCAGGTGGCTCAGTGGTTTAGTGCCACCTTCAGCCTAGGGCCTGATCCTGGAGACCGGGGATCAAATCCCTCATCGGGCTCCCTGCATGGAGCCTGCCTCTCCCTCTCTGTCTGTCTGTCTGTCTCTCTCTCTTTCTCTCTCTCTGTCTTTCATGAATAAATAAATAAAAATCTTTTAAAAATGTGTATATGCAAAAAATTATAAGACACTGATGAAAGAAATTGACTAAGGCACAAATAAGTGGAAAGATACCCATGTTCATGAATTTGGAGAATTAATATTTTAAAGTGTTCATACTACTCCTGGCAATCTACAGATTCAGTGCAATCCTTATCAAAATTCCAATGGCATCTTTCACAGAACTAGAAAAAGCAATTCTAAAATTTTTATGGAACCACAAAAATCCTGAATAGCCAAAGCATTAGTGAGAAAGAAGAACAAAGTTAGAAGCAAAGCACTTTCTGATTTCAAAAGATACTATGAAGCTATAATAATCAATACAATATGGTACTGGCATAAAATAAAAAAATAGACACACACACCAATGCAACAAAATTGAAAGCCCAGAAATAAACCCAGGTATATATAGTCAACTAATATTTAACAAGAGTCAAGAATCCTCAAAGGGAATAAAATAGTATTTTCAATAAATGGAGCTGGAAAAACTGGATATTCAGATGCAAAACAATGAAACTGAACCCATATCTTATACTCACAAAAAATTAACTCAAAATAGATTAAGGACTTAAATCTAAATACTGAAACTCTACAACTTCTAGAAGAAAACATGGGAAAACCCTCTTTACATTCTTGGCAATGATTTTTTTTGACATTATGACACCTGAAGTACAAGTAACAAGAGTCAAAATAAGCAAGTGTTACTACATCAAACGAAATAGTTTCTGCACATCAAGAGAAACAATCAATAGAGTAAAGAGATAACCTATGGAATGAGGGAAAATATTTGCAAACCAAATATATAGGACTCAATAGCAAACAAAAACAAGAAAAAAAAAAACAATCAAATTTTTTAAATGGGCAGAGGATCTAAATAGACATTTTTCCTAAAAAGACATACAGATAATTAACAGGTACATGAAAAAAATGCTCCACATTATTAATCATCAAAGTAATGTAAATTAAAATCACAATGAGATATCACCTCAAACCTGTTAGGATCTTTATTATCAATAAGAGATAACAAATGCTAGCAAGGAGGTAGAGAAAAGGAAATGCTTGTAGATTGTTGGTGAGACTGTAAACTGGTACAATGACTATGGAAAATGGTAGGGAGGTTCCTCAAAAAATTAAAAATGGAACTAGAATATGATCCAGTAATCCCAGTTCCACATATATATCTTAAAGAAACTTAGTATCTTAAAAACCATCTGCATTCCCTTGCTCATTGTAGTGTTGTTTACAATAGCTAAAACATGGAAATAATCTAAATGTCCATCAGGGGATGAATGGATAAAAAAAAAAATGTGGTGTGTGTATAGATGTAATATTATATGGCCAAAACCAAAAGAAATCCTGTCATTTTTAAAAACATGGATGAACCTGGAAGGCATTATGCTAAGTGAAATAAGCCAGACAAAAAATGACAAATACCACATGGTATCACTAAAAACCAAATTTATAGAAACAGAGAGTAGATTGTTGGTGGCCAGGGGTAGGTCACAGAGAATGGGTGGATGTAGTCTAAGGGTACAAACTTCCAGTTATAAGATGAATAATTTGGGGGATCTAATGTACACCTAGCTGGCTATTAACAATATTCTATTGTATATTGGAAACTTAAGAGAGTAAACCTTAAAAGTTCTCACTACAAAATAAAAAGCAAACAATAGGAAACAAGTAACTATGTTAGCAATTGATGTGTTAACTAACCTTATTTTGGTAATTATTTTCCAATATATACATATATCAAATTATCATTTGGTTTATATCTTAAACTAATCCAATGTTATATGTCAATTATATTTCATTAAGCCAGGGGTGAAGGGAATGTGTGTGTGTGCATACGTGTGTGAATTCTGTAGCCATAAGCATTCTTCCTGCAAAGACATATTTGTAAAAGGTGACTCAGTAGTCTGTATAGTTTAATAAAATACAGCAACAAAACTATCTTTGTAGACATACAACAGAATAAATAACAATATTTTGTAGTATGATTAATCACACAAATTTCAAATCCTTTCTAACACTTAAATCCTAAAGAAACAGTGCAATATGATTTCTACTACTTAAATAAAATGGTATTAGGTTTCTTTGTGATGATCCCATTACCAAAGTCTCCTGATTAGAAATTAGATAAGCATACAAAATAAATATCAAAGAAACATAAATAAATTGGCATCATCTATAATAATAGCAAAATTGTTTAAACCTTCCTAAAGCTATTCCTAACTAGCAAGAGTGTTTTGCATAAGTGATACCTAGGGGCTTAAAAGAATAAACACCAAAGCAGAGTCTTCATCTAAACTCCTTGAATTTCCCCCTCTTTTGCATCTGAGTAATTGACCTATCTACAGTTCAATGACTATTCTAGAATCTATACTACTTGAAAATTAGTATCTTGTTATCTAAACTGCCATTACCAAGATCACATTCCAAAAACTACTGTAATACTGAGTGAACTCCACTGATTGAAGACTTAAGAGTCCAATAAAAGATACCAGAGATAAAAGTTTTTGTTTTCTTAAAAGAAAGATAGATTTTATAACAATGATAGACTCCTCTTTTTTCTTATCTTATTTCTTCTGCAAAGCTTTTGTTGTGGCTCTATCATCTGAAGACAAAGACAACACTTGAGATATTAGAGGAAAGAAAGACGTTAAGGCATATATTATCTCCCTGGACCTATGCTGCATTCTTATGAAATCATTTTTATTGTAAGCGTTTAGAGTAGTTTTAGGTTGTAAAACCTATTAATATGTTCAATATGTTTAGTTCAAACATGTTTATATCATTTGCTATATCCAAATGTTGAAATCTACTTTTTAGAATTCTGATGATTTAATAAAACAATTACTTTATACTTCTTGCTGTTCATATTTTTACATTTGGCTATTAACTAATGGTGAATAAAACTATTTTAGATTGCTTTAATAGGGGATCCCTGGGTGGCGCAGCGGTTTGGCGCCTGCCTTTGGCCCAGGGCGCGATCCCGGAGACCCGGGATCGAATCCCACATCGGGTTCCCGGTGCATGGAGCCTGCTTCTCCCTCTGCCTGTGTCTCTGCCTCTCTCTCTCTCTCTCTCTCTCTGTGACTATCATAAATAAAAAAAAATTAAAAAAAAAAGATTGCTTTAATAGCTCTGATATATATAAAGGCTTTAGTATTCCCCTTGCCCTTCCTTGTAACAATTTAAGTAGGATTTTCCAGTTATCTCAAAAATAACCCTTCCTTTTTCTCTCCTGAAACACATAGTCCAGAAGTTTTTTTTTTTTCTTAAGTTACTACCAAAATCATTCATTAATGATAAGAAGAAAACTGGGGTTTTTAATTCATTTTTTGAGTTAAGGGTCTTCACCTCCACTCAACTGCCACTACCATATATGCCATACCTGGAGTTTGGATGCATATCTGTCTAGAAAATGGTTGTAAAGGGCCATTTCCTCCTGTACAGACTAAATCTATTTGGAAGGGAAATTTCTAGGTCAAGAGTGCATATGAGCGAATGTTGACATTGGCAAACTTTAACCATCTATTCTTTCTTGCATGATTGCTACCAAATCCTACCAGAAAGTTGACCCACAAATATTAAGACAGCTCTCTCTTCATTTCCTTTATACCTGGACATAATTTGGATCCATCTCTTTCCACACAGTTTCTAGTGGTCCAACAGTTTCATTCCAGTAAAGTCATAGCTATTTGACTAATGGGAAGGAACTGCTGTGCACTGACCATACTGACAGAATATACCTCAAGGTTGCAGCAGTCACACTATGTCAGTAGGAATCAAAAAATCCAATTCCTGTGATCAAATTACAAACCAATACATATAGGGGAGGGGAATCATTTGTTATATGATCAATTTTACATTACTTTGAAACTTCACATTAAAACAAATTAAATAAGATAAAAATGTGGAAATGTGGGCAATTTCCATGGTAGGATTTAAATAAATATTTGTTGAATAAATAAATGAAATGTAAACCAACTTGGTCACAAAAGAGAGTTTCACAGTTAACACAAAACAAAAAAGACAATGTGTGAGAGATGTCAAAGACAGCATGTTCACTCTCTCTATCCCACTAGCAAGCCAAATTCTCTGGACCAAACCTCTCTCCACATTATTTTTCTACTCTTCCTTAAAAATAATTTTATTCTATTGTCCACACTCACTGTCACTACTTCACCACCTTCCATGCATTTTATAGCTTATTTTTCATTGTGAGAGCATCTTCCCATTAGCCCCAAACTGACAAGAGATGGTCAAAGTAGAGTAGAAATGGTGGCAGAGCAGGTGTAGGCAGGGAGAGGTCTGGGATATTACAGAAATACCTGGAGTTTATCTCACCACCAGGAGATGACTCAAAGGATAACCTAGTGAGCAGGTAAACTCACTGGGATTGTCACCACAAAGCTAGGTCTGTGAATGTCCCTAATTGGGGACTGAACAAGATTCACAACAAGCCCTCAAGCAAATCTGCAAGAGAAAGGCAGTAAGGAGGAACAATTGTATGCTGACAGTGCAGAGAGAACAAACCTTAGGTTGCAGTAGCCATACTGTGACAGCAGGTACGGCAAGAACAGAGGTGGCTATGTGCATGTCACACAAGAGGACATCCCTCAGCAGCAGAGCCTGAGGGCAGCAAATGGACCACAGGCTCCTCCCCCAACACTATGAAGTTAAATAAAAATGTGATGTTGTTGAGCAAGGGCACCCCTGCTTCCAGATCCAGAAGAAAAAAGAAGGGGAAGAGAAACTCTTTTTACTCAAAAGAGGCTAACATAATCTGGACAGGACTGAGGAAACAAGAAGGACGATTATCTTTAAAGAGCAAGATTACTCACCTACACCACACAAAATAGGGCTCAGAAATAGGTTAAGTTCACTTGTGGAGAAATAAAGTTATATGTCTACATATCTGAGTTGTAACTATGAGTTTTAAATTTATTACATTTGAAAGTGGAGAGACTAGAACCCAGAGGAATTCTATATTTAGCATCTTCCCCTGCCTAATGGATCTCAACAGAGACTGAGCAGTTAAAGTTCATTGCCAAACAATAATTTTCCTTCCATAAACGACACACAGATGCAACACAATTCTCTAATTTTAGAAAAAGAAAACTGAGATGCAGAAAAACTTGATGATTAATATAACCACATTCTATGATTCTAATTAACCAGTTTATCAGTCACAGAAATAAAAGTTTAGATTTTTTTCCCCCAACCAACACCAAGCTAGAGGGATTAGGAGAGAGAACATGAGGGCTTGAGTACTTGGTCTAGGAAAGGTTAAGAAAAGGATACAGCTAAGCTTTCAATTACAACATAATTGAAATTACTGTTTTGAATCCGAGTTTTATGTTGCTTTTATTCAATTATGAGCTTTCTCTCAGATAACTGAGTTTTAATCATTTGAGAAGTGTTTATTGAGGACTTAATTCTGATCAATTCAATTCATTCCAATTAAGCTTTTACTGGGAATTAGCTGTGTGGCAGCCATTGTGCAAAGTGCTGGGAATAGAAGAATAAACTAGACCTGTAGAGTTACTGCCCCCATGGGCCTCAGATGCAGTGGAAATAAGGGGAGGGGGAATTGAAAGAAGTTATGATGACTGTGATAAGATAGAAAACAGAGACTATACAATGCTATGGGATGCCCAAAATAAAAAAGTCTGATCTTGACTAGCCTTACCCTAATAAGTGAATGTCATAGGCTTTCATTTACAGGAGACAGAAATTCATTTTTACTTGATGTTGAAAGTATAATGCCATTCTTAAAAGGCTGACATTTAAAAATCAGATATCATAGAAACCTGAAGTAATTTGAAAAAAATTATAGATTATTAGAATCTGAACATTCATTGATCAAAATCCCTTCTTTAAAATCTGAATTCCCTCACTACCATGGTTTCCTGAAATTTTATATTTTATTTATATCTTATATATATTTCACATATATGCCATATTTTATATCCCACCGATCACTGTTTGATAGAGATGGAAATCAAAGACCATTTATGTGTAAATAGCTTAAGTTTATTTTGCATATTATATATTATGGCACACATTATATTATGTTTTCATTTATAATGAGTTTTAGAACCTAGAAGCTGCAAACATGATTGCACTTAATATTGAGAGTGAATTCATTAGGAATTTGGGGTTTTAAAATTTTATTTATTTATTTTAGAGAGAGAGAGAGCATGTGTGTGTAGGGAGGAGCAGAGGGGGAGGGAGAGAGAATCTGAAGCTGACTCCACATGTAGGGAGGAGCCAGTTATAGGGCTCTAACCCACCATTGTGGGATCATGACCTGAGAAGAAACCAAGAGATGGACACTTCTTCGACTAAGCCACCCAGGCACCCCTCCTTGACTCTATTTTTTAAACCTCAACCTCTACCTAATATAGAACTCTCAGCCAAGAATTTGACAACATGATGGTTACTTCAATTACTGGGAAATATAAAAAATAATTTGGAACTAATAATAGCTAGAAGTATTAAAGCTTAGATATTTTAGTTTTGCAATACATTAGAACACACGTGATATTACTGGCATGCTAAGTATTTTCTTCTCACTTACTGGCAGTCTGATATGCTTTCATAAGAAGGAAAGAAAGGAAGTTATGGCTAGAAAATAGGTCATGGCACCAGTAAGTGTCACCACAGGACACCAGGGGAGTGTCAGACATGAAAATATCAAGTACATCCTACACGCTAAAATATTGTGGACTCTGTCCTACTACTGATACCTTGGTTTCCCTGTCACATATTCTACCCTCTTGTCCTTGAGTATTTCCAGGAATATAAAACTTCTTCACCTTAAGTCTATTTTCCTGGAGGCTCTCATTCTGTAGGTAGACTGAAGTTCAATAAGCCAGACTACCTAGATGTAAGACGCCAATAGCAGAATGAAGCCTTAACATCCAGTGTAAGAGACAAAAAAAACCCCAGCAATTCTATCCAAATGTGTGTGCTGGGATAAGAAAGATATAGGAAAATTTTAGGAAAACTTCACTCTAAGTTTTTATGCCCAAAGTGAGATAAAAGAAGTCTTCAAAACAGTCATAGAAAATTAAATTCAATTTCAGAGGGTTATAATGCACTCAGGTTTTGCTAGAATGAAGAGATAAATATCTACTTCTGTATAGATCTGTAGTAGACATGTTTATAATTACTAATACTTTTCATTATTAAATCCCATTGGTTGATAAAAAGAATAAACAGTTAAAATTATAAAATTAATGTAATCAAGTATATTGGTTGGATCCTTTATATAATTTTAATTGGCTACATTCTTTAGCCTGGAGATGGTATGTCAAAAGTCTATATTTTTATTTTGAATATGCATTAGTTGAAGTGAAGTCTAATCTGCTATAACAAAGAAAGACAAAAATGCAATGGTTCTTACCAACATAGAAGTTTACTTCTTCTTCCTGTCGTCATTGAGAGCAGATAGATAGATTCTGCTACACAGTTATTCAGGAGCTTAAAACAGTGAAGTGATTCCTCCATCCTTATAAATTCTAATATCCCTTTAATTCATATTTCATTGTTAACTTAGTCACACAAGCATTCATAACTGCAAAGGAGACTACACATTTTATGTCTTCCCGGGTAGGCATGTGCCAACCACCACTGGCACTCTTTTCACAATAATGGGTCAATTCATTTACCATTTTAGAAGTTTAAGACCCCCCTTCATCAATAATTAATTGATCCTCTGGGTATAAAACATCACAGGATGTAAAGTTAGTGACACCAACATGGCTTTTTAATCCATGCAGTTTAGGGACATAGCACCTGCTCTACAGTGGAGTTTATAAAGAATAAAGTGGTGCAACTCTAAATTTACTACATGCATCTGCTTTACTTGTTGAAAAATATTCTGGGATTTTGTCAAGAATTACTGGACTGACTTGTAAAGTTATTGGTTAATAACTGGAATGGCAGCTTGGTATACTTTATTCAGCAAGAAAGGAGATATATCAATTAAATTAAATTAAATTAAAGCTATGCCATGAAATGGATGCTAGATTTGATTTTAACTGAGACTTGTGATCTAATTTGTAGAGACCTAAGTATTATTAGGAAGGTTACATGGACTTAAAGAAATTGTCCAATTAAACTTAAAATGAAGGGCTGGCATATTTTCCCTGACTACTTTTAATGGTAGATTTGATTTGATTTGATTAATTGGGGAATTTGAGATTTCTGATATTCTTGACTGTTTTTTTGTGTGTGTGTGTCTTTTGAGGATTTAGAAAACTAATAAATGAGATAAAAATTAGACTAATAGGCCACTGCTGAAGATGAAATTAGGTTTTAAATTATTGATAGACTTCCAAAATGTAATGTCATAAGAAGGCCTATTTTATCTTATCAATTGTGTTCTGGTTTGTATTCAAGTTAGTGTAGAGAAACAAAACCTTCCATAGCCTGGATCAATGGCCTTGAAAACATCTCAAAAAATGACCTGAGTAAGCCTACATCAGCTCCTCTGCCATGCATAGGTTCTTGGACATCATTAATATTTTTTCCTTGTGAACTACAACATCTGAGTCTAAATCTGGGATATTTTAGTTAAAATAATTTATCTCACCTTAAAATTCATCTATGGTTTGAAATTCAGGGCCAGGATATTGCATTACAATCCACATATATCTTTACTCTTGAATTTAATGGCAAAAAAGGATGGAAATCTATACACCAAAAAAAAAAAAAAAATGATGCTGTAGGAAAAAATAACTTAATATTTGAACAGAGTTTAATAATAGACTCCCAGTTTCTTTCTCTATTTTATTTCCCTGTTACTTAACTACAGCCATATATGCAAGAATTACAGATATCCAAACTCCCAAAAATCAAATTTAAAATGCCCTAAAATCTTTACTTTCTTCTTTTTATTCTTGAATCCCCCTCATCTCTATTTTCAGAGATGCTGCCTTTCTTTCCTGTGGCAGAGCTCATTTGCCATGGCTATTAACAGCCCACAAAATCAATGATTCTCTCTCTCCTTTTTTTGCAATGTCTCATTTCTTCAACTCACACTGAGACCTGCACCAAGTTATGGAAACTGCTCTTTCCAGGGGAGTTTGACCTGAATTCATCTTGAAGTCTTCAGTGTGTTCTGGCTGTTGGATATTGTGCATTTCTAACTCATCTTCCTTCTTTCATGCTGAAGATTCTTTGCATTACTACGGAGATAAGTTGAAACAGGAACCATAGAACACAGGTGAGACACTCAGATCTCTGGGCATATGGGCTCAGTAATGGTTTCCTCTATATTACATATATGTACCTGGAACAAATGCCTGGATGCAGTTTTTATTTCCTGAGGATTTTCAAAAAAGTTCTATTAATCACCAATCAGTTTCTTAAAATAACTTGGCATAGTTAAAACTACCAGAGTAAGAAAGTTCTGTCATATAGGGAAATTCTCCAGCAATTGTGGGATTACAATATATAACAGCCACAAATCTCTGTGTGCATCTATTTTATGTACCTCAAGACTTCTCAAGGGGGAATAAAGCACCAAACATTGCAAATAACACCCACTCTTGAATTCCTAGTCCAGTGCTCTGCATAAGGTAGATGTTTAATATAGGTTTGTGAATTTAATAAAATAATTCTTGATTCCATGCCTGCAAGAAGAGTATAAACTTTTTTCTCTAGCAATAATTCAAATCCATATCCCTACCTTTTCCACTAAGCCAACCTAGAAAGAAAGCTCTATCAGAAAGTCAATTCCAGGACTTTAAAGAAACTGGTTGTTTTTTTCTTTTTTTATTCTCTCTTTAGAATATTAAGGGGATTTAATCAAACCACAAAATGTAAAAGAAATTAATTCTGTAATCTATCATTACTGTGAAAAAGAAAGAGACAAGAGGAAAATTCAACCATAATGAAAGGTTCAATTATTTCAATTACATCTCTTTTCAAAATGAACATTCTTTTACATCAGACATCTGCAATTTAGTGCTAATTTGCTCCCTAAAATAGCATCAATTATAATACTTTAACCAAAAAAAATGATAAAATACATTCACAAATTATTTAATGGTATTTATAAATGTAAGAATTACACACACACACACACACACATCTGACTAGAGAAGTTCTGTCTTTGTAGCTAATCCAATTATTACCAAGGATAATCCAATTATAAAGACACACACACATGCACATACACGGAGGTGTGTTGGGCAGGAGTCATGTATAGTGTCTTTGTGTGAAGATAAACTGCTCCCTCCTCACAATAATAAATATTTACAGAGAGCCTTTTATATATTACTATATCTTTGACTTTTGAACTTCCATGTACATGGAAACTCAAAAAAAAGTATTTAACTGATTTTTTTCTCTTATGTGAATCCATCGTTTGTGCCCAAGCATTTCTACTTACTTTAACATTCCAATGAGGGAAATGTTAGTTCCTTTCACTTTAAATTTGGAAATGAGATCAGATTTGCTTCTCAAACTGAGACACATTATGGCACAGGATGTGCAGAGCTGGCTCCTATTGGAGAGAACTAATTATTAAATATTTAGGAATTACAGTTGAAATCAGCCATGGTAGAAGTACTTACCCTGTGAAAGTTGGCAAATGCTACAAGTCCGGGATTTTGTTGCTGTATGGTCATTTTGTTATAGTTGTTGAGAGAGCCAGTTTACCAGCATACCACTGCATGTAGTAAGGCATAGAGTCAGCAATCCAGACATGAGCATTCTAATCTAGCAGCCAGGACAGCAATTACTTCAAAGAAGTGGCACCTACAGTAGTTGGTTCATCTTTCTTAAGTGTTTGACTTATAATAAAAATAATAGCATGTAATATTAATATATTTATTAGCTCCCTAGCAAAAAGCTCAAAATTCTGGCAGCCCCGGTGGCGCAGTGGTTTAGCGCTGCCTGCAGCCTGGGGTGTGATCCCGGAGATCCGGATCGAATCCCGCGTCGGGCTCCCTATGTGGAGACTGCTTCTCCCTCTGCCTGTGTCTCTGCCTCTCTCTCTCTCTCTCTCTCTCTCTATGAATAAATATTTAAAAAAAAAAAGCTCAAAATTCTTTATTGAGCATTGTCCAGGTAAGTTTATAACTGGTAGAGTTAATTTGTTAGACAGTAAAGAATATAAGATATAGGGATCCCTGGGTGGCGCAGCGGTTTAGCGCCTGCCTTTGGCCCAGGGCGCGATCCTGAGGACCCGGGATCGAATCCCATGTCCGGCTCCCGGTGCATGGAGCCTGCTTCTCCCTCTGCCTATGTCTCTGCCTCTCTCTCTCTCTCTCTCTCTGTGTGTGTGTGTGACTATCATAAAAAGTATATATATATATATATATATATATATATATATATATATATATATATATATAAGAGTTACAATAACCTCTGTATGGTAATCCAAAAGTCTATTTTAAAAACTTTAATATCTGGGGGGCTCAGTAGGTTAAGGGTCTGCCTTGGGCTCAGGTCATGGTCCCAGCATCCAGGGATAGAGTCTGTGTTGGGATCCCGGCTCAGCAGGGAATCTGATTATCCCTCTCCCTCTACCCCTCTCCCTGCTTGTGCTCACTCTCTTGCTCTCTCAAATAAATAAATAAATCTTTTTTAAAAAGCCTCAATATCTTAGTTATAGTTCTGCATTTACTTCCTAGAACAAAAGTATTTTAATTAAAGTGAAAAGGAGTAATGATATTTTACTTCCACCATACAAAATTCACAAAGCCTATCAAATTAGTAACTATTATTACTACTTTTTAGTAGGCAGGTATATATATATATATATATATATATATATATATATATATATACACATTGATACTCAACCCTATGGGTTAGAAAGTATTATTCCGATTTTACAGCATTAAAACTGAGGGGCATAGAGAGTTTAATTTATTTACAGTTTTAGGACATGTAAGAGTCCAGGCTTGGATTAGAACTCTCTCTCTGACTCCAAAGTTCATTCTTTTAACCACTAGATTTACTTGTTTATTATGCATACGTGGGTCTCATGCATTCTGAAACACATTGCTGTTTTTCTTTTCACTAGCTTAAAACCTTCCTGTGTGCCAAGTTAATCATTATAATTATTGACATGTTCGTGATTAATGTGGAGTCACAAGGTGTTTAGATTGATGGACTTTCAAGAGTTTATGCTAAATTGAGATGTTGCTTTTAATTCACCCATTGATTAAATATTTGGTATAAAAATGGCCATAATATTAAATACCTGCAAACTCCTTCATTATTCAGTTATCCCATGGTCCCAAAATCTTCCCTGTCTCTCACACCTTCTCTCTTCTGTGCAATGAAACTTCAGTCAGTGTCAATGGCTCAAAATATTTTTAAAAAATTTTCTTTCAAATTGTTACCTTTGATGAAAGCAATACAGCAAACCCCTAAGTTCACATTTTCCTGTTAGTTGTGTATCTAAAACTTAAATCCTATTGTTCAGTGGGTAATAATGAATTTGATCCTACAACCCACATATCAATTTTGTCATCATCTTTTATCAGTGAGAGAAATATCTACACGTTTAAGGTGAAAAAAAAATGTGTGCTTAGAAACAATGTCAAGACATAGCTGAAAGAATTCCACAAGAGCAACTGACATGAAAGTATCATTTATTTTCTGAAACTGGCAAATTTAATAGTGCCTGTTATGCTGAAAATATCCTGTAAATGTTGGAGGAGGAAAAGCTTAAACCTTGGAGAAGTCGCTGAAAGTACAACCTTATAATAATCATGTTGTGAGAAGAGAGATGCCCCAGGATTTCAGGCACATTATTAAAGCTGTTGGCAGACCTACTATTGGTTCACGAACTATTCATTAGCACTTCACCTAAATCCTGAGTTCTCTTGAAATTGAAAGGCTCTTACCCAGCCCATTTATTTTCAAGTAATTCCAAAGGAGAATATTATTAGATGATTTTTAACGATGAATAAGAGAGTTTAGAGGGCTACCAGCAACTGCTCTTTAGCTCAGAGTCATTCTTTATACCTTCAAGAATAACACAATTTGGCTCAACTTTACCTTCATTTTCAGTGAGAAATAATTAGTTATCTCACATATGCAAGAAAAAATTGTATTAAAAACTCAATTACTTTGCCCAATTGAGATTACTTCCCTAGATATAATGGTTCATTACCATAAAAACGTGTACTCCAATCAGAAGCTTCTCAGATATTATGAAAAATACATTTATTTCATTAATAAGGAGGTGAATTTGAAACCTTATAATATCCAGTTAGATTAGCTCTGCATTTCTCTTGATATCAATACAAATTTCTAGAGTTCATTGATTTTCCACAAGAAATTATACATACAGCTTGCTGAGGAATAATATTTTTTTATTAGAACAAGTTAAGAGTTTATACTAGATTATTTCTCAGGTTAAATTTACAGGGCTAAATTTTTATGACCCTAGGTTTATATTCCATACCCTTTTATATTTACACTGAATTAGTCCACACACACAAAAAAACTCTGTACACTTAAGTATCTTATATATTTTATGCTATTATTTTCCCAATATTTTCCTGATCTCATGTGAGAGCAATATTCCATTTTGTCCTTTTTCTAGTGAGTTTGACAATGAATCTTATGTTAATGACACCTGTTCTTAAATAATTATTGTTATAAACAGCGATCTTGTCTTCCTGCTCAGCAAACACACTGCTGCATCTGTGAAATCACAACTGTTGCCATGACAACAGAGGCGGCCAACAAGGAGAAGCAGCATATCTTTTGTATAACATCAAGTAGAAACAGCATGTAATTTCTTAAAGTTCTTATTCAAATTAGATTTCGTGATCCATTTTGAAAAGAGAAAGAAATGCATAATTTTTCCTATTTTTTTCCCTTGTATAGGTTAATGGCTCTAGGAAACTATCTCTGTACAAGATAAAATAATGTAACTCAAATTCAATTTTTGCAAGCTTAATTGGCATATGTCACATAGCCTGACGGTGCATTTAGAACAGAACTGATACAACACCTGATGTTAGTGTTAATAAAAACAGACCAATCCAAATTACTCTCTGGTAAACAGGGCCTAGTTCCACCCAGTTTGTAAAAATCTATGGGGTGGTAAGGAAAGGATTTGATGTAGATGTGTTTTTCTATCTGTCAGCATACATATTGCCCTCAAAATTAGAGCACGGCATGGCAGCCAGTATGTGAAGGTAGAACTGAAAAGATTGATGTGAAGAGTTCACAGGGCACACAGACAAGGGTCCTTTATTGTGCAGCTGAAGTAGCTTTTCCCACAGGTGGTTTTCCCCCAGTCTGCCTCTGGGTCCCCAAGGATTCTGGAGCCTCTGATAGGAAAAGAGATGCATCAAGGCCAGAGTCTACATGAAAATGACAACCAGTTCTCTGTAGGGCTGCGGGCTGAAAAAAGGTGAATATAAAACAGAAATAAAAGTTAGAGGTGTGTCACAGAACACTGGCAGAGAGGCAGGTGATAAGCAAGAAGAGACAAGGTGCAGAAGTCAAAGGAAGGAGCATTATGATTTCAAGAAGAAGTAGAAACGTCTGACACCCTTGAAGGCAGTTCTGTAAAGAGTAAACAGAACACACTGTGTGTCAAACTGAGTGATATAATTTAGGAAAATGTGTGTGAAGAAAACTGCATAGGTTATACAATTCAGGTCCTTACCAGAATACAAGTTAGTTTGCACACACACTAACAATCCCTAAGTCCCAAAGCCAAAGCTGTGAGAGTTATTATCACAGGCAAGCATTTGTTTTCCTTGCCCTGAGAATAGTAACAAGTCAGTCAGTGTCTGAACACTATTGGTTGCTCTTAACATAGCTCTTGGTCCTCTGTGGCTGACTAACTTTTATCTCTCTTTGGGCATCCCGTGGGTTTTTTTTAGGCTGAACATTTACAAATGAATTGCACCTAAGGTCCCATTCTGAGCCCAAATAAGCCAAATATAATGTGTAACCATGAAGCTGTAAGGAGTCTCCTGGGAGTGTATCCAGCCTAGTAGAGAAAAGCCTGCCCATGCACAAAGCCCCTTGATCATGGGAAAAGAAGTAGATGCCAAAGACAGCTTAGAGTTTGTCACTTTAACTGACCTCTAGGCCCACAGGGACTGCTATCAACACTATGAAGCTCCCACTCTGCCCTATGGCGAGCTCCAAGGATACAGAGGTAAGTAAGCAAGATGAGGCTGGTCAGTGAACAACTGAAGCTTAAAATCGAGCACAGAAACTAGGCACTACACAGCAAGCTACTACCAGTGAAACCGGTGTCTGAGGAGCTGCAGGGCACTGTAAGAGCATTTAATAGGGAGTTCTAACCTAGGGAAGTCAAAGAAAGCTTTTCTGGAGAAGAAACAATTACATTATGATTTAATCAGGTAGGGGCCAGGAGCAAAAATTTGAGAGATTAAGTAATGCAAAGCCCCTAAAGATTGATTTGATAGATTCAACTCAAGTGAGAATCTGTGGACAATAGGTTACATGCCCCTTATACCTTATTTTAAGGATATGGGTCCATATCCTGAGAGTAGTGGGACACCATTGAAGAGTTTTCAGGAAAGAAAAATAAAGAGGCAGAGACCATAAACTAAAATTGAAACAATGATTTTTGGTAAACCTTATAAAATATCACTGCACAGGCAAGATGACTTGGATAACTCCAACAGATTAAAACAGAAAAGGAGGAGAAGTATTGCCTCTTTACTACTTTGTAATACAGGTAGTGCAGGTAGCCTTGGCTCCTGGACTACTCAGCACATCACAACAACAGGGGATGTGGAGTTTGGCCAGAGGTACTGATGACAATGAGCACAAGAACTAGACAGCCTCTAGTGTCTGGTTGAGCTGTCAGCTTTCTAGCCTCATCTCTTTTCCCTGCTTTGTCTCAACCCCAATATAACCCCAAATCTCTTTCATATAGCATTTGGAAACACTATACCTTCGTTTGAAATTTGGGGACAACATGATGGCAATACATAAAACTCTGAGGTTTTAAAAGTCCTCTAGTGCCACCATCCTACCCCTATTCCACTCCCCTACCCCCACCCCGGAAAAACAGCTCAGACTTCAGCTCTGGCCCACTAGGATATAAACTCCTCTAGGGCAGAAATTTGTATCTATCTAATTTTATCGATTTTTTATCGATTTTATCTACTCAACCTCCTGCTCATCAGAATATAAATTCCCTTTGGGCAGATTTTTCTGAATCTCCAATATCTAGGATAGAGCCTGCCCCCTGTTAGGCACTCAATACATACTTGTCAATTAAAGCAATGAGCTGAGCCTCCAGAGTCTCTTCACATCTCTCAGCTTGTTTTCTGGATTCCCTTCCAGAAGCTCCATTTTCTCACTTCATCGTGCGGAACAATTTACATTTCACCGCCTACTCCTTTCCACAGCTGCCCTTACCCAAAGATTCATTAATATGCTCTGACAAAGGCCCTCATGCCTCACCCACCACAGAAGAGAGGAGCTTACAGAGCCTGAAATTTCAAGCTTTCCTTCCCTATGAGTCTCTGCAAATAGTCAGTGTGGGATTAAAGTAACATGCTTTCTACCCAACTATTTAGAGTTGTAGAAGAGACATTTCTCTTTAGCTAGAATAATCTGGATGGAATTATACTTTTTAATGTCACTTACAAGAAGCAATAGTAATAAAAAAAATCCAATCTCCTGTCTTGAAAGTTCATAAAATATATTTCATTTTTGCATTATTTTAAGCTCTTAAAAATATATTGCCTACCCCTACCTATTCTATATAATAGCATAATTTAGTGATTAGATGTTATCTGAGATTCCTTTATTTGTATTTTTTTCAAGTTCCTTCCCTTTTTTCCTCTGAATATATATGCTCACTGTAGAAAACTATATATGTATACATATATGTGTACACAAACGCACATGTATATTTGCAAAAATATTAAATCATAATCATTTCCTCGAAGCTCTCCTTTATACATTTTTTCTATTCATCGTTCAAATGATGCTATAAACACAATACAGTGTCCTAGCTTTGCATACTAGGAGTCTACTGGCTAAAAAATATCTATACTATATTAAGTCAAGTACCAAGATACAAATAATGTGTTATAGAGTACAGAGAATTAAGAAATCACTGGGATAGTTTTTCAAAAGAGATGGGTCTTTGACCTGAAGGAGACAGGAAGGGCATCTGGGGAGAGAGGAAACCTGGACAGCGATAGAGGTTCTCTGAAGGATAGCAGGGTAGCCATCTGGGTGAAGCAAGAGATTTATACTAAAGAGAGGATAAGAGGCATGTAGGAAGGGATGTTGGAGACATGGCTTGGACTGCTCTAGGAAGAAGTAAGTCAAGGTATGATAATAAGCAGCCAGGTATAGATGTATGGGCAGCTTCACTTAAGAAATAGGGAGAGATTGAGCTTGGAAGAGACTCTATTTGATCTCCAAACAATGTTGTCAATTTAAAGATATACATATATCTATATATAATGGATATATATAGAGAGAGAGATCAATCTATCTCCCTGATTTGGCCATATTTCAAGGCATAAACCTTTTCCTGTCTAAAGAAACTACATGTTGGAATTTATTTTGCAAAAGATTAGCATAATTAGACTAAGTCTCTTTCCAGGTAATGGGACTAAGTGAATTTGTCTATTTTTGCAAATATAACTCTTTACTGACAAAAAGTACCCTGCACTGCTGTAATTGGTAATTAGAAATAATGAAATAACTTTTAGATACATCATGCAAAAACATGAAAAGCACATGTACAGTTCTTCTTTTGTACCACAATTTAACTTTAGTATTATATGTATAATTATATATAATATATCATACATAATATATAATATATACTGTATATATAGTGCATAGTACATATATAGTGTGTGTATATATGTGCATGTATAATGTAATTTTGTCACTTTTCTTGAAATTTTATATAACAGAATTTATTTTGTGACTATAATTTAGCAAAAGACAAGTTAAAATGGGTGCTGGAAAAGATTAAATTTATTCTTATTTTGAATTTATACCACAAACCTCAACTCCATGACTTTTGTTTTAATTACAACCGGACCATATTTAGCAATAAAAGGAAGAATAGAAGGGGTGGAAGAAGGTGCTGCATTCTAGAGTTTATGTATTCTTTAATTTTCAGTATTCATCTATTATACAAGACTCACATATCTCATAGATTACTTATTTATGCTTCTGGTCAAAGGTATAAGGTTTTTAAAAATCTACACTTAAATGACTTGTTTAATGTAATTAAATTTCCTCCAAATAAGTGTTTTAAATTGTTTCAGGAAGGATTTACTATAGTCCCATCCCAATTAGCATTAACCAAAGTCCTTTAGACAATATTGCTTTACAAATTAAATATATTAGGATAAACACCAGAGAAGGGGCAGGGAAGCAAAACCACTTTACAAACTATCATCCATTCCTTTTTTTCAATTTGTAAATGCAATATAGATCTGAACTATTTTTTCCACATATGGAAATTAAGTCTCCTGATATGGAAGATTACCTTATTCAAAGTCACAAACTATGCTAACACAAGCTTTTCCTTGCCCCTTTGAATCTGCCATTCTGAATAGCACAACCAAATGACTAATGACTTCATTTGTCATCCAGATGCTAATGTTCCAGTTAAGATGTGTGAACCACAGCCAACTAGTAGTAGATGAATGATGTTACTTCTGTTTAAAAAACAAACAAACAAACTTTTCCCCTTTGTCTATCCCCCTGGCCACTGGCCCTCTTCCATTCACTGATGATGATGATTCTGCATTATATTTAGAATTAAATAAACAGAGTAAGATTAAGTGAGGTGTATTTATTTTAAATAGGTGACCCTACATTAACTTTTCTTCATTCTTTAATTTTAACAACAAACAGAACTTAATTATGCCCTGAAAGTTCTGACTTAGAGGGGCCTCAATAAATATTGATCTTATTCTATATTTCACTACTTCCAATATAAAAGGTACAGGTCTTCTTGGACACATAAAGCATATCCATTATGTTAATTCCGCTTGGCTTAAAAATTGTCTCTAAACTATTCATGAATTCTTTGGAGTGATCTAACAAAGAATTTATGAGCAACCACTACATTTCATAAGTAGTGCTAAGGTGTTTGTTGCCTGTGTCCTGACTTAATTTTCACAACCACCTTAACTCTCCGGGCTTCCTCTGGAGGCTAACTCTCCAGATTCTCTGCCCAAGGTTGTCATAAAAAGGTGTGTGCTATTTGTATCAATATATTTAAATATCCAAGGGAATCTAGTAAATTTTCTACTCTTCTTTACTTCTATGTTCAACAGTTAGGGTACTCTAAGACAATGAATGTATCACATAAACAATGTTTTAAGTATTTTAAAACAGTTATTACTAGGATCCTTTTTTACCTTATGAACTTTTATCTTGAGTAAATTAATTTTAATTTTTAATTTTTCTAATAGCTTTATTAAGTATAATTGGCTTATAATAAACAATATATTTGAAGTATGCAATTTGAAAAGCATTGAAACCATTACTACAATGAAAATAATAAACATATCCTTCATCCTCCAAAATTTTCTCCTTTGTAATTCTTCCCTTCTATCCCTTCCTGCCCTGTCTCCCATCTCATCTCCAAGCAACCACTTAACTGCTAGCATAGATTAGTTTGCATTTTCTAGAATTATATGTAAATGGAATCATACAGTATGTGCTTTTTTGTCTGGCTTCCTTCACTTTGCATAATTATTTTTAGATTCTTTTATTGTGTTGTATGTTTCAAAATCTGTTCCTTTTCATTACTTTAAATGTAATACTATATATAACACAGTTTCTATAACATTTACCTCTTGATGGGCATTTGAGTTGTTTCCAGTGTTTGGCTATCTTAACTAAAGTTGCTACAAACATTCATGTACAAGTCTTTGTATGGACATGTGTTTCCATTTATCTTGGTTAAATACCTGGAATGGAATGGATGGATCATATGGTGTGTATATGATTAACTTTTTAAGAAACTGCCAAATGTTTTTCCAAAATAGTTGTGCCATTTTACCTTTCCACCAGCATTAACAATTTTCTCCAACACTTGGTATGATTAGCCTTTTTAATTATACTTCTTGTAATAGGTATAGGTGATATCTCATTATGGTTTTAATTTGCATTTCCCTAATAAGTGATTTTGAGCATCTTGTTGTATGCTCCTATTCCTAGCTTTTCATGGAGAGGTATTTTTTCAAATTGGTTTTCTCTTTTTAAATTACGTGTTTTTATTTTCTTATTATTGAGTTTTGAGAGTTCATTATATATTCTGGATACAAATACTTTATTAAATATAAAACTTGTAAATATTTATCCTGGAATGTGGCTTGTGGCATTCTATTAACAATGTCTTTTGAAGAGCAAAAGTTTTTTAATTTTGATAAAATCCAACTTAACAATGATACTTTTATCACTCATGCTTTCAGTGTTGCATCTAAGACATGTTTGCCTAGCTCAAGGTCACAAAAGTTTTTACCTATGTTTTCTTTTAGAAGCTTCATAATTTTAGATTTCACACTTACTTTTATTATTCATTTTGCATTAATTTAGTATATTCAATTAAGAATCAAACTCCTTTTTTTCTTTTTTGCACATTGCTATCCACTTGTTCCAATACCATTTTTTGAAAACACTACTCTTTCTCCACTAAACCGCCTTTGCATCCTTGTAGAAAATTAGTTACCTAAGAAGTAACATGAGTGATGTAAGCACAGTATATGTGTGGGTCCATTTCTGAGCTTTTCTATTCCACTTATCTATTAATGTTTTTCTTAATATCAACTCCATACAGTCTTGATTCCTATAGCTTTATAATAAGTCTTGATATCAAATAGTCTTTGTCCTCCAACTTTATTCTTTGTCATATGCACTTTTAACATAACTGTCATCATGGAACCATTCAATATATCTTTCTAATCTTAAGAATACATGTATGCTTGGTTCACATTTGTCCATATTTGGGGAAATGGTTTGATCAATGCTACTAATACTCTTCCAACTTTTAAGAGGAAGTCTTATTCTTAGAAAACACATGAAGTATGGATGCACATAAGCAGCCTTAGAAAGCATCAGAAGTGCTACCAATAGGATGATAAACTAAGAAAAGAAATGTATCAGATTGTTCACCTTCCCAAAATAACTTGTTCTTTGAGCAGAGTTTATGTTCCATTTACACAACACTGGAATTTTATCAAACCTCAAAAAGCAAGACAGTACAACTTAGTTTATAGTCTCTTCTAAGGGGAGTCTTAGAGCTAGAGCCTTTGTATTCTTTTCTCCTTTCTATCATCTTCAGAGCTCCAGGCATAGCTCTAAGACCCTCCCCAAAGAGTGCTTATTAATACATGGTGATCATCCACTATAAAAAGAAGTTTGTGGTTTAAATTAAACATTAGAGGAATATTTCCCTGCCATGTGGATCACTCCTTTCCTTCTAAAGACAATCGATAACAATTTCTAAAGGAGAAAATTTAATCTCTTTTCAAAAAGTATAAACTCCTTTCCCAGATAATTGAAAATGAAAACACAATGATCCAAAATCTTCTGATGCAGCAAGCTGTTCTAAGAAGGAAGAGAACAGCAATACGGGCTGACTTCAAGAAGCAAGAAAAATCTCAAATACACAACCTTACACCTAAGGAAGCTAGAAAAAGAAGAACAAAGCCCAAAATGAATAGAAGGAAGGAAATAATAAAGATTAGAACAGGAAAAAATGGGATAAAGACATAAATACATACATACATACATACATACAATTAAGAGCTCATTCTTTGAAAAGATAAATAAAATTGATAAACATTTAGCCAGATTCATGAGAGAAAGAGAGGATTCAACTAAATGAAATCATAAACAAAAGAGAAGAAATTACAACCAGTACCACAAAAATATAAAGGAGTATAAGTAAGTCTTATGAAAATTATATGCCAAAAAGGTACACAACCTAGAAAAAAATGGTAAATTCCTAGAAACACATAAATTCTCAAAGCTAAAAAGAAATAAAAAAATTTAAACAGATTAATTACTAGCGATGAAATCTAAAGAGTAATTTTAAAATTCCCAACAAAAAGAATCCAGAACCAGATAGCTTCCCTGATAAATTCTACCAAAGATTTTTAAAGAAGAGTTCATACCTGTTCTTCTTGAACTATCCTGAACAAATAAAAGAGGAAGAAATGCTTCCAAATTCATTGATGAGGCTAGCATCACCCATATACCAAAACCAGAAAGACACTACAAAAAAAAGGAGAACTATAGGCCATAATCTCTGATGAACACTGTCTTAAAACCCTCAACAAAATATTAGTAAAAATAAAAAAATCATTCTCCACAATCAAGTGGGACTTATTCTTAGGATGCAAGGGTATTTCACTATTCACAAATCAATCAACATAATACATCACATCAATAAGGACCATATGATCATACAGTTCAACAGACATAGAAAAAGCACTTGACAAAGTATAACATCCATTCATGTTAAAAAATAACCTCAATAAAGTAGATTTAAAGAGAACATACCTCAACATAATAAAGGCCATAAATGAAAAATCCACAACTAAAATCATACTCAATGGTTAAAAACTGAGAACTTATCCTCTTAGGTCAGGAACAAGACAAGGATGTCCACTCTCATCATGGTTATCCAACATAATCCTGGAAGTCCTAGCCACAATAATCAGACAACAAAAAAGAAAAAGTAAAATATTCACTAGCTGCAGATGACGTGATGCTATAGGTAGAAAACCCAAGAGACTTCAGGAAAAAAAAAACTGCTAGAATTGATCAATGAATTCAGTAATGTCACAGGTACAAAATCAAAATACAGAAATCTATTTAATTTCTATACCCTAATAATGAAGTCACAGAAAGAGAAATTAAGAAAACAACCCCATTTATAATTGCACCAAAAGAAGAAAATACCTAGGAATAAATTTAACCAACAAAATGAAAGACTTATACTTTGAAAACTATAAAACTTTGAGGAGAAGTGCCTGATGGTGCAGTGGGTTGAGTGTCTGACTCTCGATTGGGCTTGGGTCATGATCTCAAGATGGTGTGATTGAGCTCTGTAGCAGTTTCTGCACTGGGTGTGAAACCTGCTTGGGATTCTTTCTCTCCCTCTCCCTCTGCCCCACTCTCTGCTCGCACTCTTTCTTTTTCCAAAATAAATAAATCTTTTAAAAAATGGATGAAAGAAATTGAAGACAATATTTTAAAAATTTCCATGCTACCCAAAGCAATCTATAGATTTAATTCAATCCTTATCAAAATACCAACAGCATTTTTCACAGAACTAAAATAATCTTAAAATTTGTATGGAACCACAAAAGATTCTGAATAACCAAAATAATCCTGAAGAAGAACAAAATAGAAGGTATCACCATCCCAGATTTCAAGAATACACTACAAACCTATAGTAATCAAAATAGTGTGATACTGGCTCAAAAAATGGATTCATAGATTAATGGAATAGATTAAAGGTCTCATTAATAAACCCATGATTACACAGTCAATCTACAACATAGAAGGCAAGAATATGCAATGGGAAAGTCTCCTCAACAAATGGTGCTGGGAAAACCAGATGGCTATATGCAAAAGAATAACACTAGACACACTTTCTTACACCATACTCAAAAATAAATTGAAAATGGATGAAAGACCTAAATGTGAGACATGAAACAACAGAATTCCTAGAAGCAAATATAGGCAATATTCTCTTTGACATCAGCTATAGGAATATTTTTCTAGATATGTCTCCTTGGCAAGATAAACAAAAGCAAATTAACTATTAGGGCTACATCACAATGAAAATCTTCTGTACAGTAAAAAGCATTCTTTCTGCAAGGAAAATAATCAACAAAACTAAAAGATGATTCACTGAGAGAAGATATTTGCAAATGATATATCTGATAAAAGATGAATATCTAACATATATAAAGATTTTATACAACTCAACACCAAAAAATAAATAATCCAGTTAAAAAATAGGCAGAAGACATGAATAGACATTTCTCCAGCAAAGATATCCAGATAACCAACAGACGCATGAAAAGATGCTCAACGTCACTTATGATTAGAGAAGTGCACATCAAAAAACAATGAGACATCATCTCACACTAGTCAAAATGGCAAAAATCAAAAACATAAGAGACAGCAAGTGTTGGTGAGAATGTGCAGAAAAAGGACTCTAGTGTACTCTTGTGGGAATGCAAACTGGTGTAGCCACTAAGCAAAGCAGCACAGAGCTTCCTCAAAAATTTAAAAATAGAATTACCAAATGATCCAGTAATTCCACTACTGGATATTTACCCAAAGAAAATCAAAACTTGAAATGGTATACATACCCCTTTGTTTATTGCAGCATTATTTATAATAGCCAAGATACTGAAGCAACCCAAGTGTCCATGGATAGATGAATGGATAAAGAAGATGTGGTACACACCACACACACACACACACACACACACACACACACACACAGTGGGCTATTACTCAGCCATAAAAAAGAATAAAATCTTGCAATTTGCAACAACATAGATGGATCTAAAGTCTATAATCTTAAATGAAGTAAGTCAGTCAGAGAAAGACAAATACCATATGATTTCATTCATGTGTGGAATTTAGAAAACAAAACAAGGGGCAGCCAGGTGGCTCAGTTGGTGAAGCGTCCAACTCTTGATCTCAGCTCAGGTCTTGATATTAAGGTTGTGAGTTCAGGCCCAGCATTGGGTTCCAGGCTGGGCATGGAGCCTACTTAAAAACAAAACAGTAAAAGAAATAAAACAAAATGAACAAAGAAAAAAAGAGAACATAAAACAAAAACATATTTTTAACTATAGACAATAAACTGGTGGTTACTAGATGGGGTGGGGGGCACGGAGGATGGGTGAGTTTTGTGAAAGGGTTTAAAAGTACACTTATCATGATAAACACTAAGCAATGTATAGAATTGTCGAATCACTGTATTTTATACCTGAATTAATGTAACACTGCTAATTATACTGAAATTAAAAAATAAAAATAAAAGCATAAACTCCTTTTCTCACTAGTTTTAAACATCTTGCTGTTTTCTAATAAACAAAGGGAGATAAGGTAATTAAATACAAATACAATCATACCTTAAAAATAAACTTGGTTTTTAAAAGCATCTTTCTGTGTACTTTTTATATACTTCTGCCTTGAAGAATACCATGAAAGCAAAACCACATGGCTCTCCACAGGTGGGCTACAAAAGAATATATATCTAGCCACTCTCCCTATCCCAAAAAGAACTCTACTGTCAAGTAAGAGATTCGTAATAAAATGAAAAACTTTTCTTGAGTATTAAAAGACAAGAAATCGGAGCTGGGGCAAGTTGGCGGAGGAGTAGGTGCCTCACTTCACCAGCTCCACCAACTTACCTAAATAACTTTCAAACCATCCTGAAAACCTAGAAATTTGACCTGAGGTTTAAAGAGAGAACAACCAGAACGCTACAGAGAGAAAGGCTTTCACTTCTAACAAGGTAAGAAGGCAGAAAAAAATAAAATAAAAAAACAATTAAGTGGGGGAGGGGCCTGCAAGGAGCCTCTGGGACAGGAAGGCCCAGCCCCAGAGAAGCAGGAACTTTAAAAATCTGCACCAGATTCTTCCCAGACCAAAAGGCGCTTAGCAGGGAACTCAGGTAGGATCTCAGGAGGGGCAGTGGACCCCAGTCTCCTGGGGTCACTAATAGAGGACGTGCGCCTGGGGAAAGCCGCCACAAACTGTGGGCCAATCCCAAAGGGCTGGAGCGGGCACCTGGCGGGGCCTCAGGAAGAAGCTGGACTGTCAGCAGGAGGCGTCTGTGCCCCCTTCCCTGCAGGAGCCGGGGCCGGGAGCACCTTTCCAGCAGCGCAGGCCCCAGAGCCCAGGGCACCAGAGGGCACAGCCCAGGATCCTGCACTGCTCTCGAGACAGGCGGAGGCGGGGAGGGCACAGGACAGCGAGGCGCTCCTGCCGCTGGGCGCCCCCAAACTGTGCAAGTCAGTGCCCCCCCCCCCCAGCATCCAGGCCAGTGCAGACTGGGAGCTGCGGTGGTTACTGTGGGAGCTGACTCCAGGGCTGGAGAGCTGGCCGCCGCCAGTGTCGTTGTCCCTCCTGGTGTCACCCTGTGCCTGGGACAGAGCAGTGCTGCTAGGGAACAGAGGCCTCACCGGGTCAACAGCTCCCACTGAGCTCGGCACCCAGTGGGGGGGGGGTGAGGCAGCTCCCCCAGGTGCACACACCTGAGAATCAGTACAGCAGCCCCTTCCCAGAAGACCAGCTGGAAGGACATGGGAAGAGCAAGTTCTTGACCAAGCAGCACTGGAAAGCTCCAGGGGAGGTCAAGGGATTTACAGTATATAGAACTAGAGGATACCCTTCCTTTTTTTTCCTTCTTTTTTCCAGTACAACTTATTTTTATATCAGACTGTACATTTCCAATGTTTTTTCTCTTTCCCCACCTTAACTACAATATTTTACCACCTCTTCATTTTTAAGTTTCTTCCTTTTTGACTTTCATATTTCTACAATTACAGGTCCTAGATATATTTTCCACTTCTAGATTCCCTTCAACATACTCAACTTAATTTGGGGAGATATACAAGATATATTTTGTTTTGTTTTGTGTTTTTTGTTTTCTCTGCCTCATTTTGTTCTACAATGATGGAAGTTAAAACCTTCTAAAACATGACCAGTATGCACCCAGAATCAAGTGGTATACCATGCTGGTTCATTCTGTGAGACTCCTCATTCCCATTCTGCACCCCTCTTTTATCTCATTTATGTTTTGGTGGTCAATGTTGGGGCTTTCTACAAATATTTCTGGTTTATATATATTTGGGACTGAGCGTTTTCTAACATATAGAACTTAATATACTCAGAACCAAGAGGGTCACCCTCTACGACCCCTCAGGTAGACTACATTCTCCCTCCATTACAACTTCATCAACACCACCATCTCCCAGTACCCCCCCCCCTTTTTGTTCTCTTTTTTCTTTTTTCTTTCTTTTTTTCCTCTTTACTTTGCTTTTTTCTCTTCTTTTTGTCCCTTTTCCTTTTTTGTTTTTTTCTTCTTCTTTGGGATTCTTGGCCTTTTATTTTTAACTACTTTGTTTTAAAATTTGTTTTTCACTTTAGTGGTCCTTTTGTTTTATTTTATTCTGATCTTTGTTTTCAATTTCTGGGCTCTGACCTCAGCAGAATCATCTAGGGTGAAATTTACTTAGGTCGTTTTGATATTCTTGACTCACCCCATTCATACAGCCACTCTGCACTCAGCAAAATGTCTAGAAAGAACTCACCACAAAGAAAGAATCAGAAACAGTACTCTCTGCCACAGAGTTACAGAATTTGGATTACAATTCGATGTCAGAAAGCCAATTCAGAAGCACAATTATAAAGCTACTGGTGGCTCTGGAAAAAAGCATAAAGGATTCAAGAGACTTCATGACTGCAGAATTTAGATCTAATCAGGCCAAAATTAAAAATCAATTAAATGAGATGCAATCCAAACTGGAGGTCCTAATGACGAGGGTTAATGACGTAGAGGGAAGAGTGAGTGACATAGAAAACAAGCTGATGGCAAGGACGGAAGCTGAGGAAAAAAGAGAAAAACAATTAAAAGACCATGAGGAAAGGTTCAGGGAAATAAATGATAGCCTCAGAAGGAAAAATCTACATATAATTGGGGTTCCAGAGAGCGCCGAGAGGGGCAGAGGGACAGAAAGCATATTTGAACAAATCATAGCTGAGAATTTCCCTAATCTGTGGACGGAAACAGACATTCAGAACCAGAGATAGAGAGATCTCCCCCAAAATCAATAAAAACTGTTCAACACCTTGACATTTAATAGTGAAACTTGCAAATTCCAAAGATAAAGAGATAATCCTTAAAGCAGCAAGAGACAAGAGATCCCTAACTTATATGGGGAGAAATATTAGATTAACAGCAGACCTCTCCACAGAGACATGGCAGGCCAGAAAGGACTGGCAGGATATGTTCAAGGTCCTAAATGTGAAGAACATGCAGCCAAGAATACTTTATCCAGCAAGGCCCTCATTCAAAATAGGAGAGATAAAGAGCTTCCAAGATAGGCAGAAACTGAAAGAATATGTAACCACCAAACCAGCTCTGCAAGAAATATTAAGGGAGACCCTGTAAAAGAAAGAGGAAGCCCAAAGAAATAATCCACAAAACAGAGATGGAATAGGTTTTACAACGACACTAAATTCATATCTTTCAATAGTAACTCTGAACATGAATGGGCTTAATGATCCCATCAAAAGATGCAGAGTTTCAGACTGTATAAAAAAGCAAGACCTATCTAGTTGTTGTCTACAAGAGACTCATTTGAGACCTAAGGACACCTCCAGCCTGCAAATGAAAGGTTGGAGAACCATTTACCATTCAAAAGGTCTTCAAAAGAAAGCCGGGGTAGCAATCCTCATACCAGATAAATTGAAGACTGTAGTAAGAGATGAAGAGGGACACTATATCATATTTAAAGGGTCTATCCAACAAGAAGACCTAACAATCATGAATATTTATGCCCCTAATGTGGGAGCTGCCAAGTATATCAATCAATTAATAACCAAAGTAAAGACATACTTAGATAATAATACACTAATACTGGGAGACTTCAGCACACCACTTTCTGCACATGACAGATCTCCTAAGCACAACATCACCAAAGGAACAAGAACTTTAAAGGATACACTAGACCAGATGGATTTCATAGATATATACAGAACTTTGCATCCGAATGCAACTGAATACACATTCTTCTCAAGTGCACATGAACTTTTTCCAGAATAGACCACATATTGGTTACACACAGGTCTCAACCAATACCAAAAGATTGGGATTGTCCCCTGCATATTTTCAGAACCAATGCTTTGAAACTTGAACTCAGGAAGTTCACAGGAAGAAATTTGGCAGAAACTCAAACACATGGAGGTTAAAGCATATCCTGCTAAAGATGAATGGGTCAACCAGGAATTTAGAAAATAATTTAAAAGATTCATGGAAACTAATGAAAATGAAGATACAACCATTCAAAATCTTTGGGATACAGCAAAAGAAGTTCTAAGAGGGAAATACATCACAATACAAGCATCCCTCAAAAAAATGGAAAAAACATATACACTAACCTCACACCTCACAGCTAACTGGAAAAAGAACAGCAAATAAAACCTACACCGAGCAGAAGAGAGTTCATAAAGATTTGAGCAGAACTCAATGAAATAAAGACCAGAAGAACTGTAGAACAGACCAACAAAACCAGGAGTTGGTTCTTTGAAAGAATTAATAAGATAGATAAACCATTTGCCAGCCTTATTACAAAGAAAAAAGACTCAAATTAATAAAATCATGAATGAAAAAGAAGAGATCACCACCAATACCAAGGAAATACAAACGATTTTAAAAATGTATTATGAGCAGCTGTATGCCAAGAAATTAGACAATCTAGAAGAAATGGATGATTTTCTGGAAAATGACAAATTATGAAAACTAAAACAGGAAGAAATAGAATACCTGAACAGGCCAATAACCAGGGAAGAAATTGAAGCAGTCATCAAAAACCTCCCAAGACACAAAAGTCCAGGGCCAGATGGCTTCCCAGGGGGAACTCTATCAAATGTTTAAAGAAGAAACAATACCTATTCTACTAAAGCTGTTCCGAAAGATAGAAAAGGATGGAATACTTACAAACTTGTTCTATGAGGCCAGCATCACCTTAATTCCAAAACTAGACAAAGACCCCACCAAAAAGGAGAATTATAGACTAATGTCCCTAATGAACACAGATGCAAAAATTCTGAACAAGATAATAGCCAATAGGATCCAACAGTATATTAAGAAGATTATTCACCATGACCAAGTGGGATATATCCCTGGGATGCAAGGTTGGTTCAACACTCATAAAACAATCAACGTTATAGATTATATCAACAAGAGAAAAAACAAGAACTATATGATCTTCTCAACAGATGCAGAGAAAGTATTTGATAAAATAAAGCATCCATTCCTGATCAAAACTCTTCAGAGTGTAGGGATAGAGGGAACATTCCTCAGCATCTTAAAAGTCATCTACAGAAAGGACACAGCAAATATCATTCTCATGGGGAAACACTGAAAGCCTTTCCCCCAAGATCAGGAACATGAAAGGGATGTCCACTCTCACCATTGCTATTCACCATAGTACTAGAAGTCCTAGCTTCAGCAATCAGACAGCAAACAGAAATAAAAGGCATTCAAATTGGCAAAGAAGAAGTCTTAACTCTCCCTTTTCGCAGATGACATGATACTGTATGTAGAAAACCCAAAAGACTCCACCCCAAGATTGCTAGAACTCATACTGCAATTCAGGAATGTGGCACAAAATCAATGCCCAGAGATCAGTGGCATTTCTATACATTAACAATGAGACTGAAGAAAGAGAAATTAAGGAGTCAATCCCATTTACAATTGCACCCGAAAGCATAAGATTAGGTTAGGTTAGGTTAGATTTGGTTAGGAATAAACCTAACCAAAGAGGTAAAGGATCTATACCCTAAAAACTACAGAACACTTCTGAAAGAAATTGAGGAAGACACAAAAAGATGGAAAAATATCCCATGCCCATGGACTGGAAGAATTAATATTGTGAAAATGTCATTGCTACCCAGGGCAATTTACACATTTAATGCAATCCCTATCAAAATACCATAGACTTTCTTCAGAGAGTTGGAACAAATAAGATTTGTGTTAAATCACAAAAGACCCCAAATAGCCAGGGGAATATTGAAAACGAAAACCAGAGCCAGGGTCATCACAATGCCGGATTTCAGGTTGTACTGCAAAGCTGTGATCATCAAGACAGTGTGGTACTGGCACAAAAACAGGCACATAGATCAATGGAACAGAATAGAGAACCCAGAAATGGGCCCTCAACCCTATGGTCAACTAACATTCGACAAAGCAGGGAAGACTATGCACTGGAAAAAAAGGACAGTCTCTTCAATAAATGGTGCTGGGAAAATTGGACAGCCACATGCAGAAGAATGAAACTAGACCATTCTCTCACACCATACACAAAGATAAACTCAAAATAGATGAAAGATCTAAATGTGAAACAAGAATGCATCAAAATCCTAGAGGAGAACACAGGCAACACCCTTGTTAAACTTGGCCACAGGAACTTCTTGCAGGATACATCTAGGAAGACAAGGGAAACAAAAGTAAAAATAAACTATTGGGACTTAAGATAAAAAGCTTCTGCACAGCAAAAGACAGTCGACAAAACTAAAAACCTACAGAATGGGAGAAGATATTTGCAAATGACATATCAGATAAAGGGCTAGTATCCAAGATCTATAAAGAACTTATGAAACTCAACACCCAAGAAACAAACAATCCAATCATGAAATGGGCAAAAGACATGAACAGAAATTTCACCAAAGAAGACATAGACATGGGCAACAAGCACATGAGAAAATGCTCCGCCTCACTGGCCATCAGGGAAATACAAATAAAAACCACAATGAGATACCACCTCACACCAGTGAGAATGGTGAAAATTAACAAGATGGGAAACAACAAATGTTGGAGAAGATGTGGAGAAGGGGGAACCCTCTTGCACTGTTGGTAGGAATGTGAACTGGTACAGCCACTCTGGAAAACTGTGTGGAGGTTCCTCAAAGAGTTAAAAATAGAACTGCCCTACGACCCAGCAATTGCACTGCTGGTGATTTACTCCAAAAATACAGATGCAGTGAAATGCCAGGACACCTGCACCCCAGTGTTTATAGCAGCAATGTCCACAATAGCCAAACTGGGGAAGGAGCCTCGGGGTCCATCGAAAGATGAATGGATAAAGAAGCTGCGGTCTATGTATACAATGGAATATTACTCAGCCATTAGAAATGACAAATACCCACCATTTGCTTCAACATGGATAGAACTGGAGGGTATTATGCTGAGTGAAATAAGTCAATCAGAGAAGGACAAACATTATATGGTTTCACTCATATGGAATATAAAATTAGTGAAAGGGATTAAAGGGGAAAGAAGAGAAAATGAGTGGGAAATATCAGAGACAGTGACAAACCATGAGAGACTCCTAACTTTGGGAAACAAACAAGGGGTAGTGGAAGGGGAGGTGGGCAGGAGGATGGGGTGACTGCATGATGGGCACTGAGGGGGGCACTTGAAGGGATGAGCACTGGATATTATACTATAAGTTAGCAAATCGAACTCCAATAAAAAAATATTCAAAAAATTAAAATAAAAAATAAAAATAAATAAAAATAAAACCCAAGAAATCTATTATGTTCACTAAAATGATCAGTAAGCTTTCATTTTCAAATATTCAGTGATCAAAAAGTATGTTAACAATTCAACAATATTTACTGAAAAAAAATTTTTTTTATTTATTTCCCAAACATTGGTAGACTGCGCTAGATACTGTATCAGGGACTGAAGATTCAAACAAGAATAAGTCAAGTTTTTCCTTTCACAAGACTCTTATCAAGGAGATTGGGGGCAGGGCCTGGATTGAAGAGAACAGGAAAGAAGAGACAGACATGTAAATAAATCATTATAATATCATGAATATACTTTAATAAAGTTGAATGCAAAGTATATTGAGAGTACAAAAGAGGAAGCAACTAGCTCTGTTGTGGGAGATGAAAGGAAACTACACAGGGCTCAGCATGCTGTATGATTCCAAAGGAGCATAGGACATAAGAGCTTAAAGCCTCATTGCAGAGATAAAGTCTATCCTCCTGAAATATCTAAATACAAACTCAAAGAAACCCAGTTGCTGGGATGCCCAGGTGGCTCAGGGGTTGAGCATCTGCCTTTGGCTCAGGGCGTGATCTCAGAGTCCCGGGATCAGGTCCCGCATCAGGCTTCCTGCATGGAGCTTGCTTCTCCCTCTGCTTATGTCTCTGCCTCTCTCTCTGCCTCACATGAATAAATAAATAGTGGTAGTTATTTATTTGTAAAACTATGCTGTATTTTTATATTGGACTACTGTATAGTCATTAAAGAACCATAATATTTCAAAAGATATCATTAAAAGCATTGAAGAGGCAAGCCATACACTGAGAGATATTTGTAATAAAATTAAAATTAAATTTGTGTGGTATTTTCATACTACAATATACAACATTGCAATAAAAAAGAACTGCTATACGGTATTGTAAGTGCCTGACATTAAGCTTTATGTTGTAGTTTGAGTGCCTGACAATAAGCTTTTGATTGCCAAGGCACCCTTTTCAAAAGACAGCCATCTTGAACAAACTTTGTATTGCCAGCTGTATGATACAGTTACTATCAAAACAATGAGATAAGGAACTAGGCTGCTCCCATCCATGAAGGTCCCTCTTCAAACCACTTGGGTGACTCCTCTTCTCCTTTCCTGTACCATAATTCCCATTCCTATTCTTTACATTACCTAATTAAAAAAAAAATGAAGCCATGAAGCCCTAGACACCACAAGTTCAGACCCTATATATAAAGAAAGAAAGAATCCCAGGTTCTCTCTCCTCAGGACATCTCTGTGCAGTCCTCAGAATGTCCTATAACTTCCAGGACTCATGAATAGTGAGTCTTGTTCCTCAAATTTTCCTTATACTTACATGAATTAAAGACTTGAATGTAAGACCTGAAACCATAAAATTCCTAGAAAAAAACATAGGGGGAATGTTTCTTGATATTGGTCTTGGCAATGATTTTTTTTTTTGGGGGGGGGGATTTGACACCAAAAGCACAGGCAATGAAAATACAAATAGACAGTTGGAACTACAACAAACTAAAAAGCTCTGGATAGCAAAGAAAACAGTAGAATGAAGAGGTAACGTATGCAATGAGAGAAAATATTTGCAAATCATATATCTGATATGGAATTAATTTCCAAAATATATAAGGCACTTATCCAACTCAATAGCTAAAACAAACAAACAAACAAAACAAAACAAAACAAAAACAACAAATAATCCAATTAAATAATGGGCAAAGTACCTGAATAGAGATTTTCCCAAAGACATACAGATGGCCAAGAGGTGCTCAACATCACTAATCACCAGGGAAATGCAAATCAAAACCACAATGAGATATCACCTCATACCTGTTAGAATGGCTTTAACAAGAAGACAAGAAATAACGATTGTTGGTGAGGGTGTAAAGAACAGAAACCCTTGTACACTATTGGTGGAAATGTGAATTCGCATAGTCATACAGAAAAGATACTGGAGGCAAAAAAAAAAAAAAAAAAAAAAAAAGATACTGGAGGCTTCCCTAAAATTAAAAAAAGAATTACCACATGATTCAACAATTTCACTTCTGGATATATATCCAAAGGAAATGAAATTAGTATCTCAAATAGATATCTGCACTCCCATGCTCACTGCAGCATTATTTATTATATGGGAAATGTATCCCAAAATACAGGAACAACTGAAGTGTCCATCAAAGGATGAACAGACATAGAAAATGTGGTATACATACACAATGCAATAATACGTAGCCACAAAAAAAAAATCAGAAATCCTGCCATTTGTGACATTGACAAAACCTGAGGGCATTATGCTAAGTGAAATAAATTATTTAGAGAAAGACAAAATGCTGTATGATTTCACTTATATGTAGAATCTAAGAAAAAGTCAAATTCATGGAAACAGAGCAGAAAGGTGTTGTCAGGGGCTGGGTAGGGGGGTAGATAGCTAGATGTTGTTCAAACTGTACTAACTTTAATTTATGAGATTAATAAGTTCTGGAGACTTAATGTACAGCTAGATGACTTTAATAATATTTCATTGCATACTTGAAAATGGTTTAGAGAATAGATCTTAACTGTTTTCACTACACAAAAAAATGGTAAGTATGTGAGGTGATGGATGTATGAAGTCACTTGATTGTGGTAATCATTTCACAATGCATATGTATCAAATCATCACACTGTACACTTTAAATATATGTAATTTTTGTCAACTATATTTCATAAAGCTAGATAAAAAAATAAAAATTAAAAAAAATTAACAATTAAAAAAGATATTATAAAAAGACTAAAAGTCACCAAAAAAAAAAAAAAAACAAAGCCTATTTCTGGGTGGTAGGATTATTGGTGATTTTTATTTTCATTGGACTCTCTTGCTTTTTTTCCAAAATGTCCTTAATGATTATACAACGTTGTTAAATACACATTTTACTGTTACTACATGCTATTAACATATATCTGTCCTTTGTATTCTGACCATACAAAAACCATGAATTTTTACAAGAATTATATGTGAGACTGTTTTATCATATGTAGATAGATTTTTCTCAGGCAAATTGTTGCTTAAATACCTGCTATTTCACCAAAATCTTGCCCCAGCAGATAATGAGCATCACAACTAAGAAAAGTATATAAACATTTCTTCCTAGCTTTAATCGTTACTTTAATTATCAGTGGCACCAGTTTATAAAACTAATGCTTTTTGAAAATAATCCTGTGTCAAGAAGAAACCATTACTATTTACATTACTACATGATCACCAAAAATCCAGTTCTTAGTAAAAACTTTAAGGTGTTGTAAATGAGTAAATTCATTGTAAACTCATTAATTGTTTCAGATTTCCATAGGCCAATAAAATTCATAAGCCATTTCTGTACAATTTATAGGCATCCCTTCCATCCAGAAGTCCAATGTAGAAAAGTATCACAAGAAGCAACATGGCAATAGTACACACCAAATGAACTAATGTTATCAATAAAGGCTAATCCCTACATTTTTATTCATATGGGTTGATGTTAATGTTACCTTTGTCACAGTATCTGTTCAATATAGTGTAGAGAAGAGATAGGTTTTTGTTTTCTTGGTTGCTTTTTGCTTTTTCTGGTTCCGTTGGTTTTCACTTTATATCACATGGAAGAAAGTTGAAGCCAGTCCGCAGTACCACTGCCTTCACCTGAAGATGGGTGCTGCATGGTGTTTATTAAGCAGTGAAATTGGTTCAAGGGAGAAGTTTGCCTTTTTCATACCTATTTCTTCTAAAACCCTGATGACAGATATGTACCAGGCAACACAATGTATACCCATATAGACTTTTTCAATCCTAAGGGGCTGTTTTTCAAGACATCCTAATGACAGGTTGTCCATGAGCAATCTAGTTGACTAGTGCAGTGTTAACTCAGATGCTCACCATGCTGTCTGAGACTCAGCAGGGCAGGAAGAGAAGGCAAGGAAATTAACACAGAAACAAAAAATCTCAAGACATGTCAAAAAATTGAAAGGACTGAAGAGGAAAATCTATTTTGAAGAGGATTAAGCCACAAATAGAGGAGCTCTAAGAATAATGCACAAAAATGCAGCACAATTGTAATCTGTAAATGTCTTATGCTTTCTCCCACCTGAACTAATGTATATAAACAGATACAACAGATAGATTATAGTTGTCAAAAATCCCTAAGGACTGCTCAATCATATCTTATGGTGATTATACCATCAGTATAGGACCCAAACTCAGAATTGGTCAGGAACTGACCTTTGGTCAATCCCAGCAGTCTCTCAACCCTGTCTTCTTTACCTCTCCCCTCTGGCTGGATATGAGTGTCTCCCACATACACATGACTGAAAGCAGTTTCTTGAATCCAATTCTCTCTGTCAGTCTCAGCTCTTTGACTCATCATGTGACCTCCAGAAAAGTATCTAATCTGAGTCTCAGTTTTCTCAAGTGAGAGATGAAAATAATAATGATATCTTCCCACAGGGTTCTTGTGAGGATTAAATGTATATACAAGATGGAGCTTGGTATGTAGTAAACTCTCATTAAATACAGTCTAGATTTATGACTAATTCCATACCCATCTCCACATGAGCTTAATGCCTGAGGAAGGAACTAGAGATCCTTGCTTGAACATTTATGCCCTAGTAAAGTTCAAACTAAAACATGGTTGAAATGTCATATACAAGTAAATGTGTACAGAAATGTAACTTTATATGTTAGTTAAAATTCATTTAAATCAATCTTTTCTGGGTACATATTTAATTAATAAAAGTTCAAATTCTCTTTCAGGTCTGTTTGTCCCCACTAACCCATTCATCATTTGGTGGCTGCTTCTACCTGTCAGAGGTGAAGTAGTACTCTAAATCTTTATGAGTACTTTTTTTGGTAAAATTTTTCAAATGCTATCCATTTGTAAAGGACAGCCCATCCCAAGTAGAACTTATGCCATTAATCTTTTCTGAGTTCAGCAATCAGTTTTGTCCCTTCATTTTTCTCAACTTTAATAGGACCTCGACAATCTAAATATCATTTGATCCTACTATCCCAGATTGCATATATTTTTCATTTAAAACATTTTAGTTTTAAAATAAAAATTAAATCACTTTGAAATTATATCTTTGCTTATGTTAATTAAAAATAGGGGAAGCACTCAAAATTATTTTCTGATTTCTTCAAATCCCTCAAATAGGTATAACATGTTGTCAAATTAGCTCTTACTTAGTGAGTGCATTCTATGGGCCAGAGTGTAGACTTCCTATCTTATCTAACTTAAACTCATGGGTTTGGGTGGGGTAGAAATGGACTTGAGAAATAGGAAAAGTGATTATCTTTTGTGGAGCCAGACATCATGGGTTTTATTCATGTTATACATTGAATTCTCCTAACAATCTGGTGTATATACTAAATTCTCCACTTTGTAGATGAACGAACTAAAAGTATGAATCCAAATTTTTGTAATTAGCATGTAGCAAAGTTATAATCCAATGATTTCTGTCTTCAGTGGCCATGGACTAAGTTCTGACTCATTCTCTGACTGGTTTGTGATCTTGTGAGTTAAACCTGCCAGAGCTCATTCCCCCCACTGGAAAGAAATTACTAAAAACCAAAAGCTAATACCTTCTCAAGACCCATCTGGTTCATGAGCTGTACTAAGTGGTTTATGGGAATTATTCTTTCTCTTCAGAACAAATCCACAAGGCACTTATTACTATTTCTGATTTACCAATAGGAAAAAGAGGCAAAGAGAGTAATAGAACTTGCCAAAACCACACAGCTTACGTGGTTGAACTGGAATTCACATCCCACTTTCCTCTCCATCATGCGCTACCCTGCCTTCAGGGACTGGAAAGATCTTTCATAAAAACTGCACCTGGTGATGTAAGCATAAGCTGAAAGAACATATATGAAAATGACTTGAACAAAAATATCAGCTTTGCTTACAAAATTTCAGGTAATACCAACAAATGTACTAAAGGACAAAACCAAGCTGTAAAAAAATTCTTCACAAGCTGAAAGGGTTGGCCAAATTAACAGATGAAATTTCCCAGGATAACAGCCAGGCCCTATAATTAAGTTTTAAAAAATCAAATGTACCAGTTCTAGAAGTGGCAGGTATAGTTAGCAGCTGGTACATAAAAAGATTTAAATAGATTTCAAGCTCCAGTATGAGATAATACTATAATGTAGCTGTGCTCAAAAAAGTAAATAAATAAATAAATAAATAAATAAATAAATAAATAAATAAATAAATCAAAGTAATCTTGAGCTACATTAATAGAAGTTCAGTGTCCAAGCAAGATGGACAACAGTGGTACCAAATTCATACTTGTCAGTTCACATTTATAGTACTGGGGTTCATTCAGGTAGTCATATTTTAGAGGATTGATAACAGAAGGGATCAGAGAACTAAACAGAACTCAGAAATCTGCCATCTTGGATGCTTGAGTTATGACAACATGTCAGAAAACTCAATAATAATCATTAAATATTTTCAAGATATATACTCTAGGTGGCCTCTTAAAGCAAAATAAGAATCGTTGTTGGAAGATACAGAGAAGAATGTTTCAGTTCAGTATAGGAAAATTTTAAGAAACAATTAAAGGTATACAAAATTGAATGAATGTGAGTATTCCCTGTCATTGCAAGTGTTCAAGCCAAAGGTCAACCACCACTTGTCAGAAATACTACACAAGAGATCCCGACAAGGGCTCATACTATTTGGACTTGAGGTCCCTTCTGGCTTTGTAACTTCCTGTGTGAAGAGGAGGAGGGAAAGTATTTTAAATCTGACAGGAGGTACAGACTGTGCTTGTTTAAATTAATTTATGCAGCACATTAATAGCATAATGCCATTATCATAAGTAGCTTAATAAATACTCTCTAAATAAAGGAAAATCTGTCCTAAACACGTCAAAATAATCTGTGTTGTCTAGTAAATTAGGTTTAAAATAGAGTTTCAATCCATCGTGTAAGATTTAACACTTTTATAGGTTTTATGGCCTACTAATTTACTATTATGTGTGACAAACTATAGATAATCTTCCCTTTCTTCTCACTATACTTTTCTTTTTCCTGAGTGAGCTGACAAATACTTCTTTCCAAAAGGTTTGAAATAACATCTATTGCCAGCCCAGATCATTTTTCCAAGCTCCTTATCTATATCACCCTACTCAAAATATGCCAGAGCTAGTCTGCCCTGCCCTAACTATTGTATCCTACCTTGTCTCTGGTACTCTAGCTTTTCTTTGTATTATCTTGTATTTCTATGTAGGCACACTGTTCTCAAACAATATGACTTGCTTTTCACTTTTCAATATTTATACTTCTTTTTTCTATCTCTTACTTTGAAATGATATTGAATATCATCTGTGATAGATATATGTCAGTGGTTTTCTAACAACTGGAGATGGAGGGGCAGGCTTTCCTGCATGGGAAGAAATTCTCTGTTATTTGCAAGACTTTGATTATACTGACTGTATAAATTTATACATTTTAAAATATAGCTTTAGTTAACACTGTAAGAAAAATTTTAAGATTTTATTTCTCAATTTTTGGCTAAAAATAGAAACCTCAATTTCACTTGTTCTTTGAATAACGTATAATAACTCATAAATTTAACAGATTAAATCTTTTTTAAAAATTTAATACCACTTACATACATAATTAATCAAATTCCCTTAGACAATTCAAATCACAGTTACCTACTCAGTATACTTGGCTCTTTCAAATATGTTAAATACAAAACAGCAGACTTACAAATTAAATAAAAATTTTCTGAGAACTTTACTCTTTTTTTTCTCTTTTTAAAGATTTTATTTGAGAAAGAGAGAGAAAGCACACGCAAAGGAGAGAAGCAAAGGGAGAGGGAGAAGCAGATACCCTGCTGAGCAGGGAGCCAAACATGGGGCTCAGTCCCAGGACCCTGAGATCATGATCTGAGTCAAAGGCAGATAGATACTTAAACCCACTGAGCCACCCAGGCACCCCAGAACTTTACTCTTATAAGTCCAAGTTAGACACTGTTTTAACAGACTGAATTTTATTGCATTTCAAAAATCTTTAAGAACAAAATAGAATCAAACCATAAGAGACTTTTAACTCTAGGGAACACACTGAGGGGTGCTGGAGAGGAAGTGGGGGGGGTAGGGTAACTGGGTGATGAGCATTAAGGAGGGCACATGATGTAATGAGCACTGGGTGTTATATGCAACTGATGAATCACTAAATTCTACCCCTGAAACTAATATTACACTATATGTTAACTAAATTGAATTTAAATTTAAAAATTTTAAAAGAAAAAGAAATAAATAAAATAAAATAAAAACAGGGATCCCTGGGTGGCGCAGCGGTTTGGCGCCTGCCTTTGGCCCAGGGCGCGATCCTGGAGACCCAGGATCGAATCCCACGTCGGGCTCCCGGTGCATGGAGCCTGCTTCTCCCTCTGCCTGTGTCTCTGCCTCTCTCTCTCTCTCTGACTATCATAAATAAATAAAAATTAAAATAAATAAATAAATAAATAAAATAAAAACAAAATAGAATCTTTTGGATTAAAATGTGAAAATGTATATCTGAATTCCCTCCCTCCTGAAACACTGCTAAAACCCACTGTAAAGGATTTTTTTAAAAAAAGAAATACACCTGATCTCAGATTTCCAGCTTCTAGAAATGTGAGAAATAAATCTTTGTTATTTATAAGCCACCTAGTCTATGTGGTACTTTGTTATAGCAGCCTGAACCAAGACAATGCCCATAAATATACGAAAGAGCGCAGCAACAAAAGTTTTTAACTTTTTAGAAGTTAAAAAGCCTTAGAGTCAAGAAAGGTAGATCCCAAGCCAGTAACAAAAGTTAAGAATCAACCCAGTTTACAGCACAGCATTTCCAAAAGGTTCAGGAACAGGTATGTAGCATCTGGCACTTCTGGAAGAGGGGTTTAAAGGTGGAGACAGAGGGCTAAATTAAGGAAGATTACATTTTAAAAGGGTATTTATATTCCTAAATTTCCTGTCTCTCTCCCTACCCCTGCAATCTTGACGGAAAGTTTGTTTTTGGAGAGAGAAAACATAAGGTCTCTGGGGGTTGTGGGAACAGTTGAGGGCTTAGTTAATCACATATATGCAAGGGGAAATAATGGTCCAGGCATACAAAATAAATGCAGAGATTCCCAATGGCCTTCCCCCACTGAGCTCTCAGACGTCTTGAAGTGACATCTTTACCCTCCAGACAAGTGATTAGAAGGTCATTCTTCCCTGGAAATAGAACTAGACTAAGAGGATTGGGGGTAATAGAGGGTTCCTCAAAAAAACAGCTTAATCTAAAGCAGTAATACTCAACTGGGAGCAATTCGTCCACCCCCAAGAGAAATTTAGCAATATCCAGAGACATTTTTTGGTATCACAGTTGGAGAAAATGCTACTAGCATCTAGTAGCTAGAGACCAGGGATGCTGCTGTATCTCCTACAAGGCATGGGACAGCCTCCCCAATAACAAAGAATTATTTAGCCCAAAATGTCAGTAGTTCTGAGGTTGAAAAGCCCTACCCTAGAGGGAAGTTCAAAGTTGATAATTCTTGACAATGCATTCAAAGTTTTCAGGAGGCTTTCTGTCCCCCACTTTAACCAAGAGCAGATAGTCAAGAATTATCAGACATCTGAAGAAGACTTCTAAACTGGAAGGAAACAGCATCAAAACAAAAAAAAAAAAGCTGAGACCACAGAGGGAGAATAAAACTTCAAAAACATATTATTCATCCTGAAGAGATGAGAGAACCCTAGCCAAGTGATTAACTAATTTGGATGGTATTTATTTTTTTAGTTCAGACACAAAATATATTTTGAAGTATACTTCCGGACATATAATGGAATAAAATAGGACAGAAATAAAATCATGCATACACAGTCAAATGAGTTTTGACTAGGTTTCAAGACTATTCAATGGAGAAAAGAGTTTTTCCAACAAATAGTGTTGGGAAAATTGTATATCCACATGCAAGAAGAAAAAAAAGTGAAGTTGGATCATTACCTTATATAATATACAAAAATTAACCAAAATGGATCAAAGACCTAAACATAAAACCTAAAACTATAAAACTTTAGGAAAATATGAGGGAAAGCCTGTGACATTTAATTTGACAATAGTTTCTTAGATATAACACCAAAATTATAAGCAACTAAAGAAAAAATAGATTAGATTACATAAAAGTGAAAACTTCTGTGCTTCAAAGAACATAATCAACAAAATGAAAAGGCAACCTAAAATAGGAGAAAATATTTACAAATCATAGATTTTATAAGGGGTTAATATTCAGAATGTATAAAGAACTCCTACAACTCAACAACAGCAAAAGAAACAAGACATTTTAAAAACAGCAAAAGATATGAATAGATATATCTGCAAAGAAGATATATACGTGGCCAGCAAGCATATGAAAAGATGCTCAACCACACTAACCAGTAGGGAAATCCAAATCAAAAACCACAAAGGGATACTACCTTACATCCATTAGAGTAACAACAATAATAACAGAAACAGAAAATAGCAAGCGTTGACAAGAATATGGAGACATTGGAACCCTTGTTCACTGTTGGATATAAATAAAATGGTAAAAATAAATAAATAAATAAATAAAAAATAAATAAATAAATAAATAAACAGGTGCTATAGAAAAACAGTATAGTGGTTCCTCAGAAAATTAAAAATAGAATTACCATATCTCTTACAATTCCACTTCTGGGTGTATTAAGAGATTAAAAGTAGGGTCTTAAAGAATTAAAAGCAGGGTCTTAAAGACCTTAAAGAATAATACTGTTCATAGCAGCATTATTCACACTAAAATATGTAAACAACTCAAATATCCATCAACAGATGAATGGATAAACAAAATGTGATACACAAACACACACACATACATACAATGGAATATTACTTGGCTTTTTTAAAAGGAAGGAAATTCTGATGCATGCTACAACACAGGCAAATCTGGAGGACACTGCGCTAAATGAAATAAGCCAGTAACAAAAAGACAAATATATTATGATTCTACTAATATAAGGTACCTAGAGTACTTGAATTCATTGGGACAGAAAGTTGAATGGTGGTTTCCAGGAGCTGGAGTGAGGGGGAATGGGGAATTATTTAGCGGATCTATTAAAGTTTTCCAAGATGAAAAAACATCCCAGTGATTGATTGCACAATGTGAATGTACTCAACACTATTAAACTTTGCATTTAAAAATGGTTACACAGGGTCTCCTTAGTGGTTCAGTCAGTTAAGTGTCCAACTCTTGATTTCAGCCTCAAGTCATGATCTCAGGGTCTGAGGGTTCCTCAAAAAAACAGCTTAATCTAAAGCATAATACTCAACTCCATGAGAACCCCATGGGGTTCTGTGCTCAGAGGGGAGTCTGCTTATGATTCTCTTTCTCCCTCTCCCTCTGCCCTCCCCCTCATGCTCTCCCTCTCTCTAAAAAATAAATAATAAATAAATAAATCTTTTAAAAATTAAAAAATAAAATTTAAAAATGTACTTCCCATTTAGTGTTTCTTAAAATGTTCTTTTTCCTTTCCCTCAGAAATCAGCCAAGGGATGAAAGGTGGGAGAAATGAAGAGGCACTCAATTTGTGTCTTGGACCAGAAAGGAAAACGACATTGTTAAAACAGTTATCAAAATCTTAATGAGATCTGTGGATTGGATGCTACTCATATGTCAATGGCAATTTCCTGGTTTGAATGATTACACTGAAGTCTATGCAGGAAGATATCCTTGTTTATTGGAAAAACAAAGAATTTGGGGATGACAGAGCATCATATCTGCAAGTCATTGTCAAACAGTCCAGAAAAAATAATAATGATTTGGTTATATTTAACTTCTTTGATAAGATGTCTGTTCATTTTGTCTATTTTTTGGTTAAGATATTTGTTTTCTTATTATGGAATTTGATAAGTTTATATTATATTCAGAGTATATTGATTTTTACATGCAAAGTTGCTAAACTCACATAATAGTTCGGATAGATTTGCGTGTAGATATTTTAGGATTTTCTACTTAGGCTATTCTGTTGCATACACATGAAGACAATTTTACTTCTTCCTTTCATATCTGTATGCCTTTTTTTGCCTCTAGCAAAAACCTCCAGTACACTGTTGAATGGAAATAGTGAAAGTGGATATTCTTGCCTAATTCCTGTTCTATAGGAAGTATTTGGTCTGTTACCATTTAGTAAGATATTACCTGTAGGTTTTTCATTACTGCTCTTTATCAGGTTGAGCCAGTTCTCCTCTGTTTCAACTCTGCTGAAAATTTTTATTAGGAATGAATGTTGATTTTATCAAGTGCCTTTTCATCATGTATTGAGATGACTATATGATTTTTTAATTTATACAGTGGATTACATCCATTAACTTAAAATGTTGAGCTACTTGCATTTTCAGGATAAACCCTGCTTGATCATGATGTATTATCCTTTTGATATAATTTTGTATTCTATTTACTAAAATATATATATATATATAGTCTATGTTCATGAGAGATACTGGCCTATAGTTTTCTGTTCTTATAATGTCTTTGTCTTGTTTGGGTATAAGGGTAACACTGGCCTACTAACATGAGTTGAAATTATTCTATCTTTTTTAACTTCCTGAAAGTGGTTTATAAAATTAATATTCTTTATGAAATACGTGGTCGAATTTAATAGTGAAGACATTATTATGACTGTGGTGTGTATGTGAAAGATTTTAACTATAAATTCAATTTCTTTAGAAGACATAGAGCCTTTAAAGTCATCTATTTTCTCTAAAGTGAGCTTTGATACTTAGTATTTTTCAAGAAATGTGTTCATTTAATTCAACAGAATAAAGTTATTCATAATATTTCATGTTATCCTTGTAATAGCTATAGAATCTGTAGTAATGCACCTTTTCTCATTCCTGACATTAGTAATTGTGTCTTCTCTTTTTTCCTTCCTAATCACCCTAGCTAGAAATTTATCAATTTTATTAATATTCTCAAAGAATTAGTTTTTGATTTTCTATACTGATGTTATCTATTAATTTTGTTTTCAATTTCATTGATTTCCATTCTGCACTTTATTATTTCCTGATCATTTCCTTTCTTATGCTTAGCTTCTGGTTCCATTTTCTCTTCTTTTTCTAGATTCTTAGGTAGAAGCTGAAGTCATTGATTTAAGACCTTACTTCCTTAGCAATAGAGTTGTTAGTGCTATCAATTTTCTTCTAAGTACTACATTAGCTACATTGCACAAAGTTGGATATTAAAAAATTAATGCCTATTTATTATTTGACCCAAGATTATTTAGGAGTATGTATTTTAGTTTCCTAATATGCTAGAAACTTTCCAGATATCTTTCAATCATTGATTTCTAATTTATTTCCACATTTGAAAGTCTAAGGTAGTAAGCTGAAGCAATTTTAGAGTACACCATGTTTGTTTTTTGCTACTCAGATACCACTGTCCTTCATTGCCCTATAACCAAGCATTTTAATATTTCCTCCATGGAAGTCTTGGTTAAATTACTTCCCAGATACGTAATAGTTTCTGTTACTGAAAATCATTATAGCTGGTGAGAAAAGTGCTACTGATTTTTGTAGATTTTTTTGTTTATCCTGAAAATGTTTTAATCTCTTTCAGTGATCATAAGAGTGTATTGATTTTGTTTTTCTAGGCAGATAATTATATAATATGCATATTATTACTACACCTTCCTTTCCAATGCTTATATCTCCTTTATTTTCTAAGATAATATTAAAGACTTTCATACTAAAATAAATGCATGTAAAATTTCTCCATTAAATATAATGTTTGGTATCAAATCTTTACCAAGCAAAAAAATTCCTTTCAGGGCACCTGGGTGGCTCAGTCAGTTAAGCAACTGACTTTGGCTCAGGTCATGATCCCTGGATCCTGGAATCAAGCCCTGCATTCAAGCTCCCTGCTCAGCAGGGAGCTGCTTCTCCCTCTCCTGCTGCCTGCTGCTCCCCTTGCTTGTGTGCTCTCTGTGACAAATAAATAAAATCTTAAAAAAAAAAAAAAGCTTAAAGAGAAAGACAGGGGGATCCAGATGTCTTACAACACACTAAGATTAAAAAAAAAAAGTCATTCCATTCATTCCTCTTTCCTAAAATGGTACCAAATGTAGTTATCTCCTATATTTTAAAGCCCTCAATAGAAGACCCAAAGCTTCCATCAGTTGATCATTATAATTTTTAAGTTCCTTTACTGATACTCTCAAAATTCTTCTTTACAATCTAATTAAATTCATTATAGTACAATTTCATTTCATCTTACCTTTGATTTTCCTTCGTGAAGATATATGTGTAGAGTACCACACTTCAGGTAAATGTTAGACAAGTACTTGAAGACAACCTTCAATCTTGAGATCAAATAATATCTGTTCTTTTTACCTTTTCCCTAATGGGTCATTTTTTCTAAGTTTTTAATCATCTTTACGATTTTCTTTGAACCTCTTTTATTAGAAAGTCTTAACAGCCAAAAAGAACAAACTATTTAGCATACTTGCAGCATTTTAATGGCACTGCTAAATTTCATCATGCAGATTTGCCCTTTCCTTAAGCTGTACTCAGATTTCTGCAGTTGAAAAAAAAAATGCCAAAACTTTGCAGGACTTGTATTCTATCATTGAAATAGTATCTCCCTCCAAAATAATACTTTTCAAATTAAAACATCACTATAACTTTTCCAAACCCAAGAATATACCACTAAAAATACATGATTTGACCTATTTTAGTACATGGTCAATAATTAGGCTAACACAGACAATCCAGCCTTAAATAAATACTAAAGAAATTAACCTCATAAAATACATCAATTTCAAAGATCCTTGTCTGTCTCTTTCTACAAGTAAACTCATCATGGGGCGCCTGGGTGCTCAGTTGGTTAAGCGTCTGCCTTCTTCAGCTCGTCATGATACCAGGGTCCTGGGATCTAGGATTTGGGATCTGGGATCTGGGATCTAGGATAGAGCCCTGTGTCTGGCTCCTTGCTAAGTGGGGAGCATGCTTCTCCTTCTCCCTCTGCCATTCCCCCTACTTGAGTGAGAGTGCTCGCTCTCTCTCTTTCTCTCTCTCTCTCAAGTAAATAAAATCTTTAAAGAAAATAAATAGACTCACCTCTCTTTTTATGTTGAACAACAGATAATGACTGATGTTGAATTATAAATAGTCAATCCAGGTAAACTGATCTGAAAAAAAATCATTTTGGCTTTCTAAAGCCATTTACTGGTTTCACTTTACCTCATGAAATTAACATCTTTATGTATTAAATTGCCAACACCCTACCAATGCTCAGGAAGAAAGTGTTGATATGCTCATTTCTTGGATAGTATTACCTATCCCAATTTCTACACCTCTTATATTTACAATTTTGTAACTCTTTTGTAGCTACTGTTCTCCTTCTTTAAACTTATCATACCTGGGATGCCTGGGTGGCTTAGCAGTTTAGCACCTGCCTTCAGCCCAGGGCGTGATCCTGCAGTCCTGGGATTGAGTTCCACATTGGGCTCCCTGCATGGAGCCTGCTTCTCCCTCTGCCTGTGTCTCTGCCTCTCTCTCTCTCTCTCTTTCTCTCATGAATAAATAAATAAAATCTTAAAAAATAAATAAATAAAAATAAACTTAAACCTATTGCTAATTGAGAATATACTGAAATTCATAAAAACTTGACCTATAAATCAATACATATATTTTGTTATAAATTATGTTACATGAATTACTCCAAATGTGGAAACACCAAATCCATAGTATCAAGTGGCCATTCTTTCTCATTAGTCTCTCACTATCTCAAATATCAACAATTTGATCCCTCATTTATATGGGACTAATCTAAATAGAAGAAGATAGAAATCTTTGGTCAAATTTGGTGAAAGTATTCTGTTCTTATCCAGTTTTTACATCTTCTTTCTTATTTTCTCTGTATTCTGGAAATTTTCCTCTCCCATAAGATTACTTGTGTAACAAACATATTCCGCCCCCACCATTTTCTTCAGCTTTTGTCATTCTCATTTAGGCCAAGACCTTCTTATTACAAGCACCTGTACTCCACCTGAGGAATATCTCAAACTGAAGAAACATGTTTCAATTGGAAGGCCAAAAATGCTGGAAAGTTAATGCCTTCAAGGAGAAGCCCTTAACTAGTAATGACAAAAGTTAGTAAATAAATATCCCAGACTTATTTTTCCCTCTGATAAGACACACAGGTATGCTCCACACAGTATCCAAAATGTCTACACTGGCACTGAGGTCCTGCTACTCACAATGGTAATCTCCTTATTAATATACTTACCGGCTTCCTTCCTTTCCTGAAAATGTTCCCTGGATCACCTCCCAAATAAAACTACACATACTCAAATTCTTTTTTCAAGGTCCAACCTGATGATGTGATCTTTAAGTTAATATTTCCTTATTTTTCTTTTTCATTCTCATGCCAAATGCAGAAAAGTTGAATCCTTTCTTTGATAGTCATAACTATGTTTGAATTATAATTTAAGTTATAATCATGAATGAAAAGCTTTGCTTGATCTCCATAAGCTCTATAAATTTACAATTATAGTATTATAAAATGGAATTATTAGATTCAAGATAGTTTGAGGTAACCTTTGCAATCATGTTATTAACTTCCTACAGTCAGGGCAGCCCTGGTGGCGTAGCGGTTTAGCGCCGCCTGCAACTTGGGGTGTGATCCTGGAGACCCAGGATCAAGTCCCACATAGGGCTCCCTGCAGGGAGCCTGCTTCTGCCTCTCTGCCTGCCTCTCTCTCTCTCTGCCTCTGAATAAAAAAACAAAACAAAACAAAAAAAAACTTCCTACAATCAGACATGAGCTTCCAAATTTCATAAACATATACAATAGTACTACTTTATCTTTCCTAGCATGAAATATTTTTTGAAATATTTTTTCATTCTTTACCATGATGGACATGATGTCACTAATCTGCATACCCATTTCTGAGATTTCTTAGCCTGGCCTCCAAAAAATGATATACTAATTTTTCCCATTATTCACTAAATGAACATTGACTAGAATTGCAAATAGTCTGATAAAATATTGAGTAAAATATAATGAATTTTTTAAAATCAATTTAAAGACTATCTTTATTTACATAATTTTGATTAGGTATATAATATGTGACTGTCCATCTGTGTTCTTGCTCTGAGCCTCACAAGTGTTAGGGAGCACCTGAGGAGTAACAGAGATTACCTATATTCTCAGGACAGGAAACCCTTCTACTTTTATAGAACCACGCCCTGCCCGTGAAAAAAAAGTCAAAGCTGAAACCAGGGAACTGGCAAAATTAGATTTTTACGAGAGAATTAGATGGTACTAGAAAAAAATTATCTCATTTTATGCTAGACCCTTGACTTTTTTCCTCCCCACATAATTGGTATAGTTTTGAGAAATAAAAGATAATCCTCATTTACTACCCAAAGGTATCCACAGTGAGATGTTTTGCTGCTTCTCGCCTTTCAAACTGAAAGATTATTCTTTGGAATAATTTACAAGTACACTCTTAGCACCAATCAGAGCTTCTAGAGAAATAGTAAATAAAGGGATTTTTTCTTACTGTTAAATCTCTAGAAAGAAGATTGAGGAAACTGGCACTGCAGAAAAACCAAATAGCAATATATTCTTGCCATCAACTTACCTCCCAAGTGATGCTTAATGAAATAATTTTTTAAAATATTAGCAATCTTTGGAACAGAAAGATAAAAATTCAGAAGGTTAAAATGTTCCTATCATAAAGGGCCTCAACACTGCAGAGTAATGACACTTAAAAGTGCCGAGGAAGCAGAAAATATGACAGGTTCTAAAGAAGTCCATACTATGAATTAGCCATCATCTAGGATTTTCTCCTCTTTCTCTCTCTCTCTTCATGGCATCCAAATGAAGATCGAGGTGCCATTTCACATCCTAAATTAGAGACCTGGGTTGGTTGAGCATCTGCCTTAGACTCAAGCTGTGATCCCGGGGTTCCGGGATCATGTCCCACACTGGGCTCCTCTTGAGGGGCCTGCTTCTCCCTCTGCCTGTGTCTCTGCCTCTCTCTGGGTCTCTCATGAATAAATTAATAAAAATCTTTAAAGAGAGAGAGAGAGAGACCTGTAATAGCAACATCATTGCAAACTAGACCTAGAAATCAGGTTGCAAGGAGTATTTGAATGGCAACAGGTAGCTGTAAGGAAAACTGGTAATAGAGCCTTTTAAAGCCCTTTAAGACAAAAGCACTCACCAAGGCTAGGGTGGCGTAAAAACGGTAATTTGTATTACCATAAATTTGGCAATTAGCAGCCACAACAGCCCAAATAGGCCAAACACAACTTTTCTGTTATAATGTTGAAGTGAAACCTTAGTTAATTTGAGCAGGAGAGTTGCTGTCTACAGAAAGACAGACCTGTACAGATTGTGCCTCCTCAGGCTCAATCTAAAGCTTGCATTACCAGTCTTTTTCCAACTTTACTTTTTATTTTCTTCATGTTAAACACACTAGAACAAATCTTAGATGATTTATTATATTTTTAAAATAATATAAAATAATATGTGCTAGCATGTTTTACAGCTGAAACATGACTATAATATTAAAATTAATGTCAATCTATGAGTTCCATATGTGTAAGAGATAAGAAACTAACTAGGGGAAAAATCTGTACCTGAGTCTACACATTGACTCTTTCTAATTTCACACAGTTAATGGCCATGACAAAAACTAACCCTCTTTTTCTAGGCTATTTTTAATGCCTTATGAAGAAGGAAAAAACTAATTAGTATTTTTTTTAAGATTTTATTTATTTATTAGAGAGAGAGAGAGAGAAAGGCAGAGACACAGGCAGAGGGAGAAGCAGACTCCATGCAGGGAGCCCAACGTGGGATTCGATCCCAGGTCTCCAGGATCACGCCCTAGGCTGAAGGCGGCATTAAACCGCTAAGCCACCGGGGCTGCCCCTAATTAGCATTTTATCACTTAAATGGTGATTTATGATTAAAATATTCATGAAGGAAAATCATGCTTTGAAAATTATTTTGAATGAGGTGTCCAAAGTATGAATGATTCAAATATATTGACACCCTTTCTATGCATATGTGTACTATAAATGATATTTACCTGGAGTAAGACACCAAATATATTGTGAACTTTAAAACAATTTCTCAGTCAGAATATAAACCAGCTAGAAATTTAAACAAATGTGTATGATGCTGTGTGATGAGTGAGTGATAGATGTCCTCCCATCACTTTTCCTATGCCATACCCCTAAGTCTTGCCTGAGATCATCTTTAGCTTTCCTTCCTCCCTCAGGAAAGCCTGGTCTGACTCCCATGTATATACATTAGGCATCCCCATATATGTTTCCATCTTATAAAAACCTGCACCTCCCATACCACAGCTCCTTTCTCAGAGTATCCTATTTACTACACTGATATTATTCATAATATATATTCTAGGACCCTAGTTCTTGTTCACTGTCTAGAATCCCCACTGCACAGCACACTTTAGGAAGTCAGGAACCATGTCAAGCTTGTCTTTTCTGTCCCTAGCATTTCCTAATGTGCCTACCACTGGCACCCAGTAAGAGTTGCACAGATATTTCAGAAAAATCTTTCTGAATGAATCCATAGTCACATTTTAATTAGTAACCTTTGATTGTCCACCTAGTCATTTTTGTTGGATCAAACTGTCAAACAGTCATATATACCGGCATGTGTTTGGGTCATTTCTTTAAACCATTATTTAGTGCCATTAGGAAAGTCATGGCAATTTAATTTAAGAAAAATTGCAAATGATAAGGAAGATAATCTAGAGCCAGAAGAAAACTTGCAGCTGGCCCTCAGTTGGCTGAGACTTGTTTTCCCATCACTCCAACTCAAGTCCTCTTCTATTCTAGTCATTCATGATTCTTTGATATGCAATTCAGCCTAATTAGTTTTATAGAGTCCTATGGGATAACCCCACCACTACCAGAGGCCAAAGTGATTTCAGACTTCAGATTTCTCATAGTCTGAAACAGAATACATAATAGGTCATTGAAATGAAATATTACATTGTGAATGATTTTTTTTTAATTTTTATTTATTTATGATAGTCACAGAGAGAGAAAGAGAGAGAGGCAGAGACATAGGCAGAGGGAGAAGCAGGCTCCATGCACCGGAAGCCCGATGTGGGATTCGATCCCGGGTCTCCAGGATCGCGCCCCGGGCCAAAGGCAGGCGCCAAACCGCTGCGCCACCCAAGGATCCCTGTGAATGATTTTTAAAAGCAGGGGTGCAGTGTATGCAAAAACAACAACAGAAGTCCAAGAATGATTATGTCCATCTGTGGAGCTCAGGAAGGCTTCTGAAAAGAAACAGCACCTGAGCAATGTTTTCATTTAAGTAAAAATTTTAATCAATATTTAACCTATCTATAAACATTGTTTTGAAATAAATTCAATGGAAAAGAAGGGGGAAATGGCATAGCAACAAAGAGAAAAGGTATTCAAAAGCACTGTAGCATAAAACAGGTTGCTGCAAGTAGTTTAGAATCCCTGGAGCATAAAGTGTGGGAGAGCATAACAAGAGATGAACCCAAAGAAACAACCTGGGCTTCAGATGCTGTGCTAGGGTGCTGCTACTTATGAGTTATAAGCAGAAAAGTAAAACAATTAAGCATTACTTACCCCTCAGGAAGAGCACTCGAGCTGATATGTAGAGAACAGACTCAAGTGTTGTCAGAAGAGAGGCAGATGGACCAACTAAGAGGCTGTTGTAAAAGACCGGGCAGTGCTAATGGACCAAGATGCTACTTTGACCAAGTAACTATGGTTAAAAGATACTGATGCTCCATGCTCCTCTAGGCCAAATTACAATTGTGAGACCTAGAGAAATGCAGCAATGATCTCTTGTTCCAAAGGCTAGGGGGTGGGAGGGGCAGTGTTCCTATAGAATTCATTTCCCCTTAGAGAGTATTTGACATTACCTTCAAGATATCACTCTATAGTACCGAGTTTCCATAGTTTAAGGTAAGTTTATGGTACCATGATACTCCCTCCATCTCTAACATCTCCTCTAGAACACCACTCCAGTACATGGAACCAAATGAGATGCTATTTTAGTTAAATTATTTCAATCAAAAGATCAAAAACTTATTTGATCACTAGAGACAGTTCAGTAAGGATTAATTAAAAAAGAGAAATCCAGAAAGGATTTACATATTCTGCCTTATACTGCATGAGAACAAGAACTGTGTTTTGGAACATTGTAAAGTCTCATTATAGCACCTTGCACATGTCTTAACCAACATCTGTGGTTAAGACAATGAAAAGTGAATATAAACTGTAACAGCTAATTCATAACTCTCATGTCTCACTCTTTAAGAAGTGCAACTGACCGACAAAAATATAGTTAACTGATCTCTGACAAAGGAACAATACAATACAGTCAGAAAGAGTCTTTTTAACAAATGATGCTAGAACAACTGGACAGCCACATGTGGAAAAATGAATCTAGACCTAGACTTTATACCCTTCACAAAAATTAATTCAAAATGAAACACAGACAGATCTAAATGCAAAATGCAAAAATATAAAACTCCTGAAGATAACATAGGAGAAAATCTCGATGATCTTGGATATGGTGATGACTTTTTATTTAGATATAATAACAAAGATACAATCTATGAAAGAAAGAATCAATAAATTAGATTTCATTCATATTAAAAAAACTTCTGCTCTATGAAAGACAATGTCAGGAGAATTAGAAGACAAGCCACAGACTGGGAAAAAAATATTTGCAAAAGACAAACCAGATAAAGAACTGTAACCCAAAATATATAAAGAACTCTTAAAACTCAACAGTAAGAAAACAAACAACCAGATTAGAAGATGAGCCAAAAACCTTAACAAACACCTCACCATAGAAGATATACAGATTGCAAATAAGCATATGAAAAGATGCTCCATATCAAATGTCATCAGAGAAATGCAAATTAAAACAACAATGAGACACCACTACACACCTCATTAGAATGGCCAATATCCAAAACACTGACAACACCAAATGCAGGTGAGGATATGGAGCAACAGGGACTTTCATTCATTGCTGATGGGAAGGCAAAATGGTGTAGCTACTTTGGAAGGCAGAGTTGCGATTTCTTATAAAACTAAACTAAACATACTCAGCATATGAACCAGCCATCTCACTCCTTGATATTTACCCAAAGGAGTTGAAAACTTATGTCCACACATAACCTGCACATGGATGTTTATAGTAGCTCATTCATAGTTGCCAACTTGGAAGCAATAAAAATGTCCTTCAGTAAGTGAATGGATAAATATAAACCGTAGTATATGCAGATAATAGAATTATTCAGTGCAAAAGGGAAATGAGCTATCAAGCCATGAGAAGATACAGAGAAACTTAAATACATATTACTAAGTAAAGAAGCCAATCTGAAAAGGCTATATACTGCAGGATTCCAACTATAAGACATTCTGAAAAAGAAGCAAAACTACAGAAAGTAAAAATCCTGGTGGTTGCCAGGGTTAGGGGAAGGAAGGGATGAATAAGTGGAACATAGCAGATTTTTAGGGCAGTAAAACTACCCTGTATACTCCTATAATGATGGATATTTATCATTATAAATTTGTCCAAATCCATAGAGTATACAACACCAAGAATGAACCCTAATGTAACCCTAGATGATAATGATATGTCAATGTAGGTTCATCAATTGTAAAAATTGTGCCACTTTTGTGGGGATTGTTGATAAGAGGATGTGATGTATATGTGGGGACAGGGGATATAAAGGAAAATCTCTATTCCTTCACATTAATTTTGCTGTGAACCTAAACTGCTCTAAAGAATAAAGACTAGTAAAAAACAAAAACAAAAACACTAAAGCTTTCCTAATAAGCAGATCCAAAGAAATAATATACACTAAAATCTGGTTTCTGTTCTATTTTTTTATACACTGTGTTTATTCAGTGGAATTACTGATCAATTAAAATGTCATTGACCGTTCAAAAAATGCTTCTGAGAATTTACATGCTATTTTATCAAGTTTTTAATCACTTAGAATTTGATTTGTTTGAAATTTTTTGCTTCCTTGTATTTGAGTTGCAGCTTCAGGGACAATCACCCTAATTTTCAACTAACCAACAATTATTAAGTACTGCAGAGCACAGGGCTAGGAAATTTGGAGTCTCAAAGAGCAATAAGACCTAGTTCTTGTCCTGGAGAGCTACGATAGATTTGGCAAAACAAGGAAAGTAAACATGACAATCAACCAATGCTTCTTGAATATTAATCTAAACCAAAAATGAGTTAAGAAACAACACATGATGGGCTACAATGAAGTAAATGATTAATTTCCACACAGTTGTATTAGATTAACAGCTGTGTTCAGAAAATGAGAGCAACAGGGGTGAAGTGATTCATCCATAAGAATTGGCATATAATGGAAAACTCTGATCTGTCATTTTGACAACCAAAAATCATATTTAATGCTTTCTTTAAAACCTACAAATACAGGTCTAATTTCCAGTTTCTGCCAAAGGGACCAGTAGTTGTTTGCAGTCTAATAGTTATGTCCGTAAGTAATGAACATTCTTCCCCAGACTTAATGATTACCCCTCGGAGGCAGTGTGGGTTGTGAACCTTCAACTAGAGCCCATCCTCTTGGTCACATAGTACTTTCAGCCATGCTCACAGTCTGTCCATGTGATGATTTCATCCCGTCCACTTCTTTCCATCTGGCTTCCTTTGATTTCCCATAAAGCAATTATATCATTGTGCTTGAAAGAAAGCATTGATTGATCTAAATATACCAATTCTATTATCCAGAGCCACAATTTTAGTTAAAGCAATATAACCAAATGTTCCTAAAAGAAATACCAATCCAAAGGAATTACATGCCTCACAAAACCCTTTTCTAGCCCCAGTGCATGGATCCCATCAATTAAGCAACATTCCTTGCAATAAAATTAAAGTATTGCATCAATATAGGAAGTGCACATTAACTGCTATAGACTATTAGAGCCATGTTCTTGTCTTGAGCTTTTTCCATCATTTCTACTACCAATGTGAATCCATACTTAAGCTCTCATAACTCCACAACTTGCTATTCTCTTCCTCTTAGTTCTACCAGTTTTAGAATTGTAATTACTTTATATGGCACTCTGTATTCTTTCAGTCTTCAATAGATAACCCCGCTCATGGGATTTTTTCTTTGCCTCAAAATGATAAATAAATATCTTAATTCTTATAGACATACCACGATATAAAATAGCTTGTGTCAGTAATTTTTGTACCATTTTGTAATATAAGCTTGTGTATATACATCATTCCTTCTGAAGTTTTCAACACAATTATCACTGTTCTTAAATAGACTCAACTGTTAGAGCACCTGTATGTTCCCTAAATATACTTGAGGCACCTTTCCAAAGGTGTCTCAAATTTCCAAGTCAAAATCCATAGACCAGAGGCAATAATAATCCATTCAAGCACTAAAGTGGGGGGTTTTATAGACATTGCCCTCTTTTAATCTATGTAACAACCCTAAAAGGTAACTATTATTATTTCCATGTCACCAATCATAAAATGGAGAATCAAAAAGCTTAGGCTCTTCCCACCCCTCAAGGTCTTATGCAAAAATTGAGTTGGTTCTTGAGTCCACCTCAGGTCTGTCTCCAAACACTAGGCTTCTCTTCCTCCTAAAGAGAAGACACAACCTGACAGTGTGTTGTCAAACTGGCTTTCAACTTGTCAAGAAACTTTGTATTTTCACGATATTCTGGAGTGTTCCTCTGAAAAACTGGCTTAATAAATGCATGTAATTGGTCAAATCTAACACAAAGTGATGGAATATGAGAAAACTTCTCAAAATAAAATGTTTGAGAGTCTGTAAAAAGTCATTTTTTTCAATCTTTTTAAATTTAGGCTTTGTGGAAGGCAGACTACATAGTATTTAGGGAGACTGAGTTATAGTCAGCTATATCTGGATGTGTATCCAAGCTTGGCCACTTCTAATTTTTATCCTCTAGACTAGTAGTTTAAACATTCAAATCATATATTTTAGGTTGTAAAACTAGTCATGTTGTCTTAAAGTTTATATAAAATAACTATTTCGGAGGCATAGCAAGTACTCAATAAAAAAGTCCCTGTTGTAATGATGATCATCATGATTCCTACAGTACAGAAATGCATCTCTGAAGCATAAAATTTAGTTCTTTCATCCATCCATCTAAATCTTTCAAGGTAAAGTTCTAAATTCTTAGTGTGGCATGTAAGGTCTGTCAAACTTTAGTTACTGCTTCTTTTTTGGTGCCATCATCTCTCAGCCTTCCATACTATGCTCTTTGTGCCAGTTGTGGGGCAGTGACACAAATCTCCTCCTACACCTATGCATTCTGCCTGGACTCCACACATCCTTCAACCCTCGGGTCAAGCATGAACTCCTCCAATATGGTTTTCTTAGCCCATGCTCCACCTACACAACCATCAGTCTAGATTTCCTTCCTTCTGTTTCCATCATATCCCACCAAGCCTATAGGCCTAGCAATGATCATTATTCTCTAGGGTTACCATCTCTGTTAACTTGATTCTTTCCCCCATTAAAATTAAGTTCAATATTGAATAATTAAAAAGGGTACTCTGCAGGACATAGGCAATTTCCTGATATCACCAATTTTGGTTACACTAGGCATCAGGCAAAAAAAAATGCATTTAAGGTGCAGATATTGCATTTATTGTTAGAAAAATAAGTTTAAGGCTCACCTTGGTGGCTCAGTCAATGATCTTTGGCTCAGATCATGATCCTAGGGTCTTGGGATCAAGTTCTATATCAGGATCCTTGCTCAGCAGGAAGCCTGCTTCTCCCTTTCCCTCTGCCTGCTACTCCCCCTGCTTGTGCCTGCTCTCTCTCTCTCTCTCTTTCTCTCTCTCTCTCTATCAAATAAATAAATAAAATCTTTTTGTTGAAAAAGTAAAAAAAAAAAAATAAGTTCAGCATTAGATAGAAAGAAACCAAGAAAAAACAATTATAGAATGAATGTTATCAAAAAAGTTCTCACTACTTTGTTTTCAGAGTTAAATGTGAAAAAAGTGTAAAATTTTTTCATCACTATTGAAAATGAATATAGGACACCAGGAGTAATCTAATTAAACAAAATTTTAAGAAGTCTGTATTTTCTATAGCAGTTTCATTTATTCATTTTTCTTTTGACTACAGTGAATATATTGTTCTTTCCAAAAATAGTTGCTGGCAGTTTCCAAAGATGTAATTTCTTGTACAGCGATGAGCTAAGCATACAGATAGGATGAAATTGAGCTCAGATTTTTTTGTTTCTCAAGAAAATTACTTTTTTAATGTCCACTATCAGGTGAAATAATTTTTAGAAAATTTGATAGACTGGCTTATTAAATGCCAAGAAAATTATGTAATGTATTGTTTCATTCAATTATCTCCATTAATAAAAAACAGAAAAAAATCACTAAAGCAGTGATTTGAGCAGTGAAAGTTACAAAGATCCACCAGTTAAGCCAGTCTTTAATGTGGGTGATCTTTTTTCCAGAAAGTCTTCCTTCCAATAAGGAAATTAAATCTATTTCTTCCTATTTTGAAAGAGAAAAGCATCAGAACAGACAACTCTATATCTCAAAACCCATTTACCAGTAATCATTCTGGTAAATGTATGTATATACAATATACTTATTTTTATATGGTTTTCATTCTATTGATATTACAAACACCAATACCACAGAGTAGATAAATACGTGTTTGAATATCTTACCATCATTTAGGAAGAGGCATACATAACCTATCAAAGAGTATTAAGTGAATCCTTAATTTTTAAAAAGCTATATATTCTTGGACTTATCTTTTTATTAACATATTGCTGCTCCAGTCCCTAAATGACTTCACTCCTATTCAAATAAATTCTTGGAGCACCTTGGTGGCTCAATTGATTAAGTGTCTGCCTTTGGCTAAGGTCATGATCTCAGGGTCCTTGGGACTGAGCCCTGCATCAAGCTCCCTGGTCAACAGGGTGTCTGCTTCTCCTTTTCCTTCTTCCCCTCCCCTTCTCTCAAATAAATATAAAAATCTTTTTTTAAGTAAATAAATAAATAAATTCTTTTTTTCTTCCTCCGTTTGACTCTAATCTGTTAAATATAAATGTACAATAAATTAATCATCTTTATGGCAAAATGAGGCTCAGCTTTTATATTATAGATTAAATATCCCCTTCAGTTGTCTTATTCACAGTTATTGGACTAAATCTAAACATTGTCTTAATTTGGGAGAATTTCCCCATCCTATGCATTATAAGTCTTTCCAAAAAGAAAGAAGAAAGAAAGAAAGAAAGAAAGAAAGAAAGAAAGAAAGAAAGAAAGAAAGAAGAGGAAAGGAAAGGGAAAAACAAAAAATAGTTCGAGCAACTCAGAGAAATTTATGATAATGATGATAGTGATTTTTTTTAATCTGCCAATATATCCATTTCTCTCTGTTTTCACTACCACCTCCCTAATTCTAACTGCCATTCACAACTTGCCTGGACTACTGAAATCACCTTCTGCATAGTCTACTACCATATAATCTGGCCTCCTGCAATAGTTTATACACTACAGCCCAACTGACTTTTCATCATGCTAACTGGTGGTATCACCCTCCCCTTTCTAGTCTCATCCTCTTAAAACTCTCAGTGGCTTTCCATCACTGTGAATAAAGACAAAAATTCTTAACGAAGCCTGTCATTGCACTGTTTACTCTTGCTTCTCTTTTCAACTTAGCCTAACACTTAATCCACATACTTTACATGCTTTAGACACACTGGCTTTTTTGTAGTCTTTCCAACTTCTCTTTACTTACTCTCAGAACCGATTCTAAATGCTCATGCAACTCCCATGTTGGAGTAGATGATCACTGTGTAACTGACGGAGATGAGAGCAGCAGGAGAGGAGCTATATCTTAATGTTCACAGTGGATACAAGCAGCCATCACTATGGATTGGGAGATATCAGAATCATGGTGAGCTAAACAGGGAACTCTAAATGTAAGCTTTTGACTATTAATTTTAAGAAATGTATACCAGCTAGCTCTAGTGTCCCTTGTTGTTACTATGGCACCAGTTGGCTTCCAGAGCACCAGATTCCCAGAAGGATTCCAAGAACCCACAACCCTTCCAGATCCTATTTCCCTGGGCAGTTCCTGAAGAATCAGGATTCCAGGCCATCCCACTGTTAACCAACTCCATGGCCCTGGTCTCCTGACAGGGTCCTCCAAACCCAAAGGCCTTGTACGCTTTGCTGCTGGCAGCTTTCATGACACTGGACTCCTGTAGGCTCCCCAGAACCGGCTACATGAATTCCATAAATCCCAATTCCATAAATCCCCATTCTACAGAGTGGGACAGCTCCTACAGTTTCAGGTTCTCAATCAGCCTTCCAAAACTCAGGCTCCAGGTGAGCCAGGCTAACTACCATAAAAAGCCAAAAGAGAGGGGGATCCCTGGATGGCTCAGCGGTTTAGTGCCTGCCTTTGGCCCAGAGTGTGGTCCTGGAGTCCGGGATCGGGTCCCACATCGGGCTCCCTGCATGAAGCCTGCTTCTGCCTCTCTGCCTCTCTCTCTCTGTGTCTCTCATGAATAAATAAATAAAATCTTTTTTAAAAAAAGCCAAAAGAGAGTTAAGGTAGCTATATTTATATAAGACAAAATGGAGTTTAGGTAAAAAATGTAACAGGAAAAAAAGAACATTATTATATAATGATAAAGAGGTCAATTCATCAAAAGGCTATAATAATGATAAATATATATGCACCCAACTTCAGCGCACCTAAATATATTAGGCAAATAATAACAGATCTGAACAGAGCTAGACAATTACAATAATCGTGAAAGACTTTAGTACTCCACTTTCAACAGTGAATAGATCATCCAGACAGTAAACTACCTAAAGAAATACTGGACATAAACTATACCTTAGACCAAATTGACTTAATACACATGTTCAGAACATTCTACTCAACACAAATAGAATACACATTCTTCTCAAGTACACATGGAACATTCTCCAGAATAGATAACTTATTAGGTCACAAAATAGACCTAAGCAATGTAAAAAGACTGAAATCATACCAAGTATCCTTTCCAATAACAGTTATATGAAATCAATTACAAGAATTACAAGAAGAAAGCTAAAAAACTCACTATGTAGAGGTTAAACAACATGCTCCTGAATGACCAATGGGTCAAAGAAAAATTCAAAAAGAATTTTTAAAAATATACTGAAACAGACACATGAAAAGATGCTCGACAACATTCATCACCAGGGAAATGCAAATCAAACCTACCATGAGGTATCACCTCACACCTGTCAGAATGGCTAAAATCAACACAAAGAACAAGTGTTGGAAAGGATATGGAGAAAAAGGAACTGTTATGCACTGTTGGTGGAAATGTACCTGGTACAGCCACAGTGATAGCTCAAAAAGTTAAAAATAGAACTACCTTATGATCCAGCAATTGCACTACTGGGTATTTACTCAAAGAATACAAACACTAATTCAAAGGGATACATGCACACACCTATGTTTATAGCAGCAATATTTACAATAGCCAAGATACGGGGATCCCTGGGTGGCTCAGTGGTTTAGCACCTGCCTTCGGCCCAGGGCATGATCCTGGAGTCCCGGAATCTAGTCTCACGTCAGGCTCTCTGCATGGAGCCTGCTTCTCCCTCTGCCTGTGTCTTTGCCTCTGTGTGTGTGTGTGTGTCTCATGAATAAATAAATAAAATCTTTAAAAAAATAGCCAAGATATGGAAGCAGCCCAAATGTCCATTGATTGATGAATGCATAAAGAGTTATATATATATCGAATTTTTTCAGTCATAAAAAAACCAAACTTTTGCCATTTGTAATAGCATGGGTGAAGCTAAAGAGTATAATGCTAAGTGAAATAAGTCAAAGAAAGACAAATACTATATGATTTCACTCACATGTGAAATTTAAAAAATAAACAAGCAAAGGGTTTAAAGAGAGAGAGAAAGGGAGAGACAAATCAAGAAACAGACTCCTAACTAAAAAGTATAAACTGATGGTTACCAGAAAGGAGAGGCATGGGGTGACTAAGGAGTGCACTTGTCTTGATGAGCACATAGTATTGTATGGAATTGTTGAATCACTATATTGTACACCTGAAACTAATGTAACACTGTATGTTAATTATCCTGTAATTAAAATAAAATTTTAAAAATCTTTAAAAATTTTTAAAAATATAGTGAAACAAATGAAAATTAAAAACAACATGCCAAAATTTATAAAATGTTGGCAAAAAAAAGTTCTAAGAGAAGAACTTTAGAAGAGAAGTTTATAGCAATAAATACCTAAATTAATAAAAAAGACAGATGACAAGTAACTTAACTTTATACCCTAAGGAACTAGGAAACAAAGAACAAATCAAGCCCAAAGTTAGCTGAGATAGAAAATATATAACACAGCAGAAATAACCAAATATAGATCAGAAAAACAATAGGAAAGATCAATAAATTTAAAAGTTGGTTTTTGAAAAGATAAACAAAATTAGCAAACCTTTCGCTAGACTAAGAAAAGAGAGATAAGATTCAAATAAATAAAATTAGATATGAAAGAGAAAACATTAAAACTGATTCAATTATAATACACAGGATCATCAAAGATTACTATGAACAATTATATGCCAACTAATTGAATAACCTAGATAAAACAGATAAATTCTTAGAAACATAAAACTTACCAAGACTGAATTATGAAGGCAGAAAATTGAACAGAGCAATGACAATGAAACAGTAATCAAAAACCTCACAACAAGAAAAGCCCAGAACCAAGTGGTTTCACTGGTGAATTCTAATACAAATTATTTTTTTAAGATTTTATTTATTTATTCATGAAGGACACAGAGAGAGAGAGAGGCAGAGACCTGGGCAGAGGAAGAAGCAGGCTCCCCGCAGGGAGCCCAATGTGGGACTGTATCTCAGGACCCCAGGATCATGACCTGAGCCAAAGGCAGATGCTCAGCCACTGAAGACACCCAGGTGCCCCTATTTCTAGTCTCTACATTCCTTTTGCAGGTCTACATTTCCTGAGCTGCCCTCAGCTGAAGGCAGACACTCAACCACTGAGCCATCCAGGTGCCCCTCTACTAAACATTTAAAGAATTAATGTCAATTCTTCTCAACCTCTTCAAAAAATTAAAAAGGAGAAAACACTCCCAAACTCATCTTACAAGGCCAGCCTTACCCTGATATCAAAAGCAGATAATGTCACTGTAAGAAAAGAAACTACAGGCCAATAACTCTGGTGAATATAAATCTCAACAAAGTACTAGCAAACTGAATTCAAAAATATATTAAAAGAATCATATATACTATGATCAAGTAAGATTTATCACTGGGATGCAAGGATGGGTCAACACATGTAAATCAATAGATATGATACACTATATTAATACAATGAAAGATAAAAATCATAAGGTCAATCAAGAGATGCAAAAAAGCATTTGACAAAATTCAACATCTCTATTATGATTAAAAACTCTTGAAATTGGGTATAGAAGAAACATACCCCAGATAAACAGAAGCCATATATGACAAAGCCACAACACCATAGTCAATATGATTGAGCTTGAAATCTTTCCCCCTAAGAACGGGAGCATGATAGGGTATCCACATTACCACTCCTATTCACATAGCACTGGAAGTCCTAGCCAGAGTAATCAGGCAAGGAAAGGAAATAAAAGGCACCTGAAATAGAAAGAAGTAAAATTGTATCTGTCTGCAGATGATATGATCCTACATAGAGAAATCCTGAAGATTTCACCAAAAAATTGTTAGAATAAACAAATCTTGTAAAGTTGCAAGACACAAAATCAACATACAAAAAACAACTGAATTTCTAGACACTAATAATTATTTGAAAAAAGAATAAAGAAAACAATCCCATTTACAATAGCATCAAAATAATATAATATCCAAGAATATATTTAACTAAGGAAGATTTCTATGTAGAAAATTACAAAATATTGATAAAAGAAATTGAAAAGGATCCAAAGACGTAGAAAAACATCCCATGTCCATGGATTAGTAGAATTAATATTATTAACATTACCATACTACCTGAAATGATCTATAGACTTAAAGCAATCTCTATCAAGATTCTAATGGCGTTTTCACAGAAATAGAAAAAGCAATCCTAAAATTTGTATGGAATTACAAAATACCCTGAATAGCCAAAGCAACCCTGAGAAAGAAGAAACAAGCTGGAGGCATCATACTCCCTGATTTCAAACTTTATTACAAAAGTATAGTAATCAAAACAGCAAAGTATTGACATAAAAAACAAACACAGAGATCAATAGAACAGAAGAAAGAGCCTGGGGAAAACAAACGTATGCATACACAGTCAACTGATATTTCATAGCCAAGAATACTCAGTGAGAAAATAAGAATCTCTTCAAATAATGGTGTTGGGAAAACTGGATATCTGCATGCAAAAGAATGAAATTGGACTCCTTTCTCACATCACTCACAAAAATTAACTCAAAATGGATTACAGACTTCAATGGAAAACCCTAAACTAGTAACTACTAGAAAGAAAAAACAGAGAAAAAGGTCCTTGACATTGGTTTTGGCAATGATTTTTTTGGACATGGCATCAAAAGCACAAGCAACAAAAACAAAACTTAAGTGTGACTGTATCAAACTAAAAAGTTTCTGCACAGCAAATGAAATGATCAACAAAATGAAAAGACAACGTATAGGGGAAAATATTTGCAAACTAAGATATCTGAGAAGGTATTAATATTCAAAATAAATAAATTCATACAACTCAATAACAAAAAACAATCCAATTTAAAAATGGGTAGAAGCTGTGAAGATGCATGCTGGTGTCATCTGGCCCTCCACATCTCCCTATGGGAATTGAGGCTCAGGAAACCAGTGCAAATATGCTGATACTCTGACTACTGCTTTGAGGAATAAAGCGCTTCATCTCTGATCCAGAAGTTTCATGTATAATTTTGTCACTATCCATGAAACTATCACAAATTAACTTGTCAGTTTGCAAGTACAATAAAATATGATTTTTCAAGGTGCCTAAGTCGCTCAGTTGATTAAGCATCTGCTTTCAGCTCAGGTCATAATCTCGGAGTCCTGTGATCAAACCCTAAATCGGACTCCCCGCTCAGCGGGAGTCTGCTAGTCCCTCTCCCTCTGCCTGCTGCTTCCCATGCTTGCTCTCTCTGTCAAATAAATAAATAAAATCTTAAAAAATAAAAATTTAAAATTTAAAAATTAAAAGGGGTAGAGGGTTGGGACACCTAAGGGTGCCCAGTCAGTTAAGCATCCAACTCTTGATTTCAGCTCAGGTCATGATTTCTGGGTCATGAGATCAAGCCCCTATCATGCTTCACACTAAACATGGAGCTGGTTAAGATTCCCTCTCTCCCTTTACCTTTGCCCCTCCCCACCCCTGCTGGCATTCTCTCAAATAAATAAATAAATAAATAAATAAATAAATATTTTAAAAATGGGTAGAGGACTCAAACAGACATTTTTCCAAAGAAGGCATACCAATGATCAATAGGTACATAGAAAGGTATTCAACAGCACTCATCATCAGGGAGGTGAAAATAAAAACCACAATGAGGCATCATTTCACACCTGTCAGGAGAATGGCTATTATACAACAACAAGAGTTGTCAAGGATGTAGAGAAAGGGAACCCTTTTTGCACTTTGGTAGGAATATAAACTTGCATAGCCACTCATGGAAGGAAGTATGGAGGTCATTCAAAATATTAAATATAAAACTATTATATGATTTAGCAATCCCATCCTGCGTATGTATCTGAAAAAAATGAAATCACTATCTCAAAGAAATACCTGCACTCTCTTGTTCATTGCAGCATTACTCAGAGAAAAATAAATTCTGTATGATCTTACTTACATGTAGAATCTATAAAATAGAGAGTTAAATAATAGTTTCCAGGGGCAGAAGATGGGGAAAATGGAGAGATATTAGTCAAAGAGTACAAATTTCCAGCTATAAAGTTAATAAGTTCTTAGGATCTAAAGTAGAGCATGATGGCTATTATTAACACTACTGCACTGTATACTTAAAAGTTGTTTTAAAAAATAATAAATCTTAAACGTTATCACCACAAAAAGAGGTAAATATGCAAGGTGATGGTGGTGTTAGCTAACCTTATTGTTGTAATCATTTCACTGTATACATATACATATAAACATACACGTATATATATATATATATGCATGTATCAAGTAATTATATTGTTATATAACATATAACTTACATTTGTTATATGTCAATAATAATTCAATAAACCTGAAAGAAAAATTGAAATGTATTCTCCCTGGCATCATAAATCATGGCTTATATATTAGAAAGTCAGAATGGCATCTAGAGCACGCTAGCCCACTTTATCCTATATATATATATCCCTGACTCAACATGAATATAGCAAGACCAGTGTCAGAAAATGGGAAAATATTTCACAGAGTCCATGTAGAGCCCACACAACAAAGAATGGGATAATATGATTCAAAGTGAACTCTAAGCTGCTGAGACTATTATAGCATTTCCTAGGAGGGATATTTGGCAAATGTTATGGCAGGTGTCATGGTGTCTGTGGTTCCAACCAAGAATGAAACATCTTCAACACAGATCCAGCTCTGGAAGTTACTTTCCTGTCAAAAGGAATGAACTCAAACAGCATGGTGTTGGCATAAAAGCAGGTGAAAGAGCAGAGAGCTCAAGAGCAGAGCACAGTCAGAGAGAAGGCAAAGATGCATTTCTAAGCAATTGCTTATCAGTTGAGGTTTCTGATCTCTTAGCAGGTCAGAAAATCAATTTTGTGGTTCCAAACCACATTGCTTAATAAAATAGATGAAACTAGAATAGAAAAGTGAGTGCATTGTATATCATAATGATGAAAATACTATCTCATGAACTTACTTTCTTTTCATTCATATATGTACATATATTTGTGTAGTGGACAACAATATAAAATGGGTTTCTTAGTGTGAGTCACAATTAAAAATGTTTGAAAAATACTCTTCTAACAAAGAACAAAGCCATAAGTAATTAATAGAAAATCTTAAAAAATGCTTCCTTACAAAGTATTGCTTATAGAGACAAGGCATAAAGTAAATAGTGAAAAATCTGTGGATCCTGGTCAAACTCTAAAAAGCACCTGAATTTTCAATGCAGAGTCTAAGAGCTGGCACTGTTGCTATTATTGTGGCTGTGGCAATAGAAATCGCTGCATTGTTTTTTCCAGAAAGAAGAGAATGGCAAATGAGAAGGCTGAAATAAAGGAAATACGTGAAATGCATAGGGAACTCGACGTCCAAATCCTGTAATTTGAAGAGTAACTACAAGAAGGGAAATTAGCAAATAGACTCATAAATGTATGAGCAAGGGAGAAAGAGAGGATCTTTGAGCATTACTATTTTGTTAGTTAACTTATCTGTACTGGTGATTCTATTTCAAAATATAAGTAGTTTGAAATTGGGTTTACCAATCTTAAAAATTTGATTACAAGTTAAATCTAATTTTTAAAAAATTAAATTTGGCCTGAATAGTTTATTTATGTATAACACTGTATAAATAACTCATAACAGATTGTGTATTAAATGTTTCCACAGTAGAGTTTAAATTACTCCTGCCTCGTTCACTTGTGACTGAAAGCTGTCTTTCTATCTGAGTCTACTTTTCAAATTTTTATTATTTAAGTATAGTTGACATACAATGTTATTTTAGTTTCAAGTACCCAATATAGAAAATCCACAATTCTAAATATTATGCATGTTCACCGTGGTAAGTATAGTTACCATCTGTTACCATACAATGTTATCATAATATTATTGACTTATTTACTTTGGGTCTTATAAATTTTTTGTGAAATATGAAATAAAACATTTTTAAACAGAAAGAAAGAGGAGAGGGAGGGAAGAAGGAAGAAAGGAGGACAGAAAGAAGGGAGGGAGGGAGGGGAGAACATGTAAGCAATTACATATCAGGAACTGATCATTCTTCACAACTTCCACAAAAGGCCTATAATATAAGGAAGTGACAACTTGGTTCAGAGTACCATGTGTCAGAAATGTCATGGAACACAGGAAAAATTCAGAACGTTTCAGCAGTACAAGAAAAAAATAATCAGAAACAGACTTAAATAAATTGGCTAAAAGCTGGGGATTGAGGGTTCTTTAAGAAAGGGTGCTTGGATTCACACTGCCATGGAAAAGCTCTGTTCTCATCCTATGGTGAGGATTCAAGCATTCTCCACTAGGCTTTTCCATTGTCCCCATAAACTTCTCAGTTACAAAAAATCTCCCCAAATATAGTCACAGATGGAGAACTAAAATGAAGAGATCCTTCCTGACTCTTGCAGTCAAAACCCAGGTAAGTCTTCAGAGTAGAAAAACCAGGCACTGAGCCTATTATGGAAATTGCCTAAAGAGACATATTTCTGCATAGGTATGCTACACCAGTTACACATGCACTAAAACACAAGCAAATTTGCTTACCCACCCTTCTCAGCTCAGAAAATTCAAGCCATCAACTACAGAAAGTCAGAAAAATAAGTAACATGACTTCTGTTTTATCACCATCATTTCAGATGTCACACTAAATCATCTACGCATCCAAACGTGAAGTTTTGAAGTTTATAGAACTTTATACAGTTCCCAAAGCATTTATTATCAGTTTGCCTTTATGATCCTTCTGATCATAATTTAAGTGAATAAGTTATCACTTTGAAGTGATTTGAATTCTCACAGATAAGGCCAATAAGACACCTTAGATTTTCATATAAATTAGAAAAAATGCTTCTGCTGCCCTCTTTCTAGGCAATAATTTTTTGGAGGGGCCCTATTCTATACTTTCAACCTATTTAAAAATCACACTATTTACTTATCTTCCTATTTTGCAATGGTTTTTCTGTATCTACATGAAGCGAGAACACTGAAGTTCTGAGCGTCCTAGTCAGAAGCAGGTCAGATTTCTATATGATTAGTAAATTCAACAAGAAAAACAAAAACAACTGGTGATTTAGCTCCATACAATAAAGAATTAATCTGCCTTTTTCAAAATTTTACTTTTGTGAAAATAAACTTCTATAGATAGAAGTTTTATTTGGTATTGATCAGGCACTTTGTATCTCACTGATAAAAGTGCTTCTTTCTTTTTTATTTTGTCACCCCTTTCTCAGTAAAGTTCATATTTTTAAAACTGCCCAGCTCAAAAATAATTTTACCTTATTATTATATTGCTTTAACAAAATGTCTTCCTAGAGCATACTATCAAAACCTGTAAAACTAATAATGAACTGGAAGTTTCTTGAATAAAAGATTATTTTTCTTTCTGTATAGACTAAATAGCACCCAACCTCACATACTAGACACTCAGAAAATAGTGGATAAATACATTAATTAATTCATAAATACATTAATTAATGAATTCAAGTTAGCACTTTGGACCTGAGAAAATAGGGCTTAATTTTCATATAATCTCCTAAACCCTTTGTAGGGAAATTTTCAGTTTTGTTCTCTGAAATCCACTGGATCATCTCACATCGACTTGGGCTTACTCAACTACATGCAATTCTGTCTTCCTTGTTTCAGAATGATGCTCATGATTATAGTAAACTTTTTATTTATCCATCCTAATGAAGCAACACAAAGGTATGAATAACCAGAATATAAGTCTGATTTTTAATAGTTTCACTTTTCTGAATTGCCTCACATGGACTAACATTAAAATGTCTTGCATTAACTTAAAAAAGAGTGCTAAGATAAGTTTCAGTGAAGTATGCTGTATTTTAGGGGAGAGGTTAATCCAGGATAAAACTTTGCTGTCTATAATACTCAAAGTGAAAGAAAAAGTTCACATAACTACAAATTGCAAGTATAAAGACCAAGTATTGTTTTACTTGTTCACCTTCAAAAACTCACCTATTAATAGAGTCAGCAAGTTTTTATTTCTGCTGCAAATTAGCTGCAGTAAAGTGTTGAAACATTGTTGAACATGTATTTGTACTGAGGCTAGATGTCATAGATAGATTAGTGGCTCCTATCGGATGGTCCAGACTTCAAAAGGCTTTGTCGCTGTACTTTTTGTTTCCCTGTGGCATCGCTGAGATAAATGGTCTACATGATTATTCATGGACTGAAGAATACTCTTGTTCAGTGAGGTTTGTAGATAAAGCAATGAAGCCAATCCTTTACTAGACTTTCATGTGCCATCCGTTTCTCTTCATCAAAAGTTTATTTTATACTGTTATATGGAAATGTATAACCTCCATTAAAGCAGCCTCTGTTTCAAAACCTTGGGTGAGAAATTTCAAAGCATGCATAGTGGATATCAGCTTTTGACCGCAGAGAAGTAGCAAAGAAAGTTTATTACTAATCCTAATACTTTGGAATTGTAAAAATTTCAATGGATATTTAAAAAGAAATATAATTAAGCTTCATTATACTACTGGAAATGGAAAAGCATGCAGATGTCTGCATTTACAAGTGAACCAATAAAGTCTAGCAATTTTTAAGTGACCATGAACAATTTAGTAGCTACTAGAAAAATGGAAGCAAAATGCAGAGTAGGCACTCAATTTCCAAATTTCCTTACATAGAAAACTGCTACCAATACAAGTTTTTATTAAAAACGTTTTGCTATTAAGAAATTTTTTTCAAAGACCCAAATTATGCCAAATGCACCTGCAACTTATGACTTTGTTTTAAAATCTTTATGCCCTTTTATAGGCTGTATATAGACTATAGATGTTGACAAATAATCATTATCATTCAGAATACAAGTTAATTCACCCCTTTTTTTTAAAGAATAAAGCTAAGTCATGTGCTCTTCATTATTTGAGGATCCAGAACTCTGGGCACATTTTCTATGATAAAAGAGAATTTGTCTTCAATACTCTTTCTTTCTTAACTAATTAATTAACTGACTCATTAATCTAGGTTTTAGAAGTCCTTTGTGTTACTATTGTTTTATGCTATTTATTGGAGCTAACATTAAAAGTTTGATGCCCATAAATGTTAATAAGCATCACCCTGAGTAAAGGTTTGTATCTGATACGCAGATACAAAAGCAATTACTTAGAAAATGCAGTTTTTCTTTGTAGGATTTCTACAAATTCTAGGAATATTATTATAATTATCTCAGCTTGGAAAAAAGAAAAATGAGAATTTTATTAAATATCCTGACTTCAAATATTTTACTTTTGGATTCTAATTTACTAATTTTTTTGTCTCCCTTCACACAATAAAGCCATTAAGCCTATATTTAGACTTCACTACTCTGAACTAGTGCAAAAAATAATAAGCTGATGATAAATAATCAACTGCTTAAGATCCCTCTTAGGGGATATAAAAGATTGAGGAGATCTGTTTCTGACGAATAGATGGAAAACACTATCACAGGACAGAGCCCAGAAATAAGATTGGCCTTCTTTGATTAACATCCATTCTGTTTAGATAATGGCCTGAGATCTGACCCAATCCTGGAAACTGATCAAGAGCCTGGGCAGAGCCTTCTCACAGACCACTCATGATTCAAGAGTGATGTCTTGAGACATCCATCTCAAGAAAGCAGCCTTAAACTGTGGGTGGGGGTGTTGGTATGCCTGGGTGGCTCAGTGGCTGAGTGTCTGCCTTCAGCTCAGGGCATGATCCTGGGGTCCTGGGATCGAGTCCCACATCAGGCTCCCTGGAGGGAGCAGGAACCTGCTTCTTCCTCTGCCTGTGTCTCTGCCCCTCTCTCTGTGTCTCCCATAAATAAATAAATAAATAAATAAATAAATAAATAAATAATCTTAAAAAAAACTATGGGGTTGTCTTATTTTGAGACAGGAGAGGAAGAAAAGAAAAAGATATTGATACCATTTGTTTCTTTGTCCTCTCCACCCAATAATTTGTTTCTTTGCCCATTTTTGTAAAATATATATGTATATAAATATATATACATATATATTATAAGTATATATGTATATATAGATATATACATATATTGTGTATATATATATGTGTGTGTGTATATATATATGCTGGTCAGAGAACTCATTTTGACAGCTCCCTACAGATGATTTTGGAGAAAAGTAAGATAAATGATTTTCTCCTTCTTTAGTTACTCTGGTCACTTTAAAGGCCTCCTAGAACAATTGTCAAAAGGAATAAAATTTTTAAATGAGAATAAATCAAGTCAAATCCAGCATTGCCATTAGGGAGACAACATAAAGTGTCCCACTTACAGATACATATTTAGTTGTATTTTGGTGAGACTTGAAGGATTTTTTTCCACACAGCATACTTAGAGAAAAAAATCCATAATAAATGTGAGCTGTTAGCATTAATAATACTGGTTAACATTTTTCTCACATGTTCTAGAATACTCTCAAGCTTATCATTTCATCCAATCTTCACAGTAACTTTCAAGGATAACTAATATTTCTACATTTTATGAATTAAAAAAAGTCTTACCACATTAAGTAACTGTAAATTTGACCATGTTACTCACACACCCTTCAAATGCTTTCATTTTCCATCTCTAGGATAAAGTTAAGACCTTTTAGCATGGCATGAAAAGTGTATAATGATCTGACCCCTCAATTTCCCCAGGGTAACTCCTACTATGGTCTCCCACGTACCCCTCAGCATGTCACATCCCTTTCTCCAATACACAAACTCCCTTCCCTTGCATGAGTGGTTTCTTCATAAAATACCACCCTTCTAGTCTAACTCCTATCTACCTGGCAGACTCTGATTCATTTATTAAGACTCAGCCCAAGCATCAATTCTCCTAAAAGAAACTATCTTTAATTGTTCCTTCTCTACCTACTCCAGAGGTAGGTTGCCTCCTGTGCTCATCTTTCACAAATTTTGTCACATGACATTAAGCTTGGTCTGCCCCTCATCTCTCCATTTAGATGGTGAGAGAGGACTAATGACTCTCATTCATCTCTATACTCCCAGCATTTTGTACAATATCTGACACAAGATAGGTGCTCCATATATGGTGGTAGAATGAATGAAATGAAAAATAAAAGAATGAGTAAATGAAATAATGCACACAAGCCAAAAGTAGTACACAGAAAATTCAACCCAAGATTTCTGAATCCAAGTTCTTCACTTAATAGACATTTTCAGAGTGTCCTTCCTATTTTCTAAGTTTACTACTAACCACTGGAGACAGAGAGTTGAAGAAGGCATGATTCACATACTGAAAGACAAATATACACATGCTGTCATGCCTCTAGGAAGTCAATTATTATAAAGCTATTAGACACTTTATTTGAAATGCTGTCTTCCTGGTTCTATGCAATTGCTCTAGCTCTCTGCACATAGCAGCCATCCTTTGTCTTTCTGTCTTAAGCACTTAGCTGTACACCTGGTGGTGATACCCTGAACTTTTCTTCACCTTAGCAAAACCATTAGATAGGCAAATATACACAAAGGAAATTCCAATTCTTACAGAATACATAATTAGTAATCATTATTTCCAAGCTTCTTTGATTCTGTAGAACTTGGCTGGGCAGGCAAAGGCTCTGAGATGATCCTGGATCTAATTTTTTTAAGTGCTGTTTAGATGATTATCATATAATAAAATACTGTATGAAGTCACAAAAGTTGATTGTGTTTTCTAGCAATGTCTTCATGTTATTGGTCCAATCCAGCAACTCTTTGGATTTTTGGCATAATGAAAAATAAACATATCTTATTTAAGTCATTAATAAATTAAATACAAAATATTAGAACTAAATGCTACTGAGAGAAAGCAAACTAGGACACACAATTTCTACTTTTAACAAGGGTTAGTTCCAAAATTATGATTAATTCTGACAGAAGCTCCACTCAGAGATTTGAAGCATGATTGAGTTAGATGGGATCTTTTATATCTGAGGGTGTAATATTTGCATATTCAGAAGGGAAATGCCTCCTCAGAGTGGTATGAGAGATGCCAGCAGGACCATCAGCTGAAAAATATCTCCATGTAGGCTAGGCATGACAGTACCTTCCCCCAAGTCTGAAAAATTCATCACTCTAGTTTACCTATCAAATGCAGGAACAGGCCCTTGGGAAGATGGTTGTCAAGTGCACTTGGGTTAATTGAAGAGAACTTTCTGGTGCTCTCCTATTTAAAAGGGCATCAAAAGTTTGGAAAAATCCAAGAAAGAAAGGGGTCAGTAAAGAAAGATAATGAAAAGAAAAGAGAAAGCAATCTCAATTTTATTTAAGACCTGCCCTACCACACACACACACACAAAAATGCCACCTTTCCCAATCTTCTATTTTAAGTGCCTCTGGAAATAGAGAATAAATCTTCCACTTAAGCTTTTTTTATATGAATCTTTTTCTAGTTATAATAAAAGTTTTCTTATACTTAATCTATACTACATTATAAGAATATTGCATTTTTCCAAATGCCACCTTGAAACTGCTTCAAGCTCATTTTAAGGATTTATATTAGTCCAGGAACTATGTCTAATTGTAACATTAATTAAGTGCCTGCTATGTACAAGGTACTATGTGCTAAGAGCTGTGGAAAATATTAAGATCAATATACAAGGAAGACATTGAGGAGAAAGAAGAGGATAAAGAAAGAATATTCAATTCGGGTTCAAGAGGTGTATGAACATAATGCTAATTTCAGTGGCTTAATCCAAAATAGATGTATTTCTCACTTATATAAGTCTAATGCAATTATTTTTGGTCTGCCAAAAGCTTTCCTCCTCATAATGATTCAGGGACCTACACGCCTTCCATCCATGGCTCCACCATCCCCTCGTGTCCAGACAGAAAAAGTAGAGAAAGCAAACTCATTTCTCAATTCCATCAGATCAAAAGCAACACCTATCATTTCCACTTATTTTCTGTTGGTAAGGACCAGTCATTTAGTCAATTAGACCTTAGATGAAAGAGGGATTGAGAAATATAGTCCAAGCCTGAGCAGGTGCTGACACCAGAAGCAGCAATCTTTGTTTAAACAGCTAACCAACATGACTGAGAAGTGATGTAGCATCAAGGATTCAAATTTTAACACTGATGTTAAATTTTTTAATTCTAGTTAAATAAAGTAGTTAAAAATATAGGTTCTTGATTCCTGATCTGAAGACAGGATAGTAGGTTAGACACAGAACCATGTCCTCAGTGGGCAATTGACCATTTTTCTCTAGTTATCTAATTATTTTAAAAGAAACAAACATTTCATACAGTACCAAAAACAAGAGTTGCTGAAACGTATACATCTGTTTTGTACATGTGAGTATCTACCACTAAGGAAGGTCTAGAGTAGAACGACCTATAAGATATTAACATAGTCATATCCAGGTACTAGAATTAGGATATTTTATTCTTTTCTTTTTATGCTTGTGTATTTTTGAGTTCATCTACAAAGAATACTTATTATATTCTTGATGATGAATAAATATAAATATTTTCAAGGTAAATACAAATCAATGTTTTGATATTCAGGAATTTGAAGAAGTGGTTTTCATTGTTCTTTTCTCAAAACCATAAAACTTTATTCACTGTTTTGTCTATTAATTCACGTAAGTTACTTTTTACATTAATCTATTTTTGATCATTTATGCAGATTGACTGCTAGCTCTTTCTTGAATTCATCATACAACTCCCATAATACACCATACACAACCCTCACCAGTTAATACTAATACTAATTAATACTAATACTAATACTAATAATGGGTATTTATCATGTGCCAGGCACTGACTTAATACATGTGATATCTCACTTAATACCTCCTATCTGGTAAGATAAGTGCTATTATCACCCCATTTGTATATAGGAAAACACACTTAGAGAAGTGTACTATTCACCCAACCTCTCATAGCAGTCAGTAGCTGAAATGAATATGAACCCAAGCAGAGCCAATGCGTTCAAACACTATATGACTCTACCTCCAGAAAAATTATATGCTATCTAATAACAATTTACACTTGAAAAGCGTTTATTATATTTAGGGCACCTTTACAAACGTTATTGCACTAAACCTTTATAATAGCATGGGAATTCTAACCATCATTTTCAAGTTGAGGTAACTGAGAATCAAATGCTAAAGTATACAAAGCAAGTAGAAGGTTGTATCATACATATCCATGTAGAGAAACAGCAGCCATATTCATTATTTCAATCAAAAGTGATTTAATTTAAGAAATTGGTTACCAAAATGTTAGAAAAGATAGGGGAGAAAAAAAAGGAGATGATCAGTAGTGTCAGAAAACCACTACCATTACTAGAGGTGAAGGAAAGTGAAGTGATAATATCCAGAGTCAATGGACACTGCACTACTGAACAGAACCGTGTGAACCTACATGCCCTCAGACAAGAAACTAAAAGCCAACAGTTCTGCTGAAACTTCTGGACTAAGTTGCTTTCACCTCTAGGTTCCATAGTCACTTACCACTGCTCCTGCAGCTGCTAAAGCCAGAAGCAGAAAAAATGCAGCTTCTTTCTTTCTTCTACTCCATGATGCAATTTTCTATTGGCTAAGTAAAAAGTCTCCAGGAAATATGGTTTTTTGACTTCCCACTATGTGTGATACAGAGAATATAAAAGGATAAGTATGAAGGTGGGAACCAAGAATCAGATAACTGATACAGTGGCAAAAAAACAGAACTGAACTCAGAGCATCTGACTTAAAAGTCAGTTATTTTTATCCAGTGTATATTTATGTAACTCCTCTGAGCCAGGCATTATGACAGCTGCCAGAGTTCCCAATTATGAACCAAATATAACGAACAAGGTATAAATTAGGTATATGAACTAGATATAATCTGGCCATGGCCTTGTGGGGATTACAGTGTTGTGGAAATGAATATGAGAATTCTTCCCATTACGTTCCATCCTCTGAACAAAGCTGAGGCATCTTTTATGGGTGCAAGAGTTTGCTGGATTTTGCTGTATCAATTTGATTAAGCTGTGAACTGTTTCCCATTGTTTCCTATTCTGTATGTTCCTGAGTTAGAATTGTCCAAAAAGAAGAATTTGCACAAGACTGGAAAACAGAAGTAAAGCATATTTATGGTTCTCAGAAATCTTTGTGGTAAGATACTGTTATGGACGGATGAAGTGCCTGATGGGTCTTGCCTCTCCTCCACTCTATCCAGCCTGTCTCCTCAATTGTTGGTTCCACTGGCCAACCTAATGTTTGGCTACAATGAAACACAGCAGCTACTTCCCATACATCACTCCCTGAGCTGCCTCTTCACAGTCCCACTTTAGCAGCTCAATGGGCTTCGTTTGCAGATTTCCCTGCAAGCTCATTTGTTCAGTCATGCTGGTCTATCAGGCTGACTGGTTAAGGACTCCTCCTCAATCCTCCCTTGCAGACCTTTATTTCCCAGTCCCCTAACACTGTGCACAGTCTAGTTCCTGCTAAAGAAATCTCTTATCTCATAAACTCAAAGTGGCCCTACTATCCTGACATAGAATCCCTTTGGCATTTTCAAGAAAGCTGTCTTTTGGAATCCCGGGAAGAGCTGCTACCTGCTATACTCAATCATTTTTTAGGTATGGCTCCTGATGATCTCGTACATGTCTAAGACCTATTCACTTTTGGGTCTGCTCCCCTCCCAATCATGAGTATAGGACTCTGATCTGGCTACAAAATTCAAAGTCTAGTTACATCTCTGACATTAAAATTAATAAATAGTTCAGCAAAATGCTTCAGGTAGGTCTCCTAGAAGCACCAAGTGGCTAACCAAAAAATGATTTGAAATGCCTCTCTTTCTATTAAAAAAGTTTATTCCCTTATTGCTTATATTTGTTGAATTTTTCTTCCTTTCCTGGTGTGATGCTGAGTTCCTTCTATTATGATACTAACATCACAGATCTTCTCAACTTTCTTGCAGGTTATTAATTGTTCTATTGACTATGTTACTAGAATCAGATAATATTAACTATCTTTCCTTGTGGTGTCCTAATAATTACCAAAGAGGATAAAATACTCTTTTACTCTTCAGTAAAAATCAGGGCTTGCCTTTCTAATCTGAAAGAAAGGAGGGCTTTGGAAAGATTATCATGTGTTCTTTTCAATGAGTCAGTAAACTATTAAATATAATTTTTCTCTATGTAACTGTGATAGAAAATGTCATCATCCAAATGATTTGAAGTGCTGACCAACAGGAATAAAGCTAATAGACTTTTTGATAACTGCAGAGGAAAAGTTCTCAAATCCCATATCAGTTTATACTCATTCAATACATTTAGTTGATTATCATGAACACGTCAACATAAAGTACAAACCTAGGACAGACCAAGAGCTCTGGGGGATTTGGATAGCCAGAAGTAAGGACACAAGTCAGAGTCCCAGAGAGTGAGCTGCAAAGAAATCTTTAAGATGTGGTTCTTTTGTAAAAAATCTCTATACAACAGTGGGCAAGCTAAGGCAGCACTTCATGGTTTATGATGATAGAATGAGGTGGGGAGGTGGGGAAGAGAGGGAAAGAGATTCAACCCATGTTGATGGAGCATTTTTGTTCAAGGTGACCTTGGTACAGGATGGTTTGGAGAGGAGGCAGCCAGGAGCAGCAAGAAACAGCGGCAGAGAGATGCCTCAAACAGGCTCAGAATAGCAGTATGAAAAGAGAGCTGAGGAGGGAAAATGACAGAAGACAAAAGGTATATGCCCAGAAGCAATCATCACACACACACTGTGCAGACTTTGAGATCCAACTGGAGAGCTGTTTTGCAGGAAAGGCGAAGCTGATGCCACAATAGCAGGGAGAGATTTACATTGAAATTGTTCTAAAATATTTTGAGGTAATTCACAATAAAAGTAAGGACTGAAAACTCTTTAAGTGTTTAAGATGCAAAGAACGTCTTTTCTAACCCCATCCTATCCCTATAAGCCTAGCACTGTTCTTGGAACATAGCAGGACCTCAAAACACATTTGTTGGATTAATGAGTAATAAATAACACAAAAACAAAAATGATACCAAATCCAACATTTAAATGAATCAATAAATAACGTAATGGGATGCCCAGATGGTAGTAAGTTAAGCATCTGACTTGATTTTGGCTCAGGTCATGATCTGAGGGTGTGAGATGGAGCCCACAAGGGGCTCCATGTGGGGAATGGAGCCTGCTTAAGATTCTTTCTCTCACTCTCCCTCTGCTCCTCCCTACCATCTCTCTCTCTCTCTCTCTCTCTCTCCGTCTTAAAAATAATATTATTATTATTATTATAAACAGCACAAAAGCAAAGATAGTAAATTTAAAAATTAGAGAAATACAGAAAAAGCAAAACAGTAATATCAATGAAGAATTGACTAAAGAAAGCTGCAAGAATTGTCTAAAAACTGAACTTCCTAAAGGGCAAAGTAAAGATCTTATAAAAATGAGTTTAAGGACACCTGAGTGGCTCAGTGGTTGAGCATCTGCCTTCAGCTCAGAGCATGATCCGGGTCTCAGGATCAAGTCCCGCATCAGGCTCCCCACAGGGAGCCTGCTTCTCTTTCTATGTCTCTGCCTCTCTCTGTGTCTCTCATGAATAAAAAAGTAAATCTTTAAAAAGATAAAATAATAAATAAAAATGAGTTTAATAGAAGCATAATCTCACAGAATAGTGCATAGCTGTTCATCAGTTCCTAAGGAGGCTTTGTCACAAAGATATTTATATAAGAGACTTTGAATAGTATAGTGGACACATTCTCAAAAGCCATTTAATGAAACTTACAAAAATCTTCCATATATAGCTATTCCTTATACTAGACCTTTGTGAAAGCTGAGGATAGAAGGTAAAGTTTTTGGTTTTTAGAAGAAATTCAAATGAAGGGCAGAGCATGGTGATACACTCTGGGTATGCAGCATTCTGATAATTTGTCTTAATACATAGATACATATAAAAGAAGCTTATAGGATGACTGCTTAACTTATCCCTTACCACCACTCTCAAAGATCAATTATGCCACCAGGTTCTGGAGAATTGATATGAGAAGAAGTATAGAAATGAACAATTCCTGAAGAGTAGGCATCCTATAGTATGGATTGAAAAAAAATCCCTTGACTTCGGATAGCTGGAGTGTATATAACAAAGATGTTGCTTTCCTGGGGCGATCACTAGGTCTGACTTATAGTTTTGAATAATTGCACATCTAAAATACCATAGGAGTACCACAAATGGGGTTCAGGTTCAAGTCTTTTCTCAGAGATAATCTCCAATCTGGTTAAATGCTCCAATGCTGGTTAAATGCCCCAATGCTGGTCAAATGTACATCACTCCATAAATACAAATGAAATGGTAATGGCCTTGAAGATTTGAAAATTGCAGTGACCACCTTTATAAAGGTAGAACTTTGACCTACCAAACAAAACAATTTGGAACAGTGCTGGATTCCAGTGTCTAAGAAGGTATTAATCACAGATGGACCCCTACTTAGCCAAATAATATTATTTATCACATAATATTCTATAATCTGTCTTCACGTCAAAGCATTTGTCTAAAATGCTGATTTGAGGTTTTGAAATAATTAATATTTAGATGTTCTTCTTGACAAGGTTAAGCTAATTCTTCACACTGCCACCTCAGTGGGAAAGGCAGTCCCTGTTGCCAGTACAGGAAAAACCTAGAAACCTAGTTGCAGGAAGTCACATGTCCATTTCATCTAAAATTATTTGGGAATAAGCTTAAAAAGATGAAGCAAGATACAGCCCTGTTTTGGCACATTTAAAATAATAATTTTCTTTAGCAAAAGATTATTCCTGCCTGACTTGACTCTAGAACTATTTTTGCAATCAACATCCTCTGAAAACTCTGGAAAATCTTTGATATGTATTAAGATCATGTAATTCAATCCATAAACAATGTTTGTGTATATAATTAAAGCTCAATACATCAGTAAAAGTTATTCAAAAATATAGTTATTCCTATTCAAGCAAAGCAGAACACTAAAACTATGATCCATTATGGAACACTAAAGCCTAAACACTGCCTGTTTCTCTGGCAAGAATATAAATTATAAAAAACCAATGCCATCCTCTGGAAAAATTACAGCAAAGAACTGAGAAGCTGTCCAGAATGCAGAAGTACGTGTAATGCTGGAGGTGGGTGATCAGCATTTTTGAAGCAAGATCATACTTGGTTTTCTCCCTGTGGAGACTGTATTAGAGAAGTGAATTAGAATAACTGATATCGCAAAAATTCAAACTCATAGTAAGAAAACAGTTTAAGAGCTCTTACATAAAATGCTCATCTTTGGCTATGTCGTTGGGAATCTGTTAACCCTCCAATTGGGGCTGAAAACCAGAATCATCTGTGGAGCTTCTCAAGCTATTTTAACCTGGGCTCCATCTCTAGAAAATATGGCCATCTGAATCACAGCTAAGGTGAGCAAAACTCACCACTTGGAAGCAAGAAATAAAACATCTGGCATGTCTGAGCTTATATATTTGGAAATTTCTTGTTAAGCAGCTAGCATTACTTACCCATACACATGGCAAGGGGAATATACCATTAGAAGAAAAATCAGTATCCTATCTTAGAAACTGTATGATCCACAAACTTCCTTCCTATCCCTCCTCTTGAGTGCAACTTTGGGCTATTTACCCATAACCCTGCCCTCTAGAATGCATAAGCCACTAGGAAGGTAGTTACACATCCTACTCTAGATGACAGGGATACAGAACCATTGGCTGATACAGACACCACTACACTTTATCATATTCAGGTCATTTTATACTTTTTAACTTTGGCTCATCCTTGATAGTCTCATCAGGGTGAAACCATTTTAACATTTGAAGTAAGTCAATCGGAGAAGGACAAACATTATATGTTCTCATTCATTTGGGGAATATAAATAATAGTGAAAGGGAATAGAAGGGAAGGGAGAAGAAATGTGTGGGAAATATCAGAAAGGGAGACAGAACATAAAGACTCCTAACTCTGGGAAACAAACTAGGGGAGGTGGAAGGGGAGGAGGGCGGGGGGTGGGGGTGAATGGGTGACGGGCACTGAGGGGGGCACTTGACGGGATGAGCACTGGGTGTTATTCTGTATGTTGGTAAATTGAACACCAATAAAAAATAAATTTATTATTTAAAAAATTTTTTGACTTATCCTATTCTCACCACACATCTGATTCTGCTTTAACAATGAAGAACAACCTTTCTAGTTACTGAGCATATACTGTTCCCCTGCCAGCAACTTTATTAGAAATCCCTATAATTTCTACTAAGAACCACATTATAAAATTGGAAACCCAAATCTGATGATCACACACACACACACACACACACACACACACACCTTTCTGATGTGGGGGAGTGAATACTTTGGGGGCAGATAAAAAAATGACAATGTATCACACAAAAGGAGCCACAGCAAACCGTAGTCTATTAATTCTGCATACTGCAGATCCAAAGGAAGTCATCCTGAGTAGGGGGCATATAGTAGGATTAAAGAAACAGCAATCACTTTTAACCAGTGATCTAGAATATCAATATAACAAATAATTAATAATATTGATCCCCTTGAGTCATTGGTTTTATTGTCTAATGGAAAAAAATCATGGAGAAACCTAAGACCTTGAACAAAAGGTAACTTGTTCTTTAAAATTTAGGTCACTTGGAGGCAGAGCATGTTAACTCCCCTGAGAAGAGGAGTCTGGAAGGATTTAGGTGAGAGTCAGTCTGTTTACTTCTTGGCCCTGCCAAATTTCAAGATAAAATTCTTTTTTGTTTGCTTGTTTCTGGAAATATTCAGGGCTGACAGGATCAGAGAATATGCAGCTGTTTGCCTTTTGTAACTTAAAGTCAAATGTGTCTAGAGTTTCTGATTTGCTAACTCTGACAGGGTTTGAGAAGCCTGATGAATACCGCACACCTGACCAATTTCTTGGGGTGGGCAAATTTGTAGATTTTTTTTCAGTGAATGTGCCCAAGGAAAAGGGCTGCCAGAAGTCATCCAGTTCTGCCGGCTGAGAGCACACTAGAGTTGATGAGAATGAAATCGGATGTGCATGGGGCTAAACACTGGGCTCTGGGAATATTAAATGCAACTTGTAAAGGGATCACATTCAGGTAAAGAAAAGAAAATAGTTAGTGTGGCATATAGGAGGAAAGTCGACCAAATGAGATTCTCCGTTGTAGGGGGAATGGAGTCTCAAGATGTTCCAACTCAAATGAACAGCACAAATGAATTCAAGCAGAAGAGCAGTTGAGCCTGGGTAAAGATTATTAGTAGAAATGATTTTCTACTAAAATGTGGAGTCTGACATTATATACTTTGCTCTATGGTATCTCTAGCCTATCCAAAAAGGCTGTGCAATTTTTCTCCAGGTAAACAAGGGAAGTTTGCAGCAGGACTTTTTTTTACTGGTTGTGACAAGCTAAGGATTGCTTTTTCAATAAGTACTGCATTCTCCTGGAGTGAGGGAGTAAATTGCGTTCCCAGATCTCACAGCATGTGGATCCCAGAACGAGGGTGCAAAACCCCTTGTGCTGAAACTGCAGGTGGAAACAACTCCAGCCATAACCAGTTAGTTTCTCTTTATTAGTTCATGTTTTCCAGGACACTCCAATCCAGGGGGAAATGAGAGGGTAAGAGAACAACAGGCAGGGAGGGAAATAACCATTCAAACTTGCAGTTCCTCCCCTCTATCCTGGGGCCAACCTGCAAGTGCTCAGTCCTCCTCAAATTCTCCACCAACATTTCTGAGTAGCCCTAGTGGTAACAAATAGGTATTCCATGGCAGAGAATGGGGTATCCTCTCAGCTACCTGTGGCATCCTCCATTTCCTCTTTTCCTAATTTATGCTCGCTGTCCCAGAATCATGTTATTGGAGGCACCTCTGCTGCTCTGTTCACCAAGGCAATGCCATGACTGTCAGTGCTCTCGACACCCAAACAGATGCTGTCCACGCCAGGTGCTGACAGTGTGAACCTGCTCACCATGGTGCGTCACAGGAGTGCCAGCTGCCATCTGAGCAGACACTCTAATGCTATCTGCCATCACTACAAAGGTATTGATGTCAATGTTGCTGATATTTGATTTATAGTTCCTTTAGTTTTCACTCAACTTTAATTGGAGCTGTCTTATGCCAGAGCTCAGCCCAGGAGGCTGCATCAGGTTAAAATCTGAATGACAAAATTTGCCATTATCAAAATCCCTCCTCCTTTAAGACACTACTCCACAGTCCTTTTAGCACATTTTATGTCTTGATGATCTCTTTCTTTGGACTGAATTCCCTCCAAAGAGGTTTCTCCTTCCCTATAGTGGATAAGGTAGACCTGTCCGTCCAGTCGTATAGACATGTCTCATTATGTCTGAGTCCAGGGCACTGCTGAGTTACCATAATTCATTCATTTATTCATTCAACAAATATTAGTGAGCACCTGTTTACCAGAGACTCTAGTAAATGCTAGGGATATGATAGCGAAAAAGATCAATATAATCCATGCTTTCATGAAGCTTTCATTGTGCTAGGGAGGATAAAAACAATAATAAAATAAACTGATATGAATGTTATATAATTGTAAGATAGCTGACTATATAAAAACATGAGGAAATTTTTGAATCTATGCTTTGAAGAGAGGAAAATCAATTTTCTCAAGTTTACCCTGGAAGTAGGTCAAATTACAAAAGGTTCCAATGATTCTGACCTTCTTAAAAAAGTTTTGGAGGAACGTGCAAAACTACCTGGATGTTCTCCAGCACCAGTCCTGAGAAATTGAATTATAGATCCCTCCCTAGGTAAAGTTGCACAATTATTTCCTTCTCTGTCTGTGATACAGGGCACTTGGTATAATTGGTCACAGCCAGCAACCATGGATTTTGGAGCTTAAGTTGCCCACAGAGGTTCTGAATTGTCTTGGAAATAAGATAACAGCATTGTTCCAATTCATTCAGAACTATCGTTGAGGTTAGTCTTGCAGCTCCCTTGCAGAGTTAATTTGGCCAGTGGCTCCCCTAAATTTCCTGTGTAAAAAAGCCAAAATCAAGGGAATCTATATCTGCCTATGAGGCCACTGCAATTTCCCCTTTTACTGCCACCACCATTGCCATCAACATGGTCATCCTCAGTTTTATGTTGAGGTTCTGGGGCAGGTAGCCTCTGAGAGATAATAGACTGAGCACAGAGGCTCAGGAAAATCTTTCACCTGCAGGGCCAGAAATAGGGAAGCAGAGGAGGATCCTCCTCACTCCCTGGCCAATGAAGTCCCAGGAATCTTAAAAATAGGGATGTCTGGTTGAGCATCTGCTTTTGGCTCAGGGCATGATCCCGGGGTCCTGGGATCGAGGACCACATCGGGCTCCCTGCAGGGAGCCTGCTTCTCCCTCTGCCTATATCTCTGCCTCTCTCTGTGTGTCTCTCATGAATAAATAAATAAAATACTTTTTTAAATCTTAAAAATAATAATATGGATTTTTTAAAGGTTGGGAGGGAACACATCTAGTGCTTCTCAAACTCAAACTAAATTCCAGCTGCCTGAGAGGGTGAAATAGAGCAAATAATAGTCCAAGCCATGTTAGGACAGAGGAAGCTATCATCCCTGCTGCCCAGGCTCAGGTGAGAGCACAGAAGACTCTGTAGTATGCCAAGCACAGCTGCCACAGTACAGAGGCAAGCTGGTGAAAGACCCAGGACCTAGGCATAAAGTTAATGGTGACGACCACATAGAGGGCAGTGATGGTAGTCATAAGATTAGAAATGCAGTGGAAGCAGCACTGGTTGTATTAACGGCCATGGGGGAAATATCAGCAGGGGAAGCAGCACCCAGGTCCAAGTAGTAGAGGAACAGCTAAACAAAGGAGACATGTCACCTCCAGAGAGTGTGGGTGTATCCTTTCATGAACATCTTGGGAGCAGAAATTACTAATGAAGAACTAGATTTCCAGTAATTAGTGAGGCTAGAGCTGGTTTTGTGACTCTATCGAACCTTGGTGCAGGAGAAACACGTGTTACATCTATAGAGGTTAAAGCAAGGATATCAGTTTCCAGTGACAGCAAGGCATTCGAGAATGGGTTCATAAGAATGAAAACACCCTCCAGTATACATTCCTTGAGGCAAGTGAGCACATCCTATTTATGCCCTTTATACTTACACTTCTCATTCCCCATCCATAAATAAAACTAAAGGCAGTATGATTTTATTGATATGGAACCAACCAGTTTGTCCTTCCAAGATCATTTGACCCCTTGAGCTGATAGCTCATTTGAGTTCCTAGTCTCTAGTCCCGAATCCCACTTCTCTTCTCAGTAGTTACCCCAGCTGTCTACCCAGCTTGTGTCCTGGGTGTTTGTCTTAGCCCATCCTCTACCCCTGACATAATGTCCAAGTACTGCCACTGTTCTGCTCACAGTACAGTAACTGGAGCATGCACGCATCTAATTGTCCCTCTAGTCTCCCCAGACCTTCCTTATTTCTCAGTTGGGATGGCTTCTTTCAGTCAAAAGGCTTTAATAGCTACTCAATATCTGCAGCTAATTTCCTCTAGAAGTTCCTAGAACACTGATGTGAAGCCCAGAAAGACAGTGAAAGTTATTGCCTCTTCACAAATATTTATTTAACCTTATCATGTGAAATGTTGAACTTGGTATTAAAATTTCAAAGGTGTCGTGAACTTGACCTCTGCCCTCTAAGACTTTATGATCTCTCACAACCACCAATGGAATTTAAACTTTCCAAATCATAAGGTAAGGTTCAGCATCACAAAGTTATGGGTTTAGGAATTCAATAGAATAAATGTATTTAATGTATGCATTGCTTTGGAGCCTCTAACCATGAGAAGATAAATTCTATTGATAAGGAATAGACTAGTCATTATATTCAGGAGAGAGAGCCAACTTTATGGTGTGCAACTTTGCAATCACAGTTCTTAATAATAATTGAACAATTCTTCATTCTTAATAATTCTTAATATTTTTTGAACAAGGGGTTTAGCATTTTTATTTTGCACAAATTAAGCAGCTGGTCCTGCCTGAGTAGATCATGATCACATAGTCCACATATTCACTGGAGTCCCAATTCAGTAGAATTGGCAGGAAGCTTCCAAATAGAACTCATAATCACATAGAAGATAAAATCAATCAACATCAACTATTGAATTATTCTAAGAGATTCAAAATTAGGAGAAAAACCAACCATCCAATCTATCTCACACAAGGGGCAAAATTTTTTTCTCTGCTATAAATCTTTTAATCTGTTCTTTATGCCTTTAATCTCTCAGATTAGAAAATTCTCAGAGTTTCCACAGCAGATCTAGAGTTATCAGGGGGAATGTCAAGGAAAATTTAGGACTTGACATTCTCTTTGTTTACATGGATGAATATGGAGTTTATAGGGAGACTATGTGTATATGGAGAATAATGAAGGTTTTTCCAAGCAAAAGAGCCAGAGTTGGCATAGTATGTACCAAGGTCAAGCATAGTGCAGGGTGTAAATGAGACAGCAGCAAGAATGTGGTTGCATAGGGGTTGAACACAAGAGCATAGGGGTTCAACACAAGGTTGAACACAATCTGTCTAGAAACCTAGACAAATTATTGTGCAAGAGGTAAAGTAACAAGGGTGGTTTTCTCTGAAGCTTTGACAAATGTTTGCCTTTGGTCTAGAGTGGGAAAATAAGAAGTAAAAACAGCCAATTGAGAGGATACTGCAATCACTTACAACAAAGCCAGTAAAACATTGAAATTAAAGGAAGAAAATAAGATGTATTTAAAGAAAAAAAAATAACAGTCTCCAGAATTTTGGTAATCAATGAGGAATCCAGATTAAAATAGAAAGAAAGGGAAAAAGAGGAGCTAGTGCAAAGCCCTGGGCAGTATTTGCATTCAGCACCCACAGAAATTATTGAAATAAGTACAAAAAGAAGGATGAGAAAAACAGAAGAACCAAGAGAGGGGAAAACTAAAGCATTCTATGATAGCCAATGTTTCTATGATATTCAATAAGGGAAAATAATTAAGTAAAGGCCACTGGATTTGGCAAGAAGCGATTTAAAAACTGCCCAAGATTTAATGTATCACTTTTCAAAGGTACAACAACAATTTACTTTTATTTTATTACATTTTGCTCAACGATGTAAATAAAACTCCTAAGGCAGAGCCATGAATTGTGCTCACCAACATACTCCCACGACCTACTACCACATGATGAGAAATCAATTCTCTCCCTAATAACAGAACCTTTTATCATATCTTCTAAAAGTAAAGATCACAACCAACAAGGAGATTTCATGTCTTATTCCCCTTGACAAATACACTATTCTTTTTACAGATCCCAAATATCTTACTGGACAAATATTGTGAACTTTTTCCAATGTTGCCATCAAATGCTTTCAAAGAGGCTTTTTGAAGCATGGTAGAACTATAAAATCCACCCTGCCTATTTCTGATGAGGATCTTGATAGATAATCTTCCCTACCCAAGGGTCATGAAGACAACCTCTCCTCTGCTGACCATAAGACAAATCTTGGAGGGTGGTATTGGCTACCAAATGTACCAAAGAAAGTCTTTGATTTTTTCATGTTAAGGAACTGGATGTGATGGGCCCCAGCCACTGGCTAGTGAAACCTCTCTTACAATGCAGGTGTACAATAAGGGAAGCCTTATTTATGAACATTGTGGCTTTTATTCTCTACAAAAAAATACTCAGGATATAAAAAGTACTCTAAAGAATTGTGATGAGTGAAAGACAGTGAATCATGTTCTATATTATGGCCTCTGGATAGTCATCTATCCATGAATATTAGTAGCATTGACTTTGCCTTGTTTAAAGCATGAAAAAAAAATGGGTTTGTCTATAAGTCATTGGGCTACAAATATTCTGAGTCCTCAAATCAGAATAATGAAAGAGCAGAGCAAGGGAATAAAACAAAAGCTAATATATGAGATTTTTATCTTTAAAAATGCAACAGAAACATCACATAAGAACACACTTTATGAGTTAAAAATTATGGGAAAGATTAGAAGAAGGAAAGATATGGGAACAACTGAGATCATTAGAAGGAAGTAAAGTGTATGTTTCAAAAAGACTATAGGCAAGGAGAAATCTACATAGGAAATAACCAAAGAAAACCAACATAAAAGTGGTCAGTCAGAAAATTGCCACATTTTTCTCGTGTTTCATTTCCAAGATGTCACTACCAAAAATGTAATATCTGAAAAGGCAATTAAACAACACATCTGGGCCATTGTGAGCATTGGCTAAAACCAACACAATAGTACATAGGTCATTGAAGTGCATGTAATGCATGAGTAAAGAAGAATACCACAGGCAGAAAAACATACAGGTGCAAAATACAAAAGACCCAAGGACATCTCTCTAAGATACTATGAGGGAAATAAAAAAAAAAAAAACCCTCATAAGCTATGCTGCAGATATAGGGGTGAAAGCAATGAACTGTGCATAGACGAGGATGTGATTTAAATTATGCTGGTGTCATGCTGGATAAACCAATAAAGGAGCTTAATCGCTGCTGCAAAAGCCCAAGGTTAATAGTGACAAACTCCCCCAACAGTTGCACAGCAATAGTATGAAAAAAGATGACTTTGGACAGAAGCTGTATAATGGCTACTCTCCTCACCTGGAGAAATTCAATAGAACTGTGTGAAAGAAATCAGATACAAATCTGTCCAAAAAAGAGGGGAAAGACTCTTAGACAGACAGATGGTATTTTTAAAATTACAATGAAACTAACTTCAGGGAAAAATCTATGACAGGGAAGTGAGGTGAGAAAATAAGCATCCATTAGCATAATGGGTCCCAGAGTCCAGGTAGTACCTGATACATGCAAAATGTACAGTAGATTTAAAATGAGCCACTAATGCAGCTCCAATCTACCAAAAAGTCTGGTCTCAGAGTTGCCAAGAAAAAAAGTAAGAGAGATTTTCATTAATTTCCTGCTTCCAAATGACCTTTTCAAGAGTGGAAATTTCCCTGGAAAACTCCGAATCAGGCAATCAATCTCAACCGCCTAAGAGAACTCACCTTCTGCCTGGTCCTCAGCTTAATGGAAGGCATTGCCCCAGACAGACCCGGGTGGAAAAGAAGAAAGGCAGCACCAAATCTGCCACTGATTCTCAAACCACAGCTCCCTTAAGAGGAAAATAATGTCTGGTATTTATGTTGCAACCACCAAAAAGTGCCAAGATACAGCGAAGACTAAGGAATATGCAATGTCCCTGTTTGCATTCTAAGTATTTTTTCATAATGTTGTATAAACTGTAGAACTATGAGGATGTCATATTAAGCACATCCTTCTCTTAAAGCAACTTTCCACTCTCTGCATCTATTGTGTGTGTTTGTGAAGGAGAGACAGAGAAAGTCATGGTATAAGGAGAAACAGATCCCAAAGGTCATATCATTTCTTTTATGATCAGCCAGAACCAATCACTTTGCCTACAGGAAGCCTGGTTAATAGAGATCTGTGCTGAGGCCTTAGATGAGAGGAGTTATGGTCAATCCAATTAGCTGGGAAGGAGGGAACAGAGGGAGCCTTTATGCAGACACCTTTCAATACCATTGTGATGCTTCCTGTTGTAGTAACAGAGGCTCAAGTTTGAAAGATATTCTTCCTTCTGAGTTCACTGCTATTTGTATCTCTACTTAACTTCCATATGACTAATAAATATTAAAAGCCAATAATTTTCAACAACCTTTCTTCCAGATCTACCCTTGCTTCCTCCACTGCTTCTTCATACCTCGCAGTTCTTTCTTCCTTGTATCTCTTTATTTCACTCTTTCTGCTCATTCTTTTTTCTAATCTTCCTTTTCCACCTTTCTATCTTCCCCACTTTGAGCTCCCTTTGCCATGTTCTTCATCCCTCCTACCTTAGCCTCCTCCCTTCTCCCTTCCTTTCAACCACCATAATGATTCTCTGAAATTGCTGATATTTGGATTCAAAGTTGTTGTTGTTTTTTAAGATTTTACTTACTTATCTGAGAGAGAGAGAGAGCATGAGCAGTGGAGAGGGGCAGAGAGAAAGGGAGAAGCAGGCTCCCCATTGAGCAAGGCTCCCATGTGAGGGGTGGGGATGGATCCCAGGACCTCAGGATCATCACCCGACCCAAAGGCAGACACTTCACCAAATGAGCCGCCACCTAGGTGACCTGCAAAGTTTTTGAATATAGTAAAACTTCTGTGGTTCATTAAAATTGGAAGAAAAAAAGGTCAATCAACTTAATGGAAATTTTGAGGAAGAAAACTTTCCCTAAAATATTGGGTTTCAAATCATTCCAGGACAAAGCAATGAAATCACTGTTACTGGAAGGCAAGCTGTGACAAACATTGTCTGAATGCAAATGTTTCAGCTAAAGGCCTTCACTCTCAATCAGCATAACATTTCCCTTGTTTAATTTATTAATTTACTTAGCAACCCCTTTTTCATAGATGCAGGTTAAACAAGGATTCTAACAAAACTTTATGTCCCAACAGATGGCCCATAGAAACAGCCTTGCTAGTCTAATCAAAACAAATTTGGCACAGCAAACACTTGCTCTGTTGAATGGCCTTGTCACAATCATACTCTACATCAGAGTCATTCTACATAAAGGAAAAAATTTTAATTGGTAATATTTGCGGTTTGCACTGTAAGCAGGCAGAGATGGCCTTACATATAAATATGACAATAGTCTGTCAGCTAGGTCCTGCTCACTCCTTTTTTTATCCTTCTCCCTTCTATCCCACTTGGGCCTCTTATCCCATGAGCAAGTGGTCTATTCCTCTGCCTTCAATGGAAGTGTCTCCTTCCTCCAAGGATCAGTCCCCATCCATTAGAAAATGTATCCATTAACAAAGCTTTACAAGGAAAACTCTTGGGCACCTCATTGGCTCATTCAGTTAAGTGTCTGCCTTGGGCTCAGGACAGGACCCCAGGGCCCTGGGATCAAATCCTTCATTAGGCTCCTTGCTCACAGGGGAGCTTGCTTCTCCCTGTCTGCTTCTCCCTCTGCCTGCCTCTCCCTCTGCCTACTTCTCCCACTGCTCTCTATCTCAGTCTGATAAATAAATAAAATCTTTTAAAAACAAAGAGGAAAACTATTGTATATCAAGAATCTTATTATTTTACCAATCAATGTTGCTGTCTGTAAAATGTAACCTACTTTTAAAAATGTCTGCTGATTTTTTAAAGAATTTTATATCCTTTTCTGAATCAAAGAAATATAGCTCTGAATTTGATCAACATGAGGTCTCAAAGAGACCCTGTCGATACCCCTTTCTATGAAATCTGCTCTTTACCCACAACCCAGCCTGGACCACCTTTTCAGAGAGTGCATACCCACAGCTTCTGGTGAGGTCTTCTTTAGCTCTGTTGCTTACTATATAACTCACAGACTTCCTTGGTCACTGTTGATTGGGCCAGGACTCCTTACCCAAAATGAGCCAGTTAATTCTCTTTCCAGAGAAACTGAAAAGAAAACTGAGAGACTCCAGTTATCTGGAATCTAAGGGCATATATGTTTCTGTACATTTAAAGGCTGAGATAGAATTAATTTTGGCATGATGATGACATGCCCTCATTGTAAACTGGCCTAAAATAAGTTGACCATTTATAACTATTAGGTTCTTTCACTGAAGGCAAAGACAATATTTTAGCCTTAGGACTGAGCTAAACTTGTCACCACAATTGGACAACAGAACCCAGGAACAGAGCCAAACTGGGTCCTAAGACAAGAAATGCCCCTCTAGAAATGTAATCTTATACTTGCTCATATAGATAAGAGTTGCATATACAATATTTCTAGTCAATCCCTATCTCTTGGATATCACACATTTCACTAATTCAAAGTCATTTCTAATGCCTTTTGTGCTAATTTTAAAACTGTCTAGAGCCAAGGTCAGGTAAATATGTTTGCAATTTGTGGGAGCTGTCTTAAGAGTGTGGATTTCTGGTTAAATTCTTTCAAACGCTAACTAGTGTATGTTGCCAATTTCCTGGTAGGAGTGCCTGGTTGAGTACTTCAAAATTCAACTAATGGCCCCTCAAGTAAATATCAATTATGCATATATAGATGTATATACACACATATATACATACATACACATATGCATGCATGTGTGCATCTCTATATATGTATGTGTAGATACAGATTCATCTAGACATACACACATACTATGTTCACTGAAGTGTTTTAAAATATAGATGTTATAACAGGCATGTGTTAGCAGACCCTAAGTACCCAGTCAGCAGAGAGAAAGATGAAACCCATGTCAACCAGAAGCAGAGGTAATACCTCAGGATGCTGGGGGAAGAATTCTTAAGACTGCTGTCTTCATTTTCAGTAATTTCTCTCTCTCTGGTTTCAACCCTTTGTGACCTACCTGTATTTCCTACTTTGAGTTACAAGGCATCCCTATATCATCATATTAAGTTTCCCCTTTTCCATACAATGACTTGAGAATATTCTGTTACTCACTACCAATCCTAGACTAAGAAATTAATACTATTCTTACAGAGTTAATATAAACAAAATAAAGAAAATACAAACAAAAATAAAGAAATTTGATAGTTTGCCTCCCAGCCTCATTTTAGGTAAAGGTATGATTTCCATGAGGCCTATTAAAATACTGAAATTAGCTCAAGGACCGCATTTGCCACCTTCATGGCAACCACTAAGCAGTGGTGTGAATATTCAAGTGATTTTTCTCTAAACAGTTCTAAGCATATGTGTATTTTAAAAGAGGATACTTTTTAAACTCAACCAACCTTTGCTGAGTACTTGATATATTCAAAGAACTATAAGTACTAGAGGACATTTAAAGGTAGAAGACATATTTTAACTGCAGGGTAAGAGTTCTATTAGCATTCTAATGAAGGGAATGTAGGGATAGAAAAACACACAAATGACTACAATAAAGGATCAGTAAAGGTAGTAAATATCATGAAAGGTATAAATTCTGAAGGGTTCTGAAGGCACAGGATAGTTTAGTAAGCTCAATAGGAGTCCACAAAGTTCTCAAAGTACTGGGTAGATACTGAGAGACTGCTGTAGTCTGCATAGACAGAGATGTAAGAAAGAGAAGAGGAATCCTCCTGGAGAAGAGCAACTATAGGGAAGTACAGCCACCAAGTCAGAGGATTTGTTCTAGAAACAGCAGGAGTGTGCTTCTGTTGTGGTATAAAATGCCTGAAGACACAATGTGCAAGAAAGACTAGAAAGGTACATTTGAGCAGATTGAAGGTCCTCAGTCACACACTGAAGTTTTAAAAATCTTTGTTCTATTGTCAATGGTGGGGGTGGGGTGGAGGTGGGGAGAGGTAAGAGCAGGAAAGTGGCATGATAAATTGTGTATCTGGAAAAAGTACCTCTAGTGAGAAAATGTATAAAGCATGGAAGACAGGAGATAGATCTGGGAAGCCAGTTAGGAAGATAGATCTGGGAAGCCAGTTAGGAAGTTGTTTAAGTGAGTTAATGAGGTGCAATTCTAGGGCAATTGTAGTGAGAACAGAAATCAAGAGATAAAACTGAAAATCACTTTAAAGGTAGAGTTGACAGGATAAGATGACGAATTATATAAGAATGGTCTACAAAAAATGACCTAAAGCTTCTTAACTATGAAGATTTGGTTTCCTCTTCTTTAAAAAGGAGTTGTGGGGCACCTGAGTGGCTCAGTCAATTGAGTATCCAACTCTTGGTTTGGGCTCAGTTCATGGTCTCAGGATCCTTGTATTGAGCCCCACGTTAAGCTCTGAGCTCAGTGGGAAGTCTGCTTCTCTCCCTCTTCCTCTCCCTCTGCTCCACACCCACCCACCCCCCAATTAAATAAAAAATAATAATAAATCCTTAAATAAATAAAATAAAAAGTTGTTATTTTCTCCACAATATTTTGTGAGAATGAAGGGTATGACGCATGTAAAGGGAATATCTAACAAAAAGGATTTATAAAGACTAGAAAGAAAAAAAAATATCTAAAAGCAAGCTAGGGAGTCATGTTTTATAGGAAATGACTTAGAGCCACAGCCTTTGATTGCACCAAGAAGACTCTTCTAAGTAAGACCAACTCTAGGACAGAGCCACTCCTGGCATGAGTTCCCTCACAAGTTTCAGTACATAGTTATAGAGGGTTCAGAGACATATCAAAGACTAAGACTACTCATTATTAACATCAAATAACAAAAGATTTATTGGCAATAAAAAAAAAGGAAGCCAAGAGTAAGAAACAAGAAGTTAACTAAAAGTGCCATCAAAGTAGTTGACTTGACAGTTCAAGTACTAAGAAACAAGTCCATATTAGCCATGAGAAGACTGAAAGATGGAATGATGTTCAAACTGACCCAATAGTGCAGTTCTAAAACTAATTCCATAATAACTAGGGAATAACATCTAATATGACTGTATAATGAGCAGCTCAGTGAAAATCTTGGCCATGGGTAGAATTTTAGACTGGTCTTAACAAATTCCATGAGATAATTAAACCCTAATGTCCTCCTAAATCACTTAATGTTTGTAATACACTGGCGTCTCTCTTTTGTATCTAAAAAGTTATTTGTTGGGACGCCTGGGTGGCTCAGCAGTTGGGCAGCTGCCTTCTGCTCAGGTCGTGATTCTGGGATCTGGGATTGAGTCCCACATTGGGCTCCTGTGAAGAGCCTGCTTCTCCCTCTGCCTATGTCTCTGCCTCTCTCTCTCTCGCTCTCTCTCTCTCTCTCTCTCTGTGTGTTTGTCTCTCATGATTAAATAATAAGTAAATCTTTAAAAAAATAAAAAATAAAAAGTTATTTGTTAATATACCATCTTTGGAAGAATTGAGAATAATCACCCATATATCGTTCCTTTCTTATTCTGTGGCTTAGAATTGGAAACCCAATGGCATGGCCAAATATCAAAATCTTCTATTTGTACTGTATCATACTGCAACCAGAGCTGACCAAGGTATTAAGCAGATTTGCTGACCTAGGAATGCACTGCATAGAAAACACAAGGAAAATGAAAGGAATAAACCTCCATAAGTTCCTCCTCTATGCCAATCTCTGTAATAGCTAGAGATATAGCAATACCACTGATAAAATTGTGTAAAAGTCTGAACTTTGAAACATTGGCCATGTGTAAACAGAAGCAGGCAAAAGGAAATGGTCATTAAGACATATGACCCAAACTTATGAAGGACACTGCAGAAGATCAATGAGAAGACTCCCAATAACACCAGGACTTTAAAGATGATTCCTGGAGCTGTTCCTAGATAACAGTTCTGTCAACTTCTTGTTCAGAAGAGATTAGAGTAAATGTTTCCATATTTAAGTTAACTCTTTAATATGATGTATATATAATGTGAGTTTTGTCAATTTATTTAAATTTTCCATTAAGAAACACTCCCCTTCTACTCTAGCCCCAGTCAGATATTGTCAAGATGGATATTTGAACCAGATATATCCTAATTAACATTTGTAGTTAAAATTCTGTAGTCCTGAGTAAGCAAATTAATTGTCTGACCAATTGGTTTGACAGTTTGTTGGTTTCAACAACTGGATGACAGTTTGGTTTCATTTCTCCATTGAAGGAATATTCTCATTTTTATATTATATAAATCTTAGCCTTCATAACAATCTATATAATGATGCAGAGTTTTGAACCCACATTTCACATAGAACTTTGGAACATCTGGGATGCCTGGGTGGCTCAGCGGTTTAGCGTCTGCCTTGCCCAGGACGTGATCCTGGAGTCACAGGATTGAGTCCCACATCGGGGTCCCTGCATGGAGCCTGCTTCTCCCTCTGCCTGTGTCTCTGCCATTCTCTCTCTCTCTCTGTGTCTCTCATGAATAGATAAATAAATTCTTTAAAAAAAAAAAGAACTTTGGAACATCTATCAAAGCATATATGGCAATATGCCAAGAACAAACACCAGTATAGAAGGGTTTCACAACACAATATAAAGTTCAGTCACAAATATGCATCCTAGTATTTGGAAATTGATACCACTCTTAATGAAGGAAGAATTTTAGTAAAAAAAAAAATTTTAAAGAAGAAGAAGAAAAGAAGAGAAAAGAAAAATGTGATGCCAAACAAAGAGACAAACCAACAAGCAAATAAAGGTATGAGGGGCACCTGAGTGGCTCATCCAGTTAAGCATCTGCTTTTGGCTCAGGTCATGATCTGGAAGTCCTGGGATGAGCCCTGCTCAGTGGAGAGTCTGCTTCTCCCTCTCCCTCTGCTCCCCACCCATGTGCGCAAACCCACATGTGCACATACGTGTGCTCACTCTCTCATAAATAAATAAAATATTTTTAAAAAATATATTATTATGAATAAAAAACCTTGAAGACAAGTGCTTTGGTACAGTCCACAAATTAAAATCAGTTATTTGCACAGCACTGCAATGAATCTACACATATTTTAAATGTATTCAATTTATTTCTCTATAAAGTCTTTTTAATTTTGTTACCCATTTTTCATGTTATTTAATAGTCTTCTTTAATGAATGTCCCTCTTTTATTTTTCATGATTTTTTTTAAATTTATTTTTTATTGGTGTTCAATTTACTAACATACAGAATAACCCCCAATGCCCGTCACCCATTCACTCCCACCCCCCGCCCTCCTCCCCTTCTACCACCCCTAGTTCGTTTCCCAGAGTCAGGAGTCTTTACGTTCTGTCTCCCTTTCTGATATTTCCCACACATTTCTTCTCTCTTCCCTTATATTCCCTTTCACTATTATTTATATTCCCCAAATGAATGAGAACATATAATGTTTGTCCTTCTCCGACTGACTTACTTCACTCAGCATAATACCCTCCAGTTCTATCCACGTTAAAGCAAATGGTGGGTATTTGTCATTTCTAATAGCTGAGTAATATTTTTCATGATTTTATCTTTTATAGTAAGATTTCCTTATGGCAATTAGTTATGCCATGAAAACACTTACAGCAAAGAAGTTTATGGCAGAAACACCAGACACGCTTTTGGTGAGCTACATACACTTCACAAAAAGCATCTAGTATAGTCCTTTGTGTAGTACAGATGCCCAAGTTTTGTCTTACTTTCTTTATTAACTTTAAGATTTTTCCATAATTTTGTTCTCCACTACTCTAAGATAACTGCAGCCAATCCTATAAAGTACTTCATTAACTTAACAAATGTTTTTTGAGCCCCTCCAGGAGACTAGTATGCACTTTTAAGGATTACTTCCCACCCTACCGCCAACTGAATACAACTAGTCTCTAAAAGGCAAAATTGCATATCTATTTTCCTTTTTTATCTACCACCTGTATATTTTCTGCCACTATGCTTGATTTTCCTTCCTTTGTGCTCAGTGAATTGTGTGCTTCAAAAGAAAAGCAATCAAATGCAGTGGTTAAGGGAATAGACTTTGTAGCCTCATTGCCAGGGTTTGAATCCCAGCTCTGGCACTTAATAGTTATTGTTGACCTTGGGTAAATTACTTCATATCTGGGTCTCTTGTTTTTTCATTTATGAGACAGGGAGAGTGATAGCTCCCACTGACCTCCTGGAGCTGTAATAAGCATTGAAGAAGCTGATTTAGGCAATGCATTTGGTGATCATGGTGTTTCCCCTGCCAGGTAAGTATAGGCAATGCATTTGGAAAGAAGGGTTTCCAGCCTATTAGGCAAGCACTACCTAAAGTGTCAGCTATTATTATGTAAACTCCGCTGTTAAAATGCTTTCACATATTCAATGATACCTAACTGCTCAATGCTGTCTTGACTCTCCCCACCAGCCTAAATCTGTGGGGTTCAATCTCCTCAGACCCAATTTATTTTTTTTAAGATTTTATCTATTTATTCATGAGAGCCACACAGAGAGAGGCAGAGACATTAAGCAGAGAAGCGGACTCGGGATCGTGCCCTGAGCCAAAGGCAGCTGCTCAACCACTGAAACACCTAGGTGCCCCAGACCCAATCTAATGGGTCTAACAGACCCCACTTTAATAACAAATGATTGTAGTCCCATCATAACATGTTAAAATAAGATCCACAGATAATATAACCTACCTATATACATTATTTCAAAATAATTCATATAAAGCCCCAACTATAATAAGTAGCAGACATAAAAATTATAATGAAATAATACTGCTTTGGGGCACCTGCATGGCTCAGCTGATTGAGCATCTAACTCTTGATTTCAGCTCAGGTCAGATCTCACAGTTGTGGCACTGGGCTCTTCATTCAGCATGGAGTCCACGTGAGGTTCTCTCTCCCTCTGCCTCTGCCCCTACCCCCTACCCCTGCTCATGCACGTTCTCTCTCTCTCTCAAATAAATGAAATCCTTAAAAATAAATAAAATAAAATAATTCTGCTTCACAACATAACTGCTTGGGCAGATAATAGCAACCTCACATTACAGTTTGGGAGACACTGCCCTGAATGAGAAGACATAATGAAATAATCATCATATACCCGTACTTAGAAGTAGCCTACTGGAGGTGACAGCCAAAAAGCACAAATACAGCAGTGTTGTGTAGGTAGTTCAAAATACATGAGTGGTAATGCTATTAGTAGTTTTCTTGAATGGAAGGACCCTAACGAAACAGATTTCCATGTTGCTTCAATTTACCCAGTGATTATAGAGGCTGCTTTTAGGCAAACAGGCTCGAGCAATGGAAAGGGCCCACAGCGACCACCTGGCTGAATACAGACAGGCCTAGAAGGCCACCAACGTCAAAATAGCCATAGACCTAACTGGCTAATGGGCTACTTACAACTAGGCATAGTTACCAAAAAAGGGACGATTCCATACATCACCATACTCTTCATCTCCCCTCTAAAAACACCTTCCCCCATCCATGGCCTCCTTACAGACAGCCTCTCTGTTGTTGTCTTGCTCACTGCTTCCTTGTGGTGTATTCAATAAACGTATCTCCTTTGTTCTGCTTCAGGTGAGTTCTTTCACCTCCCACACCATTAGCTTCCATCTGACCATAGCCCCACATTTGGGAGCTCCCAGCTGATTGGACAGACGTCCCATCTAGACACCACGGTAACTCTATTTGTAGTAAATTCAATGTATGGTAAAAACCATGGAAAAATTACTTTGTAGTTATAGATAAAACAGAACTGAGATCCAGTCTCAGAGTCCTATAAATAACTTTTCACCCACGTGAATTTGCGGGTAACATTCGAAAGCAGTGCAGTACATGGGACAATTCTTCACTGTGAAAGATGGCACCACATATTGTAGGACATTTAAACTCCCAGCTCCTGCCTGCTCGGTCCATCAGCTTCCCCCACTCCCTCAAACATTTGACAACTAAGACAACCCAAAAGTTGCCAGAATAGTTTTTGGGGACAGTACTATTCTGTTAAGAACTACTGGTTTAATGAATAAGGGAGAGGGAGAATGAGGGCAGATATTTGTTGGGCTAGTTTCATCCTTAAGAAGAGACCTCAAGAGCCCTATCCCAACAACCAAAAGAGGTCTAGTGGCAGGACTAGCCTCAGAGTGGAAGAGGAGCTAAAATATTTCTTTCTACACTTCACTATATTTAAAAATTATATAAACAAATATTTTTAAAACCTTTGACATGAAATACAATGAACATGTAATAAAATATATTAAAAATATTAAGAAAAAAGAAATAAGGAAAATTCTCAAAATCAAATATGAATCAGCAAAAAGCCAGATTATGGAAAAACTAGAAATACAAAAAGTTTCTCCACACGGTAAACTGCAAGGAAGGAAGAGAATAGAAGAAAAGACAGAGGTTGTAGATTAGAAGAGCCTCAAATGCATACCAAACAACTGCAAATTTTTGGATCTTATCACATAATTAAAAATACAAACACTGAATGTTTCATGATATTATAGAATTACTGTTTTTTGGGGTGGTTTTATTGGTGTGACATTGGAATTATGGTTATTTTTAAAAATGAGTCCTTATGGGATCTCTGGGTGGCTCAGTAGTTTAGTGCCCGCCTTCAGCCCAGGGTGTGATCCTGGAGATGGAGGATCTAGTCCCAAATCAGGCTCCTTGCATGGAGGGTATTTCTCCCTCTGCCTGGGTCTCTGCCTCTCTCTCTCTGTCTCTCATTAATAAATAAATAAAATCTTTAAAAAATAATAAAAATAAAAATGAATCCTTATCTTCTAGAAATACAAACTTAAATATGTACAGATGAAAGAACCTAAGACATTTCTTCAAAATAGTAGGCAAGGAGGTGAGTTCATAGCTGAAACATTAGCCATGAAATCCATTCTATTTTTGGATGTTTCACATATTGCATAATTTAAAAAATAAAATTGCAAAGATGTGGCTATAGAGAAAAAAAACTAAGAAGGATCAGAGTCTGGTAACATTCTAATTAACGTCATACTGCAGGGGCGGGGGGGGGGGGCTTAAAAATATAGAAAGATAAAATCAGCTCCCTGTGTGGAGCCTGCTTCTCTCTCTGCCTGTGTCTCTGCCTCTCTTTCTCTCTGTGTGTCTCATGAATAAATAAATAAAATTAAAAAAAGAAAAAGAAAAAATCACAAATCCATCAGAGTCCATTTTATTGAGACAGGATTCAGCAATAATACTTTTGTTATTTTCATCCATTGTCTCTTCGACTCTACAAAGTTTTGTTTTTTTAAACAAACCTCACTAGCGTTTCAGGGTCAGGAAAGAGAAGACGTTGTAAAACCGTGTTCTATTCCACGGCAAGCAAGCACCACCCCCACCCCAGCGAGACCATTTAGTCGGCTTGAAGTGTTGTGCCCAAGATTGCGAATCCGAGAAACCACCAAGGAGCCCACACGGATGCAAGTACATGAGGGTTTATTTACAAGCTCGAGCTTGGGTCCAAGTATACCCGACACAGCGGAGCAGGGACTTGGACCCCGAGGTGGGTTACAGCTGGGTTTTTATGGGCTGGTCTAGGGGATTTTCAGAAGGGGTGGAGGAATTTTTTCATTCCGATATGGGGGAAAGGATGGGGGAGTTTCCTAAGATCTGTTTTCCTTCCAGCACAGGACGTTCTGTCTCCGTCACGGGCGTTTTGAGCTCTGTCTTCATCCTCATCCGGGACTCTCTTTCAAGGGCGTCCTGCGGTTTTTCCGGCAAAGCTCAGCTCTTATTCCCAGGGGCCTGAGACGGCTGTACTTGTGCTAATGCTAAACTTGAGGTGGGACGGCCTTAATTTTCTCGGCCTCCGCACAAGTCTGTCCATTTGTTCCAGCCCTGTGAGACCCAGCACGAAGTCCCGCGGGCCACCAGCGGAGTCAGGCGACACGGAGGTGTCCCCCTGGCGGCTGCGACGAAAACCCGAGGGACCAGACGCAAAACCAAAGCCCTAGACGTGAAACCCGGCGCCAGACGTGAGGAGAGGCCTCCGGCCCTGGAAGATTCGGGCACCTGGAAGCACAGAGCAGGAGGGCACGAAGATGGAACCCGACGCGGAAGAGAGAACAGATGGCACCCACCTGCTGGCGCAAAGCATGGAGGCCCCCGTGAAGACGGCCCCTACCAGTCTCCGTCCCGGAGAGCAGCCCCGCAGCAGCAGCCCCGCAGACACGCGTCCGGCAGACCTCTGGCGCCCTGGACGCTGCGAGCCGAGCGGCTGGGACACGGAGCGCGCGCCTCCCCGCGGCACCCAGGCGCTTCCACGCAGAGCCCGGCCGGGGAGTCGGAGCGCGCAGGCGGGTAAGAGCCCTGTCTCCACGCCTGTGGCCCGTGTCTGTGGCACACAGCCCGCCCTCTGGTCTGGAAAACTGGGTGTCTGCGGGTGGGGGGTGGTGTTTCAAGCGCAGGCCTTAGAAGTTGGAGATGTCTCCTGGAGGGTGCAAACTCTCTGCTCCTCGGAGAGAAGCTGCAGGGTTTGCACCCCCAGCTCGGGAGCGCTGAGGGGGGCGGTGGGGTTTGTAGCGAGCTGCCTCAGGGCTTCTCCTACCTGCTTTGCTGAGGCCCTCTCTCGCCAACGCACAGCAGTTTCTCGGCCAGGTTTTGGGGTTTTTTTCTGAGGAAGCTGTTGTGTATGTGGCTGTAGAGTGGGTGTGCACGGAACACACCCAGTCCTCTCACGTCGCCATGTTGAAGCGTCCCAGTGACCTCGGGACGCTCCCAAGTGGCTTCCACACACACTAACACTAAGAAGGCCTCGTACCTACGCTTTTTACGAGAGGCCACTTTGAAATAAGGACTTTCTTTCCAGTTTGTTGCACGTTAGCAGTGTGTACACTACTGTATAGTAATCATTAGCTTTATTATCTTGTAAACCAGGCTCCTCTGAAGAGACTTTGGTGAGATGAACGTGAGGTAAAAATTTCATTCGAAAAAAAAAATAATAATAATAATAGGGATGCCGGGGTGGCTCAGCAGTTTAGCACCTGCCTTCGGCCCAGGGTGTGATCCTAGAGTCCCGGGATCGAGTTCTGCATCAGGCTTCCTGCGTGGAGCCTGCTTCTCCCTCTGCCTGTGTCCCTGCCTCTCTCTGTCTCTCTCTCTCTCTCTCTCTCTCTCTGTCTCTCATGAATAAATAAATAAAATCTTAAAGAAAAAAAAAAAAGTAAGTAGTGGGTTTCTACTTACAAAAGTCCGTGTCCTCAAATATTTCACAGTTCCGGTTCCTTAAAACTCTGTCCTTGCTCTTATCCAAAAATTTCCTTGCCCCTTCCAATGCACATCTGCACCAGCCCTGTATGGAAAGAGTCCCTATTCTCAGTTTTACAAGGATAGACTGCTAAGGTAAAGAGGAATCACTGATGTTGCTATGGTAGGTGTCCCCTAGAAGAATATTAAATTGTCTATAATTTCTTTTTAAATACTTGAGCATAGAAATTATGGTATAGGGCAGCCCGGGTGGCTCGGCGGTTTAGCGCCGACTTCAGCCCAGGGTGTGATCTTGGAGTCCGGGGATCGAGTCCCGTATCGGGCTCCCTGCATAGAGCCTGCTTCTCCCTCTGCCTGTGTCTGTGCCTCTGTGTGTGTGTGTCTCTCATGGATAAATAAATAAAATCTTAAAAAAAAAAAAAAAGGAATTATGGTATATGTATGGGTGCTTTAATCTGTAACTGAATATAAGCTTATATTTAACGCTCCCTGGTCAGGCTCACTCCATGGATAGATGGTTAGTATTTGAGTGGTGCTAATCAGAAGTCTATATTCCAGAAGCAGTAACACAAGTATTTTTAACTATTCCTATCAGCACTAGAGGGTTTGTTAATTAGCATACAGCATATTAGAAATGTCTTTCCAGGAGTATCTGAGTGGCTCAGCGGGTTAAGTATCCAGACTTGATTTCCACTCATGTCATTTTAGGTCTTAAAATAGAGTCCCAGGTGGGACTCCTCGCTTGGTGTGGAGTCTGCTTAAGTTCTCTCCCAGTCTCTCTCCCCCTTTACTCCCCCCACAACTCCCCACTGCATGCTCACTCTCTCTAAAAAGAGAGAGAGAGAGAAATGTCTTTTCATTTGGTGAAATGAGAGATATTCAAGATGGATTCCCTAGAAGTACCATGAATACCTTTGCAGTTACATGTGTATAAATATGATCACCCCATAGCTCATACCGTTGAAGTGACATTCTTGGCCTAGGGTTCTCTAATGTCCTGGTTTTGCCTTTCACAGAATTCTGTCACCTGATTCCTAGGTTATCTGAATCCTCCCTGTAGAAATTGCCTTTTTGTAGTGTACATTGCATACAGGGTATTAGGTGCCTAAGAATGGCACTGTGTTATTGCAAAATCAAAGTGATAGCTGTGTTTGTGCATTTGCTAAGTAATGTTGATATAGATGCAGAATCTGATGTGAGACATGCTTTCCTTGTAACCTGCTACGGATATGGAAGTGGGAGATCTATAGCCCTCACCTACAACAAAATCATAGTGGCTACCATATCTACCAATAAAAACATATCCATTGATTGTGCACAGCCAACTTGGTTTAGATCATTTTGTAACAGATGTGTCCCTGACATATTTACAATTAGACATAAAATGCTTTTTCCTATGCAAAAGTGTCTCAAGTATTTTAGCATACATACAGTTACATTCTTTAGTATTGTGAGTACAACCCACCTCTGTGCATATCTGGGGTCTGCAAACTGCTGCTCAGGGATCAAACATGGCCTGCCACCTGTTGTTGTACAACCAGTGAGTTAAAAATTGTTTTTACAATTTCAAATAGATGGAGACATTAAAAGATAAATAATATTTTGTAACACATGAAAATTATATGAAATTTCAATTGCCGTATCCCTAAAGAATATTTTTTGGAACATAGCCATGCCCATATGTTTAGGCACTGCCCATGGCTGTTTTTGCACTATCACATGAGTAGTTATATGACAGGGACACTATGACACCCAAAGTCTAAATTATTTACTGTTCTGTCCTCTCACAGGAAAAGTTCCTTGACCTCTGGTGTTTTTGAGCAATAAGAAAAAAAATCACACAATACTATAAAGAACTGATTTCCAGGTTGTAAATAGCTAATCTAAGATTATTAAAACAAGTACAAGCCATCTCTAAGTTGGAACAGGTTTTAAAAGGGTTTCAGTTCTTCCAATTTTAAAGTAAGATAAATGTTTATCACTCATGCATCAAAGTTAATAATCTTCACCAATACTTGTACTGCTCCCAGAGCACAACAACTGACCAAACATATAAGCAAGTAATCAAAACGCCTTGCTAATATTCTTTATACAGGCATAAAGGCCTCAAATAAATTTATCACTGCCACACTGCCTCAATCTGAAACCCACTCTTATCTATTTCTCCCTCCGTTTTAATCCTACAGATACATAAAAATGTTTTCATTTAGCATATGTATGTATTCCATGGTTTTTAATAGGCCTACAAATTTCACATGCATTAAGAGGAGAGTTATAGCAATGTTGGACTTACAGTAATGAGTTAAGAAAAGTTTCTTTATCAACTTTTTGGGGCAAGAGCAGCTAATTAAAGTATACATACAGCTGCCTCTTATCTAATGATTCCAGAGTGATTTGTCAACAAATAGGCCAAGAACTGCCATAAGCAGTTATTTCAAAATAGAAGAGGCAGTTACATTTCAATGTACTAATCTACAGATTTCTCTGGATGCTGCATTTCTTCTATTTAACCTCAATAAGAGTCTCTTCAAGCTAGAGACAAACAACCTGTCAAAACTGTAGCTGAGAAAGAAAGTTCCAGCTCATTAGAACTCTGCTCATCACCATCTTAAGAAGCTCCCAGAAAAATGGAAACTTAAGTAGGACAATTGAGGCCTACACAAAATAAATCCAGACAGGCAGATTTGTCTAATCCACCATTCCTAATCTTCACTGGCAAAGGCCACACTGAGCATTTTTGACCCACTTAAAAAAATTGTATTCACACATGAAAACTTTCCCTGATTTTCAAGATTCAGTAATTGATTTTAAATCAAAGAGAAATTTTCAACCAACCAAGAAATTCAGCCTGTTGACATTAGCATATGGAAAAAAGTCCATGGATAAACTCAGACTGAGAAAAAAAAATCAAGATTTTCCTGGTCTGATTTTTAAATGCATGCTTAAGAAAATGTGAGGGAACTTGGTCAAAGTTTTTCTTTAACTTTTCTGGATTCTAGCAAAGGGCCATCCTGCATGGTTGCTAAAAGTTGAATATTGAATGTGCCAGAGAATAATATAGATTCTTGTAGGTGTATAGCAAGAACACTGCTTTAAGTTCTAAAGTATCAGTGAATTGTCCATCCATTTTTTTTCCTGCTGGGTTAGGGAGACCATGGAATCCTGGTTGTCCATTCAGCTCTACTCCTATTAGAATGGGCATCAGCAGGCCCTCTTGCCTTCACTTGAAACCCATGAGACCAGCCAGCAGGTCTCTCAGTAACCTTCACTAGTTCTGCTACAAATCACTCTGCATGGAGACTGTGCACTGGGTCTGCATTTTCAGAACCATACACTCCTTGCATCTCAAGACCTGTCCAGAATTCTGTCCTCTTTATGCCTGATATTTCTATTGGCTTACTGTTATAAGAAAAACAGTTCTTAAGAGCATGTCAAGCTCTGTGGCTTACTGTGATAAGAAAAACAGTTCTTAAGAGCATGTCAAGCTCTGTGATCCAGAATGTTGGGTTCAAACTCTGGCCCCTGACTTGCCAGCTGTGTGTCCTGGACTAGTTATTTAATCTATGCCTAATTTTTTATTTGAAAATGGAGAAAACTATAGTCACCTGACTCGTGGGGCTGTCGTGAGGATAAATCAGTAATTCTCAATCTAACAAACTCTATTACAAATATTTAGTAATATCCTCTTTAAAATCCTGAAATGAAAATCATAGATATTGCTCTCTACCAGAGTATTCTTTTTTAAATTAATGTGATCCCTTAATTATAATATAAAGAAATAAAAGAAAGGTAATTTGCAATAAAATGTGTCAATAAGTAAATGCTCAGACATACTATTCTAGAAGATATAATAAATTGCCTGTTCTTGCACATATTCACAGAATCACCATTAATGCAGCAGCAATAACAACCATTAGCCATGTACTGCAGGCAGGGACATAATGTCCAAAATAGTATAGACTCTTGATAAGATTCCAAATAAAACAAAGTACAATCTTCTGATCTCTTAATTTACATGATAAACGCACTCTTGGAAATGTCAGTAGTTTAGAAATATTTAAATTTAAATTATTTTGTTTAAATGCAAAAACAAAAATAGGGTCTAGGCTTAAAATTTTATAAGATTTTAAAAACAAGAATGACCACAGGACATTAGAGACACTTCTGTGAGAATTGAGTAAAGTCAATTCTTTACTATGTGGGACAATCCCTTACCTTGCAGGAAGTCTACCATCCCTGGTCCTGTTACAATTCACTATACCTGCAAAAAAAAAAAAAAAAAAAAAAAACCTGCAAATTTCCACAATGCCCCCATGGGGCAATAACACTCCAATTGAGGATCATCATTGTATCAAATGACACAAGAAACACAGAACGGTGTCTACCACACGGTTAATGCTGAAGTTGGAACTATTTTTGCTAACTCTTTCTACTTCCATGCAGTGTCTTCTAGCACGCTCAACAACTTGCCTCTACAGTGTATTCTTACACCCTATTGGGTGCAAGCAAAATAAACATTGTTCTACAGGGACGTATGCCCTAGATTAGAGTAGAACATGAATGGCAGTGTGCACCTTGGACTACATGTTTTTCTCCCACCATTAATAAATAGGAAAACAATTAGCAAGCTCTCTACCACCACTTATCAAATAATAGGAAGAGAAGTTAAAAAGGTATAAAACTCAGGGTAATCACAGCCCAGAAGGACTCCCGGTGAGTCTTGTTATTAGCTCTAAAAGTCTTAATAGGGAATTTATTATGGAGAATCATATTTCAGGGAGGTCAAGGAATGCCTATATAGATTTCAACTGGGGTTTTAAGAGCTTTGGAGCACTAGTTTTGTCCTCCGTCTTCTCATGTATTAAGCAAGTATCAAATAAAGCAAAAAAATGAGGTAACCTATGATAGAAGGCTAATGTGACTTATCTCTAGGGATTTTGGAGGCCTGTTTTAGGCAGAAAAAATGGCTGCTGGGACAGAAAAGTACTTGACAGAAGCAGAAACCGACCAGGGCATCTGAGCTACTAAGGCCAAGCACTTAATGTTGCTCAAATTAAAATGGGACTTTAGTAATATTCTATCTACATATCTATTCTCATTCCTAAATAGCCTCATGGTGTTGCAGGATTTCTCTGCTTTTAGTGCTTGCAGTTCTTGGTCACATGGCTTCAAAGAATGAAGAGGTAGACCAGACAAAGAGTGGTGGGCAGCAGAGCACCGTTTATTGATCAATAATGTAAAGCTCCCAGAGAGGGAGGAGGGCCCGGGATGGTTGCCCCCAAAATTTCTAAGTTTAAGAATTTTTATGAACTCTTCTGCAGAACTATCTTAAGCGATCAAGGTGTGCTGAGTCATGCCAATCAGGGCTTTGGTCATGTATCTGTTTATCTATTAGGTTAATGTCAATGTGCTGATGGTCTTTTTTGCTGACATCTGGAGGCTTCTGTCTTAATTGCTCCTTGTTCATGATAAGGACAAATGTCGTGTGGTTAATTGTCTTATTTTAGGATGTTTTGCAGAAGTCATTTCTGCAAAGGCTGCAAAATGGAATGCTAGTGTAGTCCTGTCTAACCTGCAAACAGGATGTTAGTGCTATTTTATTTTAGCTGTCCTGACTCCATATTTTCTTACTGGAGACCCTGGCCCTGACTACCTAATGGTCCAACTAACTCCTAACAATGGCCTACAGATACACACCTAAATATCTGGCCTGACCTGTCCTCACAACCCCATACTTAGATATTCAACTGTATATGCAACAATACAACTTAGTTTTTTTTTTTTTTTTTTTTATTTGACACAGAGAGAGAGGGAGAGCACAAGTAGGGGAAGAGGAAGAGGAAGAAGCATGTTCCCTGCTCAGCAGGGATTTGGGGCTCGATTCAAAGACCCTAAGATCATGATCTGAGCCAAACACAGACGCTTAAGCTTAACCGACTGAGCCACGCAGGCACCCCACAACCTGGTTTTCTAATGGAAATCTCAAAATTAACATATTTTCCATAGGCCTCAAGATGTGATAACCCTGAAAAATATAATAAATATTTATTGAATGAACGAACAACTTAGCAATAGCTGGAGAAACCGATGATATAGCCCAGGTGTGGTCAAGGAATCTTTGAAGAAAAGAGACAGATTCCTAAGCCTGCAAAAACCAGGAGTAGCTTATATTGCGGGGAAGACCTGTCTCCAAGATGGGACACCTGGGCAGAGTCCAGGGACCTGTGGAGCTAACTAAAGTTGATATCTCTGACACTGGTTCAGTCTATGTGAAGAAGCATCTGATATGTAGCTTAGCTTCAGGCTCCCAGTAAAAAATACATCCAGAAAATAGGATTATGAGTATATAGATATGTCCTGTAGTACAGAACCCTGGGGCCAGGTTATCTATTCATTTGGTGTTAAAGCAGAACCTGGACTGCTTTGTGAGAGGAACCTTGACTTTTCTGTCTCTGGAGGCAGCTTTCTATTCACACATGTCTCTTTGTTAGGAGCTTTGACTTCATAGCCTTATTCCCAGCTCAGCCAATAACTACTGGTATGAGTATGTTTGTCCAATAACACAAAATACCTGCTCTCCAGGTATATATATGTCAAGGAGTATGGCTTCAGATTTTCCTCTGGCCAGTACCTGTTATATGAACAACTACTAAAATGACATTTGCTGAGAGTTGCCTGCAGGATCTACCATTCAGCCTGGCTAGATCCTTTGCTAAACTGATGGACCAGATTACGTGATTATTTCATTTCATAGCAGTATTTTACTTGACTTCCCTTGGCCATTATATCTTTAGCAAATATTGAAGAACATTATAAGGAAAAGCTCAGTGGCATACTTCATTTTATTAGCTGTACCAATACTATTGATGAAAACTATTTTATAACAACTCATAGGAGAAGTCCCTTGAGGCTTAGCTATAAGACTATTAAGGCCTCTCCTAATGTACTGTCCTGTTTTATCTCATGAACAACAGGAATTGTTAAAATTTTTCTTTTTCTTTTTAATATTTTATTTATTTATTATGAGAGATACAGAGAGAGGCAGAGACACAGGCAGAGAGAGAGAGAAGCAGGCTCCTTGCAGAGAGCTTGACGTGGGACTCAATCCCAGGTCTCCAGGATCATGCCGTGGGCTGAAGGCAGGCGCCAAACCACTGAGCCACCCAAGCATCCCTAAAGTTTTTCTTTGAAGTGGCTATCATAATGTTTAGAAATAATTTTTTCCATGAATTAACATGAAATTTGAATAATAACTTTATTGCAGGTTAATCTTCTTTTACCTTGATTTTGTTTCTCTCTAATCTCCTTGATTATTTTTATAAATAGTATATATAAGGGTACCTGGGTGGCTCGGTTGGTTAAGTGTCCAGCCCTTGATTTCAGCTCAGGTCATGATCTCAGGGTAGTGGGTTTGAGCCCCACATCAGGCTCACCATCAGCACAGAGTCTGCTTGAGATTCTCTCTCACCATCTGAGATGATCGTGCTCTCTCTCTCTCTCTTTCTCTCTCCCAAATAAAAAAATAAAATATTAAAATAAAATAATAAATAGTAAATATAAGACTTGTGTGTATATGTATTCACACATTATATTTTACTTAGAAATTATAAATAATTAAAATTATTTAATATTTATATATAACAATTTATATTTAGTTAATCCAAGGTATACTTTTAAACAATTATTTGTTAACTTACCAAAGCCAGGGGCACCTGAGTGGCTCAGTTGGTTAAGCACTGCTTTTGGCTCAGCATGCTGGGATCAAGCCCCACATCAGGCTCCCTACTTAGCAGGGAGCCTGTCGCTACGCCTACTTGTGCTCTCTCTCTGTCACATAAAAAAATAAAATATATTTTTTTAAAAAAGGATGTGAGTCTTAGATCTAACAAAATAAGTAATTCTAGTTGACATATGGCCTTGATAAGTTTTGTTTTGTTTTGTTTAAAGATTTTATTTATTTGATAGAGGAAGAGAGAGAGCAGGAGTAGAGGAAGTGGCAGAGGGGGAAGGAAGCAGGCTCCTCACTGAGCAAAGAGCCCAATGTGGGGCTCAATCTCAGGACTCTGGGATCACAACCCCAGCTGAAGGCAGACACTTAACTGACTGAACCACCTAGGTGCCCCAACCTACATCCTTTTTTAATCTCAATTCGTAGATATGATACTTTACTTTCATAAGCAATTGTTAATTTTATATGTCTTATGCTATAAAGTGGCTTATTTTATTCACCAAATTGGTGTCAGATGGTGTTCTGGTATTAACGAATATAAAATAAACATTACTGCTCTTATGTAGCATATATGAGGGGAGGAGGTTATGGGGATATTAACCATAAACAGCAAACACATTAATTAAAAACATGATTTTCGGGCAGCCCTGGTGGCTCAGCGGTTTGGTGCCTGCCTTTGGCCCAGTGATGTGTGATGTGATCCTGGAGTCCCAGGATCTAGTCCTACATCAGGATCCCTGCATGGAGCCTGCTTCTCCCTCTGCCTGTATCTCTCTCTCTCTCTCTCTCTCTCTCTCTCTCTGTGTGTGTGTGTGTGTGTGTGTCTCATGAATAAATAAATAAAAATCTTTAAAAAAAAAAAAAAGATTTTCTATCACAGCCAGACATTTAAGATACTGCAGTGGGTTCATGTGATGATGAAAGAGTAACTTTAGACTGAGTCATCAGGGAAGTCCTCTTGGGAGGTGACAGTTGAGTAGAGACTTAAATGATGAGAAAAAAGATAGTGAAGCAAATATCTTTAAGAGAGAGAGCTCCAGAAACAGGGAAAAAGAAGCATGAGACCCCTTGTGAAAAATAGCTTGATGTGTTTAAGGAATGAAAGAAAGCATAATTAGCCAGGGGAAATGATGTAAATCAAGGAAGTTGATAAAGGCCTTATTAAATAGAGATAAGGACTATGCAGAGAATCAAAACGAAATGATATGAAGTAAGTCACATGTGGCTTTTTAAGTTGAATAATGAGGAAAGAACTTTCTGAGGAGGTGACTTCTAAACTGAGACTAAAGGGAGGCTGAGCTGCTGCAAAGACCTTCAGGCCACCAGAGTAAGTAAGAGAAGGACAGAGAAGTAGTCATTAGATTTGGCAAGTTGCAGGTTGTTCACAATCTTGAAAATCAAACCAGAATCAATGGAGTGGTGGAGAAAGAAGCCTGATAAGAGTGCCCTCAAGAGAAGTTAGATGTGTATATACCATGTTTAGGGATAAGACTCAAGATAAGTATTTCAGTTCTGCCCAATTTTGCCCATAAGTCTAAATAAATTCCAATGAAAATCTCACCAGGGTTTCATGATCTTGACAGAAAATCCCAAAATTCACATGAAAGCACAAAGAGGTAAAAATGTCTACAAATATTTCAAAGAACCATACTGGAGGAGATGCTCTACCAGAGAGTGAGTTCTTATGCAACTACAGGAAGATCTTGTGCTCTTGATGGAGAAATATACAAATAAACCAATGAAACAATGTAGAGATCCAGAAAATTGTATAAGATAGATAGAGGTGGCATTTCAAAGCAGTGGAGAAATGATGGTTGTTCATTCAAGATATTAAGACAAATGGGCAAAAGATGAATAGGCTTTCTAAAAATAGAAACACCAATGGCCACTAAAACTATGAAAAGATGCTCTACTTTACTAGATATCAGGAAATGCAAATTAAAATCATCATGAGATAACAGTTCAAACTGACTAGTCTGGCAAAATTAAAAGGCTGACAATTCACATATTGTCATAAATATGGAGAAATAGGAACATCTAATTTAGTGTTGGTAAGAATGAAAAGTGGAATTATATCCATCAGTACAGAAAAAGTATAACTCTCAGTTATGGATATATATTTGTACAGTAGTATATAAAAACATGTACAGGCATGCTGAACACTAGATTCTGGTTAATAGTTACCAGTGGGGATAGGAGATAATGCATTTGAGAAGGGTTTCAATTTTATCTACAATAGTTCTCTTAAAAAGGTAAAGCAAATATAGAAAACCATTAAAAGTTTATGGAGCTGGGCAGTAGGTGTGTATGTTCATAGGCATATATTACATCATTCCCTAGCATTTCTCTGTGTTTGAATTGTTTCATAATTTAAAAAGAATGTAAAGTGAAGAAGTGAAAACAGTAGAGACAATTGGAGTAGTTTTACTGTGTAGGGACAGAGAAATAGAGTGATTGTTTAAAAGAATCAAGATAAGTTTTGTTTGTTTTTGTCTAAGGTAGAAGATGCTAGAGCATTTTGTATGCTAGTGTGACTAACCTAACAGAAAGGGAAAATTTAATTCAAAAGGGAGTAGGTAAAACACAGAAATTAGGTCCTTAAGCAGCAAAGCAAGACAGGATACTAAGCTTAAACGAAAGGCTCACCTTTCACAAATGAAGCTATACTTTCTTCCTTGTCATAAGAAGAAAGACAAAAGGTGAGGACAGATATAGGCAGTTTGGAGGATTTGATGATGGAAGATAAGGGGAACAGAAGGACTGTCCATCTAATTGTATCTATATTCTCAGTAAAACTGAAGAGCAGATAGGTTAGAGGCTGCAGAGAAGGTCATTGGGGTAGACATATTACAAAGATGAGGAATAGTTTTTCTATAAGTTGCAAAGGGAATTTATAGGACAAATTCACAGAAATAAATGTCTGACCTAAGCTAGTTTGGTTAAATACAAGTAGGTTAATTTTAGTAGATAATAGTGGGCACCAGGAGTTGAGAGTGGGTGAGTTTACTACTTCCATACAATCTTCTTACAAGGTTTTAGTAAAAGAATCAGATAAAAATTATTCATACATATAAGCCATAATTAAATTAACATTTATCAATAAGCAGACCTTCAAATAGGCCAGATAGCCTATTCTGTAAGCAGTGAAATCTCTTGGGACAGATGAGAGAATGTTCTAAGGCAGAATTCAGTTAGCCTTGTGGTCATTAGCAGTCAACCAGAACCCTTCAAAGAGATGACTGGACACTGGACTGTCAAGGATCAAGCTTCCAACTTCTTTCTAACAGTGAAGGGTGACTTACTAGACTCATAGCAAGGCAGGGAATATTTCTAGAATATTTTAGTCAATTCACAGAGCAGCTCTCACTAATCTCACTAATGAATGCCTGTTTCCAACACCTATTATCTAAGTAACAAGCCACTAATTTCACCAAGAAATACCTATCTCTATCCTTTCTAGTATTTCTAGTATTTTAAAATCTAGTGTTAATTGGAACTAGATTATTGAAGATTATAATAGCTATCCCTGAATTATAGTCTCTTTTATTAAATTTTGACTACCCCCTCCCTTCTTCTAGAGTATGCATTACAACCAGGTAATTGATCACACCTAGAATGTAGCTTAGCCTCACACAGGCAAACACACACATACACACACATACATGTACACACATGTGCCTATGTCAAAATATTTTAAAGATGCAGACATTATTTTACCTAAAGTGAGATATAGACATTGTTGAATTCTAATTTGAGATTTGAAGTCAAAAGCTTCACTCAATATTTCTAATGACAGTTACTAGGTGTGGAATCCTAGCTTGTAATCAGAGACTGGACTGAAATCATTGATTAGCCATGAGGCATTAAGAACTTCCTTAGCCTGTAGCCTGCCTAAGCTTCTGTTTCCTCAAAAATGATAATACTTACCTATGTGGATACTATGTGAACAAATTGAACAAATCATCCAATGTTTTTTTTTTTATTTTGGTTAGAGTATATTGATAACGTCTTTTGAAAGGTGCTTAACTGATAACTCCATTTCATTATCTCTGTGTGTACTGTATCACTGTTAAATGGCAAGTCCCTCTAGGGCGAATGTCTGTGTTTCACGCTCTAAAACTGTTTTGAATCTTACAAAAATGAGGCAATTTTGGAAACTTCCTTTAAGGGTAAGTGCTTATTAGACAGACAGAGCATCTGCTAGTGGGTATCTTGTGCTAGTCTCTCCCCCTCTCTCTATCTCTCTCCACCCCCTGAACTCTACTACAGATGCACATCTCACCCATGCCTACTGCTCTGCCTATAAACAATCCTTTAAAAAAAAAATGTACTTTGGCCCAGCTAGCTTGTCAAACTCATTCCCTCTCATCTTTCACTGCTACATTATATAAAGAGAAGTCTCACTCACTCTTTTCCACTACCCAATTACTCTGTAATGCACTGCAAGCCAACTCCCTTCTCCACTACACTACTGAAAATGTTTTCCCAAAGGTCATGAATTCCTCCCTATTATAGATCCAACAGTGTTTCCTCAGCACTCATCTTCTTCATTCTCTTTGCCGCCCTTGACCCTGCTGACTATTCACTCTTCCTTGCTGCATGTCTCAGTACTCAGGCACTGAGCACTGGCGAAATTCAGACCTCAAAGATGTCTCAATACCATCAATACCATCATTTAAACTGAGTTTAGTGTCTATAAAATTCAAGTCACTGATGAATGTCCCTGTGTTCATACCTGGTGCAACATTTATCATGACCTGGTATAGAAGGGAATATATATAATTTACTGATACCAAACTTACCTTGCCGATTCTCTTAGTATACATGGCTAATAATTATTTTGAAAATGCTTTATTTTAAAAAGCACACAGGTCCCTTCCTAGAGAGGCAGCCAAGGGGGCCTGATGAAGCTGGAGGCTGGCGTTGCCACTCCCCAGTGGCCGCAGATGGGGGACATTATGTAAATGTCCAAGATAGTTCTCATGAGCATGAGATCAGGCAAAAGCACCTGCTACAACTGCTTCTCTAGGGAGACTTCCAACCCATCCACCCCAGACCTCACCATAGGGACCAGAATGGAAAAGATTTTGGGACCCATTTCAGTTGTCACTACCATTGCAAAAGCCACTTAAGATCAGCATTCACAAATAGCACCACAGGGTGCCCCTCTCCTCCAGCACCCTCACCTCCTTCCCTCAGGGTGAGGAAGACAGCATGTCCCCATCACCACCCTGCACTGTGAATCCAAGCTCTACCATGCCATCTCTGGCAGCTGCAGTCCAGAGTCTACTGGACTCTGGGTCCAGCCTATCTCTATGCTCCACATTCTTGCTGCCAGAGTACAAGGAGGAGCTAGAGCCATTTGTATTTGCTGAGCAGCCCTCAGCTCTGTTGTCAGGTCAGCTACAGTGTGTTCAAGGACCCTGTAATCAGTACATGGAGGCACATGTTTTATCAAAGATGCATCTTAAAGACAGAGAGGTGTCCCATGTGCAACACCAACCTGATGGTGGTAGTAAACAAAATTGCAATGGAGTGTAGATCTAGGAGTTCTTCATTCACTGCAAGCATGGCTATCCAGTGGTGGCTGGCAGGAAGCCCACCTGTTTTTGAGGTAGACACCCTGTGGGAGTCCCTTCACCATCAAGCTCAGTTCCTAGAAAGACAACAAAGACTGCTGTGACTGCAGGTCTGTGTGATGCTCTAACAACCCTAGTCATCCCCTCCTCGTGATGAACATGGATGAACTCAAGGAGTACAACCACATCAAGTATCCCCACTCTAAGTACAGATGCATGTTCATGGGAAATCAGGACATGTATGAGATGGACCTGAAGGAGTTCCCGCAGCAAAAGGCTGATAGCTTCCACAAAATATTTGTGGTGCTGACACAGAAGGACTAGGAGATTATTTTCTGCATTTCATGCTGGGCAAGCTCTCAGAGAAAATCGACCAGCTGGAGAAGAGCCTAAATGCCAGAAGATACTGGAATGGCATGACAACATTGTGCTGATGCTCTGCCTTCTGGAGCACAAGCTTTACAGTAGCTCAGCAGACTATACATCATGTGGGACATCCAGAACCTGCAGAGGGTGAACACAGTCCGGGCCCAGACAATTGGTATACACCCTGGTCTCCTCCTACAGCATGCTCCTAAGCAGTTTGCTGAAGGATATCCAGGACTGGAACATCACAGGCACTGAGCTGAAGATAAAGAAGGAGCTCATGGGCCTCAACCACTGAGTACAGGCCCTGGTCAGAGTTGCATGCACAGTGGCTCCTAACCAAATAATCAAGATCTGGGACATCTAGACCCTCAACTGCGCCCACATCCTGCAGATGTCACCAGCAGCACTACCATATTGGCACAATGAATGGCCGCATTGTCCAGCGGCACTGGGAGAACTTCATTCACACATGAAACATCAAGTTTAAGTAGCAGGTGCAGATCCTAACAGGCCACATTGGCACCATGTATGCCTTGACAGTCATCTCCATACCAGACCAGACCAAAGTCCCCAGCATATCCTATGACAGATCCTTCAGGGTCTGGAGTGTGAAGGGCATGATCTGCATGTAGACTCTGCTGCATCACCAGTGCAGTATGACTGGGCTGGCCGTGTGGGGACTGTGGACAGCACTGTGAAAGTTTGGACTTCCTAAAAGAAAATCCAGGCTGAGTCTTGGCCTGCATTAGACCTATCCAAGCCAGGCTGGCCACATGAGTAGTCTTACAGTCTCTTCCTGCCTTGTGTATGAAAAGGTGAGCAGGCTTAGCTAGCCAAGCAGTTTCCTTTCTGCCCAACAAGCCTTTCTCTGCTTGCTCCTATCATTGGTCCTCCTCCCAAAGTACCAGATACAATGCTAGACCAGCCTACCCTCTGCCTCCACCCCAAATAGACTATGGGCCTTTTTATTCACCTTTTATACTTTTTTTAGGCTGTGTGTATATTTGACTACTTTCTGACTGAAATAAAAGCTGCATAGACTGTGAAAAAAATAATAAAATACGTGCAGATTGACACCTTTAAAATTAAAAAAAATTACTTGCTTTTATAGTGCCCAGCTTATAATTATTTCTCTCAAGAAGGAACTAGTTCAGTTTATTCTGCATTACTATATTTATTACCAAGGACTTTGAGGGGTGCAAAAAGCAGAGAGAGAAAAAAAGCTCTGTGCTAAGAGTTTTGGGAGAAAGGCTGGCCCACTTTGTCTGCAGAAGAGGAAAGGATCGTTGAAGTCTTCCCTTATCAGGATTCATCACGAAATCTCTGAGAAAAAATACTGAAGGTGGATGAGGATGCAAGGCCTCTGTCCCTGGGTTGCTATCATTCATATCCTCATTAAAACTCTCATTCCATAGCCCTACAGTCACCTCCCTCCATTCCTCCATTCCTGCAATCAGCTTTTGTCAGATTCCATCTGCTGCTCTCCCCTCATTATGCCCGAGGAGGCAAGGCAGCCCTTTTTATTTAATCCTGTGGTCTTAAGCTGACTGCCAAACTAAAATGATCTGGAAGGTAAATGCACAAAATGGGAGCCCACCTTAGATGACATTCCAATTGGTGTTTCCCTTGTACTTCTCTCTGTGTTATATCCCTCCTTCCTAAGATATGGGTAATAATATAGAGGAAATTCTCTGAGCTAGGCAGTGTGAATCTTCTATTATCAAAAAAGGACACTTATTCAAGACATTCAGAAGTATGGAAGAGGACATTGGGGTTTTATCAGAGATAATGGAACTTGTTCTCCCAAGATCAAGGATTTAACACTTATAGCACTGCCTACCTGTCCCTCCTAGGATTCATTTCTTCTAGAAGTGGCTCTTCTAGGAGCCACCCCTAATTAGTCACACATTTTGATGGTGATGGAAATACCTCAAGAATCCCTTTTGCCTGTCTGAACTTCAGAGACAAACCAACAATGTGGGCAAAAAGAAACGTAGAATGCTAAGCAGACAGTTGTCCATCTACCAAAGTAAAGATTCTAGAGATGGAAACTTTCCAGATTCCTGTGTAGCCGCTTTACCTATGATGTCCAAATTAGTAGATGTAATGTGAAGGAAAAGACCAATGCAAACAGTAAACTTTGGATATGATCCTGCATTTTCATTGGCTTCTCTTTTTATTCAATGTTGTTGTGATATTGTGATTTATAATAGGAAATAAATATTTGATCTTAATCCCCAGTTTCCAACACAGAACTCCTAAAACCCTTTGGATTCTCCTAAATTAGAGCTGATAGTGTCTTTTGTTATATTAATGAGGCCTCTTAGGATCCCCACCTAAGGATGGGGGCTAGGTGTCCAGAGAGCCAACCAGAGTGGAAGCTTTCAGCCCTACCTCCTTGACCTCCAGAGTAGAGAAATGGGCTAGAGACTGAGTTTAAACACTAATGGCCAACAATTTAATCAATTGTGCTTACATTAGGAAACCTCCATTTGGTTGTCCAAACCCCCCCAAAAAAACAGTTTCAGAGAGCTTCCAGTTTGGTGAACATGTGGGGAGATCTGGGGAAAGTGACATACTAGATGTGGGCATGAAATTCCATGCCCTTTCTCCATACTTTGTTCCATGCATCTTTTGCATCTGTCTGTTCCTGAGTTATATTCTTTCATAATAAACAGGTAATCTAGTAAGTAAAATGTTTCTGTGAGGTGTCTGAGCCACTCTAACAAATTAATTTAACCCAAGCATGGGTTGTTGGAACTTTCAATCTATAGCCAGTCAGGAGCTCAGGTGACAACCTGGACTTGCAGTTGGTCTGTGAAGTGTGTGTGTGTGTGTGTGGGCGGGGGGTGGGGGGGGTGGGGGGGAGGGTCTTGTAGGACTGAGCCTTAACCTGTGGGACCTGAGGCTGTATCCAGGTAGATAGTGTTAGAATTGAATTGAGTTGCAGGGCACGAAGCGGCTGGTGTTTGAGAATTGCTTGTTGGTATAGAAGAGACACTCTCCCAACACACACACAACATACATATACACACACTCACGCTGGAATTGGTGACCAGGACCCACTCATTGTTAATTTTTCTGAAGAATATCAGTTATTTTCTTAGTATCTGTTTTCCCTGTAGAAGGAACATAGTGAAGAGCAATAAGGAAAACATAGGCTTTGGAATTAGAAAGAGGTTGAAAATCCTGCTTCACCTTTACTAGTTGCATAGTTGGGAAATATACTTAGCAACTCTGAGCCTCAATTTCTCATCTGTATGAGTGGAAATAAAAATAGCAATGGAAAGTTGTTGTCTATGCATATAAAGTATCTAATTGAGAGTTTGGCATTTAGTAAGAATGAAAAATAAATAAATATTTAGATTAACAAGTGGAATCATTTCTTTATGATATTAACTGATTCATTTTGGTAACCACTTCTCATTTCTCCTGATTTCAAATGAAGGAATACATCTGCAAGGACATACTGCCCTTTCTACCCTACCTTGTACATTTTAAATGCACCACTGAAATTCTACCACAAAATAAAGGAGAATGCTTACCTCTTTAAGAATATATAATTATTGTTGACAGTCAACCAGCTTGAAAAAGCACTTCTGTATTGATTAACAGTGACCCATAATTAAATACGACAGTACTTAGAAAAAGACCTGATGGTCCCAGGAAGAATTGTTTCAGGAATAAAGAGTGTTTAGAATTTTTATTTGTTTCCTAAGTGGCAGTTATCAACACTAGTTATCCAGATTTTTTATTAAAAACCAGAAAAATTAGTAAGGTACTGAGTTGGGGACAAATAGGACGAGGCAGGGCTAAGTAGGGGGCCACAGAATCAGGTTCACAGGAATCCCAAAAATGCTGAGGTGTAAGGAAACCAGAGATAAGGGAACAAGCCAGACCACCCTGCCCTAGGTGTGGGCAGGGAGGGTGTCTTTTTTATGACAGTCATCCATGATCAACAAAGAATAACCAGACCCCAAAGAAGAAGTAAGCCATTAAAGATGTTATCACCAGTCCTAACTCAAACCAAGACATCACAGGAATCTCGAGGCCATAAGCTTCCCAGTCAGTTCTCAATAAAAAACTGCCACTACAGGGACTTCAGTGGCAACCCTGTTGGGACCCTTCTTACTTCTGAGAGCTTTCTCTGTACCTTTGCTTAATAAACTTATATCCCTTTACTCACTCTCCTGTGTCCTTGAGATTCATTCTTCGACTCCGTGAGACAAGAACCAAGTTCTCCCATATCAGTACTGCTGTCAAGAGAATCTTTTAAGTATTTGTCATCATAATATAAATTCAGTATCTCTATAATCATATATAAATGACATAGAATGTTTTTAAGAACATGAAATGATCTATACCACATTTTCCTTTAAGCAACATGTTTTATTAAGGAGGTTATTAGGTGGAAATTGTTTTCATAACTTAAAATTGTTGCTTTCTCTCTTAGAGAAAAAACACTGATATTTCACAACAGGGTTAGAAACAGAAGTATAACACAGGAATATACAGCAAACAGAAAGTATTTTGTTAGCACCTACCAGCTTTCCAACCCATATGAATATATATTAGAAATATTTATATGTGTGTTTATATATAAGTATGTACCTATGCTAGGTCCTCATAATTTTTCCCTAGATGTGGCTATTTAAAGTCATTATTCGCCTGCTTTATTTCTCATTTTCAGATAAACTGTTCTAAGTAAGACTATACCAATCTGATGATTTGAATTTTCTTTAGCTATCACCAAAATAATCTGTAAAGGAGAAAACTGAAAAGCCATTACCCTATGCTTCCTCCAAATACCCCAGAAAATCGTACTAAAGGATTTTTTTAAAGTATGAAGCCACAACAGTAAACAGAATGAGAAAGGAGACAACAGTAATAAAACTTTAGAATTTCTGCAGCAGATAAAGCTGTAAGATCACTTGAACCAATCTTCCTGCTGAGGGAAATGTAGAAAAGCTGGGTAAAGTATATAATCTGTTTTAAAGGAATAGAGAGCTACAAAATAATGAAGCATTACCAGAATAAAGATTTACAAGAGGTCAGCATCAAGACAAGTGAACCTAACTTGGGGGCCACTTTTGCCCCCCAGAGCATTTGCTGATCTATAAGAAAGGCAGAGGCTGAAGTCCTTTTGAAAACCTCTTCATAGGAAAGGAAAAAAGTTGTGGAGTTTAGGAGACAGTAAAGCACTGGTAACCCAAAAGGCTGCATCCTAGGAACAAAGGAGAACACAAAGGAACCATGCTTCTGTCAAAAATGTAGAACCCAACTCTAAATCATCTATATAGTTTAGAAAATCTTCAACCCAGAAATTTTATTGAACTGACCTTGGATTGCTAATAATCCCCAGTGGATGGAAGAAGCAAGGAAAAATCCTACCTAGAAAGAGATATCCTAGACTTCAAACCCTTTTTAAAAACTTATTTTTTTATATTTTTAATAAACTTTTTATTTTAGAATGTATTTAGACTTACTTATAGAAAAATTGTGAAGATAGTAGTTTCGATAGACCCCACACATAGTTTCTCCTAGTATTAACATTCTCTATTATTATGTTACATTTATTATATTTGATGAACCAATATTGATATATTATCATCAACTGAAACTCATACTTTATTCAGAATTTCTTAGGGTTTTTTCTATTTCTTTTAACCTAATGTCCTTTTTCTCTTCCAAGATACCATCCAAGACATCACATTATATTTAGTCGTGGCTCTCCATAGGCTCCTCTTGGCAGTGATTGTTTCTCAGACTTTCCTTGTCTAAGATGACCTTGATAGTTTTGAAGCATACCAATCAGGTATTTTGTAGAATGTCCCTCAAATGAAATTCGTCTGATGTTTTCCTCATGATTAAACTGGGCTATGGGTTTTTTTTGGAGGCAGACCACAGAGGTGAAGTGCCATTTTCATCATATCTTATGAAGGAAACATACCATAAACATGACTTCACTGTTGATATTGACTTTGATCAATGTTATGACTGTCAAGATTCTCTAGTGTAAAGTTAATCTTTTTCACCCTTTTCACATTTACTCTTTAGAAGGAAGTCACTGTATATAGATCACATTTTTTAAATGTGATTTTCCTCCTTGAGGAAATAAATTTTCTACCTAAATTATTAGGAGTTCTTCTGCATGGAACATTTGTCTATTCTCTCCCATTTATTTATTTTTAATAGTTTATTTGTATTAGTATAGACTCATGGATATTTATTTTACACTTTGTGTTATAATCCAATACTACTTCATTTTATTCCTAAAATTGCTCTATATTTGACCATTGGGAGCTCTTTCAATTGATTCCTGTGTCCCTTTGATATACCACCATTATTGTGGACTTGTTTTATGAGGTTTTGTGTTTGGGGGGCTTTGGTTTGGTTTGAGCACTTCCTTACTATCACTACAAGACATTCCGGGTTCATCTTGTATATGTCTTGCCCCAGTTTTACAGTCAGCCATTTCTCCAAGGAGTCCTGGTTTATTTTACTGAAGAATGACATTATAAATCAAGATCTGTGTGTTAAGTGGTTCATTGCTATGGGGTATCATTACTTCTAGGCCCTCACAGCTGATGGAGAAGGAAAGATGTGCATACTAACCAGAATATATATACTTTATATATATATATATATATATATATATATATATATATATATATCCATCTCTATGTTAAACAGGTGTTTATGCTGATGTCTCCAACTCTACTCCTTTACCATATGGATTATTCTTCCCTCTTCCCCTTGTTTGTCTGTAACCTTCTACTGCAATAGTAAGAAAACTGACTCCTACCATCCACCATCTGTTTACTTAACTCAATTCCTTAACTCCTAAATGTTATGGTTGTTTCAGAATTGCTAACTCATATGCCTGTTGTAGATGATTTTTTTCAACTAGAGTACACTACTGCTATATAGTTCCTTTTGTCTTTATTCCTACAGACTAATTTCCAAATTTATTTAGGTCAGCTTTTCCCTCCACCCCCTTCAGTGAGATTGTTTCATACATTTTTAGTGCAGTTAGGTTCTTTTGTCACAGTGTGCACTGTCACATACTATAGTTAGAGATTATCTAAAGGATTTCTTAAATTTACATGCCTTAAAGTCCACTCTTCTATAAAGTTTGATGGGTTTTGAAAAATGTGTAATCGTATGCATTACAGTGTTACACAAAATAGTGTCACTGCCCTAACCCCCTATGCTTCACCTGTTCAAAGCACATATACACTCCAAAACTCCTGCAACCACTAATCTGTTTCACCTGTTTGTCTTTTACATAGTGTCATATAAAAGGAATGATTCAGTATGCAGCCTTTTCAGATTGACTTCTTTTACCTAGAAATATGCATTCAAAATTCATCCATGTCTCTGAATAGTTTGATAGCTCATATCCTCTTATATAATTTGTTTATTAGTTAATCTATTAAAGAACATCTTGGTTGCTCTAGGTTTTCAAAGTTACTAATAAGGCTGCTATAAACATTCAAATGGAGATTTTTATATGGAATATACACTTTCAAATCAATTGGGTAAATATGTAGGAATTTGATTGCCAGATTGTATAGTAAGAATATTTTTAGCTTTGTAAAAAGCTGCCAAACCATATCCAAAGAGCCTGTAACAATATGTACTGTCACCAGTGAGGAATGAAAGTTTCTGTTGTTCTGCATCCTTATCAACAGTTGGTAGTGTCAGGGTTTTGTTTTGTTTTTGTTTTTTAGTCATTCTAATAGGTATATAGTGGTACCACATTGCTATTTCAAATTGCGTTTTCCTAATGACAAATGATGTTGAGCATCTTTTCATATGTTTATTTGCCACCTGTTTTTCTTCTTTGGTTAAGGGTTGTTCAGATCTTTGGCTCATTTTTAATTGAGTTGTTAGGTTTTCTTATTGTTGAGCTTCAATCTGTCTTTATATATTTAGGATACAAGTCCTTTATCAGATATATTTTACAAATATTTTCTCCCAGTTTGTTGCTTATCTTTTAATTTTATTTAGTGTCTTTACCGGAAGTTTTTTATTTTAATAAAATCCAATGTATCATTTTTCTTTTTCTCTCTTGTGTTGTATCTAAAATCTCATTATCAAGACTAAAGTCAGGGGCACCTGGTGCCTCAGTTGGCTAAGCACCTCACTCTTGATTTTCACTCAGGTTATGATCTCAGGGTTGTGAGATCAAGCTACAGCACAGGCTCCACGCTGAGCATAGAGCCTGCTAAAGATTCTCTCTTCCTTTCCTTCTGCCCCTCCCCTCAGCTCATGAAAGAAAGAAAGAAAGAAAGAAAGAAAGAAAGAAAGAAAGAAAGAAAAAGAAAGAAAAGAAAGACTAAGGTCATGTAGATTTGAAAGAAAGAAAGAATAGACTAAGGTCATGTAGATTTGCCCCTCTATTTTTTTCTAGAAAATTTACATACATTTTACATTAATGTGCAGGATACATTTTTAATTAGTTTCTGGTTACGTGCAATGTCTGTGTCTAGGTCTATTTTTGGTTTGTTTTCTGTGGGTTTGGATGTTTTTGTTTGTTTGGTATGGCTCAGCTTGTTGTTTTTGTTTTTGTTTTTTTTTTATGGCACCATTTGTTGAAAAGACAATCCTTTCTCCACTGAATTGCCTTTGCATCTTCCTCAAAAATCAATTGGCTGTATTTGTGTGGGCCTACTTCTTTATTCTTTTCCATTGATTTTTGTGCATATTTTCCACAAAGACTAGACTGTCTTTCTTACTGTAGCATAACCCTTAAAATAGTGTGTGATATACAGTAAGAAAAAAATAACCACTTAGACAAGGAGATGAATTAGAAACATGAATAAGAAAACAGAAAAAAAAACAAGACAATGGAAGCAACCCCCAGAGCTGTAGAATTTGAAATTATCAGACTATTCTTACTATATTCAGTGAGATAAAAGACAATATTAAACATTTTAGCATAGAATTATTTTTTAAAAAGAGGTGATGCAGACTTGAAAAAGAAGAAAATAGAAATCTTACAACTGAAAAAAAAATAATAACTGAAATTAAGAACAATAAATTAGATCCAGATGATGGGAAAATATTCAAATAAAAAATAAGCTAATATGATGAAACAAAAGGGATGGAAAAGATTAGGAAAACATGAGTGTATGTGATACATAGAATAAAGTGAGATGACCTAAAATTTAGAAACTGGAATCACAGAATTCAAGTATTATTATTATAATATAATAATATAATAATATTATTATATTATTATATAATATTATTCAAATGATTAGGGAGAGAGATAAGATAATACAATATTTGAAGAAATAAAGGCAAGACTTTTCCAAAACTAAGCCATAGATTCAATCCACAGATTCAAGAATCAAACAAGTCCAGGGAGATATAAATAACATACCATGCACAGACTGATGCATCATCATGAAACTACAGAAAATAAAGACAAAATGAAATGCTTTATAAAGTAGCCAGAGAATAAATTATGGATTGTCTTCAAATGAGCAACAAATACACTGATACCTGATTTCAAGAGAAACAATGGAAACCAGAACACACTGGAATGTTATATTCAAATGCTTAAAGAAAATGAACTAACAACTTAAAATTCTATAGGTAGGAAAATATCTTTCAATGACAAAGGTGAAATAAAGCCATTTTCGCAAACAAAAATTGAGATCAATCATTAGTGGCATAATTACAATAAAAGAAACATTCTGATGAGTTTTTTGAGCAAAAGAGAAAATTTTTTGAGAGGAGGAAAGAGTTATGAGAATGAAAATCACAAATATTTTGTAAATCCAAAGGAATACTAATTTTAGAAACAATTGTGATAATGTAGGGGAAAATGATGAGTAGCCTACTCATGAGTTTGAGGCACTTTTTGGGAGGAGTAGAGTTAATTATATTTCATCAAAACTGCTATATAGAAAAATAATTTAATAAGTTATAAATAAATGAATGCAACTTACCAAAGAAAAATTCTAAGTAGAGTAATAATTATTAAAGATATAGAATCCAGAGAGGTTACATCATCAAGATGGAGACATAGGTCATTCTCAGTATGAGTAACCCTCAAGAAGACCAGCTAGCAACTCTCCATAGACAAGATACCAATGTAAAAATCTCAGAACCCAGGAGTAGGACTGAAGCATCCCCTTGGACCACAGAGTTGGTGAAGAACCTCATTAGAAGAGTCAGGGAAGTAGTTTTGCCTTGACTACATTTCTACCCCCACCCCACCCCTAGGCAGACATAATACTGCACTGAGAGGGCTTACAGTTTCCCTATTGAGAAAAGAGAACCCACAGTGAACATCTAGCAACCCCAGCATTGTGGATGCTTCCCAGGAGGCCTACTCAGGTCTCACTTCACAAGAATCACTGGAAAAATCTGCTCAGCTCAACCACTGGGGATCAAATCAAGATGGAGAGGGATAGGTGCAACCAGCACTCAGATCTGGATCTTGGAAGGCCACATTCCTGCTTGCAGCTGAACCTGAGCAGAGATCTTAGTTAGCAGCTCTGACCATCAACATAGCCAAGCTCATGGCCCTGTCTGTCCAGGTAATTTTTGGCTGTTCTGCATGATTTGGGTCTCAAGCCAACACGCTAGACTAGTCATGAAGCATGTTCTATAGCCCCGCCCACACAGGGAAACAAATTCACAGCCCTGCCCAATTGCTGTGCTACATACCAAGACTGAATCAAGAAGAAATGGAAAATCTCAACAGACACTAGTAAGGAGACTGAATCAATAATCAAAATCTCCCAACCAAAAAAAAAAAAAAAGTCCAGGAGAAGATGGTTTTACTGGTGAATTTTACTAAGCATTTAAAGAGGAATTTACACCAATCCTTCTCAAACTCTTCCAAAAATAGGAGAGGGAACACTCCCAAACTCAGTTTGTGAACCAGCATTATCCTGATACCAAAGACACTATGAAAAATAAAACTAAAGGCCAATATCCCTGATTAATATAGATGCAAAAGTTCTCAATAAAATACTAGAAAACCAAATTCATCAGCACATTAAAAGGCTCATTAATGGGGATCCCTGGGTGGCTCAGTGGTTTGGTGCCTGCTTTTGGCCCAGGGCATGATCCTGGAGTCCCAGGATGGAGTCCCACATCAGGCCCCCTGTATGGAGCCTGCTTCTCCCTCTGCCTGTGTCTCTGCCTCTCTCTCTCTCTCTGTGTCTCTCATGAATAGATAAATCTTAAAAATCTTTAAAAAGGGGATCCCTGAGTGGCTCAGTGGTTTGGCGCCTGCCTTTGGACCAGGGCATGATCCTGGAGTCCCAGATTGAGTACCTCATTGGGCTCCCCGCATGGAGCCTGCTTCTCCCTCTGCCTGTGTCTCTGCCCTTCTCTCTCTCTATGTCTGTCATGAATAAATAAATAAAATTTTAAAAAATCTTAAAAAGAAAGGCTCATTAACCATGATCAACTGAGATTTATCCCAGAGATACAAGGATGGCTCAACATAGGCAAATCAATAAATCTGATATATCACATTAATAGAATAAAATGAACAAATCAAGATTGCATTAATAGGTACAGAAAAAGCACTTGAAAAAATTCAACATTTGTTCATGATAAAAATTCTTACATTAGTTATAGAAGGAATGTACCTCAACTTAATAAGGGCTATACATGACAAGTCCACAACTAACAAACAACATATTCAGTGGTGAAATATTGAAAGTTTTTCATCTAAAATCAGGAATAAGACAAGGGTGCCCACTCTCACCATTCTTATTCAAGTCCAACCAGAGTAATTAGGCAAAAAGGAAAAATAAAATAAGATAAAATACATCAGAAATGGAAAGGAAGAAGTAAAATTGTCTCTATTAGCAGATGACGTGAATTAATACATATAAAAATCTTAAAAACTTCACCAAAAAATTGTTAGATCTATGCAACAAATTTGGTGAAGTTGCAAGATACAAAATTAACATCAAAAAGCAGTAAAATTTCTATACACTAGCAACCAATTATCTGAAAAAGAAATGTTTAAAAATGATCTTATTTACAATAGTATCAAAAATAATAAAATAATTAGGCAAAATTTAATCAAGGAGTTGAAAGACCTTTACACCAAAAACTACAAAATGTTGAGAAAAGAAATCAAAGATGACACAAATAAATGAAGAAGTATCCCATATTCATGGATTGGAAGAATTAATATTGTTAAAATATCCATACTACTCAAAGCCATCTATAGATTCAATGCAATTACTATTAAGATTCCAATGGCAGTTTTTACAGAAGTAGAAGAAACAATTATAAAATTTATGTGGAATCACAAAAACTCCAAAGCAATCCTAAGAAAGAAGAACAAAGAGGGAGGCATCACACTTCCTGATTTTAAGCTATATTAGCTATAGCGATAAAAACTATGGTACTTTTTATTTATTTATTTTTAAAGATTTTATTTATTTATTCATGAGAGACACAGATAGAGAGGCAGAGACACAGGCAGAGGGAGAAGCAGACTCCATGCAGGGAGCCCGATGTGGTACTCGATCCTGAGTCTCCAGGATCACGCCCTGGACTGAAGGCAGCCGCTAAACCGCTGAGCCACCCAAGCTGCCCAAAACTATGGTACTGACATAAAAATAGACATATAAATAAATAGAACAGAATTGAAAGCCCATAAATAAACCCACGCATTCACAATCAACTAGTATTTGACAAGAGGAAAAAGACAGTGTCTTCAATAAATAGTGCTGGGGAATTGGATATTCACATGCAAAAGAATGAAACCAGATCTTTATCTTACACCAGTTATAAAAGTTAACTTGAAATAGATTAAAGACTTATAAGTAACACCTGAAACTATAAAACTACAAAAGGAAATGGAAAAAGGCTCCTTGACATGGGTATTGGCACTGAGTTTTAGATATGACATGTAAAACACAAGCAACAAAATAAAAAATTAGAAACTGGAATTATGGCTAAAATGCTTTGCACAGCAAAGGAAATGATTAACAAAACTGAAAAGTCAGCCTATGGAATAGGAGAAATATTTGTAAATCTAATATCTAATAAGGGATTAATATGCAAAATATATAAAGAATTCATACAACTCAATAGTAAAAAAATAAAATAAACAATCCAATTTAAAAAATAGGCAAAAGACCTGAGTACATATTTTTCCAAAGAATATATACAAACGGCCAACAGGTACATGAAAATGTGCTCAATGTCACTAATTATGAAATCAAATCAAAACGGAAATCTGATCACTGTGAGCTATTACTTCATATCTATTAGAATCATTAACATCAAAAAGACAAATAATGCTAGAGAGGAGCTTGAGAAAAGGTGATCTTTTTTACTCTTTTTGGGATTATAAATTGGTACAGCCATTATGAAAAACAGTATGGAAATTCCTCAAGACAATAAAGACAGGACTACCATATGAACCAGCAATTCCACTTCTTGGCATTTATCTGAAAGAAACGAAATCACTATGTCAAGAGATATCTGCACCTCCATGTTCATTACCACATTATTCATAATATTATATCTCTGTGATATCATGTAATAGTTGTACTACACACACACAATAGAATATTATTCAACCATAAAATATAAGGAAATCCTGAGATTTGTGACAATATGGATGGACCATGAGGGCATAATGCTAAGTGAAATAAGACAAAAAAACATATATTGATAATCTCAGTTATAAATGGAATCTAAAAAACTAAACTCATAGAAAAAGAGTGGAGATTGGCCGATGGAGAAGGCAAAAGGTGGTGAGAAATTGGCAATCAAAGGGTAAAAACTTCCAGTTACAAGATGAATAAGTTCTAGGGGTGTAATGTACAGCATGATGACAACAGTTAACAATACTGTAGTATATACCTGAAGTTAGTAAGAAATTTAATCTTGAAATAATTTTACCACATGTGCAAACAAACAAACAAAAAGGTAACTAAATGAAGTGGTGGATGTGTTAACTAACTTTATTGCGGTAATCACTTCTCAATATTATACATATATCAAATCATCACATTGTATACCTTAAACTTACACAATGCTATATGTCAATTATGTCTCCATAAAGCTGGGAGTTAAAAAAATAAAAAATAAAATGAATCCAAAATTTAAAATCCTGTCACAAAGAAAATTCTAAGCTTTCCTGGTGAAATCTGACTTATTACTAATATAATATAAAACTATTCATAGACTAGAAAAAGAATAAACACTCTTCAACTCCTTTTATGAGAATGATCTACTAGTATATTACAGGAAAGCAATATTATAGGAGGTTTTAGTCATGAACATAGATGTTTAAAGGACTAAAAAATATAGCAAACTGAATCCAGCAATATAGGCAGAACACTAACATTATAAAGAACTTAGTCTTATTCTAGGGAAGTAGGGTTGGTTTAGTATTAGAAAAACCAATGTACTTTATCCCATTAAGAAACGAAAGGGAAAAGTCAATGTAAATTTCTAAAGATATGCAAGGCAAGTAATAATATTCAATAGCCATTCATTATTTTAAAAAACAAAACAAAACTTCACAATCTAGAAAGAAGGAAATTTCTTTATTCCATAATAGGCTATCTAAACTCTTACCTATAACAAACATTTTTCTTAATGATAAAATGGAAGCTTTCCTTTTGGAACCAGAAAAAAAAGACAAATATACCTACTATCACCATTTCATTCAACATTTTATTAGTGGTCCTAACTAGTGCAGAAAAGCAAGGAAAAGGAAGAAAATGTATAAAAATGAATAGGAAAGGAAAAAGAAACTCATTATTCACAGGTGACAATAGTATAGATAGAAAATTACAAAAAATAGGGCAGCCCAGGTGGCGCAGCGGTTTGGCCCCGCCTGCAGCCTGGGGTGTGATCCTGGAGACATGGGATCAAGTCCCACATCAGGCTCCCTGCATAGAGCCTGCTTCTCCCTCTGCCTGTGTCTCTGCCTCTCTCTCTGTGTCAATAAATAAATAAAATCTTTTTAAAAAATTACAAAGAATAAATGGATAAATCATTATAATTAACAATTTCTTTCTCAAGATCACTGTACACAGCATCAATATACAAAAATCAATCATGTTTTTATATCCTTGCAATAACCAATTGGAAAATAAAATTTAATACTTCTTACAATAAAATAAAAATATCAAATACTTAGAAATAAATCGAATGAAATATATATAAGACAAAACTAAAGAAACCTAAATAAATAAGTAGACAAATCATGTTCATGAATTAGAAAGTTCAATATGATAAAGATGTCAGTTTCCCCAAATTGATCAACAGTCCGATGTAATTTCTTTTTTTATTCAAGTTTTTATTTAAATTCCAGTTAGTTAATGCACAGTGTAACATTAGTTTCAGGTATGCAATATAGTAATTCAGCACTCCTTTAAAAGACCCAGTGCTCAGCACAAGTGCACTTCTTAATCTCCACCACCTATTTATGAATCCTAGCAAAATTTTTTGTGGAACTTGACAATATGACCCTGAAAGGTATAAGAAATTCAAAACACCAAAGGCAAACAAGACAATTTTAACAATATGGAAAAACTTGTTCTACAGATGTGATGTAATTCAAAGGTATAATAATTAAGAGTGTGGCACAAGAATAACAAACAGGAAGGAGAACCCACAAACATATATTCTTGATTTATGACAAAGGTAGAACTTCAGAACAGTAGAGGAAATAATGATCTTTTCAATAAATAATGGTGATATAGGCAAAATTAAACTACAATGCCTACAAATGTGTAGAAAAGTAGTAAAAATATAAAGAAAAGGTAGTACATGATTACTACAGAAATCAGAATAATGATTATGTTTAATGGAGAAGAAAAGTTTGTGAGTGTTTATGAGTGGGGGACCATGGGTCTTTCCAAGAGGCTATTAATATTCCATATTTTAACCTAGATATTACTAGAGTGTTCACTTTATAATAATTTTATTAAGCTGAACATGTAGATTTAAGCAGAGTCCTAAAACATGGATGGAATGGTAGCAGACTTAGAAGAACAAATCTTAAAACTGGAAGCAGAGAAGTGCTCTCTCCCTCTCTTGCACTCTGTCTGTCTCATCTCTCTCTCTCCCTCTCTGTCTCTCAGAGAGATCTTTTCTTCTCAGAGAGACAAATCTTCTAGATCTTCTAGAAAGATCCTATACAAAGAAGCAAGAGCAAAAAGGACTTCAGATTTTAGTAGCACAAGAAGCTAGAAGACAACGGATTAATGTTTTCAGTATTCTAAGTCAATGTTATTTCCAACCTAGAATTCTATATTCAGTTGTCTTAGTTTATTTGGGTTGCTATAATAGAAATACCAAAGCCTGGGGCACCCGGGTGACTCTGTGGTTGAGAGTCGGCCTTTGGTCCAGGTCGCGATCCCAGGATCCTGGGATCGAGTCCCCCATCGGGCTCCCTGCGGGGAGCGTGCTTCTCCCTCTGCCTGTGTCTCTGCCTCCCTCTCTCTCTGTGTCTATCATGAATGGATAAATAAAATCTAAAGAATAAGAAAACAGGGACGCCTGGGTGGCTCAGGGATTGAGCGTCTGCCTTTGGCTCAGGGCGTGATCCTGGAGTCCCAGGATCCAGTGACGCATGAGGCTTCCTGCATGGATCCTGTTTCTCCCTCTGCTTATGTCTCTGCCTTTCTCTCTCTCTCTCTCTCTCATAAATATATAACATATTTTTTAAAAAAGAATAAAAAAACAAAACAAACAAAAAACAAAGACTGAGTAGCTTATAAACAACTGAACTCTATTTCTTAGTTATGGAGTTGGGAAGTCCAAAGTTAAGATGCAGACATAAACAGTGTCTGATGAAAGCTTGCTTCCTGTTTCATAAACTGATCTTTCACTGTGCTTCACAAGATGGAAAGAGCAAAGGAGCTCAACTCTCTGATGCCTCTTTTATAAGGTAGCTAATGCCATTCAAGTGGCTTCACCCACATGACCGGATCACGTCCCAGAGACCCCACCTCCAAATACCATTGCACTGGGAGTTAGTTTTCATCATATGAATTTTAGGAGGACACAGACATTAAGTCTATAGCACTGGCCAAGCTATCAATCAAATATGAGTATAGATGGAGGCCACTTTTAAACATGTAAGATCTCAAATATAACTACTATGAAATCTTAGCAATAAACTGGAGCATATGCTCTGCTAAAAAAAAGAGATTAGGTTAAGAAAAAAAGGCAACATAGAATCCAGAAAGCTCAGGACCTGATACAAGAGAAATAAAAGCCATCCCCAACCTGACTGTGAAGGAGGATCCCCAGATGATCACTGTGAGCAGGAGCAAGAAAAGAAACAATATAGACAGGAGGGGGTTAGCAGGAGCAAATCCTGGAAAAGACAGGCTATTTGAAGTGTTTAACCATAAGAAGAGTAAATTTACACATCTAGGATAACATTTGGGGATAACTTATTGTTTTGTATGTGAAATCTAAGGGGAAAAATATGAGACAGTTGCAAAAAGCATCGTGGAGGTAGGAGTTAAAGAATAGGCTCTGAAACCAGACTTAGTTCAAATACTGGCTTTGCCATATATACCTTAGCTTCCTTAAATATAAAACAGATCATAATAATGTATCTACCTCATAACATTGTATTAAGGAATATATGGATAGTCTATGGAAATGTCTAAGAGCAGTGTCTATCACAACTTAAGTGTTCAATACATGTGAATAATTATAGTATACTCCATGGCTCAGCTACATAAAAATAAAAAATTCAATATTCAATAAACTGAAAATACAGTAATACTGAGGTGGATAGAAAGATGAATACGTGTTTGTAGAAAGTGGGGAGTGTATATGTAGAGGGGAAGATATGCTCAATATCTATTATTTAATAATGCCTAAAAGTGAAAAATGAAAAAGTAGTAATAGAAGCAGACTATTCTAGAGGTACAAATAAGAATACTAGAATTAGCTTAAAAACGTAAAAGTGGCTTCCTTTGAAAGGAAGAATAGCACCATTACTTTTCACAAGTCATTTAACTTTTTGCACTCTGCATATGAAAAACAGATTTTAGAAGATTAAAGTCAGACTTACAACAAACCAAAAAAGTCATCTGTATGTAATACCGGAAAGCTATTTACAAAAACAGTTCATTTCTATGAGAGCGGAGACAGCTTTGCCTTGCCATCTCTGGAGACAAGCACATAGTGAAAACCCATGTACTTCCAGGGATAGCAATTAAACTCTTTCAACGGATGTTCCTTGAGCATGTCATTTTGGAAAACATCTGACCCTAACTGTCAGCCTTCTTCTGCATTTAGCAAGACTTCCCCTGGCTCTCTATGTCACTGTAACAGGTGAATAAGAAAAAAGCATTTCTTCTGCCTGTGGACACTTGTTTATAATGGCATTCAGGGTCCTGGAGCTAGGCTGACAGATGCTCTTCCAGAAGGTTAATGAGATAAAGGTTCCTCCAGCTGGCCCTTAAGCAGAGATTACACCTGAGGGGAAGATAAGCCGATTATTCCAGAAACAGACACTGCTTTGTGTTCTTCATAAATTAGTACCCTTATAAGGTAAACCAAGAAGGTTATTCTCACTCAGCTGGCATCAATATTTAATTATTTTTCATATTTCTGTCATTTTTTTAAATGAGATTTGGGACTGCTCTGTGATTGTTACCAGAATTACCAATGCACAAAAGCCAGAATGTATTTGGAAACTAGAAGGGCTATTTTTATTTTTTGGATTTTTCTCCAAGTTCAAGGAACCAAAGGTAAGTTATTTAAATATTTGATTATTTTTAAAATTTGCTTATCTAAAATCTACTTGCAGAAGTGAACATTCAAAATCAACAAAGTTGCCACTGTGTCTCAGAGGGCTAGTATATGGTAGGCCCTGAATAATATTGATTAACTGATCGGATGATTGTCAGAAATGGTTTTCACTCAATTGGATACTTATTTGCTACATAATTTTAAATGCAATTTCTGTTAACAAAATAGAGATGAATGCATCCTTTTTGCTTTTATAAATCATTGAATAGAAATTCATATTATTAATATCAGTAACAATAGTGGGTTCATGAAACCATTCCATTTATCTCTTTAAAATGACAAATGAAATCTAAAAATTGAAGCTAATATTTTTGAAACCAACATTTTAAGCTATTTATGATCAGACAAAAAGCTAATTTTTTAAAAAGATTTTATTTAATCATGAGAGAGAGAGAGAGGCAGAGACATAGGCAGAGGGAGAAGCAGGATCCTTGCAGGAAGCCCAATGTGGGTACTCGATCCCCAGACTCAGGGATCACCCCTGAGCCAAAGGCAGACGCTCAACCACTGAGTCACCCAGCCATTCCCCACCTTCTCATACTTAAATCATGAGTTACTTTTCCTTAAAAAAATAGCAAGTGGGGGGATCCCTGGGTGGCTCAGTGGTTTGGTGCCTGCCTTTGACCCAGGGCGCAATCCTGGAGACCTGGGATCGAGTCCCACATCGGGCTCCCTGCATGGAGCCTGCTTCCCCTCTGTCCGTGTCTCTGCCTGTGTATTCATGAATGAATAAATAAAATCTTAAAAAAAAATAGCAAGTGGGTTTTGTCTTCAGAGTTCATGATGGTGACAAACTCAGTTGTGTGCATAAAAGAATGAGGAAGTAAATGTTCATATGGCAAATGTTCAAATATATTTAAAATTAAAGCAAGCAACTAAATATGCATATTTAAGAAAAATAATGTATTTTTTTATTTTTTAATAATGCATTTTTTGAAGAAAGCTTCACTTCCTTTTTTCTTTTTTTTAAGAATAAACTCAGTCATTATAACATATTCAGGCTTTTTAAAGCATTTGAAATCGATAATGTTTGGTTCTTCTGTAAGGATGACATAACTTCAGATAACTAACATTTTAATTGAAGTATTGGTTTGAAAATGTCCAGAAAAAAGTAAAACAAAGAGTTGTTACACCTGTAACTGATGGAATCAGTTATTTTATATGTAACTTTTTAGTGGTTGCATTTAGAGGGAGGAAAAAAAAACTTCTAGAAGAGATTATATAAAAACTCCTTTTATGTTTTTCAACAGGCAAGTGATAGTGAGTGAAGCAAAAGTTTACTTATCTTTACTTTCAATTGTCAGTTATATATAACGTTTACATATATAAAAAACATTTTAATTAGGAACAAATCATGGGATTCCAGTGTATTTTTAACTTAATCTGCTGGAGCAAACCTATTGGATGTCTCACAAACTTGACCAGGCAAATCAGTTTTGGGTTTGTTGTTGTTTAAATAATTGTGTTAACTTATTTAATTATTTTTGCTATTTTCATACATTCCATATCAACCATTACAATTACAAATAGCATAATCACTTACAGAAAGTTTAATTAAGTAAGCTCACCAAAAACCATAATTTGTTATATGCCAATTTCTACTAAACAAAGTACGATTAACTGTGTAATAAAACATCCTAATATTTTACTCTTGGGGACTTTTTATTCTGTAAGAATCTCAGATCTGCAAACTTCCATTAATCTCCAATTACTGAGATCTACATTAATTAGAGTTTATGTACTTCAGCCCGACTGGTTTCCCGTTTGTGACTAATTAACCATCGTGAATGTATTTACATAGAAAAAGGTTTGGGGAGTGAGAATAAGAGTTCAATTTAATACAATTAGCTATATAAGCATAACAACTGAGTGTTCAAATTCAAGAGTTTCTTTTTTAAAAATTATAGATTATTTTAAAAATCAAAAAAGATGTGAAAAAAATTGTACTTCCATCCAAACACAACCTATGCTAGCACTTTCATATGTTTCCTCGGTCTTTTTTTTAATGTATGCTTATTTAATTTTTACATGATTCCGCTTCTGCACAATTTTATATCAGGCTTTCTGCACTTGTGTTACATTATATGAATTTCTACTTTGCAATCTAGTTTTGGCAAGTATCATTTTTTGGCTACATAATGTTCATTTCAGTTGATATGTCACAATTTGCTTTACATAATAATCAACAAAAGAGAAATAGTTGTTCCTAATTATATTGTTATTATGAATAACATTGCAATGAACATCCTTATGTACAGCCTTAGTATTTAAGATTCTTAGCATAAGTTCACAAATGTCAAACTATTGGGTCAAAGCAACATAAACAGTCTTATAGTATTTGATTATATTTGCCAAATTGCTTCTCAAAAGTTTTCCTATGCCTTAAGGTGACTTTTCCCAATTCAATTCCACAGAGCGTGTACCGGCTACCCAATACTGTACTAGACATAGAATATTAAGAGACTCAAAGACATGCCAATATTTTAAAAGTTTTCCTTCATGCTTTGCAATTCTGAATGTAGTTTTTCCTTTGATACATGAAGGTAAAACGGTTTTGGTTTCAAAATATTTATTAAATAAAATTGTTTACACAACAGGACAGTTCTATAATTTCTAAGAACAATCACTTCATCAAGACACCAAGGCTCTTCTCATATTCATAGTGGGGAGGCCAGCTGCTTCTGATGTGCACAGCACTGCTTTATGCTTTTACTTTTTCATTTCACATAAATAATTTCATCTAATTGCTAATGACATTCCAATGTGAAAGAGAAGAGAAGAGAAAAAAAAAATCTACCCTTGGCAAGTCCTAAAATGGAAATCTTGTTTATCAGAGTGTGTGCCTTTTGCATTACATTTGGTTATATACTAAATGAAACCTTTAAGTCAAAGTCACCAAGGTATGGTAATTATTTTTGTAGCTGTGAAATGTCAGAAAATTTGCATTTGAAGACACTCTACTTCTTGCTAAGCCTTTACTACTGGGATATGTTCTCATTTCATGAAATTATCCAGGAAGATATTTTCCCTCACTGTGGCTCCATTAGCAGAAAACATGGATTCATTTTTAGACCTGAGATAGCTGCCCAATGACAGTCACATTAACTTTGCAGCTCCTGTGCTTTGTTCATCTCTGCTATCGTCTCTGGACACTGTAATTCAAAAGGTTCAAGGCAGACTTTTTGTTCAATTATATCTGAGAAGATGGCCTTATAATCGAAACTGTGTAAATTGAAGACATTTTGTGTTCAACTGAGCAAACTCTGGCAGCACACCTGAAACCATTTGTTAGATTAAATACTTACTTTAAAAATAAAAAGCAATTTCTGCCTTGTGGCCCCTCTATGCTTTTATCGATGATCACACTAAAGGACCATTATATGTGTGAACTAATTAGGCAGCGCTGACATGACCTACTGCTTTCTTGGCCACTTCTATCAATCATGAGTGGGCAGCCACCTTAAATATTGACTGTATTTGCACGCTAGCAATCTCTGGAAATTCAGATCCTAAATACCTTTGTGACCACAATCATATTCACAGCAGATTTTGTGCTGTTTTAAAATAATCCTTCTAAAGCAACAGTTTTTTTTTTCCACAGTGCTCTCTAGGTTTATATTATACCTCAGCATATATATGGTAATGACCATAGTAAAAATTCTGACATCATTACTATATTGTGAAGGATCAGACTCCAAGGTGACTGAGATCTCCATCCATACTGCCTCTTCTTCCTTCAGGGTATGAAAGACTCCCACAGTTGTGGGAAGGAATCGGCTATACCAATCTTGGGAATACCACAGAGCAACCTGTTGAAGGAAAGTTCCTGACCACGATGTGAATTTTAGCCTTCCAAAGTGGACAGTTTTTAGCAACCGTTGGGTTTGAGCTCACTGAGAGTAAGAGACAGTATCACTGGGATCTCAATCTCACAAATCAAGAACACCAAGTCAAATGGAACCATTTTAATAAGGAAGGGAGGTGCTCTGGACCAAGGCAACCTGCATGCCAAAACTTATCCTACAATAAGTTGATATAGTTGACTGGCATAGCCATGGTAATGAGAATTCATATATGGAAATGCCACTGTCACGTGTTGACTACAGCATGCATCGCTATAATTATTTACTGAGTATGTACTCTCATTCTGCGCATCTCTTCTGGCCATAGTGAATGTGGGAAGAATATGAAGGAGCTACAGAACAGTGATAAATGCTTCTAAGCACATGGTTGCATTCAGCAGATATTCTCCTATTGACATTCAGTCATTCTTGAGGAAACGGTGTCTTTCTGTGTGCCTTTATAAAGTCATCTTAATTCATTCCAACTTGGTTTTCTTCATTAAGCCATGTTTAGTCCCCTCACTCACTGCAACCAGCATAGATTTTCATAATTGCTCCCCCAGGAGAAGGATTAAAGTAAACTACACCAAAAGAAATTTTGTGAGGATAATTCAGGACCTTGAAACTAATGAAGAGTTTCCACTTCAGAAATATTTTCACTTCATATAGAAATACCATATGTAAGGCCAATTTGTCTGTCTTAAGATTCCTGCTTTTTATGAAGAAACAAAAGTTATATTTAATTAAGCCAAACTACAAAACCCTGGGGCACTATTACCAACCCATTGTAGTCAGTTCAGACCTGATCAAAACACTTTGTAGATAGCAATCATATTAACAATCCTTTAGCTTAAATATCTTATTTTTTTATGAAAGCTCAAGCAAATTTTAATTAATCTTCTTAAGATTTCAGTGGCTGGTAGACAATCTGCACATATCTGTTGAGGAACCCAGGGCAGAGAATACCAAGGAACACCCCTAAAATCATTTGGAATGAGAAGATTAGAACAAAAACTGGGATTTGAGCTGTATCCAGTGCTATCTTACACCTGCTTAGTCTATTAAACAGTCCAATATAATATGATGAGTGAAATTAATATGGCTTTTACTATTAATTCAGAAACCAGCGTTCCTCTGCTAACAACACCGGATCATTGCTGGTTCTGGGCCATTTCTGTTGCATGACTATCTGCATGACTGAATGCAGGAGAGATTATAAGCCATATCATTCAGCTTTACCCTAAAAATGAAGGCATAATTTTAGGGGTTATATTACTCATTTTAAGAAAAAAGTGTCACATTTTTAACTACTTAATGAAATAGAATCATTTATTTATAGTATACTTTCAAATGCCCACCATTAAAGTCTAAGTTTAGTAGTAAGTGGTTTATTTACGATTATATTATGTATTTAAAGGCAGAACTTGGCCTAATTGATGTGATTTGACACATTCAGAAAGTCTCTTCTGAAACCAAAGGCACTTTCCCATCAAAGCTCTGAAATTTAACCTCCAGGTTTATAATACTTTCAGACTCTAAAGATCAACAATTCTGAAATATCCCTTTGTAATAACTTCTCTTCCTTCCTTCTATGGTATCTGAGTTTTTGTCTCATCAATATATGCCAGTCCCTCTGCCTCTCCCAGTTCCTCCACCTGTACAGTCCATCAAGGCTTCAGTGTCCTACACACTAATCCTAGGTGCTGGAGGCCACTCTTGAGCCCTTCTCAACACTCGTCATGATAGTACAATATAAACCTTACTCCTTGAACTTCTGCCCCATTTGTTTGGTTAATCCCATTCTGGGTAAATTTAGCTTTCACTTTTTCCACTCTCATTTCTAAGCTGCCAAGCGTTATTAGAGAATCCAAAATAAACAAAGTGCTTATGTGAAACAAATTCATGCACCATAACCTTAATTGGGCCTTCCAAACTATTCCATAGTCCTACTCATCTCTAATTCCCTGACTTAATCCCCTAGTCCAATTTCCAAACCTTCTCTCTCTCCTCAAGCCTGATTCTCCCTCATTCATATAATGGCACAGTTGAGAGAAAGGCTTTAAGGCTTTCATAGGACTGCATTCCACACAGAACACAGTTGTACAGAACAGCTCTGTCACTTACTAGTTATGTGACCTTGGCAAATTGCTCAATCATATATTTATCTCCACTTTATGGTTTCTTAGGTATAAAATGGGAATAATAGTATCAGTGTCTTCATATGATATGATGGAGATAAGTAAAATAGCACTTATGAAGCTTAAAAATGACTTGATAAATGCTAGGTACTAAGAGGACTACGATGACTTCCATTTCTGTTACCACTTCCTCTTACACACTGAGAAGATTGAAGTCTTCTGATTTCATTTGACATCTCTTTTTTCTACTTCAAACTTTCTCTCAATCTTTATCCAAACCTTTCTCATTTTCCATTGTTTCAGGGAAAATAAAAATATTTCATATTTTTGCTAATGTTATTTCTATCTACCGATAACTTTAACTCCATTTACAACCAATTCTGCAACCTTACCCTGACAGTCTCCTTTTTCATGGATTTAATTTTCCCAGTCTAGAAAATTTAATGAAACATTTCTCAACATTGGTAAAAACACCAATGCTGGGGCTCCAGCTTTGAAGATTCTGATTTAATTTGTCTGGGTGTGACCCAAGCTAGAATAATTGCTAGAGCTATCCAGGCAATTCTATTGTGCAGCCAGGTTTCAGAAGCATGATTTATTGCCCTTTTGGAAAGATGTGATATATAGTTCATCTATATATCTGCCAGGGGGTTTGTCTTATTCTTCCACTCTTTAGTAAATATTTTATCACAAATCTATTTGTAGTTGCAAGGAGTGGTCTCATTGTGTAATAGGGTTAATAGAGTGTTTTGTTTATTTTAAGATTTTATTTATTTATTCATGAGAAACAGAGAGGCAGAGACATAGGCAGAGGGAGAAGCAAGCTCCCTGCGGGGACACTGATGCAGGACTCAGTCCCAGGACCCCAAGATTGTGACCTGAGTCAAACGCAGATGCTCAACCACGGAGCCACCTAGGTTCCCCTGGTAGAGTGTTTGGTTTGTTTCATTTTTTTTTTAACCATTCTAAAAAATGAGGGCATTGATGGGTAACAGGAATATGTATTTTTAAAAAGCTGCATGGAACATTCAAATGCACACTGCTAAAAATCAACTAAATGCTTCATGAGGGCAAGGACCATGTCCATCTTCTTCTCAGTCATATCATCAGCATCCACCCCCTTTTGTAGCATAAACCACTCTGCTTCTGTACATTTCAGTCTGTCATTTTCTACCTCTCAAGAGTTGGGAATTTTGGTATCATGTAAGACAACCTCCTCTTCATATCTGAATTGTCACCAGATCCTATCAAATGGTATGCTGATAAATGTTTAACAACAATCTCTTCAAGAGGTAAACATGCTTATTCATAGTGTTTGTCAGTATCCATACTGTAACTAAACACTCCTACCACAGCCGATTTCAGTCCACCAACATGAAAACATCTAACGTGAATGTGCACAGTCGGCTTTTAGGTGCCTGGAGCTCATGCAAGCAAGCCTGCTTCACTCAGCACACCGCAGCATTAACAGTTTTAGCTCACTGTGCTTCTTTAGTCTAGCTTTGGCCTTTTCATCCTCATTGCCTGGGACAATGGATGACTTTCTCCTCTCTCAGGTGCCGACCTCTGACTTCTCCATTTCCTCAACCCATAAGCCTAGTCAGTAAGTGACAAACCCTGTCAATAATTATTTCAGAACTGTCTCCCTATCTCTCAAGCTTTAACTAGCTTTGTTATTCATTGCTTGGGGATAAATATTAAAGAACAAAATTTCCAAAGCCCCCTCTGTGCCTTCAGAATCAAGTCCACTAATTTCACTTGAGAGTCCTTGTGATCTGGCCTCCTTCCTTTCTAGCTGCACTTGTAGAGATTGCTTGAGTCCTACTGCCATGGGCTAGATACATTGCTCTCTGGAGATCTCCTTACTTGGAAAATACACATCAAGAGTGTACAAAACATATCTGTGATGCTTACAGAAAAATAATAAAATTCTCATCTCCCAGATTAAATAATAACCATTGATGGTATCTTAGGAGTTCCCTGTCTGTTCTTTCAGGGTCTCTGCCCCTGTGCCAAAGGTAGCCACTGTCATGAATTTTGTGTTAATCACGTCATTACCTGTCATTAGTGTTTCCAGTTATAGGTGTATTCTCTAAATAATACATGTCTTGGTTTTGTTTGTGATTTTTATATAAATAATATCATGCTGTATGTGTTCTCCTAAGACTTAGTTCTTTGGCTCAATAGTCTGGTTTTAAGATTCATCCACATTGTTGCATTTAGCAGACCCTGAGACAAAAGGTTACCTGTTACTTTTCATCAGAGAGTGCATTTTTAGGGTGGGACTCTGGTGGTAAATGGAAAAGAGTTGGTAAGAGATCTCAAAAGTTTGCCTCAAAGGACATTAAATTCTCTGCACTTTCCTGCACTCTAGATATATGCACATCTATGGACAGTGGGTGGGTCCTGATGCTTCACACACCTCAGCAGCAGCAGAAAACCCTGGGGCAGGAGGAAAAAGACACCATGAAACAGCTTTGAGACCAGAGCTGTAGACTGTGTCTCTGCAGTGGGCCAAAGGTTATGAAGAGCTGAAGAGCTGGTTTGAGAGAGTGGTGAGGCTAAGAGGGGCTGAGATGGTACAGGAGAGGCATCTGTGACACATTATTGCCTGGTATAAATACACACCTTGTAGTCATTGTTCTGTACATGGACTCTGCTGGTCCACTTTAATATGTGTCCCCTCATGCTCACAGCAGGCAGGAGTCTCTCCAGAGCCTAGGACTCTCATTCTCTGTCTCTTCTAAATAGGAAAGAGATTGCTGTGTCAGGAGGTATGTGTGTTTTCAATTTTACCAGATGACACCAAATTATTTTCCTAAATGTTTGTGCCATTTTGAGTGAGAATTTCTTTTGTACCAAATCCTCAAACACACTTCATATCAATATTGCTTGACTTTGTTTTATTTTGCCCAGTCTTTGGGGACCAAGGATGTGGTAGTGAAATAGTACCTCATTGTGGTTTTATTTTGCATTTCCTTCATTAATAATGAGTTTTAAGTATTTCTTCATATATTTTCCCTTTTCTTGAAAAATGCTTAAAGAATTTTGCCCATTTTTTCATTGGGATGTACATCTTTTCTTACTGATTTAGAGCAGTCCTTTAAAAGTTGTGAATATCAGTCCTTCTGTAGTTATGTGGCTTTCAGGTATCTTTTTCCAGTTTGTAGCTTGTCTTCTTTCTTAATGGTGACCTCTCATGAGCAGATATTCTTCATTTTAATGTAGTTGAATTTGTCATCCTTTAACTTCATGGTTTGAGAAGATTTTCTGTCTACTTAAAAACCTTCCCTGGGATCCCTGGGTGGCGCAGCGTTTTGGCGCCTGCCTTTGGCCCAGGGCGCGATCCTGGAGACCTGGGATCGAATCCCACGTGGGGCTGCCGGTGCATGGAGCCTGCTTCTCCCTCTGCCTGTGTCTCTGCCTCTCTCTCTCTCTCTCTGTGTGTGACTATCATAAATAAATAAAAATTTTAAAAAACCCTTCCCTAGCTTAAAGTCATGAAAATATTCTCCTATATTGTCTTATACAACTTGTAAAGTTTTGCTTTTCATACTTAAGCCACTAAAATTGATTGTGCATATGTATGTGTGTGTGAGAGATATGAAGTAGGAAGACAATGTCTTTTTTTTTTTATATGGATAATTAATTGTTTTAGCTCCATTCTCTGGATAGTTTCTGCTTTTCTCTCTGCTCTGTGATATCCCTCCTGTCATGGACATAGTTTTTGTCCATTTTATTATCCCTGAGCCAATAACACATTGCTTTAATTATTACAAACTTAAAATAATCTTGATTTAACCATATTTCCCTGGTTATCTACAGGATATGTCTAAACTATTCTTGACCCTCCACTCTTCCATAACAAATTCTAAAACTAGCTCACCAAGTTCTACAAAACACTTTATTAAGGAGATTGAAATTGTGTTGAATCTATAGATCACTATGAAGAGAATTGATACCTTTATAATGTTAAATCTTCCTATCCAAGAGCCTGAAATATCTCTCCTTTTATTACTACCTTACAATAAAGTTGCGTGATTTCTTTATTAAGGGCTTACATACCTTGGACTTATCCCTAGCTACTTTATATTAATTGTTATCATGTAAATGGCATGGTTTTATATCCCTTAGCTTTGTTGAACTATTTTAATTCTGAAAATTCACTATCAATTCTTTGGAGTTAAAAATTTTTTAACTTAAATAGTTAAAAATGTTTCATCCATGAATAAAGAAAATTTGAGTTTTTCTTTTTGGGTCTTTGTATCTTTTATTGTTTTATATTTTCTTACTATCCCCAATGGGCCACCTAGTAAATTAAAGACAAATAGTGATTGCACATATCCTTACCTTGTTATTGATCTTGGAAGGAGGACTTTCATGCTTTACCATTAGGTATGATGTTTGTTTTACCTTTTGCATTTGTTTTCTTTATGTAATTGCCCTATATATCGTTGCTTTCTATTCCTAAGAGTTTCAACCATTAATAAATATAGATATTTATTCTGTACTTCTTCTATATCTATTCAGATTACCAGCTGTTTTTTCTCTCTTAATTCATTAATGTAATAAATTACCTTAATCAATTTTCAAATACTAAATCAATGCTACATTTCTGAGATGATAAATCCAACTTGACCATGACCTTTTTTCACACACTACTGGATTCCATTTGCTAATATTTTATTTCATACTATTTATTAATAAGTAAGATTGGACCATTATTTTTATTTCATACTTTCCTTTACAAGCTTTGTAAGACTTCGTATGAAAATAAAGTTTGTTTTTTTTCCCTATGTTTGATAGAATTCACAGGTAAAACTAGAGAATGATATTTGTGGAAAAATATTTGATAACTGACTCAACTTCTTTAAAGGTTATAATAATAATTAGGCTTCCTATCTCTTTTTATATTAGTTTTGGTATGTTGTATATTTGCAGAAATTTATCCACTTCATATAGAATTTTAAATTTTTGGCAAAACATTATTCATAATATCCTCTTGTTATGTTTTTCACATCTATAGAAAATATAATGATGTCCTCCTTTTTCAATCCTGATAAGATTGGGTCTTTTCCTTACTTTATTGATCTTGGTTTTTTGTGTTTTTTATTAGCATTTTCAAAGAAAAAATTTTGACTTTTATTTTTTTCTTCTCTTCATGCTATAATCTTTTACTTTTTTTAATCTTTCTTTTCGTATTTTCTTTGAGTTAACTTTGTATTCGTTTGCTAACTTCCTGAGATGGATGTTTAGCTCACTAACATTTAACTTTTTTCTTTCTTCTGAAGTAAACATTCTCATGAGATAAATTTGCCTATCAAATACTGATGTTGCCATACCCCACAAGTTTTATTATGTAGTACTTTTATCATTTGATAAAATATTTTTAATATGCAGTATTATCTCTCTATTAATGTATGGGGTTTTTTATAAGGATTTTTTTTTTAGTTTCCAAATACATGGAGATTTTCCAGCTGTTTTTTTTTTATATTATTAAAGATTTTATTTATTTACTCATGAGAGACACACACAGAGAGAGAGAGGGAAAAGTAGGCTCCATGCAGGGACCCCAATGCGGGACTCGATCCCGGGACTCCTGGATCAGCCCTGGGCTGAAAGCAGGCGTTAAACCACTGAGACACCCAGGGATCCCCTCCAGCTGTTTTTTTAAACTGATTCTTAGCTTACTTCTCCGTTTGTCTGAGAACATAATGTACATGAATTATAGTTCAATATATATAGTCAATATTTGTGTATGTTCTCCCTGTGCTTGAAAAGAAGGTATATTTTATATTATAAATATATAATTATAATACGTACTATTTTTATTTTATAATAAAGGTCAAGTTTAATCATGTTTTCCATCTTCTAAATTCTTATTGAATTTTTCTGCTTTTTCTATCAATTACCAAGAAAGATCCTAAAAATCCACCCGCTATTATTGTTGATTTTACTTTCATTATTATTCTGTCAACTTTTGCTGCTTTATATATTTTGAGGTTATAATATTAAGTGCATAAAATTGTAACTTGTTACTTCTTTCTGATGACTTTATACTTATATCATTATGATATTACAGTCTTCTTTTTTGTAATACCTTCTGGCAAATAAGAAACTTTGTCCACTGGTGTGCTGGAACTGACTTATACAACTTACAGGAGCCACTTGCACACATCTCTTCACAAGTTAGTGCTTGGTAATGTCATATCAGTGGCCTGAAATCAGCCATGGGGGAATAGGAACACGTGGAAATTGGCAAATGCTACAAATCAAGCCTTCTTACCTACCCCCAAGCTCCGTTTGTTTTTATTTTTGTTTTTTTTTTTAAGACTTTATTTATTTATTCATGAGAGACACAGAGAAAGAGGCAAAGACATAGGCAAAGGGAGAAGCAGGCTCCATGCAGAGAGCCCAATGTGAGACTCGATCCCGGAACTCCAGGATCACGCCCTGAGCTGAAGGCAGATGCTCAACCATGGAGCCACCCAGGCGTCCCCAAAAGCCGTTATTAAACATTTACCAGCATAGCTCTGACTTCATTTGATATTAATATAGCTACACCAACTTTCCTTTGGTTAGTGTTTACAGATATAAATTTTTTCCATCCTTTTCATTTCAACTTCTTTGTATCTTTCCATTTAGATGTGTCTCTGAAAACAGCATATGATGGTTTTTTTTTTTTAAGATTTTATTTATTTATTCATGAGAGACACAGAGAGAGAGAGAGGCAGAGACACAGGCAGAGGGAGAAGCAGGCCCCATGCATGGAGCCTGATTGGGACTCGATCCCGGGACTCCAGGATCACACTCTGGGCTGAAGGCAGGCGCTAAACCCTGGAGCCACCCAGGGATCCCCGGGATTTTTATTTTAAATGCAGTCTGACAATATTCTGTCTTTTAACAGGAGCACTTTGTCTGTTTGCATTTAGTGCGTTCCAAATATTACATGGAACATACTTACACTAAAAAAAAATTATTAGTTGTTTATCTGAAATTCAAATTTGCCTGGGTGTTCTATATTTTATTTGCTAAGTCAGGTAATTCTATTCCTATCCTGTTCCTAACCTTAAACCTCAGAACAGAATGGTACCAGATCATAATAACTGCTAACAATGTGCCAGGCCTTCTACAAAACCCATGACAGGGCAGTCCTGGTGGCTCAGCGGTTTAGCGCCGCCTTCAGCCCAGGGCCTGATTCTGGAGACCGAGGATCGAGTCCCCCGTTGGGCTCCCTGAGTGGAGCCTGCTTCTCCCTCTGCCTGTGTCTCTGCCACCCCCTTCCCCCTGAATAAATAAATAAAATCTTTAAAAAAAAATAAAACCATGACATTTTGTCATTTAGTCTTCAAAACAAAACTATATAACATGCAAGGATTAATCCAAGACTATGGTGTTGAAATTACTGTTATACCTTTTTTAGGTTAGAAATCTAACACATATAGAGATTATCTGTCCAGGTTCAGCAAATGACTCAGAAAGGCAAGACTATCTTACTGTAATTTCAGTCCCACAGGTATTCAAAACGAAGCCCATCTTTCTTTTCTACATGAACGATGATGGGTCCTTGTGCATCAGAAAGTTAACAGGCAGAGATTTATAACTATTTCTATTTAATCTGCTCCAATTCTGATCTTCTTGAGTAGTTAAAATATTTTTTTGTGGAAATATCTGCATCAGTGCTATACATGTAATTTTCTCTACTCAGAATTCCCACATACTCCAAGATCAGGTTTGCATGAAAGCTCTAAAAAAAGGAAATTTGACTTTCATGGTTTGCAATATCAGAATCACAAGCAGCAGTGAGACTTAGAAAATAGAGATGCGGAGCTAAATTAGAGCTAATTCTGATATGAGTTCTTTAGACATCATCAGAATCTAATGAGATACCTATGTTCCAAGTATATTGCATCCTTGGGATCACAGGGAGAAAGATATCCCATAATCCAGCAACTTAGCACTTTGGAACCAGAAGGAAAGTGAATATTTGGCACATTATTATTTAATGTGTCCCATAAGCAAATCCACATTCTTGTCCCATGATATTTCCTTAGTGCATCCCCAGCTTCTAAAGTTTTCTTCCTCCTGAAATTTGGGGAATTTTTTTCCATAGGCTCTATGGTAGGTCTCTATGAATACTGCCACTTTTCTTCACCTACTTCAAAGCAGATCTTGGACTCAACATGGATTGCCTCTGGCTGATGAATTACCTGGTCCTACTCAAGTATAACCATTTGTTTTCCATGCCATTCAGTATCTGTGTCATGCTACATTCAAAAAAATGCTCTAAACTACACTCTCCCATACATGTGTGAAGTACAATTGAAACTGGTCATCCAACATATCAGATTGGTAATATTCCATTTGGATTCTCTTATCAATAGCCTGTGTGTTTATTTAAACTCTGGAAGGACTTCTGAAACCTATGGAGATGGTGCCAAATAAGTATCCATGATGTGTTAAAAACTGGGAAGCAGAAGAAAGGAAAAAGTTAATAGTATTTAAGTTAATGTAAAGATGAAATTATTAAAAGCAACTTAATGGAGCTGGTCCCACTTGTACATGGAGCAGGTAGCTGCCTACCCAGAGTGATTTGAGAGGTACTAAAAATCCAGGTGCTAGAAAAAAATTGGGTTTCTTTTTAGTTCCTAAAAATAAGCTTCAGCTAGGCTGGCCAGCAACTTGAACCTATTTAGGAGAGAAAGGATTCTGCTAATTTTGCTTATGTATTCACATGAAATTCATTCATAATCCTAAACATTTTAAACTTTCCTGCTAAAATTCTGAAGTAAATTTAGCACTCCATGAAGAAGTAATGTGTTGATCCTGTAGTTTACCATAATCTGTGACCCCACAACATTTACCTTGAGAACACTTGAGAGTTGAGGGTCTTCCTGTGGTTCTGGAATTACAGTATGAACAGTGCCCTGGAAACTGGCCGTAGCTGTGCATGGACCTCAGCCAGGGTCCATTGTGAAGCAATGCCAAATCTTAGATGAAGGCAGCCATGTGAGACCCTCACACCACCCTAAGACTAGTATTTCTGTTGTGTTTCTCTCCTCTCCCAGGACAGAGAAGACTGTCATCTTTGACACTCCTCCCCTTCTCAATATGCCTTCCTCTCTCTCACCACAAAGTGGGAGAGGGGAGAGTTAACACTCTCTCTAGTATTTCTGTTCCAAATGCAGTTGAGGACAAAGACCTCTGCCTCTGCATTCTTGACACTTACCAGACCTGAAAACCTCATGACTCCACCTGCTCAGAGGTCACCTCCTCTGAACACAAAAGAGACAACCCCCTTTCTCTTGCTTACTTCTGTCTTCAACTTCAGTTCTGTTCGCACCCACTCACCAAATTGCATGAGTCCTCAACAAGAAATGCAATTTTCCACCTCAACAAAATTTCTCAGTATCTCACCTATAGGCTTAGATTTTTTTTCTATGCAGCCAGGTAAAAGGGGGGTTCAACACTTAATTATACAAAGAGAGAATAGAAAACAGGAATTAGCAACTCTTATTCCTTGTAATGACTTTCCAAGGTCCTAACCCTTTTTGTTCTGACATATCAAGTATAATGCCTAAACCTTATTTTGCGATGAGAAAAAAAAAAAAAAAGACAATGCAACTGCTCTATTCTTTGAGAAAAGGGACCACTGATTCTCGTTCTCATAGAGTGAGATGTTGCTGAACAACCCAGTTTGGGAAGTAAGCAAGACTGAATGGCATCCAAGTTTCAAAAGCTTCAGAGAGAAAACCCACAGGTCATTGACAATCAGTCAGCCTTTATGCTGACTACTGAAGGAATTTATTAACTTCATATTTCATTAAAGAAAATCAGTAGATGCTTCCTTAATTTCTATGATTATCTTCTTTATCATTTATTTCAACACATTTTCACTAGGGCTAGCATTGTAGAAATTTAATGGGAACACATGCAGGAAGAAAGGTAGGAAAACAAGGTCTAGAAGCTTATGTTTCTCACTTGATTGTGTAGAAAATATCCTTAAAATCCATGCAATTTTCTGGAAAAACATTAAACAAGGTATTCAGTATATCCACATAAGTTTTGAGGTATATGTTAAGCACAATGTACATTTAGTTGCCCTTGCTCTTTGGAAAAATTTCTCAGGTGTGTAATTGAGTATTTCTACTAAGATAGGAGGTGGACAGGGATATAATGGATCACAAAGAAGCTGAGCATTTGTGTAAAGTCCACAAACCCTCGCTCAGTTTTGGTAAGGTCAGGAAGCTTGTGCAAGATTAAATTATTATTTTTGAAATTTTCCAGTCATTGATTTGGTCCTGAAATGTTATCTACTTTCTCTCTGTGGAATTCTGTTCTCCAAATGGAGATTTTTATTCTATAGGAATTCCAGTAACTTTTGTCTCTGCTTCTGTTAATTCATTCATTAAGGCATTGCAGCCATTTCCCTTAGGAAACATAATGGGTTTGCTAAGTGCTTATACCAGTGACTGTGGCTTTCATAACAATGCTGCCAGAAAAGCCCCCATTCTCCTTTTCCTGTTGTCTGTTTTATCATCACAATATATATACATTAATCCTATATTGTAAGTCTGCAGGGTTAGATAGCTAGAAAATATCTCTCTAGAAGTGAATTTGGTGAGGAGTGGTCCAAACAGGTTGGTAAGGATCCACGTGAATATATAAACAAGAAAGAGACTGATTCATGGGCAAAGCTGAGCCTTGGAATGGAAACTTCAAGAGCAGCCTATACCTGCTGGCCAACTTTAGTATAGGAAGGAAAAAAATTGATATGACAGGGAAATGATAGCTTCCAGGATACCAGTCAACATCAAGGCCACATGGTCACCAGTCTAGAATCTACAGTGGAAGAGATGCTTTTGATGGAAGGGCTAGCCTTCACATTAGCTAGTAGATAAGCATAAGCAATCTAATTTTAAAACAATAAAAGAAGAGTCAAAAGCCCATTATTTCAGCCCATTATGCCACTCTACCATTGGACAGATTTGACTTTTCCTTAGGATGAAGTCATGTTTTAATTTAGTATTTGAATCCAGTGTTTCTTTCATTAATTTCCTTTTCTTTATATGTGGAAATTTCCAAACTTGTCATAGCTATACTGTGTTGCAGGATTTGGGTTAGCTCAAGGATAGAGTAAGTAAAGAAAAGAAAAAAAAAAGACCCTCTCTAATTTAATCTTCCGTGTCGAACACTTTTCTTAGCCTGCCCATGAACATATTGTATTCCTTCCTGCCCACTTAAATATTTTCTGCCACACCTTTCATGAGAGCCTCTCAGCCTGTTGGGAGTCCATTCCACCATGGCTCTCTGAGCCCTTCTTCAAATTATGTTTTGCTGAAAAATCACCCTCACCATCATGATCTCCATCAACATGTCAGTACTCAGCATGTACAATTCTAAACTCAAAGAGGTGATAGCAGCAGTTTATTTTCCAAGTTTTCAGTATGTATTACATGTTAGATGGCGACACCTTCTGGTGAAGTGACACATTATCATGTTGAATATACCAAGCTCTACGAGCACATTGCAAACCTCAAAATAAAAAAGAATGCAAAAAAAAAAAAAAAGAAGAAGAAGAAGAAGATGAAAAAGAAGAAGAGAATGAAGGTGGGAAATGTTGATAGATTTGAGTGTGGTATTAGGGGAATTCTCACCCATATAGGACCTCGCTTTCTTTTAAGATAAGTGGTGAAGTCAGATCTTTCAAAGAGGTTTGCTATGTGAGTGGAAAAAAAGGGTCAATAGCTGGAGGGAAAGTGGTATCAAGAGAATCCTTTAAATAGAAGAGAAAAGTAAGAGCATACTTGTAGGCTACTAGGAATAATCCAGCATAAAGTGGGGAAATAATGATGTTGGCAAATGACAGAAGAGTTTCTGGAAGAATGTCCTCAAGGGATTTAAAAAAAAAAAAAAGAAGTGAGATCCAGTACATAAGTAAAGGAATTGACCTTGAATAGGAGCAGATCACTCATCAAGTAGTCACAGGAGGGAATGCAGAGTATCTGAACACAGATGCAGTCAGTGAGCAGATGCAATGCTGAACACTGATAAAGTTCTCTTCTTACTCCTTTTGTTCTCAATAAAATGTGGAACAAGGTCATCAGCTGAAAGTGAGAATTGGCAAGAAGTGCAAGAAATCTGAGAAAAGTTGTATGTAGTTCTTCTGAAAAGAGTAAACTCAATGAATCAAGGAAACTTAGTGTGATACCAGTAAGGATCATACATTTAAAGTGGATCCAAATGGTTATTTTTTCCCGTCCATGTTCAGCTACAAGGTGCAAATGAGGAGTAGGAAGAAGGCTGAATTTAACATGGTTATGGTTGTACTCTCAATTATAATAATTGATAGACAAGGGAAGTGAGGACTTGTTATCCTAAAGAGCCAGGCAATATTAATATTCTTTCCCATTGATAACCATGGTTTTAATTGATTCTATTTATTATTTATCTATTTACTCTTGGATAAATTGAAAGGATCTCAGGATGCTAACTTTACTAAAATATACTTTATGCATAACCCATCTCCTTTCTGTTCTTTTGGTTTTCAGTCACAAAGGAATTTTTGTCTTTTCACTTAGGATATTATCTTTAATAAAATGACTGTATCCAAAGCCTCTGTTATTAGACCTGTAGCTGAGAGAAGAAATTTAAAAGGGAGGTTGTAATAATGTAGGTGGATAGGACATAGGAAACTAATTTTTATGGCCTAATTTTTTTAAATGAATCTAACTCATATGTATATTGTAAAAGACTCATTAACTAGCTCCACAGGAATTTTTCATCAATTCACTTGATGAATCTGTACTGCATACATGTCATGTACACAACACTGTACTAGGTAAGCACCAAGGTCAATTGGAAAGAGGACAAGATCATAATACTAAGGTATTTGAAATCTAAAAGTCTAGGTTTTGCAAATACAAAGGTATTTGCAGCCTAAAGAGGAAAGCATATTTATAGCAAATTATTCTTCAAACAAGCACAACAGGGGCACATGGGTGGCTCAATCAGTTGAGTATCTGCCTTTGGCTCAGGTCATGATCCCCAGGTCCTGGAATGGAGCTCCGCATGGAGCTCCCCACAGGGATCCTGCTTCTTCCTCTCCCTCTGCCACTCCCCGTGCTTGTGCACTCATGCTCTCTCTCTCTCTCTCTCTCTCTCTGTGTCAAATAAAGAAATAAAATCTTAAAAAAAAAAAAAAAACAAGCACAATGACACAATTTCTATGACATTTGTACATCCAGTTTAGCACTATATACCATCCTAGGCTGAACCACAGTGAATCAGTAAGGAACACCGGTGAATCAGTAAATCAGTAAAGATATGAACCACACTGAAGCAACACACAGGATCAATGAATGAATTCTGACCATGGGGTCTGAGAAAGCTTAGTGGAGAAAGAAAGAAAGCTTAGAAACTGGCCAGTGAAATAAGGAAAAGTACAGCCCTCTAATATGAAGGAACAGACAAGCATGAGCTGAGCACTAAAGCAAGGAAGTACAGGAAGACATCGGAGACACACATAGTCTTGTCTGAGGACTCAGAAGTATCCTGAAAGAGTATGTAAAGAAGGAAGAGTGATACCAGGAAGTGAACTGCCTGGACTGTTGGATAAAGGAGTTTTTACTGAACACTTACCCTGTTTTAAGTGCTGCCCAAATGGTAACTCATTTATTAAGATCACAGAAACCCTGTAGGAGAAGCACTATCATTCACCATTTTACAGGGGAGGAAACTCAAGCACAGATAGGTCAAGTACTTCCAAGTTGTATGGCTGGTGAGTCACAGAGCCACAGCCCTGTGCCCACTGGTGCTATTAAAACATTTTGAATAGTTGAGCAACATATGATTTCTGTTGCTACCACATTTTTCTTTCACAAATAATGAACATATTTAAATTAAATTTAGAAAGTAAGCAATGAATGTTAGCTGTCTCTCATCTATATTTAGAAGTTCTGAATATGCAAAGGTATTGATTGCCATTTTTTTCTTTTCTTCATTCAACAATATGACTGTTTCCCAAAACTATTGACTTACAATTGTTTTCCTGGTGATTAATCTATAATATAGTACAATTGCATTAATTTTTGTTCTAATTCATATTAATTTAATTAACTTTTTCTAATATTCTTGTACTCTAGAAAAGAGGGTTTTTCTGTTTGTTTGTTTGTTTGTAATCACTTTGCCCTTCTTTCTCTTTGTAACTTTGAACTTTACCCAGAAATAATTATTGATAGCAGCCAATTCTACATAATACAGGTTACACAAATATTTTCTCCTCAAAAGATTTTCTAATCTTCTATTTAATATGCTTCTTTCTTATAACAGGTCATTTAACTATCAATTCATTCTCATTAAACTTTCATCTACTCTTTCCAAAACTTATATAAAATAAAATATAAAACACATGAAAATGCATCCAGAGAATCAAAGCTAGTTCAATTTCGACATTACTATTTATGCAACATGGAGGCTAGCATCTAATGGGATCTAATTGCTTTACCAAAGAGTGCTTTCATTAGCTACAATAAATATCAGCTCTTTTTACCTCATTGAAATCTGCAACATTCCATTTTCAATTCTTTAAATTTGGGGTTTATTTTATTTGAAATCCTTGAGAAAGACAGACTTTTTAGGTGTGGCTTGTTCTATAAATATTTTCAGACCTTTAGTCCCTATTCTCAGAGACTTTACCTACCTCTTTTCTAGTGATGACTTGAAGTCAAGACCCAGGCAAAAGATTCTGTTCCATGCCCAAGTGATGGTATCCACATTCCCCTGTGGTTGTCTCTATGTAACTTAGAGGAACACAGGCTGAGGTGTCTGATACTCATGTGAAAAAGGACACCAGAGAAAGATGGAAGATGGTTAACCTAAAGTAGAGAAATGCCTAATATAGAGGAAATATGAGGAAACGTCAACTTGATCTTTGCCCTTCTAGAGGGCAGAAATAGGACGAATATTGGAAGCTACTAGAAGATAATTTTCTGCTCAAAGAAAAAATTACTTAAGCAGAGATTTCAAAAACGGAACAAAGTGCTTCCTGGATGAGGCAGAAAACCATTTGTAGAATATTTGCCATGGGTGTCCCTCAGCAAGGAGATATTAAAAGTTCAGTGACCATATAATTCATTTTCCAAACAGGAAACATTTGAGAATGAAGGGATAGCTGCAATAAACCAGGATATCCCAAGCAAACCAAGTCATACTTCAACCTAATTCACCTCCAGTTATGTGCACTTGACATGTGGAGAATAGGGAAAATTGGAACTAGTTAGGAAATGATAACAGGTCATGGGATTCTGAGACACAGAGCAAATCTGTAACTTTTTCACCCCCTTCTATTCCTATCCTGAAAGAATGAAGTACAAAGATGCAGATTAAGTAGATCTATGTGAGCAAGCCTGGATATGAGTGTTAAGACCCAGAAGAATCCAAGTAGGATCAATTCCAGGACAGGGCACTCTTCCCAGAGCCAAGGTGGAATAAATACTATTCCCAAAGCAAGTTATTCAGAGAATTCTACTAGAGCATAACATTTAAAAATAAGAACAGGACAAACCCCAAAAGGAGGAATATTGTGGGGGGTGACGAAGTGGAGAGCAGGACCAGCACTGCAACAGGCACTGTGAGAAGAATGGAGGTGCAGGATATATGAGGAGCACAGGTTCCCAAAGGATGGTCTATGCTTACCATACTGGATAGGCATAGAATTATCAAATGATGCACATTTTTTTCTTCCATTCTTAGTGGCAATTAAAATGTAATTACAAAAACTTTTTCTGTGACTTGTACTGAAATCTATGATTGTTTGAAAGGTTATTAAAAATTAACATTCTTAAGCTAAAATTCCCATTTTACTAGCTGCAGTGACACTAATGGCTGTACAGATAGCTTCTATCCCTTTCTGGTACTTGCCAGTGTTCAGTGGGCACCTTCCAGTCTACCATGCAGCTAGCCTAACTCAGGGAATATTGACCACCTCCACAGTTAGAACGGGCCACTCAGAGAAATTCCAGTCCCCTGCTCTCTAATCACTCAATTCAAGCTAGAGGCATTGGTATATCCATTGGTAACTGGTATTGGTCCAGGCACATGACATAAGACAGCCATACTTTAGGGAAAGGTTATTTTTCAAAATGTTCAAGGGCAAGCAAGTTAACTTGGTGGAAACCAGCCTATAGATAAAGTCACCACATGAGGGAACTGAACAAAGAGAATAAGAGAATGGCAGAAAGGCAGTTAGAGCTCTCTTTTCACCAGGCATTCCTTACTGTTAGCTTTCCTTTCTTTGTGATAAACTTCCTTATTGTTTAAACCATTTTGAGATGGGTTGTCTTGACTCTTCACCTGAAAGTGTCCTTACAGATCCATAAAACAGTGGTTTCCCAAACCTGCATGCATATTAGAATCACCTACAGACCTTCAAAAGTTGCTGATGCCTACGTTCTGCTCAGAGATTATGATTTATTGGTTTGGTATGTGGCTTGGTGAGAAAATTAATCCATATGCTCCCTTTCATCCTGGAGATTCCTGAGAATTTATCACTGTCCAAGATTGACAGAGTACTCTAAGACTCCTCAAAATGACAGAGAATATGTATTCCCACAGAACTCAGTACACCCCCTGTAATGAAGGAGGGACTTTTATGCTTTGTGGCAAAATTTGAGTTGCTTCACGGCTACCCTGCTTGAATTTCTGCTTGATACCCTTGTCTCTGCCAGAAGATTAGTGTTTGAGGCCCTTCTTTAATAAGTCTAGACCTAACCCTAACAAATACAGTAGTTCCAGCAGGATGAAATGTCTCAGGAAGTTAAATCCTCTGCCAACCTGATCTCTTCATACTCCCCTTCATCTTTCCTCTCACTTCCCTAAGTAAAATATACTGCTTGCTCTGTAAAGTCGACTGAAAGTAACATGTCCTTGACCCAACTCACTTTCAACCAGACTGCCACACTCTGAGCCCCACCATACAGAAATCCTAGGGCTGCCACTAATAGACAGGAAGGTTGTTTTGTTGCATTTTCCCCCCTAGGTTTTTAGAAGCACTCCACTTCCTCATCCAAAGTGCACCTCTGGGTACCACAATATGCTATCATTCCCCACTTGAATTATAATGTCTATCAAAAGAGCCATCTCTCGGGAGGCTTGAGTGCTAAGTGGGGAGTGATTTTTAGAGATGTGTGGGAAATGGTTTCAATATTTGGCAGTTCCTAAAGGCAAGATGATTTGAGATGTTGGTGATTTAAAAAATACACTTGATCAGCTCATTATGCTATTCCCCTATTTCTGAAAATGCCTTGTCACTGAAATTTGGCAGTTGCACCAAAGTAGAACTTAAATAAACTAGAGAATTATAACTTCTGGTTAATTCATTTATCATATGTTTCACATATATCGATGTATATATTCACCAGGAAATCAATCTTTCTTTTACAGATGTCTCCATTAAAATATACCATTCTGAAACTAAAGACATAGACAATGCCCCAAGAATCGAAACAACCGAAAGTACTCCAAAAATGTACAAAGTGTCAACCATGAAACGAATATTCGATTTGGCCAAGCATCGAACAAAAAGGTCAACATTTTTCCCAACTGGGGTTAAAGTCTGTCCACAGGAATCCATGAAACAGATTTTAGCCAGTCTTCAAGCTTATTATAGATTGAGAGGTAAGGAAAGAAATGGAACCTGTTTAGCCTCTCATTCTTTTTATCCTTTCCCTTTCACTCATCCATACAACGTCTTTAGCCCCCAAACTTTCAGAGTCCTTCATTTAGTCGCAGGAGTTATAAAAATCAGGCAATTAACCTAACAGTAATGAGTAGTAAACTTTCAAAACTATGGTAGATATCTGCTTTTACATTTAAAATAATGTCTTCTGCAACATAGAACTATTAAGGCATTTAACAAGTCACCAGAAGGACTGGTATCTAGGTATTATCTCTTTGTTTTATTTTTGCCAAAACCCAATATTGGATTTTAATATTATTATTATGAAGTAAGAAGCACAGAATGATTACAATGTCAGAAAACTGAGCAAGTTGATTTATGACTTAAGATTTCATTTTTCAAAAGCAACATTACAATCCATATCCTCTTTCCCTTCTTGTTAAGTTTAAATTGTTTATTGCTGATCCAGCAAAAAGTTCTGAAGTTTGGAAACCTGGAGGCACATCCAAGTGCAGAGGAGTCACAAATTAACAATGATTTACCAAGATATAATGCAGGGATGTTAACAGGAGTTACAACACAATTACTGTGATTTCCAGGAGAGTTACAGTACAGTTTTTACCCCAAGACAGCCTAAAAGGATTCTTGTGACTTTCTCAGAAATCATTATGGAATTAAATCACACCACAGTGATTAGTGGCTATCTTTGTAATTCACTTACTGCAGATGAAAAAGTCGCTATGGCTGCTTCTTTAAGTGAAAAAAACAAAACAAAACACAAAACAATCTTTAGTAGATATTATTAAATCCCCCAGTTTGTTCCAAATAATGCAAAATATCTTATCTAGCTGAAGCCTAAACTCAATTCATCTTACATGTGAAAGTTGAGGGGGTTTGCTGAGGCCCATCTTCATCACATGAGATATTTATTTCCATTCCAAAAAGCACAGTCAACCTGCTCTATTTGATACCCATTAACTAGAATGTGCTGGTTCAATTCTAGCCTGTGATATATTGCAAATTATGACAATAGAGAATGCATTTCATGATACTAACATTCTGAAGTTCTTGAGTATTTACATCTGTAAAATGTACAAAGGTTGCATAAGTCTGGAGAGTTTTTTGCTAGATTTTGGAGACGAGAGTCTCAAAAATATCAGGCCTTATGTTCCTCATATGTCTCATTTTATGTGGAAGAGACATTTGCTTTCTGACAGAAGCCACACCCACAGAAAAATGACAAGTACTGGATCACAGTCAGAAGGAGAACTCTAATTATAGAAAATCAAGTACACTATATTATTATTCTGAGTTCCTAGCATAGCACTTCTGCATGGCAGTTCCTGACTAAATGCTTGTTGATGGATACAGGAGTCAAAGAGGCCACTGGGAATGCAAAGAGAAGACAATAATGTGTAAATTATTCATTTTGAATGTGCCTACACATTGATCAGATAATGACACTGGTAAATTTCATGTTGTTTGTTCATGAATGGAAGTGAAATATATGGCAAATGCATCACATTGAATGTGAATATAACTGCTATTCTCATATAACTTCTAATCCTTTATGACATTCAGAAATAGGATTCATCACAGGTATTTATAAAATAGACTATTGCTGAACCAAGTTTTTAACTCTGAATTTTATTTTTTATTCTTGATTAGGTTTGCCTTTTTCATTCTTGCTTTCCTAGATGAAACAAACCACTGTTTTTCTCCCCACAGCAACAACAGTCCATTATTTTTATGGCTGCCCCTGGGTGATATGAAATTTTACTATTCATCAGCATGGGTTTCTTAAGTCTAACAAATTGGTTCACAAAGAAACAAGAAATAAGACTAGATACAAAGTGGTGCTCCTTTGACAGAGTAACACACTTTCTGTTTTTGTTACTGCTTTTGCAAAATTATCTTTTGACATCTTTCAAACTTAGGAGAGAAAGCTTCCGCATTCATCAAATCAAATGGAATATTGATATATTTATTTTTCCAATGCTTAAAGCAGCACAAATGAAAATGTTCTGAACTTCATAGTAGAATCATAAATATGCTTATCCCAAAGCACAAATGAAAGACAGGCAAGTTTGTTTCTGGCAGTCTCCCAGGGGAACCCTGTGTTCCTACTCAAGCAAACTCCTCTCAAACATCCCACCCTTCTCTGTATCTCCCTCCCCCTTTCCCCCTGCTTCTTTTGCTTCTTCTCTCTCCCTCCACCTCTCTCCTAACCTCAAAATCAAAAGCTCGATCTTTCTTTCACATTAATACATGCCTTAGAGAAAGATTAAGATAGAGGGAATCCTAGTTCTTGGTTCTCCATGTGTTATCCAAGACCAGCATCGTCACCAGCATCTGGCTAATTGTTAGAAATGCAGACCTACTTTCACCCCACCACATCTATTTCCAGAATCTGTATTTTAATAAGACTCCAGGTAATCTATTTACACGCTATAGTTCTAGAATATCTAGCCAACACCTCCATTATACAGTTTAAAAAGTGAGGTGACATGGTCAGCCAGGGCCAGCATTAGTGGCAGAGCATGGTTAAAACACAGCATTCTGACTCTTACTCCATTGTGTTATCTCTCCATCTAATGTGTGCCCAACCTTGGGCAAAAATGCCCCCATTTTTACATACCATTGGTCTAACCTAATCCTTACAAATGTGAATAACTATCCCAGGACCTGCCTTGCCTCCTTGATGCATGTTCCCAAGGGTTCTTTCCACATCACCAAAGAGCCTACAGTGAAGCATTCAATAGAAAGATTGAGACTCTGGTCAGATTTCAGGCACTGGCCAGCAAATGTGGGAAGACTGAAGAGGCAAGGTTCTGGATGTCCCTAGAATCCCTGTGGAAATCTTTCCTGGTAGATTTAGGGAAGGATGGTGCAGGAAGTTAAATAAGAGGTAAGTTAAAAGGATAGAAAAATCCAGCTTTCAGAAGTTTTCAGACTCCTTCCAGCCATGAGATCCTTTGATGCTTTAACTTTCAAGGGTTCTTTTGATGTCCTCTTGGTAAGGATGGGAGAACTCTCCTAGTGGGGCATGAGCTGGTGCTCCCTGTTCTCCCAACTGCGGAAAGATGCTGCATTTCCTGCTTTGTGCTAAGCTTCCAGGAGGCCAGAAAAATGACATCGGAGCAGTCACCAAAAGAATTTGCCCCTCAAAAAAGTCTAAAGAAAAGCTACTTGTCCCTGTTTCATTTTTAACATTTTAATCCCTATAAACAACAATGCCCCAGAAAAATAATTCTTTTTTGTCAGTTTCTTTTTTTTAATTTTATTTATTTATTCATGAGAGACACAGAGAGAGAGGCAGAGACACAGGCAGAGAGAGAAGCAGGTTCCATGCAAGAAGCCCACCGTGGGACTTGATCTCAGAATTGCAGGATCATGCTCTGGGCAGAAGCCAGAGGCGCTAAATCACTGAGCCACCCAGGCATCCCTTTTTTTCAGTTTCATGATTTTGTTAAATTCTAGTTAGTTAACATGTGGTGTAATATTAGTTTCAGGAATAGAATTTAGTGATTTATCACTTACATATAATACTCAGTGCTCAACACAAGTGCCCTCCTTAATACCCATCACCCATTTAACCCATCCCTCTACACACCTCCCTCCAGCATCCCTTTGTTCTTTATAGCTAACGAGTGTGTTTTATGGTTAGCCTCTCTTTTTTTTCTCCCTATGTTCATGTGTTTCATTTCTTAACTCCTACGTATGAGTGAAATCGTATGGTATTTATCTTTTTCTGACTGACATTTCACTTAGCATAATATACTCTAGCTCGAACCACTTCATTGCAAATAGCAAGATTTCATTCTTTTTAATGGCTGGGTAATATTCCTCTGTGTGTGTGTGTGTGTGTGTGTGTGTGTGTGTGTGTGTGTGTATCACATTTTCTTTATCCATTCATCAGTCAATAGATATTTGGGCTCTCTCCATAGTTAGGATATTATTGATAATGTTGTTATAAAACATCAGGGTGCGTGTACCCCTTCAATTCTGTATTTTTGTATCCTTTGGGTGAATACTTAGTAGTTCAACTGTGGATCTATCCTAGGGTAGTTCTATTTTTAACTCTCTGAGGAATCTCCATACTACCTTCTAGCATGGCTGCACCAGTTTGCATTCCTACCAACAGTGCAAGAGGGTTCCCCTTTCTCCCCCATCCTCACCAACACCTATTGTTTCTCGTGTTATTCTTTTTAGCCATTCTGACATGTGTGAGGTGATATCTCATTGTAATTTTGATTTGCATTTCCCTGATGATGAGGGATGTTGAGCATCTTTTCATGTGCCTACTAGTCATCTGTTGTCTTCTTTGGAAAAATGTCTATTCATGTCATCTGACCCTTTTTAAATTGGATATTTATTTCTTGGGTGTTGAGTTTTATCAGTTCTTTATATATTCTGGATACTAACCCTTCAAATATCTTCTCCCATCCTATAGGTTGCCTTTTAGTTTTATCGATTGTTTCCTTTACTATGCAGAAGCTTTTTATCTTGATGAAGTTCCAATAACTCCTTTTATGCTTCTGTTTCCCTTACCTCAGGAGGCATATTGACTAAGAAGCTGCTCTAGCTAGTGTCAAAGAGGTTACTGCTTGTGTTCTCCTCTAGGATTTTGATGGTTTTCTGTCTCACATTTAGGTCTTTCATTCATTTTGAATTTAATTTTGTGTATGGTGTAAGGAAGTGGTCCAGTTTCATCGTTTTGCACATTGCTCTCCAGTTATCTCTGCACCATTTGTTGAAGACACTGTCTTTTTTTCCACTGGTATTCTTTCCTACTTGGTTGGAGGCTAGTTGGACCATATAGTGTGGGTTTATCTCTGAGTTTTCTACTCAGTTCCATTGATCTATGTGTCTGTTTTTGTGCCAGTACCATACTGTATTGATCACTACAGCTTTATAATATAACTTGAAGTCTGGAATTGTGATCCCTCCAGCTTTGCTTTTCTTTGTCAAGATTGCTTGGACTATTTGGGGTTTTTGTGGGTCCACACAAATTTTAAGATTGTTTGTTCTAGCTGTACAAAAAATACCATTGATATTTCGATAGGGATTGCACTAAATGTGTAAATTGCTTTGGGTAGTATAGACATTTTAATAATCTTTGCTATTCCAATACATGAACATGGAATATTTTTCCATGTCTTTATATCATCTTCAATTCCTTTCATTAGCACTTTATAGTTTTCAGAATACAGATCTTTAACCTCTTTATCTAGGTTTATTTCTGGATATCACAGATTTTAGTGCAATTATATGGGATCAATTCCTTGCTTTCTCTTTCTGCTGCTGCATTAGAAATATACAAGGGATTTCTGTACATTGATTTTGTATCCTGGGACTTTATTGAATTCATGTATCTAGCAATTTTTGGTAGGGACTTTTGGGTTTTCTACATAGAGTATCATGTCATCTGCAAATAGTGAAAATTTATATTTTTCCTTGCCTATTTGGATGTCTTTTTATTTGTTGTTGTTGTTGTTGTTGTCTGACACCATGCCTTTCAGTTCTGTATTAAATAACAATGGTAAGAACAGATAACTCTCTCTTATTCCTGATCATAGAGGAAAAGCTCTGTTTTTCCAAATTAAGATTGATATTAGCTGTGGGTCTTTTGTATAAAGCCTTTATGATGTTGAGGTATGTTCCCTCTATCCCTAGTTAAGGGTTTTTATCAAGAATGGATGCTTACTTTGTCAAATGCTTTTTCTGCATCTATTGAAAGGATCATATGGTTCTTATCTTTTCTTTTATTAACATGGTGTATCACTTAATTGATTTTCCAATATTGAACCACCTTTGCAACCCAGAAATAAATCCTACTTGCTCGTGGTGAAGGATTTTTTTAATGTACTGTTGGGTGTGATTTGTTAGTATTCTGTTGAGAATATTTTTATCCATCTTAATCTGGGATATTGGCCTATAGTTCTCTTTTCTAGTGTGGTCTTTGTCTGGTTTTGCAATCAAGATAATAATGCTGGCCTCATAGAGTGAGTTTGGAAGTATTCCTTCCATTTCTATTTTTTGGAACAGTTTGAAAAGAATAAGTATTAATTCTTCCTTAAATGTTTGGTAGAATTCCCCTGGGAAGCCATCTGGCCCTGGCCTTTTGTTGGGAGATTTTTGATTACTGATTCAATTCCTTTGCTAGTTATTGGTCTGTTCAAGTTTTCTATTCCTTCCTGTTTTAGTTTTGGTAGTTTATATGCTTATAGGAATTTATCCATTTCTTCCAGATTGCCCAACTTATTGGCAGATAATTTTTCATAATGGTCTCTTATAATAGTTTGTATTTCTGTGGTGTTGGCGGTGATCTCTCCTTTCTGGGAAATAATTCCTTAAGCAGCTTCAGACATTTGTGCTTCAGGGAGAAAGTTCTCTCAGAGCCTTTGTGAAAAGGAGATTTTAATGGGGATGAGGGTGTTCTGTGTCTCTGAAGTAGGAGAAAGGGCAGCAGAAAAAGAAGCAAAGCTCAGAAGATGCAGGCACCAAAAACAAGCCTTAAATTGGACTGAAATAAAAGGAAGACTTAACCTGAGACCAAAAGAAACATGCCGTGGGGTACATTGAACTAGTAATTAGAAGAATTATCACATTATGTTCTCTCAGATGTTTCACACACAGATATTATCAGTGAAAGTCACCAACACTAAGATCTCAAAGGCAACTCTAGTTGATTTTGTATACATGATGCAAATGCTGTATCTCTGACACTTAAATGTTTTTTGAACTAAATTAGCAAGTGCATTGGAGAGAGATAGAAAGTCAAAATAACATCCCAAAGAGTGTGGAGTAGGTAGATGAGAAGGATAGCAAGGGCAACTGGTTTGCTTGGGCTGGACACACAACTCTTAAGATCTGGACAAACCTCAAGATAGTCAACTGTCATTTCCTTCTTGTGTTGTATGTAGACCCTTGAGTACAGATGAAGATCAAAAGATTGCATGAGTGTTGGTATTGGGAAAGGCATTACAACCCTCTGATCCTTGCCTGGCAGGAGAAAGATAACATTCACAAAAGTGAGCTCTCCTGGTGAGGCTATTCACTTGCTCTCCAGGTGTGCTGACCCCTGTTACTTTCCTAGGTGTGGAAAACTTGATGGCACATTTGAGGTGCAGGAGACTGCACCCACTCCTGGCTTTGTGCATTCTGGTGAGGTCGCTGCTGGTAGATAACCTGAGCTTCTTTGGTCTGGAATTCTCTTTGCCTCTTAAAAACAAAGTTAAGAGAAATCCAGACATATAAAAAATGGGGAATGAAGGAAGATAAAGCATAGGAGTAAGTCTCCAAACTGGTCTTCTCTCACCTGCTCCTTCCCCCAGCACCTTCTCTCAGCAGGTAGGTAGAATTTCTTTAGAAATTCAGATGATGTCAGCTTCTGTCTCAAAGCCTCCAATTGCTCCCCATTCCTCCTGAGGTAAAAACCAACATATTATAATTGTTTATAACAGATATCATCTAACTTTTTTCCTCACTTAATCCTCTAATTTTTAAGGTATGTACCCCTTTGCATGCTTTTCAATTAATATCTAAAGTTTTTCATTATAAGTATAAATGATTAGGTAATATGTAACATTTGGTAAGTTGTAAATATTGATATTGAAAATAAAACAAAAATTAGAGCATTTGTATGTCTCCAGTAGAATCTACCATAGCTACTCAATAGTTACTATCAAATACTCCACAAGTACATATCTTCACGTACTCTTCTCAACAGTAGGAAATGCCACAGGGATCCTTTTTATCCATACACCCACATTTCCACTCCACTTCCCACTTCATAGCCCTATCTTTTTTTTAAAAGATATTATTTATTTATTCATAAGACACAGAGAGAGGGAGAGAGAGAAAGAGAGAGGCAGAGACAGAGACACAGGCACAGTCAGGAGAAGCAGGCTCCATCCAAGGATCCTAGGTCTCCAGGATCACGCTCTGGGCTGAAGGTGGCGCTAAACCACTGAGACACCTGGGCTGCCCTCACAGCCCTACCTTAATGTAATTTATTTCATGCTTGAAAGTCTGCTATTGGTTAGTCTTACATACTTCTTAGTAACAAAAATACATATATAAATTTGATTTATAGATTTTATCTATTTCCTGTTACTGTAGGCTTTATGTGTACAAAGAAATTTTTTCTAGGTCCAGTTGCATTTATAATTACTTTTAATATATAACTGGTTAAAACAGATAGATACAAATTTAACAAAAAACTTAAGTAAATTTATATTAACAGATATAAGATCAGATATTGATACCCGGTTTTGTGGGTACTAATGTTTATACATACAAAATTAGGAACAAGACTTTGGAAGAGTCCAGTTTAAATGAACGGCCTGTAGCTTAAGTGTCATTAGCTTCAGCCTCTGGATGGATGGAGTTGCTTTGGTGTCATTCCTGATATTAGTTCATGTACCATTACCTATTATTCATATTATATATTGCCACAATGAGACAGGATTTAGGATCAATTTTATCCCTAAGCATCTCACTTAAATACTGAGAAAACTTGTTATGTAAATAAATGGAAACAGATGGGAGTTTTGTTATAGTAATATCTTTATGCTTTAAGTTGCTTTGGCATTATATGTTAATAATCACTCATGATCTGTCATTATTTTTAATGATGTCACCTGTCAACTCCATTAGGACTTTTTCTAATATGTTGAAAACAACAAATCACCCTGTTGCAAAAACACATGTTACCCCTCAACTGAGTTCACTTGCTTTCTTAACCTCCACACTGCTATTTCACATCATCCCATTGTGTGGCAACCTAAAGGCACTGTGCCACAGTAAGATTAGGAAAAGGATGAATGGGGAAAGGGTGCTGGCCAAAGGGAAAGGAGAAAAGGAAAAGTGTGTGCTCAGGAAGGCTGACTTTAGAAAAGCATGATAGGAAAAATGAGACCTAGATATTGATTCTCTTTAAATTGTCTATGTGCCTATTTATCCCTTGGAAAGTCTTTAAATATAGCCAGGCACCTATGCCCCAGTATGAAGATTATTGGTCCACAAAGCCCTACACAGTCCCTGTTCCCCTCATCTTTCTGTCTTTATCCTCTTTTACTCTCATCCTTGCTGTGGTCACACTGACCTCTTTGTTGTTCCTTCAATGTTCAGAGCATTCTCCAGCCTTGAGTATGGAGAAGGCTCCATTCTGCTTAAAAGTCACCTTTATAGTGAGGCCTTCCTCAACTGCCCTATTTTAAACTGCACACACACACACACACACACACACACACTCAATATCTCTCTCTCTCTCTCATATTCCTTATCTTCCTTCTTTTATTTTTCTCTATAACATATACAGGGATTCAATATATATCTGTTAAATGAATTAATTTCTGTGGGCTATAAATTAGCATGCCCACATAAGCCATAAAAGAGCTCTCCATGGTCTGAAATGATGCTTAGGCTGGGAAACAGGGATTGTCTTAGGATGTGACCATTTTCTGTTCCTAATGGTGCTGCATTGTAGTGTGTCAGGAAGTGGTGTGGGAAGCATATCGGATCTTTCTGGATCGCATCCCTGACCCAGGGGAATACCAGGACTGGGTCAGCATCTGCCAGCAGGAGACTTTCTGCCTTTTCGACATTGGAAAAAATTTCAGCAACTCCCAGGAGCACCTTGATCTTCTTCAGCAGGTGAGTCTAAATGCTGTACATTTGGAACACTGCCCAAATAGCTCCAAGGCCTCTAGTCCCTGCCCCTTTCAAATTTGTTTCCACTGCATAAGGATTAGTTGAAGAAATGCTTAGAAATAACTGATAAGGCCTACAAGAATTTTATTTTTGCAAAATAGCATTGTACGGGCTGAGTGAAGTGAAGTTAAAGGGAAAAGAGGATGAAAATAGACTTTACCTCTTCAGCTGACATTTTACCCTGGTAAAATTACTTTTTATCTTTCTGCAGAGACTAAAACAGAGACACTTTCCTGAGAGGTAAGTACCCAAAATAGAGTGCAGCATGCACTTGACTTTTGAAAGATCATATAATGGAGTGAGACTGAGCTATTGTACCTTTAGGATATTATGTCAGCACTGAGATCTGTGTAGGTTATTCTGACAGACAAATTATGCATATATTGTGCTAAAGATAAATGAGTATATAAAGGGATCATGGATAGACCCTAACGATTGAGATAGATGTTGGCACTATGTTTGCAGATAAAATGGATTCATTTCTATGTGTTACGTATCTAATGTGTATTTTCACTTATAAGATATAGAACAACTAAAATAGTTTGACTTTAGAATTTATGATAAACTATTCATTACGTCAGAAAATACTAATACAATCAGAAAGTAACATGCATTTTGAACTCTCATTTGGTATTCTGTAAAGCATTAGTATTTCTCTAACCAAATTACCGAAGCACTGGGCTATACTCTCAACAAGAATTGAATATCAAATAAGAATCAAAATGAGAAAAAGGCAAGGAAAAGTACATTAGATAAAATGATTAAAGAACAGAAACAAACTCTAAACACAAATTATATACATTTATAGCATTTAGAAATCTAAATCTGAAGATAGTACTAAGAGAGACACAAATTTGGCTCTATGAATTACTGACAAGTCTTTATAATGCTTTTCACATTTATTCCTTCATTTCTATTCCCTTTGCCAACAACCTCTTCCAGGACCTTACTAATTTACACTGTGAAAAATGTCAAATATGATCTCCCTAATGGATTTCCCTGCCTCTAACCTCTTCCCCTCCTTAACTTGCATAACTGCTGCTGGATTAATAAGTCTGAAAAGTTCCTTTTCTTACATTGAGCCCTGTTCAATGACTTTCAAAAGATTCCCACATCTTCCTTTTACCCTTCTGAATATCCTCTGCTCACTAGTCCCCTCATGCTCTTGTGTACAGAAGGCTGAGTGGTAAGGATAAAACCACTCATATCCTTTGCCCTGACTCCCAGATAGGGCCAGCTGTTAGGGAGCACGAGATCAGAGACAGAGGATAGGATGAGGTAAGTGAATTTATCACCTCCCCTCACAACCAACTTGCAAAGTCTTTGAGGGCTGTTGTCATCCTTCAGTTTCATCTCAGCTCCTGTCAGGCAGCCTTTCCACAGATCCTTCTCTGTCTCAGGTTCATGGTAAGTGCCCTATTCTCTCACCTCTCCTAAACAAAGGGTGGTTTGAAGATCCCACTATTACCCACCCCTGAGTACTGCACTCGGCCTTGTGGTTGCTCTTTTACCCTTCCCACAACTTAATAAGTATCCCCCCTTTTTTTTAAGATTTCATTTATTTATTCATGACAGACAGAAAGAGGCAGAGACGCAGGCAGAAGGAGAAACAGGCTCCCTATGGGGAGCCTAATGCAGGACTCGATCTTGGAACACCAGGATCACACCTTGAGCCAAAGAGAGATGCTCAACCACTGAGCCACCCAGATGCCCCAGTAATCCCTTTTTTAAACTTTGTTCAAATTACCCCACAATGAGTGAGCCATCTGTGTCCTGCCAGGACCTTCATTGAGGCAGAGACCAAACTAATCAACTGAGGCCTTTCATCCCCTTACCTTGCCAAATTTGCCTCCATTACCCATGATACACTGTGGCCACATGCCATTCCTTACTGCACACCAACCAAACCCTACTCATCTGGACTCTGACCCCTAACCTTTCCATCTTGCCCAGAAGAACCTGCTTTTCCATGTTACCTATCCAAAGCCTACTCTCCTTGAAGCTCCTAGTGGAGTCCCACCTGGATCCCATGATGTCTTCACACCTGTTTGAGCCTGCAGCAATATCTTCCTGCTTTGAACTTTGTACTTTTTGGCACTTAGATTTGTATTTAACACTGCTTTACGCTATTTTCCTGTAAGAATTTAAACTCCTCAAGAGCAGGAACTGTTTTATATCTCTCCACCCACCACCACAGACCTGAGCAAAGTCCTCATATATTTTGTTAATTGATACTTCTACTGAGCCACTCTTTAGATATTTTTAAAAATTGTTACCAGAAGAAATAATGTAATTGAGGAAAATCTTAGTACTAGAGTATTAACTTTGTTCACATGACACAGAGATATTCACTTTTCTGATTTAACTATAGGATGATACTCCTCCATTTCAAAAAAATAAAAAATAAAGCAGAGGCCATCCATCCACGAAAAAAATCCAGCAGAATGTACCAAGATTCGATGGAAAAACATTAAAAATTACAGGAAACAGCTACCCAAGACAGAAAGAGAAAGAAATAGAATCATCCCACCCACTCCTGTGTCTACCAACATTGCTAGAAAGAATTTCTAAGGAGCAAGAGACAAACATTTTACATTAACTATGATTACTGAGTTGGGAAGGAAGGAAGGAAGGAAGGAAGAAGAAGGAAGAAGGAAGGAAGGAAGGAAGGAAGGAAGGAAGGAAGGAAGGAAGGAAGGAAGGAAAGCAGGCAGGCCTGTTATTTCAAACATTTCTAGAAAGACAAAACAGAAAATATTCTCACCTGAGTAGCCCATAAATCTGCCACTTTCAAATGACTTAAAAATAAAAGCCAGTGAAAGAACCCAGTGTCCCAGCTTCCCAAATTATAACTTCTGAGTGATGGTCTAGATTGCCATTAAAGTGGCAGAATCACACCCAATAGCAAAGGATGAAGAAATAGCATCTGAAACAGTGTCCTGCACAAAGTGGGCTATTGACTTGTAACCAATACCGTAGCCAGCACTTTAATAACTATTCCTCTTGGTTGTGTTCTTTTCTTACAGCAAAGTGAAACAAAAATACCAAAGTTATGATAGAAAGAAAAGAGATCTTACTATAAACAAAGTTTCTCTAAAGTGAAAAAAAAGGAAAATTATTTAAATCACAAATGCTGTAATGTTTGATATGGGAGCGCTATAAATATGATATCCATAAAAACTATTTCTTAAGCATATAGCATAAAACTAGCAGAAACAAACAAGTATACCTAATTCCAAAACAGTCTGTATTTATATTTAGTCTGTGTGCACCAATACAGTCCTCCATGTTTACATCTCTTCTGATTGGTCAAAGTCCATGCTAGGCCAAAGAATAACATTTTGTATACTCCCTCTATTAGGACTTTGGCAAAATTTTGTATGTTAGAAATACATATGTAGATAGTCCCACTGTTTATAGCCAATCTAGATGACTCTACAGCCAGAGACTCTACAGACTCTACACTGCAGAGGGGTGATGGTCTTCCCATCATCATGAGTCACAGAAAATTGGGTCAAATATATTGGTCAGGGCAGCCCGGTGGCGCAGCAGTTTAGCGCCATCTGCAGCCCAGGGTGTGATCCTGGAGACCCGAGATTGAGTCCCAGGGTAGGCTCCCTGCATGGAGCCTGCTTCTTCCTCTGCCTGTGTCTCTGCCTCTCTCTCTCTCTCTCTCTCTCTCTCAAACTCTCTCTCTCTCTCAAATAAATAAATAAATAATCTTTTAAAAAGAAAAACTCATCTGATTTAAATATATATATATGTCAACTATGACTATATTGTACTAACACACACAAGCTATAAGACCTAATAGCTTATAGTAACAAATCTTTCAGTGAGCTTCAAAAGATATCACTACTGCTACTCCTGTCTACATAAAGCTTGACAGAATGGGCCAACATTGTATGCAGACAACTATAACTATACCCTTCGATTTGCCCTTAGATATCTTCCAGACTGCCACTGCATGGCGCTGCAAACCTAGCCATAACTGTAGCAGGCAATGGTTGTGTCCAAAATAGAGATTTAATATACCTGCATTATCCAGAAATCTCCCTCTATCCTATTACTATAACCACCAGAGTTACTTTAGTAAATAAACTTAAGGACTCTCTGGATTTGCAGGTTTGAGGATCCAAGAGTTTAGCAAGAACATTCAGCCGTAGATCATGTCATGCAATTATCTTTGATGTCGAGGACATGAGTGCAAGCACAATGGGACTATGAAACATCAAACTCCAAAGACCAGTTTTGCTTACAATGAAAATGCTCCCCAGGACCCCATGAAAGATGTTTATGGAAAACCCTGGAATCAAACATAACTATTTTCAGGGGTTGTTTGAGTTTTTCTTTAATGAAAGTACATTTAAAGTTTACTTCTATAATGAAAAAATAGGAAAACCTAGTTTTAAAGGATTTTTCTCTAACTTTTAAGTCTATTGAGTATAGGAAAAGTAAATGCATTTCCCTTGTAGTTATCAAGCTCCTTTTTTACCACCTCTTCTTTTTTTTCTACTGTGGTGATAGAAAAGATGAAATATCTACAGAGGAGACATTAGGAGAGCCTGATGAAACCCCTGTGTTTTCTACAGGTAAGCTTAGATCTCCTCATTTACCTGCTCCTGAACCTTAATTCAAATGATCATGGAAGTATATTATTTAAAAAGCAATCCTTAATTGAAGTTGACAAGATTTATAATATACTTTCTCAAAACTAACTGATATTTCTAGCTTTATAAAATAATTTAAATGCATTGTATAAAACTTGGAAAATCTAGAAAAGAATAAACGTAAAACCAAATCACTCATTACCCTACAATTTGGAGACAACCATTACCAATATGTTCAAACAAGTTAATTCAAGATAAATATCTGTCTGGCATCCTTTATGTAGTCACAAATGGAAAAATTAACTGGATCACACTGGCAAAACCATTTAACTGTACTATATCTAGAATTGCACCAAACTAGGATAGCACCTAGAAGAGAAGAATGGAGAATTCAATTAAGATCAAAAGTATGAGTTCTATTTTCCCAAGAACATATTTATGTGACATTTTTTTAAAATGAGGTAAGAAACACCCCCCACATCTGTAAACTCCAGAATGACAGAAAAAGTATATGAAATTTTGACCTTGTTCTAATGTAAACCTCTCCAATCTCATTTTTGTGCCTGTGATGTTTTTCATTTCCACAGATGTTGTCAGTGTCTCTCTTGGACCCTTCCCTCTCACTCTCGATGACACACTCCTCAATGACACCAAGATGCCTACAATAGTAAGGAGTTCTGAGAGTCAATCTAGCTTTTCCCATGCCTGTTATTATTTTATTAGTAAAACAAGAAAAGAGAATGGGTGAACTGGCCGTTTAATATTACTAGTGCTGCATTTTTTATCATTCCAATTAAGAGTCAGTGACTTCATCCTATTCAGTATTCTTCCTTCTCCTAGGGACTGAGGGAAAAAAATAGATTGAAAGCTAGAATAAGGTGGGAAGAATTGCAAGAAGCAACTTAATTATAAACTCCAGGAAGGCAGGGGTACCTTTTCCCTCAGTACCTAACAGAATCTCGTATACAGCAGGTATTCACCAAACGCTAGAATAAATGAATGAATAAGCCTATCAATCAATCAGTCAAGTTCCTTCTCCACCAAAGTGTAATCTCATAATGACAGTAAGGGAAGAAGTTTTGCTTCAGTCATGGCCAGTGCGAATAGGTCAAACAAATATCAAAATGACTGAAATCCTGTGTGTCAAATGAGTGAAAATAAAAACAGTGTTCTCAAGGCAAAGAGGAGCACTGACCACACTGCTCTCTTTGTGTGAAAAGGCATGAAAGAGGAGAGGATATGTTACAGAATTTAATAGTGGTTATCCAAGAAGGGGGCCATTTTAACCACTCCAAAATCTTTGAGCCAAACACTTGTTGCTGAACCCAGGAATCTCTATTCCCTCTACTCTGGAGTGACAAGATAGTGGCAGCAGAAGTGGGAAGCAAATTCACAAGGGGGCAGGGGTATAGGGGTGACACATCAGAGCCTGAATCTCCTCTTACACTGCCACTGCAACCAGACCTAACTTCCCTGTGGTCTGCAAGACTTCACTAGCCTTTCCTCTCCTGGGAACCTCCCCTAGGTGATGAGGGCAAGAAGTTCAGTCTCACCAGCTCTGCATGAAAATTCGGGGATGAGAACCCTGCTGGTCATTCTATCTGGCCTATAGGCCAGATAGCTGTGGATTTGCTGGAACTATTGCTATGAACAAAGAATTAAAATGTTCCATTTTTCTCAAAATTACTATTCCATGAACAGTCAAAAGTGCTGTTGGAAAAAATTATTGAGATTAAACTTATTCACTATAAAATTTCAAAGATGACTTCAGTTCACCTTCTCTTTTCTCATATTACTTATATCCCATATTCTTCAAAATCTAATATGGGCCCCCCTTTCTGCAGTAAATATCCCTTGAACATCTCATTCCATATTCATCACTTTCTCCTCTTAACCTTTTTACCACCTGCACCCATCACTTTTGTTCAGCAAATGTTTTACTAAAATCCTCTGATGTGCCAGGCATTGGGATATGTGCCAAAGATCCTAAGACACACTTCCTGCCTTCAATATTTGTGTTATTGTATAATGCAAATAAGTACGACAAAATAATTTAAATGCTGTACTTGAAGATGGCGAATGTATAGAATGGAACAAAATGGTAGACCAGGACAGGTTGCAAAGGATGTAACCTCTAGTCATGAATGTTCACAAAGAGTTTTGGCATAAGTGGCCACATTTTTTTTAAACTTTGGGAGATTTAATGAATAATACTGGATTCAGGAGATTACATGTGGGTTGACAAGATTCGCACATAAAAAGACTCTAGGTGAATATGGCATAGGTATTAAATGAAAAATTCAAATATTATTCATTGCTACAAGACATTAGAGGAGGCAAAGATTTCTACCCTAAATGATCAGAGGAAATATTATTTTAAATGAACCATCAGATATTAGTAGGAAGTAAAAAAATGTGTGTGTGTGTGTGTGTCCCCATATGTTTTAGTGCTGGAGGTCAACATGGGGAGCAGTGAGGTGAGTCTCCAGTCAGGAGACTAGCACAAGCAATGTGCTATCTCATCAACAGTGAACAAGCTATCTGGTAGTCAACGCAGGGAGAAATGACACAGACTAAAATTGTTCAAACAGCAACAATTCCATTTAGAATTGCACCAAAAATAATAAGATATCTAGGAATAAACCCAAACAAAGAGGTAAAAAACCTGTACTCTGAAAACTATAAAACACTGATGAAAGAAACTGAATATGACACAAAGACATAGAAGGGCATTCCATGCTCATGGGTTGGAAAAATAAATACTCTTAAAACATCTATACTACCTGAAGCAATTTACACATTTAGTGCAATCCCTATCAAAATAGCATTTTTCATAGAGCTGGAACAAACTATCTTAAAATTTGTGTGGACCCACAAAAAAAACTCAAAATAGTCAAAGCAATCTTGACAAAGAAAAGCAAAGCTGGAAGCATCACAATTCCAGACTTCAAGTTATATTACAAAGCTGTACTAATCAATACAGTATGGTAACTGGCACAAAAATAAACATATAGATCAATGGAACTGAATAGAAAACCCAGAGATACACCCACACTATATAGTCAACTAATCTTCATCAAAACAGGAGAGAATATCCAATGGGAAAAGGACACTCTCTTCACAAATAGTGTTGGGAAAACTGGACAGCAGCATGCGAAAGAAAGAAATTGGACCATTTTCTTACACCATACATAAAAATAAATTTAAAGTGGATGAAAGACCTAAATGTGAGACAAGATACTATAAAAATCCTAGAAGGGAATACAGACAGTAACCTCTTTGACATCAGCCTTAGCAACTTATTTCTAGATATGTCTCCTAAGGCAAAGGAAATAAAAGCAAAAATAAACTGTTGGCACTACATCAAAATAAAAGACTTCTACACAATGAAGAAAATAATCAATAAAACTAAAAGGCAGCCTATGGGATGGGAGAAGATATTTGTAAATGGTATATATGATAAAGGGTTAGTATCCCGAATATATAAAGAACTTATAAAAAGTCAACACCCCAAAAACAAATAATCCAATTTAAAAAGGGTCAGAGGATATGAATAAACACTTTTTCCAAAGAAGACATACAGATGGCCAGGAGACACATGAAACAATGTTCATCATCGCTTACCATCAGACAAATGCAAAACAAAACTATAATAAGATGTCACCTCACACCTGTCAGAATGGCTAAAATCAGCAACATAAGAAATAACAGGTTTTGGCAAGCATGTGGAGAAAAAGGAACCCTCTTTGCACCATTGGTGGGAATGCAAACTAGTGCAGCCACTCTGTAGAACAGTATGGAGGTTCCTCAAAAAGTTGACAATAGAGCTAACCTATGATCCAGTAATTACACCACTGGGAATTTACCCAAATAATACAAAAACACTAATTCATAGAGATACAGGTACCCCTATGTTTACAGCAGCATTATTTACAATAGCCAAAATATGGAAACAGCCCAAATATCTATCAGCTGATGAATGGATAAAGAAGATGTGGTATGTATATACAATGGAATATTATTTAGCCATAAAAAGAATGAAATATTGCCATTTGCAAGGATGTGGATGGAGCTGAAGAGCATAATACTAAGTGATAATAAGTCAGTCAGAGAAAGGAAAATAACATATGATTTCATTTCCATGTGGAATTTAAGACACAAAACAAATCAGAAAAGGGAAAAAGAAAGAAAGAGAAACCAAGAAACAGACTGTTAGCTATAGAGAACAAATTGAGGGTTACCAGGGAGGAAGTGGTAGGGGGGAATGGGTGAAATAGGTGATGGGGATGAAGAAGGGCACTTGTCATGATGAGCGCCGGCTGTTGTATGGAAGTGTTAACTCATTATATTCTATACCTGAAACTCATTGGCACTTTGGTACTTTGTCAATAAAATTCAGAGGACACTTCTAGTTAATAAGATTTTAATTCTAAAAGCACTTGAGCTTTCATAATCTACTTCTTGAGACAATAGCTGTATGTTAGCTAACTGTAATTAAAATAAAAACTTTTTTAAGAATAAGATTTTCTACCTGGGCTTACTCAGAAGTTTAATAACAAAAAGAAAAAAATTTAATAAAAAATAAATAAAATTGTTCAGATTAGAGTCAGATTGTGGAGAGCCTTGTGTGTCAGGAAAAAAGTTTGGATTTTTATCCCTAGGTAATAGAGTATTACTGAGGATATTTTTCTTTTAACTTCCCATAGGTCCTAGCACTGTTCTATACCCTTACAGATGCTTAATGTGTGTTATCTCAATGAATGAATGAATGAATGAATGAATGAATGAATGAATGAGAAAGAAAGAAAGAAAGAAAGAAAGAAAGAAAGAAAAGAAAGAAAGAAAGAAAGAAAGAAAGAAAGAAAGAAAGAAAGAAAGAAATCTTTCTGTTAAACATCAGTAGTTTGGCAAGTGTGAATCTACATCCTTCATATGCCCAATTAAAGTTAGAGGCTGTGCTGCTGTCCACTGCCCATGGAAGAGAGGAGTTTGTGATAAGAAATGAGGAGAAACTACATGAGATTTGTCCCGCATGTCATTTTCTATTGGTTGGTCTCTTTTTTCTGCTTCCACAGCTCTATTTTCACTAATAAGAGAATATGTACATTACCAAAGATATTCAATTTTCTACAGACATGTGTTTTACTCTTTTAAGAAAGCTGTTCAGATTTCATGATTATCTGGGTACCCAATACCGAAAATTTGTCAAACCTCAAGTTTGAAACCCAGCTCTAGGCTTGCTCTGTACCCAGGGAGCCCAGGTGAATTCAGAGCGGTGAGACATTCCTTCCTGTTCATAGTCCAGAGGGCAAGAAGGATGACCCCTGGCCCTTGTGATCAGAGGTCAAATCCAGATCCTCAGAAAAGTGCTTCTCTTTTAAGCCACATGCCACCAAAGGTGGCCCAGATATGCCATTCCTTTTGAGAGATATTTCAAACCATCTCTTGACCTGTCAGTGCTTGCTAACTAGCTTCAATGTGAAGTTTAAGTACAAATGGTCTCATTAACCCAGTCTAGGCTCTTATCTTAAAAAGAATATATTAAGTAATATCTCAGCATCCTTAGGTTATTTTGTATAATCTGGTCCTCATCAAAGAGTATTCATAAAGTTACACAAGAATGTGGTACAATCCCAGTGATGCTCTGGCAATATATATGAATTATATGTGTGTGTATATATATGTGTGTGTGTGTAAATGCTTTCATGGAAAGCACATAGTCATAAAACTACAGTGTTCTCAAGGATCCTAAATAGTTAACTCATTGGCGCTTTGGTACTTTGTCAAGTACCAAAATTCAGAGGACACTTCTAGTTAATAGGATTTTAATTCTAAAAGCACTTGAGCTTTCATAATCTACTTCTTGAGACAATAGCAATATATATTATTTAATATTACCATATGCTTTTGGTTTATGCTAATAGATGATCCTTTATTTTTTTAATTTAGGAAAGTAAAGCAGAATCCACTAAGATATCTGAGGGCCCACTGGAGCAGAAGGTAGAGCTGAGCATCACTCTGACAAACCAGAGGTTTAAGGCAGAGCTCACTGACTCACAGTCCCCATATTATCAGGAGCTAGCAGAAAAGTCTCAACTCCAGGTAAGTGAACCCACCCCACACAACCACAGCCTAAGTCATGAATCAGAATCTGAGAGCCAGCAGCTAAACTCTTTGAGCTGATAGTTCCAACTTTTTATAATTAAGCATTAATTTTTAACCATTAGAAAGATATAAAAAACTGTAATAGGTCCAAAATGTTAGAGCACCTGGATCTCTAGAAAAGTATTTCTATTCCAGCATCTCTATCTTAAAAGTCACTTACATTTAGGGCTTCTTTAAATATTAGTAGGTTTTTAAATCTCCTTTAACTGAAAGTCATTAAGCACATAGTCTATACGTCTAAAGTGTTCATGTAAGCACCAACCAAGGAATATGCTGGGTTTTTTTTTTAATATACTGGTTTGAAATATTTTTTTAACCCGTATTAGTCTCACATAATATTTCCACTTTTGCAGTTTGATGCAATTTGAAGCCATGATATTTTTCATGGGTGATAGTGAAAGGCAGTTATGTTGTCCATGCCAGCCACTAAACTTAGGAGCTGCCCCAAGATGTCTTTTCTGTCTATGACCATCATCACCTCTGCCTGCCTCTTCATTCCCTGCAGGATGAATCCAAACTACTGTGCTGACAGGTCGCATTTCTAGGCCGTGCTAAGAGTCCTGCCTTCCTTTCCAGCCTCATCTTAACACTAGCTCCTCCCCCTCCTTTGCACAGAGGTACAAACTGCTTACAAATCTCTTCTCACCTTTAGCTTTTCCATAAGCTATCTGCAGTGGGTTTCATTTTACCAACTCATTCAGGGGAAGTCCTCTCTACCCATCCTGGGTTCAGTATCAATCCTCTGAGCTAACATACAGTGCCCGTTGCTGTCACAACATTTATCACCCTGTCTTGAGATTATTTGCTTACATGTCCATGGCCTTTGTTGTCTCCTTTCCCCCATCTTCACCCAACATCTTCATTACCTCCAGGTTCTGGGTATTCCCTTGAGGACAGGAAGGGTTTCTTTATCTCTGAAGACTTAGCTCCTAATACGGAGTTTGGGATGCAATTAACTACTCAGGAGTTGTAGAAATGCAACCAAAAATAGATGCATTCACAAGACAACATAACCATGAACTTTATTTATGGCTATCCCAAGCATCTCACACAGCATGGCCAGGGAACCCATAAGCCCCTACTTCTCATATGTGGAGAATTCTTTTTTTTTATAATAAATTTATTTTTTATTGGTGTTCAATTTGCCAACATACAGAATAACACCCAGTGCTCATCCCATCAAGTGCCGACCTCAGTGCCCGCCACCCAGTCACCCCCAACCCCCATCCTCCTCCCCTTCCACCACCCTGGTTCGTTTCCCAGAGTTAGGAGTCTTCCATGTTTTGTCTCCCTTTCTGATATTTCCCACTTATTTTTTCTCCTTTCCCCTTTATTCCCTTTCTTTTTTTTTTTAATTTTTATTTATTTATGATAGTCACAGAGAGAGAGAGTCAGAGACACAGGCAGAGGGAGAAGCAGGCTCCATGCACCAGAGCCCAATGTGGGATTCAATCCCAGGTCTCCAGGATCGCGCCCTGGGCCAAAGGCAGGCGCTAAACCGCTGCGCCACCCAGGGATCCCCTTTATTCCCTTTCTATGTGGAGAATTCAATGCTTACCTCCTCTCAACTGGAAAGAAGATGAATAAGCAAAAACTTTAAACCTCCAACCTCTTCCTGCACCAGTTTTCAGTAAATAAAATGTACAGAATCATTTCTACAAACTTGATAAGAGAAAGCATCAATATGGGGTGTTTATGAATCAGAGCAGTACTTAGACATGATTATTAGATCGAATGAATTAAAGAATAGTCTGTTAACATTCTATTTGTTCTTTGATCTTGTCAGAAAAATTCCTAGTATAGTCAGAATATCTTCAAAATTGGATAGTTAGCCAAGATTCAAACCCAAACGGCCTGGCACCAAAACTCCTGTTTATATCCATGATGCTATACTTCCTATTTTTCCTGAATAAATATATATGAGGCACAGATTTTTGTATCATCATCAAATAAACATGACCATTCTACACTCTGAAAACTGTATTAGCCAAAAGGCTATGTGTTACTTGGTCTTGTTCAGGAGCCCCACCACATTAGTCCTGCTAGTTCCTCTGCGTGGTCACTGGCTTCTCTGAAATGGAGCCCCTCTGCTTAGAGCATCTGTTCCCTTTCCAGGTTCCTGAGCAATCCAGACTACCTAGCAGCCTGCCAACACATAACTTACCAGCTCCACCACAGCCCATACTTGCATTAGCACAGCCATTCAGGCCTAATCAGGAATTAATGGACAGTGCTTTGCAGTAATTTAATTTCCACAATAAACCTAATGAGCAATTTAATACAAATGTCAAAAGGAATGCTTAGTTGTTGTGTGAATGCTTTCTCCTGTGCAAACATTCATGAGAACTCAACACGGGTGCCTTTTTATAGCCCCGTTAACGTACATTCCAGCAAGATCAGGGAGGCCCCTGTGCATTTAGTATTATTAATAAGGTTAACTGGGCACTTAATTAGCAATTTAGTGGTTAGCACTCCATGATTGGAAGGTCCCCAGAAGATTATTTAGCAGAATTAACTGAAGGCCTTTGTCATCTCCTCCCTAGATGCCTTCTGCACCCTCCTAAGCAGAGCTGACTCTTAATCAATCACAGGCAGGTTCACAGAGAGGACATGGACAATAAGCGAAATTCCCCTCCACCAGAGCCAGTGCTGTGGAGCACTCCTGGAGGGGAGGATAGCTCTCCTTGGAGATGTTCTCTGCTACCCATGCTATAGCTGTGGGCTTCTATGGAAGTCTGTGCTTGATTGATTATTTTCATCCGTATAACAGCAACTCTGATATTCTGGACAAGAAAGAGGAACAAGTCAGCGTCTGAAACTTCTGCTCTAGAAACTGCTGCTCACACTAAAACATTCAGTCCCAGGTGTTGTTACTGGAATGGCATGACAAATGCCTTGTGGCCCCAAAGCTATTTGTCACAGGAGGCCAGAAAAGACATGAAGCACGTACACAGCTCCTTCCTTCCTGTTGTCATAATAAATATCAGCTTCACATAACCTAAACTCCTAGCTCTCATCTGTTAAGCCTGTGGTGGGGGTGGTAGTGGAGGCACAGAAACTCATTACTCAGGCTCCCTGCACCTGACCCCAATGGGGGCCCTCATCCTGTCCTTCCTCTCATTGAGTCTTTCAAAAACAAGTGATTGAAGGCTTGCTCTGCTTTTGTCAGGCTCCATGGTATGTGACCAAAGAGGAAGTAAAAGAAAATTGGGCTATCAAGGATATAGTAATCCAATAGGAGAGATAGAGACTAAGTAAATCAATAATGCAATATCATCAACTCTTTGCCCATTGTGTGTCAGGCACTTATTAGTTATTTCTTATAGGAGCCTTACAAAATAAGTACTGTTATCCCTTTTTTGGCCAAGGAGATCAGATTCAGAGAGTCTAAGCAATAAACTCAAGATCTTACAGCTAGAAAGTAGCAGAACCAATATTTAAACTCAAGCCTACACAGCTACCTCATCACCTGAAAGCTGGGGTGGGGGGGGGCAACCTTCATCACTGTAGTTACTATATGCTCAGGGGATGAAAACTATTTTTAACATTGGTGCAAGAAAATATGATTTAGGAGGTAAAGCAGTCTGCTAGAAAAAGAAATCGATGACGCATTTCAAAGCCCAGTGTAAGTGTTTTGGAGATTATCTGTGCATCACTGCCCTAGTCCTTGGCATAGATAATGTAGAGTCAGCAGTAATTTTAGATACAGTGACAATGCAGTGGCATGTCGATGAGTTTAGAGAATGAAGAGAGGCACTCAAGGCAATTAAACAAAATTTGCTGAGTCCCTAGTATGTGGATGATGATCCACTAGGTATTGGGAGAGAGAGAGATGAAGATGAATAAATAAGACATGGTCCATGAGCCCAAGGAGGATAATCTCAGTGAGGGAGACATCATGTAGCTCATAGGCTGTTTTATGGGGCATACTGTAACAAGTTCTAGGGAGGTCTAGGGAGAAGAAATAATTGAGCCTGACTTCAGAGCTCTACAGATACTTTTCAATAGAAAATGTGTTTGAGCTGGCTGGCTTTGGAAGACGTAAGAGTGGGCAGTCAAAAATCAAAAGGTAGAAGTTGCATCTTGGGCTAAAGGGGAAAAAAGTCATAGAAGTCTGGAGGAAGTACATGTTGTATTTGAGGAGAGATAGACATTTAGTGCGACTAGAGGATACAATATTGCCCAAGGGGGTAATGATAGCAGGAAGAGCAAATGATAAAGTACTTGGGGAATGGAGGAGGTAGATTGTGGAGGGTCTTAAAAGAATTCTTATTAAAGAACTGGGCCTTCTTCAATAGGCAGTGGAGCCCATCAAGGGATTTTTAGAACAACAGATATGGAAGGATTAAAATGGGAAATAAAAATGTAGTCACAGAATGGCACTGAGAAGTCACTTAGAAAGTGATCCTTAAGATGGAAGAAGAGCCATTAAAAAAAAAAAAAAACAAAAAAAAAAAAACGCCACACTGTGGAAGAGAAACAGAAAATGCCACTGGATTTGGAGAGAGCCAAGAGGCAACAGCCTGAAGAAAACCCTCCCTCCTGGGCGAATCGGAGGCAGAAGCCATACTATAGTGAGTCAGGAGTAATTAAGTATAGCAATTGTAAAATATTCTAATAATATGCCTCATTAGCAAGGTCAAACTAATTAAGAAAATTTATTGCAAAGTCTGCATAAATCTACAAGTGAATCTAACCATTAGAGTCTGCTTGTACCATTTTATCTAGATACAACAGCCATTTTTATTTTAGTAACATCTTTAACATTATATTTTCCAAATAATTTAATTCAACTCAGAAAATGTAATAGTTATTCTGTCTATAAATAAAAATACTGTAGCCAAAAAAGTTTCTTCCAAGTACCACCTTAAAGTTATTTCATATTCTATGTAAAGTAACCATTAAAGCAGATCAGAATTACCCAATTGCAGCTTTTCTTTTTCTTTCTTTCTCTTTTTTTTTTTTTTAAAGAGAGTATAGTGTGGGAAGGGGCAGAGGGAGAGAGAAAAAATCTTAAGCAGGTTCGATGCCCAGCATATGGAGCCAATGTAGGGCTCCATCCCCCGACCCTGAGGTTATAATGTGAGGAGAAATCAAGAGTCAGATGTTTAACCAACTGAGCCACCCACGCACCCCTCCCCCACCAATTGCAGCTTTTAAATAAATACCAAAACACTTTCCTCTGGGTTTCAGAAATAACTAACAACAAAGAGTTTGGCCTCAATAGTTGCTTCAATTTTCCATTTTCATGTTTTTCCCCAAACTCATCAAAAGTGTTTAGGCTTTTTCAGTTACGTAAGATCTGACCCAGTAGATCCAAAGAGTGTTTCATAAACTTCTTTCTTTTTGCAGATGCAAAAGGTATTTAAGAAACTTCCAGGATTCAAAGAAATCCATGTGCTAGGATTTAGGTAAGTAAGAGAATCGGACTCTTCTCAATTTTTAAATTACTTTCTCCATATCCTCTTTTAAAAGCAGTGTCATGAGGATTATAAGGTTCCTTTCCCCCTAGTTGTTTAGCCCTGCCAATCCTGAAAACTGAATACATTTCAGATAAAGGAATTGTCTAATTAGAACATGACTCTACGTGATTTTTTAAGGGATAACACAGGAGGTGTATTCCTTCCTCCCTTTAGAGTCAGAAATACTACTCTCCACAGAGAACTCATCTGCTGTCCTTGGCAATGTTATTAACAAACCTCTTAGGAGAACACCTCAGTAGTGACAGGTCAAAAAAAGTAGCAATTAGTTACCTTGGTGTCTGATTGCTTGATTCCCTGTTGAATGCTAAATATCATCATCGTTTAAACAAATCAGGCAGACCTTGGAGAATCAGGTGAAACTAATAAAAAATAGTACCTTTGGGGATAAGGAAGTTGAAGGGGTATAAAGGGACAGAGGTGGAAGCAACACTTCCCAAAAATATTCCTTTTATTATCATTTTGACAGATGAACTGTGCAAAATGCATTACTGTGCAAAAATTATTAAATTATAATTTTAAATAAAGGGAATGAAATCAAAGAATGGTGCCATGCTAAAGCAGGGTTCAGTTATCTTCCCATGGCTTTTCTACGGGCAGGCCTATATCCACTAGCATCTCAACATTCTAATCTGGGTGGGTTCATGATTTTTGGCAAGCTTTGCATCTTCTAAGTTCTCATTCAAAACATCTACAGGCTGGGTCATAATATGATATATTTTTTTAATGTACCACAAGGAATCTGTCAGCCTTGGCTTGCCTGAATGAGAGCCCCTGCCCCAGGGGGGATTTGTAAAGTGGGTAGAAAAGGCCTCCCTCAAAGGACTATCTGGCCCCTCCATTGTTGTCCGAAATCTAGAGGGTGCCCAGAGCAAGTTTCCATGCTCACGAAGAATCGCTTCTGGGCAAGCTCCATGGTTTTTTTCTTTCCAAAGCTATCAGGCCCCTCTGATTTGTCTGACTCTAGAGAAAGAAAATATTGAAAAGTGAAAGTTATAAAAGATGAAACCCTTAATATGTACCACAGCAGACTCATTTTTCTTTATTTCAAGATGCTGTTCCACAATATTCCATGTGAAATCAGATGGATTAGAAAGAAATAAAAGGTGATAGTAGAATATTCTGCATAGATGGCAAGGTCTTCTAGACAAACCACTGCAGCTAAAGAGCAGATGTTTAATTTAAAGCTGAAGGAAATGATAGGAACAGTCCTCTTGGTGAATGTTCAAATTGTTCATTATGCCCTCCCTTCAAATAAATGAAAAACTAATAATAAAAAAAAATCTATTTTAGAAGAAAACAAAATGCTAGGATGATGAAATTTTGCCAGGTAAAAATAGTGTATCCACTGAAGCTGCATCTTTTCCATGTGTTTATCTCTATAAGACTTTATTTTTATTTCTACCGAAGATGCTTATAAAATAAATTTGACCATATATTCTCCATGATTTCCATAATGGAATGAATATTTAGTCAACCAGAAAATATATTGACCCTGAATACTATAAACAATATGCTTATGAGTGTGGCAAGCTTTTAATCATAACTAACAATGTTCAGAATATTGTAAAGTAAACTTAGTATGAAGGAAATCACTTTCTTGTGGAGCCAGACCCCCTAAAAACCTATGAGTCTCCTGATAATGTCTTTATGTCAGCTCATTGGTATGAAACCTGATCTACAATTTAATAAGTACATTTTTTATCAGTGACCTCATTTGATTCTCCCAACACAACTGGAAGTTGTGAGAACTTCTATTATTAACACAATTATAAGTATAAACGGAAAAATATCTACTTTAAATACTACTTTATCTTTTAAAACAAATATGGGAAACTATTAACAATCATTTAATCTGGTTAGAGGGTATACTCTTTCAAAGACTGATTCACACAAAGTTCACAGCACCTTTATTTGGAATAGCCAAGGACTGGAAACAACCCAAATGTCCATCTACAGAGCAATAGATAACACAAATTGTAGAATATTGTTACTGTAGTCTACTACTTAGCAGAGGAAGGAACTATTAGAATACACAACAATATAGGTTCATTGCAAAATAACTAGGTTGAATGAAAGAAACCAGAAGAAAAAGACCATATTATGACTCCATTTATATGTAACTCTGGAACACACAAACTAATCTATAATAACAGAAAACAGACCAGTAGTTGCTTGGGGAGGGTGAGACAGAATGGATAGGAGAGAAGGATTTCAAAGAGTCATGAGTAAACCTTTGGGAGGAATTAATTCTATTGTGGTAATAGTTTCACAGGTGTATGGTGTCAAACTTATCAAATTGTACACCATCAACATGTGCAGTTTGTTTCATGACAATTATATTGCAATGCAATAATTTTTTTTAAAGAGCAGGACTAGGGTCTTGGCTCAGGGTGCCCTGCCTCTCTCCAAACTACAAGCTGCTGCTGAAAGAAGCAGGAGGCAGGCCCTAAATGAATGTGTAGTTGGTGCAGAAAGAAGTCCCTCCCAGAGAGCAGCCCAGTTAGATAGTCATAGATTCTCCCCTGCTTCTACAGAAGGAAAGTAGTAGCAAAGTTTATTTCAGTCTTATTTTATCAAGGGATGAAATTTAAATAAATTCATACCCCAGGCAGAAAGAGCAACACAAATCCCATCACATGTGTAGAATGTCTTTGTCAACAAATATCATCTGAAATGTAAAACAAGAAAACTGAATATAGTCATAATATATAAAAACTGAATATAATTATAAACTAAATTCATATATATGTCCAGAGGAGTCCAAAATATATCTGTCAGTTTGATGACCAAATGGCCTCCAAATGGTGGCATGGCAAATGGGCCCAGGCTTGAAGTCAAGCAGGACAGGGCTTGAATCCTGGTTCTGCACCTTCCAACCAAAAACTCCTCCTCTGTGTGTGTGTGTGTGTGTGTGTGTTCCATTTTCTGTAAAATGGGGACCGTGTTGTTGAAAAGATTAAATTAGGATGCATATAAACTGCCTGGTGAGGACCACCCACTCAGTAAACAGGTGTTTATTTTTCTTGCAACCTGTTCTATGATGAATTGCACCATTCCCTCAAGGCTTACTGATTAAAGAAATTTGAAAAATAATCAGTCAACAAAACACCAGCTCCAGCATCCAGTCTCAGATAAATTACCTTCAGGATTAAATTAATCATTTAATGCTATTCAGAGGGAGAGAAATTCATTTATAAAATACTTTCTTAAAAAACTTCCTGGCACCAGCACCACCCAAAATGTAAGATGTATAGGATATAAATGCCTCCTCTTTGGGAAGAATATGAAGAAATCAAAGAGTTTAACAAAGAGAACCAAAAGTACATACAACCTTTGAACTAAGTCTGAACCCTAATCAGAAACATCATATAATTCTGTTTATTCCTGAGTTTCATATGGCTCTCAAAATTCCCATTCAAATTCTGATGACAGTTAATGTATTTCCTTCAAAGCTCTGGGCAAACATGGGAAACAATGGGAAAAAAATCTCTCTCTCTCTCTCTTTCTCTCTCTCTCTATTTCTCTCCCCTCCCCCTTCTCTCTCTCTCTCTCTCTCTCTCTCTATTTCTCTCCCCTCCCCCTTTCTCTCTGGTATGTGAAATGATTTAGTAAATGTCTTAATAAATTTCATAAAAATTCTCTCTCCCTTGCATGTTCCCATTGCATATGATGAAATGAAGACCAAAGAAAAGAAGAGAGGGGTAATTTGGACTTTTCTAATGTTTTGACATGTAGTACCTCCTTCCCTCCCCCCCAAATTTATATGCTGATATTTTACAAATAATTTTACATATAAAGTCTAAGATGAGCCAATGTCTTTTATTGGTGTCTTTCTTAAATAAGAGGAATTGATCAGTTATTCTGCAGTACAAAAAAATTCTTAAGTCAAAATCACTACGTGAGATAAGTAGGTAAACAATGATTTGATCAAAGTGTATTCTGCAAAACTCAAAATCTAATTAGAAAACCAAAAACATATTTCTGTGAAGCAAGCATGTTTTAACAACTTCTTAAATTCCATTTGTGATAGGAAATTGTCTGTCAGAATGCACACTTGTATAAGCAGCCAACCTTAGTCTGGAATAAGGCAGAGAAACTAATTTGCTCCTTAATTCCAAGGTCAGTTTGAATTGGGACAGAGCCCACTATACCTTGGAGAGCTCAGTAATAAGAATCCAGCTTTGGCTTCTATAATTGACTAGTGAAATAATGAACTGTAGACTCTGACTGATTATGTGGCCCAAAGAACTGCCAAGAGTACACATTATCAGTTCCTGTGGCCTTTAAAACTCTTTTGCATCCCTTTGTGTGGATTTATGGCATAAACTAAAAGGTGAACCTGATCCTAGAAAAAAGAGTTTTAGAGAATCCTATTTCATTCTTATATGCAAAAAGGCATTTAATCAATAAATATGATAATAAATATGGCTAATCATATACTACTTCCCTTTTTTTCTCATACCTTTCTTCTAAGATGTTACCTTAAAAGCAGCTTGAGGGAAAAATTATGTTTGATTTACAATTTTGTTTTTTAATTAAAAAATATGTCTTGAGGGCAACCCCAGTGGCTTAGCGGTTTAGTGCCGCCTTCAGCCCAGGGCATGATCCTGGAGACCTGGAATTGAGTCCCACGTCAGGCTCCCTGCATGGAGCCTGCTTCTCCCTCTGCCTCTCTCTCTCTCTCTAATAAATAAAATCTTTAAAAAATACTTCTTGAAAGAAGTAGAAGAGAAATAACCTTAAGAATCAAAGCTTTGACTTGGTTACAATATGTACATACTACTGTCCCACTGCTGTATCCTATGCTGCTATTTCATAGACCTTCCTAAAGAAGGCTATTTGTAGATAAATGACGATTCATCCTTCTTGCTGATTGGAACTTCATGACTTTACTTATAAGGCCACCAAAAACACTGGTGAATAATAGCATCTCTTGAAAATTAATGCTTTTTCATAAAGAATAAAGTAAAAAAATCTGTGATCACTTGATTCAGTTAGTATCCAGTCTTCAAGCTGGACTTAACCTTCATCCTGACATTCTATCTAACAACTAAAATATACATCAATTCAAATTTCAAATTCCTGATAAGCATTTAAACGAGTTGAAAAGTGGAATATTCTTTAAGTGCCCATCAGAAAAGAGGATGAAGTTGTCTGGAATCTTTGTAGCACCTTTATGACTCTCCTTATAAAGCATGTAACAATGGGTTTGGATGGTATGTGTCCTCTGCTGTCTATAGTTCAAGCTCCGTAGAGACACGAGTTATGGCCATCTTTACGAGAGACAGTGCAGAAGTAAAAAGCCCTGCAAGTGACCACCTGTCTTTTGATTCCAACAAAATTGAGAGTGAAGGAGTCCCTCAAGGAATGATGGAGGAGGAAAAGCAACCAGAAATCTATCTCACAGCTTTAGACCTCAAAAAGCTGATCAGCAGAGCACTAGAGGAAGACAAATCCTTGGATGTGGAAACAATTCAGTTCACTGATGGTCAGTTGGTAATTTCATAATTCTGGTGTTACCCTCATTCTGACAATGACATTAGGAGGTGTGAATGCCCATGGTCACCGTCATTTCAACTTGGGCCTTATAGAGTCAATCATTTCTGTGACAGGCACATCATGAATAGTGTCAGTTCTCTTTCCTCACTCCAACCTGTGTCTCATTTGATGAGCCATTGGTTGATACTTCACATCAAGAATAGGTCTAGGAGAAGCCCAGAGTTTCAGTTCAACAGTTCAACTACAGTCATCCAGTGGAGTCCAGATGGAAAGAAGCACCCATGAACAGTCCTTTTGCATTGGTATAACCCAAACAGATTCCCTCACCTAGCAAATTGTTTGAGTCCCAGAAGGAAAGAGATGGCACATTCAAATTAGGACAACATGAGGAGAGTTTGATAAAGGAACTGTTTATAAAGTTTTTCCTAATACACAAAAGAATACAGAAGTTCCCTGTTACCAGAAACAGGAAGGCCTCATTACTACCTCTAGGCATGAAGGGTTTGCCTAATGATCTAAGCCTTTCCAAGTGGGCAAAAAGGCATTGATATAGTCTATATAAGTCAACCTCCCAGAGCAGAAAATAGCAGGGAGAGGAGAGGAGAGTGGATCTAAGAAAGTCAACAAGATCATCAGGCACACCCAAGATTCTCAGAGGTAGTACCTGGAGGGACCTATGAGCCTAGCAGCATAGAATGCCCAGCATTCTTGGCATGATAGATGGACACTAGAAATGCCATTTTAGTATGATATGGCATGAAACTGGTATTCTCTGCCAGTTCTATTTCTCTATTTTAGATAGTCAAACTCAACACTGGAAAACATCTGGGACCACATGCAAAGCAAGGGAATCTCCTAGGCAAGAGAAGGTAAGCTTCAGATTCATCTTAGAGACCATCTGGTACTCCGGTTTGTCTCTGTTCAACCTTCTGGGATATTCTGAGAATCAGGTTTCAAGGTAGAAGTAGGATTCTGTAAATGGTCCTTGGTTCCAGTGCTTATTCTAGCTATTTCTTTTTGTTAGCTTCATTATAACTTCATCCCCACTGGCCTAACCAATCAACCTGCATGCCTGATCCAAATATATACTATAAAATTAAACACTTTAAAATTCCACTTTAGTGACTATTCTTATCGCATAAATATACAAGATGTACCCCTTGCATCTGTCCTTTAATATATTATTCACAACAATGACCATTAGTTTATGTGATGCTCATTTCTTAATGATTTGCTATACAAGTCCTTAAAAACTGATTATAACCACACTTTTCAGCCTTGACTATTTTAGTGCCCCAACCACAAAAGAAAAAAATAAAAAGAAAGAAATACTCAAACCTTGTGATTTTTCACCTGCAGAATTTTGGGGGTTATTACCAGGCTCTGATCCTGACTTCCACTCAGTGCTGCCTACACTTCTTACTGATAACACAAAGGTAAGTGAGTTTGCTGTTCTTTTGTTCTTCAAATAGGAACAAAGCCTCAAAATCTTCCATCAAAAAAACTTTTAAAAATCCGCTTAAAGACAGAACAGAACAAAATCTTCTTTGCAATGCTAATTATATTTTTTCTGTTTTTTACAAGCAGTACTTTGTTGCCCCCTTCCAATTTCTGTATTAATAAAATATAATACAACTTACATTTCAAATATCGTAAAACTCAAAGTTTTCTTCAATGTTAGATCTTTGTTTCAGTTAGTGTCAGGATTTTCTATTTTGATAAAACAAACACATGTTCATGAACTGAAAAGAATACTTAAGGCAGAATATATAATATTGACTTTCAGAAATAAATATAAACATAAGCATGCTTTATGAGCTTGTTCTTAGGTCTTAAGGTCTTACCTATAGTTATTTATGATGGTTTCATAAGAATAATGTCTTCAAAACTAAAAATAATAAATTTTGTAATAATTTTTGTATTTCATTTAAAGCTATGTCCATTTAATTTATATCAAAAGTTGTCATTGGGGTATTCATAAGTGGAAGTGCTGACTAAGCTCTATTTGTTCTTTAATGAATGAATGTGTAAATTCAAATATGATAGACAATTCAAAGTATTTCAGGATCCCTGGGTGGCACAGCGGTTTGGCACCTGCCTTTGGCCCGGGGCACGATCCTGGAGACCCGGGATCGAACCCCACGTCGGGCTCCCGGTGCATGGAGCCTGCTTCTCCCTCTGCCTGTGTCTCTGCCTCTCTCTCTCCCTCTCTGTGACTATCATAAATAAATAAAATTAAAAAAAAAAAAGTATTTCAGTTATTAGTTAATCCTCCCAGGCAGACTCAGTTAGCCAAGAAGTCAACTGATCATATTTTACCACTGTATCACTGCATGTTTTCCTTTCAGGAAAAATTTCTATATCAGAACCTGTGTCAGAATCCATAGTAAATTCAAGTCAGCTACAAAATGATTTGACTAAATTTAAATGAAAAAAATACAAAGCGTAGCCATTCTGATGTACAGGGAAATGTCACTTCTCAACATCTGTCTTTCTCAATTCATTCTTCAGGATGCTACTTTGAGTCCAGAACTTCCTCTTGGTCAATCCGGGTTTGAGACATTGGACAAAACAGGACACAGTATACCTGGTGAGTTTTTTATCACAAAGTCTGTGTTAGCTCTTTGTGTTCCTCTATGAGGAATCCATCTATGACACTACCTCAAAGACTAGTGGTAAAGTCATCCTCAACTCAGGAGAAGGTTTCCTCATACCAGCATTTCCAACTGAAGAGCAATCCATTGAACCACCCTCTTCTGAAGAGGAGGACACCCTCTGTGCCCTTCCTTTGGCTCTAGGCCCTAGGCCCACAGAGAGCACTGACACCCCTTTCCTGATGGATCTAGTGAAAGAAGCTGAAACCAAAACAGTACCAACTGCTGCCCACACAGAACAGTCATCTCTACAAGCCTTCAAAACTGAGAGACCATCAGGATAAGGTAAATCATAAGGCCCACGTCCACAACAAGGGACTATGGCAACACAGTATTAGGCCCTTACAGTCAATATGTGTATTCTGTTTGCCACGTACAGGCTGACCATTCATGCCATCTGTTTTGCTACATATGTTTCTTTAGTGACAATTAGCTCATGTGTAATTGAAAAATAAGGATGTCAGTAAACATTGAAATCCTTTTGGTTCACTGTTGAATTTCCAAAACTGTTCATTTCTGAGGCAGTAGAGTTCAACTTTATCACAGTTAAAAAGGAATTGTTAGCAATTTATGAAGACTTTAAGAAAAAAATGAAATTCTGCAGCAGTCTTTTTTTAGTGCAAGAAGGAGCTAATTTAGTGACTTCATGAACCCCTATGCTTTCCACTTTATACAGCTCTCTGGTGAAATTATACATAAAAATGTCTTTAAGGAAACATGAACCCTAGGATATAAGGCTGATAAGAATGAACTGTGATTCTAAGTGCAAATAACAGAGGAAATTTGTTATAGCTGACTTTTTAACACAGTTTTTCTTCTGTGTTTAAGAATCTGGTGTTTTGTTTGTCTTTTTTCCTTATTCATTTGTTGTTTCTTAGATTCTACATAAGAGTTAAATCATATAGTATTTGTCTTTCTCTGATTTATTTCACTTAGCCTTATACACCCTAGGTCCATCCATGTTATTGCAAATGGCAGGATTTCATTCTTTTTATGACTAATATTAATATGACTATATATATATGTGTGTGTATATATATATATACACACACCAGATATACACATATATCTTCTTTTTTTTAAGGTTTTATTTATTTATTCATGAGAGAGAGAGGCAGAGGGAAAAGAGAGAGAGAGAGAGAGAGGCAGAGGGAAAAGCAGGCTCCATGCAGGGAGCCTGACATGAGACTTGATCCCAGGTCTCCAGGATCAGGCCCTGGGCTGAAGGCGGTGCTAAACTGCTGAGCCACCCAGGGTTCCCTATGCCATATCTTCTTTATCCATTCATCTATTGATGGACACTTGATGAACACTTGCTTCTATATCTTGGCTATTGTAAATAATGCAATAAACATGGGAGCATATATATCATTTCAAATTACTATTTTCATTTTCTTTGGGTAAATACACAGTAGTGGAATTACTGGATCATATGATAATTCTATTTTTACTTTTTTGAGGAAACTAGTGTTTTCTACAGTAGCTGCACTGACTTGCATTCCCATAAGCAGTGCACAGGATTACTTTTTTCTACATCCTTGCCAACACTTATTTCTTATGTTTTTTTTTTTTTATTTTAGCTATCCATTCTGACAGGTAGAATGGCTAAAGTATCTATCTCATGGTGGTTTTAATTTACATTTCCCTCATGATTAATGATATTGAGCCAACAATATGTCTGTTGGCTAACTATATGTCTTCTTTGGAAAAATACCTATTCACATCTCTGCCAATTTTTTAAATTGGATTATTTGGTGTTGAGTTGTATAAGTTCTTTATATATGTTGGATATTGATCCCCTACTGAATACATTGTTTGCAAATATCTTCTTTCATTCAGTAGGTTGCTTTTTTGTTTTATTGATGGCTTAAAAAGGAAGTTTAAAATGGAGGACACCCTCTGTGCCCTTCCCTTTTGTTTTATTGATGGTTTCCTTCATTGAGCAAAAGCTTTTTATTTTGGTATAGTGCCAATAGTTTAATTTTGCTTTTGAAAAGCAAAATTAAAATTAAATTTAAAAATTAAAATTAAGTAAAATTAAAAAATCAAAATTAAAATTAATTTACTTTTAATTTTGCTCTAGAAAAAATATTTCTAGAGCTGTTGCCAAAGAAATTACAGTATTATGGTTGATGTTTTTAATAGAATTGTTACTATTTTAATTAGGTTTCTCTTTACAAAATTCTATGGGTTTTGAATGTTCTACCTCGGTCCTATTTTCCTCATAAACTCTGTGTGCAATTAGTATTCAATCTTGTGGAATACAAGTTTTTTCTCAAATGTATATATGACATGAGAGCAGAACCACCTATAAAGATTATATATGGCTTACATGATTACCAGTGAATAAATGTGAACTGCATGATATAATTATCTACTTCTGTACTACAAACCATCCCTGAAGTTTGTGGCTTAAAACAGCAATCGTTTATTTTGCCCGTAAGTCTGAAATTTGGGTAAGGGTTAGTGAGGACGGCTCTTCTCTGCCCCATGTTGTATGACCTAGAGTATTTTTTTTTCCAATTGATTCACTCACATGGCTGGCAAATTAGTACTCAACCACAACTATTGGCTGGTGGAGGGGTGGGTGGCTTATTTCTTTCTATATAGGTCTCTTTAACAGGGCTACTTGGGCATCCTTAAAGCATGGCAGCATGGGTTTAAAGAGTCAGTATTGCAAGAGCTGGAAGGTGGAAGCTGCCAATCCTAACAGCTCAGAAATACTTCCTCACATTCTAATGGCTAGACAGCCATAGAGCTCATCTTAATTCAAGAAGAGGGGACTTAGACTTTTTCTCTTTATAGGAGAAATATCAAAAACTTTATAGCTATTTATAATCCATGACTATCCACATCAACCACTATTTTGACTTTCAGATTATTTAAACAATGGTTGTAGGGGTGCCAGAGTGGTTCAGTTGAGTTAAGGGTCTGACTCTTGATTTTGGCTCAGCCTATGATCTCAGGGACCCAGGATCAAGTCCCATGTTGGACTCCACACTCAGTGGGGAGTCTGCTTGAGAATTTCTCTCCCTCTCTCTTTACCCCTCCCCCTGCACTCACTCTTACTAAAATAAATAAATCTTCCAAAAAATTAGAAATAAAAAGATTAAAGTTGTATAAAACAAAACAAACCTTTATAGTAAAATGGTTGATAGTAAAAGCTCGCTGGATTCCTTTCTTTCATTATGATATCATAAAACCTTATTAAAGTCAGCATTTCAAGTAGATTAATAAAAATGATACTACATGTATGATGACTGTGCTATTGTATTTTCAAATTTTTTTTACTATTCTCATTATATTTATACATTCCTTCCACTCAAGATTATACTTTAGAAGACTAAAGCTGGAAGGAATCTTAGACATGATCTAGTTAAGCTACTGTGCTTCATGGTTAAGAAAAATCAAAGCTAGAAATGTGAAGTGTCTTGTTCCAAGGTCACACCATAGCTGGTTGCAAAACCAGGACCATCTGTCAAGTGTCTTCCACGCACTAAATTATGTTTGGCATAACTACCCCATCATTAAAAAAAATATTCCCTCAAACTTGCTTTGCCTTTTACTGCAGCTTCTTTAATCTCCATTTTGCTACACTGTAATTTTTTTTTAAGTTTTACAAAGGTTTCACCTCTAACTGTACATTATAAGGACGCGATTCCACAAAAATCACAAATGGCTTCCTAATTAATCAATTTATCAACCTCATTTCCATCTTTATTTTACTTGATCTTTCTGGCAAGGGCTCCTGTCAATAACTCCCTTCTTGAAACTCCTTCTTCATTTGGCTTCCACAAAATGACTTCTTGATTTTCCTCATATTTCCTGACTCCTCCTCATCAGTCTCCTGCACTAGAGCTTATTGTTAGATTTTTTTTTACAATTTGCTTGTTAAAATCCTACCTCATTCAAAAAAAGATTTATGATGATTTACAGACATATAGGAAATACAATAAGATTTTATTTTAAAGAATTGAAAAAAATGGAAGAAAAGACAAAGCAAAAAAAAAAAAAAGTCAGATGACTCCTGGAATAATAAAACAATTTTGGAACTAGGTAGAGGTGGTGTTTGTACAACACTGTGAATTTACTAATTCACAATTACTGAATCATTCACTTAAAACTTTATGTTATATAGTACCTCAATAATTTTTTAAAATCAGATGACTCTGTAGGGGAAATTGTATACAAAATTCCCCTACAAAATTGTAGGGGAATTGTATACAAAAGTTCTTTAAGTTTGCTTTGGGTGGCTCATGAATTTACCTCTGAATTTCTTAGCACTTCCTTCACTGGTGAGACATAATGAATGGCAAAGCCCAGTTCATTACAGCATTTTTGTGAGGGGCTAGGTTCTGACAGTCTGCCTTAATTCAAGGATTGATTTTAAAGTATCTAAAGGGATGAATGTGCTGCATAACTTTTAGTCAATGCTCCATAAATAAAAATTATATCTCATAACTCAGCTTTTGATTAGTATTGATCAAGAAGCACTGCATTTGCTGACATGGGCCTAGAGTGCAAATATTCTATGTTGCCAATTAAAGACAGACTCATATGCTTTCATAATCAGCCTAGCTGGGGAGAGAAATGTCATGTCTTAATGAAAAATGAAGAAGGGTTCCTAACTAAGAAGTATCCTAATAAAAAGGCATTCCCCTTATATACATGGAAATGGAGGGGGGGTGAGTGCAGAACATAAGCATTCTAGACAAGACCAAAGCTTCCTCCCTCATAAGATAGTTCTGGGTCTCTCCTATGCACAGGTAAAATGACAACCAGGATTCCAAGGTTCCTACACCATGGTATTACTGAGATAAATTTAGCCTGGAAAATTGTTAAGGTTAGTGTCACCAAACACCCACCAAGCCATTAAAGTCTCAATAAAGCACTCATAGAAATCTCTCACTTTAAGCAGTTTGACTTGGTAGTTAATCCCTTGAGATAAAGTACTTGCAAAATATGCCTCTAGAACGCTAAATGAATTGGTATCTTGTATAAAATTCTAAAATCTCCTATTATTAACATCTTGGGGAGGTAGTTGATCCTAAGCCACTCTTTCTTACAGAGTCAATTAACTATTAAGATCATTCTTATTTCATAAAATGAGTCATAAAATATAGGAAAAGCTCAACATCCTGTCTTCCTCATAACATGCATCCGACCTGTTCAAAATATTATTAATTTTTTTGTAGTTTGGTTTGGTTTGATTTGTTTTAGGTGTGTGTAAGCAGCAATGTATTTTTATTTTCACTCATTAGAATGATCATCTGATCTATCAAAAGAAAAGCTCTTTAGTGTTCTCCTCCCAAATTACAAACATTTTCATTTACTGGACATTCCATTTAAATTGTAAGCCAGATCTCTTGATGAATTGCAATATTTTAAATAGTGAAAAAACAAACTTCAGGCAGAGCTATTCTGCTATTGGACATTGTTCTGTCATTTATTCCCCTGTATTAGTCAGGGTTCTCCAGAGAAACATAACCAAAAGGATATTTGTATCTATTTCTGATTTTTTTTTTAGAGAGGGAGGGAGAGAGTGGGAGAGCAAGAGAGAAGGAGGAAGAGGAGTAGAAGGAGAGGGAGAGAGATTCCCAAGCAGCTCCACACCCCAGCACAGAGCCTGATGCAGAGTTCGATCCCACAACCCTGAGATCACCACCTGAGCAGAAATCAAGAATTACATACGTAACTGACTGGGCTACCCAGGCACCCCTCTGTATATCTGATTTAATATTAGGAATTAGCTTGTGTTGTTATGGAGGCTGAGAAGTCCCAGATGTACCTTTAGCTAGCTGGAGACCCAGGAGAGCCAATGGTGTAAAAATTCCAGTCTAAGTCCAAAGGCAAGAAAATCAATGCCCCAGCTCAAACACAGTCAAGCAGAGAGAGAGAATTCTCCCTTACTTAGCCTTTTGTTCTATTCAAGCTTCCAACTGTTAGATGAGGCCCATATTAGGGAGGACAATCTCCATATACTCTTCAAATGTTAATTGCATCCAGAAATTCCCCCACAAACTCACACAGAATAATATTTAACCAAATATCTGGGCACCCCATGGCCCAATTAAGTTGACACATAGCATTAGCCATCATGTTCCATCTAGGTAATACATTAAAATTACCACACATTTCCAAATTTTCTGTCTCATCTCAGCATTTGACTCCACTGAAAGGAATCAGTGAGATGAGCTAAACTGAATGAACTCAATAGAGAACACGGCTGTTAAAGTTCTACAAGACAGATTCAGTCTGTCTCCATTTTTTGCAATATTGTCAGTGTCCAGCCAGATGCTTGGCACATACTAGGCAAGCAATTAATATATGTTGAGTAATTGAAGGAGTAAGGAATGAATTTGTATTGTAATACCTCCATGAAAGTCAAAGTTGATAGGAATAATTTGATTATTTCCCTTTTTGCTCTACCTGCTAAGAAGCTCAGAGAGAGCCAATTTAATGATCCAGAAACAGTAGTCTGCTGTCTATTCTGGTCATACCACTCACCACTGCCAAAATATGCCATCCATATTCATGCTTCTGTGACTTTACACAAATTATTTTCTCTCATGCCTATCAATCCCTGTAATATCCCTCCATTCTTTTAGCCTGATGACCTCCTACTCATGCCTTACATTCCAGCTAACATGCCACCTCCTCAGAGCTCCCTGAAAAGATTCATAATTACCATCTGTTTCCTGACTCCATAACAAAAAAGTATTTATACTGCCATCAAACATTTACCACTCAGTACCGAAATTATTAATATGCATGTCTGGTATCCCTTCAAGACTGAATTTCTAAAATGAAGAACATGCTTAAAAAGAAAAAAAATAAAAACCTCCTGCACTGAACACAATGTTTGTCACATGATTGGGGTTTTGTAATTATTTGTTATTATTGTCAACTTTAATGAGTCTATCACTTTTTAAGTCTCAGACTAAAAACACCTAGAAGGTACACCCTACCTTGTGTCACTCCTGACACAGCTAGAGACAGCCTCACATGTAAGGTGATATAAAGTGCAACTCCTCATTGGTAAATACCTTTATCCAGATAAGAGTGCTGAAGAACTTTAGTTAGCTCCACTATATATGATATATCAACTACCACACTGATTAATGTGCAGGCATGAAGTGAAGGAAATATGCAATCAGCCACTTCTCCTAGCCAAAAACTTTTCATATCCTAACTCTTAACCATGAAGGCCTGGCAAAGATGTTCTTTAAGTTGCCCCACTTTAGGATGAAAGGACAATAGTTAGACTTGGAAAGATTTCTAAGAAAAACTCAGCTGAACTTTAAACTACCGTGGTCAACATTTTTCCTTTCCTTCTTTGTATTTCCAAATTGAGGATCAAACAGTAAGTTTCCCTAGTAGGACTATGTTGCTGATAAAAATTGTTCAGAGATTTTTGAGGAAAATATCATCTGAAGGAAGGAATGGCCATTTGCCTAAGGCTTGCAATTACACTTGGTCCGTAGATACAATCTTCACAATGCCCTGAGAAAGATTAAAAGTGAATTGAAGTCCTTCCAACTCTCTAATTTAGTAATTCTAGATTTTACCCAGATGTCAAGTGAGATAGTACGGGAAGTTCAGCGCCCTGCCCCAAACTTCAGCAATTCCCAAGAAAATTTGTTTTCTCACTCTCTGCCCCTTATGGAACTGATATTACTCTACTTCCCTGCTGCACCATGGTCAGCCCTATTCTCTCAAAACTCCCTTGAGTGATCATTCCTTTTCTGGGCTTTTCCCAATTCCCTCCCCAAGTTATGATCCTATTTTTTATGCAAAATAGTGGTCTGTTTAATCTAACATTTTACTGAACTGAGACCATATTTCTAAGATAAATTCTCCCAATCCTTCAAGAGCAGGAGCAGGTAGAGGCAGTTGCCATTAGAAATTGCATCTTTTCCTTCCTCCCGCCCTCACAGTCTTTCCCTTGAACACACGTATGTATTCAGAGGATGCTAGATACCAAGCAATTTGCAGTAACTCTTGGCAACTTCATCTCACCTTAGTGCCGCCATTGCTTCTTCTTTCTTCCTCCCTCAAGGGAACTCTCTTTTTCCTCCATATCACTTAAGTCTACTCTCTGGTTTTATCTCAGTTGATGCTAGTACACATTGATTTTTTTTTTTCCCAAGAGCTCCATAAAGGTTCCCTGCACATCTTTAGATGAGAGACCGGTCCATCACAGGTGAATTGCAGTGCCCCTGTAAGACACAGAGCCAAGCAAATCCTTCAAGTGCTAGTATACCACAGAGTAAAAAAAAAAGATTTCAACAAGTTCACTTAGTTAGTAGTGGCTCCCTGGGATGCTGTGCTTATTTTATTCATTCAACAAATGTTTATCTTGTGCTCATTAGTTACAGGGGATAAAATAGTAGCTAAAGCATATACTCTGTGGCTGTCATGGTTTGAGTCTCCCACAAAAAAAAATCCTGAGATGAGGATTTGATTATAAGGAGGTGTTTTAGAAATGATCCCAGGAAACCTAATAAAGGAATAGGGAACCAAAACAGGAAAAGGAAGGAAACCAATACAGCTTCATGACCACTGGAGCTCAACTGTGGTGTGCTGGTGAATGTTTAATAATCAATCTAAAACAAAAAACAAAAAAGTGTGATACATATGTGTACAAAAGTTTATTATAAAATTTGGCTGATACAAAGGATATGTAGTGCACAATATATAATATATATATTCTTTATTATCAATTCTATATAGCCAATTGATTTTCCTAAGGAAATAATATTTAAACTGAGATGAGATCTGAATGACAAGAAGACAAAAAACAAAAATTGGGCAGGGACAGTGAAAAATGTTGTGGGCAGAGGGGGGTAGGGGAAGCTGGAAGTAGCATGGCATATTGGAGGAAAGTGAAAAAAGTCAATGTAGCTACAGCACAAGGAGTCAGAAAGAGAAAACAGCGAAGTTCTAGAAACTTTTATAAGCCCTGTTAATAATCATTAAGAGTTTTAAGCAAAGGAATGACACATCAAATTTGAATTTAAATAGATTTTACTGCATTGTAGAAAATTGGCTGGAGGTGAAAAAAATGCAAGCAATCAATTAGAAGAGTCTTAACAACAATCTGGGCTAGAAATGTTGATAGCTTGGACTTGAGTGATAAAAGGGGAAATGAACAAAAGTGAATTGATTGAGTGGTATTTAAGAGGTAAAAATCATTATGAAGAATTCTGAAGCCATGAATAGATTCAGCAAGAAAACCTGATCTGACTAATGAGGAATGTCTGTTATAGGCTTGTCAGTGGGAAGTAGTAATATACATGACTACAGTGCCTGTAATAGGCTAGTGAACTGGCTTTGGCCTTGCCTCTTAGACGTCCAAATACTTCCTTCCTGTTACCACTTTATGGTCATCTGACAAGTAAGCACAGCCTTGGAGATGCCAGCCTTTTTGGTTCTCAGATCCTTGACATGCTCACTTTTATCACTTCCATCCATTTTTGTTAGCTTCGATTTACATAATGAGGAAGATTGATAAGTATCCATTATTTGCAATGCTTTTTGATCGATCGGTCCAGTATTTTACAGAGAAAAGTAGAGGCCGAGAAATCTAAGAAACTGTGTTGCACAAGTAAGTAAAGGTAACGATTCATAGGGATTAAGGAATTCTGTTTATGACCTGCTTTAGGAAACTATTTCCAAGAGTACTTTAAATCTATACAGCTAGTAGCACCTATGAGGACTTGATCCTTCTATACATCCCAATATTGAGGTTCCATTCTAACAACCCACTCGTTTTTGTTTTTATTTTTTTAATTTTTTTTTAAGATTTTATTAATTTATTCATGGGAGACACAGAGAGAAAGAGGCAGAGATACAGGCAGAGGGAGAAGCAGGCTCTACACAGGGAGCCTGACGTGGGACTCCATCCCGGGACTCCAGGATCAGGCCCTGGGCTGAAGGCAGTACTAAACCACTAAGCCACCTGGGTTGCCCTGTTTGTTTTTTAATTTCAGTTTTGGTATCTGTCATATTTTTCACTTTTGGTTTAGCATCTGCACTCTCTTCCCTTCTCATTTCTTGGAGTGGCTACTAGCAAACTGCAGTTGTATATGTATTTTGGGACTCTCTCTCCTCCCTCTGTGCTTTCACTCTCTCTCTCTCTTTTCTCTCTCTAAAATAAATCTTTAAAAAAATCTTAAAAACCTATCACCCATTATTACATGTAGACAATAGAGAAAGTTTTCAGAAAGAAAGGTAAAACAAAAGGAAGAAAGAGATTAAAGTAATATTGCATGGGGAAAATATTGGAAGTAATACATTGCCATCAATAATGCAACCCGATCTTTAGGATAAGAATGCAATGTTCTGCAATGCTTCCAAGCCCTAGAGTGAGGGATAAATTAAAATTTCATATTGGGAAACTGTTATTTACAGCAATATCAGAACTTCACCATGGTTGTTCAAACAAGCAGAGAGAACAGCTCTAAAAAGGAAAATTAAGTACACACTAGACTACAGTACACTTTCCATCTATTTTCTTTATTCAAGAACTACACATATTAAATATGTATTTTACTCAGTGTAGCTACACTGTCAGCACCTCACCAGTGCCAGAAAACCAGCAGCCAGCAGCTCTTGGCTCAGTAAGAAGTGTGCCCAGAAAGCACAACAGCCTCCTCACAGATTACCTGGACACCATCTTTGTTCTGTTTCCTTTCAAACTTGGTGACCCAGAAACAATGAGAACAAATGTGTTGAGCTCTATTCGTAGATCATACCTCAGTGAAAGACAGCCCTAACAACAAGGAGAATGTCTCTGCGTGAATAAGCCCTTAAATGAATATCAAAATTCATCCATTATAACAACTTTAACAGAAACCTTAACTTAAGGATGCCTGGGTGGCTCTGTGGTCAAGCATCTGATTCTTGATTTCAGCTCAGGTCATGATCTCAGGGTCCTAAGATCAAGTCCCACACTGGGCTCCACTCTCAGTGGAGAGTCTGCTTGGGACTCTTTCTCTCCTCCCTCTGTGCTCTCTCTCTCTCTTTCTCTCTCCCTCTCTCTCAAATAAATCTTAAAAAGAATCTTAAAAACCTATCACCCATTATTACATGTAGACAATAGAGAAAGTTTTCAGAAAGAAAGGTAAGACAAAAGGAAGAAAGAGATTAAAGTAATATTGCATGGGGAAAATATTGGAAGTAATACATTGCCATCAATAATGCAACCCGATCTTTAGGATAAGAATGCAACTTTCTACAATGCTTCCAAGGCCTAGAGTTAGGGATAAGCTAAAATTTAATATTGGGAAACTGTTATTTACAGCAATATCAGAACTTCACCATAGTTGTTCAACAAGCAGAGAGAACAGCTCTAAAAAAGAAAATTAAGTACACACTAGACTACAGTACACTTTCTATTTTCTTTATTCAAGAACTACACATATGAAATAGGAACAATGTAAGATTTTATGTATAAAATAGAAAGAGTACTTAAAATTTTTTTCTAGACTAAGCATATATGTATAACTGTCTTAGGTCATAGGAAAAGAAAACCAGTGAGAAGCAGGGGCATCTCCTACGCGTGGAGCTGTAAGTGGCCCCAAAGGGAGTGTAGAACTTTGCCAAAGAAAAGGGAGAGGGCCCTCCAGGTAGAATAAGTTTCTTGAGAAAAAAATGCAAAGGCTGGAGTATGATTCAGAGAATACAGAGAAATAAGTAGATAAAGGATATGTATATAAGCAGGGCTTTAAAAGTCAGAAAAAAAGTTTCCTCTCAGTTTTCAGGAAATAAAAGGAAATGATGAAAATGAGGCTTAGGAAAGTTAGCCTGGCCACAGCTTGGTGGATGAAAATAGGAGAGTGAGGGATTTTGTCTCATATCTGATGTAAATGTTGAGGCCCAAGGATGAGGATAGAAGCAGAGGAAGAGGGGACGAAACAAGAGATATAAAAGATTTTATTTTAAAAAATGAAATAAAGTTTAAATATAAAATAATACAAACCAGGACTACTTTTTCTTTAATTTACTTTCAATTTAATTAATTAATTTATTAATTAATTTAATACATATGGTGTATTATTAGTTAAAGAAGTAGAATTTAGTGATTTATCAGTTTGCATATAACACTCAGAGCTCATTACATCATGTACACTCAATGTCCATCACCTCATTACCCCATCTCCCTGGCCACTTCCCCTCCAGCAAACCTCAGTTTGTTTCCTAGTTAAGAGTCTCTTATGGTTTGTTGCCCACTCTGTTTTCATCTTACTTTTCCTTCCCTTCCCCTATGTTTATCTGTTTTGTTTCTTAAATTCCACATATGAGTGAAATCACATGGTATTTGTCTTTCTCTGACTGACTTATAATTCCCTCTAGTTCCATCCATGTCATTGCAAATGGCAAGATTTTGTTCTTTTTTTAAAGATTCTTATTTTATTTATGTATTTGAGAGAGAGAGTGCACATGAGTGGGAGGAAGAGGTAAAGGGGCAGAAGGAGAGGGAGAAGCAGACTAGACTCCCTGCTGAACAGAAAACCTGATGCCAGGCTCGATCCCAGGACCCTGAGATCATGATCTGAGCCAAAGGCAGACACTTAACTATCTGAGCACCTAGGCACCCCAATATTTCATTCTTTGTGATGGCTGAGTAATATTCCATTGTATATAAATATCACATCTTCCTTATCCATTCATCTGTCGATGGACATCTGGGCTCTTTCTATAGTTGGGCTATTGTGGACATTGCTTCTATGAACATTGGGGTGCAGGTGCCTTCAAATCACTATGTTTGCATCCTTTGGATAAATGCCTAATAATGTGATTGCTGAGTCGCAGAATAGCTCTATTTTTAACTTTTTGAGGAACCTCCTTACTGTCTTCAAGAGTGACTGCACCAGTTTGCATTCCTACCAAGAGCATAAGGGGTTTCCCTTTCTCCACATCCTCACCAACATCTATTGGTTTCTTGAGTTCTTAATTTTAGCCATTCTGACTAGCGTGAGATATTATCTCATTGTGGTTTTGATCTGGATTTCCCTGATGCTGAGTGATGTTGAGAATTTTTTTATGTATCTGTTGGTCATTTATATACCTTCTTGGAGAAATGTCTGTTCAGGTCTTCTGCCCATTTTTTGACAGAATTCTTTGTTTTTTGGGTGTTGAGTTTGATAAATTCTTAATAGATTTTGGATACTAGTCTTTTATCTGATAAGACATTTGCAAATATCTTCTCCCATTCTGTAGGTTGCCTTTTTGTTTTGTTGACTGTTTCCTTTGCTTTTTATTTTGCTAAGCTTTTTATCTTGATGAAGTCCCAATAGTTCATTTTTTTCTTTTTGTCCCCCTTGCCTTTGAAGACATATCTAGGAAGAAGTTGCTACAGCCAAGGTCAAAGAGGTTCCTACCTGTGTTCTCCTCTGGGATTTTGATAGATTCCTGTCTCACATTTAGGTTTTTCATCCATTTTGGATTTATTTTTGTGTATGGTGTAAGAAAGTGATCCAGTTTCAATCTTCTGCATGTAGCTATCCAACTTTCCCAACACCATTTGTTGAAGAGACTATCTTTTTTCCATTGGATATTCTTTCTTGCTTTGTCAAAGATTAGTTGACCATAGAGTTAAGGGTCCATTTATGGGTTCTCTATTCTCTTCCAATGATATTTGTGTCTGTTTTTGTGCCAGTACCTTACTGTCTTGATGATTACAGCTTTGCAATAGAGCTTGAAGTCTGGAATTGTGATGCCACCAGCTTTGGTTTCCTTTTGCAACATCCCTTTGACTATTTGGGGTCTTTTCTGGTTCCATACAAATTTTAAGACAGTTTGTTCCAGCTCTGTGAAAATGCTGATGGTTTTTTGATAAGGTTTGCATCGAATATGTAGATTGCTTTGGGTAACATAGACATTTTAACAATATTTATTCTTCCAATCCATGAGCATGGAGTATTTTTCCATTTCTTTGTGTCTTCCTCAATTTCTTTTATAAGTGTTCTGTAGTTTCAGAGTAAAGATCCTTTACCTGTTTGGTTAGGTTTATCCCAGGTCTGTGATGATTTTTAGTGCATTTGCAAGGGATAGATTCCTTGATTTCTCTTTCTTCTCATTGTTAATGTATAGAAATGCAACTGATTTCAGTGCATTGATTTTATATCCTGTGACTTTGCTGAATTCCTATATCAGTTCTAATAATTTTTGGGTAGAGTCTTTTGGGTTTTCTACATAGAGTACTCATCTGCAAAGAGCAAGAGTTTGACTTCTTTGCTGATTTGGATGCCTTTTATTTCTTTTTGTTGTCTGATTGCTGAGGCTAGGACTTCCAGTACTATGTTGAATAGCAGTAGCGAGTATAGATATCCCTGTCATGTTCCTGACCTTAGGGGAAAAGCTCTCAGTTTTTCTAAACCAGAGACTATTTTAGATAATAATGGATGGAGAAGGATGGGTTGACATGTCTGGATAACCACTGGGTTGAACACCTCTATGATCATCCATGTCGTACACAAGATACCAAATTTCTTCCTACCCTAGAAGTTGAAGCTTAACAGAACACAAGAACAATATATTCTCTCTGTGTCCATCTTTCTCCTCCCTCTTTCCCTCCTTCTCTTTCTCTCTTTGAAAAATCAGTACAAGTCAGACAATAGGAGTTTTCTAATATATATTAGGAAGCCCCACTTAAGTGATTAGAATTTTACATAGAGGTAAATTGAATTTTACATAAGGTAAATTAAATGTTCAGTATACATATTAGTCAGGGTTCTCCAGAGAAACAGAACCAATAAGATGTGTGTGTATGTGAAGAGAGGGGGTGGGAGAGAGAGAGAGAAAAGAGTCAGAAACAGATTTATTTCAAGGAATTGACTTATGAATTGTGGAGGCTGGCAAGTCTAAGTCTGCAAAATAGATGGGCAAGCGAGAGACTCAAGGAAAAACTCTGCTCACAGAATTTCCATTTCCTCTGGGAAGGACAAGATTTTTTCTTTGTTTTTTGGGCTTCTTTATTAAGGCTTTCAACTGGTTAGATGAAGCCCACACAAAATATAGAGGAAAATCTGCTTTACAGAGATTTTGAAATGTTAATTTCATCTGAAAAAATACCTTCACAGAAACATCTAGAATAATGTTTGACCAAATATTTGGATACCATGCCTAGCCAACTTGACACATAAAATTAACCATTACAGTATGTCTTAAGCTCTCCATAGTAGGTAAAATAAAACAAAACAAAAACAAAGAGTGCTTTATCCACTAGATCAGCAGGAAAAAAAATCCAAAGCCAGAGCTAGAACAAGAAGAATCAGGTCATAATCAGACCATTCATCTGGAACAAAGAAAAAACAGGGCCACCTGATGGAATGGCCTTAATCACAACATAAAAGATATATGTCGTTAGTGATAATAGATAGTTAATATCTGTGGAATTGGAAGGAACCCATGGTAGAAGAAGGAACAAGAAATACACACCCAATAATGGAATGAGACTAGAGAGAAAGTTGTCCAGAAGAAAGCCATGATAAGAGAGATACAGGGTGACAAGTCTAGATGGACAAAGTGGCATCTAATCAATTCCATAGTCATCCATTCCCACCATTTATCACTTTCCAGCTTACTAGGATACGATGCATTCATAGCTATAAGGATCTCTGTCTCAGGATCCCCTTATGTTGACTCACACAAGGTTATAGAATTAGAGAAGGAACGCAAGTGATTCTGTCCCTCTTTTATCCACTTTTACAGAGACTATGGAGCACAGGTCATGCAAATGATTTGAGGCCAGAGAGTAACCAGGAGCAGACTAGGTCACTTTAGAGACTACGGGGAAGGAATGTCACCTTGGGTCCTATTGTGGAGAATTATAGGTTCATAATATGATCAGCACTCTAATCAAAGAAGCATCTTAGCAATCCTAAGTAGAAATAGGAACAACATTTATAAAGGGAATGGAGAACATGGAAACTCCCATGAATAGTTTATTTTAGATTTTAAGTTTTTTTTTTTTAAGATTTTCTTTATTTATTGGAGAGAGAGAGAGAGAGGAGGAGGAGAACAGAGGGAGAGGGAGAAGCTGATTTCCCATTGAGCAGGAAGCCCAACACATGGCTCCATCCCAGGACCCCAAGATCATGAGCTGAGCTGAAGCCAGACACTCAATCAACTGAGCCACGCAGGCGCCCAGATTTAGTTTTTAATTTTTCAGAAGATGAAACTGTTTCTCTAAAATGTTAGTAGATTACAAGTTACATGCAGTGGTCAGTTTATAGGAGGGGAGTCTACACAGATAACTGGGCAAACTTTTGTAATTGTCAGGCAGTTCTGCTCAAAGTGACAGGTCCTATCCTCCACCTGGCCTTAACAATGTAAATGTCAGGAAATTAATCTCAGAAAAAAATTAACATCTTTTGACCACTGAGTAAATAAAAAAAATAAGAGGATTTTGAGTTTCTTTTACCTCTATTTTTCTAGCTTGGCAATGATTGAAGTAGTGGCAATGATTGAAAACAACAACTCTCCGATGCTGGTTGGCAAGTTCTTTGTGTTGTCAGGTTAAGTAGAATCCTTGCCAGAGTGTGCATATTAGATTTATGCTATTTGTAATGTTGAAACAAGTGCTAATCCACAAGAATTTTAACAAAATGCTTACTAAATATCATCCAAGGTCAGCATTTACAAAACTTACCAAACTTTATTTATAGGGATGGAACAAATTAAAGCATTTGCAGAAAGATAAATAAATATGTCTATTTGTATTTATCTATTTGTTGTTTTGAATGAGAATATGTTTAGAGTTTAGGGAAATTTATCTCTCTAGATTCTCCATTGAAACCTTCATTCTGTAGGATGACAAGTTTCCTGTTGATCAGACTCTTTACATGAGAGTTTGCCATAATTTTCATAGGTCTTTCAGTTGCATGTTTGTGACATTCTTGAATGATCTTTCAGGAAATTTCTTCAACTTGGAAAGTCAGAGTGACTCAAAAGTATTAAGCAAATGATGTGTGCCACTTTTTGTTTTAATCTTTTGAATGTTAAATTTAAAAAGTAGTAGTTGAGTTACTTGGATGGCTCAGTTGGTTAAGGGTCTGCCTTTGGCTCAGGTCATGATCTCAGGACCCTGAGATTCAGCCTAGCATCTGGCTCTCTGCTCAGTGAGGAGCCTGCTTCTCCCTCTCCCCCTCCCCACTGGTCGTGCACATACATGCACTTGCACTCTCTCTCTCTCTCTCTCTCTCTCTGTCAAATAAGTAAGCAAAATATTTTTAAAATATATTTAAAAAGCTGTAGTTGGACACGATGCTTTGTAATCTTCAAGATATAGAGCAAGAAATATAAGTGTTGGGAGACCTGGGCAGTGGAGAGGACAAGGAGGGACCAGAAGAAGGACAATGAGATAGGAAGAATACAACTGAAATAGCTAAAAGGGCCTTTTAAGTGTTGGTAATACTTGTTTTAACTATAGGACCTGGAGAGCAGCAATAGAGAAGCTGAATAAGGGGAGAGATCTTGGGAATATAACAGTAGGGGGATGTGCTGGGCAGGAAGGATAAAGCATCGATCCTGGGGATGGAGGGGCCCCCCAGGAAGGGAAGCTGACTTGCAGCTGGAGTGTGTCCTTGGGAGAAAGAATTCAAGAAAGCAATGCTTGATCAAGAATCAGGAGTTGGGGACACCTGAGTGGCTCAGTAGTGGAGCGTCTGCCTTTGGCTCAGGGCGTGTTCCTGGAGTCCCGGGATTGAGACCCACACATCATGCTTCCTGCATGGAGCCTGCTTCTCCCTCTACCTATGTCTCTGCCTCTCTCTTTCTGTGTCTTTCATGAATAAATAAATAAAAATCTTAAAAAAAAAAAGAATCAGGGGAGAGCACCTCCTCATTCAGGGAAAAGGAGAAAAGCAGAACTAAATCAAGGAAACAGACTCACTTGTAAGTTGGACAGACACACTGATCCTGTGCTGTGTACCTGTAACTTGCTAGCTTGCTTATAAACTTTACTAGTGATTCCAGCTTTGCTCTAAGAAGCTGAGTGTTTGGAATGACTGTCCATGGAAGTGAGAGTAAGAATATTGAACCAGACTGAAGTCCAGAAAGAAGAGACCCTACCCATCTTCCTGGGGGATCACAGAGGTGGTAAGATGACTGGGAGGCCTTTGCTGAGGGCCTGGCTGCATTTTGTCCAGGTGAACCTTTTCACTCAACACCTCTCCCAGTGAGTGTTTCCTCTTTGGCAAAAGGGAAGTTTGGCATAACTACAGAAAACCAGGAGTACTGTGATACCTGGGTTCTAACTGCCGTAATATTCATTACGGAAAACGGAACCTTGGCTTGGCATGACTGATGGAAGAGTTCCCTGAATTCTTAGCTAAAAAAAGAAAGAGAAAAAATGATTTTGAAAAATATTTTGGAGATTTAATTATACATTAAAAGTCTCATTTCTGGAGCAACTTAATAATCCATTGCTTCATCATTAACAAAAGATATGAAACCCTCTTGTTTTCATGAGAATCATCTGTGGTTTTGTAGGTTTGTGAGCTTGTTTTGTTTTTAAGTTTGCAGCCTTCACACACAAACTAATGAATTCCTTGACTCATTTCTCCTCAGAGAAGCTTCATTTTCTCTCCTCATTGCTCACATTGTTTGCTTCCTCTTACAAAGCACAGGATGGACAAGAGATCCAGTGTGACATCGTATGCAGTTTGTAGCAATATCCCTGTAATACTATCTTTTAGCCTTCATTATTACATCTACTTTACTTGGTGATACCAAGTTGTATTACAAGTGTCATTGTCTGGTACTCGGAGGCCATTTTTCCAATTTCCAATTTTCTCAGCAAACTCATGATCTACAATAAAGATTCTTTTTTTTTTAAGTAGGCACCCCATGCTTAGTGCAGAGCCCAATGGAGGCCTTGAACTCACAACCCTAATATCAGACCTGAGCCGAGATCAAGAGCCAGATGCTTAACCAACTGAGCCACCCAGGCATTCCCTACAATAAAGTATCTTTATGCAGATTTCCATATAGATCCCTGTCTTCAGTGGCCTTACCACCAATTCAAAGCCCATTTTCTCAGGATTTGATGGACTACTTTTTTCCTCAGACCTTATTGTAGTAATTATTAAGACCTCCAGTCTATCCTGAAATATCAGGACTCTTTAGAATCCTGTTGCATGAATTCCTGAATGACTTGCCTGATCTTTTCTCTTTCTTCTTCCTCTCAACCTAATCTCAACACCCATTCTGTGCATGTATAAAGTATAAGACCCAAGCAGGACTGATCTGAGAGACAGTGAGCAAGACACTAGTCTCAGGCACAAAATTTCAAGGAAAGCAAAAAAAAATCTATAATCAAGATCATATTCAAAAGCAAGATTTCAAAAACTCAGAATAAATGCAAAAAAGCCATGAACAAAATATCAAAATTTTAAATAAAGATAAACCATTACTTATTTTACAACCTTGCATTGTTGTATGACATGAAGTCATTTCTGGTCTGCCCATAGTTTCTGCCTGCATGACCCCCTTGTGTACTCCTCCAGGCAGGCTTTCAAGGCTTGACCTGGTTATAAACAGATTGCAACAACATGGAGCTTCACAAATAGTCTGCTTTGGGATTGTAGTGCTTTTGTTAACTTTGTCTATTTGATTAAAATATTAGAGGATATTTTGATAAGTGTATACAGAGGTGCCCATTTTTCCTTTTGCCTTAAGATCCTATAGGCTCTGCACACATGAAATTAAATCTTGCTAAAACAAGATTCTACAGTTCTACAAGCAGAACTGCTCTCCGAGCTTTGCCCAGCATCCTGGTGCCAGATAATGGAGTGGTAGGGTTAATGATTCAGATAATGATATAATGGTTCAGATAATGATATAAACAATATAAACAGGGGCATTTATAAGAATGATGAAGAATTTGTTGTAAATCACTTAAGCATTATTTTGGATGAGAAATGTATTAATTTTTCCATGCATTCATTGAAATATAAATACTCTGTGGTAGAGTTCTGGAATCAGCTTTCTATTTTCCCTTTGCTGATGACTCAGTCCGTCTATTTAAGATTATAATCTCTGATCTAGTCTCACCTGGAAAATGTTGGCTACACAATGCATATTACCTGGACTGGCCAGGTGATTCTGTTGCTCCTTGTCTCCTCACCCAGCATTGTGTCCCGGGCCCCTGTGCTCTCTGCCCACTGAATCCCCCTGCCAAAGCCAGAATTTCAAAATCCTTTTTTGTGGGAAGTGTCCCTTCTTTAGTTGACCCATAGCAGTCAGAATCTAACTAGAAAAAAAAAAAAAAAAAAAAAACAGAAACTACTTCAGGCATGAGGTTGCCAATTTTAAAGGTCAAAACAGTCGAACATTAGCAGTATGTAATGGTTCAAACTATTATTTATAAGAAAGGGACTTTAATATGGGGAATTTGTTACTCAGATAGAAGAGGAGCTGAGAAACCAAACAAGAGAGGTTACCCAGAGATTAGGAAGAGGAGGCACTGCTACTGCCCTAGTCTAAAGAGATAAAAGCAGCAGGTGTTTATTACCAGAATCTAGGAGCCAGTTTATCTGGGGAAAGCTGGTAGCCTGGAGTGCCTAATCCAGTGGGAGCTGAAGACACAGAGGAGAGACTGTTGTTGCCAGAACAGTAACTTGTGGCACACAGGGAGAAGAAATAGCCCCCACTTTTTCCTATCCCTACCTGCCAGTGCTCATATTGGCCAAATCTATCCAGAAACTAGATGGTACAGAGGACTCTGAAATGTAGCATGTATAAGGATTAGTGCCCTCGTCCCACTTTCCTGAAACCAAGGAGAAGAAAGAGCAAGGAATGATTGAGGGAAACCCAGCCCAGGATGAGCTCAGAGCCCAATTCATAAGGTGTCCCATTATCAAGTAGCAATGTGGCATTTGGAGTTACATCATAAAACATTGTTCAGGCATCATCAACCAAGAGCCCTTGCTATCCACTCATTCCATTTCCAATATTGTGGGAACCACAAATACACAGGTCATTGTACTTCAGAATTATCTCCTTATTATTTGAATTAATAAAAAGAAGGCTGTCTCCCTTATATTAAGTAATTTTAAAGTTGCTACGGAATTGCTTATTTTCCCATGGAAATATCTTCTTGTGTGCCCAAATCTATCAGTTTCAATAAATTAATAAACAGTATAGTCACCTAGGATAGTTCCCATTTAGTGCTGACATCTAGATGTGGTTGTCCATTTTAGCTGCCCTTGAATTGAAGCAATCTCTATCTTTCTACAGTAACTCTCAACCATTATCTTGTCTTCCTCTGCCTGAGACAGTCTGCAGATAAATGGATATATGGATGAGGGTGGGGGTGGATGGGTAATAGAAAATGGATGGATGTTAATGATAATGATAATGTCCTTGGATTTTAAATAAGGAGATGTTCCCAGCATTTTTTTTTTTTTTTTTTTTTTTAGTGGCAGTGAGACTCAAAGAGTGCTATGGTTGGTTGATTCAGAGTCATAGGTGCAAACTGTAAACCTCATTAATGTAATATTTTATCTCCTAACCATAGTTAAAATGTTAAAAGTAGAAGAAGATGATTTGCTTAGAAAGATAGTAATGATTCAGGCATTCTTCACTGCAGAAGGAGAGTTTGAATACATTTTCTTTATTCAGATAATAAATAATAAGCTGTTGCCAGAATTATTCAGATTTTCTCTTAATGCTCACATTCCCTATGCATTCAGCCTTTGCCGGATGCTATAAATTCTCCCCACCATCACCACCTGCAATGTCCTGTGGAGTTGAATTTTTTAATGAGTTAATGTTAATATGTGATTAGGCTATGATTTCTTCAAGCACAGTTCATTACTCTTAATAAATCTTGTGAATTCTCCAAAATCTGTTGTTAAATGAAAGTATATGAAATACCTACCATATTTTAGGTGTAATTATCAATACCAAGAACATGAAATTAACAAAATGCACTAAAGGCAGTTCAAGTGCTTTTTGTAGATCACTTGGGGATGAATAATGGTTAGAAATTTGACTTTTAAATAACTCCAACTGGAACTATTAAAGTATTTTTTAAATGTTCATGCTTCTAAACTATCTTTTAAAAACAGAAATTTAGAACCAGTCTCTTTCATTCTTCCCTTCTTTGCATGTAATGATTTCCTCTAGCTAGTAGGATGAACTCTAAGAATATCCTCAAAGTATGTATTTACAGGACCAAGTTACAAAATGTATTGAGGCAGGAAGTGAATGCTCTAAGTAGCTGAAATGCAAGTATCTTCTGCAGCCATAACTTGGCCCAAACTATGAATAACGATCATAACTAGTTCTCTTCCAATGGGAGATTTATATTCCATTAAGAAATAAGCAAAAACAGGTGTTAGCCAGCTTGAATTGACAACATCCTGGAAATTCAAACATGTGTTTTAACATGTATTTGCTTTTTAACAACTTCTATAAATATACTGCACGAAATGTCATTTTTTTTCCAAAATGGCATTCGTTGATATAAAAAGCATTTTAAATGTCAAATGGAAGAACATTTCTAAAGGAACTTCAGTGTGATCACATTATGAATTTCTTATTCTTCAGAGTACAAAGCTACTGCCTAAAGATGAATTTCCTTGTCTATAATTAAATTAATTCTAAAGAAGAATTCCCCTCTTGCAGACTTCACAGATTTTGGTATTAAGTGTAAATGTTCATGTAGCTCTTCCTGACTCAAGTCTTTGAGGCACCTGTGAATCAAGCAAATATAAGGCTTGAGGGCAGAAGAACGGTGTTGTCTGACAGCCACCTCAGGAGCAGATCTGGGCTGGGCTTGGGTCTCTGTAAATATTCCCATAATAACCTATAGAACCTTTCCTTTACCAGCGTTCTGAAACATTTCCATAGATCAGAATCCCCTGGAAGGCTTGTTGAAACATAGAGTGCTGGGCTCTTGCCCCAGAGTTTCTGATTCTGTAGGATTGGGATGGAGCAAACTTTCCTTTCTAACAAACACTCTCTGGGGACTCATGCTGCTGGGGGTGGTGGGCACACTTGGAGAACTACTGCTCCACTGTGACAGCAACCACTATGACTGACATTTGGACTTTAACATTTTCAAAGCTCTTTCATGTCTTTTATTTTATTTTATTTTATTTTTGAGAGAGAGAGAGAGTTCATGAGAGAAAGTGGGGTAGAGGGACAGGGAGAGAGAGAATATTAAGCAGGCTCCAGATCCATCAGGGAGCCTGATTTTAGGCTTGATTTCACAATCCTGAGATCATGATCTGAGCCAAAAATCAAGAGTTAGACACTGAACCAACTCAGCCACCTAGTTGCCCCTTCATGTATTTTTATTTAATTAACTTCTGAATCATCCCATAAGATGTACAGGATAGCTAATTCTCTCATTTAATTGATTATAAATGAAAAACACTGAACCTTTTCCTCCTCTGTCTCACTGAATACAACAATTACCAATGAAAGTGCCCAAGCTGGAAACCCATAATCACCCAAGACTCTCCTCTCTCTCCACCCACACCCAGCCCTTGCCCTGTCTTAGGGGTACCCCTGCTCTCTTCCTTTTCTGTGTGTTTGGGTATATTAATTTCTTTTCCTGGTATGCCTTGATACTCGTGTAAATTTTTCTGGAAAAAAAATTTCATAAGATTTGATACGTAATATTAAATCAGGATAAGTTAGTCTTTTATACATATCTATTTTATCTTCTTTTTAGTATTCATCAACCTAATTTCTCCTCAAATTTGTTCATTTTGTGGTATGTCTTTTTAAAAATTCACCATTCCATAAGCGTATGATTGTGTCTGAAACTATCGTGCTTGAAACCCATGAGGTATGTCTGGTGAGACCTCCTCTTCAGGTAGAAACCTGAGGAGCTAATCTCTCAATACAGTATGGACTCAGATTCCCATTTCTCATACTTGCTTCAAAATGTTTTTTCTTATCATAAGTACTTTAACTCTTCATTCAGTATTTGAATTTTTCCACTTGGCTCATTAATTTCAGCACTAGCCTCATCAGAGCCTGGGGATTGACAGGGTAAACTGCTCTTCTAAGAAAAATTTTATTGCTAATAAATTCAATTACTCTTTTATTATTAAATTTTCTAAGAATATAAACGGGGCAGTGGGTGCCTGGGTGACTCAGTTGGTTAAGCCTCTGCCTTCAGCTCAGGTCATGATCCCAGGGTCCTGGGATCAAGCCCCACGTCAGGCTCCCTGCTCAGCAAGGAGCCTGCTTCTCCCTCTCCTGCTCCCCCTACTTGTACTCTCTCTTTCTCTCTCTCTCTCTCTCTCTCTCACACACACACACACACACACACAAATAAACAAATAAATAAATCTTTTTTAAAATTACTTTAAAAAATTTTTAAAGAATATTACAAGGATTTTTGCTACCTTGCCAGACTCACAAGTATTAAAGTGTGCTGACATAATTTTCCTTAACTTGAAATTTCTACAGTCTGTGTTTTCATCACAAAAAGGTTTCTGTGGACTCCTTGCTTAAGGATTTCACAAATCTCAGCTTCTGGACTCTCTCTAACCAAAATGAAAAAGGGTTGGTGACATTGTCAGTAGACTACCTCTCCCAGAACTTTGAGACAGTCATACCATCTGGAAAATAGTGGCTTAAATGGTTTAGAGAATCTTTATTGAAGAGTAAAAAGCTTATCTCTTGTTTTATAACATATGTCATTAAACCATTGTGCCCCTGATTTAGCAGGGTCATTGTCCTGTGCTGTAAACAGCATGTAATTCACAAAGGTTCAGCAGCACCACTTCATGGGATGTCCCCACTCCTTGCCCATCCAACTCCTCAAAACATATATTACATCTAGCACCTTAGTGTGATATCACACACACACACACACACACACACACACACACACACCACGGGTATATTGCCCCATTGCCAGCCATATTAAGTACTCATCACTAATACTGTATTAAGAATTTATTCTTTCTTTAACTCATTTTTTATCTGTTTAGTGAGATGATAACACCTTAAAACTTGTCTGAGATCTTAAGTACAAAAACATACATACATAAAAGGTGATCAATAAATTAAAGCTATTGCCATATTTTTAGCTACTATAAGCACTGAGACAGGGAATATATTTATCTTGTTCATTGCTATTGCCCCAATGTCTTATAAGTACTGGCAGATGGTAGATATTCAGTGATTTTTGATGAATAAATGCAAGTACACATACATGAATGCATAAAGCCCTGGCAAAGAGGAAAACATCAACAACTTTTAGAATTTTTTGTGGAAATAAAATGGATATGTTAGGAAAATTGAATTTTAATGCTATGTCATAAATTAATTTTGAGTAGGTCTTTTACATTTTCTCAGCCTCAGATTCTTTGTCTGTAAATAGAGAAAAACTTCATTTCTCAAAGGAGTGTTAACTAATGACCTAAAGAATGAGCCCAGAGGGAGCTCCTGGGTGGCTCAGTCGTTTAAATACCTGCCATCCGCTCAAGTCATGATCTCAGGGTCCTGGGATCTAACCCTGCATGGAGCCCCTCAAAGAGTCCCACTTGGGGCTTTGTGCTAAATAGGGAATCTGCTTCTCCCTCTCCTCTTGCTCATGCTCTCTTTCACTCTCTCTCAAGTAAAATCTTTTTAAAAACAGAATGAGCCCAGAGACAAGAAAGCAAAATAAAATATGCCAGAAATGAAAGAGTGTATTGGGACTCATTAAAAGGAAGATGGAGAAAGAAAAAAATTGCCCAATCTTGGATACAAAGACTCCCTGCTGCAGCTGACTAGTTGCACTGCATGGGAATGTAAGAGTCAAGGGGAGGAGAGAAGGGAAAGTCCAGAAAAAGGTCAAAGAAAGATTTGTATTTATTATTTAAGTAACTGATTTTAAATTAAATAATAGGAAAAGTTTTGGTTTGGTATGGAAAATAAAGTACAGATTTGTATGCAATGTAATTACCTTTTATAATATTTACTAAAGCTTTTGAGGATCATTTTGAATAAAATATGTGAAAAAATATTGAAAGTATAAAATGTCAGATAGCAATAAAATTACTTGGTATTTTGTAGCTAAACCATCATAATAACTGAGTGCCCCATGAAGTCACTCAAAACATTGAGATTTGGAAAATTTGGAGTTCCTGCTTAAAAAAGTACTCTCCAACTCTTCCCATTCAAAAAAAAAAAAACTAAGAAAACAATGAGAAAGAATGGAAAATCACAGCACTTTTAAGTTGTTATTAGCATTGCTGGGTAGGTCTTTAGTCCACCTTAATTATTTATGGAATAAAGTGAGCTTTATGCTTAAGTGAATAAGTGAAATTTATGCATAAGTCTTTGACAATAATCTTATTTTGCCAATTTTCAAACCATTAGGAAAATTTTAAAAAGATATTAATTAAACCAATGTATAATCTTCTTTTATATAATGGGATTTTTCTATTATACTGTAAATTAAAAGATTACACAACCTTATTAATACCATAGGAGTTCTAGCCATTATTTATTATTGTATGTTGATTACCATAAAGTCACAATTTGCCTTTGATATGCCAAGAAAGTTTTAGCAGTTTCATTTTTTCTTTTTTTAAGTAAGCTCTACACCCAGCATGAGGCTTGAACTCATGACCTTAAGATCAAAAGTCACATGCTCTACTAACTGAGCCAGCCAGACACCCCTTACCAAGTTTTTTTTTTAATATGACTTCCTCAAATTTACTGGTTCTAGGTCTTGATTGCACATTAGAATGCTCTGAAAAGTTTTTCCAACATACCAATGTAAGGGCCCTCTCTTAAAGGTCTAATTTAATTCCTTTACAAAGGGCCCCAGATATTGATAAAGTTCTTAAAACTTTCCAGGACTCTAATATTTACTCAGGGACAGGAAATCTGTCTTTAGATTCATGTTCTCCAAATTGAATTCCATTAACCGCCTTTGGCAAATGTTAAAGAATAATTTTTTTAGGGGCTCTTGGGTGTCTCAGTCAATTGAGCACATTTCAGCTCAAGTCATGATCTTGAGGTCCTGATTTCAGCTCAAGTCATGATCTTGAGGTCCTGAGATGAAACCCTGCATTGGGCTCCACACTCAGCAAAGAGTCTAGTCAGTCTGCTTGTCTCCCTCTCCCTCTGCCCCTCCCCCTGCTTGCTCTCTCTCTCTCTCTCTCTCTCTCCCTCTTTCTCTCTCCCCTGAACAATCTTAAGAAAAAGGAGAAGAAATTTTTAAAGGGGTAAAATCAATACTCTCACTCAAATAGAAAGTGAACACATTGTCAAAGATTTTACTTAACTCATTAGTTAATGAGGGAACAAATAAGGTGTTACAACTGGTTCAAAGGAGAATCCCAAAAAAAAGACCAACTATAAGCCAGAGATCAGCAAACTACAGTCCTGTGAGCCAAATCCAGCCTACTACTTGTTTCTGTACAGCCTGCAAGATAAGCATGGTTTTCATATTTCCAAATGGTTGGAAATATCAAAAGAATTGTAATATTTAAAAAAAAGAATTGTAATATTTTATGACATGTGAAAATTACATGAAATTCCATTTCACCACACACAGACAGCCATGCCTACTGGTTTACTATGGCTACTTTAGCTCTATAACAGCATAGTTCCAATAGTCACAATAGAGACCACAGGACCTATACAGCCTACAATATTTACTATTTGGCTCTTTTCAGAAAAATTTTGCCAACCCATGATATAGGCAATCAAGAATTCTGGCACAAATTTGCAAATTGGCACAAAACTTGTCAAATCCACCCAGCAGTAAAATACAATGTTTAGAATCATCTCTTCAATAGAAGAGAAACCATTGGCATCTCCATCCAAACAAAAATTTGCCTGCATCTCTGAAGACTAGAATTATTTGCATTACCATTAGTTATCTATAGCTTATAGAGTTATCAAATAGCTCAAGGACCACAAAAAGCACAGAACCCTCTAAAACTGCATAACTTTCAAAGGTCTGCTAGGTGATGCTCGGTATTTTCTTGACAAGACACCTAATAATCTTTTAAATTCATTTCACAATCATTCACAATTTTTCCCAGCATGAACTAAACTACATTAACTTTTTTTAGGGCATCATATTATACTCTGAACAGAATTCATTTTGTATGGATCTGCTTAGAGCATGGCCAGACCCTGTTTCATAACGTATCTTCTCTGCTTCAGGAAGTTGACACACACCAGGAACCGACCGTCACTAACTGACCTCTGGTTGCCAGCTTCTGGCAGATTTCACAGATCAGACATGAGTCATGATTGGGCTTGTGCAAAGTGCTCTATTCAAGATGCTCCCAAATGAAAGACCCAGGCTCTACCTTCAGGGAACATACCTTACTGGCACAAGCATTTCCAAGCCAATAGAGATACTCCGTTTTAAGTCTGATTCACTTGTATTTTTTTTAAGATTTTATTTATTTATTCATGAGAGACACACAGAGAGAGAGAGAGAGAGAGAGAGAGAGAGAGAGGCAGAGACACAGGCAGAGGGAGAAGAAGGCTCCATGCAGGGAGCACACGTGGGACTCGATCCTGGGTCTCCAAGATCACGCCCCAGGCTGAAGGTGGCACTAAATCTCTGAGCCACCTGGGCTGCCCTCACTTGTGATTTTATAGCTTCCTCATTCTCAAAAGAAAATGCAGCATCCCTTGAAAATTCCTATCCATACTGCATTTCTTTCACTGACTAGTAGAAAAACAACTCTGCATAAAAACCAAGTCTCTGATCATCCTTTAAAGTGTATGCTTAAAATAAATAAATAAATAAATAAATAAATAAATAAATAAATAAATAATAAATAGTGTATGCTTGACTTTTAAATCAACTTTATTTTCATTTAAACTGTTGATTATTTATTGCAATTAAGAAAATCCTCATTAAACATACCTTCAGTATTTTTATGATATTCTTTTGAAAGTTTTTTGCAAAGTAAATAGTTTTTCAAATTTGCATTGAAATATTTGCCTTATTTTTTTAAATAACACTTACTTTGATCTTAGCAATTCACAATCAAAATTGTTTAAGGTCATTCTCTGAAGAGACTCTCTCCTGAAGCCAGACTGGCATCTCCCAAGTACACCAGTTTGTTTTCTGCAAGTGAGCACAGCTTGTGGTTTGAAGAATTGCACTAGCTAAATTTTGCTTTCTTATATCATATTTGGCTTTGCTCCTCACCACATCCCTAAAGCCAAGTGAGTAGATCTTACCAGCTTCATTTCACAAACACAGATCCCTTTTATGCCTCCCAAAACACTCTGAGTGTCCTCTTTCACAGCACTCGGCATATTTGTGATCAGATAGTTAATGCTTGAAGATTGAATGCTCCCTGAAGACAAGGGCTGGGTCTGTTGTGTTCATCACCCGGCATCAGCAGTATAGGAAGATGGGTTCTGGAGTCTATGTATCGCCAAACTCCAGCTCAACCACTTACAGCCCTGGGCAAGTTATTTAACTTCTATCTGTACCTGAGTTTCCATCTATGTAATGGTCATGAGTCCTTATTTTATGGGGTTCTTGTGAAGATTTAATTAATGTGTACAATGCTTAGAACTGTGCCTGATATGTACCAACTAATAAAAAAAATAAGAGCCATTATTATGACCTAGCAAAATGCCTGGCACATATCAATATGCAATAAACATTTGTTAAATGAATTCAGTTAAATAAATTGGGTTAAATGTTAAATGTTAAATGAATTGAGTAAACTAAAAGTGAATGGGAATCAAATATTCAAACATTCCAAGTCCAGGGCATTTTTACTCTTCTTCCATGCTTTCTTGAATATACAGAAAACTTAACTTTAGAGAACAAGATTCCAGGAAATTATGAAACAATGATTCCACTGATTGTCTATAAAAAAAAGATCATCGGATTAACTGAAAATTTTTTCCTGGGTTTGCTGCTCCAGTCCTGGGCTTAAAGCCAACATAACTTTAAAATAATCATAAAATATCACTAGCAATTAATTTAAATCACCCTTTTATAATAGAACATAGTAGATGTTCAATAACTGAGGAATGATTGGTTTAGGGAATCAATGAAGAATGCATACATACATATAATTTGTAAAGTTAGAGCGTATTAGAACAGTGTGTAAAACAAATTATACCAAATAATTAAGGACACAATTTTATTCACACTGCTACAGTAGGGAGAACATTCATTAATGAAGAATGTCTCAAAGAAAAGTATGGATGGGGTTGTTGTTGACACACAATGTTACATAAGTTTCATGTGCACAACTCAGGGATTTGACAAGTTTATACATTATGCTGTGTTCACCACAAGCTTGGCTACCATCTGTCCTGTTATATCCCTATTACAGTATCATTGACTATATTCCTTATGTTGTGCCTTTTATTCCCATGACTTATTCATTCCATGGCTGGAAGCCTATATCTACCCCTTTCCTTCACTCATTTTGCCCAACACCCCACCAACCTCCCCTCTGGCAACCATCAGTTTGTTCTCTGTATTTATTTATAGGTTTGTTTCTGCTTTTTCTTTGTGTATTCATTTATTTTGGTTTTTAGGTTCCACATAAGAGTTAAATAATACCATATTTGTCTTTCTCAGTCTACCTTATTTCACTTAGTATAGTACCTTATAGGTCCATCCGTATTGTCTCAGGGTGAGTAGAGTTTTATAGAGGCAGGTAAACCAGGAGGTCATCTGTGAGCCTTATAGGAGTCATGGGAAAAAGTAGACAAGTCTTACCTAAATCCTATGAGGAAAAGTGACTCTTTGTAGTTAGCCCTCTCCCAGAACAAAAGGTGGTGGGGAGGTTTCAGAAAGCAAGTGGGTTGAGGTGAAGGTTTCTTAACCATTGCAGTTTTCTGGTAAAGCTCAGGTTAAAGTTCAGCATTGTCAGCAGTAATTATCATGGGGGCAGTATACTACAGGCTCCCTGCATGGAGCCTGCTTCTCCCTCTGCCTGTGTCTCTGCCTCTGTGTGTGTGTGTGTGTGTGTGTGTGTGTGTGTGTGTGTGTGTCTCATGAATAAATAAATAAAATCTTTTGAAAAAAAGGTAAAATCATGACTCTTACACATTTATAAAATGAACATGTGTCAAAGATTGTGCCTAACAAATTAACTATTGGGGAAACAAGATGCTATCACCAGTTTGAAAGAGAATTCAAACAACACATGATCAGCAATTAAAAATGAGGATAGTTCAAATCTGGATGCCTTCTCCAAAAAACAAAAAAGTGAGGAAATAAATTTACCAGCGTATGCAAATTGATGAATATCCACAGGGAAATAAGCAATTTTATTTCACCTGATGAAAATCCTTTGCCTTTCTATGGACAATAATTTGCATTACTATGAGCATCCTACAACTAACAGATTGCAAAGCAATAGAAGGTGCAAGCCCCTATAAATCAAATAACCTGGAAGTTACACTAAATAAGACACTTACATGGTTCACATTTTTTCCTGACACTTTTTTCACATGATTTGCAAAGTGTATTTTGCAAAATTTTAATTTAACCTAGGAATGCAACTAATAAGTAAATTAAAGGGAGATTGTATTTTGTTTTGTTTGAACTTTACTAAGTGTCAACCATCATTTCAGAAAATCACTTCTCTTATGACAGTGGTGATCATAGTATTTATGTTGCCAGTACAGCAGCTAAATCAGTCTATTTTGTAGCTATGGAATCCAGAGTGATATTTATAGATATTTACATATAAGTACAGGCTTCTAACTACTTTATTGTGTCTTATGGGTGTTGTAATGCCTTTTGAAATACACATTACAGTATAATAAATTGTTTTCTGTTTATTTCTCCTTTCTGTCACAGTTTGAACAATGCATTGACCTTTTTGGAAGTATGTATAGCTAGGTTTTATTCTTGATTAAGGGTCACTTCAGGGTCATAAAAGTGGCATTACAAAGTATTTGTTAGAAAAAGGAGGCATTGCATTGATTGATTTGGAACACCTGGCATGGAGGAGGTTGCCTATTGCGACCTAGATTAGGTAAATGAAATTCAGAATGGCAAAACCAATCTTAGAAACCATGTTTCTGAATATATAATCCTTTTTCTGTCCTTTCTACTCATTCTTCCCCTCTACATACCATAAATACAAACCCATACCCTGTTCTAAAACTTCCCTATCAGTAGGCTGGTATCTAATGTCCCCAGTGTAGATCAGAATACCGATATAATCTTTCTGCCTATCTTATGTAAATTATGATACATTTCTGTAAAATAAGAAAGGCATGTTTCAAAATAATTATTCTAAACCAAAAGCAAGATTCTTTGTGGTATTCCAATAAAAGCCAGAGTCAGAATTGGCAGACCTAAAATTCTGCAATTCTGGATCTTTAAGGGTTTCTGTGTGTATTGATTACCTATTGTTGCATTACTCCACAACTGAATGGCTGAAAGCAACAAGAAGCATTTATTATCTCTCCCAGTTTCTGTAGGTCAGAAATCAAGAAGTGACTTAGTTGGGTAGTTCAGGGTGAGGGTCTCTCATGAGGTTGCAGTCAAGATATCAACCAAGGTTATAGACTCTCTACAGACCTCTAGAGACTTGGCAGGGGCTGATGGATCTACTTCCAAGGTGACTTTCTCACATAGCTGGCAAATTAGCTACAGGGAGACTTCAGTTCTTCTTCATATGGGCCTCTCCACATGGCTGCTTGAGTGTCTTCACCACATGGCAGCTGATTCCCTCCGTGATAATTGACTCAAGAGAGAAAGGTAGAAGAAAAACATCTTTTATGACCTAGCCTCATAATCATATATCATTGTAATATTGTGATTTACAGGAAATACATATTTAGTCATTCAGATAATCAAAACATTTCTCATATATATATTTAGTCTTCATCCACAGTCCCTGGCTCGCAGCTCCCAAATCCTTGGACTATCCTGAGCAATAAGAGCAATGGGAGTTTTTCTTGTTATAATATTTCACCTCTTGTCCCCAGTTCTTAAAATCACTTCAAAGACATAAAGGTAAAATGAGTATCTTGTTGATTCCCATCAAGGCCTTTTCACCACGATTAGGTTTATGTAGATGAAGTGATTTTTGGAAAGTACCTAAGGATGGGGGCTTGTTGCCAAGGAAAACAATCATGAATAAAAGGATGAAAATTTCAGTCCCAGTCCCTGATTTCTGGGGAAGAGAGAGGGTCTGGGCATTGAATCAATCACCAGTGGTCAATGATTTAATCAATCATGCTTATGTAATGAAGCCTCCGTAAAAAAACAAAAGGAGAGGGTTTAGAGAGCTTACCGGTCCAGGAGCCAGAAAGCTTCCACATGCCATCATGCTAGGCTCCAAACTCCACAAAGACAGAAGCTCCTTTGTTTGGGATGTAGCCCTATGTATCTCTTCATGTGGCTCTTGATCTATATCCTTTAATATCCTTTGTAATAAACTGGTAATTTAGTGAATAAGTAGGTTTCCTGAGTTCTGTGAGCCACTGTAGGAAATTAAACCTAGGGAGGGGTTTTGGAACCTCCAATATATAGCCAGTGGGTCAGAAGCACAGGTAACAATCTGAGCTTACAAATGGCATCTGAAATGGAGGACAGTCTTGTGGCTGAGCCCTTAACATGTGGAAGCTAGTACTATTTCCAGGTAGATGGTATCAGAATTGAGTTGAATTGTTGTACACCCAGCTGACATCAGAGAATTGGTTGATGGTGTGGGGAAACTCCCTTCTCATTGAAATTGGGTAACAGAACCTTTTAATCACTTCCTCCATAGTAAGTATTCAGTAGAATTCAGTTCTATGCATATAGGAGAGACTATACAGGGATATGAATAAAATAAAGTGAGGGTCATCAATGACCATATTAGAGGCTGCCTACTGCCTACCATGTAATATTTTGTGCTCTTTCCACATTCCCAAATTCACATTTTATTTTATCTGAATCTTTATTATTTTCTTAGATATATATGAAGTTATTAATAGAGAGGAAAATATTGATTATTTCACTTTGCAAGCCAGAGGTAGAAAAACACAACCTCTTCAATAATCTTGGAATAAATAATTCAAAAGCCATTCAGAATTGAATTATGGGCATGCTGTTAAAAGCTACAGCATCACGGCATGTCATATCCATATAACGATTACTTCATTTGTCCCAAAATGTTTATTTCTTCAGAGCAGACAATCAAAAATTTCATTAAGGCCATTAACAAATGAGGAAAAGACATAGATGGGCTCCTTTTCCAAATGTATCCTCACAATTTCCTCATATACGTCTGATTTTAAATTGAAAGTTATTAGAGATATGTTACAGAGAAGAGAGAAAGTAATCAGACATGTTGCAGTTCTGAGGTCTGTAGTTTTATATTACATAAGGCAGAGTTTAAGTATAATAAGATTTCTCGGATTCAGCATTTTTTTTAAGATTTTATTTATTTATTCATGAGAGACACAGAGAGAGAGAGCGAGGCAGAGACACAGGCAGAGAAAGAAGCAGGCTCCATGCAGGGGGCCTGATGTGGGACTTGATCCCGGGACTCCAGGATCACGCCCTGGGCTGAAGGCAGGCGTTCAACCACTGAGTCACCCAGGCATCCCAAATTCAGCACTTTTTGAAGTGAAGGTAAAGTGTAATAAATTAAAAAAAAAAAAAGTATTTTTGTTGATAATTTGGGAAGAGGAATGCATCATGCTAGAATACATACATGCATATTTCATTCTAATGATGACCACTGGTTGAGGGGACACTCATCTTTGTAGCCTTGGGCTACCTCTCTTTAATTACCTAGTTAAATCATTTGAGAAGCCATAATCAAACACATACTTCAAGACTCCAATAATTCACATCAAGAAGCAAATGCAGAGTGTATAATCAGTTGGGAAAACATAAAATGGCTTAAAGTAAATGGAGAATTTTTTTTAATATCCCTGTATGCTACCTAGAACATAACAGATGCCAAATAAATTTTAGTTTCCTCCTATCCCACCCTCAATCCTACCTCCCAAGATTCTAAGACTAGATTTTGAGGCATAACCTCACAGAAATATCTAACTAAAATAGTAAGAAAATGCAATGAAGTTCCCCAGGGTTTACAAATTAAGATTCTTACCAGCTTCAATTTTAATCCAGATGCTCTTTAACTTTACTAATGTTAATATTATTTAATGTAAATTAATATTATTTAACATTATTGCTAATAATTTAATGACAATAAAGAATTGATAGTAAAATATTTTGCTTCTTTGGTGGCTCTGCTAAAGACTTTTTAAAATACAGATACATTTGAAATTTCACATTTATCCCAGATAACCATGAAGCTATGTTTTCAATCTATGGTTTACAAAATATATCTATGAGAAAAACAATAAGTGTATATTTATGTTGAATGACTAAACAATAGGGTTTTTTTTTTAATTACCAGGGGCGCCTGAGTGGCTCAGTTGATTAAGCATCAGATTCTTGATTTTGGCTCAGGACATGATCCAAGCTCATGCAATCAATTCCCAGGTTGAGCTCCAGGCTGAGCATGGAGTCTGCTTAAGATTCTCTCTCTCTGATGGGTGGACGAATAGGGTAATTGGGTGATGGGCATTAAGGAGTGCACTTGATGTAATGAGTTCTGGGTGTTACACGCAATGGATGAATCACTAAATCCTACCCTAAAACTAATAATTCACTATATATTAACTAAATTGAACTTAAATTTTAAAAAATTTTAAATAAAAATTAAAAATAAAGTTTTTAAAAAAGATTCTTCCTCTGCCTCCAACCCCCACATGAGTGTGTGCTCTCTCAAAAAAATAAAATAAATTAAATTAAATTAAATGTTAAAGGATAAGAAAATTACCCAAAAAAAGTAAGTGAAATAACAATGTTGAAATAACAACAATTTTGCTACTGAGAAATAATTAAAGGATACCTATCATTTCAGATATCACTCAATATAATTAAAAAGATAAAAGGGTAGATAAAAGTACTTTTGCAAAAATGGAATTTTTCTGCAATGTCATTCTAATAAAATGGACTGCATTTAATTTTACTTGACTTTAATAGGAGAAAAAGAAGTTGAAATGACATGCAAGAAATTGCTGAATTGCAGATAAGTGTTTCCTTACCTCATGACATATTCATTCTTAAGAGATCCCTAAAGGAAGATTACCTAAAATATTAATCTGGAGTTATTATCATTTACACTATTTGTATCAATACTAGGCAGTATTTTTTGATGTACTGCTATGAAAGATAAATTTACCAAAACACTAATACTCCAGCCATCTTCATTCCCCCACATCACAAGTTTTGGTAGTTAGGTGAGTATTTTACAATTGTCACATTTCATAAGTTTAGAATTGGTTCTGCAATCACACCTCTTATGGCTTCTTAGGCAGATTTCCATATTTAAGTGAATTTAAACCTCACTCTCACACCTTCTATAGCTTCTACATTTCTGAGTTCTCTATTTTATCTTTGAGTTGGCTGGAAGATATAATGAGATAATTGTTTTAAGAGGGCTCACGGGTGCCAAAGTTCCTAAGGGCTTAACTACTAAGAGGAAAACTATTTCTCCATTCACAATACTTTTAACATCAAATGTGTGGAGCAGTTATTCAACATCAACCAATTCTCCAACTCTTCAGACATCACATGGCTGTCAAACAATTCAGTATGACACTAACCACTCTACTCAGAGTTGGTACAAACCCCACAGGGTAAGGGCTCAGCTCCACAAGACTGCCCCCCACTTCAGATGCCAGTTGCAAGTCCCAGGCTATCACTTATCACTTCTGATCAGCCAGCTATAAATATCTTTCAGTGGACGAATGATTAAAGAAATTGTGATATAAAGATAGATAGATGTATGGATATATGCAGTGCTTTTAAAAATGAGATCCTGCCACTTACAACAACATGGGTAAACCTGGAGGACATTGTGCTAAGTGAAATAAGCCACACACAAAAAGAAAAAAAATTGCATGATCTCACTTGTATGTGGAATCTTAAAAATTCAAATACCTAGACACAGAGAGCATAATGGTAGTTACCAGGAGCCAGGAGGTGGGGGAAATGGGAAGATGTTTATCAAAGAATATAAAGGTGCAGCTATAGGAACCCACCAGGAATCACCTCACTAGAACAAAGATACTCCTATCACCCAGGAAATTATAAGGGACTTAGGAGTTCTATGTTAGGAACTGGAGGCAGAGACCAAATATAGATTTCTTATTATATCACAACTACTTACTAGCTGTAACTTTAGAATGTAAAGGACAACTTGACTTTTGGCGTTTCTTACTCTGCCATTTTACCAATGTCACTCTTTTATTCCTTAGAACTACATTTAAATATACAATAATCCCAAAATAAAGCACTTAATTTTTTTAAGTCAAGTCACATTAAAGTGTTCTGACAAATTAAGCATTTTCCCTGTCTCACACCTCCCCACTGTGTAGTCCCACTTACCAAAACTAGTCTCTTAACCTCAATTAGCTATTTCTTCTGGTATTTACTCTTCCTATAATTTTAAATAATATGTATCTTTTGAGTCATCAGTTTTATATATCATCTATTGTCTTTCTATTATTGTAAATAAATGTTAAGTTTCCCACAAAACCATTCTTCTGCTTCCACCTAATCTTCTCAAAGATGATAACTATAATTAAATCTATATTCAGCATTTACATTATATATTCACAACTGACCTGTTTGCTCTGTTTCCTTTCTGTTTTCTTAGAGTTGATGTTTTCTTTGATTTTTTTTTATTTGCTTAGTTTTCTTTGTATTTAATGTCAACTATTCCCTAACTTTCCAATGAATTTTCCAACATATTTTTCCTCATCAGGTAACTTATCACTTCCAATTTTCAGATACCTTCTTCTCTTTCTTTCTAGATTGCTACTCTCTAAGCCTTTTAACAGCTGTCACCTGGGACTCTCCTTTGCTATCATCTTTAGAATTTCCTTGGCCTTCCTACTGGGTTGGATTCCCTGGTCCCTAGATCTCAGGCTTTCTCTCTCTAGGTTTACTCTCTTATTGTAGAGCACATTTTCCAGCAGTTTTGTCAAGGTAAATAATTTGCCACAATGGAGAGGGTTTGATTATACAAGTATTCCATATACTTGTCTCTTGAGACATCAGTGGTACCTATCTCCCCATAAGACCCCATTATTACCACCTTTCAGAGAATTTCCCTAAGTTTTTTTCAGTATCCCATTTCTTTCTACTTGGCTTACCATCATTTTATGTGAAAACATCTTAGGAAACGGTGCCTAGGAGGGGTTTTTTGAGACTTCGAGTATTTGAAAATATCTTTGGTCACCCTCACAGTTGATGGATAGTATAGAACTCCATTCTAGCCATGCTGCCCTCCCAGCCAGCTGTTACTGAAACATTAAAGACACCCTTTTTCCTTTGGCTTTCTCATTTGCATTTGCTGCATGGCTAAACTCTCTTACCCCTTCAGGTCCTGTTCAAATATTATATTCTCAGTGACCACTCTATATAAATTGCCAACCCAACATTCTCACACCATTTCCCACTTAACTTTATTTCTATAGCACTTACCACAACTTGGTATACTATACATTTCCCATTGTTTGTTTACTTTCTGTCTTCCTCCACTAGACAATAAGTTCCTCGAGGCCAGAACTTTCGTCTGTTTTGTTCACTGATGTATTCCAGTACCTGGAACAATGCCTGGCACATAGCAGGTTATCAATATTTATCTGTTGAATGAATGTATAATAAATACTTATTTCCTATCCCTATACTATGCCAAAAAGGAAGGGAATAATTTTCTTGTTATGATAAATAAGAATGGATTTGTTTGATATAGAATTAAGAATTTGTTGAGACACTTGGATGGCTCAGTCATGGTCCCAGGTCATGATCCCAGGATCCTGGGATCGAGCTCCACGGTGGCCAGTGCTCTGCTCAGCAGGGAATCTGCTTCTCCCACTCTTCCTGCCTGCTTCTCTCCTTGCTTGTACCTTCTGTCTCTCCCTCATTCTCTCTCTTTCTCTCTCTCTCTCTCCCCCATCAAAGAAATAAATAAAATCTTAAAAAAAAGAAAGTGCTGTTGATGCCACTTGACTATCTAAAAGAGATTGTGGAATCTCTTTTTAGATTTTTAAACATAAAATAGATGGCCACTCAATGTTTATGGCATGTGTATCTTTTTCTAGAAGCATTTAAAATATTCTTTCAACTGTACTTGTCCCTCACACCTTGCTCATCATCTGCTTTGCCTTCCTTTGGCTACTAGTAGGACTCCTGGCTACCCTCACTGTGCCCATCTTCACCCATTACCTGCATCTCTCACTGTGGGTTTCTGCTAAACCTGAGTTCGTATATTTTGGTTTGGACCATTTTATCTGTGGCCTTTACTTTTGGACAGGTCTGCTGCCCAGAAAATGACCAAACTAGCCATTTCCTCTACACCCAGCAGATGAAATTCTAACCAGCACCCCCACCAGGCACACTGACATAAAAACACACCCCACACCCTCACAGGAACTATACATGCACTGTAGCATAACAGCTAAATGTCAAGTTATTTTGAGTCTACTTATGTTGCATACCTCATGATAAAATAAATAGCCTTGACTTTTAGTGTTTGACTTCTCTGTTGCAGTGTAAAAAACTTAATGTTGAAATGGCCTGTGTCATTGCCATGTCTAATTTTTATATAAGAATCAAATGAAAACATAATTGTTTAAAACCCATTTATAAGTGGTTATGAGGTTTGACAATATTTTTATTTCAAAAGAATTAGCCATAGCCTTAATAGTTTCAATCTCAAGCTAAGAGAGAATAGAGGGAGTCTTATACAACCGCACTTAAATAGAACTGCCAGATTCGGCAAAGAGAAATACAAGATCCCCAGCTAAATTTTAATTTCAGATAAACAACAAATAATTTCTTAGTGTATTTTCCGATGAGAATCCTGCACTTTATCTAGCAACCCTACATTTAAATAGCCAACTGTTCTATCAAGTGAAAGAACTTGCTTAGGTTTATTTTGAATGTAAAAGATTACTATTAAGATGTTACAAAGGGAAGGGATTAGAAATTCACTTGTATTGGTTGATGACATTAAGGCAGCAGACTATTTTAATCTGGCTTAAGTCTATCTAGTAACAAAAGCGTGAGTAATAAGATACTGGCCCAGGAACAGAATGAAGATATCTGTCATTTGGCTTCTTTCTAGACCCTTACCATCTAGAGGAGCAGAAAGACCACATCATAGCAACACAAGTTCATATGCATTTCCCCATGACACAAAGAAGTCAAATCAAACCACTGATAGTACTTGTAGCCTTTCATTTATTCGTCCCAGATCTTTCTATGGATGTCATAGTCAGCTCAGGCTGCTGCAACAAAGGAAACTGGAGGACTTATACAAGAATTTATTTTTCACAGTTTTGGAGGCTGGGAACCCCAAGATCAGGCTGCCAGCTGATCTGGTTCCTGGTGAGGTACTTCTTTCTGCTTCGCGGAAGGCTGACTTCTTGCCATAGCCTCATGTAACAGAGATCATCTCTTTGTGTGTCCTTTTATAAGAGCATTAATTGCATTCTTGATGGACCCACCCTCATGACCTAATTACCTCCCAAAGACCCACCTCCAAATACTGTCACATTGAAGATTAGGGCTTCAAATATGCATTTGGGGGAGATACAAACATCAGTCTTTGGCAATGAAGACTTGAATAAAACTACAGGTGTATATCCAGAGAGATCCTGGATGTTAGAAATCATCATTTCTGACAGTTGAATAAGTATGGGCAAACATGCCTCGGCATTCTCCCTAGGTGAGAGAAAAGAAGGTACTTTTCTGAAATCTGGGTACAGTTCACCAACAGGCAGGTTTTATTTTAAGAAACTAATAAAAGTAATATGATTCCACCTTTCAGAGCTGTTTATCACTTGGAGTTTCAGTTTGGGTGATTGCACTCTAGTAAATTAGCTGAGAGTCCAAAGATTATATCTGCATCCAGACAGTCCATTCATCATGCTTAGCATTTGGATTTCAACACAGCTTTCCCACATATTTGCCAAAATGCCCCTGAAGTAATCACAGAAAGCTCCTTGTTTTGATCTACCTAATGCCTTAAATATTGTCAGTGGCTCTGGATTTAGGTTTATTGGAATATTTTAATAACCCACCAATCTCTTTATCTGAAAGTTTCATATAGCCACTTTCGTAGTTCATAAATACTTACTGGTTTTAATTTTGTACCAAAAGGAGGATAGATTTTAGTAGATCAATGTGCTCCTACCCAAGGAAGAAATGCAAAGTACTGGTAGAAATTATCAAGGTATACTCATGTAAAAGTGAAAAAAAAACAACAAAACTTTAAATGCTATCAATTTAACAAGCTGTATGGCCAACATAAAGCTCAAGTTTTATGTATCACCTACATCTTTACCTTCTCCAAACTATTTTGCAAATCAGCAAGTTATTCAGTCAGATTATCTAATTTTGGAAAAGCATAATTTAAATTTTAAGTGGTAAAGCTACCAAAATGGAATAACTCAGATCCAAAAATCAAATGCATAAGATGCATGCTTGCATGATTGGAAGGTGAATAAAATTTCTGGACCCACACTGCATAGCTAATTGGTTAGGAGTTCCAGATGGTAATGTGGGATCCAAATCTATTCGAATGCCATCTGTGTTTTGGCACCACCTGGTGACCTAGTCAGTTTTTACCAGCTGGTCCCTAGGTGTGTTGTTTCTGGCTAAGCAGAAATTTTAGGTTACTGGTGGTCTTTTAGGCTCCTATATCTGGAACCATTTAGCCCTGAATTAAGTGAGTACAGAAATCCACCCTCTCTCTCCCCAGGTTTGGACACAGGGCTGCCTATTCTTTCTATACGAATTCCTTCTTCTTTAAAAATATGACATTAAAACAATCGATGCAATTAAGTTAAGTCTAACTTTGGATTTCCTTTTTTGCTTTCCATTCTTTGGGGGAAATGTTTGGACATAATGAATTGGACTCAGAAGCTTTTTCCACAGACAGTTCTTGGTCTCCACCTGCTAAGGCCTCTGCTTCACTATCAGACACTCTACCTTTCTTCACTGCATCAAGCATCTTCTCTCTGACTGGTCAAAGTGCCACAGACATAATGCCCGTTGACCAGACAGTACTAATCCCAGGACGAACCATCCCCTCGGATGACTATTCTTCCATCAGCCAATCAGCTCTAGAAATTTCACGTTCAACTGCATCTTTAGGCAGCCAAGATATAGTGAGAGACTTAGACATAATGGATCTAACTAACACTCCTGCCTCCTCTGAGGTACCAAGACTGAGTGGGTATGTTTCTACCCCAGGTCTTTTCTTGGAGAACACCACTCCTACTCCAGCTTTACAGTACCTCACCACTAGCTCTATGACCACTGCCACCAAGGGCCAAGAACTGGTCGTGTTCTTCAGTCTGCGAGTTGCTAACATGCCCTTCTCCAAAAACTTGTTCAACAAGAGCTCTCTAGAGTACCAAGCTCTGGAACAGCAATTCACACAGCTGGTGAGTAAGCACTGCTTCCATTTCCCTGCATGTCCTTTCTTTTGTTGTTGTTCCTTTATAGTATAATCACTGGCTGTCTTGAGCAATGAATGTTGGAAGAGAAAAGCCTCTGACACAGCTATTACTGAAGGCATTCAGCTAAAGTATGGGGATGGATTCAGATCCAATAAGCAAGTTAAGTTCTGCGGTGGACACTTCAGGCAGACACTACCACCCAGCCTCATGGGATCTTTTCCTTAAGATCTTTTCATTATACTTCTTCCTAATTTAGTTTTCCAAGGAATAATACATAGCCACTCAAGTACTGAACGTGAAATTTAAAAGGAATATGAGCAAACTTTTCCAAAGTTATAATGCCACAGGCTGTTTTCTTGCCATCACATGGAAGGATTCAAAACCAGAAAGTCACAAACAAGGTCAAGTATACAATGCAAAAATTGTAGAATTTCTGAAAATAACAGAAAAATATTTGTAAGCTTCATGTAAGTCAAATCATTATGCAAATTAAAACCACATCTTCAAGTGAGCTTTATTTTTTTTTAATATTTTATTTATTTATTCATGATAGACACAGAGAGAGAGGCAGAAACACAGGCAGAGGGAGCAGCAGGCTCCATGCAGGGAGCCCAGTGTGGGACTCAATCCCTTGACTCCGGGATCATGCCCTGAGCCAAAGGCAGAGGCTCAATCAACTGAGTAAGCTTTAAAGGAAGACTTTGTTCAGTCTCCCTACCCCACCCCCAGCCCAATGAGATGAGGAGAAGATATGGGGACAATCTCAGGGAACAGAGTCCCAGTGTACCTAACTCAGATGTATTAATTAGGGTATGTGCTAAGCTTCCATAATGAAGAGATCAAAAATATAGTAACTTAAGTATTGTAACAAATGGTAGCTACACTTGTGGTGAGCATAGGGTAACATATAGACTTGTTGAATCACTGTGTTGTACACCTGAAACTAATATAACAAGCATGTCAACTATATTTTTAAAAAAAAAAGAATACAGTAACTTAAATAAGATACAAGTTGGGATGCCTGGGTGGCTCAGCAGTTGAGCGCCTGCCTTCAGCTCAGAGCATGATCCTGGAGAGTCTCAGGAGAGTCCTGGAGATCCAGGATAGAGTCTCACATCAGGCTCCTTGCATGGAGCCTGCTTCGCCTCCCTCTGCCTATGTTTCTCTCTCTCTCTCTCTCTCTCTCTCTCTCTCTGCCTTTTGTGATTAAATAAATCTTTTTTTTTAAATAATAAGATACAAGTTTATTTCTCTTTAATTTGAAGGGTAGGGCAATTCTGCTCTACAGTGTCATCCAGGGACTCGCATTTCCTCTGTCTTATAACCCTGACAATCCCAGTGGTGTTTCTTCATTCACACAAAGCTGAGTCACTGGTAAATCCCTGTTTCCACTTGTGAGAAGCGGACAAGCAGTTCCCTAAGAAAGTGATACCAAAGTTGCCTGCGTATCTTCCACTCACATTTTATTGATGGCAACTAGCACATGGCCACACCTTGCTGCAAGGGAAGCTGAGAAATGTGGTTTCTAGGGAGGCAACCTCTTTCCTGTGAAGAAGAAAATGGATTTGGGAGAAGGAGGCCACTAGTTATCTGCATACTAGATGGAGACAGGGAATTCCCACCAGAAACCAATGCGGTGCTAACACACACAAAAAATGAGCCCGGTTAATGTAAATAGGAGAATACTGAGAATAGCCTGAAAAAAAGAAGTTCCACACTTGGTATAAAATTTCATTTTATTTTTACAATAACCTATGGGAGGGGTGAATGGCTACTGGAATGTGGACAAGGTTAGAGTCAAAATTCTGGTGGGGCAGAAAACAGGGATAAGAAAAAGTAGATCTAGGCTAAGCCTGGGAGATTTTAGCTTGCATGTGTGTACTCTCTGTGTTTGTAGGCATCAGTTCATTAAAGAGGGGATTAGCTTTCAGGGCCAAGGACAAGGCAGACACTGCTGAGTTTCAGACATTTCTGAAAAGTGATCTCAGGGGTGGCTGTGGCTCACAATAAGCAGGTGTGGGAATTGGAAGCACAATTCCCTTGGGCATACTTCTGAGATTATTAAATCACAATTTGGCAAAGGTCCTTAGGGAACCACTTTTTCTTCTTCCTCACAGTTCAGATAAGGGCACTAAGGTACTATACAATGGATAAGTGGTTTGATGAAGGTCACTCAGCTAGCTGGGGACAGTTCCAGGACTGACACCCAAGTCTTCTGACTGCCAGTGCCCTGCTGTTTCCGCTACACGGCATATGCATTGACCGTGAAACATGTCCTGCACAGACAGACAAGCTGATGTGTAAGCTGTTATTTCAATAGGTCATTCCAATTGGTTGCTTCCAAATAGATGTCCCATTTATACAGGTGTAGGTCAATCAGCTCCTGGGCTCAGTTTGGAACATATTTTTATTAGCTTGGATCTTTTTTTTTTTAATAACTGAACCCGGCATTCCTGCTTTGCTGATAACATTGGCCTAGATTTTTAAAAATCCTCTGTTCTCCCAATCCATCATGAAGAAAATCACTGCCCATCCATCTCAATACACATAGAGAGGTGAAAATATGGGACATAATCACTGCAAATAGATCATTAAATAGTCATGTTCTGGTCTCACATTAAATCCAAACATAAAAATAAAAACAATCAAAAAGGAACTGAAATGTATGCCTCAGATAATGAGAAGTGAATATAAATGGAATTAGCAGTCACTGAGAACTTAGAACACAGTTAAGGGTAAACCATCTTTCATTTTGCAGCTGGTTCCATATCTGCGCTCCAATCTCACGGGATTTAAGCAACTTGAAATACTTAACTTCAGAAATGGGAGTGTGATCGTGAATAGCAAAATGAGGTTTGCTAAGTCAGTACCATATAACCTCACCAAGGCTGTGAAGGGGGTCTTGGAGGATTTTCGTTCTGCTGCAGCCCAACAGCTTGACCTGGAGATAGACAGCTACTCTCTCGACATTGAAACAGGTAAAATAATCCAACCAAGAAAATTGTGGGAGTTTTTTGTTTTTGTTTGTTTGGTTAGCAAACTGTTCAACTTTGAGACCACAAAAATCAAATTAAAATCACACTTGTTAAATAACAATCTATTGGAAGCTAATAGATCACCTTATTAGAAAGGTAGTGTCCTAAAACATACAAGTTAATGTTTTTCTACATCAAAAAAGCAGAGAAGCACACCTCATGCTTCACAATCTGGGAGTTTTAATTTCCCCCTCAGGACACAACTTTTGCTGTGCCTTAAGAGATTGTTTTTGTTGCTGGTTTTGTTTTTGTTTTTTTTTTGTTTTGTTTTGTTTTTTAACATTTTCCACAGCCAAACTAATTTGCATTCTGCTAGAAGTCAGAAGCACTTTCTTAGCAAACTGCAACAACCTGGAGGGTTTCTACCTAAGAAACTTTCCAGTCATAGTTAACTATCAGAAGTGCCTCCTAATAACCCAATTCAGGATGAAACTGAAACAGCATCCTGAGGAAAGAAAAATAATCATTAGACCAAAATCCAAGCTTCAAAAAAAAAAAAAGGCACTGCACCACCACCAATGAAAGAAAAAAATAATATCTTACCATTTGTACACTATAGATCAGCCTCCGTGTGCAGGTTAAAACAGAGAAGTGTTGATGTGAAGAACTCTTATAAAAGATAATGGGGGTTACATCATTTGCTTCAACGTGGATGGAACTGGAGGGTATTATGCTGAGTGAAATAAGTCAATTGGAGAAGGACAGACATTATATGGTCTCATTCATTTGGGGAATATAAAAAAATAGTGAAAGGGAAAGGAGAGAAAATGAGTGAAAGTATCAGTGAGGTTGTCAAAACATGAGAGACACCTAACTCTGAGAAATGAACATGGGGTAGTGGAAAGGGAGGTGAGCGGGGGGCGGGGGTGACTGGGTGACGGGCACTGAGGGGGGCACTTAGCGGGATGAGCACTGGGTGTTAGGCTATCTGTTGGCAAATTGAACTCCAATAAAAAATATATATAAAAGATAATGGAGGTTAGCCCAAATCTATATAATAGAAAGCAAATATCCATTCTTATAATAAAAGATACTGGGTGTACCATTGTAACCAGCTATGCCCAAATTGGGAACTGTTGCCGTCATTACTTTCAAAATTCTGTTTTCTAACCAATCAAAGGAAGATTTTTAAATCCCCCAGAGTGCAGAGGGGCAGGGTTCCAAATCCAAACTAGAAGGCCAACGGGACCTTCTAGTCAGGTTAAAACAAAGCTTCCTAATTGGCCATGAATTAGTGAAGTGAATCTTTAACATCCTCTCTGGCTTTTTTCTAACAATGAAGGCAGAGGGAAAAAGCCTTGGGCAAAATGCAAAGAGGCTCAGTTGGGAGACACATTTCTTTGACAGAGCAGAACTTTGAGCAACTTTAAGAAAATCGCCTCAGTAAACAGGATCAGTAAACAGGATCATTAAAAAGACAGATCACCCTTGGGCACTAAGTCTGGGAGTGCTTTCCTCCAAACTGGAGCAGCTCAGAAAGCCCTGAGGACCCGGTAAGAAATCAAAGACCTTCTAAATGCTAGTAAGATACTGCCTCTTCCCTGAAAACCACCACCTCAGAATGGAGGAGGAACCAGGAGGTGTCTGCCAGTTAGGATCAGGAGACCAATTTCTTTAGACAATTGACAGCAATGAACAGGGATGAGTACAAGAGAACTTGGAAAGCATAACAGACATGAGGGTCCAATCGTCTTCTCCCTCCTTCCCTCCTTCGGAGAGCTGATAGTCTGCTTAGAGACCCATCCAATAGCATGAAAAGGTCAGTGTTAGGGAGCCAAGTTGAGGCAGGGGAGAACTGAGGTGGGCTGCTGTGGAGATGGGTTTCTTCACCGGCGCCTTAGAAAGAGAGCAGGTTGCTGGTGGCGCATTGTCAGGGATACAGAGGGGCACCGGGAGTGGTGTTGGAAGAAAACAGCATAGCAGTGGCCTTGGAGAGCCATGGTCCTGACTGTGAATCCTGTGCACTAATGGCAGCACTCAATTTCCACAGCTGAAGATGGAGACAGTAAACACTCCTGAGGATTAACAGAAAGAATTTGCAGCACCCAACGTAACATCAGACACGTTGTTAACTAATGAATACTGGTAGTTAATATTGTAACATTGTCGTTATTAAGTTGCTTAGTGATTTGAGATCTGCATAGGGTACCAGTGAGAACTATAAAAAGTACCCTGACCAGGAGCTTGTGTGGAGGTTGCAACTGGAATTATGCTTATTTCCTGTGACCAGTTCGGCTATGTAGCTTTTCCTCTAAGAAGCCAAAAGCAGCAGAAATGAGATGCTGTTACCTTAGGTTTCAGTCACTATTCAAGCCAGATTTATACCAAGCTATCCCAGACATGCCTTAAGATTGCCAAGGGTACTGTGGGGGTACATGGACAATTTATTCTTTTAATGGTAGAACAACAGGGGAGGCCGAAGCACATGGGACAGCCTGGGAAATTACTTTATGCTATTTCTTACTAGGTACTTAAAAGAATGAGAAAAATCTGAATTTCTGATACATTAGAAATTCACAGAATAACGGATGGATGGATGGATGGATGGATGGATGGATGGATGGAAGAGGTCTGCCAAGAAATGGCTATAGTGAGCCAACTAGGACATAAGTAAAGCCTGAACTGAAGGATTTGAGGACAGCAGAATTAGCCAAATAAGGATTTTATAAAAATTAACAATAAATAACAATATAATTTTATGAATTCCTCTTTCTGTATATATCATAGTGGATAAATCCAAAACCTAACAGGACTCTTATTTACTGCGAAAGACCACTGTGCCAACCTACCCCCAAAAGCATTCCTTCCAATCAACAGGGAGGTGGAGAAGGAAGAAGGTACGAACAGGCAGGGAGGGACAGGCAAGGAGTAGAGGTGAGCTCCTTGCTGCCCCCCTAGAAATCCTGGTTTAGTTACTTCACCAAAGGCAAAAGGTAGACTGGCCCAAGTAACCAGCAAGTGGCTGATTATCAGACCTTGATCATTTTCTACATGCCTAATCCAAAACAATAAGCATTCATCCACCATCATATAACACATTAATATATGAAAGTCGGTCTCTGCCCAAAAGAACTTGCAGGATGGCCAAAGAGGAATACTTTAGAATGATCAGACCTGTGCCTTTTTCATTCAAAAAGCCTTTGTAAAGAGCACTTTCTGATGTGCCACATTCAGCTGCAAATTTCTGTGAGTTTGGGAATCACTGAGGCATAATGAAGAAAGCACTGATTTTTCCTTTAAATCCCATTTCACTGAGGCCTAGTGAAATCACTGAGGCCTAGCTAAAGAAAAGAGAATTTAGGGCTAGAGATTAATGTAGAGAATTCTAGTCCCTCTGGGCTAGTCGTGGGCAGTGAGACAGCCTGTAGTGGTTGGTGGTAGCCAGGGCTGAGCAGCCACAAGGACTACCAGTACCATAAAAATAAATAAAAAATAATAAAAGTATTCAATGACACTTGGCAAGATGGCAAAGAAGACTTTATTCAAAGGAGGACCATCTCTGATGGGTGTAGGGACCACATATACACCAGATATATGTGTATATATACACATATATACCTAAAAAGCTATAATCAAGTCTACTAAATACAATAATCAGGATATGAACAGAAATACTATGACGCACCAAAAGAGCAATTAATTCTGGAGGCCAGAAGATGATGTCATGTCAGGCCTCGTGGGCAGATGGCGCTGTTGAGTGCGTGATATCCTGGGGAATCCACGTGGTGAGCCCCAGAAGAGAAAGGTGGGGCTGGGCTCCTCCAGCAAGGGCAGGAAGAAGATGCAGACACTTCTGGAAGTTTCAGAGTACTCCAGTTACCTCACTGTGATAACAGCTTTAGACGCGAAGTAGGGAGCTCAGCCTGGAAGGGAAAGCCCTGCTGAGCTAGTGCATTTAAAGCCACGCTGTCTAAAAGCCCCTCTTCTATCTATTTGCACCTAGTTTGGTGTCCTATTTTTTTTTTTTTTAATTTTTATTTATTTATGATAGTCACAGAGAGAGAGAGAGGCAGAGACACAGGCAGAGGGAGAAGCAGGCTCCATGCACCGGGAGCCCGACGTGGGATTCGATCCCGGGTCTCCAGGATCGCGCCCTGGGCCAAAGGCAGGCGCCAAACCGCTGCGCCACCCAGGGATCCCCGTGGTGTCCTATTTTTTTTTCTTCTTTTCTTTTTTATGACTATGGTCTTTTGCAGTTTAAACTTCAATAAAATTTTGTTAAAACTCAAAGTCTTCAAACTAAGTACTAAACAGTCCTCAAAGTATTCTCAAAATTACAAAATAAAAACATAAATTCGGGGCACTTGAGTGGCCCAGTTGGTTAAGTGACTGACTCTTGATTTTGGCTCAGGTCATGATCTCAGGGTAGTGAGGTTAGCCCTGTGTTGGGCTCCACGCTGAGGGAGCCTGCTTAAGATTCTCTCTCCCTCTCCCTCTGCCCTTCCCCTTCCTCCCCTTCTCTCTCTCTCTCAAGGAAAAAAATTATATATATATGAGATATATATATCTCATATATATATGTACAGTTTATCATTCATAAAATATAGCAAATTTTGAAACATTTAGTAAAAATATATAGGTAATTACAAAAGCTACATAGGTTAATTCATTTAAGTTTTTAAAGCAAAAATCAATAACCTATCTTAAGGATATAAAAATACTCCACAAATGTTTGGGAAAACCAGTTTTAAAAAAATGGACGTTCGATGAACTCACTACTAGCCTATGAAGTAGGTGCCTAGAGGCCAGAGGCCAGAGGCCAGTGCTGAAAATATACATTTGGGAAACCTCAGTTGAAACCAGAGAACGGGTGAAAAAATGGCCCAGGGCAAGGTAGGGCAGGAGAAAAAGGAGAACCCTCTGAGAAACCCCAACACATAATGCAGAGTAGAAGGTCTGTCATTGAAAGGAGCCAGAGATGATGTTGCAGAAGTGTGAAGAGAGGAGAGCAGGAGAGACAGTCAGCTATTTCAGCAGCTGTGAGCAAACTGTGGGTGGAGATCATGTAAGTCGACAGGTCAGAGGTCACTAGAACCCTTCAGAAAAGCAATCCAGCAGAGTGGCAAGAGCAGAGGTGAGGTTTTAGTGAGGCTGGGATGAAGTAGAAAACGAGGACGTCCTCATGGCCTGTCCCCCTCCTGTCTTACAACTTAGAGATGGGTTCCTACCCCCCCCCCCCTGCCACACACACACACAGAGACTGGGAGATAGGGGGCTCTGTCTTCTTTGATGATTGCATTTCAAAGGAATGGCTCCTAGGTCCTTGTGGAAGACAGCCTTGAGTTGCAATACTGACAAGAAGCTGTAAAGAAGATTGACGTCTCAAAGGAGCAGAGATTCAATCTACAATTACCGTTAGTAGTTAGTAGTAAACTAAGAAAAGGGAAGTCAGAGTCTAGAGTTACTCAAGCTGGGGGAAGGTTAAGCAGTCTTGGTCAGAGGATTTAGCATTTCTTTTCTATGCCCTGCTTTGATTATATTTACACGCAATGCCCAGAAGACCAATTATTTAGTTCCATTTGCAAAATAAAATCCAATCAGGTCTTTTTCATTTATTTTCTGTTGGCCTAACATCAGAGTGGAAATGTAGTTACTATAGTAATGCTGGGGGGGGGGGGGGATATTATTCCATTGTAACTTTTAGACTAAAGAGGAGAAGAGAAATTTTGAAACTTCTCATGAGATTTCTAGGTGAGTATCATTCCACATTCAGATCAGCATCTGAATTCCTGGATGTGTCTCTAGATGAGGGCAAGTAATGGGTTAGGCCAAGTAACATCTGCAGAGGTACAGACCCATGAGAGAAGTGACACAGTGTTATTACCACGTGTGGTTTGCCATTCAGCTTTTGAAAACAACCTGAATAAATGAATCTATGATGTAGAAAGTATAAACCGATGTTAGGACTATCTGTGATTTATCAACTGAAAAATCGAATAAATCACAGCTTGCTCAGTATTCCGCTAGCATCCCTGGCAACTAGAGCCGTCTTTCATTTAGGCTGCTATGAAAATTCTTTAGAAGCATGTAGGGCTTTTATGCCAGTTAGCCATGCAGGTTGAAGATTCCAAAAATGCAAAACACATACTTATTCTAACTTATTCTCTCCTTGAATTCCTAAGAAGTCCTCTCAAAAATGGACAGATTTCAAGGCTGGTAAATGGTAAACTTTGAAATTAATTACAGTCTGGCATCCAGGATTCCTCCAATCAAAGCAAACTCATTTTCTCTGGAAAGTTGCATAATCTGAAAGACTCTCATTTAGTTGCCGGCTTTAAGAAGGTGGCAGATGTCACTTATCACAATAGTGACAATAAAAACAGTAACAGCAACTATTAATAGACACTTTTTAATCTTAATAAATAACTATGCAAAGTGATAGGATGTCTCCCCATTACACAGCTGGAGAAACTGCGTTTCAGAGAAGTGTAAGTAATTTACCATTTACTAGTCACCAAGGGCTGTGACTGGAACTTGGTGGCAGTTCTGCGTGCTTTCTTCAAGTTGGCCTACTGCCTCTTTATCTTAGAGGATCTTACGGACCCACCTACCAGGTATATGCAGGTTGTTTATTTAGAAAAAGTGACAACACACTTAAGTTTAATTTATCCTAAATGAATTGTTAGATTTCACATTTCACCAAGTGAAATTGCCTATATTTTGTTATATTCTCAGAATGCCCCCCCCCAAAAAAAAGAGAGAAAGAAAAGATAAGAAAAAGAAAAAAGTTCACTTTCAGAAATAAAGGTCCCAAATTTCCTAATATCCCCTTTACATGTACTATTGGCTCTGCTAGGAGTGTCCCTTCTGAACTGAGGCAGCCACAGGAATCTCCTTCCAGGAGACTCTCCCAGCTTCTGCCCCCGCCCCATGTCCTGTCTCTGGCCCCATCTCCAGTTTTTACACTGCTGCTGCCCTGTGCTTTCTAGGATGTTATCACTGGGGATTTTCTGTTAACACCTGCTTCCATGAGGGGACCCCAGTATTGGCTGGACCACAAGGTACCTTTAGCCTCTCTAGAGTTTCAGCACATGCTCTCATCCCCCACATGAGCCACTGCCTGGAGCTTCCTTAAGATGCTCCTGGAATCCTTCCTGGAACTCTTGAATGAAAACCATGCACAAAAGCCTGGGCTTCAGCCCAGCAGCAGGGCTACTTCCCACAGCCGCTCTCAGAGCTCTCCTGCCATCAGCTGACCCAGGGACACTCGGCCCTAATGCCAGTGCACCTGAAACACCTCAGTATAGTAGACATAAATAATAACCAAGAGTTCTTGAGGCTCTCATCTTGGGCATGATGTGTAAGGGCAGCCACACATCCATTCATATAAGAAAGAGTTTCTGAGAGCCTACTATGAACAGTGTATAGTTGTTGTTCTTGAGAATGCTGGGTAATTAAGATAAAACCCAAAGTTTTTCATATTACATATCCCTTTAAACCAGAAAGAATCCTCACTAGTAACTTACTCAGTTCCACAAATGTGTGTTAAACTCCAACCACATGCATGGTGCTCTAATGTGTGCTATTTATCATTGAATGATTGATTATTCTCACCCTAATCCTGCCCTTCAGCTATAAGCCATAGCAAAACATGTTTTGGCCAATAATAAAACAATGAAATATTAAATTAAATATAGATTTTTTTAAAGTTCTTTTGATCACTGAATTCCAGCAATAGTTCTGGAGGTATGCCAGCGTGGCCAGCAAATGCTCCCAGCGGTCTTGTTCCAGTAGGACACCTAGAATGGGAGATTTATATTTGAGCTTCAGGGACATGAGTACATTAGTGACCATCTGGTTTAAATAACCCATTTTATAGTAGGGTCAAGTGAGACTAAAGATGCTAAGCCACTTTCCCAAGGCCACAGACAGTTGCTGGGATTGCTCCTCCACTCAGAGCACTTTCCTGGGGCGCTTCAACACTGAAGGCAGGGATAAGCAAACTCACTCCCTTTGCTGTTGCAGCAAATCGCAGAATGGTCACAGGATTTGGGGAAATAAACCCGATGGGCCTGTGTGGAAGGTGAGGTCCCTGCATTTTGGCTCAAAGGAACCCTCAGGGAATAGCCATATTTATTTATACAAACTACCAAGCGCTGAGCACCAAACACTGTATTACAGTAACAGTCACATCTTGAGAAGGAAATAAGACTACCGGTGCTGCATTAAGACTTTGTGGACTCTAGACCTTTCATGAATATTAATAAAATTAATAAAAATATTAATATTAATTAATTAAAAAAAACACTTAAAATTAGGGGCACCTGGGTGGCGCAGTCAGTTCTGAGGGCTCCTCTTGATTTCCTCTTAGGTCATGATCTCAGCTGTGAGATCAAGACCTTCATTGGGCTCGGGGCTCAACACAGAATCTGTTGAGATTCTCTCTCCCTCTGACTCTTGGTCATGATCTGTCTAAAATACATTTTTAAAATCTTTAAAATAAGTAAATATGAACAAAAATACTTAAAATGATGTCTTATGACCGTGCTGGTATAGAGATGAATATCCAGTGTGGATTATATTGGGTTTTTTGTTTTTTTGTTTTGATTTTAAAGCCTTTAAAACATGCACTTGAGCACTGAAGAGGAAGGCGGCTCAGGCCTGCGCGCCCTGCACCCTGCAGATCACCAGACACCGGGAGGAGTCGATTGTCATTCTCGGCCGCGCGGCCGCTGGGGCAGAGAAACGCCCCCTCCCCTCCTGCTCGTCAGCGAAACTGGGCCCGCAAAGCCTTAGCTACGAGTTGGGACAGGAGGGAGAGACGGCGCTGCAGCTGCCCCCCCCCCCCCCCCCCCCCCGCCTCCAGCGGCAGGTGCGCGCACGCGGCGTGCAGGTGTGAGGCTTGGGCGCGGAGGGCCCGCCCGCCTCGGAAGCCCGGGGCCCTAGCTCGGCCTTTGGGGGACGGGACGAGAGGATTCGGGGGTCCCACCACCGCCCCCCAGCCCGACGTGTCGCCGCAGTCTAGCAGCCGTCCCCTGCAGCTCCCCCCGCCACGGCGCGCGCCTTCCAGCCCCCCCAGCGCTCCGCAGAGCAGCACTGGGGGCGCTTAGCCTTTCGTGGCTCAAATCGCTCCCCGCTCCTTCTGCTACCGAGCGCCATCTAGCGAACGCGAGGTTCATCACACCGCAGGGGGCGCTGGGGGCAGGGGTGGCCTCCGCGAAGAGACGGGCCAGGCCCCGGCAGCCCGAGCTTCAGCCAGGTTCAGCTGAAATCCTGCCTCGGGACAGGACCCTATCGAAGGAGGTACTTGACTTCCTGTCCCACACGTGAGTGTTGCCACAGGGCAAGAGAAGGGCGTAATGAACTTGTGAAGAATGGTAAAGAACATGGATCAATACACAGCCCCAAGGTTGTGGGGCGAGTGACGGGACAGTCTGCAGTGTGTGGCAGAGGGGTGGCGTGGGATGCACTGGAGTTGGTGACATGAAGACCCCAGCCCCTCCAAGAGGCCTGACAGACTGGGAGAGTCTTTATCAGACCTGACGAGTATGACAGGAAGCTTTGAAAAAGACAGTCTTGGGCCATCAGGGACTTTTGAAGTTACAAACTGCTTGGTGACCAACACCATAGTCTTTTTAATGTTAACTGTAAAATGCATCAAAGCGTTCCCTGCAGGGAAGGGACGTTTATTTAAATGGTTTTTAAATGGTTTTCATCACAAGAGCTAAGAGACATCCTGCCCCAGCCAGTTGGGAATACTTTTCAGAACCGTTGGCCTACAGATGAAAGACATTCTATAAGCAAATCAGAGGAGAAACTGATACATAGAATGTGCTTACACTGGAAATCTCAGAATGATACAAGTATTTCCAAGCCCCAGTGGCAGCTCACTTTCTTCAAGCCATGGTCACTTGAGTAACAGGAACAAATGTGGAGCTGCTGTAGTGTCAGACTGTACTTTCTCTAAGGAAATATTCAGCCTAATGAAGGAGCTTTGGCAACCAGTGGTTTTGAGCTTTGGTTTAGTTAAGAGCTGTTGTTCAAAGGAAAGCATTTGTGGAAGTCTGATATGTAAACGAGTGAGAGTGAAGATGCTGGCATGTTTGGGCCTCCCCCCGCCCCACACACCCACCATCCTGTCCTTGTCAACCCCTTGGAGTCCTAAGGTGTCTCCTGGAAACCCCATATTTGAAAACCACTAGAATGATGTCAAAAGCTGAACATTATAAGCAGACATATGGATGCTAATCTGGGGTTAATACTTCCTAGCTAAAATGGACTTCAGTTTTCTCACTTACAAAAATGAGGTCAGTGATATTGATTCTGGAAGTTTGTTGTGAATATTAATGAAGACATGTTTGAAGTGCCCAGCACACTGCCAAACACAAAATGGCCCTCAATAAATGTGAGCTCACTGTTTGTATTAATAATTATCATTGCACTCCTGGTGAAGCTAGAGGTTCAGGATCATGATCCTCAGGACTGTGTCAGGGACAAGGCCTGAAATGGAATGACATTAATGCTTTGACTACCTCCAGAATCCACATGGGAAGCTAGGGACAAGGCCAGGACCTCTTGGTGCCAGGCTGGACTTGGAACTTTCCCACTGGCTGCAAACTAGCAGCTCCTGATACTGCGCAGCACACTGAGGCCAAGTGCCCTGGACTGCCTCTACACGGAGATTGTCTAATTTGCTGCCTAGAAGTGCTCCCTAAGTAAGTTTAGGACAGAAATTTAATTCATTTTGCCAGCAAGCAATTATAGTAAGACCAGAGGCGACCCTAAACGATAATAGGTGTTTGGTGGGTGTGGTACAGGTTCATGAAGAAACCTCTCCCTAGTTCCAACCATAAAAATAATGTATTTTTGCCAGGAAGCCAAGGCAATTATAGGCCAACTAGTCTAGGCACCAGCCATTCACGAGGGCTTCACTTCGTCATATCCACACACAACTGGATGATGACTTGAAAATATTATTCTAGGAAATGGTGTCCAGTTGTTCTCTTCCTAATCAACTATTGTTTTCAAATCTCTTTGTCTTCCCTCTTTCCAAGTTACAGTCTATGTTCAGAACACAGCATTTCAGGTTGTTGCTACATAATGTTTACACTGTCAGGATTGACCCAACCAAGAGCAGAAAGTGGGAAGTTCAGACTGATTTTGTGCAAACTCTATTTTGTGCAAAGCCCTGGGGATGTGTTAAGGAGGAGGCTAATAGTCAAATGGCCTACAGCAAATCATGACGGAGTCCATCATTCTAAAGAGAAATGTCTTTGGGATGTGGCTAAGAAAGAAAATGATAACAGTATAGGCAAAGCTTCGCTTAAGAAATTGTTATGAAACTGTCATCCATCGAACAGCCTCTTCTCTTCTGGGGCACCTCCTCCCCACCATCAGCCCACATGCATTTCTTCTCAAGTAGAAGTTGTAGGTGTGTCCCTCCAAGATTGGCACGTAAGTAGAGGGCCATCAACACACCGAGGGAAAGTATTTTTCAGCTATAATAATGGAAGCAGTAGGGGCTGGTTCACAAATTAAATTTCTAAATAAGATCTCTTCTATTAACGATTCTCATGAACTGCAGTTGCCTTTCATGCCCGGTCCCACAGCTCCCCCTCCTGGCTCTTTCCTTCCCTGGAACTTCCGTGCACACAGGTGACCGGCTCACACAGCCTTGAGCTTGGCAGCACTCAGCCTGAGTCTCAGCTTCCTCATCTGCAAAGTGAGCAGATTTGTGAGAAGGTTCTAAAATACCTCTCAGCTCTAACATTCTAAAATGTAAAATCTTGGGGGACCTGAGTGGCTCAGTGGTTGAGGAGCTGCCTTCGGCTCAGGCTGTGTTCCTGGGGTTGTCCTGGGATGAGTCCCACACTGGACTCCCACAGGGAGCCTCTCTCTCTTTGTGTCTCTCATAAATAAATAAATAAAATCTTTTTCAAAAATAAAAAAAATACATAAAATGTAAAGTCTTATATAAAAGTATAAAACAAAAACCTAAAGCAATTAGTTGGGCTGAAATTCTTAGTGCTGAAGATTTTGAAGGGCCACATTGATATTTGTTAAATCAATGAATGTTGTCTTCATACCAGGAAAGTACACACGGCAAACAAAAACTGAGCTCGCTGATTTGAAGTCTCCTACTTCTCTGTAGACAGGTTCTGGATAAATAACATGGGGAGAGCCAGTTATCCATAAACTAGGTGCATTTGTTCTTCAAATATGTCTGATCCAGGGCTCCCAGACGTGGATACACTTATTTCTCCAGTGTTGCCTTATTGTGTTCCGTTCAGCTTTCCTGGTGCCTAGACGGTGCCTGGCTGGGCCGAAGGAAATAATAGTAAAACAGTAATTTTTTTTATTTTTTAACATGAAACTCATTTGGTTATCACACATTTACTGTAAATCTTCAGAGGGGTAGGATCTGTGCATTCCATCAGCTTCCTTAGTTAATACTATTCCCCACTGGAGAGAGGGAAATGACCCTCCCAACTACTCCCCCTGATTTCCATGATCAAGACTACAAGTCTTGAGTGTAAAGTTGCTGACAGCTGTTATTTATTATACCAGGCCCTGGATATGAATCACCTGGGTTGTCAGGGTAAATTTGACAGTGACAAGGATCCCATAACATGGCCAGCTTTAGGAACTTTCAAGCAGAAGAAGCCAGTTCACGTTAATCAGGCCTGCTTGTCCATAAGGGATCCTCAAGCTGCAGAGAAATATAACTTCACCTAAATTCTCACTCCATATTGCGGGCCCCCTGTGTGACCCTACACAGAGATTTGTGGGCAGTGAACTTGGCATAGCAGCTGACTATGTTCTCCGCTTGAAGATTCACAATAGGCCTTAGCTTATTAATGACCCTAAGAAATTTATTTTTTTTAAGATTTTATTATTTATTTGTGAGAGTCAAAGAGAGAGAGGCAGAGAGACATAACAAGCAGGTTCCCAGTGGGGAACCAGATACACGACCTGAGCTGAAGGTCAGATGCTCAACCACTGAGCCACCCAATGCCCAAGCCTAGGAAATTCAAAAATAAAAAGAGAAGGGGGTGAGTTTGGAGAGAAGAGGGAGAAAGAGAAATGAGGGAAAGAGAAAGAAACCTGTTACATTTATTTCACCCAGGATTTGGAGAAAAAAAAATTTTCTTTATTTAGCCACCAATCTCTTCTTATTATAAAACCTATTAAGTCCTGCTGAATTAGAGTTCTGCCAATGTTCCCACTTGGGAAATACGGGGCCAGATGATCACTCGACATCATCCTAATTCTGATGATTCTATTTACATATCTTCTAAAGCACAATTCTGATGATATCCTTCCCTTGCCCAGAAATCCTCCACGGCTTCCATTTGACTAGAGAGTCCAAATTCCTTAGCATGGCATTCAAGACCTACGGAGAATTTGGCCTTATCTTTCCAGTCTTGATTCCCTTCCTTCCTGTCCATGAGTGTCTGCTGCCTCCAAAGTATGCTTCCCTGACTCATATCTGTTGTTTTCCCACCTCTGCCTCTGTTCAGGCTGCTGGGTCCAGTTGGGATGCCTTTCATAGTCTTTGCATGTCCAAATGCAACTCACTTGAAATAACTGAAGCAGTGATCTCTTCCCTAACTTATATTTATGGCTCATATTTAGACCTCATTTTTAGAGCTCTTATACTAGACAATGTACTGGGCTGTTTCACATAGAAACATCTGTATGTATTTCTTACCCGCCCCTAGGCTTCTTGGAAGAACAGCTTTACGCATGGCTACCTGTGCCCTAGCTCCTTGCACATAATAGGTTCTTTTTTTTTTTTAATTTTTATTTATTTATGATAGTCACAGAGAGAGAGAGAGAGGCAGAGACATAGTCAGAGGGAGAAGCAGGCTCCATGCACCGGCAGCCCGATGTGGGATTCGATCCCGGGTCTCCAGGATCGCGCCCTGGGCCAAAGGCAGGTGCCAAACCGCTGCGCCACCCAGGGATCCCACATAATAGGTTCTTATTGAAAGAATAATCTGAAGGATAAATGACTGCTGTGATTCAAAAGGAAACCCTTTCAGTGCAGAAAGAGCAGTGGTCTGAGAACTGAGAGGCCTGTTCTGGTTCTGCCATCAGCATGTGGGTACCCAGGTCATTCACTTCTCTGCCTGAGAGCTCCATGTGCTCACCTCTATAAAAATGGGAAAGCTGGCAGGGGCCACAGGCCTCCCAGAGCTAAATATTCTGAGATTCCCTTGATTTTCTAATCCACTTTACAAAAAATCTGTGACAATGCTACAGAATTTAGAGTGTAAGAGAACAGTCAAGATGACAACAACCACCAAAACAGGGCAGACCCAGTGGCACAGCGGTTTAGCGCTGCCTGCAGCCCAGGGTGTGATCCTGGAGACCTGGGATCGAGTCCCACGTCGGGCTCCCTGCATGGAGCCTGCTTTTCCCTCTGCCTGTGTCTCTGCCTCTAAATAAATAAATAAATAAATAAATAAATAAATAAATAAATATTAAAAAAACAACCAAAACAGAGACTAGATATCTATTTGAACTTTAATAGGGGGAAAAACGATTAACCCAAAGGAAAGATCTTGAACATTAGGACCCAGGAGATCAGCAAGGGACTAAGAGAAAAGAAATTGTCCCACATTAAATACTTAACTACTTTATAAGGTATACCTGATTTAAATATGTACTTTCACGGCTCATCTCTGCAGAAAATGCTCACCTTAAAAACCTAACAAATTGGGGATCCCTGGGTAACTCAATGGTCTGGTGCCTGCCTTCAGCCCAGGGCCTGATCCTGAAGACCAGGAATCGAGTCTCACATCAGGCTCCCTGCATGGAGCCTGCTTCTTCCTCTGCCTGTGTCTCTGCCTCTCTCCCTCTCTCTCTCTCTCAATCTGCATCTCATGAATAAATAAATAAAATCTTAAAAAAAAAAACCCTAACAAATAAAAAATCTTAATTCTCTCATACGGTGGTTATCAAAATGTGCTCTCTCAATGTATCAGCATCATCTAGGACCTCCTCAGAAATGCAGGCTCTCAGTCCCCATCCCAAACCCTTTGCCTCAGAAACTGAGGCTAAGACCAGGAATCTGTGTTTTAACAAGGCCTCTCACTGATTCTACTGCACAGCCAAGTTTGTGTATGATTATATTTAGAGTAGATATGTTATCACCTATGTTTATAAACTCAAAGATACAGAAATGTGCATTTCACTTTTCCCTCCAGTCTGTTCTCACTATTGTGTAACCCACTCCAAAACGGAGTGATGGCAAATATATTTGGTCTCTTAACTTTTGGTTTCTGCCGATTCCACTGCTCAGGCATCCATGAGTTCATTAAAATCTGCCCCATCTCTTACAGCTGATCAAGCAGATCCCTGCAAATTCCTGGCCTGTGGTGAATTTGCCCAGTGTATAAAAAATGAGTGGACCAAGGAAGCAGAATGTCGCTGCAGACCAGGGTATGAGGACCAGGGGTACCTGGACCACCCGGCCCCGGGCATCTGTGCACCCATAGAGGAATGTGAGGTCATCCAGGGTAAGGGAGCTCCGTGCAGGTAGGTCGAGCACAGTAACTGTATATACCTCCAAATTTGTTATTCTTGATTTTGAGAAACCTATCATCAGAATGAATGCCTACATTCCTTTAAACCCATGGTTCTCGATCTCCAGTGATCATCAAAATCTCTCAGAGTAGGACTCATTAAAACACATGGCCGGGCCCTGCCAAGCTCTTTTTTGATTCAGTAGGTCTGGGTACGGCCCAGGGAAGGCTACTGCTGCTGGCCCAGGGACCACACTTCGAGACCACTGTTCCAAACCTTTCAACAGTATTTAATTAACACCAATAAGGGAAGAAAAAAGAATGTGTGTCAGCTCTAAGAAATAATACCATATGGTCGACTACGTTAATTGGTGTTGAGGAGTGTGTGTGTGTGTAATATTTGTTTTTTTCCCTATTTGTAAATATAGCTCTCATTAAAAGAAATTTGGAAAATATAGATAATTATGAGAAAGGAAAATCATATGATATTCATATTAACTGTTATTATCTTTTGATGTACATGTTTATACAGAAAGTTTACATAGAATGTTCTAAAGCAAAATGGAATCAGACTGACTTCTGTATACTCAGCTTTTTTATAGAACATTCCCTCATGACATTACATATTTTCTGTACCATCATTTTTAATGATTACATAGTAATCTATTCTATAGATATAATATGTTTCATCAATCCTTTATTTCCAACAGAAAAGGTTAAGAGAAGCTCTTAAGAAGAGGGAAAAAGAGGCAGATATAATTGGCCTTCTATTCATGAGTCAGATTTTAGGGTGTAGATGGTGTTATGAACAATCAGGAAACACAAAAGCTCCTAATTCTTTTCGAAGTCCTGTGACACCCAGATAAAGTCCACACTGTGCACTCTGCCCTTAAAGAGCTTCATTGTGAGCCCATCTCACCTTTCCCGGTCAACAGTTTCCAATCACACACCTGGACATTTCCTCAGTGGTGATCACCTTAGACCCTTATCTTTAGTAGATCATCCTGGGTTGTTTTTACTGTCTTTTCACTCTAGTGGCCACAGCCTCTAATTTCCCAGCAGGGAGCTCATGACCATCTGCCTACTCACTCAATCAACAAGAAACTAGAGAAAGGTACCATTCTCTCTCTTTTTTTTTTTTTTTTGAAAAAATACAATTTTTTATTGTTTGAACTCAAATCACCACCCAGCACTTTAAAGCCTACCCTAAGTCACACCTACAATTTAAACGGTTATAGCACAAGCAAACTGCTAATTCGGCAGGTGAGCAGGTTAGACAGTGCCAGCAGAGACCCTCCCTCCCCCAATAATGAGAAGACAACGCGCTAGAAAAGTTAAAGCACACCATTCCATGTTAAATAGTTAACACTACCCCTCCAACAAGCCACAAATGCTAGATAGATAACTCAGTACGGTTAACTAAGGGGCCCTAGGCAGCTGCATTCTCTTCCAGTGAAGTAAAAGCTTTAATTCGTGCCTTGTTCCAGAACACAGAAAGAAGAGCAGCTGCCCTTGCTAAGATTAAACAGCTGTATCTTCCTAAGAAAGCCATGTCTTGACTGTGTGGATTCCTCTTTTGGCATAATTATCCCTTAAAGACTTCTTGGAATCATCTGCTAGTTTCGGTGAACCGGTTTATCACGGAAGCTTGATTTCACCTAAGAACGCCTTACCTTCTGTCTTGTATGAGGCTTTGTTGAAGAACTGGATATTAAGATGAGCTGTCAAGCAAAGCACCCCAATTTGTTGTTTTTTTGGCCATCATCCCTTGATAAGAAAGTATAGGGTAGCACTATTTCATGTTGCTCTGGACCTTCTGGGAACTGACTCCATTGCAGATGGAGGCCCTGGCCTCAGATCGACAAATCCAGGGAATCCCAAGAGATTGGGGCAGGGGGAGAACTTGTGAGCAGATGGGAGATATATTTTGGGGGATAGGGGTACTGTATTTGTCCTTGCTGGATTAAGGAGACTTCCTTTAATATTTCTTTCCAATAAATAATGCTTTTCAGAAAAAAAAAATGACCTACCCTGTTCTTTTAAAATATTAACACTTTAAAGACAGTGACTTAGCCCAATGGTGGTTAAGATGCAATATCCTGGAGTCAAATTGTTATTAAAAATTTGGCTTAGCAATTTACTAATCAGGTCACCTTGGACCAATTACTTCTCAAAATCTCAATTCCCTCATTGAATAATGAGACTAATAAAATCCATCTATTGGGTTACTGCAAGCAGTATATGAAATTATGTTTAAAAAGCATCTTTGCAAAGAAGATGAAGCACAGAGTATCCATTCAAGTGAGTGAGGGCTATGATAATGTTGCCAACGTTCTCCAAGTTAATCTCAACAGGATTCGATATTGAATTTTACATTCTGGTTTTAAATTTCCTCTGAAAATGAAAATGTACAACAGAAAATCTTGAAGTACAATGATGGAGAGGTTGCTCTGTAGAATAGTAATACATTAAATAATATTTAGAACACTTAGACAATAAATACACAGAACAAATATATATAAACCCCAAACAGACCTTTATATTTAGAGAATTTATTTTAACAAGCATTTCAAATCAGTAAGGAAAGCATGGACTTGTCAATAATGATTAGACTACAATTGGCTTCCATTTAGAAAAAAATAAAATTAGTTTTTTACTATAGACAAATCAATTCCATATCAAAGATTGAAACCTAAAATCAAAACTTTGAAAGTATGAGGAAAACTATTTTTAAAACCATTTCTATAATCCTCAACTAAAAAATGACTTCCCTAATTAAGACACCAACCCAGATGACAGTGAGAGGATTTCCCCAGGAAAAAAGTCACCATAAATAAAATTAACATATTAACAAGGTGGGAGAAAAATATCTATAACCTATCTTATATCATAAAGGTTGAACAGCCATAATAATAAGAGCTCCTACACATCAGTAAAAGACAAACATGCTAATATTAAAATGGACAAAGAATACAGAAGTGCAATTCATAGAAAAAATCCAGATGACCAGGAAAACATAGGAAAAGATGTGCTCAGTCTCAATATAATTAGGGAAATCCAAAAGCAATAAAGAGATAACATTTGTTATTCATGAGTTTGGTAAAAAAAAAAATATCAAAAATATCCAGTGTGGGTAACATCAGAGAAAACTAGTTTGTTTTTTTTTTTAATTTAAGTTCAGTTAATTAACATATAATGTATGGTTTCAGAGGTAGAGTTCAGTGATTCATCATTCTTATATAATATCCAGTGCTCATTACATCAGCTGTGCTCCTTAATGCCCATCACCCAGTTACCCCATCCTGCACTCCACCCCCTCCGGCGACCCTCAGTTTGTTTCCTATGATTGAGAGTCTCTTACGGTTTGTTTCCCTCTCTGATGTTGTCTTGTTTTATTTTTTCTTTCTTCCCCTATGATCCTCTGTTTTGTTTCTTAAATTCCACATGTGAGTGAGAACATATGATAATTGTCTTTCTCTGATTGATTTATTTCGCTTAGCATTCTATCCTCTAGCTCCATCCATGTCACTGCAAATGGCAAGATTTTGCTTTTTGATGGCTGAGTAATATCCATTGTATACGTATACCACATCTTTTTAACCCATTCATCTGTCAGTGGAGATCTAGGCTCTTTCCATTGTTTGGATACTGTGGACATTGCTGCTATAAACATGGGGGTGCAGGTGCCCCTTCATATCACTACATTTTATCTCTGGGGTAAATACCCAGTAGTGCAATTCCTGGGTGGTAAGGTAGCTCTATTTTCAACTTTTTGAGGAACTTCAAAAAACCCTACTGTTTTCTGAGTGGCCACAGCATTCTGACCCACAATGTACAAGGGTTTCTCCTTTCTCCACATCCTCACCAACATCTGTTGTTTCCCAACTTGTTAATTTTAGCCATTCTGACTGGTGTGATTTGATTTACATTTCCCTGATGCTGAGTGATGTGGAGCATTTTTTCATGTGTCTATTGGCCATTTGTATGTCTTCTTTGGAGAAATGTCTGTTCATGTCTTATCCTCATTTCTTTTTTTTTTTAAGATTTTATTTATTTATTCATTAGAGAGAGAGAGAGAAAGAGAGAGGCAGAGACACAGGCAGAGGGAGAAGCAGGTCCCATGCAGGGAGCCTGATGTGGGACTCGATCCTGGGACTCCAGGATCAGGCCCGGGGCTGAAGGCAGGCGCTAAACCGCTGCGCCACCCAGGGATCCCCAATTCTGCTCATTTCTTGATTGGATTTTTTTCTCTGGGTGTTGAGTTTGATAAATTCTTTGTAGATTTTGGAGACTAGCCCTTTATCTGATAAGATTTGCAAATATCTTCTCCTATTCTGTCAGTTGTCCTTTTGTTTTGTCGATTGTTTCCTTTGCTGTGCAGAAGGTTTTTATTTTGATGAACTCCCAATAGTTCATTTTTGCCTTTGTTTCCCTTGCCTTTAGAGACATGTCTAGTAAGAAAGTTGATGCAGCCAAGGTCACAAAGGTTGCTGCTTGTGTTCTTCTCTAGGATTTTGATGGATTCCTGTCTTACATTTAGGTTTTTCATCCATTTTGAGTATATTTTTGCATATGGTATGAGGAAATGGTCCAGTTTCATTTTTCTGCATGTGGCTGTCTAATTTACCCAACACCATTTGCTGAAAAGACTGTCTTTTTTCCACTGGATGTTCTTTCCTGCTTTGTTGAAGATTAGTTGACCTTAGAGTTGAGGGTCCATTTTAGGGTTCTCTATTCTGTTCCATTGACCTGTGTGTCTGTTTTTGTGCCAGCACCATACTGTCTTGATGATTACAACTTTGTAATAGAGCTTGAAGTCCAGAATTGTGATGCCACCAGCTTGGATTTTCTTTTGGCTATTTGGAGTCTTTTCTGGTTCCATATAAATTTTAGGATTATCTGTTCCAGCTCTGTGAGAAAAGTTGATGGCATTTTGATAGGGATTGCATTGAATGTATAGATTGCTCTAGGTAGCATGGACATATTAACAAGATTTGTTCTTCCAATCCATGAGCATGGAATGTTTTTCCATTTCTTTGTGTTTTCCTCAATTTCTCTCATGAGTGTTCTGTAGTTTTCTGAGTACAGATCCTTTGCCTTTTTGATGAGGTTTATTCCTAGGTCTCTGATGGGTTTTGGTGCAATTATAAATGAGATTGGCTCCTTAATTTCTCTTTCTTCTGTCTCATTCATTAGTTTATAGAAGTGCAACTGATTTCTGCGCATTGATTTTATATCCTGCCACGTTGCTGAATTCCTGTATGAATTCTAGCAATTTTGAGGTGGAGTCTGTTGGGCTTTCCACGTAGAGTATCATGTCATCTGTGAGGACTGAGAGTTTGACATCTTTGCTGATTCAGATGCCTTTTATTTCTTTTAGTCGTATGATTGCTGAGGCTAGGACTTCTAGTACTATGTTCAACAACAGTGGTGATAGTGGACATCTCTGCCATGTTCCTGACCTTAGGGGAAAAGCTCTCAGTTTTTCCCCATTGAGAATGATATTCACTGTGGGCTTTCCATATATGGCTTTTATGCTATTGAGGTATGTTCTCTCTATCCCTACACTGTGAAGTGTTTTAATCAAGAAAGGATGCTGTCCCTTGTTAAATGCTTTTTCTGCATCTGTTGAGAGGATCCTTTGGTTCTTGTCCTTTCTTTTATTAATGTAGTGTATCACATTGATTGATTTGCAGATGTTGAATCAGCCTTGCAGCTCAGGAATAAATCCCACGTGGTCGTGGTGAATAATCCTTTTAATGTACTGTTGGATCCTATGGGTTAGTATTTTGGTGAGAGTTTTTGCATCCATGTTCATCAGGGATATTGGTCTGTAATTCTCCTTTGTGGTGGGGTCTTTGTCTGCTTTTGAGATCAAGGTAATGCTGGCCTCCAAGGAGTTTGGAAATTTTCCTTCCATTTCTATTTTTTGAAACAGCTTCAGAAGAATAGGTATTACTTTATCTTTAAATACTTGGTAGAATTCCTCTGGGAAGCCATCCAGCCCTGGACTCTTGTTTGTTGGGAGATTTTTGATTGCTACTTCAATTTACTTGCTGGTTATGAGTCTGTTCAGGTTTTCTATTTCTTCCTGTTTCAGTTTTGGTAGTTTATACCTTTCTAGGAATGCATCCATTTCTTCCAGATTGCCTAATTTGTTGGCATATAGTTGCTCATAATGTGTTCTTATAACTGTTTGTATTTCTTTGGTGTTGGTTGTGATCTCTCCTTCTATCCAGCATTGCTGGTGGATGTGTAAATTGGAAAAACCTTTTTCCAAGAAATATTTGTTAATATTGATAAAATTTTATTTTATTTTATTTTTAAAGATTTTATTTATTTATTCATGATAGACGCAGAGAGAGAAAGAGAGGTAGAGACACAGGCAGACGGAGAAGCAGACTCCATGCCAGGAGCCCGACGTGGGACTCGATCCTGGGACTCCAGGATCGCGCCCTGGGCCAAAGGCAGGCGCTAAACCGCTGAGCCACCCAGGGATCCCTATTGATAAAATTTTAAATTTGATTCAAATACTCTACTTTTAGACAATTATTCCTAGAAAAATAGTTGCATTTGTGCAGTAAGATACATTTACAAAAATGCTCACAGCATCATGCTTTGACTGGACATCTCATTTATGGAGAAGTAGTTAAGTCACACAATGTGTGGTATATTAGTCACTATGGAACATAACAGTTCCATATTAAAAGCAGTAATATAGCTCTACTGGAGCTGCCATAGAAATAAGACATTTTAATTAAATGAGAAAGTAAGTTGCAGGATAATATATCCTGTTTCTATAATAATTTAATATTAAAACTATGTACTTATAAGTATATTAGATTCAACGATATGGCATTACCATTTTTTCAATAACCAATCATCAAATATTGACAATTTTGTATGATTCAAATATGTAAGGAAAAGTATAGGAAATATGTGGAATGACAGATACACTCAACTACTATTCCAGTTAACCATAGAAAGGACAAGAATTGCTCAATGTTAAACCCTGATCTTTCCCCATGAGGACAAATGCCTTGCCCCCAGGAGCTGCCTCAGACAGACTCTAGGCAGAGGAACAACCAAAGGACAGTGGTGCTAAGGAACCCACCCCCCCCCGCCCCAGAATCCCTGCCACCTCCTCCTTTGCCTCAAGATGCCATCATTTATGTGTCTCTGACAGTTTACTTAAGTGAGGATCAGATAACAGTTTAAGACCTTATCAACCATTGATGAAGACAGTGATTAAGACTGGAGGCTTTAGAGTTAGAACAAGTTAAAATTCAAGCGATACCCCAAATAGTTGCAACCAGAACAACTTTAAGACTCAAATTTCTTGCCTATATAATGGGGATGATAGGAATACATTCATGGGTTTAGATGAGGAACAAATCAGATAGTGCTCTTCAGGGTAAACTACTCTGCTGCTAGCATTATTGGAGCTGTTTGATATCAAAGGGCAGCCCTGTAAGGAAAAAACTGAGAGTCCGTACTGGCATTTAAACCTAAGCTCATGGGATGCCTGAGTGGCTCAGCGGTTTAGCATCTGCCTTCGGCTCAGGGCGTGATCCTGGAGTCCCACGTCGGGCTCCCTGCATGGAGCCTGCTTCTCCCTCTGACTGTGTCTCTGCCTCTCTCTCTGTGTGTCTCTCCTAAATAAGTAAATAAAATCTTCAAAAAAAAAAATAAGCCTAAACTCAGAAGCAAATCAGCTGACAACACTGAAGTGTGTCACAACAAAAGCAGGATTCTCTAATGCTTTGTAAACTGGGCTGTGTTTTTGTCACTCCACCTGAAAGTGAAGAAAGAGATGGGAAAACTATATCAAAGGCAAATGCCTTACTGATGAGTCCATTGATACACAATGAATATTTTCAGTTTGTTTTCTTTGTCATTCCACTGCCAAGTCATCATTCATTCTATTTTTACTTTTTGGTTTTCCTTCTATTCTTTTCCTCAGTTCAGTGTTTACAAGTATACCCCATACAGTTTTCATTTCCTTAAATTTCGATTGTCCTATATACATAGGTTCGGTTATATTAGGGACTTGGTAAAAATTCTTCCAAGAGTAAACAAAATTTTGTAAACAAAAAGAGGTCCCTTTTTTAGCTTAATGAGTTTGACTTTTATTAATTACAATTATCATTATACATATGCAGAAAATGCAAATCTAGATCTAATAGAGTAAATTATTTATGACTTTTCCTCCTCAGTCTAAAAATTTTTACTCTGTCCTTTAATTTAATAGGCCTAATGTGTCCTCCATGATGTTTTTTATGAAATGAAAATTATTTCCAAACATAGGAGCCAGATAAAAGAAATGATGATGCAAAGTGGCATCTATGAGGAGATTTTAATGAGAAAGCACTTGTCTTAACTACAATATGATCCCAGATTTACTAACTTGCTAAACCTCAGGCAGGAGAAGAATCCATTTTTTATCTCTAGTCATTGTTCCTGACTCCCTTCTGAGCACTTTCTCCACTGGATAGGGAAGGGTTGGGGGTGGGAGGAAACTAAGCAGGGAGGGTTAGAGTAATATAATCCAATCCAATTTTAATACTTCATCGGATTAATGGTTGAAGCAATCACTTTAGGCAACTCTGTTCCCTTGGAATATAGAATCAGGCTCAAAATCCTTTCCCTTCCCTTCCTTTCTCCAAGGTGGTATCTAAATGTATGGGGGTTGGGGGCAGAGGGCTCTTCTGGCCTCACCAGGCCCTTTGGAAAATTTCTATCCTCCTAGTTTCCTCATCTGTGATCTAGTCTGACCCCAGGCACCAGCCCATGCTTTAGGATTTTCAGATCCTCCAAATTACCCAGCCAGGGTAAGTAGGAGCTAAAAATGCTCCCTTAGCTGGTGGTAAACGGGAACAATGAAGTCTTCTCCAACTACACCTCCAGGAGACGCTCTTCCTTCCTTCCTTCCTATAGTGATACCCTCTCTCCAGCTTTCCCTGGAATTATAATGGACAGCATGTCGGGAGAAAGAAAACAGTTTACTGATAAGGGAACAGAAAATATTCCCAATATTATGTCCATTTTATAACGGAAAGAGGGAAAAAGCAAGGTGCAAAATGTGTATACACTATCATCAGAAATGATATAATATGTATATTAAAAAGTCTTGAATTATAAATGTCAAATTTTAAAATAACTTTTATTTTTAAATTGTATGAACAAATGTCCTTGCACAGTTGTTTTTCAGCAACCACGACTCACAGCTTGACTTTAAAAAACAGCAAAAAATAACTCCACTTTTGCAAGGTGAAGTTATCACTCATCTTTCCCATGAGCTTTGCTCAATCCTCTGACACCACTGCCTAAGAAACAGTACGCCAACTGGAAGGCAAAACTCAGGAGCGGATGCAGAAGGCATAGTTCTCTAGCTGTAATGGAAGGCCCCTGCAAAAACAGGCTATCCATTTTCATTGTCATAGTAATTTTAAAGCCAAAATAGTAGAAGGTTAGAGTGGCTATTAATATTGATAAGCCCAGGAAATAGGATACCATGTTTTTGCTTTCTTTTGTAGGTCACCAGGTCACTCTAGAAATCAAGCATACAAAACTCGTGTTAAAAAGTTCCAACAGCAGCAAAATAACAAGGTAAAATAATACTTTTATATGTTGGTTTTAATTACTGAATTTTAAAGAAAATTTAAAATATTTCTAGGTCTGACTCTTGTTTTAAATAGAGATAAGTAAGAGCACTTTCCATTTATTCACCTAGCTTTTTAATTTAGTATTGTAAGCAGGGGTGAGAGACGGATGCATTTCTTAGTGCAAGGAAAATAGAGACAAGGCTGGCATTAACTGATGTATAGGTCAGCCAGCCCTGGTGGCGCAGCGGTTTAGTGCTGCCTGTAGCCTAGGGCGTGATCCTGGAGACCCGGGATTGAGTCCCACGTTGGACTTCCTGAATGGAGCCTGCTTCTCCCTCTGTCTGTGTCTCTGCCCCTGTCTCTCTCTGAATAAATAAATAAATCTTTAAAAAATACCTGAAGTGTATAAACAAAACAATAAAATAACAGAAATGATCCAAGTATTTTATTCACTTTTTCTAATAAAAGCTTATGTGCAATTTAGCAACTGCATTGCAACAGGTAGAAATTTTCATAATAATTTATATTCCTGGAACTGAATAATTTTATGCATATTCTTATAAAATATCTTCTTTTGATTTCAAATAATGAGCTAAAGCAAAAATATGTAGAAAAATCTATAGGAGAAACATGATTTGTGAACAGCGAGTAGATTGAAAAATTCCTAAAGGTTCATCCTCAGATAAATGTTCCTTCCAGTGTTCTAGGTATCCCTTTCAAATTATTCATCCAACTTATTTTGCTAAAATAATTTTCTTACAAAGGGAAATAACCTATCTATAACCAGGTTAAATTAGATAGTTTTTAAAAATAACTTTTGAGAAAATATCTTGAACAACTTTTAGTCTAAAATTAAAAATTTCAAAAAAATGTACCACCTCTGATGGTAAGAGTGAGTGATAATCAACCAGTGCCCACTCTACCTGAGATCTAGAGTTGGGTGGAAATGAACGCATCAAAGCTTGTACCTGAAACAAGTTATTACCATCAATATATAATCAAGGATACTGAGGCAACCACACCAAAGACTCAATTTCATGTTATCTAGGTGCACACTGGGAATAACGTGTGCTATTTTGATTTCCTGAAGTAAAGGAAATTGGAAAGTCAGAAAAAATTCAGTCTTAGAGCCAAAAAATGACAATGAAACATCAGATTTGATATTAACAAAATGTCCGGGAGGATGGAAACACCAAATAAATCCTAAAGTACTAGGTAAAATTAAGGACCACATTTCAAACAAAGCAGCAGCATAGAATAATCACGTCGGCTACGGTTGGGAATGTGGTGACTGGTCATGAACTGTTTGTCCCTTCTGCTTCAAGAGATGGTTCAGCCTGAGAATCTAAATGGGTTTAAAAAGAGATGGAATATATTCCTACTACATTAAAAAGGTAGGATTATGTTGGAGGGCATCTCCAAACCTTTCCAAGAGGACACCCTAAACAGCATGCATATTCTTTCTAACACCAGCAGAAGTGACACTGGAGTGAAATACAGATTTGACCTCAGGTGGCATTTCTTAAGTCTTAAAACTATTTCTCTTCCAGATAATCAGGAAAAGAAATTCTGAAGTACTGACCGGAGGATATGAAGAATTTAACTATCAAGATGGGGAAGGAAATTAAAAATGTACAGATTGTAATTTAATCTGTCTCAAGAGAAATGGCTTGCTTTCTCCAGGAAAATTGTATCCACTCTTAAAGTCCTGAAAATATAGGCAGGCATATTCACCAGTCATTGGAATCCAGGCATAGAGTCAACATTGAGAACCAATACACACCATGTTTCAAATAGAGAATTGTGTACTTGATGACTAGCACATTCTGCAGAAAAATATGCTTATTATCAAAACCCAAAACACAATCAGTAAAACATATTTCAGCTACTCCTGACCCATAGTCAAAGTGAGAGCAAACCAGGTTTGCTTCCAGCTGCCCTTAAAATACTACTCACAGATCATTTACAAGTGCAGCTTACTTATTGTTTGAGGGAGGTTGAGAAATATAGAAGGGAGCAAAGCTGACTTCATGGGTTACATTGTCCATAAAAGATGACTACTTGTACAAGGAGACGCAGGTCTCTCTGAATCATGAATGTATCCAGTATGTAAACACTGGTGGGGGTGTATTTGCTCCACACTTCAATGTCTGTAACACACACACACACACACACACACACACACACACACACATCCCTTCAATTCTTCAGGCACACTAGTTTTGGAAATTAGTATTTGCACAGATCATTTTATTGCCAATAATTTCTGAATTGTTCTTTTTTTAAAAAAAAGGAACTGGGGTTCACATATACATACCATGGGAAATCTAACTTTTCTTGTGACCAGTCACATAAAGCTGTATATATTAAGGCCAGACCCTATATTGGGGAGAAAAAGTGACTTTGTACTTTGTAACATAACCAACTCCTGTTTTCCATCACAGATGAACTATGCCTTCCTATAATTTAATAATGTCATTGAATACTCGACACTAACTTTCCTTTGTGCATGGGTAGATTGGTATCAAGGTAATCTATTTTAGCCAGTTTTTAATGTGCTACTTAAAGAAAAATGATTCCTCTGTATCTATTTCAAATGTTCCACTATTAAAATATTTCCTGCAAAACATTAATTTCAATAAAATATAAGCACCATATTCATAGATTTATAATAAAATGGATGTGTTTTACTAGCTATTCCCTGGATTTTCTTTATGGATTATGATAAATTACTTTCATGCTACCAAAAGATAAAATATTAAACATTGATAGCAATATTTTAGCAGTAAAACTTCAAGAATAAAAACAAATATTTCCTAATAATAGATACAATCTTTTGGGAAGTGGTATTTCTCCCCCTAGTTATAAACCCTTGATAACCCACTCCTTTGGCCTCAGAAATACATAGCATTCATCGTATTCCCACCCCAATCCTATCCCAGAGTAAGGAATTGTGATATAGGATAAGGACTTCAAATTGTGATATATTGATCAAGTGCCACAAAGCAAAGAATGGTGGCAGGAGATATACCTACTCACTTCCATGTCCCTGGAACACAGAGGAAAACATGCTTGTTAAGAAGCATGATAGGCCAACCAAAAACATATGAAAACAATTCCATCAAGACAGAAAATGAGGAGCACCTGGGTGGCTCAGTTGGTTAAGAGCTTGCCTTTGGCTCAGGTCATGATCCCAGGGTCCTGGGATCAGGGCCCATGTCATCGGGCTCCCTGCTCAGTAAAGGAGTCTGTTTCTCCCTCTCCCTCTGCTTCTCTCCCTGCTCATGCTCTCTCTCAAGTAAATAAAAACTAAAAAAAAAAAAAAAAAAAAAGTGTCAGAGAGAAAATGAGGGGCATCTGGGTGGCTCAGTAGGTTAAGCATCTGACTTCAGCTCAGGTCATGAACTCAGGGTGCTGGGATCCAGCCCTGTGATAGGCTCCACAACCCGCAGGGAGTCTGCTTGTTCCTCTGCCCCTCCTCCCACTCCTGCTTGCATGCTCTCTCTCTCTCTCAAATAAATAAAAACATTTTTAAAAAATAAATAAAAAAGAGAAAATGAAAATTTAACGTGATCACATCTTCATAACATGCCCTCCATCCTCCACATTTCAGTTGTGCTCTAACAAGAGTAGGGAATGTAGTTTTTTTTTTTTTAAAGGTTTTATTTATTTACTCATGAGAGAGAAAGAGAGGCAAAGACACAGGCAGAGGGAGAAGCAGGCTCCATGCAGGGAACCCGATGTGGGACTCGATCCTGGGACTCCACGATCATGCCCTGGGCTGAAGGGAGACGCTCAGCCACTTGCTGAGCCACCCAGGTGTCCCAGGAATGAAGTTTTTGATGGGTAAAGAGAAGTATGTAAACACTCCATCCTCGGTTAGAAAGGCCGCCCTTTGAAGCCCGAGCCTCTCACTCATTGGATTACCCACATTTTGAATTGGTCTTTCCCAACCAGCTGGAGAAGAGTCGTTGACCTGCACTCTCAGAAGACTCACCTGCATCATGGTAGGTTCCAGATGCGGGCATGAAGTAGCTTCTAGAGACTGCCTATATTCCAAATTTCAGCAAGAGCTCTTCCTTGGATCCCCAATTTTTACATCCCATCATCTCATCAACAGATTGGTAAAGGCCTGGGGAAAGGCAGCCAAGGTTTGGGTTCTCTATAATCTAGTCAGTGTGAGTAGTCGCAGGTCACACATGGTCCTACTTGTTCCCTGGACGGAAAACCCGTAACAGTTTGGGGCCAAAACTCAAGGACGTTCTGGTCACCTGAGTTCTCTGGCTCTTCCGCCAGCCAACTTGCACAGGGTTTCCAGCCCTGGTGACTGGGTAAGGCTCGGGACCCCAGACTCTGCAACTTACTCCATCTGAAACCTGGAACAAGTGCCGTGTTTACAGCTGTTTTGTTTGTAACACCCTGTAACTGTATGAAAAGCACAAGATGCAAGAGGAAATTCTACACAGACAGCATTTATTATTTCTGTTTCCAGTACATCAGTGTTTTTTTTTTTCAGTACATCAGTGTTTTAAGAAAGAATCAAATATACATTTTTTAAGGAAATGAGGAAAAATTAAGTATCAGTTGCAATTACATGGATTTTCAAAAGTGAAAAGAAAATGGCCAATTAGTAAGCCTATTTGAGGTCTGAAGGGGAGATGCTGCATAGATACAAAGTAAAGATTCTTTTTGTAATGCACATTTTTTTCCTGATTATCTTTTGAAAAATTTCTTGAAAAGTATGACAACCAAACTTACTTACTTCATATATTAAATTAGTGATGGGGAAGTCTACCTGTTGGGTAGACTCTACCTTTCAAAGTCTTTCAGCTTTATCCCTTCATGAGGCTGATGCACAGAATGTCTCCTTACTGCTGGCCCTCTCCAGTGTGGCACTGCCATTTCTACATGCCAAGAATTTATATACCAGTTCTCTCTTCATCCAAGTATTAATAACCATAGTTTCTGCTTCTCTATTACATTCAATTCATTCTAAAACTCAGCTAAGATCTTGGAGTGCTTTGTCACCTAAAACATATCAGTGTTCTTCAACCTGGGGATGTAGAGTCTTCAGGGGCAGACTGATTTCTCTTCCACCATTGCTTCTCTTCTTCCTTATTGTTAACATTTGATCCCCTCAACTTATCCTTGTTCTCATTTTTAGAGATCTTCTATCCTCCCCTCCCTTGTTAGTTTTATTTCTTCTCAGAGAACTAAAAACTCTCAATACTTGTTATTTCTGGTAATGATATATAGTGAAAATGTCACATCTTCTGAAGGTGTGGAATGACAAAATCAACAGGGAGCTACTCAAAAACATTTGCTTGATTCTTTTTGCTCCACATGACTGGAACAAAAGCATTTATAATCTCTTTTATGGTCTAGAACTAAATTATTTGACCCCTCTTGATCTCTTTTAGCTCGTCTATAAAAGGAGGCAGACCTACCACTAATATTGGATTATTGACTGGCTGATTCATTCAATAATATTTATTCTACTTATCCAAGTATTCAAGGTACTTCATGTAAAGAAACCAAAGATCTATATATCTGGATCCCCTGAGAACCATCGTAATAACCTGTGAATGAAATTTTTAAAAAAATTTTTTACTCCAATTAATAAAGTTCTACAATTAATCTTCATTATTCTTGCCTATAAATTTCTGTTTTCTAGCTAAGCTGCCACAAAGACCATCTATCTTCCATGTAAGGTTGTATTTTCTTACAAGAATGTTCACTGTGTTATAGGAAAGAATGACCTATTAAAAAGTCATTATAAGAAGCAGAATGTGAGTTACAATACAATATCTCTTGTGTGGGCTTGTCCTCCGTGCATTATTTCATTTTTCCTCACATAATCCTTTGAGAGAAGGTGCCATCTACTCAACTTTACAACTAAGAAAATTCATTGTTCTCTTGACCTATGTGTATTAGAGAAACATTCCTGCTCTCAGAGTATACCCACAGCTCACAATACATACCTTAAATATGTTAGTGGAATTAGGAATTATACTATAATTAAATGGAATGTGAAAACATTTTTCCTTCTCATTTTTAATATTTTATGTATGTCTACTTTTGCAAAGTATACACTAAGGAAGGAACATGTATTGAGTAAGACAAGCATTAAGATTAGTTCTTAATATACAGCATGGTTTAAATTTAAAATTTTAAATCTTAATTAAGATGACATTAAAGTAGGAATTTACTTTTGATTCCTACAGTTTTCACATAATGTTTATGGGTGTGATTGCGAATACTGTAAAGTGGCTATATCAATATCTTTTAGAACACCATTTCTGCTATTTTCCTTAAAGGCTGGTAGGGTCCCAAATTTTTCCAGCAAAGGGGCTTCTCTGTGTGTGTGTGTGTGTGTGCGCGTGCGCGCGCACATCTATTGTATGTAGGTTATCATAAGTCTATCTGAATTAGGGCAATTCTCCTGGTAGCCAAAATTAACTCAGGAGACTACTTTAAATAGATAATAAGTTCTAGGACAGCTCTGTGACATAATTAGCAACAAAATGGCTTAAAACTATAATTTTATTACCTACTAAAGACTTACAAAGATGGTTTGCTGTGATAAATGTCTTACAAATTCTTCAAAATATTAAGTTCTCTCATTATAATAATCTTAACCTGTCTGATGAGTTTTCTGTCTAGAGCTTACATGTATCTGGGAGATATGTAAGACTCCTTCGGAAAGCAGCACTAATGGGACAACTTACTAAAAATCAATTTGGTTATTAAATTGTCTTCAAGGACTTTACTTGCTACTAGTTAAGTTTATCATTCACTATCCTATCAAATAAAAACACCAATTAAAGGCGAGTGATGAGAAGAGAGAATAGGTCATTTATTTTCAGTAACCAGACCTTCTGTCAACCAATCACAGGGACCAAATGACCCAGGAGTGGGTGATTTTCTGCAGTAATACAGCCTTCAAAAGATAATCATATTCACATTCTCAATAGCACAGACAGGACCACTTAATTTCTTTAACAGGAGACAATCATTTGCATAGTATCATAATAAATAAATATTCCTGTACTAAGACACATATTATGAGAGAAGCAACTCTGAAAACTGTGGCTCACAAGCACTAATCTAATCAGCTGGGAAATATTTTCCTAACTGAGGTACTCTTTCTAGAAAAAAAAAAATCACTAGAAATCCATTTCAAAGGTTAAGGTATTTAAAAATCAGGGAGAAAAAGTGCAAAGAATAATTTTATTTTTCTAATTTTATTCTAAAATACAAACAAGACTCATTAAGATTATGCCAACATAACTCCTTGATGTATCTTTATCTCCAAATTTCTAATATGAAGTCATAAATATTAGGCTTGAAACTGCTGACATTTGATCAAAACTAACACCACACAAAGAAAAAAAATTAAATTATCAGTTACATGAAATAAGGAATTATTAAGTACTGGACTTTTGAATCACAAAGCTTATAAAACAGCTCTACAATTACCAAAATCTCAAGACCAAAAAAGATACTAGGAACTTTTTAAAAACAAAGATGGTTTGCAGCAAAACACTAGCTTAAATCATATGAAACAACTTGGACAAGATTCTGAAACAAAAATCACAATTGAGATGAAGTTGAAAGAATATCTGAATTCAGTCCAGTTAAGCCACAGTGCCACCAAAAACCCTTTTCCTTTTCTAAGCGAAACAAGGTATCTCAAAACTTTGAAGCATTGAAATGCTTTGAGAATTTCCTTTATTTGTCCATGGAATAGAAAAAAATATTTTCCATAGTGACACAATGTGATAGAAAAGAAAAACTAATCCATACAAGATACTGTGAGTACCTTCTTTATCACAGAGTACATCACATGCATTCAGGCCCTTTCTGGAATTCTAGAAGTTCAGGTAAATTGTTTTACTCAAATTAAGACACTGCAAAGGAGGGGGGGGGGGGGAATTAAAATTTCCACCTTCAATGCAAATTTCCATTAATTTCTGAAAAAGTAATGTATACAGTTTTTCAGATCAAAAAAGATCAGTGCCTTGATTATTTTAAGTGCCTTAATTTTTGTAAGAAAATTTAAGCTAAGGTTTCATTATTCCAGTTATATGGTTCTGTGCCTCCTTCCAAAGTTAGTATTTTGAGTTTAAAAAAAAAATCTCTTTTCCTAAAGAACAATTATGATAGACTTCAAGGTAGTCTGTTGGCAAAGAATGAGAAATGTCAGAATCTGTCCAAGTGTTAACAAGTGTTAGAATGAGAAGGAATTGAACAGTTACAGCTGGATACAGGAAAATAATTTTCAGGCCCCAAATTCACTACCATAATTTACCTTAAATTAACAAAAAGCCATGATTACTAAAATCTGTTCTCTTTGTAGAAGCAGTTCTAATATGATCAAAGACTGTTAAATCTCTGGGGCACAGACCCTCCTTGCTACCACGGCAAGGGTTCCCAGCTGTCAGCTAAGGTGCAACATCTACTTTAGCAGATTCTGCAGCATGGCCGTTGCATACGTGGGCCTAGCCTGTCTGCTCTCAATTGCATTCTGGAGGTACTGGATGCCTCCACAGCGTTCCCAAATTTCTTCAAACTGTCTTGGCAAAATCTCAGCACCACGCTTTCGAGTCAGGCCCGTCTCTTCAAGATTCAGCTCACACATCTCCATGTCATCCTTACCTGCACAGGGGAGGCATCAGAGAATAAACCATCTCTCTTTTCAGAAGGACTTACTATAAACTTTACTCCTGAAATAGTTCTCAGTTCTCATAGATATAAAAACTTTTAAACCTTTCTTTTCCTCCTCTGTGACAGAAATCTGCTTAATAAATTCACCAGAAGCAACTTAAATTTGTCCTCCACCAAGGACCCTTTCAGAAAGTATTAACACCACAGCTGATTAAACAAGTTATCAGCCTTAATAAAAAAAATGCTACATTTCTTTAAACAATTATAAATTAATTGATATAATTAAACACCAATGAAAAGGTTCTTAGGACACAGGCAAGTTTCTATGTGCTCTCTATGAGGACATAATTAATCCAAGCGATTTCACATCATAAATAAATTAATCCTCAATTAACTGGAAGTGTGATTTAACTGCAAAATTCCATCCCTCAAACCTGATATTTAATGAATTATTACATTATATGTTAGACAGTTTCATTCAAAGGGTTTATAATCCTTTTTTGCTTTATAAGGTTTTTTTCATGTGAATCATACACACCAGCCACAAGAAGGATGGGTGGCTTGTCAGGATGGAGTTCCATTTGCCGGGCAATCCATGGTCCATCAAAATGGGCATACCACCAGCCTTTTTTCTTATTCTGCGGGTCTTTGTACTGGTCGGCAGGGCGGATGAATGGGATGCGGAAGAAGCGCTGCTGCCGGTTCATTTCCATCTCCTGCTGCCTGGCAGGAAGCTGAGACGCTGGGTTCTGCTGAGCTATTACAAAGAGCAAGGAAAGTTACACCAGCAGCCCAGGGGATAATGAAAACAGCCTTTAATCCTAAAAAGCACTACACATTTTTTTTTAAAGAAGAAGAGGGTTCCTAATATTAGTAACTTAAAAACAAAATATAAATATTAATTGCTTATAACTGAATAAAACTTAGAGTGTAATCTTAGAATTTTCTTACCCTAAAGATGTTCCTTAACATTGTACACACACACACACACACACACACACACTCCACAACACCAGCAATAATAACAAACAAGCCCAAGGAAATTCCCACAAATGACTGTGTCAGTAACCTAAAACTCACATGGCAGGAAAGTAAACTAGTATTATTTGTTAGGATTTATGTTATCTCCAAAGAGTTCAGAATCAAAGGCCACAGAATAATTTTTATGAGACTGTTTATGATAAAACAGTTAAATGGTAATTTCACAAATGTGAAGAATTCTAGCTGTCAATTTAATCACTATTTCCTCAGAGAAGTGGAAGACAAAAATTTGCTCTTTTGCCAACTGATTTTAGAATTTAAAATGGCCAGAACAGGTATATTACTAATCATATTTAGACAACTTCATGACAACAAAAAACTGTAACCAGTAAAAGCATGAACTTTCCCTCAGAGTTATTTACTTACTCTGAAATAAGATTTCTCTTGGAATAAAATCTACTGAGATAAGTGGGGAGTATATAATATTTGGTTCTCTTTGTTACAGAAAAGAAAAACCCTTGCTTTTCTGCTAGTACTAGACATTGCACTCATCAATTTTTCCCCCTTACTCAATTTTCATTTCATAAACATATAGGTTTTTCTTTTATCTGCAGATAAAAATATTTCTCTGGGGCAATAACTTTATAGCTTCAGCAGCATAATTCTGGAAAGTCTGTTTAGTATGATTTTTACTCACAACTTTAAAAGTAGGACCAACCATCTACTGCAGCTCAATTAAGAATCTCACTGAAATGCTTAAGTATGACAATGAAAAATTATAGAATATGTGTAAGTCAAGAATAGCCACATGGCTTTTGTAAGAATTTCCAAATACTGAAAGGATGAAAATACTCTTACGCTACTTTTTACACCACTAGTAAAAGCTTTATAGCAGCTGAATTTATTTCTGTGCAAACCAGCGAAGCAAAAAGCAGTTAGCAAAGCTATATATGCCCATGAAAGAATGAAACAGAGGCCCAGTTTTGTTAGTGACTTTAAAAAGCCGCATCACCTTTAGCATCACCTTTTAGCATGTTAACAGAGATGAGCTTCTTTATTCTTTTGTTCCTGTAGTCCCTCCAAACTACTTACAGTTTAGTGTTTCCATTTCAAGTTTTAAAAATTACCTACTTGAAGAAAATGCAGTAGCCCCAAATTAAGGAATTTTAAAAGGATAAGAAAGAAAAACCCTTCCTTCCATCCTAAGCAGTAACTTAGGATACCCACTTGATCAGGGAACTTAACTACTATACTGATGGACACTTGTAAAATTAACCTGCTTTTTTCATTTAAAAGACTGTCTCCTGTACCTTAATATATTGGGTAAAATTAAGAAGCCCAAGGGAAAGTCTTTGATAGCTTTTTTTTCACTCACGTGAGAACTAAAATTGTACTAAAGGGGAATTAACTTCACAAATATTCATCTGGAAAAGCACAAAGATACAGATGTTGAAAGTTTGAAACTAATAAATGACTTTCTTTCACATCCTATTGTGTCATCTTTATGTTGTGAAATAAATTTTAAATATGGCTCTATAAATTAGTAGAAGCACTTGAAAAAAAACCAGGTCCAACAAGTTGACAAACAAATATGGCATTATATCCAAATCATTATTGCTCAACTGCAGAATAAATTTACTGCATACTGAGATGACTCAAAGTTTTTAAATTATCAAAAATGTGCATCACAAGATGCTATCTATACAAGTAACAGAATAATCTCCTCCTATTAGGAGGCATCCCATTAAAACCGTGTAATAGATTATCACACAAAACTCAGATCTCTGGATACAAATGTTTACACTATAACAGTGTTTGAAACCAGCACCTGAAGTTAGTCTTTATTCTAAAAGATCAGCTGCTTGTTAAGTTTTGCTACAATGAGAATTGTGTACATTCACAGAATAAAGTGCCAGTTATTTTTTAAACAGAAGTAATTTCATAAAACAGATTAATTTTATTCTGTATATATATTTTGGATTGATCCAAATGAAAGCATCATCTCAAATAAATAGCTTAGTACAGAAAACCAACATAATGTACTACAATTCCACTTAAAAATTGTAGCAAAACAATGTTTAACAGAAGTTAGTATTTTATAAAGTATTTTTAACCCATCGTCCAGTTAGCTCATAAGTTACCACCCATTGACTTACGTGAATTGTTCAAAAATGGTGCAAAATCTGTGAATAAATATTTTACGTTGAAGAAAAGATAAAAATGGCAAAACTGTTAAATGAGCATTCTTGTAATTTATAAAGCCTTCCCATCAATTGAGGTGGTGACTAACAAGTAAATATCCTGTCCACAACCAAATACTCTCAGAATTATCTACAACCAGATGCTGCTTTCTGATTTAAAAGAGAGAGAGAGAGAGAGAGAGAAAGGAAGAAAAAGAAAAAGAAAAAAGCTATTTTGATTATATTTTAGGAAATTCTGCTTGATGGACATATAAAGAGGACCTAAATTTAAAAATTATATTTCGTTTATAGTTCTGGGATACATAATATTCAAACAAAAGTCCAACATGATGACTCATAGACATTCTAGTACCTTCAAAGCATTATTAAAATTTCTGTAGAAATAAAAAAACCTTCTACATTTATCAAAAGAATATATGACTTAGAGAAAAAGCATTGCCGTGTTTACATATACTCAGTATATTTTACTTTTTCTTCAAACTGTCTAAATCTTAAATTCATGCAATTTTTATTTTAGGAACTATGAAATAAAACTACTCTCCAACGTCAGTTTTAAGCAACTAAATATTACAAATCATTACTAAGTAATTTGCCACTGCTCCAATAATTATTTCTGGAAATCTCTTTCTGTAGTAAATGTGATGAGAGCGTGCTCACGCAGGAGAGAACAGAGGAGGAGGGTCTGAGATTCTCCACTCTCAGTTACAAGACTTCACCATGATTTGTCAACGTACTACTCTTAAGTAATATCTAGTTATATTTTTGTTAATTATAAGTTGTTATTTTAATTTTCTCAAATTAAGGAATTCTAATCTTTCTAAATATTAAACTAAAGAGTATTTCCTTTTAAAGGTTTATTAGCTGTCCCATTAGGAAACTATCTCAGTACAAAATTTTCTCAACTGACTGTTAAGCATCTCGATGCACTTCAACTTCTCTCTTAACTGTACTTCTGTGTCAGAATGTGTTTTACGTGAGAAAAAAAAATAAAGAGAACAATGAGTACTTTTCGGAGCAGAAGTTATTATTTTATCTGAAAATGGTCCATTATCAAATTATTTGAAGGCTACACATACATACATACATACGTGTGGAGTTTACTCACATAAAATTCCCAAATATGTTCTTGGGAAATCTTCTTAATCTACTCTTTTATTCTTCCAAATAGTATATTATGAATGGAAACAGTATAAAAACAAAGTAAGCAAGGTATACCATGTATCATTTGCCTCTTTGGGGGCAAAGCTGGATGAGTACAGTACCAAACTTTGGTTTAAAAACACAAGAATTGGGATGCCTGGGTGGCTCAGGGGTTGAGCATCTGCCTTTGGCCCAGGATGTGATCCTGGAATCTGAGATCGAGTCCCGCATTGGGCTCCTTGCAGGGAACCTGCTTCTCCCTCAGCCTATGTCTCTGCCTCTCTCTATGCCTCTGTGTCTCTCATGAATAAATAAATAAAATCCTAAAAAACACACACACAAGAAATATTTGTGTATTCATTAAAAATGTATGTGCCATAAATTAAAACATTACTTTTCTTATTTTAAAAAAAGTGTAATCATTCAGGTGTATAAATTTTGGGGAAAAAAAATCATGATGAAAGCCTATCAGCTAAAGGCCATAATTAGAACATTACAGCTAAATAGGTTACAGCTCAAAGGTATAGCCCATTGCCATTTTTACAAAACAAAGATAACTGGTTAGAAACTTGATACAGTGAACTGCTAATGCAATCATCCTATTATCTTCAATTCCCAGGGATAAATTTATAAATTGGAGAAGAGAGTGGTGGTCACAAGAATATCGATGATTAAGAGGGCCTTCCACTAGTTGTTTCTTAGTTCTGAGTGATCTCTCATTGCCCTTTCAGAGCATTATATTCTGACTGATGATACTCCGTGAGCAATCACTAGAAGTAACAGCTCTCTTATTAATAGTATTTCCTTTACTTAATCTATTTTTTTTTACTTAATCTATTCTTTACAACAATTTGGAAATACTAAAATTCTACCATTTAATTGACTTTAATCAAACATTGCTTTTACTTGCTAGGAAGACAGTGAGGGAGAGCTCATTTTCTATGACAGCTTAGGGTCATGTGTTGCTAAGCTATACTATCAGTGCTGGGAATATACTTTTGCAATAAAGACATTAAAAACATGTCACCTTGACATTGACCACAATTAAGCTAATAAATTGTGCCAGTCTGAAAGTAGTAATTGAACAAATGAAATTCCAATGTTTGCTTTTAAGACTGAAATTAAAACTCATATATCACAAGTATTCTCAATTAATGTTAAAGTTAGTACATACTTTTACTAGGTTAGGTCTATTCTTCTGTACTTTCCAATTTCAAGTATATAACTCTGTCTTTTGCATAACAAAGCAACAAAATTTATTTTTGGAATCTCAACCAAAAAATCAAATCCTGATATAGGCAAAACTGGTGTAAACGAAGGTACTACTTCTCTTATATTCTGACAGTATTGTAAAATAATGTTTGCAGCAATTGTTCTTATTTCACTGCATTCTTTACATTTCCACATGTAATCATTCTATATGTGTATGTATGTATATGTGGAAAAAATACATATTTACAACATTACGAGCAACTTCTTTAGTATAGACAAGAGTGTTCTTATCTCCAGAATTTATCTTAACAAATTCAAATATTTAATAATATGACTTAAAGACATAATAATAGAAGTAATGCTATGAAAGATAAGCCACTGTGGTTGTATTAGCCTCAGTGGATCACAGCTGCATAGTAAGAGAAAATTTGTATTATATATTTTATCCAAAATGTCTTACATACATTATATACAGATACTCCGGAACATTTAAAAGTACAGATTTGTTTTTACCATAATCAGTAACAGACTTTGGAGCACGCTGCTCTGTTTCAGTATTTCTCTTCTTATTCTTGGATTTCCACGCATGATACACTTTTAGTCTCCTGTGAAATTCTTCTCTGCAAGCTGCCAGGAGTTCAATATCTGTGGATTATATAGAAAGAGCCCCCCACCCAAAGAAGGAATTAGCATCCTAATTTAATTGTCTAACATAATTATTCTGTGGCATAAACTTATATATTTATACATATAATACATTTTTTGTTTTTAAATTAATAGTACAAAATCAAAAGTAAGCACATTATTGATAAAGATGAGAATTTTATGGTACTATTATCTTTTACATTTACAGAGAATTTTCTTATGCATTGCTACTGTATCATTTGCTTCACACAAGAATTCTGGGCTAAACAGGTCTTTTACAGTTGAACCTCAATCAGAGAGGTTAAGTCACACTTGTCGAAGGTCAGAGGCCACAAAAATAAGAGTAAGAAGTCACTGTGCTAATATGCAAACTAGATTTACATCCAACAGATTTTTTTATTTGTAATTATGCAGATAAACTCAGTGAGGAGAGAGAGAACATAGGAAGTTCTGTACAATCACGGCATGTTAGTTCCTAGGCACAGCAGCCTAAACTCAAACAACTATGATTTAAACAAGAATACAATTATATGGAATCATCTGGATATAGTATTTTCCTATTCTGCTGGGAAAAAATAGCTTAAAAAAAAAGGACTGCATTGCCATTTTTTACTTTGCATACATAGGTCAAGATTCTGATATACAAGTATTTAACTATTATGAATAACATTAGAAGAGTCAGTCATTAGCATAGCCTAAATCATAATTTTTCTATGCTTTTCCTCTCAGACCTAGATAAGAGACAAGCAAAATGAATTTAATAAGTATGCCTTTCCTTTAGGTTTGTGAGTAAACTAGGTCTTTATTTTAAGGTGAGAATAACAAAGAGAATGGCTTAATTTATATGCCAAAAAAGAAGAAAATTATACCCCAATCTAGGTATTGCTTTATTACCTGTCAGCCACAGAGCCTTCCCATTTTTCATCTTCTCAATACACTTACCACAAGAAGTATTGATGGTATCACGTAGTTCTGCATATTTCCATTTACTGAGATCGTATTTCTTGGTACCAGCAGCTGCCTTGGTAGCTTGTACAGCAGGACCTCTGTAATTATTACATATTTTTGCATGTTTAAACTAGAAAAATGAATGAAATGTTGACTAAAGGGGCAAGAAAGTGAATCTCAGTTTGAGACATGGAAATAACTATTAGAAAAACATAAAATAATTTTGTATCTTTGATAAGATTAAGAATGGTATACTATATGTAGGATTCCTAGGTAAATTAAAATTTTCCAGTGTGTCATTTAATAACTATATTATGTTTTCAATCAGAATTTCTGATTCTTATACCCTGGTACCATGGACTAACCCCAGACATCAGTTTAAATATTCTAACTAATGGGTAAATGGATACCTAAAGTTAAAAAAAATACATTTATATATATTCCTCAAAATCAAAAAGGAAATTCTCTTGACTACTTGAAAAATCACTAGAAGCATGTTAATGATTTATGAGCCATAAGGTCACATAGAGCAATCACCCTTAGGCTACTGGAAGCTACAAGATGGCCAAGCCCCAGCCAAAGCTACTGGCTTAGAACCTCCCTGGGCATCTGGATGTCTGCAAGGTCCACAAGTGAGTAACCAAACTGCAATCCACTGCCTGAGTCATTAAAGATGGGCTAAAAGAGCTGCTGGAGTCTGGAAAGCCCTGTGACTTTTTGCATCACTGTTAAACAGAATACTTAGGAAAGTTCTGTACAGAGATAAAGCCACACTCTCATATTCAGTAATATGACAACTAGTAAATTATGGAAGCAGCCCAAGTATCCATCAATAGATGAATGGATAAAGAAGATATGGTGTGTGTGTGCGCGCGCGCATGCGCACAATGGAATATTATTCAGCCATAAAAAAGAATGAAATCTTGCCATTTGTAACAACGTGGATGGAGCTAGAAGATAGAATGCTAAGTGACATAAGTCAGTCAGAGAAACACAAATGCCATATGATTTCACTTATATGAGAAATTTAAGAAACAAAAGAGCAAAGGGAAAAAAAGAAACATAACCAAAAAACAGACTTTTAACAATAGAGAACAAACTGATGGTTACCAGAGAAGAGATGGGTGGGGGGATGGGGGAAATAGGTGATGGAGATTAAAGAATACACTTATGGGAAAGAAAAATAAAATAAAATAAAAATGAGTAGACAATACTCTGAGCAGGAAATAAAGATCATGCCCAAGGTCACACACTGCTAATAACAGGTAGCATCTGAGATTGAAATCCAAAGTGTTCTGACTTTAAAAGTCTTGGTCTTAGGACTCTACCTTCCTTCATTTGCTATATTCATTCCACAAACATTAATGAGCGCCCTCTTAGCTAGCCCCTCACTTGTGCTTGGAGCTACCAACATAGAGCTGTGTAAGCTAAAAATAATAATAATAATAATAATTAATTAAATGAAGTTTTAGGTCATGAGGCAGATAACAGATTTCAGAGGGCACAAGTATAGCAGGAATGCTGGAATGAGGAAAGAAGAAAGAAAAAATATATATAATATAAAATAATAAATTAGAAAATAAGTTGAGATAAATTCCACTTTTTCGTAGCAGTATTACCCAGGGATTACAACTTGTTTCTATATACATAATTTGAAATAATTATTCAGAAAATATGGAAACAACTTTTCTATAATAATATTATAGTCAGCAAAAGATGATTCCTGTCACACAGCAGTCAGAATAAGCTGCAAGTAAGATCAATGTAGCAAAGAAAGAATTTAAACACATCACATTTCAAGGTATAAAAAGAAAGATGGCACAAATATGGAAAGAACTAAATTTTAAAGAACTAAAATATTGCTTCTCAGGTATCACACAAGGAATTTTACCTTTATCATCCACTACTTAGAAAATATTTCTTATTAAAGAGGGATGACCAAGGTGTAATTCCTGAAAATGAGGTCATATTTTCTCATTATTTCACATTCTGAAAGATAACAGGAATCTTGGCAGTCAAGACACAGATATTTAATGAGAAATGATGTTGTGAAAATATGTATACTTCTTCCTGAAATAAAGGAAATTATTCCTCCATATTAAGCTTAGCAGTGAGAAAAATAAGGCACTTTTTGCCTCTTTAAAAGGTCTATTTATGCTTTCATTGTAGAGAATAAAAAATAGCACACTTCACTCTATATACTTAACAACAGTTAGACATGATGATTGTTAGTAACATATAAGCCTGGCTAAAGAGCAACGTGTGGCCAGTTAGTTCTTTCTGCATTTTTATGGTTCAACTCTGTTTTAAATTTACTGCAGAATCTATCCTTTTCATAAGCTGTGTGACTGGCAATTTTCCATGTGGCTTTTTCCTCTTAATTGCTTTGCTCAGAAAGAGCCAGCTGTGTGTCAGCAAGGTCTCTCTATTACCTTTAGCAATAAATTATGTTTTAACATTTATTCATATATTCTTTTTTCTCTTCTACATCCCTAAACTACCATTCAGTAAACTAATAAAAAATTCTCTTTTCTTCCTAGCTCCTCCAAGAGTCTTTTCTAGGAGAGCAGCTGAAAATTATTATGGGTTTTTATTGTTATTTTCTTTTGAAAGAGAGTGAATTTACATAATATACAGTTTCATAGACTGTCAGAATATACATGAAGTGCCAATATACATAAGGTGTATTTTGATACTTTAAAAAAAATAACACTGCATTCAAATTATTATTGCTTAAAATATGGTTTAATATTACTAACTTTTCACTCATATTACATCAAACAAACTACATCTACTAAAAAACATATTCAGCAACCTAAATACACAAATGTAACATTTAAATGCTTTTCCCTCATCTCTGGAATTAATAAAATAGTAAAATAAAGATGTAATTACTGATTATTTAGGTCTGTTATAAAGAATCATGTAAATGATATACTAGGTAGTAGAAAAGCTGACTTCTGATTTTAAAAAATATATTAATTTTAATACTTCGAATTAACTCGAACTTCCAATTGACAGTGAAAAGGTTACTGATTCATATCCACTTGTAAAGGACCAGATCCTGCTAGGAAGTCATATTCTCTGGTGGCTCAATTTTTACATCAGTGGTTTTTAAACCATGTGCTATGGGGAGGAGGCCCTCAGAAGCCACACTCTTTCTCTACTTCCCCTTAAGCTAGGAACTAGGCACAAAGGTTCCCAGCTGGCAAGGGGGTCAGGGAGGGGGTGGGGGGAAAGGTAGAGGGGCAACACCACCTCCATGGTGAGTTTCAAAACATTCATTTTGTTTGAAAGGAAAGCTTCCACTACTGAGACAGAGTTGGTGAGGGCCAGTGATAAACATGGCAATACTACTAACAAGGAACAGTCTCATCCAAAATACCAATGGTCTCAAAAAAAAAAAAGATAAAATACCAATGGTCTCTCCACTGAAGAGCACCAACTTAGAACATTGTTTTTTATCTTTTTCTGTTAGGGTGGTATAGGGTGAAGTGACATTTCTTGCACAGAAAATTTACATGGAAAGAATAGACTATTCATATAACAGATTCTGGTCCAAATAATGAACAGTGATTTAAAAATATGATTTTGAGGTGACACTTATTTCCCAAAATTCCACTGCACTAACCTACTCAGAAATTCTGACATTTCTCTCTCCATTTGTTCCCTTTAAGAAAAATGATAATACAGCACAGTCATATAAAAGACAATTTAAGTTACTTATAGAATCTAAAAGCATAATTAGAAATATATGTTTTCAATAGGATTATTGATTCACACTATCATTTTACTTTGTAAAAGTCTTTAATAATATATTATTCAACATGGTATATAACCATAAAATACAGCAAATGTTTGTTTAAATACAGTTAAGGTTGTTTGAACTCCATTTTGCAGTAGGAACTTTAGATAAAACCTCATGAGAGACATGCTTCTGTGGTATTTTTTATTTGTAGAATATAATTAGCATGTTCTAAATGCATACTGGAAACTTGGCAGGATATAGATTCTATAGAGGGAGTTTTGCACTGAGGTTGCTTAGTAAATATTAATTTGATGGCGTAACAGAGGTAAACCAAGCTAATCTATATTATAGTGTCAGAGTTTAAATAAGAGTCTAATATATTCAAACTTTAAAATTCTGAATCAAAGCATGCTTTAAAAAATATAAAAGAATTCAAATGCATCAAGTATGTGTTAAACATCAGAAGTGTCTGGACTCTCTAAGGATAAACATTTCCTAGAGGCAAAAGTTACTTTTCTTTTATTATTCAGGGGAGTGTAACTTTTCTCAATATTCATTTAATTCTGTAAAATGTAATAGATATTTCATCATGTCATCAACAATTCATTAATTTCATTATTTTATTTTCCTGTTCTTTCTTTTTTCCTTTGCAATTAATCATTTACTCCTGGCTCATTCTATTATCGGACTCTGGTAACCTCAAAATCTTACAAATCAGGAAAAATTGTAAGAAAAGAAAATGGGTATGTTTGCATTAGGGTGCAGTTTCCTGGATGCCTGTCAGAAACTGGGACCTTGATGATAAAGGAACAAAGGACTCCTATAATTCTCTTTCCTTGTAATGAACATTGACTCAGATTAGGGGCTGAGAAAAATCTATCCAAGCAGGCACAGTCAGAGAAAAAGTCATCTTTCAAAACCGATGACTGATGATAATAAATGCAAAGTTAAAAACACAAATATATATAAAAATACCTACTGAGCAATACATTTGTCAATCTCCATTTAGGCTAGTCAGAATTTTCTTTCAAACTCCATACAATTTTGATAAATATTTTTAAAATTCTATTATCACCCTGCCTCAAGATTTTTTTTTAAGATTTATTTATTTGAGGGATCCCTGGGTGGCGCAGCGGTTTGGCGCCTGCCTTTGGCCCAGGGCGCGATCCTGGAGACCTGGGATCGAATCCCACATCGGGCTCCCGGTGCATGGAGCCTGCTTCTCCCTCTGCCTGTGTCTCTGCCTCTCTCTCTCTCTGTCTCTCTGTGTGACTATCATAAATAAATAAAAAAAAAAAAAGATTTATTTATTTGAGAGAGACACTGTGTGTGCATGTGTGTGAGTGGGGAGAGGGGATGAGGGGGAAAGAGAGAGAGTCTCAAGTAGACTCCCCGCTGAGCATGGAGTCCAACTTGGGGCTGATCCCAGGACCCTGAGATCATGACCTGATCAAGAGTTGGATAGTTAACTGACTGAGCCACCCAGGTGCATCTACTTACATTATCATCCTATCTCAAGGTTTCCATCTTAGCATCCAAGAGCATCTGTTTCTACCATCTCTTTCTTCTAAACCTTCCTCCATTCTTTTTCCCACAGCTTTTAAAGAGAATTCATACCCTTTTTAAGCTCTTTACTACATGGTCTATTGATTATAAAGAGATTTCCCTGTCTGCTGCAACACTACCCTGGAAGGCAATCTCTAATGACTCAGCATCTCACTTGACCCTATGATACTGCTCTAGGAGCTGCATCAAAGAGACTAGACAGAAATGGTTCCTGCACCCAGTTGCTTTTTTCCTTCTAACTTTCCCAAACTATATACAAATATTCACAATTTTACTTTATATGCACTAGTTGCAGGGCTTATTTAACTCAAGCTCAAATGGTAACTAAAGAGCTGCTTTTATAATGGAAGGAAATAGCACCCAGAGATGTTTTTAAAAATTTTGGTACCCTGTGGTAACAAGGCTGTGGTGAGAGTACACTGCTGGCATCTGAGGAGGTAGGGGTCAGGGGTGCCAAATGTCCTGCACAAGGAACAAGTGCCTGGTATCCCATGTGATATTAACATGTCCACCAGATAGAGGTGAGACACACACACACACACACACATACAGTTTTACATGTAAACAGACTTCTACATGTAAAGAACCTTTTTGGGGGGCATGGTTTTAATATTCACAGAGTTTTTCCAGAAATGCAACTACTGCAGGAAAATCTGTTTAGAACTTTCCAAAGTACTGGGGTGCCTGAGTGGCTGAGATGGTTAAGCATCTGCCTTTGGCTCACGTCATAATCTCCAGGTGGGATCGAGCCCCATATCAAGCCCTACATCGAGCCCTACATCGGGTTCCCAGCTCAGTGGGGAGCCTACTTCTCCCTCTCTCTCTCTCTGCCTCTCCCCCTGCTTGTGCTCCCTCTGTCTCTCTCTCAAATGAAATAAAAAAAATCTTAAAAAAAAATAATATGACTAAGAAAAAAAAACTTTACAAAGTACTGTTCACAATTTCACGGCATTCAATTGACCAATATAGCATTCTTACATCAATTTGCACTTATAGCTGTCATATTTATGGTGATACTATGTATGAATGGAAAATATGAGTATTTGATATTTTCCTGTAGTTGTGAACAAGCACTTTCATATTAAAATAAATACTGTTTTATTATAAATAATATGCCCTTTCATTTCTCTTTTACACATAATGTTTGGAGAGAATTATTTATGCAGGTTATGACTTATAAAACAACTGTCACTGGTATTAGGGTCTGACAAAGTTGAGAATCAACATTATAAAGGTTATAGTAGGGGTCATAAAGTGTTAAAATTTAGATTTTATATATATATTCCAAAATTTTACATGTAGTATATACATAAAATATGTGCAAAAAACCCCACAAAAATTTGTTTTAATGAGGAAACCATTTCTCCTAAAAAGTAACCACAATCTGTTAAGGAGAAAAAAGGGGTTATATGACTAAATCAAATTTTGAAAAGAGAAATGACATACGGTGTCATTTTGGGTCTTGCTCCAACGATTCTGTGAAAAATAATATATTTTAGTTAATCTTGTTAAGCAATTCTGAATCATGAAAAACTGGATTGTACCAAATTTGTGTTTCAATACTCTATACACTGACTTAAAAAAAAAATTATATTTATTTAATCTATGAGATCACTCAAAATTTTAATGTTTAAAATTTTCCTTAAAAATTATGAGAAAGTATAAATTAAAGACATTCAATGAAAATTAAAGAGCAAATATATATCTAGATTAGAAAATTCATACACTGTGAAGTGTGCTTGTTGTTAACAGAATCTCAATATTATTTCATAATTTTAGGTAATGTGAAATCACTTTGCATCAAGGATCATATGTGAATTAATTAAGATCACATTTTAAAACATATTACATATGTAGAAAACAATTCTTACTTAGAAGTTACTGGACGGGAATCCGAGCTGAAAAAGTAACTTGGAAATTGTTTAATACAGCAAAATCCATTTACATGTATTTTTTAATGCATCACAGAACCCCAGAATGACATTTTCATGCTATATATTAGAATAGTATTACTTAAGAGAGTTCTTACTCATAAATTTGTCAGAAATAATTCAGTGCTAACAAAGGTAAAATAAACATTCAAAAACGTTTATTTGTGGGCCATGGAGTAAAATGAAATGATCAAATATGGAAAATATGTATAGAACATCATCCATAATGAAGTGTTAATGCTTGTAGTACAGAGTATAAAATAACCAGGAGGTTCTAAAGAATAGAAACTCATGAGGACATGAGGGTCAAGGAAAGCTTTCCTGGAAAGGGCTGCCAAAAAGGACTTAAAGGGCATTTAATAGAGAAGGAGACAACAACCTAGGAGCTATCTCACAGGAACACTAAAGCTAACTCTTTTGCCATTCAATCATAACTGCTTGAGTATCTCCTAATTACTTAGTAGTGGTACCATTACATAGTTAATTCTGCTTAAATTAAATCACAGGTAACTTTTCATTTATGTTAAAGGTACTGAATGATCCACTCTTTCTCTGAGAGACCACTCACTCTTAGAAAAAGTGCATCTTTCTGAAGGTGGGAAGGAATGCACATATGAGTCTGTATCTTATACATATTATATGGAATGGCTCTAGATATAGTTTAATATTTCAAATGCTTACACCTAAAGCTTGGCTGGTCATGGATACCAATACCGACTCCAATAATGAATCTCTTAGAAATGAACTTCAGTCATAATGAAGCCACTTCGGGTCAACTGCAGTGCTTCCTCACACACATTAGGGAGAGCAGCTGTAGGAGCTTGTTTCATTGAGGAGACTGGCCCAGTTACTAATCAGTTATACACAAAGGCTCCCAGACATTCCAACATAACACAGGTAGAAGGAACACAAGAGCAGCTAAGCTGAGTCTGCAGTTACAAGAATCACAGCCCAGAGAAAATACTTTTTTAATTACAGTGAAATGTTAATAAAAAGCTAAAATATTGGACTCAAACCCAAGAGCTTAATAATTACTATACTTTGATAGGCCTATTTGGTTTATTTAAATATAATATACTTTCATATACAGTTCAGACCCCAGAGCTCCCCAATGTAATCACTTCCTAGAAAAAGCATGAAGGCAACTTAACATACCCTCTTCCATCCCTTTGTTTTGGCTAAATAAAATCTAATCACTGCCTTGCCATTTCAATCAAGTTTTTTCCTTTCACAAGGAAATAGCGACACCTAGTGGCTGCATTTTAATTACAGTTTGCTATAAACAGTGCTCTGACATTCTGGAAAGCATGGTTACATAAATCTATGTGCCTCTCAATATCTATAAACATATATACCTGCATGCAAAGCAACTTCACAAACTAGTTTTGCTGTTTTTACAAATAAATAATCAAAATAATGAATGTTTCTACATTCCACACTTTTAAAAATAAATGTTATGTGAGGACCTTCCTGGGACTTTTAACAAGCACATCTATACTTCTTCACACTCCAATAAAATTCAGTATTAAGAGATAATTTGGAAACATTTCAATGTGATAAGCCTTCTTCCTTGGAAAGGGAACTCTATTGTGAAACATGGGGTGTGTGTGTGTGTGTGTGTGTGTGTGTAAAACTCTTCCCCATTCCAAGTGTTAGGGCATATGATATATTAAAAAAAAACTGCATTAGGAAAAGATTAAATCTCAACCTCAAGAATATTAATTGGATTATAATATATTCACTGATTTCTATGCCAGTATTTAATGGCAAGTATTTAGAAATTAGATGTCTACTTTTTATATAATACTCCTTGACAATTTCAGAGTAAAAGCTGAGATGTTTCATGAACAGAAATATCATTTTTATTTTTCATTGGTTCAACAATTTGATGAAATCAATGGTTTCATTTGCTTGGGTATAAAAGTTGAAACAAATAATTTTTAAATGATTTTAATTAAAATAGATCAGGGCCTAAAGAATGTGATTTTTCTCCTAGTCCCTTTACACTGAAACAAGAAGCAGAGAGGGAAAGAAAGCAGAGGTGCCATGCCCCACCCAGTGGCCCTGTACCTCCGGAGGGCCAGGTCACCCTGGGCCTCGTCAGTGATGAGCTCAGCTTCACTCTGGGCAATCCTCAGGGCCAGCTCCCGGTCCCGGCGCTCCTGCTCCAGAACCGCCTGCTGCTGGGATTCCTCCTCCCGCTGTCGGGCCAGCTGCTCCTCCACTTCAGCCTGCCAAGGACAGAAAGCTATCTCAATAAGCTCTCTCTACTTGTTTACTTGATCATTACTACCTAAAATTGCTCCACACAAGTTCTTTACTGAGGAATACATATTGTTTAACCAGAAATCTCTCCAGTCTCCATTTTCTTCTATATTTTGATAAATGCTTCCCTCCTCTTTCCTAAATCCAAGAGAAGGCAGAGGAACCATAGTTCCACCACTCTATCACCATGAGTAGTATCTCAAATAATTGCATGAGAACCCTAGGTATATCACATTGACCAACATGTAGACAGCAGATGTCAGGAATTTAAAGGCTGATTGTGCTAAGGATGAATTATGAAAGCCAAAACAAACAGAAACACAAATATGTGATCAGTTATTCTCAGATATGGACTTTAGAAAAAATGGAGGTGGGGGACTATCTTATCCCTAACTTACTGATACTAGTATCTACAAAGTTGCAAAGTTATAATTATGTTTTAAGTGAATATTCATTTGACCTTCCCCCAATTATAATAATAACAAACGAATATTTTTTGAATGGGGCTAAATGCTTTAAATATAAGTCAACTCATTTAATGTTAACAACTATTATTTATCCTCAATCCAAGAAAAAAAAACATGGCCCACTCATTATCACTTGTGCAATATCACAATTTCTATCAGTGATAGACCCTAGATCTGAACTCACTTACCTAGATCCAAAGTCCCTCCCCACAACCACTTCAGAGAAAGCCCTTTGTCTCTAAGGTAAACCAAAGACCGTTTATCTAACAAATCAAGGTTTTGTTTGCAACTTCTTTTGTCTTTATAATTCTGTAGATTCTGAAAGAAATTCAGTCTGTCTAATAATTATATACCTGAATACGTTTTTCGTCATCTTCCCTTTTCTTTCTCTCTTCTTCTTCTTGTTTTCTCTTTGCTTCCATCTCAAGTTTCCTATAACAAAAAAGAGGAAACTCCTCAAAAACTTAATAGAAAATAAGAAATCCATCAGAAAACAATCGATCTATTAATAAACAGAGGTTACAGAATGGGGACTGAAATTAACCTCCTGGCTATATGCATCATCAGCTTACCTTGAAAACAAAGTCTAACTCTACTGACAGTAATTCTTCTGAAATAAATAAAAACAAATACAATTATATTCTATAACCTTTAAATCTGTAGATTAACTTGGTTATAAAGCCTACCTGCAAGGTCTTGATCACATGTGCCCCACTCTCCTCCTTCTCCAATTTAACAACTCTTACACATTCCTTCTGTCTGCCCCATGGTGGCAACCTTGCAAAAAGCTGTCAGTTTTAAAACTGCAGAAAAGGAGAAGTGCCTTTTTTCTTGCTTATAAAATAATAAGTCAAAGCTTTAAAAATAAGTTAAGAAATCCTCAGATATAAAAGCCTTACGAAAATTCAGATTATAGTTAAAATCACTGTTATTAGAACATGAACTTTTCTCTATTTTTAAACTTATTCTAAAATTATTGTTTTAAAAGACTAGAACTTTTAAAAATAATATTCATTAATCAGCATCAACACCAAGAATTCACTATTCTGTTAATTTCTAATTCAAAACTATAAATTCCTTACATCCGCCTTTCCTCCTCTTCCTTTCTTCGACGTCGTTCATCTTCTTCACGTCTTTTTCTTTCTTTTTCCATTTCTTCTTGAATACGCTTCAGCCTTTCTGCTTCCTCTTCCTGCTGTTTTTTTTTCTGTAATGCACTGAGAAGTTCCTCTGAGCTTTTAACTAGTGCATCATACTCTCTCTGTATTTGTTCTCTCGTCATCATAGTGGACTTAAAAACAAAATAATAAACATGTACTTAAAAATTATCTCTTCTGTCTCACCAATGGAAATATACTGAACACTACTGAATTACATTTAAAAATGGTTAAGATGGTAAATTTAATGTCACAGGCTTTTACCACACAAAAAGACCTGTATACACACACACACACACACAAAGACTGGAAAAGTCGGTAAGCAGTAAAGCCATTATCTTTGTTATACTATTTGTACATTAAATAATGTTCTTAAAAATATTCATCTCTGCAAACAAATATGTGAATCTATTTCCTATTAATCAAGTAATCAAATATCTAACGGTGTACTGTAGATGAAGTAACATACTATAGTTGAAAATTGTTTTAAGGAATGATTTGTTAATTTTGCTTTTGTTTCCTCTTTTTTAATAATAATGTTCAAAATACTACCTAGGGAATATTTAAGAAATTACTAAATATACTAAAATTATTGGATGATTTTCCAAAGTAACCCTTCAAAAAATGTGGCTGGGGGGCGCCTAGGTGGCTCAGTCAGTTAGTTAAGCAGCTGCCTTTGGATTGAGCCCAGCATTAGGCTCCCTGCTCAGCAGAGGGCCTGTTTCTCCCTCTTCCTCTGGCCCTCCCCATGGCTGGTGTGTTCTTCCCTCCCACCCCTACTCGCCGCCGCCCCCCCCACCCCGGGCCATGTGCTCTTTCTCAAATAAATGATCTTTAAAAAAAAAAAAAAGTAGAGGCTCAAAATCAAATTGTGAGGAGGACCACACAAACATAAGCATCTTTAAAAAGATTGGAAGGTGACTGCACAGCAGTCTAATAGCTAAATCTGTTATTGTCAGGACTTATGGGGGTTTTGGTGGTCTCCAAATTTTCCATAATATTACTTACTTTTATAATTTGAAAATTAGTTTCTAAAGGTAAAAAAAAAAAAAAAAAAAACAAAATAACTTGCATTTCTCCTGCCTCAATAATGACTATATAAAAGCTTACTAGCAGATTTTTTTTTTTAATTTTTTTCCTTTATTTATTTATGATAGTCACACAGAGAGAGAGAGAGAGAGAGAGGCAGAGACACAGGCAGAGAGAGAAGCAGGCTCCATGCACCGGGAGTCCGACGTGGGACTCGATCCTGGGTCGCCAGTATCGCACCCTGGGCCAAAGGCAGGCGCCAAACCGCTGCGCCACCCAGGGATCCCAGACTTTTTAGTTACTATTTTGGGTAGGGAGGAGGGAGTTTCCTAACAACAGATGAAACTGCATAACAATTATCTTTTTAGTTTTTGGCTATAAAAATTTTCAAACACAGAGCTGAGAGAACAATATAATGTGCATCACTTGCTATCACTGAGACTCAACATTTGCAACATTTTGTATTTTTTTAAAAAGGACGTTTTTCTATATAATTCAATACCAATAACATAGTATATTCAGTTATTTTAAAAAGTCAATCATTTGGATTAAATTACATACCTTAATTTTGGCCATTAAAGCATCAATAGAAATTTCAAGGTCCTTGACCTGTTTATTCATCTCTAGTTTTCCATCCTTCAATGCACTTACTACTTCATTAAATTTATCAAGTCGTTTTTTCAGTGTGCCCACCTTAACCAGGCCATCAATGCTGTAAGATAATACTTCATCAGAGTTTAAATTCACCACTTAATGCTATGCACTGATTTTTCATCTTAATAAAATGCTAAACATATTGCTAATAGGATATTTCACTTCTGTTTTCATACTATCCAGGATTCTCTTTTTTAGAGCTCTTGTTGAAAAGAGGTAAAAAAAAAAAATAATCAAATATGAGTATGAATGATATTGATGCCTATCAGTAATATATTAGCCTTCTACATTTATATTGAAAAATCTGAGAATTCAAATTATAAAAGAACTTAAAAGAGTTATGTAATCCCTTTGAAAAGGTTTAAGAATTAACAGTTATTCAGGACTGAATAACTTTTTAGTTTAAAAAGTCTAAATTAATAAGACTCAAATATAAAGATGAAATTTACAGTGGAACAACATAATTCTTATAGATAAACTTGAGAATTACAGTGAAAACATTAATGAGATGTTTTTAAAAACATGAATTTGACATTTACCAAGAAACGGTAAATCACCAAAATAATTGGAATAAAAGAGCTTCTTTTAGCCATTTATTTCAACCTTTTTATAGTGTTTACATTTTCATAAGCTACTTCACATCCTCTTGTAGCATGGAACAAGTAATAAAATAATGCAGTAATTAGTTACTTAATTTCAAGTACATAATATAAAATCACAGACTAGTATGTCTTTTCACAAAAAAATATGAAAAAAGAGAAAACTCTGAGAGTATCCAAACTGCTCTTCATTATGACTTTCTAGCCATTTTACATTAGGGTGAATAAGTTTAGCAGGATTCTTTAGGCACTATTCGTCTTACCGAGGTTTGTGTCTCCTTTTGCAAAGCCACATTCGAATAGTTTTTTGCATTTTAATGCAGGCTTCAGCTCGATATTTTATTTTGTTTTTCACTAAGTGAAGGAGAAAAATAAAATGATTGAAAATTATTTGGTTTCAATCAGGCACATAATATTCTTAAAAACCACTGATTTCCACAAAGCAATTTTCAAGAAACGTGAAATTGTGATGAACCTATTATACAGATAACAAAATCAGGAAGTTTAACATTTTTTTAATTCTTTATACTTCTTAAAAAATAAAAAGTACATCATGTGTGTGGCTAGATTTACATTTTAAAAGTGTTATTTCCTTATTATGTCTCACTATTGCTACCCAAACTATCGTAGGAAATACTGATCTATTAGATGTGTTAAAAGTCTGTCTGAAAAAAGGATTCACTTGTCAAATGGATTTAGGAAAAGCTAAATGCTATGGAGCTTCACAATGAACATACGGGGTGAAGCCTCTGAGAGCCCTGCAGTAAAGGATCTATTTAACTTCAGTTACCCAGAACATTGTACACTAATCTGACCTTGAAACACCTTTTTTCAGAGCTTCCCTATTAATATCCTGCAAAGATCCTGTCTGGTTACTGAGTTCACCACTGCACAACACAATCCATAAACAAATGGTATAGCAGAGATAATTTAAATGTAATGTGTTTTCCATCATAATGCAATGTATAAAGCTGAAAGTACTAAACTATAGTGACAAATGTGCTTACATTTTACTTGTAAAATGATGGGAAAAAAGAGCTTTTGTTATCTTTTTTTCTTATAGTTTTCTTTTTATCTATATTCACAATTGTCTAACAAAAGACCTCAATAATAATCTTTGTTTGCATGATTCCTTTTAGTTAAGTCAAAGGGATTTTATTTTTCTATCAATAAGGTACACCCTACTTAATCCTTTTTGTGGACCTAGCACTAGCAAGTGGGGAGGTGGGAGGGGCAACTACAAATTTAATCAAGTTACTGCCAATAATTCTATACAATTAAATATTTGTCACAGACCCTCAGGTAACCCAGAAACATTCTGCTCCCAGTGCTTGTTTTCGGCAGAGATAAGCAGTTGCTATGATCTAGCAGAGACAAAGTAGTGGCTCGGGCCAGCGTGTCAGAGAGATGAGAGTCTAAAAGAGCAGTGGCAGAAGAGGCTAGAAAGGGAAGCTGAAACCCCATTTCACGGGGCCTTGAAAGACATTCTAAGACTCTGCCCTATTTTAAAGGAAAGCCTTAATAAAAGGCTTTTAGTTTAGAGAGAAACTCTGCAAAGTGAACTCTCAGGTAGCCGAGAAAATCCAGTTGGGGAGCTACTGAAGTTATTATGTGAGTAGGCAAGGGGGCTCCAGTAAGACCCTGGCAATAAAAATAAAAAGGAAACAATCGACTGTATTTGGAGCAGGAATCAGGAGGATTTGTTCACCCACAAGACTTCAGGGACAAGAAAGTAGAGACAACTACAATCTTGAAATTTCTGGTGTGTGTACTGGTAATGGCCAAGCAGGCAGAAAGAGGAAAGTTCTGGCTTAAGTCTGAGAGATTGGGGGTTGATTCGGAGGGAGATGAATCAAGACCATGAGTTTTGTTTCTGTTGGTTCAGGACATGATGGAATTAATTCTCCTGTAATACATCTGAATAGGAAGGTAAGTAACATATACAAGAAATATTTTTAAAATATTTATCATGTACACTACTTGCAGGTGTTACATGGAGCCAGGGACACAGCTTGAATAAGAAAAGTGGTCCCTAGGGCCCAGAACTCACAACTTTATAACATTCCACAAACCAATTCGTTTTCAAAATAATTACACATTTTGATGTGAAAGAAAACACCTACATTTGATGACTGAGAGTGAGCACCACTGAACTTTCTTCCAGCGACTGCAGATAAGCCAGTGATTGACTCTTTTAACCAATTCTGCTAAATGATCAGGGTCAGACTTCATAATCTGATCAAATTCTGCAAACTAGGAAATGAAATAATTTAGTAACAGTGTCAAAAAATAAATGTGTTTAAACATAAAGTGAGATACAAAATAATTAGAAGTCCAAAACCTAACTTCCTAGAAATGATCACAAAACAATTATACACACAAGTCTCAGGAGGGTATACAGCAACTTTAAATGTATCTGGCTATATTTCGCTGCCTTTCTCTCCTTCAGCATTGTTTTTTTGGAAGGGTAAGAGCGGCTTACTCATTGCTAGTTAGCAGATTCAACAATAAGAGTAGAAAAAAATCTTAAATGACAATTACAGATAGTTGGCAAAAAGGTTTTACTGAGAAAGGAATGATAAAACAGCTTGTACTTTCAACATATTCTGATTAATTTTTCTTGGGGCAAGTAAGACCAAGTGCTTTCTCAAACTGTTAATTCTAAAATTCTTATTATAGCCCCTAAATAAGAGAAATGTTGAACTTATGATAAATATGTATGATTACAGCTAAGCTAACTATGAACATATTTTTTTCTTTTATATAGGAAATGGCATGGGTGCAATAAAAATATTTATAGGGAAGTATTACATAGATCTTTATCTCATGGACAAAAATGTGAAATCAGATTTATTTATTATCATTAATCTAGCCTTCAAGGCACTAGAGATATTTATTAATAATATTGCTAAGTCAAACAAGTATACTTGGCTATCATATAACAACAGCTGTGTTTAAAATTATGAGGATGCTATTATTCAGTCAATATTAACAAAGTTAAGAATGGTGAAAAGATTACAGATTGTGAATAGCATTTAGTTGTTTCTGTTTTGTACCTATTTGTTATGAAATGCTCTATATGTCAGTCTTGTAATTTAGTACAAAAATCTATAGATACAAAAACTATGGATTAGCCTAAAATTATATTTACATATAAAAGTATAAAAAAAAGTATACATTCATTCACTCTGATTCCTTTATACTCTCATAATGTATTTATACATTTCATTCTTCTTGAAGGAAGTCAGCACAAACTTCAGCCCAATTTCCTATACTTTATACATCTATAGTAATCCAATAGAACTTGTTCTTGTTACAAAGACTCAAAAGTACTGTGGAATTTTGAATTACTGAAGACTAAATATGTTTTAGAAAATTCTTCAATTAAATATTTTCTGGTAGGGGCACCTGGCTGTCTCAGTCAGTAGAGTATGTGACTCTTGATTTCAGGGCTTTAATTACAAGTCCCACATAGGGCATGGAGTCTACTTAAAAAAATAAATCAATTAAATAAAATAAATTTTAAAAAATAAGTATTTTCTGGTTAATCTTTATTTAAGCAAAAAATCCAATTAAATAATGCTCTGATTCCAGTACTTCTGAATGTGAAATAAAAGCTGTAAAACTTATACAAAAATCTTACACATTGTAATCCTCTCACAAATAATATACACAGATGCACATACTACTAGTGATCATATAACTCACGAATAATACAAATCACTAAACACTTAAAAATATGCACTGACTCCAACTATCCATATCCATCATGTGAAAGTTTAAAATAAAAATGTATTTACCTTGCCAGGTCTAAAAAATACTTTTGTTAATCCAAACTTGTAGTCAATTTCGTTTAAGCCCAAAGCTTTAAAAAGAGCCTGAAAATAAAAGTTCAAAAGTTAAATGCCAAATAGTAATTAGAAAGATAGTTCATAGCTAAGAAATTTCAAATTAGGTAGTATTTGTACCTTACAAAACAGTCTTGGATCTAATCTTGCAAGTTTATCTGGCATATACTTTTTATACATGTTGTAGAGTTCATGAAAGGAAGCTCGTGATGGGAAACCACCCTGCATTAAGTCCAAAACAGACACCATACCTAGATTCATAAACAAACACAAATTATTGCCAATCTCTGTACAGAAGCCCAAAATTAACTTATGAATGATCAAACAATTTTACAAATTAATATTTAGAAAGGGGCAATTTACAGGAATCTTCAACAATGAAATATTACATAGGGAATATCATATTCATATTCAATATGTACCAATTTACCCCCCACCTAAAACTATCGCAGAAAATTTCATCAAAAAATCAGCTGGACTAACCATTTTCTAGAGATAAACTACTGGTCCCTAGAAAGCTCAAATTTAGTTTGTACCTTTTTCTGCTAGAAATCTCTGTCACAATCAATAGCATATGAGTAAGAGATAATGCCCTGCATTAAGCCACTTTCCAAGTCCTGAGGTTAATTTTAGAACAAAATTCCTGATAGAGTCTCCAAAAAGTAGAACACATTCCCAAGTTCTCACCTGTGCTTACACAAAGCAAAAGAAAAAGAAAGAGTTCACTATTTTACTATAAAGATGCCCTTTCACTCACCTCTCAAAGAAACTCGTCTATTGGGGTAAACAGTCTATAGGATGAATATCTATGTTCAGTATAACTCTAGTAGCTGATAATTTGAACCTTGAGTCAGTAGGAACCTTTCATGTCAGGAAAAGCATAAAGTAGTCAGGGTAAGGTTCAACCACAGTAGATAATGCCAGGACTTTTATCTATAAAAGGACCTGGGGGCGGTGCCTGGGTGGTTCATCTGGTTAAGCATCTGCCTTAGCTCAAGTCATGATCCCAGAGTCCCAGGATCCAGCCCCACAAGCCACGTGCGCGTGCGTTGAGCTCCCTGCTCAGTGGGGAGTCTGCTGCTCCCTCTCCCTCTGCTCCTCCCCTTGTTTCTTCTCTCTCTCTCTCTCTCTCACTCTCTCTCAAATTAAAAAAAAAAAAAAAAAAAAAATCTAAAAAGACCTGGGTTTCACTTCCTGGGAATTTCAAATCAATGGAAATTGATTAAGATTGAGATTACGGAAATTAAGATTATTCAACAAAAAGTGTTAGGACAAACAGCCAGCCATTTAGAAAACAAACCTAACACTGGATTCCTACCTCACTCTGTATACCCAAAATAAATTCCTAGCAGTCAAAATTTAAATTAGCAAAATGAAACTACAAAACATTTTTTAAGAAGTGGATTTTTATTTTAAAATTAATCTTATAGGAAAGATCTTTTCTAGGTAGATTGAATTTTAACCTGACACTGACAAAGGTATCAAACATCAATAGTACTCAGAGTTGATGACAGTGTAAGAAAATATACATATACACCACTGATGGGGAAAGTAAACCAGTGCAAGAGCTTTGGATGGCAATTTGGAAACATTTATGCCCTTGACTCAGTACTTTCTACTTCTATGAATCTATCCTACAACTCATCACACATGTGGACAAAGATATGCAAAGAGAATGCACACAGGGTCACTGGGTTACTGTAATAGAAAAAAAAAGAGAAATAACTTAAATATCAATTAATTAAATTATGTTACAATCATATGGTAGAATATAATGTATTCATTAAAAATAGGGCAGAGCTTTATTTAATCAGTATAAAAAATATACCCAAAACAGAATTAAGTGGTTACCCCTGAGAAATAAGACTCCTTTTTGCTTATATTATTCTCTACTATTTGATTTTTGGTAGAGTCAACTATATAACTATTGTAATTTATAAATAAAAAAAAAAAATAACTATTGTAATTTGTAGTACTAATTAATAAAGCACATAAAGGCAATCACTCCTATGGAAAGGAAGATCTAAAACTAATTATAATTAGTTCCTGGCTCTGCTTGGAGAAATAAAAGGTTTGGTTTGTACTGTAACAATTCTTGTCCATTTATATCGAATAAACAAGTATCGTTGGGAACGTACACATCTGCAATCTTTAAGTCTCTTGGCTTGCCCTGTAGCTGAAGACAACATATGAACTGGTTCACAAAAGTTCATTAAGAATTTCATGAAACTTAACAAATTGCCAAGCCTGGGGCTGCATTTCTCAGGATTTGAAGCTAATTTACTCTATAGAGCTTTCCACACTTAAAAAAAATAAGTAAAGGGATCCCTGAGTGGCTCAGCAGTTTAGCACCTGCCTTTGGCCCAGGGCATGGTCCTGGAGTCCCAGGGATGGAGTCCCACATCGGGCTCCTGGCATGGAGCCTGCTTCTCTCTCTGCCTCTCTCTATATATCTATGTCTATCATGAATAATAATAATAATAAATAAAAATCACCAAAAACAAGTACTCTTCTTCTAGAAATTTCCATAACCTGGTTCCTCCTCTGGGAGTCTAGATGGCAAGGGGTTTGTTGGTACAGTCCAGCTGGTTATACTCAGAACCCTTTTTGCTACCACAGACGGGTAGCACAACCCCAAGGTTACAGAGGAAGAACATCTGCCTGAACTCTTACCTTCCCCTACTTTGCCCTGGTATTGGCTGATCAGAAGATAGTAATTTTAGTAAAAGATGTCCTAAATGAATTAATTCTACTTAGTTTGAAAAAAATAATGAAAATGGAAAGGCAATATAGAATTCAAATCTTAAATCCCTTTATTTTATAAAGCATCATAAATATTTATATTCCTACCAGTTATTGGTATTTTTTTCTTTTTCTAATTACCTGGCCACACAACTAGAACCAATTCTATACCATTTTATTATTATTATCATTTTAAAAAAAATCAAACTACTACAAATTGGTGTCATCTATTAAATTGCCAATATATCTTAATATATAGAAATATACTGCTTAACTGAAAGAGAAATCCTAGCTAAAGCATCTGTAACACCACACTCTACCAATTTAAGAGTATATATAGCTAAATTTAAACATGCTTGACTTGCCAGGATACTAGATGCTCATTTAGAAAATAAATGATTTATTATATCAGGCTAAACAAAGCCTACAGAGAAATTTAAATGAGAAAAAAAGTCATATTCAAATTAAAAACTATCTAAAGAAAATATTACAAAAATACATCCATACTGGGGTGTCTGGGTGGTGCAGTCCATTAACAATCTGACTCCTGTTTTTGGTTCAGGTTGTGATCTCAGAATCCTGACATCCAGCCCCATGCTGGGCTCTGTGCTCAGTGAGAATCAGCTTAAGATTCTTTTTCCCCCTCCCTCCACCCCTCACGCTCATATTCTCTCTCTCAAATAAATTAATTAGTTAAAAAAAATACACCCATACTATATGTATGAATACAGGAGACATGAAATAACTTTCTGGAACTTGTTAAAATTATTCACAAGTAAGTCTTCATATGTGCTAGACCAAGCATTTCACTTAACAAATATTTACTGAATCTAGTATAAGCTCTGCACTGCTAGGAAGCTGGGATAACCAAAATGAACACTGTTTCTACCCTCAAGGGATTTTATAAATTAAAGAAAAAATTAAATAATTATATATAAAATTTATGACTACAATAAAGGTGCTCAGCTCCTTTATTCAGACCCCCTTCCTGCTAGAGATATCAAGGAAGGCTTTCACAAAGAAAGGACAATCAAGTGTAGACACAACAGATGAAGACAAGGGAAAGGCAAGAGCTTCTCAATCAGAGGAAGCAGCATGTGCACAAGCCCTGTGACAGGAGGGAACATGGAGCATTTAAGGGACCAAACAAACGCCAGCATGGCTGAAACACAGAGAACAGAGAGAGTGGAAAGAGATGGAGCTAGAAACACATGGGCTAGACCTTATGGGACCTCATAAGCCAGGAGGATTTTGCTCTTTTCCCCTAATAATAATCAGAAGCCATTACAGTATGTTAAGCAGTAAAAAAGACATGATCAGACTTGGGTTATAAAGCAATAATTCCAGATGTATGTGAAGAACAGATGGAAGAGATGCCAGAAGAATACTTGGAAAGCTATAGCAAAAATCCAGGTGAAAGCTGATGAAAGCTTAGATTAGGGAGTACTAGGACTACACTGTCTGCTAACAGAACAGATATTAAATACTCTCATCACAAAAAAGAATTAGTAACTATGTGATCTGATGAGACAGTTTAATGCTATGCTGATAATCATTTTACAATATATAAGTGTATCAAGTCAACATTTTGTACACTCTTAACTTACATAATGTTATAGGTCAATTACATTTTTATAAATCTAGGGCAGAAAGAAGACTCACATCACATCAGAGGGACTTGGGGAGACTTAGAGAATATGAAACTATGTGTCCAATATGGCACCTAATACCAATCTGTAGTAGTTGCAATCTGTGATCTGTAGTTGCACTAACCACATGTGGGTAAGTTTTAAAAAATTAAAATTAAATAAAATTTAAAAATCAGTATCTAAGTTGTGCTAGCCACATTTCAAGTGCTCAACTGCCACAGTATCTACCATGTTGCATAACACAGATATAGAATATTTCCATCAACATGGAAAGCTATGTCAGATAGCACTGGTTAAGAGTGAGAAAGAAACTAGGCCTAACCCAAAGCCTGAAAAACTCTAACAAATAATACCCAGTAGTAGAAGAAGAGGACCTTGCAGAAGAGTCCGGAGTTACCAGAGAACTGAAAAGCAGGGACATGTGCTGATTTAGGAGCTAAGGAAAGGCTACATGAGGGGGACTGGTCAAGTCAAATGCTGCCGTGATATCCACTAAGAGAAGGGATGCAAAATGAACATCTCATTTAGGATCAGGGAAATCACCAGTGACCCTATCAAGAATTATTTTGTTGTACTGATCAAGGTAGAAAGCTGAATTCTCTTGAGTTAGAGTGAGCAGAGGGCAGGAAACAGAGAAAGCAAGAATAGACTATTCTTGGACAGAAAGGGAAAAACTACAGGACAAAAAGTGAGGTGTGATATAAGGAAGTAGCTAGAAGGGAATGTGGGTCAGAGGTTTGAATTAAGTTGAGGTCTCTGTACATTTAAACGGTAATAAGAGACAATCTCAAACAGAATGATTCAACAATATACATAATCAATGCTGAAGATTCATGAGAAGGTAGGAAGAGATGATTCCAAAGAACCATAGTGGCAACTAAGAAAAGAGGCCCATCTGCTTTTTTAATAGAAGGGAAGGTTACATAGGTAGACAGAAGTGTCTGGTAGCAAATTAGGTGAAGCTTTCCATCTTCTAGTAAAGAGGAGAGGCTGTCTGTTGGCAAAGACTCAGAGATTTGAGGAGAGCAGGGAGAGTATGCCCAAAGCTTATATAATTGTAATTTTTTTTTAAGTACAAAATTACAAATTACAAAAGAATACAAAAGTAGGTACAGGGTTTTCAAAGGAGCCCACCTAAGTGAGGGACCCTGAAACTTAAGTGACCCTAGCTTTATAATAAATCTGACTTTGAGAGGAACAATATAAGGAGTGAGAAAGACAAGAGAGTTTAAGGAAGCATCTCAAGACTGAGATGACTCAAAGACAAGGAGAAGACTGATGCCTTGGGCATAAGTAGGGGTAGCATGGGTAGGGATGGCAGACGGACATGCAGTAGAGGAAAAACAGTGCCTGGTGCCTAAGACTTCTGTGACCAAGCAAAGTGAGAACAAGGCAGGTGAGAGGTGGAGAGCGGTAGTTTAACATCTGCACAGAAGTTCTGCAGCAGCCGAGGGCACTGTTTTCATTTTTTAATAAGTGGTGGAGTGAGAGCAAGGACACCAAAACCTACCTCTTGCCCCAGCTACATGGAGCATGAGAAATGAACTGCTGCCAGACTGAGAAGGCCATCGGAAGGTAACCTACTTAAGGGAGATCTATATCTGCAGTTAAAGAGTTTTTATAAATTTTACTTCGATGCTGTAAAACTGTTTAATTTCACGATAAACTATACCCCAGTATTGCTCAAATAATTTGTTAGCCATGCTTTTCTTATAATTAAAATAATTTGAAAGTAAAAATCTTATTGCACTTAAAAACAATCAAGGTAACTGTGATCGTTTGAAAACACTGTACATATTAAAGTGTATCAAGCTAAGACTCCTAACACACATGGATATAAATTGTAAAAATATGAAAATACCTGAACATTGAAGCTGAGACAGAATTTGAGCACCTTCAAAGTGGTGGCTTGTCATCTTTAAATTAGGTTTGATACAACGAATAAAGCTTGCACCCTAGGAGAATAAAGGTACTTTTTAAAGACAATGCACATAGCATTCTTGCTTTTCTGTTTCTATGAATACCAATAACTTTCAAACATGTTACCATTAATATCTGAACCTCTTTTAAAATAATCATTAAAGAATTTAAAACTTAGATACTTTTAAAATTTCAAGTTTGGAATGAATTTTTGCACTATATACTATTAGAAAAATACTGGGGTGCCTCAGTCACAAGTCAGTTGGACATCCGACCCCTCGTTTTGGCTCCGTTTGTGGTCTTAGGGGTCATGGGACTGAGCCCCACAACAGGCTAAAATGAAAGGAAGGAAAGAAGGAAGAGAGGAATGGAAGGAAGGGAGGGAGGGAGGGGAAGGAAAGAAAGAATGAAGGAAGTAAAAGAAGGAAAAGAAAGATACATTTTAGATTTGAGTGCCAAAAAATGTTACTGTAAAAAGAAACGCCTTTCATCGTAAAATATTTTAACATTTGAATACATTTTGGAGACTGATATATATATGATTTTATTCTACACTTGTGTATTTATATGTCATATTTCTGTGATAAGAAAATTGTCCTGTAACAAGAGATAAAAATAAAATTATGCCTCTTCAAATTTAGCCCAAAGTGGGGGAAAAAAATTCAACCTTTTTCATTATTCTACCTCAAAAATATATAGTAGATCCTGAAGCTGTACCACTGCACATTCTAGAATTCTGTTTATTAAATGGTATTTTTAGAAGCTTTTAAAGGCACTCATTTGGAATCAGTTATCAGGTTATGTTGAATGAGGCAGAAAGAATATGGATATGTACACAATGAGACTGTTGGGTATTAAAGCAAATAGACCAGACATCCAAATTACTGTTTCTTTACAAAGTAGTTCCCTTAGAAAACTGAATAGTTATTTCAATAACGATCCTCACTGCAAACACCTTCAGAACACTTTTTAGAAATACCTTCTTATAAATCACAGAAGTACTCTCATCAACTTACAGTAGAGCACTATATTTGGGTGATAAAAATTCAAACACCCTCCCCATCAGATTTGATCTTTAAAGATGTAAGGTTCTTAAGAGATAAATATTTGCAAACAATGAGGGTATTTGCAAGAATTTCTTAATGGTTCCAAAAGCAAGTCTAACAGTAAGTAATAACATCATGGACAGAATAAATATTTGGCTTTCCAAAATGACTACTTGGTAAGGAAGAATAGCTGGTTAGTTCAGTAGATCTGTTTAAAAAATGTCTCACCTTGGAATCATGCCTCATTTACATAACCCACATATCAAACTTTTTTCTCTCGTAAATTTTCCATTAAAAACCAGAGTGAGGGATCCCTGGGTGGCGCAGCGGTTTGGCGCCTGCCTTTGGCCCAGGGCGCGATCCTGGAGACCCGGGATCGAATCCCACGTCGGGCTCCCGGTGCATGGAGCCTGCTTCTCCCTCTGCCTGTGTCTCTGCCTCTCTCTCTCTCTCTCTCTCTCTATATGACTATCATAAATAAATAAAATTTAAAAAAAAAAAAAAAAAACCAGAGTGAACTGAGACATCTGGGTTGCACAGTCCGTTAGGCATCTGACTCTTGGTTTTGGCTCAGGTCACGATCGCAGGGTCAGGACATAAGAGCCCTGTATCAAGCTCTGCACTCAGCTCAGAGTCTACTTAAGGCTCTCTCTCTCCCTCTCCCTCTGCCCTTCCCCTTGCCCTCCCCTCTTTCAAAAAAAATTTTAAAAATCTTTAAAAATAAAAAACAGAGTAAACCACTAAAAATGTCTAGTTAAAAAAAAAGGACTCTAAGAAATATTGCCTCTCTAACAGGGCATAAAGATATTATGTATATTTTTTCAACCTCAACATTGCCATGTTGGAGAATGTTACTATTAGAATAATAAAATGAAAATTAACTACATGCATTATCTTTAATCCTAAAAAATACATTTTCTTCTCCACATAATTATTTTCATTTTTTGAAACTATAAGATAATCTTAACAAGATTGAGAGAATTCTGTATATTTATAAAATAATGACTTCACATATATATTTGACTTTTCTTCAGAACAAACCTAACTAAAATGACAACTGCTTTAAAAATTGATTTTTTAAAATGAGGGAATTCAGTTTAAAATTAATTTCTAATTATTCTAGGCTTACTGTGCTTATTTGAGTAATTACTAATGATAATTTAAGAGGGCCATTTAAAAACTCTGGATTTTTTTTCTAAGGGTACTCACAGTACTCCGAAGTTTATCCAGAAGCAGATTTAATTGTGTCTGTAGACAAAAGTAAATCACTTTATTACTTCAAAAAGCAAAAGTACACAGTGTTATAAGTTAATATTAGCTCTCCAACATTAGCATAAAATAACATGCAGTAACATCAACATACAACACAGTACAATTTAACAACTGATAAATTCTTTGACAGTAACATGCAAAATACATGGCTAATATAATGCTTAGGACAATAACATGTGACTTACACAGAACTTATATAATTAAAAGATTGAAAATTAGCAATGCTAAAAAATGTACACACACACTTGCAGGTGGGATGGAGGAGGAAAAAATATACAGGCAACAAAGGAAATAAAATACTGGGGATGCATTCCATAAGAGATTAACAAAGCAATACTTGAATATGTAGCAAGTTGGGTGTAGTTTCTTATCATATTCCACTGAAGGATACACACTAATGGTATATATTAGAAATGTTTTATTTAACACTTATCATACATAAAATTGTCCTGCCTAGCTGTAGAAACCCTCTTTGTTATTTTAAAATATTTCACATTTTAATTATTTTTAAAAGTTTGGACAATTTTCTCAAAAACAACTTGATAAACATAAAGTACTATACTTTCCTCTTTCTAATAATATTATGTGATAATAATTTATGCTGGTTTAATAATGCATTAAAATCATGCTTTGCTTAAAAAAATGTTTTGCTTTACTTGTCTGCAAAATAAATTATGTAAAGTTCTTACATCATTTTTAAACTAAGATGCTTATTTTACTACTTACAGAAAGATAAATTAAGATGTTTATTCTTAAATTAACATACTGGATCAATCACAGCTATATTTAATAATAACAATATAATAGGTAGATTGTACTGAATGCTTTCGATGAGTCAGGTACTGATCAAAACTTTTCACAAGCATTATCATGTTTAATTTGCACAACAATTCTAATTAAGGATGTATTATTAGCCTGATTTTTCAGGTAAAAGCAGTAAGGTCCAGCAAGATTAAATTACTTGCCTAAGATCACAGAACTAGTAATGATAAAGCCAAGATTCCAACACAGGCCCAATAAACTTCACTCTCTTACCCATGATACTACAATATAATTCAGGTATCATAGGCTTAAACTATAAAAATGGAGTGACTTCCTACTGTATTAAAAAAATACAGTAATACCCCATTTATCTGGTTGACTGAGTTCTGACAACCTTTATCGATCTGGACCACCAAATAAAGGAAAATCAAGTATGAGAGCCACTAATTTGAAAAGAAAACTGTCACCAAGTCCATGCCTCTTAATCTGTAGAGTAAGCACAGGGTTCTCCAAAAAAATGGAGAGAGAGTAATTCAGAAGAGTAGAAGCAGCAAAAATAAACTTGGGAGAAGAGGGAAGAATGCTAATTATCAAGGAAGTAAAGACCATAAGGCATAAGGATAAACAGTTATATGAAACTCAGTCTTTATTTGTATTTTTACTATAAAGCATATAAATATTTATGTACATAATAACAGAGTAAGAGTTCCATCAAAAAGGAATATTTTTCTAAAAAACTAACAGTAAAAGGGCTATGTTTCAATAACCTGAAAATGTTCCTTTTCAATAGAGAACTTCTGGCCCTTAGAGAGGATGGATAACTGAAGTCTTACTATAAATACTAGCCTCTTTTATTGCTTCACATAACTTGAATTTAACAAGCTATTCAACTATATTTTAAGTTAAGAATTATTACTTCATTTCAAAGTCTCTCATAAAACATTTTTGAAATTTTATTAATAATATCACTCAATTATAGTTTTTAGCAGTTTAATATGCAAAATATATCCTACTGCACAGAAGCAATATTTCAAGTCAACATAATACTTTACTAATACTTTAATTCAAAGAATTTTAAGAATGTTTTTTATATTGTCTAAAATTTCAATTATGTTCTTACCAGCAATACTACTATAAATACTGCAGTACAAAAATAATAATGGCCATTTCATTTAGGCTAATATACTATTTTAAACTAATCTGCTATCATATATCTACTCAGGTATTTCAGAGTATCAAAATAAGAGGAAAAACTCTTGCTCAAAAGAACTAAGAACTCATAATTAATGAATGTAACTTTCAACAAAGTTAAAGACTTTTTATTCAATTACCTCAAAAGTATTATAAGCTTTCTCTTATATTTACTTTAAAAAAAACCTAGCTTTATAAACATGATTTTATCAAGTTAATTATTTAGAGCCCTTTTCAATCCACAAGGGATTTCAAGAGACTTGTACTGTTATTATTATTATTATGGTATTCTCATGCTTAAATAGTTTCTAACTACATCATTTTTAATACTTAAAATACACATAATGAAAGGCATATGCAGAGTTTTCTTGTAAATTCAGCAATACTTTGTGGAAATGTATAAAAGAGAAATTTTATGTCCTTGTTCTACTTATTATAATTTTTTATTCATTAAACTTATGATACAAAAGTTTGTAAATTCTCTTTTTCTATGCTAAATACTCAACAATAGAACCAATTTCTAAGACACATTATGTGACAATTCCTTGTCAGATCTCAAAGAATAAATTTCTGATCTAAAATTAATAAAACAAATGAGATGTTCTTCAATGTTAAATAAGCAGTTTGAAGGGTTTGTCACACAGAGCACTTATCTTTTATAAAGTTATTCAAAGCTTTAATCACATTTTAGTGTAATGTGTACACCCATAAAGCATAGTGAGAGAAAGCACATTGAAAATAAATTAAAAACTGAATCATTAACTTGAGACGGGCTCTTTTTAACATGGCAGCCACATTCTATAAATAAGAGTCCACAAAGGTGATCATTTACCTGAAGCCCCTGGCTGTGCCTTTTCCTCTCTCAACTCAACTAGTTCTCTCTAGCCATCCCGAGCTGGACTACTCCAGCTAAAACAAAACTGTTGAATGAGGAAGGAAACAGAAAACACATGGGAAAGAGAAGGTTTGAAGGTCAACCAAACAGTAAGCAGAAGCAAGAACATTAGGAGAAGCAGGTATGAATCAGATATGTTAAGCAACAAGAAAGAACAGACTCATAAAATTTTAAGAATTTCTGTATGTTCAATTATTAAACTTATTTTAGGTTATTTTGTATGTAAATATCAACAACGCAGGGTCTGCTCTTGCATTTCACGCATGGGATTTCTGACAGTGATCTACATTATCCTCTGTAAAGTATAAAACAATATATTTTACTTTAAATGCAACAAACTTTCAAGTAATATATTTAACACAAATACCTTAAACTTGTTTCCCACACTGATGAAGCTAAGTTTTCCTGCTTTTTGTTTAGTATCTTTATTGTTATTTGTGGATGATTCAAATAATTCTCGAATAAATTTATCCCTGGATTCACATATTAAGGATTCAAGAGACATATGTAAAGCATCATTATTTTTTTCCACAAATTGAATCTGAAAAATAAAGCAAACAGAAATGATTCAGTCCATCCTGTGGTAGTATCTCTTGATGCAGCTGTGTTCAACTGAATTTTCCAGGATGACAGAACTGTTCTATATCTGCACTGTCCAACACAGTTGCCATCAATGTAGACATGGAACACAGGAGTGTAGCCGTGTCCTGAAGAATTTTAAATTTTATTAAATTTAAATTGAAATAACCAGGTGTGGCTAGGGGTTAATATTTTATACAGTGCAGCTTCAATTACAAATGGTTTCTTTTGGTAAAAGTCATACTCACTGTTTCATAGCACACTGCCCCTGCAAAATGCCTAATAATGAAGCCTTCATCATCTCTGATGTTCCTATGAACTGCCAACTTAGATTTTCTGGGTATCTGAAAAGAGAACATATATCAGTTATTAAATTATCAAAAACAAGGATGCCTGGGCGGCTCAGCGGTTGAGTGTCTGCCTTCAGCTCAGGGTGTGGTCCTGGAGTCCCAGGATCGAGTCCCGCATCAGGCTCCCCTGCATACAGCCTGCTTCTTCCTCTGCCTGTGTCTCTGCCTCTCTCTTTCTCTCTATGTCCATCATGAATAAATTTTTAAACATAAATAAATTATCAAAAACAGATTACATAATTTCCTTTAGAAAATATCTGGGATGTGAAATACTTAAAATTATAAAGGAAATTTTCACACTTTACACACTTTACACAATTATACTGTCTTCGAAACCTCTAATAAGCTTTAAACTACCAATGAAATCCAGCAAGTATTTGGTTATAATCTCTTAAAAAAGAAGAAAGGACTAAGACAAAAACAACCTTATAAGTATGCAAAACAATTGGCACTTTATAAAGTTAATTGTCTATGTATAAAGTAGTAGTTCTTGACCTTGATTGGCAATTACTTGGAGGACTTTTAAATCTCCTAAAGCCCATACCATTTACATCAGGTGATCCGTAGGTACAGCCAAGATTGAGAAGCACTGTTCTAAAACATACCTGAAATCAGTATAGGACCTTTCCCACTTTTATAGCTATACATCCTAACATGTTTATACAATGAGCCTGAATCTATCTGAAGGATACTGAATCATTTTAGGATTCTACTATCAATTATAATACCTCATATTTAAGTTCCCAAAATGTCTTCACATAAAAGTATATATATATATCAGATCCTCAAAAAAACTAAGGATAAGAAAGACAATCTCATTTAAAAATTAAAAAAAACTAAAACTTTGAGAGCCTTACCAGGCTTTTTCTAGGTGAAAGAGCTAGGAGACCACAGAGCCTCTTCTCTGTGAGGTGACACACCAGCATGAGTCAAAATGAGGGCCTGAAGTCAAAATGCCCAGCCTGATTTCCAACTCCACCACTTCCTCAGAACATTACACATGACCAGTTACTTAACCTAAGTATGACTCCTCATCTCTAGCATGGGGATGGGGATACAAACAGGATCCACCTCAGAGATTGTGAGAATTATAAAATAATTTAAGTAAAACCCTTAGATCAGTGACTGGTACATACTAAATGTTCAATAAATAGTTATCATTATTTTTATTTCCAAAGATATAAAAGTAATGGCTTATAAAAAATAGAATTTACTATCTTGCTCTTGTTCTCTTTTGAGACAAGCAGCCAAAGTCCATTCTTGATGCTTTACCTTGCTGTCCCTATAGTTATATGTACTTTATCACTCAAGGTTGTCTGAGATCCTGGTCACAATTCTGTTGACTAGCAATCAGCACTTTTTGTAAAGATAACCATGCATCAGGCTTTTCATAACAAAGACCAGTGAACAGTGTATAAATAGGACTGGGTATATATCTTCAATTATAGTATAAGTTTTGTTGAGGATACATATTGTTTTATTTCTATCTCCACTGAAGAGAAACAGGCTCCCCATTATAAGAAATATTTAAGGAGGGCAGCCTGGGTGGCTCAGCAGTTTAGTGCTGCCTTCAGCCCAGGGCATGTCCTGGAGACCCGAGATCAAGTCCCATGTTGGGCTCCCTGCTTGGGAGCCTGCTTCTCCCTCTGCCTGTGTCTCTGCCTCTCTCTGTGTCTCATGAATAAATAAAATCTTAAAAAAAAAAAAAGAAATATCTAAGGATACAAAAGAACTCCAAGTTAGTAGGACAGGTAGATTAGATTCAGTCCCTAGAGAAGGTTATGACAATTACATCAGCTTTTTAAGTAAATGCATCAAACTACCCAACACTCTTGATTTAATGATATACGGAAACAAGAATACTTGTCTTCATTCACTTCAGCTCCCGGATCTATCAAAGCCCTGTCTGTTACACTAGGTTACAATCTCAAAATAATAAACAGGATAGGGTGCATTTGCAACTCTAAGCAACTTCTCTTTCCTTCTTTTCCTGCCTTTCTTTCTTTGTTGTTCTCTGTAAGACAAGGCAGCACCTACCTTCCCAGATGAAATTAACATCCATATTTCTCTGTGCTAATCAGTTCTTACTGTATTACCTCAAATATGGTAGCTGAGTGTAAAGATAAACACAGAATTAAGTGAACAAAGGAAACACTCCAACAACCACAGGGGCTAGCTCACGCAGAAGAGCCCTACTGTTCACTACTGCAAGAATTCAAGCACAGCTCTATTACCCAACAGCAGTTCAGGAAACTAGGTCTTTTACCCCTTTTGGGGCACCTAGGTGGCCCTGTCAGTTGAGTGGATGACTCTTGGTTTTGGCTTGGGTCATGAGATTGTGCCTGTGTTGGGCTCCCTGCTTAGCACAGAGTTAGCTTGAGATTCTCTCTCTCTCCCTCTCCTTCTACTCCTTCCCCCTGCACATGTGCTTTTTCTCTCTTCCTAAAATAAATAAATAAAATCTTTAAAATAGGGAGAAAAAAATAAGTAAATGTTTATTTATTTATATTGCTCTCTGTGTCTGTTTTCCCTTTAGCTAATAATTCTTCTACTGCTTCAGTTTCTATGTCCCTGAGTATATTTTCCATTCAAAACTTCCTAGGAAAAAACATTAAAATAAATTGGCTACCCATTATCTAATATGGATTGCTTATACCAGTCAGACCCTAACCCATGAACTTTATTCCTAGTCTTACAAACATGGAGGCTGGTGGTTGCTTGTGATTCTAGATGCTAACCCCTGGAACATGATTCAAGATCACATGATAGCAAAGCAACTGGTGGCCACTTTGCTAAAAGGAAGAACATAAAAACAGCAGGTATACTTTTTTGTACATTTTAGATAGATGAGATGTATTTTCCATCCAGCTAAAAGGGCCTTCATTAGATAGATCATTGTCATCCAAAATATACATGTATAAATTAAGTGCCTATCTATAGAAGACGCTGTGTTGGATAAATTATAGTTGCTCTCAGCCCCACATAACTTGTTATTCTAATTATTTAATATATAATATCTAGTACATCTTTCTACAGGCTTCTCTTCCCACCACACAGTCTCAATTTTGGAATAGTAAACTCACAGTGAGTCGGAAATGTTCTTTGTGCTTCTGGTGAACTGCAGATGTAAAGTGTTGATCACTTGGCTGGGGAAGGCGATTTTCTTCATCTAAAATATCCAGTATCCCCACTAATTTTGCTTCAATTAAATCTATTCCAAAAACATCAAAATGTGATAGGGTAAAAACATTTTAAAGATATATGAACAATTTCCTGATCACACATTTAAAGGACTGCTCAGAAGTGATGTAACAGATGATTATATAAGTATCTTCACAGGCTACAGAAAGCAGATGGATTTTATTTCAAATGTGGCAATTTATCAGAAAATAACATCATACACAGATTTCCCCCACTATGGAAAAGTTTGCTTTATGCCACTTCGCTTTTACAAAAGATTTACATTAGTACCTGTCCTTCACTAGCTGAAAGAAATCCAAAGAGAATTTTCATGTTTACAAAATGGTAATTGCTTCTCCAATTTACACCACTTTGGCTTATGAAAGGTTTCATATATAAATGCTCTAACTTTCAGATAGCAGGGAAAACTATTGACTATAGGTTTTAGAAAAACAATTCCATAAACATATGATTAATGTAATAACCATCCTATTTGTAAGCTTGGATGAGAGGCCAAAGAACCAAAAATTCTTCCTCTCCATATGATATCTACATTCAAAATGAAGTAAAATTACATAAGCTTTTGCATACAGAGCTTTTGTATACAGAGCTTTTAAAAGTGCTTTTCAATACTGATTCAAATGTTTTCCAGCAAAACTTCAGTAACAGCACATTTTTATGCTCCTTCCATTCATGTTGTTTGAATTTCCTGCTTGTACATTACAACTATAAAATACAAAGTGCTTAAAAATAGTATATAAAACTATTAAGTGGAACAGACTCCATAAGCTATAGGACATATGGAGAGAAAATTCAAACTGCATTGTTCTGAGTGATGCTTTTTAGGCAACTGGTGATGGTGAAGGATGGGGCAGCTGAATTAAGCTATAAATGAATATTTTGATAGACATAGAAGGATATGAAATTGGACTGAAAGAAAAGAGAAGGGGAGGAGTTCCAGCAAAGATATCAAATCACAAAATCAAAGGCAAAGAGATCTGAGAAAGGCTGTAATATAATTGAAATGCTCAGTGAGCCAGCTAAAATTGAACATGCTTTGGAAAGTTGTATCAATGTAAAGCATTATTATTATTATTATTATTATTATTATTATACTATGTTCTCCAAATCTGGCACATGAGTTACTGACTCAATTGTCAAATGGAGTTTTCAAAACAAAGTCTTCCCAACAGTTAATTTTAGGTGTCCTTACTGATAAAAATAGACAAGAATAACAGAGACCCTGTTCTCCTGGCTGCACAGCATGTTCTGGATTTGACACATGAAACCTGTGAAGCCAACCTACAACAGGCCAGAGGGTGTTGCCAATACAGGGAACTACAGAAGAGCAGAGTCAAACACTGAAAAACCTCACTTGGAGCCTGGCTAATGTATGGACTTCCTCAGGTGAGATAATTTATCCCTTTACTACTTAAGCAATTTAGTTCCCTCTTGACTTACTCACATAGACTATTTAAGAATGAAAATATCCATCACAGTAAACAGAAGACATTTTAGGAAAACTTACAACATAGCTGAATTTGATGCCTTGGTAGAAAAAACAAAACAAAAAAAAACAACTTCCTGGCAGTATTAGAGAAGTAAAACCTCTCTCAAATACCAGAGCTTTAAGTCCCATAATCAGTAATATCAATCACAGAGCACAGAAAAATTACTAGTAAAAGAATTTACTCTACCTTCCCATATTTCCCAAAAGTGGAATAAAAAAACACATACCTATACAGTCCTGATTATCCACATAATGCACTTCATTAACACCTAGACCTTCTTTTTGATACAGTTCTTGTTCCTAAAATGAAATAATCATAAGAATGGAAATCTTTATGATATGAGATGGCTTGTTTTGTGCCATCTGATCATAACATTTATTGAGTAGTTCAGAGTACAAAGGCTCATATTGACTAGTTCAGGGGCTAAGGAGACTTACAAAACATTAAGGAAGAAAAATCCCTGCCCCTAAAGCAATGTAAAGTCAGAAATTAATAGCCAACATAATTTACATATGTGGAAATGTTCCTGCCTGCAGATAAGCACACTGTTCTTTAAATATGCAGAGCTATACACACATACAGAGATCTGTTTATAGCCATTCAAACTCAAGGAAAGGTCATGGCTTTGAAATATCTTTAGCAATTTCAAAGTCAAACTTATTAGTAGAATAGACCATGAGTCAGCAAACTTTTTCTGTGAGGGGCCAGATGGTAAATATTTTTAGCTGTGGGCCATATCCTCTTTGTCAAAACTACTCAATTAAGTCACTGCAGCACAAAAGCAGCCATAGATGATGCTAAATGAAGACGCATGGCCGTATTCCAATAAAAATTCATTTGCAAATAGGCAGCCTGCTGGATTTGTCCCAAAGGCCATAGTCTACCAATCCCCAGAAAACAAAAGAATGAAAGAACTTGCTGTGGTAAGTTTTAAAAGTTTAAAGAACAGCTAAACAAACTAGCCCCTTTGACATGAAATTTCTCTCTTTTATATATCCTCAATAGTCCTAAACCACTGTCCAAAGTCAGAAGAGATTTTTAACATGTACAGCCAGGCACTAAAATAAAAGAAACAGCAATTAACTGCAAATGGGCTCGAGTAGCCACACACTGTAACATACAAGGAATATAACACTGGGAAAAATAAAGTGTCATTTGAAAGAAAAATTTACAAATTAAAGTTGAATTCCTAGATGTAAGTCTGGCACCTTCTTAAAATTAAAGAAAAAAAAAGACTTTATCAAAGATGAGTGAACAATGCAATGAGCTTAGGTTGACATGTATTTTAATCTTTTTTCCCAAATGTTTAAATATTTCCTCCCACAAGATATACTAGAAAAGGTTTCTATCATTTTAGAAGTCAGTGTCCCTTTAAGACCCAATCTGAATTTGAAATCCAAACATTTATTTTAAAGAATTGTTCTAGGGGATCCCTGGGTGGCTCAGCAGTTTAGCACCTGCCTTCGGCCCAGGGCGTGATCCTGGAGTCCCAGGATCGAGTCCTGCATCAGGCTCCCTGCGTGGAGCCTGCTTCTCCCTCTGCCTGTGTCTCTGCCTCTCTCTCTCTCTGTGTGTCTCTCATAAATAAATAAATAAATATTAAAAAAAGAATTGTTCTAAAAATAAACATATATCAAGATACAGTCTCCTTGTCATGTTTCTAGATAAAAATAAAGCTTGCTGGGCTGGCATGGAAGGGAAGAATTAGGGCATCTTAAATGAGAAGCACATATGTACCACTTAAAATAGTAACAGAAGAATTAATGTGGCTGGATAAAATATTTTCAGAGTGATTATATGAACTGATAAGTATTTGATTTACCTGTTCATTTATGCCAGAATTGGCTTAAATACAGTATCCAAATAAAAAAGTATAAAAGGGAATGTGCTGGGAAACCCATAAAAACAAAAATATAATAAAATGTGAAAAGATTAATGGAATGGGAATAGGAAAGAATAGTTCACATTTAAAGTCCAGATACAGTGGAGAACAGAACCTGGAAAACAGCAGTACCAATATGAGGAGAACACAGTATTGTGGGCCAGCAGCTGGAAGGTGAGTTCAGACCTGCAATAGTCACTAAATTGCTCTGATAATCAGTTTCTTCATTTGTAAAATAAAAGGCCGAACTAGACCATTTCTGAGTTCCCTGTAACTCTACTAACTACATTCAATAAAACATACCTCAAATAGCTCAAAGAAAGAAAGCCAAAGGTATTAGTAGGAAAATATTGGAGAATTCAAGTACAAGGTAAGAATGGTGAATGTAATCACAAATCAAGTGATCCAAATCTACCATTACTTATTCTGTACTCTAAAGAATTATGAAATAACTTTCCTCAACTTGGGATTGTGAGTGTCAACCATGCCCACAGATAATTACTAGGAGTAGTGACAGTAAGTACTTTCCTAAACCAGAGAGATCAGTGTCCAGCCATAGGTATCCCATTCACAGGCAACTAGGCAGTATACACAGTAACCTGGCAGAAAAGCACTGGCCAGAGGCACTCTGGTCAATTGCCACACTAAATCCCCTGATTTGGTGGTTTTCCTGCAACACAGAAAGGGTGAACAGGTAGCAGAGTGGGCAAAAGCAGAGAGACAGAGGAAGTATAGGAGATGTCAATGTCAGGGATAAAAGTAGAAAGTTGTTTGGCAGTGGCAGAAGTAAAGGCAACAAACTCAGAAAAAGAAACAAGCAAAATTCCAAGTCTAGCAAAAGTCACTAATAAGAAGCAACAGATGTTCACTTCTCAGGAGGTGCCTATTAGAGTTTGTATTGGGTCCCTAAGCATCAACTGTACAATTAACACTTCTGAAGTGCCTGAGCAACATCTAGGCCACTGGGGGCCTGTCCTATGCATCTCTGATCCCCTGAGCCACCTTACATTATACTCCATCAATCAGGGTAACTGCAGCATGTCTCTGTTCCTTGAAATTAAAATAGCTTAATACAGTTCTTAAATTTAAATTGTAATGACAATTACCTCCTTCAGAATCCTTTCATTAAAAAATTGTTGAAGTTTTTCATTGCAATAGTTGATGCAAAATTGTTCAAAACTGTTATGTTCAAAGTACTCTGAAAACAAAACCAAAATCAAAAGTCATCATCAGATAAAGTTCACATATAAATTTATAATTAGGATAAAATTTTATTATATCAATGCTTAATTTAAAATTAAGTAAAAAAATACCTATAATTGTTGCAAACTCCCCAGATGCTCTTATTTCAAGACAAATTTTGTTAGGTATTTAAGTATTGAAAATACTATATTTTACTCCACAAAAAAGATGTGTATTAAATGAGATAAATGTCATAGAGTAAAATATACAAAATGTAAGCCACTTACAACATGATTTTCTTAAGCATAGGTGTTAAAAGCTATCTACATTAACTATAGAACAAAAATGGCTTAAAATACAAGTGCTTAAAAAAAAATACAATTGCTTTAGGGCAGCCCCCCCCCCCCCCCCCCCCGCCCCCGTGGCTCAGTGGTTTAGCCGCCTTCAACCCAGGGCGATCTTGGAGACCCGGGATTGAGTCTCACGTCATTCCCTGCATGGAGCCTGCTTCTCCCTCTGCCTATGTCTCCGCCCCTCTCTCCCTCTCTCTCTCTCTCTCTCTCTCTCTCTCTCTCTCTCTCCGTCTCTCATGAATAAATAAATAAAATCTTTAAAAAAATTACAAGTGCTTTAGATCTGTTTCTGTGTAATCTGTAAAATGATAGCTATAAAAAATATTATGAATTTTAACTCATTTAAAAATGAATAGACTGTATTACATTATCTCTAAGATACCTGCACCTCTAAAATGTTATGATTCTGTATATGTGCCTATCACAATAAAACTGGTGCAGACCATGAAACAAATGTCTGAAGATTTTGAAATCCTAAGTCAATGAGGAGTGTTTTTCTACCTTTGAACAAAAGGTAATAATTATAAGTTTTAAAATATGTATCACATCAAAACCAAAACTCTACCCCTCCCCAAAAGTAAATACTCATACTTTTCTTTGGCAAAAGCAAACAAACTGCACAGAAGGAAAACACCAGTCTTACAAAGCCAGAAGGAACACCTACAGTGATAAAGTCCAATATAAAACATATTTACTCTGAGATTTTTACAAAATAGTCATTCAAAACAAAATGGCACTCAGATGCTAGTGATTCATTTCTAATTGCACAGCCCTGTGGTTGTTCTCAAATATTTATCTTAAATATAAATTAACATATAATATCTTGAATACATATATTATCTACTTTATGTACTATATTATATACTTATATCTTTAATATAGCTATTTTTTCATTTGGTAGAAATTCACTGGAAACAGCTATCTGCTGACAATACTAATAATGGATTTCTACACATAGCAAAGAGTTTTGCTTATTTGCTACGTCAGCTTGTACCCAGCACTACACTATAGTCAGTGATTTTAATGACTTAATTCTCTTTATTAGTAGCTCTCAAGACTTTACCTTTATTCATTTGCATTCGTTTAGGAGTACAGAAACATCTAACAATAATGGTTTCAATCAACATATTTGTTTTTCTCTTTTGGTGACGGAGCAGCACAGGAAAAGGGGGAGAGAGAGAATCTTGAGCAGGCTCCATGCCTAATGCAGAGCCCAATGCAGGGCTTGATCTCATGACCCTGAGATCATTACTTGAGCCAAAATCAGGAGTCAGACATTTAACCAACTGAGCAACCAGGTGCTCCTCAATCAACATGTTTTAATTTTAGCATTAGTGTGACTAAAATCTATAAGCTTTTCCCTTTTTGAAGCATCAACTTCCTATTTAAATCATATTATGAAATGAAATTTAAGTATGGACATATAACTGAAAGTACATCAAGTGAAAGGTATTACAAGGGGAAAAGTAGCTTTTTTATTTTAAATATATCTGAAAAATTGAATTAAAAATACCAAATACAATTTCACAAACAACTATACTTACCGAAACCAGCAATATCTAGGACTCCAATAAAATAAGATGATGTTTCAAAAGGAAAACACTGGTTTACTCTGTTTACCACATGATCAAAAAGATGGCTATAGACAGTCTTTGCCAAGGCATCACGAGCATTGTTTGCTTGCTCCACTTTCAAGGGTACCCTATAAAAGAAGACTATACCAATGAAAATTCTTTATAGTAATAACTGTGAAAATAACATCAGATACCCCAGATAAAAGTATATCTATCTAAACACATTCACTGTGAAGAACAAAATAAATAGCTACAAAAGGTCATTTGTGAATAGCACAAATAAATGGGTATCTTGTTTAACACTGTTTAGGAATAAATGTTTACAATCTTAAAATCTGGACTGTCCAATTCTACTATTCATTATAAGTAATTACATCAGTTCCAGATGTTGCAGATACAGACACACAGCCCTTTTCCTAAAGAAAATTGTAGTGTGATGAAGAAACTGCCATAAAACTGAATTTTCAAACAGTGTACTAAATGCTATCATAAAGGTAAGTATGAGGCATTATGGGAGCACCAGGAAAAAATGTCAAATTTGAAGTAAACTTAAAAGTCTGTCAGGTTAGACTGACCCTTTAAATACCCTTTAAAACTGGTTTTCCAACTTATACTTCCTGCAACAGAACCCGTTCCTAAAGTCAATCTTTTGTGAGCACTCCATACCTATAACACTTAAAACAACTACTTTAGAACAAAGGGGAAATGAAGGAAATGCTACCTGAAGATCACACATCTGTGCTTTTACTGGACTTCCCCTCAGCACCAGAAATATCTCCAAGGAAAAGCAACTGTATGGCAGTACTACACATTCTCTTTGCTAAGGTTTACTTTATAATAACTTGGAATTAGTTTAGCAAAGAATCAGGCTAAACGTACCTTGCTAATGTTTCCCAAAGTTTAAGAGTTATCAAATTTTTTGAGTGGCTAGAAGTTTGTTTTTAAATCTTTCTTGGCTTAATTTGTTGAAATTTTTCCTAAAATATGTCACTAGAGCTCATGAACTGCCTTATTAGGCAAGGGACAGAAGGGATAGAGGATCTGACTTTTTCCCCCACAAATGAAGATCTAACAGTGCCTCAGAATGATGGCTGAATAGCAATTTTATAGTATAAAAAACAAATGCCTCAAACATAGGATATTGAGCCAAAAGTATACAGAGACCCAAATACAACCTAACCTAGAAGCTCTTGGTTACAGATTTAAGAAATCTTGGCTAAGTTCTTACTTTTTTTGTTATTTGCAATTTCCTATAAATGAAGAATCTGGGAGGTAAGGGGAAATTCCACTTTCTGAGTGCTTTACTAAGGTGAGTTTTACTTAATAAGTTTTAGAACAAGCCATTTGTAAAGAAAATCACTTTTAAAGTAAAATGATCTATTGCCTTCTGAAACCAAATGGTGATGGTTGCACAACCTTGTAAATATACTAAAATATTCTAACCTATACACTTTAAAAAAGTGAATTATATCTCAAAAAAAACAACCTTGAAAAATTTTTTAAAACTTGCCTTGGGGGCAGCCCAGCGGTTTAGTGCCCCCTTCAGCCCAGGGTCTGATCCTGGAGACCCAGGATCGAGTCCCATGTCAGGTTCCCTGCATGGAGCCTGCTTCTCCCTCTGCCTGTGTCTCTGCCTCTCTCTCTCTCTCTCTCTCTCTCTCTCTCTCCGTCTCATGAATAAATAAATAAAATCTTAAAAAAAAAAAAAAAAACTTGTTGTCTTGGGACGCCTGGGTGGCTCAGCAGTTGAGCGTCTACCTTTGGCTCACAGTGTGATCCCGGAGTTCCGGGATCGGGTCCCACATCAGGCTCCCTGAAAGGAGCCTGCTTCTCCCTCTGCCTATGTCTCTGCCTTCTCTCTGTGTCTCTCATGAATAAATGAATAAAATCTTAAAAAAAAAAATTTGTTGCCTAAAACAAATATTAACATAATCAACTCATATTTTTGTAGTTGTACAAAAGTAAACCTCTCTTACTTTATAAACTATAAATCTGTACCATGCAGCATATTTGTAAGGAACCACTTTAAGAACTGTGGAAGTCAGCATTTATTTATATAGTAGATTACTGCAAGGAACTGCACAGAATTCTTATCTTTTGAGTACATGTTTTAGAACATTATAATGAAAAGAATGAATCATTCATAAAAATCAACTTTAAATCTCAGTGTTCTCAAAGATTTTTCCTTGACAAACCACAAGGCAAGATTTTTACAGAGCAAGGAGTTAAGGAACTTACTTTATAACTGTTCCTTTGGTGCCCCCTGCTGTTGTTAGCATGACTCTTGTAGTTAAACTTACACGAAGATCATCTTGATCCAAACCCAGTAATTCTGCACAATATTCCAATGCCTGAGTAGATTTATTCTTCAAATTACAACCACCTAATGAAAATGCATTTAGATTTGAAGTTATCAGACATTATATAAATCAAATCCTCATGATCCATTTCTTAGAAGTATATTTCACTTACATAAATTTGTGGAATAGACAAGGCTAATTTGTGACTTTTAATTTCACCTCACTTTTTCACCACCCTTGTCAGACACTCATACTGCCAAGGTCAATGGAAGATCCTCTCTCGAGGCAGTCCATGATATAATCCTTCAGCCCATCAATATTAACTTGCCACTGTTTCATTTTTTATGACCCAGCAAGCAAAATATATGGATAGATTATAATCCCTGTAAATCCCTAGAGAAATACAGTACCTTATTAAAATTCATATGATTCCTGAAAACTTTAAGGAATAATTTTAATAGCAAATGTTGCCACTTTAGTAGATCAATGTGGCTGTCTGTCAACGTATGAGGTTTTATGTCTGTGTGTGTAGTGCATCTGTGTGTACCTGTGCATGCATATGCAGGTGTTCATGTTGCTTGGGAAAGAGGAAGAGGGTGAGGAGATAACTGCTATTCCCTGTACATTATATCCATAGATTTCTAGTTATGGAGGATGTTTTAAAAAATATTATATATATATAAAATATATATATATATTTAACATATATATTTTTAATTTATATATATATATGTATTATATGGAAAGACACTATACTTCAGTGCTTTAGCCTCTGGGCTAATTAAGACTCATTAGCTGTGTGACCAGACAAGTCATTTATTCTTTCTGTGCTCAGTTTCTTCATCCATTTAAGGATAATAACGGTACTTAACCTTACCTGATAAGGCTGTTACTGAGATTAATGAGGTAATATAGGTGAAGTTCTTGAAACAGTACCTGGTACATAGTAAGCACTATATAAAGGTTAACTATTACTATTTGTATTATTACTACTAATATTTTAAAAGTGAACATTTTACTTTTTAAGGTTCAATGTTTATAAATAATTCAACTCAAATCTAATTTCAAAACTACAAAAAAAATGTGTGAAAATCATAGTAAAAAAAATAAGTTTACCATGAAAAATAAGTAAACTAATTAATAGACTGGTCTCAGGAGAAACAAACCATGAGATTCCATAAGAACAAGGGGTTGTCAGGATAACTCATTTGGGAAAAAAACAGTTTTTTCAGCAAATGGCACTGAGACAACCAGATATGCTCATGCAAAAGAATGAGGCTGGACCCCTGCTTTACATCATAAATAAAAATTAACTAAAAAATAATCAAAGACCTAAATTATTATCTATAACTAGGGAAATCTTAGAAGAATACACAGATATAAATCCTCATGATCTCAGAGCAGTTGTTTCCTAGATATGGTACCAAGAGCACAAGCAACACAAGAAAATATTAGACTTAATCAAAATGAAAAACTTCTGTGTTTCAGAGAACACTACCCAAAAACTTAAAAGACAAGCCACAGATTGAAAGACAATATTTGCAAATTATATACCTGATAAGGAACTTGTATTTAGAATATTTTTTTTTAATTTGACAACAAAAAGGCAACCCAATTAATGGGCAAGGGATTTGAACCGACATTTTTCCAAAAAAGAAATACAAACGGTCAATAAAGACATGAAAAAATGTTCAAACTCATGGGCCTTCAGAAAAACACAAAAGCCACAATGAAGTAAAACACTTCACACATACTACTATGGCTATAATCCCGCAGACAGCATCAGTGAGGACGTGGAGGAACAGGAATCCTCATACAGTATTGATAAGAATGTGAAATGAATACAGCTACCTTGAAAAACAATCTGACAGTTCTTCAGAAGGTTAAACATAGAGTTACCATATGACAGCAATTCCACTCTTAGGCATATACTCAAGAGAAGTAAAAAACATATGCCCATTAAAAAAAAAAAAAAACATGGAAGAATGTTTACAGCAGTATCATTCATAATAACCGAAGGTAGTAACAACCCAAATGTTCATCAAATGGCAAATGGATAAAAAATGTGATATATATTTTTTAAAAAGTGATATATCTACAGAATGGAACATTACTCAACAATAAAAAGAAATGAAGTACTGAGGAAGCTACAAGGATGAACCATGAAAACATTATGCTAGAGAAAGAAGCCAGTCACAAAAGACCACATATTGTATGATTCTATTTCTACGAAATTCCCATACCAGGCAAATTTATAAAGTAAGTAGATTAGTAGCTGCCTAAGGCTGAGGGATTTGGGAAAGAAGGAGAGGTGAATGCTGAAGTGATGAAAATGTTCTCAAAACTAACTTCAGGGATGAGTGCACAACTTCGAGTATATTAAAAACCAAAGAATTATTTTAAGGGGGTGAATTGAACAGTCTATGAACTATACGTCAATAAAGCTGTTACCAAAGAAAAAGAACAAGGGGACAAGAATACTTAGAAGTATACTGAACGGAAAAAAAAAAAAAAGAAGTATACTGAACGTTTAATTCTAGGAAAATAAGCTAACTACTGATTTCTTGTTTCTACACACACACAGATTATCTAAATTATATAGCTCTCACTAAACTGATTAATCAATAATTCATTAATGTATTTAAACATTTTTTTTTACTGTTTTGCGAAGTTTCTCACACACTTTCAGGCTAACCTAAGAAGATATTTATTTTAAAGGTTTTAAAAAGGCAAAACTGTAAAATAATCGAAGGTTTTCATGTCACTCCCCTTCCAAAAAAAGAACTTCTCTGAACATTCTTTAAATTTGTTGTTAAAATAGCATTTACCTCTGTTTTGTGGAATTTTAAAAACATAGGAAAGTCCCAATAGGCATATTTTGCATATGCTATCATGTAAAATTTTTTCGGTTTTTATAAGAATATTCTAAACATTTATAAGAGAATAAATTTTCTGATAAAATAATTACATAAATATCCACAGCTTTTTCAAACTGCAAGGACATGCCAAAATTGAGCTCTCTAAGGGGAAAAAACAATTCTAACGAGAAAGAAACCATTTGGATCTACAGGAAGGGTCACAGAAAAGATAAATAATAAAATGTAAGCCTTAATTAAAATAAAAATATCCTATTTTATTTTTTAAAGATTTTATTTATTTATTTGAGAGAGAAAAAGAATGAGCAGTGGGGAGGGGCTGAGGGAGAGAGAGAGAGAAAGCCGACTCCCCGCTGAGCAGGAAGCCCACATGGGACTCAATCCTGGGGCCTGGAGATCATGACCTGAGCAGAAGGCAGAAACTTAACTGATGGAGTCACCCTGGGCCCCAAAATAACCTAGTTTATTAATTTTCTTGATTTGTTGTCTCTTTCTAATCCTCTCTGCTTTCTGCTCATCTTCCTTTCAACAGAGGATTTTTGAGAAGAAAAATAAAAGATAATATAAATATGTGCTATTTGCCTTTTGAGTGTTTAAATGCTTTTCAACTAACTGGATCATATCACATTTATGATCCTCTGTACACATCTGCATAGTCTACCACAGGGTAATAAACGAGGTGTGAAAATACCAACTATCACTTCTAACAATATTTCCAAACTGTGCCTTAATCTAAACTTTTTTGTGTTACTTGGAACTCCCACTTACTCCCTTAGTATAACAATACTACATTAACAAATGAGATGTATTCTAATTTTCAAAATAAGAATTTTAAATCCCTCAAAAAAACTAAAACTTTAATGCACACTAAGAACATGTCTGATTTTGCTTTTTTACATCCAAAACTAGAATTAATCTGTATTTTTATTTTACTTATTCATTAAAAACACAGTGATTATTATGTGCTGGACATAAGTACTGACATCATTTAATATTTAATCCATTTATTCCTCTATATAACATGCGGCAAAGAATATTATTATCCCCAGTTTACAGATGAGGAAGCTAGGGACACAGAGAGGTGAAGTTCATGGCCCAATACCACACAAGCAGGTAATACGCTGGTGATAAACACTCTGGCTCAAGAGCATGTACTCTTAAACCTACACTGTGCTGCATCTGATGTAACTGACTTTATGGAATCACAGGATACTAAATCTGAAAGTCAGTAAGACTGTCTATTTCAGTCTGCTCCTCTACAGATCAGGACTCTCAGGGAGGCTCAGTGACTGAGGGCAACTTGGGACAATGATCAGAAGAACCTGAGTTAGTCAGTCATGGGTAGAACTCCGCTCTCTCACATCTATAACTTCATTAGTAAATGTATTACTTCTGCACAGGTTCCACTTCCATAAAATGCAGATAATATCCCCTACCTCATTATCTTTATAAAGTTTAGATTATATTGTTTATGATGAAACACTGTTGTAAGGAATCTTGCACGCAGCAGATATTTTTTAAATGTTCTTTTTTTCTTCCTCTTGTGCTCCTTCCTTATATGCATAAATATATATACTATTGCTAGGCACTATCCTTTAAAAGCACTTCTCATGGACTGTTTCTTCATTATTTTACAAATGAAAAAAACAAGGGTCAGAGAGCTTCTGGGATCTAACACTAGAGCCCCTGCTATTGACTACTATATTAAATGGTGCTTTCGATTTTTTAACTCATTCGTGTTATAAAATATTTTAATAATGTATTTATGCAGGAGTCAACATTCTTTTTCTCTTAAGTGTCAGGTTTTTAAGTTTTGCTGGCCATATGGTTTCTGTCACAGCTACTAAACTCTGCTGCTGTAGCACAAAAGCTGGCACAGATAGATATAAATAAATGGGTGTGGCTTCGTTCCAACAATACATTATTTACAAAACAGGCAGCTGGTCAAATTTGGCCAAGGGCTACAGTTTTCCAACCCCTGTAATTCATGGATCAAATTTAAGATTATATAAAAGTTACTATCATGCAGGCATTAAATGTTCTTTTCAATGTGCATAAACCAGAACCTATTTTTTCCAAAGAATAAAGCATATGAGCTTGTACATATTCAACTGCCCTAATTAACTGATCCAAGTTTATACCAATAAACCAGAAAAATGTCAAAATACCTTAATAGACAGTAGAGAATTATTCTGTATACATACTGTAAAAGTTGAAAATTTTAACTAAATGTGACCCGGATAATCACAGTTACTTATGCCTCATAAAATGAATTATTCCCCAACAGTATTACTGATTTGTTCAAAAGAGAGTTCATAGTGACTAATAATGCAGCATCCTTCATTTCCAAGATGCACCATGTAACACAATACATTCTAGAAATTTCAGGGTTTTCAAAGCCTGCACACAAACAGATTAAATTTACATATGACAAAGAAATGACAGAACTTCTAATTTTATTCCTCTTTAAAACAAAACAACCAGGTGGCTCAGCGGTTTAGTGCTGCCTTCAGCCCAAGGCCTGATCCTGAAGACCCGGGATCGAGTCCCACGTCGGGCTCCCTGCATGGAGCCTGCTTCTCCCTCTGCCTGTGTCTCTGCCTCTCTCTCTCTCTCTCTCTCTCTTTCTCTCTCTGCGTCTCTCATGAATACATAAATGAAATCTTTAAAAAAAATAAAAAATAAAAATAAAACAAAACAACCACAAACGAACCTGAAGTGTTGCCGGCTTCCTCAAAATCAATATTTCCAAGATGCAAAACACCAGCTACTACCCGGAACAGATCAAGCTTTTCTTCATCATCCAAACCAATCTTTTTCATGGCTGTGCACATTCTAATAAAATCTCCATGGTCATCTAACAGAGGATCTTTCAAGGAACCTGCCTTAAGATACTACAAAACAAGAAGACCTCAATTAATTGCTCTTTATCATTATTTACATTAAAACCACTCTGCAAGGACTATTAATGCACTATATAACATGCAAAAATAAAATACCTCAATGGGAAGGCTTTACTATTCTAACAATTCAAAAACTAAATGACTGAGGAAAATATACACAGGATCTTTCTGTATTACTTCTTTCAACTGTCTGTGACTCTACAATCACCTCAATAAAAATCAGTCAAAAATTGAATGAGATGTTTTCCAATTAAATCACAATTTTAAATCTAATGCATTATAATGCTAGATAAAAATATAAATTGAGTGAAAAAGAAAGGAATATAAGTGGTTGAAAGGAATCAACATGAATCCACAGGTCAAAAAGAGCTAAGGTAAAAAACTATAATAAAAATTCAAATCTAACATTTAGCATCATACTCCTTTAGGTTAACTGCCATCAATTATATGAATATTCAGTAGTAATAAATAATGGACAAATTAATCCCAAATTTCATGGCCAGAAAATTGTTTTTTAAATCTTCCTGTATAAACGTATATGAGGTAAAGTGTATTAGTAAGCATTGTGCTTACTCTAAGAATTTATGCAATGATTCACATTTCAGAAAAAATAAAGAGAAAATTTGTTTTCTCTCCTAAAAGAATTTACATCTGAAGTATTCATTTGTTAGAACCATTAAAAAGCTCAGAAAAAGGATTAAGGAAGCTAGGCCTGCAGAAACCTTAGAAGGAGAAAAATAAAGGTTACTGGACACAGAAAGATTGGACTAGGAATTTTCCAGAACTTGATAATGAATAGGCAAAATTACACATTAGGTAACAGCATCAGAATTAACTGTCCATTAAATTAACTGGCCATTAAAGCCCCAAAAAAGAGATTTTTTTCCCCCTCCCAATTGCCAATTGCTTCCCAGCTAAAGTTGTGATTATCTTCCACAAAATTCTTTAAAATGTTTAATTATGCCTGGGCGAAATTTCTGGAAAATGTCTAGATAAAGAAATTTTATTCTTAAAAGAAGCAAAGGAGAAGATCACATGCAGCCAAAGTTAACAGAAAACACTGAACATGCAGAATTTTTAGTCTTATAAATGAATGGTTACTTCATTTAAAAACTTTCTAATCAAATGTTAAGAATATATTGCTATTATGGCAGACTAAAAATACTGCATTCTCCTAAAAATTACACACAGCTTAGACACTCAAATGGAATTAGGCAAAGGATTCTAATTAGTCAAAATGATCACCTCATCCTCCTGATAAAGAAGACATAAAAAGTAATTTAAACATATTAATCCATTATTCACATATAATTTTATATATACACTCAGTAATATGAATAGCTCACAAAGTATGCTGATTCTAGAATGGCAAAGAGCACATTTCATTCTCAGCAGAATACAAAAAGTACTTGTTACTCTTTGGAGAGTAAAATCCAGTTTTTTTCCCTTTTTACTTAGTTTTTCCCATGTCAAAGATCAAATTTAGATATATGTCTTTTTCCTTGAGAACATCTGCACTATCCTACTAGGTAATGTTTCCATTACCTTAGAGGAAGGAATACAATTTCTATATTCTGACAATGTATTATAAAAATAAAGGTTATCATGACAAAGATACCATAATAAATACTGAAGTTACTTCTTAAAGTGCAACCATGAATGTCATATAAACTAAAGTTTACAATTTATAATTCAGACATTTATGTCTAAAATAATAAATATCAGGGCACATGATATTTATAATTCAGACATTTATGTCTAAAATAATAAATATCAGGGCACAACCTGGATAGCTCAGTTGGTTGAGCATCTGACTCTTGAATTCAGTTCAGGTCATGATGTCAGGGTTGTGAGACAGAGTCCCACCTCAGGCTCTGTGCTCTGCAGGGAGTCTGCTTAAGATTTTTTTTCTCTCTCTCTCCCCTCCCTCTACTCTATACACATGCACTCTCTCACTCTCTCTCAAATAAATAAAATCCTTAAAAATAAATAAAAATAAAATGATAAATGTCAACTTAAAAATTAACTATTCAATTGGCTGAGAATTCAAAATAATGGGAACTTTTATTTGCTTTCTGTTCTTTTTTAGGAACATATTAGAGACATAATTCATCTCACCATTTGAAAGGAGTCAAAAGCATCTGATTCACACATTAAAAGGCGAGAATAAAAACTGTACAATACTCAATATAAATCTTTAAACAAAATTAACAAAGACAAAATGAACTAGTCCCTATCATTAATCCTGACTCAGTATTTCATAATTTAACCTCCTTCAGTAGATACAACTTAATACTATTACTTGAACATTACATATTAAAATTTATAAGAGTTATAGATTTTTAGAATAAGGATTTGATGTTTTTAAAATAATAGTACAATAATACCTAATTACCCTTACAAATATAATAACTTAGTAAGACCTATATGTAAAACTTTCCATATTTCTGTATATTACAGAAATATAATGTTTTAAAGAGAAATACAACAACACATGAGCATCAGTTCACAAGAATGCTTACACTATTTAATGTCTACTTCAGAGCTAAGTCTTAAAGTGGAAAATAAGTTATAAAGGACACATTTTATACTTAATCCCAAGTGGGTCATGTAAGAGTAAGTTTCAGAAATGTTAGCAAAGGATAATTCTTAGGCAATTTTAATAGCCTCACAGGGGGAAAAAGAACAGGAAGAGAGCAGTGCATTGAGGCCTAAGCAAGAAGAATCAAAACTTATGGCTTCTACAGATAGATATCAACAAAGGCATAAAATACTACACTGTGAGAGAGACTTGGATGAGCATTTCTTTTTAAAGTATAAGCCAAAAAGTATGAAATATTATTTGGGCTCCAAAATAAAAAAAATATATCTTTCAGTATTTTTTTTGTATTAAAGATTTTAATTAAAAAAATAATCTACTATACCTCAGGAGTTTTTCGGTTCTGTAAAATCTGTTTGTCAGTTTCTTTGTTAGCAAAGTATCTAGTGCAGCCTCGGTTTAAATACTAGGAAAAAGATATATAAATATAACAAATATGATCTACAGGAAAATAGCACAAAAGAAAACACAACTTATCAAACAGTGGTAACCAAAAAGAATTTTTAAATATAACTTGAATATCATTTAATCTCTCAATTACAACTGATACTTCTATATATTATAAACATTTTACTTCTACTAATCAAACCAATATTGAAAATGCGGATTCCTGAAAGTAGATTTTAAAGTAACTAACATAAAAACCAATACCATAAAACTTTCCTATTTTTAAAAGGCAGGAATTTTAAATCTCAATATCAAATATCTTCTTAAAAATACAGTTAATAAGATAAGTACTACAAATAATAATGAAAATCACCTTCTTACTAAATATGTAGAGTGTCAAATAAGAACTCACACATTGTGGTTTAATATTTCAAGTAATATTTTTAATGCTGAATAACAGAATAATATCCCTGAGTTTCTTAATTTCTGATTTTTAAAATCAGTTCTTCAAAACATGCCTTTCATATTTACTGATAGTTAACACTGACCATACGTGAATTATAATACTTGCTTTATGAACCTTTATAGGTATTCAAATAACAATTTCAACTTTAATCTCAATGATTTACTTTGCTGCCCAGAAGCCCACTAAAGACTAAGCACTTTTAAAACACAGAACCAGGGAAGTAGTTGAGAAGAAAACAATTTATTAATCTCAAAGAGATTTTCTACCCACATTTGGGGAGTGGGGGTAGTCAGGAAAGTACACAAGAAACAAGATGGAAAATGTTTTTAAACATCTCAGTATTTCTTAAATCAGGTCACCATGATTCCACTATACCATGGTCATGAATTTCAAGATTAAACATATATCACACAGATACTGTGAAAAAATGTATACTACATTTTTAATGATTTGGGGATAAATTAATATTTTAGATGATCAATACATTTATCTGTGTCCCTCCATTATAATGAAATATTAAGATACAGATAAAACCAGAAAATGATCTACGATGAAAAAAAGTGATATACAATGAGCTATTCTTTCTACCTTAGAATCTTTAGGAAAAAAATAGAAGAGGTAAGAAAATATTGGTAAGCAATTTCAACTATTTCAAAAAAGAACTTTTATTTTAGTGAGAGAATAGTAGCTTAATTGCATAGAGTCAAAACAAATGTTTTCTTTGCTATGAAGGGTTTTATCCCCCCAACCCCAATTGTTTTATTAAATATTTGGCTTTTGGATAACTAAATGTAGTATAAAAACCTACTACCTGTTTTCTCCAACTTTTCTGTAACTAGAAAAAACTAACTATTCTTGTATCCATTTCATTCTATCCAAGCTTTATTTCTATTCAAGGATCTTTGCATAACTACAACAAATGTTTCCATAAAACATATGCAAAAATATTTGAGTATTTGAATAATACAATCTTTTAAACCTTTTATTTTATTTTCTAAAATACATGAGTAGTTAATAGAAATATTTCCAAACACAGGTATCTCTACAATTCTTTAGATACTATTTTGGATAGAGTAGTTACAAAAAAATTTTTGGAAGTGTTCAACACTATTCTGAAATTCTTTGTCTTTATGACCTTACCTATGAGTTATAACTGGAGCCCCTGACTAAATTACAGAAAAACCTGATGAAATTACCAACACAATTTCAAGTCACTTTAAGGCAGAATCATTTAAGGGAAAGTACATAGAGGTATGCATGCATGAAAGCAAGACTGCAGATGTATTTGGGTGAACATATTGTATTTCTAGTGTCCTTCCTATCCAGAGAGGAAATCATGCCTCCCAGTTCACACTACAGAGGCAGGAAACTTTCTGACCTAATAAAGAATTTCAGTAGGGCAGCCTGGGTGGCTCAGTGGTTTAGCACCGCCTTCAGCCCAAGGTCTGATCTTGGAGACTCGGGATCGAGTCCCACACATCAGGCTCCCTGCATGGAGCCTGCTTCTCCCTCTGCCTGTGTCTCTGCCTCTCTGTCTCTCTGTGTCTCTCATGAATAAATAAATGAAATCTTAATTAAAAAAAAAAAAAAGTTCGGTAGCTGCCTTTCTTGGATGCCTGCCATTGTGCCAGGAAAGGTTATACACTGTAAAACACACAAAATATATGCTCCCAAGCCTCCAAACAAAAAGAAATGCTAAATTAAGACAAGGATAGTTGCATTACTTTATCATTAACTCAGTGCCAACAAAGCCACATGATCATTAAATTTTATATGATTCATTGTAACTTATACTTCTTTTCTAAAAATCATTGTAGAGAAATACCTCTTCTACTTTCATGAAGATAGTGTGGGCAACTAAAAATTCCAATTAATTTGATGAGTTCTAGAGAAGGTGAGACATTGTAGAAGGATATAAACAGATGCAGTTATAAAGCATTTTAACACAGAAATTTAAAGTTTTCCAAATACATATTAAAAGAACTGACTGAAGTAGCAATAAAAGCCAAATTACAGGGATCCCTGGGTGGCTCAGCAGTTTAGCGCCTGCGTTTGGCCCAGGGCATCATCCTGGAGTCCCGGGATTAAGTCCCACATCAGGCTCCCTGCATGGAGCCTGTTTCTCCCTCTGCCTGTGTCTCTGCGCCTCTCTCTCTCTCTCTCTGTCCCTCATTGATAAATAAATAAAAATCTTAAAAAAAAAAAGCCAAATTACAAACACACACAGAGAACAATAATTAAATATATGTGTCATGATTCTCACGTGGAGGATTCCTGCCCAAAGATGATTATCAGAATCACCTGGAGAACTTTACTCAAGCTGCATTCCTTACCCATTCCCGTAATTCCCATGTATTCCTCACAGGGACACTGTTTCTTGCTGCAAATTTATAAACGATGCTAACCATCCCCAGTCACCACTTCTTGAAATTCTTGAACTGGCTTGTGATTCTTGGCACTCCTGATTTTCCTTGTACTTCTCACACAATTCCACCTGTGCTTTCTTTCTTGGGCAACTCTTCAACACTCATATTCTTCAAATTCCAGAGTCTGGATCCTGGCACGTGCTTTTCAATATTACACAATCTCTCTGGACAATCTCATCTACTCATTGTCACAGTTTTAACTATTACCAGAGTACTGACATCTCCCAAACGTATCACTACAGCACAAAAAATAATCTTCAGCTTAGTATACCCAACTCAACTGTCTTCTTTTTTAAATGATTTTTTTAAATATTTTATTTATTTATTCCTGAGAGACACAGAGAGAGAGAGAGAGGCAGAGACACAGGCAGAGGGAGAAGCAGGCTACATGCAGGGGGCCTGACGTGGGACTCGATCCCGGGTCTCCAGGATCATGCCCTGGACTGAAGGTGGTGCTAAACCACTGAACAACCTGGGCCGCCCTCAACTGTCATCTAATCCTCTCCCCTAAAATGATCTGTAGATTCCAAAACTAAACTCATCCTATATGCCACAAATCTTCCATCTGGCCCTAGTATGGTATTTACACCCACCTAGTTATCCTACTCAAATTTGGAAAATTATTCCAAACTACTCTTCCCTAACAATACTCAGTCTCCAAGTTCTATCAATTTTATCTCCTAGTATTTTGCACATCCCATCATCGGTAACCAAATTCAAGCACTAAGTAATTTACTTCTACTATAGCCACAGGTTTCCAACCAGTTTACCCATAGTTGCATTTTCTATCCATTTCCTACCTTACCCGCTTAAAGACACCTTCCATTTTAAAGCCAGAGGTAAATATAGACCTGATATCCAACTTTCTACTTAAATCCCTTCAATAGCTCCTTATTAACTACAGAAGTAAGACCAAACTTTCTAGCCTCACTACCACCACTTCCTGCCTTACTCTATAAGCTGTTTCTTGTCTTTGTTCATCTTTTTCCATCTACTAAGAAAACTCTTTAGTATTCAAGTGTTTACTTCTTCCTCTAGTTAACACTTGAAAATCATTCAGAATTCTAATCAAACATCAGTTGTTCCTTGAAGTTTTTCCAAAATCCCCAGCATTCTATGTATATCTCTCTCTAATCATTCAACCTATCAGTCAGACTATATGTGTTTGTGCATCTGTGTGTGTGTATGTGTTTCCCACCAGATTCTAAGTTGCTCATGAGCAGGAACTGTTCATCTTTTTCACCCACACACAATGCCTGGTATCCAATGGGCAAGCAATAAATATTTACTGTTGAATTAAGGAAGATAATCATGGATCCATTATTAATTCAGAGGTGAAAACTTTTTTTAACAAATAAGTCAAAAATAACTTTAAAGCCAGCATTACAGATTATAAATTTCTTAAGGAGTTTAAATTGATAAGTGGTTTCCCATCTATCCCTTTTTCTTTCCCATTATATATCTCCTCATATAGTGTTATAAATTTAGCAGTAAATCTCAATAGAAACCTATGTTCTATCACGTTACATGGATTTAACCTAAGTTACATACAACTAGGTATCAGAATCCATCAAAATAAGTTTTAGAATTGAAAGCAATTCAATTTGCAAAAACTGTATAGAATTTCTTTTCATCCAACCTACCCGAAAATGATCTGGGGAGCTCAAATGAAGTTTTTCCCTAATATCTTCAGAAGCACCAGCACACAACCTATAAAAGATATGATAATTCCTTTCCTCTTTGCCTTGAACACAGATTCTAGATTTCTCTAGAAGATAATGTGAAACAAATCCTCCAACAACTGAACTCTGAAAAACAAAACAGAGAAAATACATGTTTGTATTTAAGGTCTGAAAGCATACCCTACTCAATGCTGAATTATTTTTCTAATAAACATTTGTCTATATCAAAAAGGTTGTAATATTTATCAAGGAAAATAGCAGATAACTAAATAAATGTAACCTTACAATATTTACAAAGGTTATACTAAATACATATATTCTCTCAGTTAACTAAAGTAACAGAGAAAAACTCACATGGATTTACCATAAGTTCAAGTACAGCACCAATTCTAACAAGACCCTTGTGTTTTTCTTTCTTTTTTAAAGTAGGCTCCATGCCCAGGTAGGAGTCCAACTCAGCATTTGAACTCATGACCCTGAGATCAAGATGTGAACCCAACTCAAGAGTTGACACTTAATCAACTAAGCGACTCAGGCACCTCAAGACCCTTGTGTTTTTCACAAACACTTCCCAAACATCCCCAAACTCACTCTGACTTACCTTTTCATTGAAATGTATTTCTACGAATTTTCCAAATCTACTACTATTATTGTTCCGAACAGTCTTTGCATTTCCAAAGGCTTCTAAAAGAGGGTTAGCTATTGAAAAAGAAATAAAAATATTTCATCAACAAATAGTATGAAGGAAAATTATGAAACAATATGTATAGTATGTTTCCTTATTAATAGAGATAGAAAAAATATTTTCATAAATATTACCATGAAGGAATTCACAGATAATGTCAAATCTCTCAAATATTTATTGACTACCATTATATTCAGGCCCTATTAAAGTACAGAAGATGGGAAAATTACTCAAATTATGTAAATTATGAGTATTGCCCTACCCAAATTTGGAAACTTATTCCAAACTATTCTTCCTTTACCATATGTAACTGATATGGAAAAGACTAAATTTTAAAAAGTCATTAGGTTACAAAATTTAGAAGTCAACTTTAAAAATTACTCCCTAAAAATTATAATGTTTTCACAAGTACATCAGCCATAAAGGAATAGTGATTAGAGAACAGTAAACCCCTGGTGAACAAAATACGAGTCAGAAGTTATTAGTTGACTTACTTTCCTAAAATATTTTATATATTAATAAAACCTCCAGATTTAACATTTTTCCATGTACATTCAACAAAATCTAACATATAAGTTTACAGAATGACTAAAAAAGATCCTCAGAACAATAGTTTTTAGAATCCCAGCCTACAAGAGACTCATTTTAAACTCAAAGACACCTACAGATTGAAAGTGAAGAGGTGGAGAAACATTTAACACAGAAATGGACATTAAAAGAAAGAGAAGCAATACTTATATTGAACAAACTAGACTTTTTTTTTTTTAAGATTTATTTATTTGAAAGAGAGAGAGAGAACAAGCAGGGGCAGGGGCAAAGGAAGAGGGAGAAGCAGGCTCTCTGCTGAGCAGGAAGCCAGACTCAGGGCTTGATCCCAGGACCCTGGGATCATGACCTGAGCTGAAGGCAGACTCTTAAATGACTGAGCCACCCAGGCATCCTTCAAACTAGACTTTTTTCTTCTTGTATTGTTTTTATCCTGCTTTGGTGACAAGAGGGTACTGGCCTCATGGAATGATTCTGAATGTGCTCTATTCCATTATTTGTCAGATTTTGATAAAGACTGTCACTAATTTTTTTTAATGCTTTGGTAGAATTTACCAATAAAGCCAATGTGGTCTTGGGCTTTTCTGTGCCAGGAGATTTTTGATTCCTAACTCAATATCCATTCTTATTATTGGTCTAAGAAGATGTCCTATTTTTTGGATTCAAGATTCATGTTTCAATTGTAGTAACTTGTACATTTTTAGGAATTATCTGTTTTTTTTCTAAGATATCTGTTAGTCTATCACTGTTTACAGTAATCTGTTACCACAATATGTATTTCTGTGGTTATCTCTTATATTATTTTCTTTTCCATTTCTCATTTTGGTTTTCAAGTCTTCTCCTTTTTTTCCTAATGCAGTTAAAGCACTACCAACTTTATTTTTCTGGAAAAACTGGTCATTACTTTCAATGTTATGTTATTGTTTATCGTCTCTATATTATTTCGGATTTTTCTTTGTTGTTTCCTTCCTCTACTAAATTTCAGCATTTCAGCTAAGTTTCTTCTTTTTCTAGGTCCTTGTGGTGTAATGTTCTTCATTTGAACTTTTTCTCTTAATACAAGAATTTATAGCATAAATTTCACTCTAACATCTGCTTTTGCTACATCCCACAGATTTTGGAATATTGTGCTTTCTTTTTCTTTTGTTTTAAGACATACTTTGATTTACCATTTCATTTCTTATTTGGTCTACTGCTTGTGCAATAGTGTACTGCTTAATATTTATGTATTAAATATATAATATTTACATTGTAGATTTTCCAGCTTTGTTTTATTGTTAATTTTTTTATTGTTAGTTTTGCACCACTGTGGTTAGAGAATATACTTGGTATAATTTCAGTCCTCTTAAATTTGTAGTATTTGTCATGTCTCTTTCTATGTGATTTAGATTCTTCTGGGAATTCTTCTGTTTGTACCTAAGGAAAATGTGTATTCTATTTTTCTTGGATAGAATGTTTTATGTATATCTTTTAGAACCATGTATCCTGAAGTATGCTTTAATAAAAAATGTTCTTGGGACGCCTGGGTGGCTCAGTGGTTTGGCACCTGCCTTCGGCCCAGAGCATGATCCTGGAGTCCTGGGATCGAGTCCCACATCAGGATTCTGCATGGAGCCTGCTTCTCCCTCTGCCTGCGTCTCTGCCTCTCTCCCTGTCTCTCGTGAATAATAAAATCTTTAAAATAAATAAAAAATGTTCTTATTGAAAAAAATAGTAACTTTAATTGAGGGTACTCATTTAAAATAAACCATATCAGGTTCTCTGCTCCTCCCCGTTCCACAGACAGCCGCATCTTCTGGTGCAATGCTAGCTGCGTCCCCAAGACACGATGATTAAGGTCAGAGTGAACAGATTTGGCCGTATTGGGCACCTGATCACCAGGGCTGCTTTTAACTCTGGCAAAGTGGATACTGTCGCCATCAAGGACCCCTTCATTGACCTCAACTACATGGTGTACATGTTCCAGTATGATTCTACCCACGACAAATTCCACGGCACAGTGAAGGCTGAGAATGGGAAACTTGTCATCAATGGGAAGTCCATCTCCATCTTCCAGGAGTGAGATCCCACCAACATCAAATGGGGTGATGCTGGTGCTGAGTATGCTGTGTAGCCCACTAGAGTCTTCACCACCATGGAAAAGGCTGGGGCTCACTTGAAGGGCAGGGCCAAGAGGGTCATCATCTCTGCTCCTTCTGCTGATGCCCCCACATTTGTGATGGGCGTGAACCACGAGAAGTAGGACAACTTCCTCAAGATTGTCAGCAATGCCTCCTGCACCACCAACTGCTTGGCTCCTGGCCAACGTCATCTATGACTACTTCGGCATCATGGAGGACCTCATGACCACCGTCCATGCCATCACTGCCACCCAGAACACCGTGGACGGCCCCTCTGGGAAGCTGTGGTGTGACGGCCACGGGGCTGCCCAGAACATCATCCCTGCTTCCACTGGCGCCGCCAAGGCTGTGGGCAAGGTCATCCCTGAGCTGAATGGAAAGCTCACTGGCATGGCCTTCCGTGTCCCCACCCCCAACGTGTCAGCTGTGAATCTGACATGCCCCCTGGAGAAAGCTGCCAAATGTGACAACATCAAGAAGGTGGTGAAGCAGGCATTGGAGGGCCCCCAAGGGCATCCTGGGCTACACTGAGGACTAGGTTGTCTCCTGTGACTTCAACAGTGATAGCCACTCTTCCACCTTAGACACCAGGGTTGGCATTGCCCTCAATGACCACTTCATCAAGCTCATTTCCTGGTATGACAATGAATTCTACAGCAACCGGGTGGTGGACCTCATGGTCCACATGGCCTCCAAGGAGTAAGAGCCTCCTGGACCACCAGCCCCAGAAAGAACAAGAGGAAAAGAGAGGCCCTCAGCTGCTGGGGAGTCCCTGCCCCAACTTAATCCAACACACTGAGAATCTCCTGACCTCCAGTTTACATCCCAGACCCAGGAAGGGAAGGGGCTTGGGGAGCACTACCTTGTCATGTACCATGAATAAAGTATACTATACCCAGCTAAAAATAAATAAATAAATAAATAAATAAATAGATAGATAGATAGATAAATAAATAAATAAATAAATTGAAATGAAATGAAATGAAATGAAATGAAATGAAATGAAATGAAATGAAATGAAATGAAATGAAATAAAATAAAATAGGGATCCCTGGGTGGCGCAGCGGTTTGGTGCCTGCCTTTGGCCCAGGGCACGATCCTGGAGACCCTGGATCGAATCCCACGTCGGGCTCCCAGTGCATGGAGCCTGCTTCTCCCTCTGCCTGTGTCTCTGCCTCTCTCTCTCTCTCTCTCTGTGACTATCATAAATAAATAAAAATTAAAAAAAAAAAAAAAAGAAAAAAGAAATTAAAATAAAATAAAATAAAATAAAATAAAACAAAACAAAACCATATCAGAGGGGAGGTAGATAGGAGAGAGAGGTAAAATAGGTGAAGGGGATTAAGAGTACACTTATGATGAGCACTGAGTAATGATGTACAAAATTATTGAATCACTATATTGTACACCTGAAACTAATATAATACTGTATGTTAATTATAGTGGAATTAAAATAACTTAATAAAAATATTTTTAAATATAAATAAAACTCCCAATGAACAAATGTAAAATTTTAATTTTTTTAATCTTATAATCACTTAAACATACTACATGACTGAAAAAGGTTTATTAGAGTCTACTGTTTGTTTTGTTCTTATGTAGGCTCTATACCCAATATGGAGCCCAATGCAGGGCTTGAACTCATGACCCTGAGATTAAGACCCAAGCTGAGATCAAGAGTTAATCACAACCAACTAAGCCACCCAGGCACCCCTATTAAGAGTCTATTCTTGGGGCACCTGGGTGGCTCAGTGGTTGAGCATCTGCCTTTGACTCAGGTCATGATCTTGGGGCCCAGGGATCAAGTTCCACATCAGGCTCCCCACAGGGAGCCTGCTTCTCCCTCTGCCTATGTCTCTGTCTCTCTGTCTCTTTCATGAATAAATAAAATCTTTTTAAAAAGAAAAATCTATTCTTATACTCACCAGTCTCTACTACAAACATCCAAGGTTAGTGCCAATCTTACATATTCTCCATTTGCAACCTCATAAATTGCTTCCCAATGTTTATTACTAGAATTTTTCTTATGAAATCATTTAAAGTTCATCTCTCTTGTTCTATACACAGTAGAAAGCTTAACAAGTATCCAAACCCTTTTAAAAATCACTCTCCAGTTATTTCACTTGCCAAAAAATGTAAGAAAATATTAAAACTGAAAGAAATGTTTGCATGTATACCTAACCTTTCAGATGGGCAAGAAAACTGAGGCCCAACAAAGTCAACTGACTTGTGGAAAGCCACATGACTGGTACTGGCCAAAGGGGGACTCAATTACAAGTCTCCCCAACTCCTTATCAATCTACTACTTTTTTGCCAAAATACTTAATATGTTAAGTAAAATATCCAAAATTAGTATAAAAGTCTATCAGAAAATTACAGTCATGCTACTGATATACTCATTCTAAAACCAACAACCAATCTTCAATTAAAGACAGCATCAAATGATAATTCTATTTTCTGCTAGTTAACATCTACCATCCTCCAGTAAGGAGCTGTGGAAACATTTGGAATAATAGTTTCCAACTTTTCTCAACTACAGCACACTACATATATACACACCACATTCCCTCAGAAGAACCCAGGTTTATAGCCAGTTCGCAAGCGAGTTTGCACCTCAAGTAAACAAATCAGAATACTAATTAGTATTCTATTGAATTAACCCGTAATTTGTTCTTTTTAATTTACTTATTCAATTTTAAAGGGTGATTTCATCATTAAAGTGAGGTACTTTACTGTGAATAAAGCATTACTTAAGAGATCTTCATACCTGGGTGTGTTACAATACCATAGTGAGAAATATAAGTAAATCTCTAAAATTATTTAATCAAGAAACACAAAAAACTTTATTCATGTAAACTTTAAAAATGTTTATTAGAGTTTTTATGTTCATCCACATGTATATTTCACATAATTGTGAAAAATGTACATAGTATTTGCTAGTTATGATTTAGCAAAATACAGACACACAAAGGGCCCTTAATAAATTTTTTGTTTAAATGAAATTTTTCTTTAAAATAGTATGAGTGTTAAAATATGCTCTTAGTATAGCACATAGCTAAGATGCCTGAGTTAATTATACTCCACTTCCAGTTGATGAGCTATACACGCTTCAGCAAGCCACTTAAAGTCTTTTTACCTCAGTTTTTAATCTCTAAAGTAGGCATAAAATAGTACCTACCTCATTCTGTAGGGATTTAAATTAAGAACAGATTTCCAGCAAATCAGACAATGCATAATACATCTCACATATGTTAATTTCATCATCATTATTAAAATCCTTACTGAGTGCCTCATACTGGAAAGTGAGGAAGAAAGAAGGAAAAAGAGTATCCACATAAGCTTAAAACATCTCAAAAAAACTAGAAGGAGACAGACATGACTAATGTATAAGGATTCAAAAGAACAATGACTCAATTAGAAAGAGGAGGCAAAGGCCAGACCACAAGTAGCACTGTTAGCGATGTTACAGATTTTCAGCTTTCTCTTGAGAGCAATATGAAGCCATTAAAAGACTGAAAGCAAAAGAGATCATCCCAACTTCCACACAGAGAACAAATTACAGGTAAACAAGAATATAAGTGGGGAGACCAGAGAGGAATCTACAATGCAGGAGAGTGGTATAGATTCAACCATGGTGGCTGACTAGACCAGCAGTATCCAGATGGGGTATGAGAAAACTTTCTAAGGGGTATGCAAGCATTGACCTTAAGGAAATCAATTTACAGACTCCTGCCTTCTAATTGTACTAATTCATTAAAATTTCCCCCAAAAAAATTTTAATTCCAAATAACCCTCTTCCTCTCTCCTTTACAAAAAACAAGGTCAATAAAGCAAATAAGAGTCCAGAATGCTTCCTATATTTCTTTCATTCATCCTAGAGAAATTTATGGGGCATATCTCATGTATCAGACACTATTCCAGGAGATTGTAATATATAAAAATCACTACCCTCTTAGCACTTAACATGGAGTGAGAGGAAAAACAATAGACATTTAAAAAAACTCAGACGTTATATCTGAATAAAGATCTGTAGGAGATGGAAGAGTCTTCTGGATCTCTGGGAGAGCATTCCAGATCACTTAGAGGATTCTCATAAGTTAATTTCAGTATGTATCTAACAATAAAAAATAAGAATTTTAAAAATTAACAATACCTTCAACAATTCTATCATCAATATCTTGACCTGTTCCATAGGATTCAGTCAGATATCTGTTTAAAATATAGGATAAAAAATTTACATGACAATAATATCATACACATTATAGTTATAACTTTAATATTATTTAATACATGTAAAATTTAAACCTGGATCATCACTGAAACTATTCATTTAAAATTTACAAATTTATATATATTTTTTGAGATTTATTTATTTGAGAGAGAGAAAAAGAGAAAATGTAAGCAGGGGAGGGACAGAGGGAAAGGAAGAGAAAGAATCCTCAAGCAGACTCCCTGCTGAGCATGGAGCCTGATGCCAAGTGGCAAAGAGAATCTTAAACAGGCTCCATGCTCAGTGAGGAGCCTGACTTGGGGTTCGATCTCACAACCCTGAGCTGATCCAAACCTGAGCTGAAATCAAGAGCTGGATGCTTAACCAACTGAGCCCCCCAGGTGACCATTACAGTTTTTTAAACATTTAAAATTCTATTTAGATTACCTTGAACAGCTAAATCAGCATTATTTTAAAAACTGTTTTTGGAAATACTCTGACTTTAAACAACTATTTGGTTTTAAATATGCCACACATTTCACACAGGAATATGTATCTTCTATCTAAGATTCCAAAGTCTTCTGTGATAGGGTATTAATTCAATCTTTATGGTTAGAGCAAATAAAGTAATCTGCCATTGAACAATAAGGAAGTTACCACTCTTTGTGTTGTTTTAGCCAAAGATTAAACATGATGGAACAACTATTTTCCTGGAACATTTCAAAACAAAAAGTAATCTTTGACTTACAATTTAAGTGTGTATTATAAGTTTACAGTTTCTAAGTTATTCATTTTTAAAGATGTATATAAACCACAGACTCACCATATGACTCTTACATACGAAAGAAAAAGACACTGAATCACTTAGAATTCCGGAGTATTAGGAAGCACTCATTTAACTAAAATTGCATATACATAATAGACAATAACAAACTTCTAAATTATTTCATACAAATAACTGAATAGTATACATCTGCATAAAAATATAGCAAATTTTCAAGAAGGGACCCAGCAGCAATTAATTGATTAAGACTGTAATACAGGGGGATCCCTGGGTGGCGCAGCGGTTTGGCGCCTGCCTTTGGCCCAGGGCGCAATCCTGGAGACCCGGGATCGAATCCCACATCGGGCTCCCGGTGCATGGAGCCTGCTTCTCCCTCTGCCTATGTCTCTGCCTCTCTCTCTGTCTCTCTCTGTGACTATCATAAAAAAAAAAAAAGACTGTAATACAGTGGGAATAACACTGGTGAGAATTCAGAATGCACTGGTCCTAGCAATAGCTTCGACACTAGATTTAACATCCCTAAGTATATAAACTGTAGGAACTAAACTAATGAGTTCTATGGTTCCTTCCATATTTGTAATGCAATGATTCTAAACAATGTCTAGAGTTTAACTTGATGGCAACAAAGGGGATACACTGAGAAGAGGGTTATGGGGAGATAGAAATAAAAAAGCTGTCATAAGCTTAAGGTAAAAAAAAAATGGTTTCAACCACACTAATAGCAGGAATACTGAGAAGAGGATGTAAAGGTTGAATTTTGAAGGATCATTTCTAGATTTCCCTTTGCATAACCAGCATGGGCCTCCTTTAGGATCCCCATAAGAGCATGTCAGAGCTAGTTTTCAATAATCTATGGCTTAGCTACCACATAAGGTTGTCTGTATTTAAAAGGGATAGAACCTACCATTTCAAACTATGTCATAAAGTTTGCAAGAGGCACCTGGCTGGCTCAGTCAGTAGAGCATTCAACTCTTGATCTCAGAGTTGAGATGTGAGTCCGAGTCTCATGTTGGATGTAGATCTTATTTAAAATAAAATCCTTAGGGGCACACCTGGGTGGCTTAGTCAATTAATCTGACTCTTGATTTTTAGCCCAGTCATGATCTCAGGGTGTGAGATCAAGCCCTGCATCTATGCTGGGTGTAGAGCCTGCTTAAGATTCTCTCTCCTTTTGCCCCTCCCCACCTCTCCCTCTCTAAAAAAATAATAACAATAAATTTAAAAATAAAACCATTTTAAAAATACAATAAAGTATGCAAAAGTATACAAAAGTCAACCTGTTCAACCAAAGAGGTATTTGTATCTCTTTGTTAATAACATGTTCACAGCAGCACTATTCCCAACAGCCAAGATCTGGAAGTAACCAAAGTGCCCAATGATGAATGAATGGGTAAACAAAATGTGGTATATATACATAATGGAATATTATTCAGCCTTAAAAAGGAAATTGTGACACATGATACAACATGGATAAAACTTGAGGATATTATGCTAAGTGAGATAAGCAGTCACAGAAAGACAATTACTGTATGATTTACTATACGAGGTATCTAGAATAGTCAAAATTATAGAAGCAGAAAGCAAAAGGATAGTTGCCAGGGGCTGGGACAGGAGAAAATGGAGTTGTTTAACAGACACAGAATTTCAGTTTTGTGAGATAAAAAGTTCTGGAGATTGGCTGAAAAAACACTATTAATATACTTAATACTACTGAACTGTACACTGAGAAATGCTTAAACTGGTAAGTGTTATTTTATATATTTTTTACCAAAAAAAAGAATCAACCTGTTCAAAATATTCCAGGTTAGCTAAAAACTCCTCACCTTAGAACAAATTTTGTATTTTCTGTTTTGCCAGCTCCTGATTCTCCAGATACGATGATAGACTGACTCATCTTGAGTACCTTCATATCTCGAAAAGCCTTATCAGCTACGGTCAAAATAACACATTAATGATAAATGGTGTACTAAATACAAATTTACTAAATGATACAAATGATAGTTGTTTTAATCAAAAAGCACTTGCTCTCAAAGAAATTATAAATGTGTATTTACAATTAGTAACATTTTAAAATAAAATCACTCCAAGTGTTCAAAACACCTCTAGAAGTTTTATTTTAAATGTCCTATCTTATTACTCTGACAGCTAAGTAATATGAAATTCCAATAAACAACTCTTATATTTGTACTAGAGTATCTTCATATTATGACCTATGGCTCAATTCTTCCTAATTCCAGAGCAGATCTTAAACAAAAAAAAAAAAAAAGCTCAGTACACATAACTAATGAAGGCCCCAGAGAAAAGCAAGCAACAGCTACCAATTAAGAAATCTGGAAACCAAAAATTCTGCTGGAGGAAAAAATTCATAATTGCAAAATCAGTGTAGTAGTATTACAAAGACAAGTTGAGCACAATTTAATTGTGGAAGTGGTCTCATATTAAAACAATTTTAATTCAAAATTAGGTCTAACCAATTTAATCCTAGAAGACTATTTCCCATGTCAGACAAGTGCTACCCATACAAATGGGTAGAAGGCTTTACAAACGGCTTTTACTCTATTGGACCAAATGGAGACTACATGCAAGAATGTACCTATCCTTCTGACCAGGGGCTACAATAGGGAGAAAATTTATCAGTAATATGTTCTACTGACTTTCATAATATTCTAGACATTTTCTTAGCAGTAAACAACTAAAAATAAAAGTCAGATTATTTACATTTTAAATAAGTGATTTCTCTCCAGAGATGAGCTGGGTCATATTCAGGTTCAAAGGATTTTGTGCCATTTTGCTAGCTGACAGAAAACATACTAATGCTCATTAGAGCATCTCAGAACCGAAAGTCAATCTGCTATTGCACTGGATTTGGCCGATATATTCACTCTGCCTAGTATATAAGTCAGCCAAATTGGGAAGTGAAGCCTGGTTTGGTCAAAACGTAGGCAAGAAAAGAAAGCGCAAGGAGAAACAGACTGCCCTAAGAACTACTACCAAAATATGTCGTCATTTAACTGCTGGCTATGTTTGGATCCAGAGGGTTATGGTGGGGGTGTCTGTGTCAAAACACACATCTCTGTGTTCCTCAAAGCTAAAGTCCTTCAAGATGAGAGAAAAGCTGAGAGAGGCAAAGACCCCTGTCTTCCCACAGATTCCCTAGAGATATGAAGCATATACCATTTCCAATTCTTAACATTTATAAAGCCCTGATGCAAGTAAAGGCAGGGAAGATGTCTGCTCTTACAGCTCATATCTAGCCCTAGTAACACACTCACAAGTGATGACCTGGGTAACAATGGAAGGCCTGGGCCTCAAAGCTATGAAGGAGGACACTTTTAAGATGAAACTGATCCTGTCAAGGAGTCAAAAAGAACCATTAGGTCAGCTTTTATTACATCCTACTTTCAACTGGGTAGACATAATTAAAAGAACACAGACAAATTTAAAAAAAATAATGACATACATTATTATACCTCATCCTGTGTAAGATACGCAACCCTAAATAATGGTGATACATTCAATATGTATAAAGGTCCACCAAAATACATATTCAACTCATGGTATCTTTTATTAATCCAAAAGAAAAACAGTAAATTTGTACAGTTAAGGGGAAAAAAAAAAACAATGAAATTACTTACCAATTGCAAAGACATGTGGTGGCATTGTTCCAAGGGATTTTCCTTGATATGACTTTATTGTTTCTGAAGTATATATTTTAGGTATGTCAAAGTAGGGGTTCACTGCAATCAGAATGTTGGCGACATATGTCTAAACAGAAAAAGCATAAACATAAAACTTTCCAATTACTACTTTCATTTAAAACCAAACAAGGCGGGCAGCCCCAGTGGCGCAGCAGTTTAGCGCCGCCTGCAGCCCAGGGCATGATCCTGGAGACCCTGGATCGAGTCCCAAGTCAGGCTCTCTGCATGGAGCCTGCTTTTCTCTCTGCCTGTGTCTCTGCCTCTCTCTCTCTCTCTCTCTGCATCTCTATGAATAAATAAATAAAATCTTTAAAAAAAATTGTCTTTAAAAAAATAATAAAATAAAACCAAACAAGGCTCCCAGGAGAAAGAAAATACAGCAAATAGACACCTTTAATTCTGTATATAAATTAGGACTTCCAAATCTGCATTTCTAGCCCTAAACGTACCTTCTACAGGACCCATATTTCTCTCTTTTTAAAAAAAAATTTTATTTATTTATTCATGAGAGATACAGAGAGAGAGAGGCAGAGACACAGGCAGAGGGAGAAGTAGGGTCCATGCAGGGAGCCCAACATGGGACTCGATCCCAGATCTTCATGATCACACCCCAGGCTGAAGGCAGCGCTAAACCGCTAGGCCACCGGGGCTGCCCCTCTCTAATTCTTAATATTTTCATCTTCTCATCTATACACATCTCAAATTTAGAACACCCAAAATTATCTTTCTTGTACCCTTTTTGCCTCAAAGAGAACATTCTCCACCCATATGCTCCTCCCCTTCTCCAGGTTCATGGCATTACCACCAAGCCACCACAGACAGTGAGGCAGAGGCTGAGTCTAAGCCTCTAATTCAATCAGCCTTCTTCTGTTGACTCTATTTAAGAAATCTACTCTCCAACTTCTATTCCTACATTGAGTCTTGGTCATTTATATTCCTCACTTGGACTTACTTTATTTATACCTCTACCAAAGAGCTTAATAAAGCTCATAGGATGCTTAGGCCAATCTCTATCACTGAAAGGCAAGGATTAATGTAGTGCTCTAGTGACCACTTGGTCCCAGATTTTGAAAAACAACATATGCTTACCATTGCCTAGAATACTGACAGGCTTAATGAGCAACTTAAGTTTGCTTTTAACTCTGGAATTTAACTGTGGCTCTAAAAGACCAGAAAAATGCACCAATAGGATTTATAAAATTCCTTGTGGGTAGAAAAAGAGTTGTGGTTTAGCAATTAGTTGTGGTTTACTGGCCGAACTAGTGCAGACAGAACCATACTTTTCTCTTTTCTGCTTCTAGTCATAGAAGGGAAATGATGCGGAAACTCTGAACTCTCAGACTACTAATCTAAAATTCAATGAATGTTCTCAAATATGTTTACTGCAGTGGTGTAAAAAAAAATTTTCATTTCCAGGTGATAATCTTTCCTTGAGAGATTTTAGTAACCAATAAAAATGTTAAATGTGAGTCAGCTATTGTTCTACTCAAATTCTTCTTTCTTTCTTTCTTTCTTTCTTTCTTTCTTTCTTTCTTTCTTTCTTTCTTGTTCTCAAAATCTAAGGAAGAACAGGGATAATTCTGGTTGATGAGAAATAGAAAAAAATCAAATTTAAACTCTTATTCCAAACTGCTTCCATTCTTCCAAACGTTATAGTAATAATTACTATTAGTCACGTATTACTGATTTTTAATGGTTTTATAACTAAAAGACATAATTGACTAGGAAAAAAATATGCCAATCATGGCCTCAGATAACTATGAAAAAACTAGTTTTCCAAAAAGAAGATGATGATGCCAAAGAGCCACTATCTAACAGCTCATGTGCCCAACTGCATACATATCTTAAGAAAAGAAAGGTCAAAAAAGCTAGGAATAACCCTAAAATACTCCAGGATGATATAGACATTATACATGAAAAAAAAACTGAAATTTCACAAATGGATAATTTTTTCTATCAATCATGCAATTTAGAAGACTTGTACATCAACTAAATGTGGAAAAAAGACAATTTTTTTGGAAGCATCACTAATATGCATTTAAAACTTTCAGTTATTAATGGTCACAGTCAGCAATCACTGCAACACAGGAAACTTAGTAAAAGACCAATATATCCCAAATAAAAATAAAGTATCTCAGTTCTTAAAAAGTATAATCTTTCCTGTAATAGTAAAAATTTTCCAAACTTCTAGAAAAAATATTAAAACAATTAAAATTTTCTCAAATAAATATGACTGCTCTATCACCAAGTAATATAAGACATGTACAGAAAAAATAGTGACCACTTCTACTTGAAAGTTGATGCTTCCTGGTTAGATCCAAATCAACTTTTAATGACTTATTACAAGTTCAACTGTTTTAACAAATTTTAAAAATCTGTATTATTTCAGTAACTAACACAGCATTTAGCATACATCGGATGCCCAATATTAGTCTGCTGAGTGAATTTTGCTTCTAAATATATTTCTAATCAAAAACTGCCATATATCAACCTAAATATATTCTTTGTTAAGTCACTTTTAAAAAAAATCAAAGAAGAAAGTGAAGACTAATATTGTATACAATTGAAAGACAGCAAGTAAACTCTTCTGAAAAAAGACTAGTTCTATTTCCCAGCTGTCACTATTTGGACAGATGGCAAAGACTAAAGGTAATTTAGTCAGAATTAAGTGAGTATAATTAGGCAAATTGATAGCGATATAAAAGATTAAGACTGCCATTTGATCTGGGAAGAGTCAAAGAAGCCATGTGTTTTCTTCTTTCAAAAATAATGGAGTCCTATCTTTATAACAGGAGAACTACATTGGGTAATTTATCTCCAGCCAACAAAGGAATCTACAACTAGGCCATATATTAGAATAAAACCTCATACATGCCCAATGAATAATTATAATTAAAACATACTAGCCAAGTATCCATCTGACCAATGTGGTATAAACCCTAACTGACATTAAAAGGACTTTCTTTCATTTCTTAATATTCTGATTTTTTTAAGCAAGTTATCTAGAATTTAATGAAATACTGGAACTATGTAGGCTCTATTTCCAGTGTTCTGGAAATTTTCTCAGATAACTGCTTTCTATTTTAATTGACATTTCTTTGTCATCAAAGTTTTTATTTCAATACATATTCTTTATAAGTTACCTTAATTTTTTTTTCAGAACAATGTGGAAAGTGAATTAACTGAAATATCTGTAGACATATACCAAAGACAAGAAATCAAAATCCCAAATAACTAGTGTTTTTTGAAACAATCAAATTGGACATTTTTAAGTCGGAAAGATATTAGATGATGCTCTAAATTCATTATTTCATTCCACAAATATTTATTAAGTGTTTACTAGGTACCATGCATGTTCTAAGCTCTGGAGTTAGAGCAGTAAACTAGAAAAGAATCCTTATCTTCAGGGAGGTCACACTCTATTCAACAGGCTAAGATTAAATAAGATTTCCTGTTAAAAATTTCAAGCTTCACAAAGTCAAAAAGCAGCATGTAAAGCAATTATTCCACAAAAACCTAAGTCATATGTAAAATACTTACATAAATTCTATCTTTACTGTATCGAACTTTGATATTATGAAGAAGAGTGGCTTCATTTAAATACATTAGTGAACCTGAAACATAAAATTTGCAAATCACTAAATATTTGAAGAAGAAAAGTAAAATAAAACAATACTATCTTAATCTGAATCACTTTGATCCAAGCTAAAATCCACCTGCTAGGTTAGATTTAATTCCATCTTTTAAAACCCTGGTACAGGGATCCCTGGGTGGTGCAGCGGTTTGGCGCCTGCCTTTGGCCCAGGGCGCGATTCTGGAGACCTGGGATCGAATCCCACATCAGGCTCCCGGTGCATGGAGCCTGCTTCTCCCTCTGCCTATGTCTCTGCCTCTCTCTCTCTCTCTCTGTGACTATCATAAATAAATAAAAATTAAAAAAAAAAACCCTGGTACATGTAAAACCTCAAAAGCCAATTTAAAATATACCCAGTTTACATTTGTGTTACAGTGATATTTTTAAACAACAAATTTCCAAACAGGTGAGTATATCTAACGAGTACCAGGTGAGTACACATTAATGAAAGCTGGTTGTAAAACTGAATACAATTCAAGTGGAAAGTAGTATTTCAGAGAGCATTGATTTTAATATACTTTCAATACAACAAAGTGATTATACTAATCAAATCAGATGCTCAGAATTTTACAGAAAAAACACAAACAATAAAATTTTAGAATGAGAAGGGACCATGAGATCATTCAGTCCACGCTCACAGCTGATATGAAATAAGAGTCCCAGAAAAATTTTATGTGTTAACCCAGGACATGCAGCTAATAACAAGACAATCAGGGTAGAAATCTTGTTCTTCTGAGATCTACTCTACTAATGTGTCAGAGTATACTGTATATACGTTATTGTTAATGTGCATTGTATTATACATAATATTATCATAGTATTATGATACTCATACTCTTATTCTATTCTCCCAGCCTAATATATACTTTCTCAGTCCTCCAATCTCTTGAGTTTCATTTCCCCATTTCTACCACAAGCTACTATAGAAAAAAAACACTCTTTCCCCAACCACTTTGTTTCTATTATTAGCATTCTCACTCTTCTCTAATCCATTTAGACTACTCAGCACATAAGTCTAAACCAGAACACTAGTTAAATCTCTCTCTTCCTCAAAAAAACATCAGTGGGTCTCTATCAACTATTGAAATCCATATTCAAGTGTGATATTCAAGGCCCTTATTAACCTTGCATTCAAGGCATTATATGACCTTTTCATATAATTTTCCACAACTCCCTTTACTATGGTCTAACTTGCAGGCACACTAAAGGACTTAACCAAATCCAAATATATTCATGAATTGGACTATACGGACTTAACCAAATCCAAATATATTCATGAATTGGACTATACCTCTGTATCTCTAGGTATCAAAAATCTACCTATGCTGTAAGATCAGTTCAAAAATTATCTCATAAATAATAATTCTCCATTCTCACTACCACCACCATGACTAGAACTACTTTCCTCTTTGTACTTTCTTTACGGTGCTTACCACAGACCAGTTTTGTCAAACAAGAGTCTCTTGCAGTATCTCAATAAAGACTGTCTATGCCTCTATAGTCATATAATGTAGCCAGTTCATTTTCCAGGTACACGTGTTACTGGGTTTTTTTTTGTTGTTGTTTGGTTTTTGGTTTTTTTTTTTTTTTTTTTTCAGAGAGAGAGAATGAAAGAAGGGACAGGAGAGGCAGAGGGGGAGAGAGAGAATCACAAGCAGGCTCCACACAGGGTTCAATTTCATAACGCCAAGAACATGACCTGATCCGAAATCAAGAGTCAGACATTTAACTGACTGAGACACCCAGGCACCCATCTCACTGTTTTCTAATGCCACTTATAGCAGAATAAAACAAGAAGTAAGTTAGTCAGTGAAGCCTCCTAAGAGTTGAATGGCATCTTTCCCTTGAATTGAGAAAGATTTGGAGAAGGTAGGAAGCAGAGGTGTATCTAGTTTGGCTACTGGTCACTAACCTTCTATATCCCTGCACTTCTCCCACCCTCATCCCCCAGGAACCTGATCTACATGTCACCTTTTCTTATCCAAAGCACAATGCTGACCCACTCCCTCTTCTCTCACCTTCCTCTGAACTACCATTCTGAAATATCATTTCCATGTCTTAAGGAAATGGAATAGTCTGAATAGTACAATTTAAGAGGAAGACCCTTGTATCCACTGGCAGAGATTTCACCACTTAGGGATTCATTTAGTTTCATTAACAGATATTCCTAAAAAGACTGGGAGTGTGTGTGGAAGAAGTAAAGAAATGAAAGCAGGTGGTCATTCACATGTCAGTATATGTTTATATTATTAGCTTTTTCAGAGGATTAGGAATTATAACCTAAGGGAAGCAGAGAGAATATCATAAAACCATGTTTTAAAATATTAAGAAATTAATTAAAAATAATTCAAAACCACTTATGTTTAGCTGTATGTGTATATATAAACAAAAAAACATTATTTTAATATATGAAAAGGAGTAATTTGTAGTTCTGAATATCTCAACAAGTCTAAGCAGAAAAGAATCATTTCTCTGATTTTGAATACAATAGAATTTTGCTCTTTTATTTATTTCCTTTTTTTTTTTTTTTGGTTCTGAATGCTGTTCAGAAAAATATCCCATGAGACAAATTCTCCAGCAATTCTGGAAAGAAACTCTACATTTTTTTTCTCAATCTCCTACACCTAATAACAGCTACCATTTGAAAGACTGTTAGAGGTCAGGCACTGCACCACATAATTTAAATATATCATCTCTAAACATGCAACATACACATTATCACTCTCATTTTACAGATGCAGAAGCTCTAAGAGGAGAGATAAATTGTCTACAGGTACACAGCTTCCTAACAGCACAGTCAGAATCTGAACTCAGGTTCTCCCTGAGTCCCTGGCTCTCTCATTACTCCACTATTCCCCATTGTCCTACTCATGTATGAGGATCTTACAGGATTACTCAAAGGTGAACTCCAAAAGAAAAATCAACAAGGACAGAATACATTCCTTTCTCTTTTTTTTTTCCTTAAGATTTTAAGAAATCTCTATACCCAATGTGGGGCTCAGACCCACAACCCCGAGATCAAGAAATGCATGCTCTACTGACTAAACCAGCCAGGAGTCCCTTTTTTCTTTAAATGGAGAGTTTTTAATGTCAGATTATCATTAATGATACTCAAGCAACTGGACAGGATCCTTAAATATTGCCAAATAGGGGAGCAAGGATAGCTCAATTGGTTGTGTCCAACTCTTGACTTCAGCTCAGGTCATGATCCCAGGGTCCTGAAATTGAGCCCCGTGTGGAGTCCCACATTGGGTTACACACTCAGCAGGGAGTCTGCTTCTCTCCCTCTCTTTCCCTCTGTCCCTGCTCCCGCTTGTGCGTTCTCTCTCTAAAATAAATAAATCCTTAAAAAATATATTGCCAAATAAAAAATGAAACTGCTTAACCTTGAAAATGTTATAAACCTTGAAAATAAACATGGCCTGGTCAACTGGATAGTTTTTTCCACCAAATAGGCTAAGATAAAATACAATGTTCTAAAATCAATTTTGCAATTAGTACTTATACTTTTGTTACATGTTTGTTTCCTTTAAACAGTGATATTAAATGGGTCCTCCTGACTCAATTTCCAAATTACAGAACTACATATACAACTACAAAAGTGATCTGATTCTGATTCTAGATGAGCTTCAAAATAACTCGCTCAAAACTGTTAACAAGAGATATTTAGTTCAGGCCTCATAGTAAATTATAACCATTGCCCACATTTACACAACTGAGAGAACACTAAAAGGACATTCAAGAAATTCTTTCACCAAACTGCAAATGTGAAACAATAATGAATTCAGGTCTTTTGAGCTCCTCCATTCACATGAACTTCATATCAAAAGGCTACATTTCTTCTGAACCAGTGTAGTATACCTAGTAATATAACCACTAGTTTATTTTTTGGAAAGGAAGTTTCCTTTTCTGTCCTGAGAACTATTTTTTAACCTGATACTTACAATTATCTTCCACATCTTTTTTGCTGTCTTCTTCTGCAGGGAACACTTGGTTTATGAGAGCCAAAAATGTCTAACAAACAAAACAAAAGCTCATTAAACTAGAAGCTTATAAATAGTAAGAAAAATAAAGGAGCTTAATTGGCTGCATACCTTGGAATACTGGCAAAAGTATGCTCTTCATTAAAATACAATATAAGATCCTTCTGTTTAATAAGTCACTAACCCAAAAAGAGAATAATAACTTTACTCAAATATTACCCACTTTTATTTACATGAACGTGAAATCAATAATGGAAATCAATTAAAAACATCCTATGCTCTAATGCCTTAGAACGAGACCAAACAAGAAGTATGTTAATATTAAATTTACATGGTATGTTCTTTAACAACTTTTTTTAAAATAACATTTTTAATGTTTGCATTAAAAGCAATTTTATTGTTTAAAAAAAAGATAACATTGAATCAGATATACCAACAGAACAGATTAGTACTTACTGCTACTCTTTCAGTAAAACATATTAGACCCAAATTCCTGTATAGAAATGTATCAGGGGTCCCTGGCTGGCTCAGCGGTTTGGAGCCTGCCTTCGGCCCAGGGCATGATCCTGGAGTCCCAGGATAGAGTCCCACATCGGGCTCCCTGCATGGACTCTGCTTCTCCCTCTGCCTGTGTCTGTGCCTCTCTCTCTCTCTGTGTGTGTCTCTTGTGAATAAAAATAAACAAAACCTTTTAAAAATTTTTTAAAAAGAAGGAATGTATCAGAAATATAAACAGTATCCAAAACTATCTGGTCCATAATATTATAGATATCAATGAGTAAGTCTGTATTTATTATGTTACTTAAATGCTATGGCAGAAACTCTAGAATTAAGATAGTATCATGCAAGAGAGAATAATAGAGAATAAAAGAGTGTTAAATTTTATTCATGTCATTCTAACAGTTGCCTATAAATTTATACTTCTCAAACAATTACAATTACTTTTGTGGTTGAAGTTTCCATCCATACCAAATAAAACTCTAAGGAAAAATGTTCAATTATTTTAAAATAATATCTATAGATCTACATATGTATATATATGCAAGAGTATAAAATAAGACTACTGCTATAGTTTTCAGAGTAAAATCCAAGCTGCTGGTACTACTTTAATTCAAAGTCACACGCAAATTAGAAAACTGTTATGCTTAAAAACTCTGGAAGTTAATTATTTAGAACCCAGCCCAAATGTCCTTAATGTTATAAATGTGCAGAGGTTTATAATGTCACAGACGTCAGCCTTCTTTCACAGCTATGGCAAAGGGGGTAAGGACTCCCCAGACCTCAGGTTTGGGTTTTATCTTGTTAAGAGTCATGTCAAATATAAGAGGCTCCAGAAAGTCAGAAAATGGGGTAGCAGAAGACAACAAATTCCTAATATGGGAAGATTAGGAGCAGGAGTAAAAGGCCAGTAATGAATCTTAAAAGACAGTTTCTATCCCTCCTTCATCCCACAATTATCACCAGCCCTCATCATTCTCTCCCCTTTACTGCCTACTCAGTGGGAAAGAAAATTTGTTTCATTAAAGCAATTGTTTTCTATTAGAGGGAGGATGTTTTTTCTCCTATCAAGAGAAGATCACATAACAAAGCACACATTGATCACCAGCAGTAAACATCTACCACACATCAAACACAGGACATCAAGCTCCAATGACAAAATGGACAAATAAAAGTCTCTGCATTTGAGAAGATTACAGACTGGCAGGGAGGGAGAGAGAAATGTAAACAAGTATCTCTGATAAAATATTACAGGAAGCTAAGAATTTTTACCACTCCTCCAAAAAAGTAATCAACAGTAAATTCTACTACATGGGAGGAGGAGGAAGAGATTGGGTATCTGTGGAAAAATTCATAAAGGAGGTGACCTCAATCAGTCTTAAGAGATAAATAGTATTTGCTAAGCAAAAAGCTATGGAGAGTGGAAAATGGAACACTGTGAGCAAGGAACACTGTGAACAAAGCACCCAAAACCACCTGGCTCATAGTGAGGGCTTGATAAATACTGGAGAGGAAGAATGGTAGAAAAGGAGAAACAGACACATGAGAATAAGCATATGGTAGGAGTATGAGGAGGAGATTGTTTATTGATAAAAGATAAGACTAGCAAAATAGAGAGGAAAAGAAAATGTATACCCCTAAAATGCCATATATTTAGGGCTGTAGCCTGAAGTCCAGTCTGCTGCAAATATGGAACATGAAATCAATTTAAGGCTCAAGACTGCATTTTTAACAGCATAAAAGATAAGAGAAAATAGAATGCATCACATGAGGTAAGGATGTTTCATTTATGAATATATATACACACAATGCACATACTTGTTAAAATATATAATCTATTTTTATAAATACACATATACAATACGCATATCAAATGCAATATAAAATCCATTTCTTACTATTGGTCATAATCAAAAAAAATTTTAAACCATTACTATCATCAAAGACATGTTCCTCACTAGAGCTAATAATTCCTTCTTCCACACTTCTACTATATCAGCAAACAGATCTACTTGACTTGTCCATCACTTTATGCACTTAATTCCTTAATATTTAAAAGATGATGATCTCTATAACATGAATTACCTTAGCAAAACTGCTACTCTTATGGATCTTCTCAACTACATGGCTATTATGATGTTATAATTTATTAAGACCCTGATCAGACAGTGTGAGAAAAATTAAAATTAGAAGCAATTCCTGAGAACTTAACTTCCAAAACATTTTTATGGAAAGAAGTTTCTTAGTTTACAGAATTACCTACAAATCCATGAAGTTTTCATAACTCCACAAGTTAAATCTGAAGTGTTTTTATTGTTTCTATGTATGTACCTGATTAATACTAATAAGGCATAGTTGAAAGCACATTAAATATTTAAAATATGAAAAAGCATACACTCATAAATCAAGCTTCCTCTATGCCTGAATTGAATTATTTTGTCACCTGTGGATATAACAAAATATATTCACCAGAATATACCTAGAAAATAATACTTTTAATTTCACTGCAGCCTTCTGATTTTCTGTGCTTATAAAATATGTTACACAAAAATGAAAAAAGACTTTGAAGGATAATGAAAGGCTCACTATATTTTTATCATCCCTAAATATGCTACTTTGGCATACTGATTATTTTGAATTAAATGCTCTTGAGAAACAGCAGGTACAAGAAAGCCATTCTCATCCTCCTTTTTATCCCTGAAATCAGGAGATAAAATTCCTATGTGAAAAGTGCCCTCCCTGTACCAAGAAGAAAGAAGACATTCTTATCACCAGAGAAAGGCAATCAAGGCCAAGAGAAATCTATACAAACTCTGTCATACTAATCTTATCTTCCTAATTATTTCACTACAATGTACTGACTCTAACCCAAACCCCTCCGTCTTATCAATTCTTCACAAATTTATTATTTCTTTGTCAAAAAGGTATAAAAGCTTCCTGCTCGGGTAACTTCTTCAGAACTTCATTCTCTTGTGAAGGCTCCCATGTACACACACACAAAAAAATGTAATAAAAATGGTATGCTCTTCTACTGTGAATCTGTCTTGTATCAGTTTTATTCTTAAATCCAGCCAGAGACCTGAAAGGACAGAGGAAAATTTTCCCTCCCCTATAACTTTAAATATATGAAAATAATTGAGCTTATTTCTTAATTATGTCATTCTTTGAACATGTACAGCATTGTAAGTACAAATAGGTACTTGTTAATAAGAGGAAAAACTAGAAACAGTTTGTGTTTTCTTTCCTGAGAGTATCTTTAATTGGCCTCCTCTAGCACAGCATGTTATATATTATGCATTTAGGTTCCTGGGTTGTTTACAGTAACAGAATAGTTTTCTCTGTGAAAAGACCTCATGAGAGATCCACCTTGTTTTTCTAAGGTTCCCAGAAGGATGGCAGTCATATGGCATTAGTTAACCATGTATCAGTAGAATATAAATTATTCACGAACATTCTCAGAGTCTAAAGTAAACAGAAATGACATCAACAAATTTAATTTAGTCAGAAGATCTGCTTAACAGGAGTATTTATTAAACTGAAAACTGTTAAGTTCTCCCACAAAAACAGACCTTATAGTCTCCATGAAGACTCAAAGAAACTTCTGATCACATTTCCCCCAAGCTCCCATTTTGTAATACTGTCTAGTCTAAGCATAAAAAGAAATAGATGCTATGTGTACAAAATTAAAGTATGCTTCTATGTTTTAAAAACTATTATAAAAAAACCTATCATTATAATGAAAACAATAATATAATAGTATAATAATAATAGATTGGTTTGTTAGACTTAAGTATATTTTTTAAAGACTTAATTATCTTTATTTAATAGAAATATATTTATTCCAATCCTATGCTAATAAACTTAATAAAAAGCTTAAAAATCATCTAGATGCTTAAGTAAAAAGCAAAATTTGTTAAATTAATCCCATTCACTTTTCATATTTTTGTTTTATAACATATTGACTACATCACAAATATATTAATTTTAACAATACAGTATAAGGAATAAAAATGTTAGTGTTCATACTTTATCATATAACTACTTCCTAAGAATGAGATAATAGAAGGCTCACTAGATTTCTGTCTAATTTTATGATAAAGACACCATTTTTTCCCTAGGATACAACATACTTAAACAATAAGTAACTCACTAGGAAACTAAGATTCACTTACCAGAAAATTGCTTTCCCTTATACTGTGCTAGGAATATCTATTCCATTAAGAAGGGAGACATTTATAGAAAAAAAATAAATTTTGAAATCTTTCTGAGAAACTCACCTTGCCTTTTTGGTTCAAGGGTTCAATTGTTAAGCTGTCAGGGCCAATATCTACAATATTGCCCATTTGAAATCCATCTGTAGGGTGTGGCGCCCAAACTGGTTTCCCATCCTCCATTTTTGAAGGGAGTGCCCACTATCTCCTGTTTGAAAGGAACAAATAAAATAACATGAATAACTTTGGAAATAAAAAATAAATAACATCGTTTTAGAAAGCTAACATGTAAATGGCAATTCACAGAAACACATGTCTGCCCCTGCAATAAGTATCTCCACTTCCTTTCATCTTGCTACACCCTGACCCTTTTATCAACCTTCAGAGAAGTACCAAGCAGACCATACCTTCAGGTAACACCTGCTCTGCTACAGCCTTTCTTCAACTGTGATTGCAGTGGTGTACTACACTTTGAGCAATACAGAAATAGGGAGAAACAGTTACGTTTTTACTTATTGCCCCAATGTTACTGATAACAACACTTCCTTTTACTATATAAAGTATTCTGGATCACACCACAAATTAAACAGTTGTCCAAGGAATAGATATTATTGTGTGGAGTTAACTAAGAGTTTAAAAAAAGTCATCTTAGACCTGAAGGGATAAAAACAAGAGATGTGAAAGATTACTCCCCCACCCCCAGGAAACTTCCCCTGACAATCTGAGACTACAGAGATGTCTCACTCATGTGACTCCCTATATGCATCTTCACAGAACCATTTAGCTTATTGTTTTTATTTTTTAACTGAAGTAAAACTTAAACACAATGTAATGTACAAATCCTATATACAAGTTGGTGAGTTTCAACAAATAGATATAGCCATTTAACAAACACCACAATCAATATATAGAACATTTCCATCACCTCTGGAAGTTCCTTTATGGTCAATCTCTAACTCCCATAGGTATCCAATGTTCTGGTTTATCTCATCATAGATTCATTTTTGCCTTTTCTTGAACTTCATATAAATGAAATCTTACAGCGTTTATGTGTGGCTTCTTTCACTCAACAAAATGTTTTTGATATTCAATCATGTTGTTGTATATACTAGCCCACTGGCCAATTATACAATTGTTTACCTATTGTCCTATTAATGGACACTGGCATTGTTTCCAGTTTTTGCCTATTATGAATTCTAATTTTTCAAGTGTTCTTATTAATAAGCTTCTTTCATGCTTGGCATGGTCATATCTAACATTTATAATTCATCCCAAAGAGTTCATGACAAAATATTTAATTTTCATGAGCTTGGATTCTATGAGACTACTGTGAAATGGTGAATTGGCTTGTGAGTGATCCCAGATGTTCTTGTTTCAGTATCTCAATGGGAACTTATTTTTCATTACTTATCTATACTTAAAGAGTTCCCATATGGATGCTCTCAGGTCTATTTTCTTATGAAAGTCAAGGATGTGTGGTATACAGTTCAATCAAAAAGCTGCTAACTTGGGATGCCTCGGTGGCTCAGCAGTTTAGCACCTGACTTCCACCCAGGGTGTGATCCTGGAGTCCTGGGATCAAGTCCACATCAGGCTCCCTGCATGGAGCCTGCTTCTCCCTCTGCCTGTGTCTCTGCCTCTCTCTGTGTCTCTCATGAATAAATAAATAAAATCTTTAAAAAAAAAAGGTTCTAACTATTGGCAATGTGCTTGTTGGTTAGTCTTTTATGTCACGACTATACAGTGGGATTGGGATTTGCTTTCCCCAAGCAGTAAGAGCTGTTAGGTTTACATGCAATTCCAAGTTAAGAAACTAAATGAATATTCTCCACAGAAGTGAATCTGTTAACACTGCTTTAAACTTACCACATCTATATCTCAACATTTTATCTAAATAATTCTATCTAGTTCCATGGCTTTAAGTACCATCTTTAGGTGACTGATGTCCAAATTTATTGCACTAGCCTGGAATATATCACTCAGTTGAGTTCCCAGATGTTTATGTGCCTACTGAACATCTTCCCATGGGTATATTCAAAAGATATAACATTGTTATTATTATATTATTACCCTGTTCCATCACCCCAGCCTGTTCTTCCTTATATCAGTAAAGGCACCAACAATACTCAATTCAAATCAGACATGGAGTTATCCTCAATTCTTCCAACTCCCTGCAAATTCATATCACTCCCCTAAACCTATCAGCTCTACTTCTAACAGGAATCTCATTTTCACCCACTTCTCTATATTGCTTCTGCCATCCTCGTTAAAACCAACATGGCCTTTTACCAGGACTTCTCTAATTAACTTAGGCCATCTGCTGCTGCTACCCTTACCAATCTGCATGGATCACCAGGAATCCTACTGAAAGATAAATCTGATCATGTTATCCCTTTTCCATCAGGGCATGATCCAGTCCCTTCTGTGTTCCCAAGGCCCAACATAGAGCAGGCAACTGAATATTCACTGAGTGAGTGAATGAATTGTGTACACAGTTTGGGAAGAGTAAAAAGAAATGGTGAGGGCAGCCTGGGTGGCTCAGTGGTTTAGCACCCCCTTCAGCCCAGGGCCTGATCCTGGAGACCCAGGATCAAGTCCCACGTTGGGCTCCCTGCATGGAGCCTGCTTCTCCCTCTGCCTGTGTCTGTGTCTCAAATAAATAAATAAAATCTTGAAAGAAAGAAAAGAAAGAAAAAAAAGAAAAGAAAAAAGAAAAGAAAAGAAGAAAGAAAAGAAAAAAAAGAAAAGAAAAGAAAAGAAAAGAAAAGAAAAGGTGAGCTAGAAAGAGTTGAAAGGTCTTAAAAACCTAAGCTTGAAACTAAGCTCCACCACTGTCTGACTAGCTCTTAAGCAAGTTACTTAATCTCTCTGATCATTATCTTTATCCTTATGCATTAAATGATATCACTTACCTTACAGAATTGCTATGAGGATTAAGTGACATAAAATTGAGATCATCATCCTAATGGTACTCAATAGGTACGATTCATACTGCTCCCACTTATTTTCCCAAGTATCTGTTGTTTGAAGCCACCAGTAAATTTAACAAAAAATATCTTATTATACTTCTAAATAGAAATTACAGAATAGTCATGAAATATCATTTAGGAATAATCAAATATCTGAAAAAAAATCACAGCAAAGAAAATCCTCAAAGTCTTTTAAAAAATGGCAAATTTCCTTGAACTATTCAAACTGCTTTCCCATTCTGAACCATTTGCCACAACTTAATTTAAAGGCATGCATCTAATTTTAAAGGGTCATCTAATTTTGCCCCTTCATCAAATCCCTAAATCTAAACAAAGTGATTCTTTAAAAAGAAATTAGTCCACAACGATGGGAAAAAACAAAAAGGAGCCAATAGCAACAATATTTTGGAAGCTGGAAAGCAAATGGTTGAGAGGCAACTGACTCAGCAAACCTGAGAGAGGTTACTCTCAAGTCAGGAATAGGGAAAGAATGAAAGACAACCCAAATTATACCACTGAATCTCAAAAAGACAATAACTATACTGCAAAGATACTTCTAGAAACAAGAGTGAAAAGAGAGAGTCTAACATCAGAAAGACTAGGTAAAAGTTGTTTAAGAAAGAGATTTCCTGGGGCACCTGAGTAGCTCAGTCAGTTAAGCATCTGCCTTCACTCAGGTCATGATCTCAGGCTCCTGGGATTGATCCCTGGGTCAGGCTCCCTGCTCAGTGGGCAGTCTGCTTCTCCCTCTCCCTTGATATCTGGTCAAGTTTTTCATCCCCTACCTTTTATGTATAAATCCCTGAACTGCTTTCAAGAGTTTCCTATCCTTGCAGTTTCCTCTTAGTTATTTATAACCATTGACCTCCTCACTCTGGCTATTGGCTATAATCCCCAGCTGTCTTTGCTGTATTCAAAGTTGAGCCCCATCTCTCCCCCCTACTGTAATACCCTTTGTTATAGATTTAATGTATCTGCTATGGACTTAATTTTGTTGTTCCCTCTACAAAATTTGTTTTTTTAATATGTGAACACTAGCTCCCAATATGACTATATTTGGAGACAGAGCTCTTAGGAGGTAATTAGGTTAGTGACATCATAAGTATGAGATCCTGATCCATTACAACTGGTGGTCTTATAAAAAGAGGAAAAGAGATCTCAGATCGCTCATCCCCACCAATGGCCGTGTGAATGTACAGCCAGGTAGTGGCCATCTAAAAACCAAAAAAAAGAGTCCTCACTGGAACTCAACCATGCTGGTACCCTGATCTCAGGCTTCCAAGCCCCTAAAACTGTGAGAACATAAATATCTGTTGTTTAGGATAGCCAATCTACGGCATTTTGTTATGGCAGACCAAACAAATACAAATGCAAATATACACCTATTGCAATAATTTTGAATGGTCTTTCTTGTCATTTTAACAAGTGCTGAAATAATTTTCTTTTAATGATATAACAGCAGAAATGAAATATTAAGTAGACAGTATAAAAAATAAATTTGAGGTGATTTTTCAGAAAACCAAGAAGAAAGGAGGAGAGAAGATATATGAAAATGAGACTAATAAAAAGATTAAGTGTCAAAATACCAGGAACAACAGACATCCTGCCACCCTCAAAAAATAGAAGGGAGAAAAACTAAAATGTCCAAAGAAAAGTCACCAGAACTGAAAGGCATGATTTTCTAGAGTCTAGCCAAAATGCTCATTAAGTCTTCAGTACAGTAACTGGGGGAAAAAACCACACACACAAAAAGACGCTACATCAAATATCACACATCAGAAGTAAAGAGAAGATGCTACATATATCTAGATAAATCAGAAGAAAAAAACATGGGTCACATCCACGGATCATGAATCGAAATGACTTCAGCAACACTGAAGCAAGAAGTCGACAAAGTAATTGTCAAAGGAAAATAATTTCCAACTTAGAGCCCTGTACTTAGGCAAACAACCAGCCCAAACTGGAGCAGTATGACCCAAAAGACGCCACAATGAGCACTATTATCAAAGACATCCACTGACCTTGGACCTCATGAAGGTTACCTAGATTCTTATCTGAACTTGTCTTATTCTAACTCTATACTGACAATGTACTTGTGCCTAAAGAAATTATGGACACCTAATACCCTCCCCTATTAAAGTAAATATTATTTTCTACCTAGTGCATGGTTTATATTAGAATAAACCTCTTTTTAAAATAAGGTTTCACTTTATTGTTAGAATCATTCCTAAATACTTTTAACAAATTATCCTTCAATAATGAAGTCCTATTTATTCATCCCACAAAAGACAAAACTTTTTAGACATGTTATTATCTGTTCTCAGAAAACCATGCAAGCAGAAAAAAAACCATGCAATCAACATTCACACTTACTAAAAAGCATGTTTGCTTATGAAGAGTACTTAAAAAGACACTGCAAAGGAAATTTTAAAAGGACATCTCAAATCCCAGTTCTATTATACTGGAAACCTTAAACACATTAAAGTTCAATTACATATATGTATCATTGGAGTTAGGTCAGCATATCTGAAATTCCTTATGTTTTTCAGGAAAAGAACAAAAATGTACAATATGTCATCAACAACAAAAAATTACCTTGTTTTAGTAACTAAAGGACAATTGATATTTTTTTAAGTAAGCATTATAGTAAACTACAGAAGTGCAGTTGATACTTGAATGACATGGGTTTAAACTGCATGGGTGCACTTACATGTGGATTTTTTTCAATAAATACACTGCAAAATTTTTTGGAGATTTATAACAATTTGAAAAAACTCATAGACAAACCACATAACCTAGAAATAGGAAAATATTAAGAGAAAAAGGTATGTCATGAATTTATAAAATATAGATACAAGTGTGATAAAATATATGTAGATGTTAGTCTAATTTATTCTTTGCTACCATAAAATATATTTAAATATACTAAAAAAGTTAAAATTTATCAAAATTTACCAAACACAGACCATACATGGCACCATTCACAGTTGAGAGAACCATAAGCAAACAAAAGATTAGAGCAGAAATCAATGAAAGAGAAGCCAAGGAACTGTAGAACAGACCAATGAAACTAGAAGCTGGTTCTTTGAAATAATTAAGATAGGTAAGCCCCTGGCCAGACTTATCAAGCAGAAAAGGACCCAAATTTATAAAATCATGAATGAAAGAGGAGAGATCACAACCAACTCCAAAGAAATACAAACAATTATAAGAACACATTATCATATGCCAACAAATTAGGAAAAATCTGGAAAGAAATGGATGCATTCCTAGAAAGGTATAAACTACCAAAACTGAAACAGGAAGAAATAGAAAACCTGAACAGACTCATAACCAGCAAGTAAATTGAAGTAGCAATCAAAAATCTCCCAACAAACAAGAGTCCAGGGCTGGATGGCTTCCCAGAGGAATTCTACCAAGTATTTAAAGATAAAGTAATACCTATTCTTCTGAAGCTGTTTCAAAAAATAGAAATGGAAGGAAAATTTCCAAACTCCTTGGAGGCCAGCATTACCTTGATCTCAAAAGCAGACAAAGACCCCACCACAAAGGAGAATTACAGACCAATATCCCTGATGAACATGGATGCAAAAACTCTCACCAAAATACTAACCCATAGGATCCAACAGTACATTAAAAGGATTATTCACCACGACCACGTGGGATTTATTCCTGAGCTGCAAGGCTGATTCAACATCTGCAAATCAATCAATGTGATACACTACATTAATAAAAGAAAGGACAAGAACCAAAGGATCCTCTCAACAGATGCAGAAAAAGCATTTAACAAGGGACAGCATCCTTTCTTGATTAAAACACTTCACAGTGTAGGGATAGAGAGAACATACCTCAATAGCATAAAAGCCATATATGGAAAGCCCACAGTGAATATCATTCTCAATGGGGAAAAACTGAGAGCTTTTCCCCTAAGGTCAGGAACATGGCAGAGATGTCCACTATCACCACTGTTGTTGAACATAGTACTAGAAGTCCTAGCCTCAGCAATCATACGACTAAAAGAAATAAAAGGCATCTGAATCAGCAAAGATGTCAAACTCTCAGTCCTCACAGATGACATGATACTCTACGTGGAAAGCCCAACAGACTCCACCTCAAAATTGCTAGAATTCATACAGGAATTCAGCAACGTGGCAGGATATAAAATCAATGCGCAGAAATCAGTTGCACTTCTATAAACTAATGAATGAGACAGAAGAAAGAGAAATTAAGGAGCCAATCTCATTTATAATTGCACCAAAACCCATCAGAGACCTAGGAATAAACCTCATCAAAAAGGCAAAGGATCTGTACTCAGAAAACTACAGAACACTCATGAGAGAAATTGAGGAAGACACAAAGAAATGGAAAAACATTCCATGCTCATGGATTGGAAGAACAAATCTTGTTAATATGTCCATGCTACCTAGAGCAATCTATACATTCAATGCAATCCCTATCAAAATGCCATCAACTTTTCTCACAGAGCTGGAACAGATAATCCTAAAATTTATATGGAACCAGAAAAGACTCCAAATAGCCAAAAGAAAATCCAAGCTGGTGGCATCACAATTCTGGACTTCAAGCTCTATTACAAAGTTGTAATCATCAAGACAGTATGGTGCTGGCACAAAAACAGACACACAGGTCAATGGAACAGAATAGAGAACCCTAAAATGGACCCTCAACTCTAAGGTCAACTAATCTTCAACAAAGCAGGAAAGAACATCCAGTGGAAAAAAGACAGTCTTTTCAACAAATGGTGTTGGGTAAATTAGACAGCCACATGCAGAAAAATGAAACTGGACCATTTCCTCATACCATATGCAAAAATATACTCAAAATGGATGAAAAACCTAAATGTAAGACAGGAATCCATCAAAATCCTAGAGAAGAACACAAGCAGCAACCTTTGTGACCTTGGCTGCATCAACTTTCTTACTAGACATGTCTCTAAAGGCAAGGGAAACAAAGGCAAAAATGAACTATTGGGAGTTCATCAAAATAAAAACCTTCTGCACAGCAAAGGAAACAATCGACAAAACAAAAGGACAACTGACAGAATAGGAGAAGATATTTGCAAATCTTATCAGATAAAGGGCTAGTCTCCAAAATCTACAAAGAATTTATCAAACTCAACACCCAGAGAAAAAAATCCAATCAAGAAATGAGAAGATATGAATAGACATTTCTCCAAAGACATACAAATGGCCAACAAACACATGAAAAAATGTTCCACATCACTCAGCACCAGGGAAATGCAAACCAAAACCACAATGAGATACCACCTCACATTAACAAATTAACAAGTCCGGAAATGACAGATGTTGTGAGGATACAGAGAAAGGGAATCTTCTTAATACTTTTGGTGGAGGGGTACCGGGGTGACTCAGTGGTTGAGTGTCTGCCTTTGGCTCAGGTTCTGATCCCAGGGTCCTGGAATGAAGTCCCACATCAGGCTCCCCATAGGAGCTTGCTTCTCTCTCTGCCTATGTCTCTGTCTCTCTCTGTCCCTCATATAAAAAAATAAATAAATAAATAAAATCTTAAAAAAACAAACAAAAAAAACCACTGTTGGTGGGAATGCAAGCTGATAAACCCACTCTGGTAAAAAGTATGGAAATTCCTCAAAAATTTAAAAATACAGCTACCCTATGACCCAGCAACTGCACTACTAGGTATCTACCTCAAAGATACAAATGTAGTAATCAGAAGGGGCACTTGCACCCCAACTTTACAGCAGCAATATCCACAACAACCAAACTATGGAAAAAGCCCAACAGATGAATGGATAAAGGAGATATGGTACATATACACAATGGAATGCCACTCAGGCATCAAAAGAATGAAATCTTGCCATTTGCAATGATGTGGATAGAACTAGAGGGTATTATGTAAATGAAATAAGTCAATCAGAGAAAGACAATTATATTATCTCACTTATATGTGGAATTTAAGTAACAAAACAATCACAGGGGAAGGGAGGGAAAAATAAAACGAGACAAAATCAAAGGGAAACAAAACATAAGACACTCTTAATCATAGGAAACAAACTAAGGATTGCTGGAGGGGAAGGAAGTGGAGGATGGGGCAACTGGGTGATGGACATTAAGGAGGGTACATGATGTGATGAGCACTGGCCATTATATAAAACTGATGAATCATGGAACTCTACCTCTGAAATTAATAATACACTATATATTAATTGAATTTAAATAAAAAAATAGTCTTTGTCTAGTAAAAAAAAATTGTTAGGGGGGATTACACAGCTGAATGCCAACAATAACAATAAAAGTTCTGAGTTGAAATAAAAAATAATAATAATACTATATGGAGGGACGCGTGGGTGGCTCAGCAGTTGAGCGTCTGCCTTTGGTGCAGGGCATGATCTCAGGGTCCTGGGATTGAGTCCCACTTCGGGCTCCCTGCATGGAGCCTGCTTCTCCCTCTGCCTGTATCTCTGCCTCCCTCTCTCTCTCTCTCTCTCTCTGTCTCTCATGAATAAATGAATAAAATATTTTTTAAAAAATGTTAATTAGGTACTTCCAACTCCATACCATTAACATGCTTTTTTAAAAAAAAAAAAAAAGATTTTATTTATTCATGAGACAGAGAGAGAGAAAGAGAGAGAGGCAGAGGGAGAAGCAGGCTCCATGAAGGGAGCCGGACGCGGGACTCGATCCCGGGACTCCAAGATCACGCCCTGGGCTGAAGGCAGTTGCTAAACTGCCGAGCCACCCAGGGATCCCCTCATAACATGTTTTGAAAACTGTATCTATCGCGCTAACTAAAAAAAAAGTTTGGTCTTCTTTGGCTGGGATCCTCCTTACCTTTTCAAAATCAGAAACTCTTGGGGCTTAATGCTTGGACTGTGTTTGTCTCTCTACTCTCATCTCCTTGCTTTCTTATCTAGTCTGAAGTATTTAAACATTACCCACTTGCTAATAATACCCAAATTTCTATTTTCAGGTAATACCACACCCCTGAATTCCAGATATCTAGAGCTCACAACCTACTCATCAATATCGCTACTTAGGAGACCAACAGCCATCTCAAACTTATATAACCTAAAATGACTTCCTATCTTCCCTTTTAAATTTACTCCTCTTATAGACAGACCTCTTCTCATTAAATGACAACTTCATCATTACTCTTGCACATTATACCAGGGTATAAATTTTGTTTTTAACTTTTAATTACTCATAGAGTAAATAATGCAAACTCCTCAAGACATTTGACTTTAAAAAAAACATCAAGCAAGTGTAATAGAATTAACAAATCTTTTTCACAAAATTACTCCTCAATCAGATGCCCCAGGTTTAATAGGTAGAAGCTTTGGAGCCAATCATATGTTATGTAATAATATTTTCTAATCTCTAGGAATAACAGTAATTTCACTAACTTTGAAAAAACAAATTGAAAAATATTTATGTTCTTTAGGGACAATTGTTCTTTCTCAACTACCAACCACCAGCAGAAAAGGCAAACAATTAGAACCCAAAAATGTTAATTCTCTGACAAATCCATTCTGAAACCACACCTATAGAAAATATGAGTGATTCACTTAATTTCAGTTCTACCCACTTTTATAAAGAACTATATACTTATCTTGTAATTGCAAATACTAACTTTCAAGCAATAATAGAATGATGAGACTCTATGAGTACTTTAACAATATGTCTTCCTACAAAAATGTAATCTCTTCAGCACATAATGTCACATAGTTATGGGGGTATTGTTTGGGGAAGGAAATATCTCAGGGGACTTTGTACCATGAAGCAGCTTTATTACAAATACATTCTGCAAAGATTTACTGAATTCCTATTAGGTGCTAGGCACAGCACCAAAAAAATAATAATACTTCTCACCTTAAACAAAAAACAAAGGACATATTTTTCTAAAAAAACAAAACAAAACAAAACAAAAACAAAAACAAAAAAACAGAAGCACATGTAGACATTTTTTAAAATCCTAAAAATTCCTAAAATTACAGAGTTATCCCTCATTGTCATTAAAAGAATTCCAACTAATTATTTCCAGGGGGAGGGGGAAGGAAATAAGTGATAATATCCCAGAGGTATCCAAATATCTGGGGGAGGGGGTTTGGCATAGGGAGAAGTATTCAAAAAGTAAGTGCTGTGCAATCTCCCTAAGTACTATAAAGTAAGCAAAATTAGTCTAAACCACCTTCTTCTTCCTTATCTTTTCTCCATCTGAGAACACAAACTTAGGCCCAAAACCAGGCAAAAATCAAGACACAAGGACTATTTTAATTCCCTGAGATGAAGATTCAAATCCCAAACTACAAACATTAGTTTTTAGTAAGTAAATTGGGAAGGAAAAAAACCAAAGCAAATATTTTCTTGCCTTATGAAGAAGTCTACATTTGTTTGCCTTATTAATTCCTTAGGAATAGTATTTTTTTTAAATATTAATTTGAGCATTTTGAACATTGATAATATCTACTGTGTTCACATTGCTTTTTCCTGATCTATCTTGTCCTGTCCCTTCGTCCTGTCCCTATCTCACCAATAAACATCTCTGTTCTTCCCTGGCTGAAGTGTTCTGTGTAATTAACTGACCAAAGTAAAATACTCTTATATGGGAACATCAAGGCAGGATTACTTTGATTGCCTGACTGAAGTCTACCCAAGGGGACTTACTTAGGCTTCAGAGAGAGAGAGCAATTTAAGCTGATTCTGAAGGTTCAAAGATTTCAACAAACTAATGGTATTCTAGACAAATAAAATGGCAAAAACAAATTCAAAAATGTGCAACTGAAACTAGAGAGCAGACTGTAAGGAAGAAGAAAAGAGACTTGGTGGAAGATGAATCTGGAAAGGCAGATCCATGCCAAAGTATAAAAGTCCTTAACTCTAATTCTTTATTCTACAGGCAATGAAGAGCAATCTAATTAAATTGGCATATTGGAGAGATGACTGTGTTCTGATAGAGGGACTATATGTAAGACTTCAGTATGATGAAGGAAAAAAACAACATCTCAAAATTAGGGCAATATCAAAGATAATGAGAGAATGGGATAGATAACAGCAAATAATTACTAAATGCATTAATGAACAAACAAATTAAATAGGTTTAGTAGCTGGGTGTTTCAAACCGAGTTAAAAGAAAAATTAAGGGTGCCTGACTTTAGTTAAGCATCCGACTTCAGCTCAGGTAATAGTCCCAGGGTCCTGGGATCTTGCCCTGCATTGGGCTCCCCATTCAGCAGGGAATCTGTTTGTGCCTATCCCTCTGCCCCTCCCACTCATCCATGCTCACTTGCTCTCTTTCTCTAACAAATAAAATCTTAAAAAGGAAAAAGAAAAGAAAAATTAATACTATGAAAAATTTAATCCATGATGTATAAAGATAGTTATTGGCTGTTAATTTTATAAGACTTGGGGCTCCTAGGTGGCTCAGTTGGTTTAGCATCCAACTATTGATTTCAGCTCAGATGGTGATCTCAGTGGAGAGTCCACTTGGAATACTCTCTCCCTCTATTTCTGCTCCTTCCTCTCTCCTGTGTGTGCACACATACATTCTTTCTCTCTAGAATAGGTGAATAAAATCTTTAAAAAGGATTTTTTTAAAGATCTTATTTATTTATTCATGAGAGACACAGAGACAGAGATATAGAAAGAGGTAGAAGCAGACTCCTCACCAGGAGCCTGATGTGGTACTCGATCCCTGGACCTGGGATCACTCCCTGAGCTGAAGACAAACATTCAACCACTGAGCCACCCAGGCGTTCCCCCCCAAAATTTCTTTTTACAACACTTTGTCTCATAAATCCACTACATAGCAAACTCAGTATAGCAATCATCTTTAAGGTTACTGTTCAGATTTTTCTGATTTTTACTAAATTTTTCTAGGTTTTTCTGATTATTATAATCCATTGAACTATACTTAAATTTCATATCAGATCTATTTATTGCTGGTTATTTGACCTAGCATTTCACACAAATGGGCTGGATAAATAAAATTAAGGAAAGAGAACAACGCAATAGACTCTCAAAACATGGATAAAAACACAAAGTTTTACCTAACAGCTGGAGAAGTTTAGATGAGAGACTTTTTTTCCAAGTCAATATCGATAAAAAGTAGACAGGTAAGTATCCAAATAAATCAAACACTGTAATAGGGATTTCTCTGAGTTAGAAAAATCTGCCTGGACTTTTGATTTTCAGAACAAGACCTGAGATAAACACAATTCATGTGTTATTATGATCCTTCATAAAAAGTATTTTACAGGGGAGGGGGGGCGGCTGCGGGTGGGTCCCTGGGGGCCCCCCTCCGCCAAAAAAAAAAAAAAGGTATTTTACAGTGATAGGTGGCTCAGTTGGTTAAGCGTCCAACTCCTGATTTCACCTCAGGTCATGAACTGAAGGACTTGAGATCCTCCTTAAGATTCTCCCTCCCTCTGACCCCTCCCCCCAGCCCCCCCCCAAATTTATTTCTGTCTCAAAATAAATTTTAAAAACTTTTAAAGTGTTTTATGAAACCACAACTGTTTTGTCAAGGTACATAAAAAAGTAATCAAAGGTTAACTTTTCACAAAGAAAATTAATCACTCTTTTCAACGTAAAATAGTGATTATATGATCCAAAGCTTCATACATTTTCTCAGCTCATAAAGTATGACAATATCTCAAAGGAATGTTATTTATAGGGTTAAAGGGCTTCAGTTTCCCTAAACAGAGTTTAAAATAAGCAAACTGTTGTGATGTTTTTTTAAGTAGATCTCACAATGAAAATCCTCTCCACTACCACACGCTGGGCATTTTGCCTTCACGCCTAACCACCAACGTATCTGTGAATGGTTTCTTTTAAAGCTGCTGCTTTCCACCTACATCAAAATCCAAGCTTGAGTTTTAACAGTATTGACTTTATAAAGTCCCTAGTTACTAAGGTCAATTGAGTCCAAAAACTTTAAGTCAGAGTAGTTTAAGTACTCAGTTACTATTTTTATAATCTCATTCATTTTCTGGACTTAATTACACAGTGATTATTCAACAATTAAAATTCAACTCAGCTACAATTTAGTCTCAATTCACAAGAATTACCATCCTGGAATAGAATCCATTAGAACTACTGAGGGGTGCTCTTCATGAAGGAAGAATTTCTCCTGGTTTGAGCTTGTTTTTTTCCTTCAGTTTAGTTGTTCACGTTAAAGTAGTATTAATTACAACCCTCTCACAAGCCCCATTCAATACTGATAGTGCTTCATAAGAATGCACTTTCATATTAATTTTTGTACTGATGTGATAAAAGATCAGGCTTTTTTTTTTAAGCCAAATACACTATTGTAAAAGGTTTTTATAAACCAATAACAGGGCCCTGCCCTTCCCTCTCCCCTTCACCCTCCTTGCATGGCTGCTCTGTAAACTTGCTGCCTGGCTGTCATTTCAGGACTTCTCTGCACTGTTCTCTCCTGGGTATATAGTATAATGGAGTCCTTTCACGTCCAAAGAAGTCTTTATTCTACGTTCAGACTTAAATAATAGATTGAAAACATACACATATACACACACACAACTGGATTCCAGCTTGAAAGGTATTTTTCTTCAGTATTTTAAAAGTATAGCAAATATTTTTAGCATGCAGAACTGCTGTCTTTCAGATTCCTGATCATTTTAGATCCCTCTGGTTCTCCCTCTAAGCTGCAAGCTTAAAGGATCTTTTCTTAATGAATGCTCTAAATTTCCAGGATGACAAAGCTAAATGTACACTGCTTGAATTCACTGTGCTACACCCACTGTGAGAACAGATGGGAGTCTGGAGGCACATATACAAAGCTCAGGAATGTTCTGATCTACTTCTATTTATTTGAAAACATGTTCCCCCATTTTCTATTTTCTCATTCTAAGAGTTCTATAATTTGATGCTCTACTTCTATGAGACTGCCACTCTCATGTTCTCCTCTATTATCCATTTCTTTCCCTCTTTATTCTTTTTTGGAGTATTCTTTATACTTTTTTTTGGAAATGTCTCCCACTTGACTTTCTAATTCTTCTACTGGAAATTTTATGTATACAATCACATTTTTTATTTCCCTCCATTATCTTTGTTTCCTTCTCATTGTTTTCCCGACCATTTCTGTTCCCTTCCACAGAAAAGCCTTCCTCAACACATCTAGTTTTCCATTCACATTGACAGGCACTAAAGCTGGCCAAAAGCTCTTTGTAAGTAGATCAAGACTATCACCTGGCATACTTCATTCTAAAGCGACTAGGTAGTACTCAACTTTTTTGTGGGGATGTTCTCACTGTTAGCATCTGTTCATCTTCCTCTGATGAAGTTCAGTTTTCCAGAGTGCAAGGCATCTGGTTTTTGGCAAGATAATTAAAAACCTAGAGGCCTAACCTCTTCACAGCCTTTTAACCAACCGAACTGTTTTCTGCCCTAAGGCTTCACCCTAAACTTTGGTGATAACAGAAACTTCCAAACCCTAAGCCTTTCAGGGATTCTTCAATTTGATCAATCCCTTCCTTTTGGTTTTCCTTACTGCAAGAACTCAGAATACAGATTCCTCTAAGTCAGATACTATTCCTCTATCCAAATTTGCTGAAATCCCTCACCTACCATTACTTCTTCTAATCTCTTTGCCCTTGCAGATTCTTTTTATTCCTCTACTATCACTTAGTGAAATATCAAGAAAGAGGAGATAAATGTATGTAAATAAAAAATTCAGTTTTAACAAGGAAAAACATTTTTATAGAATGCAATCTTAATTATTTTCATCATTGCATTGAAAATATTTTAAAAAGCTTGTCAATCTGACAATTTCACATTTGAAGTTTTAATCACTTTTTTAAAAAGTCTCAATATTGTATTAATATGATTATTCCTTACTTAAGAGACTAAACTTGATCTTTGAAAGTTTGCCATGAAATGCATTTCAGGTAAGTGAATTGTTTTCACTGACCTGTAGTCTCACTAACTTTCATTATAGAATTGGCAATGTGTTTCCCAAATGGAAAGAGGTTTAATCCCAGGGCAGAGTAAAATCATTTAAGATCTTTTAAATTTTAAAATCACTATGAAAAGAAGTTTACAGAAATGTTCAAATGTATACGATAAATGAAAAAGTATAACAAAGGAAAAATATAAGTACCCAAAACTAGCACAACCATTACTACTACTCATCATTCTTCACATATTGTACCCACCACATTGTAGCAATCCCAAAAATGGCCTACAATTTTAGTATTTTTGCTTCATTTCAATATTCTCAAATGCTAAAAAATATATATACACACATAAAAGATATTTATATATGCACACACACACATATAAGATACACACACACACACACACACACACTCAAATGCTACATTCTAAATGAAGAGAGTCTTAGAGTTGGATAAAAACAGATGTAGAAATATTCCAGAAATCAGAGATGCTCTATCACTGAATATGCTTGAGAGAAACCACTGTTATTTTCTGGCATAATGACAAAAATACATGTTTGGGATCTTAATTTCTGTGGCACAAAATCTTTTTTAACTTTGTAGAACATGATTATATGCTTCAACCTATCTTCTAAAGTATAATAGCATCTCCTTTTGTTAATAAAACACTGATAATCCATATCATCATACAGGGTACCTCATGAGTATCAACAAAGCAAAAATATTTAAAATGTATTGTATTGGATCAAGCCACGAAATAAATCTATCTTAACCCAAAGTTAAAAACTTAGAATCAAATAAAAACAATGATTGGTGTATCAACTCTTCAGCAGAATATCAGAATTTGACTGTTTTTAAAATATGAACAATGACCCATGTTATTGTGTTCATTTCCAAATATAAAAACAAAGGCAGGGAAAAGTTAAGTGACTTATCCACAGCCACATTAACAAAAAGACTAAGACAAGGATCCCCTTTGTCCATCCACTTGCCTTCGATAAATTGTGCCAACCCTTCTATTTTCTGTTAAAAATCTGTTTCTCTCAGAGCCCACTGGTAGAAACATTCTGTGACAAGAAAATTCTGGATTTTGAAAAATATTACTTAATACTCAGTCTTTTGTTCCCAAAAGAAGGATTCAAGTATGCACTGCAATACACATCACTAAAAGCCATTTAGAAATGGTTGGCAGTTAGTGTGGTTCAAGAGAAACCTTTTTAAATGTTCACTCTAAAGGCTTCTGCCTCAAAAGTATCCAAAACAGATTATTTTTTTAAGATTTTATTTATTTATTCACAAGAGGCACAAAAAGAGAGACAGGGACATAGGCAGATGGAGAAGCAGGCTCCCTACAGGGAGCCCGATGTGGAACTCCATCCCAGGGCCCTAGGATCACACCTGAGCCAAAGGCAGATGCTCAATCACTGAGCCAACCCAAGTGCCCCTCAAAACAGATTCTTAAAAAAGGTCAGGGTGGCAATCATTTTATTTACAGAATTAGAAAAAAGATGTGTATTGTAATAACCAATGCTGAAGAAGTTATGGTGGGACTTAGAACTGTAAGCACTGCTGTGAAAAAAGTAAACTGAAACTATACTTTTTAAAAGTAACATGGCTATATATATATATATCAAGAATGCTTAGACTTTTGATCTAGTGCTATTTCTAGGGATCTATACTTGAGAAAATAATCCGAAGTTTATAAAAATAATGTCTTAAGTGGTACTTACAAAAAAAAAGAGGAAGGAAAAGAGAAACAGTAAGAAGAAAGCAAATGGAAAAGGGAAAAAACTTAGAAATACGCTAAATGTTTAATAATAAAGGGTAATTAAATTGTACAGTACTGTGTAATTCAGCACTTACAGCATTCAGGAGTCACCACAGGTTTGATTATTCAATAGGAGTATTAATAAAGATTATTTGAGGGACAACTGGGTGGCTCAGCAGTTGAAGTCTGCCTTTGGCTCAGGTCACGATCCTGGAGTTCCAGGATTGAGTCCCGCATCGCGCTCCTCAATGGGAGCCTGCGTCTCCCTCTGCCTATGTCTCGCCTCTCTCTCTGTCTCTTATGAATAAATAAGTAAATAAACTTTAAAAAAATAAAATAAAAATAAAGATTATTCAATACTCTGAAAAGCCATGACATATATGTAGTGATTTATAAAGTAGTAATACTTCTCTAAAACTTACTCTGAAGATTAAGTGAAACATGTATCTCAACAATTCCAATATGCACTTTTTTCATGTGTTAATGTGTTTACACTAAGACACATTTAACAATTGATGGTGTCGTTACATTGATTGGCAATGTCTGTTTTTCCTTTTCAGCAGTACATAAAATAACAGTGCACCTTAGAGTTGATGATTATTAGAACAGAATTTAGACTTGATGAAACCTGGTACTAGATTGAAGAGCCTAGCATGAATATGAAAGTCATAATGTACTTTTATTTTTTTTAAACATTTTTTTATTTTTTTTTATTTTTATTTATTTATGATAGTCACACAGAGAGAGAGAGAGAGAGGCAGAGACATAGGCAGAGGGAGAAGCAGGCTCCATGCACCGGAAGCCCAACATGGGATTCGATCCCGGGTCTCCAGGATCATGCCCTGGGCCAAAGGCAGGCGCCAAACCGCTGCGCCACTCAGGGGTCCCCATAATGTACTTTTAGATTGGTGGCTGAAATTAGTTCTCTAAATAGCAAGTGTGCCTACAACCTCTCAGCATCTTCCCTCAGTTCATCAGTTATACCTTCTTGTAACATACAGAGTGACTCTCATCATCGTTTTCAGTCAAAGTTTACACTGCATATGAAGGAATATCAGACTGCCTTAATATTTCATTTGTTTAACAGTATGGCCCATGCTTATTTCTTTAGGTAGCTACTTTCTCTCACTTCCTTCTTTCAGGTCCATACTTCCCAGCCATTCTCAACTACTCCAAATTCAAGTACACAGGTTGATCAAATCTCCACACCTTTGTTCAAAGGGTTTCCTTCCTCTGACAAAATCATTCCAGACTGAGTTCTGACATCACCTTTCTCTGAGGTTTCTCCTGCCTCAGCCCAATCTCTTCCCATCACTCTTTCTCACCTTTGTTGCCATTTTATTCCACATACAGTCTTCCAACAGAGCATAAGAAAGTGTTATTACTAGTATTATGTTCTTGCCACTAAGCTGAAGCACCTAATGATAGTGATCATATCTAATTCACATAAGTATCAAGCCAAGGACCTAAAAACTCTTCTATAAATGTTGCATACACAGAGAAGTGCAGATTGCACCATGAAATAACTTATAGAACTTTATCTTGGATATTACAGAAATATTAAAACAAGCATAAGAAACAAATTTTTAGTCCTATGTCTATGCCACAAAACATAAACATAGTTCAACTTTTCTTATATATTCCATTGACCCACTACTTTCTCAACAGGAAATGGTCAAGGCATTAATAAGACTTCATGCAAAGAATTCCACAATTTATCCTGAGAGCAGAGTAAGCTTGATAATAAAATCCATAACCACAGATTTAAAAATTCTAAACAAAATATTAGCAAACCAAATCCAGCAAAAATAAAATAAATCACACTATATTTGGTTTATTTCAGGAACATGACTTTGTTTTAATCCAAAAAAATATCAACCAATCAAAGTATACTCAAAATTATTATGGATGGCAAAGAAGCACAGGAAAAGATGTCTGACATGACAATCATCAGATAAATGCACATTAAAACCACAATAAGAGGGGTCCCTTGACAGCTCAGGTGGTAGAGCATGCAACTCTTTTTTTTTTTTTTTTTTTTTTTTTTAGCATGCAACTCTTGATCCCAGGGTCATGAGTTCAAACCCCAGATAGGGCATAGAGCTTACTTTAAATAAATAAATAAATAAATAAATAAATAAATAAATAAATAAATAAATAAATACATACATACATACATACATACATACATACATACAGTAAGATTCCACTACACATCCACTAGGAAAAATTAAAATTTTAAAAACTAGCAATACCAAATGTTAGCAAGGATGTAGAACAATTGCTCATCATACTACCTAAAATCTTACTCCTAGGTATTTACTCAAAAGAAATACCCAGGGCAGCCTGGGTGGCTCAGCGGTTTAGCGCCACCTTCAACCCAGGGCATGATCCTGGAGTCCGGGGATCAAGTCCCATGTAGGTCTCCCTGCATGGAGCCTGCTTCTCACTCTGCCTGTGTCTCTGCCTCTCTCTCTCTGTTTCTCTCATAAAAAAATAAATAAAATCTTTTTAAAAAAAAAAAGAAATACCCATATAAAGAGCGATATCCAAATGTTTATAGTTTTTTTTATAATAGACCCAAATGAGAAACAATTCCAATATCCATTAACAGATGAACGAACAAGTATCTGTACAACAGAATACTACTCAGTAATAAATAGGACTGAACTACTGAGAGTCAAAATAGTATGAATGATTTTGCTAAGTGAAAGACACAAGACACCAAGAACATATAGTGTAAGATTGCATTTATACAGAATTCTAGAGCAGGCAAACTAATCAAAACAGAAATAAGATTTGAGGTGGTCAGGAGCTGAGGAGGGGAAATAGAACTGACTACAAAGGGAAACAAGGAAACTTTCTGAGGAAATGAAACTATTTTAAACCTCCAACTGTACTCCCAAAAAAGTGAATTTATTGAATATAAATTATGCTTCCATAAGCTTGACTTCAAAAAAATCAATTATTAGAATCTCACAACATTAACAGTACAAAAGTTTGATAAAATTCAACAACCAATTGTGTGTGTGTTTTCTTTTTTAAAAAGAACCTCAGAAAACTAGGAGGAAAAGATAAATTCCTTAATCTAATATGAACGTACATGGGGGAAAATCATACCTATCAGTAAAGCATAGAAGCTTCACCTTTAAAAAAAGAAATTAGGTAAGTATGCATGCCGCCACCACCACTTTTTTTTTTTTTTAAGTAGGCTCCATGGAGCCCAACACTGGACTTGGACTTACAACCCCGAGATTAAGACCTGAGCTGACTGACATCAAGAGTCAGACACTTAACCAACTGAGCCACCCTGGTGCCCTGCTACCACCACTTCTATTCAGCATTTTATTTGAGATCTTAGCTGATAAGTAAAGCAAAAAATAAAAAAAAAGGAAGTAAAAGATACAAGGATTGGAAAGGAAGCAATAAAACCCTTATTTGCAGATATGATTATATACAAAAATATTTTTTAAATCTACACATAAATTATAGCAATGAGCTTAGTAAATTTGTGGAATATAAACAATATACAGAAATGAATTTCATTTCTATCTACCAACAATAAAGAGTTGAAAAATAAGACTTTGTTATTTTTATTTTTTTTAAAGATTTATTTATTTATTTATGATAGACAGAGAGAGAGAGAGATGCAGAGACACAGGAGGAGGGAGAAGCAGGCTCCATGCTGGGAACCCAATGCGGGACTCGATCCTGGACCTCCAGGATCGCGCCCTGGGCCAAAGGCAGGCGCCAAACCGCTGAGCTACCCAGGGATCCCCAAAATAAGACTTTTTTAAAAGGTATTATATACAATAGCATCAAACAACATATAATACCTAGAAACAAATCTAACTTAAAAAGAGGTGCATCTGGACAGCCCCGGTGGCTCAGCGGTTTAGCGCCACCTTCAGCCCAGGGCGTGATCCTGGATACCCAGGATCGAGTCCCATGTCAGGCTTCCTGCATGGAGCCTGCTTCTCCCTCTGCCTGTGTCTCTGCCTCTCTCTCTCTCTCTCTCTCTCTCTCTGTGTCTCTCATGAATAAATAAAATCTTTAAAAAAAATAAGTTGGAAACGTGTTAATAACAAAAAAGTAATTAAAAAATAGGTGCATCTCCCGAAAAATATTTAATTACAAAGCAAAAACTATAACTTTTTATGTAAGGTGGCAGACACCATCTTAACCAAATAATCAAAATCCTGCTCAGTACATCATAACACTTCTGTGGTACATGTGCAAAAAAGGTATAACCTAAATCTCATCACAAGGAAATAGCAGACAAATCCAAATTGAGAGGTTAGAAGGCATTATAGAAAACTAGCTTGAATTATTCAAAAATTTCAAGGGCCCATGAAACACAAAGGAGGATGAGGACCTGTTACAGGTGACAGGAGACCAAAGCAACAGGACAACTGAATGTAACACATGATCTGGATTTATTTTTGCTATGAATGACATATTTGGGACAATTTGTAAACTCTGAATAATGTCTGCTGATTTTAAATAACAGTATTAATAAGTGTTACTTGTGGTCATGCAAGAGAATGATTTTGTTATTAGGAAATAAACACTGAAGTGTTTACAGATAAAGGAGGAGGTGTAAGTCTGCAATTTAATAAAAAAAATTATAAATGTGAGAGGTTGTATGTATGTGTGTGTATAAAGAGAGAGAAGGATAAAGAAAATATGGTAAAGTGCTCACTTAAGGAATCTAGGGGAAGAGTATGAAAGAATTTTAAGAGTACCATTCTTGCAAGTTCTTCATAAAGTCTAAAATTAGAGCAAAATAAAGTTAAAAATAAAAAATATGTAAGACTACTACAGAGAACATTAAGAGTAATTAGGAAAGACCTAAATAAATTAAGCAATATACTCTGATCCTAGATGAGAAGACTCAATATGGTAGATATCAATTCTTTCCAAAGTGATCTCTGGGTTGCATGTAATCCCAACTAAAATTCCAATAGATTTCTTTTTTAACTCTATAAGCTGATTCTAAAATTTATACAGAAATATAAGGGCCAAGAATAGCCAAGACATTCTTAAAGAACTAGATGGGGGGATCCCTGGGTGGCACAGCGGTTTGGCGCCTGCCTTTGGCCCAGGGCGCGATCCTAGAGACCCGGGATCGAGTCCCGTGTTGGGCTCCCGGTGCATGGAGCCTGCTTCTCCCTCTGCCTGTGTCTCTGCCTCTCTCTCTGTGACTATCATAAATAAATAAAAATTAAAAAAAAAAAAGAACTAGATGGGAATGTAAGATTTACTATAAAGCTACAATAAGTGTGGTAATGGTTCATGAATACATCAGTAAGCCAATAAAAGAAAAAAAAGATTCGTACATATCTAAAGTGTATACATATATGATTTATAACAAAAACAGCAATACAGAATAAATGTGCCAATGCAGAGGAAAGGTTAACTTTTCAATAAATGCTGCTAGGAAAATGAATACACATTTGGAAAAAAATATAATTTAAGACTCACTTCACAGTATACATAAATATTATATGTAAATGGGTTATAAATCTACATGTGAAAGGCAAATAATAAAGTTTCTAGAGGTTCATACAGGAGATTATCTTCATGATCTCAGAAAGGGGAAAACTTAAAACAGGGGGAAAAAAATTAGCCACAAAAGAAAAAGATGCACAGAACTGACAAATTAAGAATCTGTGTCCATCATTACTACACTATTTTTCTTCAAAGAAGACACTTTTAGCAGAATTTTCATCTTTTTCTATGACTTACATGTTGGTGTGACTTTCTCCTTCAATATGAGAAGGGTTGCTACCCTGTGCTTCAAGAAATTAACTTGTTAGGAAAAAAATCACAGATAAACCAAAGCAACTTCCACATTATATTAAGCTCATTTCTCTGTCCACCCAGCAACAGAATATACTTATTTACATTTCTCTCTCCCTTTTCCTGAACTATGATACTCTAGCATATAGTTGGCACTCAATAAAAAAGTCACTAATAAATGACTAGATAAATGAAAATTTGCATTTACTTAATGAAAAATATTACAATTACATGTATAACAAATTCATTAAAGCTACGGGTGTAATACTAATACATAATGAATTACAAAGTGACTTCATGGGCAGCCCTGGTGGTGCAGTGGTTTAGCGCCGCCTGCAGCCCGGGGTGTGATCCTGGAGACCCAGGATCGAGTCCCACATCGGGCTCCCTGCATGGAGCCTGCTTCTCCCTCTGCTTGTGTCTCTGCCTCTCTCTGTCTCTCTCTGTCTCTCTCTGAATAAATAAATAAATCTTAAAAAAAAAATGACTTTATTACACTTGTGCCTCTTCCACCAGTTCCACAAACTAACAGATCAAATAAATGGCTTTTGGTTTTTCTATAATGGTTTCAAACTACAATACTTTTCCATCTCAAGCAGGCTGGTATTTTATTTCTCTCCTTCATCCTCTTCTTTTTCTCTGCCTCCTTAAAGTACTACAAACTTCCCTTTCACTCTGCTTTGCTTTCTACTGGCACATCCTATGTTGTGTTAGTTTTCTCCAGCCTGATTTTAGTACACTCCTAATTCTAACTTTCACCTCCATTCTCTATGCCCAACCTGAGTTCGTTCAAACTTCTCTCCCAACACCCAACCCCTCAAATGAAGTCATCCTCATCCAGGATCTATTAATCCACTCATACAGAAAGGTCCTGCCATCATGGTCCTACTGAAGGCAAACTGATGAACAAGGACTATATTCCAACTTCTCCCCTCCATCTTTTCACATAAAGTCAGAAACTGACTTCTCTCTAAAACGTAGCCTGCCCTTTTGCTCTGCCTCACTTAGAAGATTCACAAATGTAAGTAAAATTTATGTTTCAATCTAGACAATAAATTTCCAACTCTTTCAAAAGTACTAGGAAACATTAAATAGTAAAAAAAAAAAAAAAAAAAAAAAAAATGACCATAGATAGTTGGATCCTGTACCTGAGTGAGAAGCCTTGCTGTTATTGTCAAAATAATCAATTTTATGGATCTCTTGATACAGCCCAAGGCCTTATCTAATTATGGTATGCATTAGTATTACTGAGGCAAGTAGGATGTTTAAACAGCAATAACAAACGAGATATCAAATGTCATCTTAGAGGTAGAAACTACCCCCTCCATGAAACATTTCATTGTTAAAGAGCTCTATACTATGAACTGTCACCAAAATCTGGGAAGCGTCAAAAGCAGGAGCACTGAAAGCCCCATTTACCAAGGCTACTTCAATGTCCTAATTTCACAAGTTGGGTTACTAGTTCAGTGAACCCAATAATCACATATTCCATGTAATATTCCTCATTCGAAATGAATAGAAGATCTTATGCCAGTAGCCTATTTCCCAAAGGACAGAGAAAAATAAAGCTCTGGGAGAAAACTAGAGGCGCTTTAAAGGAATGAGAGACTCTAGGCTATCTAGGGATATCAAAGACTATCACTTGTTCTCTTGTGAAAAGCTAAATGTGCAACAAATAGAGTTCAGAGAGGTTCATGAAGACAGAATCCTTGGTCAGACAGAGAATCTGTTTTCAGCTTAGGAGACAGTAAGCACAAAAATAATAGATACGGGGCAAGGAAACAGGACAGATGAAAAAAACAGGCTTAAAAGGGAAAAGAGAAAGAAGAGAAAGGAAACATGAATCTAGAAATGGGATGATAAGAGCAACAAACTGGTTAAGAAACCAGTAATTCATTTAACATGCTAAACTAAATAAATAGCAGGCAAAGGGAAAATTAGAGAAAATTTGTAATAATCGCCATGTTACATAACTAAATTATGTCTTTTTTTCTACTTTTCTTTTTCAGCAGCTATACAGAAAAGATTAAAAACCAAGATTCTGTGGAAGAAGCAACGAGAGACTATCATCTCAATTATAGTGTAAAGAAGGAACAGAAAAAAAGATTCACAACATAAAGCTATTTTAAACTAATATGAAATAAGACAATTAATTATATTAACTGCATTTCAACCTATCACTAACTTCCAAAAAAATGTCTAGCACAAGCTCAGGTTCATGCAAAGAAAATACGTTTATGAAAATTCTCTTAAAACAAGGAACTATAAAGTCTATTCCAATGTTATTTACAATACCCTGCGTGCGCATTAAAAGACTCACCACCTCACTTTAATATTTGGAGTAAGGTTACTCAGAATAATTAGTTTCACTCTGAGCCCCAGCACAGCTCCTCATCTGTCTATGTACGGTTTAGGTGATACCCCACTCCTCCCATCTCTTTGTCTTATCTTATCTTGAATAGAAACAGTTTCTCCAAGTGACACTAGAGGAAACACATGCAATCTTGAAAACCTGGGGAGCGGAGTTTATCACACAGCACAGATCGACACGTCAACACCAGTTTGGAGATGAAGGCACTCAAGACAGTATCCTTTCTCACTAGACTGAATGGGTCAGTTTCTCCAAGGGTATCCATGTATTCTGCAAAGAGTCACCCTTCCACCCACACTATCTGCATTCCTGCTGCCAAAAAAGCCTCTCCTCTGTTCTTCACAAAATGCATTTCTACTCACTGGTTCAAAAATTAAGCAAATCTCTCCTGGAAATCTTCCACCAAGATTTAGGTGCTCCTTCCTCTGCACCTGCTTTTAACTGTGTAAAACATGAGTATCTCTCTACTTTGGTACTTGTTGTTAAATTTTAACCTCTCCTAGAGTTTACGGAGATTCTGTCCTGTTCACCCATATACTGTGAGCACTTAATATGGTATATCATATAAAGGGAATTATTAAATATTTGTTCACTAAACAGATGAATAATGAATTCCCTCTTCAAGTCAAATGGTCATATGACGCTGCATGTGAGCTTAGAACGTGTACAAACAATATAATCTTAGCTGCTAAGGTTAAAGTTTAGGGGAAGGAGATATGTACCATCACTGATTCAGCTCTACAGAATTTCAAATCCAGCACATACCTTCCCTTGTCTCTGCAAAGACCAAGAGATTCACAATATGCTTTCAGCAGAATAACATCACGTATTTAAAGTCTATTTTATTTTTTTTAAGATTTTATTTATTCATGAGAAACAGAGAGAGAGAGGGAGAGAGAGAGAGAGAGGCAGAGACACAGGCAGAGGGAGACGCAGGCTCCATGCAGGGAGCCTGACATGGGGCTCAATCTGGGGTCTCCAGGATCACGCCCTGCGCTGAAGGCTGCGCTAAACCACTAAACCACCTGGGCTGCCCAAAGTATCCTATTTTAACTATGATTTTTGCCATTACCCAAAAATGTTATTGAACACAACATGCTGTTCCTAAAGTAAAACTGACACCTTACAATAAAGTATCACAAATGAAAGACAACTTTGTGAATTAAAACATGTAAATATAGTACTGTTATAAATATGTATGTTTTTAAAGGTATTTAAGGGAACCTGGCTGGCTCAGTCTGTTCAGTGTGTGACTCTTTATCTCAAGGATGTAAGTTTGAGCCCCACATTGGGTATAGAGATTACTTAAAAATAAAATCTTTTAAAAAAAGGCGTTTTTAAATAAGAATTTAAATAACAAACAAAGTTAGGGACACCGGGGTGGCTCAGTTGGTTAAGGGTCCAGCTCTTGATCTCAGCTCAGGTCCTGACCTCAGGGTTATGAGTGCAAGCCCCATGTTGGGCTCCAGACTTGGGCATGGAACCTACTTAAACAAAAACAAAACAAAGTTAAATGGCCTCACTTTTAAAGCATTCCCCCTCCTCCAGAAAATAAGAAAAATGAAGGCAGAAATTTAATTTTTTTTAATAGTTGAGCAAACTGAGTTTACTTGAATGAGGGAGAATTCTCATCACAGAGAATTGTGGAGCTTCTCAGAGAGTACTAGAACCTATTTCAGAATTTTGGTTTGGCTGGGTCATTATTTTAAAGATTTTACTTATTTATTTGAGAGAAATGGTAAGACAGCACAGGTGGAGAGGAGTGGGAGAAGCAAGTTCCCATTGAACAGGGAGCAATGCGGGACTCCATCCCAGGACCCTGAGCCAAAGGCAGACGCTCAACTGACTGAGCTACCCAAATTACCCTGCTTGGGTAATTTAAAAGAACATCTAAAGATGCATGGGTTCACTGTGGATTAGATACTATAAATAGGTGGGTGCCTCAAAGATATTTAATTTTTTAAAGCTATTCCTATTAGTTATTTTCACCAAATTTAAGACACATAAAATTAAATACCACAAGGGGTACCTGGGTGGCTCACTCGGTTGGGTGGCCTACTCTTAATTTTGGCAAAGGTCATGATCTCAGGGCCATGAGACTGAGCCCCACGCTGGGTTCCCTGCTGGAGCATGGAGCCTGCTTAAGATTCTCTCTCTCTGGGCAGCCCGGTGGCTCAGCAGTTTGGCACTGCCTTCAGTCCAGGGCGTGACCTGGAGACTCGGGATCGAGTCCCACATCGGGCTCCCTCTGCCTGTGTCTCTGCCTCCCTCTCTCTGTGTCTCTCATGAATAAATAAATTAAAAAAAAAAAAGATTCTCTCTCTCCTTCTATCCCTCCCCTCCTATCTAGTGCCCATCCCCTGTTCACAAGTACTCTCTCTAAAAATAAAAAAATTGAATATCATAAAAATAATTAAACAAAAACTGTTCGATATCTGCATAACTCTAGAGAAATAAAAAAATTCAGAAAATATACTACACTGTACAATAATTACATGGTGCCTTAAACCTTGACCATAATAGGAAAATTATAATCAAAACAGACATAGGAAATCACTAACAAAAGTGAAATTCAGGGGTGCCTGGGTGGCCCAGTCCAACTCTTGGCTTCAGCTCTGTTGTGATCTCGTCATTGTGGGATTGAGCCCCCATGAGGGCTCTGTGCAGAGCGCAGAGTCTGCTTCAGATTCTCTCTCCTCCTGCCCCTCCCCGACTCATGCAAGCATGTTCACGCTCTCTAAAGTAAATAAATAAAATCTTTTTTTTTTTTTTTTACAAAAGTGAAATTTATGTCAGAGGAACTATTTAGTCGGGTTATTTTATGATCATTTCCTTTTCATACCATATTCCTATTTGTTTCAGTTTGCTTATCCAACAGATCATGCCACTAACTAACTAAATTCCACTGATACATGTATAAAATACTTAAATAAATTTAAAAAGCTACACTATTGGGGCACCTGGGTAGCTCTGTCAGTTGGGTGTCTGCCTTCAGCTCAGGTAATCATGATCTCAGCGTCCTGGGATCAAGCCCCACACTGGGCTCTCTGCTCAGCAGGGAATCTGCTTCTCCCTCTCCCTCTGCTGCTCCCCCTGCTTAAGCTCACTCTCTCTCTAATTAATTAATTAAAAAGCTACACTCTTAATATATGAATTCTAATTAATTTATTACTTGCCGATTTTCCAAACCTACTTTAAAATTTATTCTTATACATCTATTTATAAATCAGGATATAAAAGGGTGTCATGGTTGATATTTTATTATACAAACTGTGTTTTCTCAAGCTTGGGAAGGTTTCCCAAGGTCTTGTATCTTAAAACATCTGATTCTAGAAACTGAAAAGCAAGGAATGGTCTTTTCTCCTGAATTACAACTCAATTCAAATGTAAACTAAACTAACTAAAATGAGTTAGGGAAAGAGAACTCCATGCATCTTCATACAAAATCACAAATTCAACTTTTTTTACTCTTTTAAATACAATGTCTGTTTCAAACAGCCAGCCATATCTCTGCAAAGAACTATACCAGAAAACCACATTTCATCCATCTTTATCATTAAATTCTACCATCTCACCCTAAGAAAAATAGTATTTTACATAATTAAAACAAGATACTTTTTCATCTACCACAGTGACAAAAATTAAAAATCTTTAATGTCAAGTTGTTCTACAGTAAATCTTCTGAACCAGCACTCAGTTTCTACCAAGGATATTTCTTGTACTTTTGTGAATAAAGGAAAAAATGCAAACAACCTAAATGCCTTTCAATACAGAAGATGGTTTAATAAATTATGTTATATCTGAATTACAGAAAGTCATGCAGCAATTAAAAACACTAAAATGAGGAGGACCTGGCTGATTCAGTTGGTAGAGCATGCATTTCCTAAACTCAGGGTCATGAGTTAAAGTCCCATAACTGGACACAAAGCTTATTTAAAGAAAAAAATAATAAAATAAAAAACAGTAAAGTGAATCTTCACCTTGCAATATGGACACCTAGGGACTGGTGTTATCTGAAAAAATTAAGCTGTACAACATCTGTAGAGTACAAGATCTTTAATGTCAAAAAAACACATACAAAACTACATTATTTGGGGGAGCCTGGGTGGTTCAGTTGGTTAATCAACTCTAAATCTCAGCCCAGGTCTTGATCTTAGGGTCATGAGTTCAAGCCCCATATTGGGCTCCATGCTCAACTTAAAACAAAACCCACTACATTAATTCTACAAGCCAAAAAATGCAATACTAAAAGATACAGAAGTATACACATCCAAATGATAACAATGTTTAGAAGTATACACAACCAAAATGATAACCCACAACCAGGTGGTGGTCTAGGGTTAAGTCAACTATATCTGTATTGCATTGTTTTGATTTGTTGTTAGCAAAAGAATGCACTTCTTATGAGTCATTAATTTAAATGAAGACAATGTAAAAAACAGTTTTCAAAAAAATTTATGGGGGTTGACAAAGCATATGAAGAACTAAGTTAAAAAACTTCCCTAATAACAATCCAAAAGACCAGACTTTTCTTTCTAGTAGTAAAAAAAAGAAAAATGACTACTATAACTTTAACTTTCCAGCCATGCTTCAAAACAAATTCCAGATAAAATTAATTAGGAAAAAGGAGAAAAAACCTTGAAGAAAGTAAAGCATAATATTTATCTGATTTGGCAATAACAATTAATAAAGATTTTAAAAACATGGGACACCTGGGTGGCTCAATGGTTGAGCCTTTAGCTCAGGGTGTGATCCCCGAGTCCCAGGATCGAGTCCCACACCGGGCTCCCCTCAGGGAGCCTGCTTCTCCCTCTGTCTATGTCTTTACCTCTCTCTCTGTCTTTCTCATGAATAAATAAAAAAAATCTTTTAAAAAAAAAGTTTTTAAAAACAAAAGATATATAAAAATATTAATACTGGGGATCCCTGGGTGGCTCAGTGGTTTGGTGCCTGCCTTCAACCCAGGGCCTGATCCTGGAGACCTGGGATCGAGTCCCACATCAGGCTTCCTACATGGAGCCTGCTTCTTCCTCTACCTGTGTTTCTGCCTTTCTCTGTGTGTCTCTCATGAATAAATAAAATCTTAAAAGTATATATACATATTAATACTATTTGTGGCATCATAAATGATTTTTCTTTTTTCCTTACATAGTTCTATTTTTCAAACTTTTCAAAGGATAGCTACTGGTTTTATATCAAAAAAAAATAATCTTGGGCAGCCCGGGTGGCTCAGCGGTTTGGCGCCGCCTTCAGCCCAGGGCTTGATCCTGGAGACCCGGGATCGAGTCTCATGTCAGGCTCCCTGCATGGAGCCTGCTTCTCCCTCTGCCTGTGTCTCTGCCTCTCTCTCGCTCGCTCCGTGTCTCTCATGAATAAATAAATAAAATCTTAAATAAATAAATAAATAAATAAATAAATAAATATAATTAAAATAAAATAAAATAAATAAATAAATAAAATAAATAAAATAAAATAAAATAAAATAAAATAAAATAAAATAAAATAAATAAAATAAAATAAAAACTTTCAGGGACACCTGAAAGTTACTTAAGCGTCTAACTCCTGATTTCAGTTCAGATCATGATCTCAAGGTCCTGAGATGGAGCCTGTACTAGGTAGGGCATCTGCTTGACAGTCTCTCCCTGCGCCCCTCCCTCCACTCATGAGTGCATGTGCACTTCCCCCCTTCTAATGAATAAATAAATAAATAAATCTTTAAAATCACTTTCATCCAAAAATATAATAAATTCTATGAAAACTCAAACTGGTGGTCTATGTGTGTAGGTGTATACAACAACTATAATAGCCTTTCTTACACAGTCAGACTTGTTCAACCCCGAGGCCAGAAAAAACAGTACACAAAACCTCAACATAGAGATTGAAAAAGGAGAATGTGCACAAAGTACTAACTTTAGCTTTCTAAATTTCCAAGAGGACTGATCTAACACTGATATACGAAGACATACAGATTAAATTTTTTTTTCCCATGTAGAAATCTCATGCCTGCCAATGCATTCAACTGTATCTTCCCAAATTATGAAAGAAAAGATCCTTAACAGTTGCAGCTACAGTTTCCTCTAACTTAAAAAAGCCTTTCTCACCATTATTAGAGGTTTATTGTTTTTAGCAATATTCTAGCTGCCTGGGCTCATTAGCCCATAACTATCCCAATCTCACCACCTCTAAATAATTTTATGTAAATGAGGTGACCTAGAATTTATATTTGGAGAAAACAATTTTCCAAAGAAGTAGACTATATATTCACGGTTCAAATTCACGACGAAGTTATTCCCCAAATTGACATTAACTGGGTATCTATTAAAACAGGGCAAATATTATGCCTTGAACACACAAGAATAAAACGAGAGTGTTTACAAGTAACTGAAGGAGAAAGACAAGTAAACTATATGGTACAGTAACACTTAAAGTGCTAAAATAGAGCATTCAATAGGCATGGGGACTAATGGACATGGGGCAGTGAAGAACAAGGCCCAGGCCAAAGGAGATCTATTTCAATAGAGTATTAAAAGATGAGTAGAATGAAAAATGGTGATAGGCCATGCATTCCAGGAAAACAAAACAAAGCACCAATGTGCTCTACATATCAGAATTCAAACTACCATGTATATACTACTAATTACTGCTACTAGAAATGCTTTAGTCAGAGTCCTGGGTGGCTCAGTCGGTTAAGTGGCTGCCTTCAGCTCAGGTCATGATCTCAGGGTCCTGGAGTCAGGGTTCCCTGCTCAGCAGGGAACCTGCTTCTCCCACTGCATTGCTGCTCCCCCTGCTTGTAAGCTCTCTCTCTTCTCAAATAAATAAGATCTTTAAAAAGAAATGCATTAGTCAACTCCTTTAAAAAGCCACTTTTTTACCCTTATAAGGGTAGCACTATAAATTTCTGACTTAGGCCATACTTCCTTGAACATAGATATTACTAAACTTTGACTAGACATCAAAATTGTTAACCAATAACAAAATAACATTAAAAAAATAACAACCAGGGACCCCTGGCTGGCTCAGTCCATACTGCATGCAACTCTTGATCTCAGGGTCTAGGATTCGAGCCCCACGTTGAGGGTAGAGATTACTTAAAAAAAATAATAACAAAAATAATAATAAATAATATAACCCTTAGGGGTGCCTGGCTGGCTCAGTTGGTAGAACATGTGACTCTTGATCTCGGACTAGTGAGTTCGAGCCCCATGGTGGTTGTAGAGATTATAAGTAATCTTATAAACATATATTTTTATATAAACATATATTTTTTAAAAATAACATAACCCTTGAAAAAAATAACAACCAAAGCTCAAGCTTTGAACAGCCCAACTGGAAAAGAAGGAGATCCTTTTACAGGTCATATACACCTCCTAACCTGTATTTGGCAATCTGCTCCCAGACTGTCAACAGATAAGCAGCACAACTCTCAAGGCAGGAGACTGATCTTTGGCAAAACCAGGCATCGATCTGAGGTGCTGCTATCCCCATACACTGCCCTCATATGAGCCAAGGTAGATCTGGAACTTAAGAAGGTATATTTCCAATCTGGATAGCTGCCAAAGTGTCTCATTCAAAGTATCCAGGGACAAGGGCCAACCCAACAGCCCATGCCAGAAGCCAAGGCAGTAGTACCTTTTGTATGTATTCCCAACACAGAGGTGACCTGCATACATTCTTCTACACCTCCTAATAGCCACAGAAGAATTTGCTCAGCCCAGTTACTATTTGGACTATAAACTTACCAGTGGAAACCCAGCAACTGCAAATTCCAATCCTAGGAGGATATTATTTACTGGAGAGAATACACTGGTCTATTGGGACATAACTAAGTAATGTAAAAACAGCACCTTCTTTACAACATAGAAATGATAATATCAAAGTATAATCTTGCATACATTACAATAAAATAATCCCCCACCTAAACTGCCCAAGTTTTTAAGCACCAGTTCACAAAAGTCAGGGAAAGGAGAGGGAATCAAAAGCTAAAGGGAAAACTCCATTTCCTTGATTTTCCTCACTAAAGAAAAATCTCTAAGAAATACACCATAACATTCTATTACTTAAGAAACCATTTTTTAAAAGATAAAAGACAAGGTGCCTGTGTTGCTCAGTTGGTTAAGTGTTCAGCTCTTGATTTCAGCTCAGGTTACACTCTCAGGGTTGTGGGATGGAGCCCTGCATCCCCACATTTGGTTGGGCATGGAGCCTGCTTGAGATTCTCTCCCTCTCCCCATCTCTCTTTCTCTCCCTCTCTAAGATAAAATAAAAAATAAAAGGTAGAAGACAGTTGTTACATGAAAATAAAAACGTTGCTTTAGTATGTTTCATTAAAAATCCAAACAATCACATAAAACACTAAATACTATAATGATTCTCTAATAATGGCAAAAAAGATCCAATAGAATATAAGAGGATATCAGCAGTTTACTTGTAGAAAGACACATGGATATATAAAATGAGCATATCAAAAATAAAAGATAAGTTTATTCAAACTATTGGATTACAGGAGGAAAAGCTATAAATTCTTTAAATTTGTATAGGGCTATAATTAATGTAAACTCAATCCTACTTGGTGCAAAAATATTGAAATGTTTTTAAATAATATACTTAGAAAAGTAAATGTAAAATTCATAACCATTTTATTATATAAAAATTAAAAAACAAAAAATATTTACAATATGTGATACAGATGACCTCACGAAAGCATACTTGGTCTGGACTATAAATGGACATTTATCTACATAAATCACCAAGCAGTTATTAAATGGGGCTACAGCAAAATGTTATGGCAGCATCTAAGAATAATTACTTTTCTTTATACAGAAGCAATAGTCACAGAACCCAAAAATCATAAATTACTGGTATAGAAATGAGATTTCCAGAATCACCTTACAGAAATGAAAATTTATTGAATTTTTAAGGACTTCCAATAAAGGGGAGAGAGTTATTTTATTTTTGTTTGTGTTAAAAATATATATGTGTACATATAGGCACATTAAAATATCATCCACCAAAATGCAAACAATAGTGATTATCTATACATGGTAGAAATATCAAGGTTCTTATTCACATCATTTTGGTTACGTGGATTTCCATAATGAACAAACAGTAAGTTAATTGTGTAAAGGCTTAAAACAGGATTGATTAGACTGCAAAGGTATTGTATAAAACTAGATTCAACAAAATTAACTTCTACTTTCAAATTTTGTAATGAGTAACAAGTATGTCATTTTAGTAATTTTCAATTCTTAAGTCTCCACCATAGAATGTGAACTCCTCCATGAGATATTGAACATTCAATAATTAACTGTATAAAAATTGAATTTTTAAAACATTTTGATCACCAAGAGTTTCCTCAGTATTTGGTAAAAATTTTATTTACACAGATTTAATATAAAAAAAGAGACACTGAGCTGCACACTGGAGTCATCTGAAGACCTCTGAAGATGTACCAACATCCAGATCTCACCCTACAAGATCTCAGATTTAATGGGTCTAGGCTGGCCCAGATACCAGGATTTTTTTTAAAAGGTTTGTTTATTTGAGAGAAAGAAAATGCACGGGGGGTGGAGAAGGCAAGAATCGCAGGTAGACTCTCCACCTAGCGAGGAGCCAGATGCAGGGCTCAATTCCATTACCCTGAGACCATGACCTGAGCCAAAATCAAAAGTCAGGTGCTCAACTGACTGAGCCACCCAGATGTCCTCAGACACCAGGATTTTTAAAACAACCCAAAAATTTACTCCTTCACTTCCAACAGTAATAAATGTAAATCAAATCACTTTTATGTTGATATAATACTATTTGGAAAGTCATCCCAAATTCTCATTTACACTACAGAGAGGAATAAGAGAAATACTTCATATTGTCTTACACAATTGGGGGAATTTTTAATGTTCAGGTTATAACTTTGATTAGTGAATTTCTTCTCTTAAATTTTATTTACACAGAAATACATTCAGCATCTGATATCCAAATATAAATACAGCAGCTCTGAGGAGGAATAAGTACAAACAAATATATCCTCAGTTAAAACATACATTCAGGGACACCTGGGAGGCTCAATCAGTTAAGTGTCTACCTTCAGTTCAGGTTATGATCCCAGTGGAATCAAGCCCCACATTGGGCTTCCTGCTTAGTAGGGAGCCAACTCCTCCCTCTCGTTTGTGCTCTCTCTTGCTCTCTCACCATCTCTTTCTCCCTCTCTCTCAAATAAGTAAAATCTTTTAAGAAAAAAAAATTTTTTTAAATAAAACATTCATTTCTCTACTTTTTGTTCATTAATCAACTTCTTGGAGATACGTACACACTTTATCAGAGGCCAGTAAAAGGGGCCTTTGCAGAATTCTTTCACAAAGAAAACTACTATAAGATTGTGGGACAACTGGGTGGCTCAGCAGGGGAGCATGTGCCTTCTGCTCAGGGCATGATCCTGGTCCCGGGATCGAGTCCCACATTGGGCTCCAGTCCCACACCGGGCTCCCTGCGAGAAGCCTGCTTCTGCCTCTGCCTATGTCTCTGCTTCTCTCTTTTGTGCCTCTTATGAATAAATAAACAAATAAAATCTTAAAAGAAAAGGGGGGAGGGGAGCAGCCCAGGTGGCTCAGCGGTTTAGCGCCACCTTCAGCCGGGGGTATGATCCTGGAGACCCGGGATCGAGTCCCATGTTGGGCTCCCTGCATGGAGCCTGCTTCTCCCTCTGCTTCTGTCTCTGCCTCTCTCTCTCTCTCTCTCTGTCTGTCTCTCATGAATAAATAAAATCTTAAAAAAAAAAAAAAAAAGAGGGGATCCCTGGGTGGCACAGCGGTTTAGTGCCTGCCTTTGGCCCAGGGCGCGATCCTGGAGACCCAGGATCGAATCCCACATCGGGCTCCCGGTGCATGGAGCCTGCTTCTCCCTCTGCCTATGTCTCTGCCTCTCTCTCTCTGTGTGTGACTATCATGAATAAATAAAAATATTAAAAAAAAAAAAAAAGAAACATTGCTAACTTATGTATGTGCCTTACAGTTCACATTTTTATATATTTTTGGGCAAAGCCATCTTCAACACCATCCTTGTTAACAAATCTAAGATTTTTCAATTATATTATTATCCATCAAGGTTCAGCTAAAATTTCGATATGACATCAAAAAAACTCAAGAAAGACAAATCAATTAAAAGATACCTAACTTTCAAAAACAGAGATCTAACTTTCAATTAGACAAGTAATAGTCATTGGTTGGAAAATGTGTATAAAACTAAAGGCATGTCGGGTGATTTAGAAGTTCAAATACTAAATAGAAGACAACAAATACTTAATTTTATACTAAAACAGTATGAGAAAATTATTTCTGGCCATGTTTTTAAATAAATATCTCTTTATAGACTCTCATTATGTATCCTTATGGCAATCTCTCTATGATATCACTTTTTAAAATTATTAAAGTATTGTAGGTATACAATATTATATTAGTTTCAGATGTACCACATAGTCATTCAACATTTATATACATTACAAAGTCATTACCATAGTAAATCTAGCCACCATCTGTCACCAGACACATTACATATATATTAACTACATTCCTTGCGCTGTACATATTATATCTCCATGTCTAATTTATTTTTGTTTGTTTTGGGCTTTGGGGTATTTTTTATTTTAATTCCAGTATAGTTAACTCTGTTACATTAGTTTCAGGTAAACAATACAGTAATTCAGTAATTCTATATATAACACAGTGCTCATCAAGATAAATGTAATCTTAATCCCCTTCACCTATTTCACCCATTCCTGCACTCACTTCCCCTCTGGGTAACCTTCTGGGTAAAAGTTTGTACTCCCTCTTATAAAATAAAGAAAAATTATTGTATTAAATTCATCCAAAATAGACCAGATTATTGGCATCTCAATATTCTAAAACTACCATATAAAAAGTTATTTATGCATTTTGCAACAGATACAACCTTAAAAATCCTAACAGTAAAATGAGCGAAGAGGCAAAATATTATTTCTGTAGTAAATTAGAAAACTAAAGTAGGGATCCCTGGGTGGCTCAGCGGTTTGGTACCTGCCTTCGGCCCAGAGCGTGAGCCTGGAGTTCTGGGATAGAATCCCACATCGGGCTCCTTGTGTGGAGCCTGCCTCTCCCTCTGCCTCTGTCTCTCTTTCTCTCTCTCTGTGTCTCTCATGAATAAATAAAGTCTTTAAAAAAAAAAAAAAACTAAAGTAAATGGGCACCTGGGTGGCTCAGTTGGTTGAGTGTATGCCTTTAGCTCAGGTCATGATATCAAGGTCCTGGGGTCATGCCCCACACTGGACTCTCTGCTCAGTGGGGAGTATTCTTTTCCCTCTCCCTCTAACACCCCCCTCCCGCTCACACTGCTTGTGTGTGTGCTCTAATAGTTTTTTAAAAATTAAATTCATTAAAAAATGAAATGCCATTAATCTCAGTAGAATCTATGAATTATTATTTTTAAAAAGAACTATACACTATTCATAACTATTATAGTTTCAATTTTACATCAGTATAAATTTTTGGTTATTTCACTAATTTTTTTTTGTATTTTCTATTTAGAATTTAAAAGATTCAGTGTCTCATTTGAAGACAGTCCTACAACACTCGAGAATAAATTGAGGATGACTCAATAAAACTACTACACCCAAAACAAATAACAAGGACAGTCCAAATTGATATGGTTCCTATGGGAAGGGATACAAGAGCTTTTTATCTTTTATTTTAAATTATTCTGATGCCATTAATGAGTATAAAAGACAAAACAGCAAATTCAGAGAAGATAGGTGAGCCTAGAATCTTATCCAATATCTATATACATATTTGCAAAACATTTTTTAAGATTTATTTATTTATTTTAGAGAGTGTGTGTGTGCACAGAGAGTGTGTGTGTGTGCACAAGTGTGTGCACAAGAGGCACAGGGAGAGAGAGAAAGAGGAAGCCGACTCTCTGCTGAGGGGGAAGCTGGACTGGCATGATCCCAGGATCCCGAGATTGACCTGAGATGAAATCAAGAGTTGGAGGCTTACCCAATTGAGCCCCTGAGGCATTCAAAACATTTTTGCACTCTTTTAATATATGCTAAGCTTTCCAGAAATGTAATATCTCACTAATTAAAAGAACAGTGTCTATTAGACACCATTAGAACCTTACCAAAAGGTGTTCATTATCTTGGGAAAAAATCATACTACAGAGCAAAGCTGATGATGGTATTTGACTCACCCATTTAATATATGTACCTAATATGCAGTCTAATATGCAGCAGGTGCATTCATGACTATTCTACACATGGGTATTAACATCTGATTACTTTATTCTACCCTACAGTACAGTAGAAACTAAGTCTTCACATACTGAAATACTTGTGTGAATGTTTGAGTTGTAAACTTCAGGAATTTTTTTTTTCATTAAATATCATGGTTACTGGAAAGACTGACTAACCTTGGTTTTCAAGCTTGGGTTTTTGACAAGTTTGAAGTTTTGTTTGTTTTTTGAGTAAAGCCTGTCGCACTTCAAGGAAAGCAACTGCCAATATCTATTAACAATAATAAAATTCAAGCGAAAAGCAGAATCTGGGAAATCTCGTATCTGCCACCTTGAGCATGATAGCTTACACTGTTTAAATAGTTAAGACTTTTCTGATGAAATCAAAACATGATTTTTTTCATATTACAGAAATTTGGAAGATCTACATAATTCAGCAAAACAGTGTGTTTCAAATGACCAATACATTATGTTATAAAATCATGAATGGATAAAACATTCATTCAGAGCACAAAAGACACCAACAGATTTTAATATGAGTACAAAAGTTCCCTAGTATGGTTTAACATTCCACCTTGGAACTTTAAGAAATTACCACCTGCCGAGTCTTGATGAAGGACCAAAGAAGGATATACACAATTATCTAAAAGGGATACATTACTACTTCCTTTCCCAAGGATATATCTATGTAAGGTCAGATTTCTTTTTTTTTTTTAATTTTTTTTTAAATTTATTTATGATAATCATAGAGAGAGAGAGAGAGAGAGAGAGAGGCAGAGACACAGGCAGAGGGAGAAGCAGGCTCCATGCACCGGGAGCCTGATGTGGGATTCGATCCCGGGTCTCCAGGATCGCGCCCTGGGCCAAACGCAGGCGCCAAACCGCTGTGCCACCCAGGGATCCCGGTCAGATTTCTTTATATACAGTTCAACCAAAAACAACGTAATGCAGAAAAATTGAATCCAATTATCTTCTATTAAGTTAGACATTATAGAGATTTATAAAAAATACACAACAGTGTCACTTTTTACCACAGATCTTTGTTTTGGAAAATAGTTATTTTTCATTTCATTAATTTTTAAATAATCTCTACATTCAACTTGGGGCTTAAACTCACAATCCCAAGATCAAAAGTCAGATGTTCTACCAACCAAGCCAGCCAGGCACCCCCAAAATAGTTATTTTTCATAAAATGTCATTTTCTGTTAGCATACATTTTTATTTATTTTTAAATGGATTAAATAAGTTTTTATTTCTAAATTTTAATTTCTAACACAGTAAATATTGATAGATAAAACCAGAGAGATAAACAAAATCTTTACAGAGTCCTCAATAATTATGAGTACAAAAGAAACTCAAAATCTAAGATCCATTAATCTACATAAAATCTTACCAAATCTAAAAAAAAAAAATCTTGCCAAATCTTTTGCTAGACAGCTCACATTCTCTAGTCATTAAAATCAATCTAGTGACAGTAAGGGGACAACTAAAAACGATACACATATATTACATAACTTGTGATGAATATAACACAGGCATAATTCCAAACAGTAAATATGGGAAAAATATTTTGAAAGATTTAATTCGAACAGGTAAGACTGACTAAAGGAAAGTGAATTCCAGACAAAGGCCTGTTTGAATACAAGTGGAAGATGGGAGAACAAAGATGTATTTATGGTATTAATAATAGGTCAATGGGGCTACAGCATGGCACAGTAGCAAAATTGTGACAAGTGCTGCGATGGAAAAGTGAGCCCAGAGCATAGGCCACGAAGGGTTTCAATCCCACAGTACAAGTTTAGACTCTGAAATGTATTAATAGAGAGCTAACAGAGATTCTTATTCAGACTAATGACAATCAGACTTCTACTCTGAAACACAACCCTAATGGCAATGCATAAGACAGACTGTGCATGAGGAAAAGCCAAACACAAGGAGACGTATATGGAAGAAAGAGTAATGAAGCCTGCACCCAGTCAGAGGGAGCGGAAAGTGAAGGATGACCTTCTTTTTTTTTTTTTTTTTTTAAGATTTTATTTATTTATTCATGAGAGACACAGAGAGAGGTAGAGACACAGACAGAGGGGAAAGCAGGCTCCATGCAGGAAGCCCAATGCGGAGCTCGATCCCGGGACTCCAGGATCATACCCTGGGCCAAAGGGAGGCGACCAACCACTGAGCCACCCAGGCATCCTGTGAAGAGATGACCTTTTAGAGGCAGACCGGGGCTTGGCAAATGAAAGAAAATGACAGGAGGGAAAAAGTGAATAAAAGATCTGAACCTGAATAACCAGGGAAATGGGACTATTATATGGGAAACAGAAGAAGACCCAAGTTTCTCAAAGGAGGTGGATTTGATGGGAATTGTGGTATTTTAAGATGTCTGTAGAGTATCAGTGTAGAAACTGGTCAAGATAATACTGAATGAAAAAAAAAAGAATACTGAATGAAGGAAATTTTCACTAAAAGAATTAGAACGATAATTATCAAAAATAAGAACAGAGTAGAGCGAAGTGCCAAGAAAAGGAGTTTATGAGACATGAACAGTAAAGGAATGGGGAGAGAGAATTGAGCAGTAAAAATAAAATAAGAAAATTCAGAGACCTGACAGAGTGCATGACCATAAAAGCTAAGAGAAAAGAATTCAAGGAGGATTAGTTGGTGAATAGCTGAAGAGCCTGGAAAAGAATAACGATCTAAATGAGGCCACTGGATCTATTAATTACGAGGTTACAGAATAGTCTCTGTTGAGTGCTTACGGCAGAACACAGATTAAAATGAATCCGGGTTCATGGCCTCATTAGCATGGTATTAGGTACAGGAAATAAATATTTTACCCAGAGGTACATGAAAGTATGTTTTCCAAACAACAGTGTCTGCTTTTCAACCATAACAATTTTTTAATAAAACTATATCTCTAAATTTAACTGTTATTTTCAAATAACTTATTTCAGAGTCACATAAAACACTGATTTTAGCATTAAAATAGAATACTATCATTTACCTAATAAATTTTATGACACAAAAAGAATTTACAAAAATATATTTATATACACAATTGTGCTACATATTGAACCTCATTCTACTGCATAAAAGAACATTATTCTTAGTGTAGATGAGCCTACTATAGGACATTTGAGTGCAAGTCCAACAAACAGCATTATTAAAGAAAAACCCCTATTATCTAATCCCTTTTTCTTAGTAATATCAAGCAGAATATGAGATCAAGCTTAATTAAGACATATTTATATGAAATGTGTATTTAGCCAGACCTATGTTTATACAACAGTATTATGTGAAATATCCATATCTGTTAGCATAATCTAGAAAACAATCACTGTTCAACAAAAGACTGAACACTGTTCTATGAAATTACAATTTAATTCTTTATTTAATTTACAAGAAACTTTACAGGAATACATTTGTTTAAAGCAAATTCATGAAGTATGTCATTAAAACATGTAGTTAAAGGGCTTAAAAACTTAGACTCTGTAGGTCCAGAAGGTCTCCCCTCTCTCATCAGCTGGCAGGGGAGCACTCTGTAGAACAGGAATCTGAGGGCAAGAACAAACTAATATAAACCTCCTCAATTTGCCATTGAATATATGAAAACTAGTTCTATGCTAAACATTCATCTATTTTTCCCCATCATCTCAATGGCCAACACAAGCTGTAGTTTTGTTTGAAACCTCAAACAAAAGGATTAAAGATACATAAAATCATCTGCTCTCATCTTCAATGATGGACAGGAAGATCAGAGAAGCTAATATGTTCCTCTTGAAACACACACATGAATACGCTTTGTTCTTCCCCAAAATACCAAAAGGATAACAGACAGCAAATCATGCCCACAAACCAAAACACAGTTGTTTCATCTAATTTTAGAAAAAAAATAACAAGGGACTGGAGAAAAGTTCTCTCTGGAATAACTCAATCCTCAAATCAGGGAAATTCAAAGAGCACAACATGGAAAAACCAACAGCCTCAATTCTCCCCTTTAGGATACTAATTCTATCAGCACCAAATCAAAACAAAGAGTATGTTTATAGAAGATCCCAAAAAAGTTTGAAATCTCTCTTTTTCAAAGAAGAAAAAAAGCCCATTTACAGGAAACATATCTAAATGTATTATTCAAGCACAGGTGCTCTGTGGTTTACCAAATCTGTTTCTTTTTTGTACCATATTTTTTGTTGTTGTTTTTGTTGTTGTTGTTTTTTAAGTAGGCTTCATGCCTGGCTCAGAGCCTGAACTCAAGACATGAGATCAAGGCCTGAGCTAAGATCAAGAGTCAACTGACTGAGCCACCCAGATGCTCCCCATACTCTTTTAAAGTCAAGCTTAGGAACATATTTGTTTTAAAAAAAAAAAAAAAAAAAAAAGAGGCCAAATTACATCATTTACGTCCAGAAGAATCCTTTATTTATATTTTAAAGTCTCATAGCCAGGTGTTTGTTATTTGATTAATTTGCCCAGCCCTAGGCTATATGGTTGGTTCTTCCCTTTCTGGAAGCTGTGAATAAGACCCAGTCTTGCTGTACTTGAGACAAGCAGTCTCAAGTATTTTGCAGATGGATCACAAGATTTTGCTTAATCTGAGCAAAATCCTGTACTTCTTTCTCCCTAGAACCTTCAACAGTAGAAAGAAAATACAAAGTATAATCTAATTGTTTCTGGAGGGAATACTGTTCATATACTAGGAACCTTCATACCATCTCTTAAGAAGAGAAATCCTTTTCTTTAGAAATCTCAGGAATCTGTCCAAAATAAAACATGGATTTAAATCTGTATCCAGAATTCAGATTAACTAGGTAAAACTGGCATTAACAGAAGACAGCTGAGTAACAGCAAACTGCAATAGATTTATACAGAAATTTGATGTGTCCTTTTTTTTTTTTTTTTTTTAAAGAATTTATTTATTCGGGCAGCCCAGGTGGCTCAGCGGTTTGGCACTACCTTCAGCCCAGGGCCTGATCCTGGAGACCCAGGATCGAGTCCCACATCAGGCTCCTGCATGGAGCCTGCTTCTCCCTCTGCCTGTGTCTCTGCCTCTCTTTCTCCCTCTCTGTCATAAATAAATAAATAAATAGATAGATAGATAGATAGATAGATAGATCTATCTTAAAAAAAAAAGAATTTATTTATTCATGAGAGACACAGAGAAGATAGGCAGAAACACGGGCAGAGGGAGAAGCAGGCTCCACGCAGGGAACCTGACACGGGAATCAATCCGCGGACTCCAGGACCACACCCTGGGCCGAAGGCAGGCGCTAAACCGCTGAGCCACCCAGGGATCCCCTAATGTGTCTTTGAAAGGACTTGTGGAGGACAGCCCCAGTGGCCCAGTGGTTCAGCACCACCTTCAGCGGATCCTGGAGACCCAGATTCGAGTCCCGTGTCAGGCTCCCTGCGTGGAGCCTGCTTCTCCCTCTGCCTGTGTCTCTGCCTCTCTCTCTCTCCCCTCTCTCTCTGTCTCTCATGAATAAATAAATAAATAAAATCTTAAAAAAAAATGAAAGAACTTGCAGAGGAAGAACAATTATTTCACAAAAATCTTACCTCTCTAAACTATTACTATATTAAGCCATGTTTTCTGGTCTTTTTGCTATCAAGAGTCCAGGTGAGCAAGAGATACAAATTTCACAAGGCAAAGACCTTTTCTTGCCAATTTTTTTTAACTTAGTCATTAAAAGATCTTTTCTGATAAAAAAACATTTACTCTTTCAAACCAAAACTTATTTCAGAAACCTCATTAAGGTACAACAAATTTAATAAAAGGGTTTTATGTTAATAGACTTAGGTTATGTTTCTCATTGGGTTATATGGATCATCAAAAGTTCCTAAAGGGAGCATGGCTGGCTCAGTAGGTAGAGCACACAATTCTTGATCTCCAGGTGGTGAGTTCAAGCTCCATGTTGGGCACAGAGATCACCTAAAAAGAAAAAAAAAAAAAAAAGCTCCCAAAATAACTGTCCAATTAAATGAGAAAGTGAATGAACTATTTTTCTAAGCATGTATAAGACAAGTACTCTCTAGCATTTTTGAGATGTATCACAACTCTCAAGGTTTAAAAAAAAAAAAGATTTTATTTTATTTATTCATGAGCGACAGAGAGAGAGAGGGGAAGAGACACAGGCAGAGGGAGAAGCAGGCTCCATGCAGGGAGCTTGACATGGGAATCGATCCAGGGTCTTCAGGATCACACCCTGGGCTGCAGGCGGCACTAAACCGCTGCGCCACTGGGGCTGCCCTCTCAAGGTTATTTAAATCGCACCAAGGAAATGCTACAAATTCCCAAGGGTTCTAATCAATGCCCTATTTATTTTCCACTTGCTCCACCTAAGCCCCCACCCCTCTTGTGCTCTGTTCCTGCTCAGATCATCACCTAGGTTCCCCAGGTGGGTTGCAGCAATGTATGTCAATGAACAAGACCCAAGACGGAGGGAGGGGAGGGGAGGGAGCTTTTCTCTTCCCTCCCTGCCTGACTGCCTCAAAGTCACAGTTCCCTTGGGTGCCCTCCTCCACAGTGCCAGCTCTCAACTCTCAACTCTGGTAATCTCTGAAGAATTAAGGGCTTCTCACCACTGCTTTTCCCTGGGTGCTTCCCCCCCTCACCCCCCCCCCACCGCCACCACCACCCTTGTTTGTTCTCTAACCTCTATAGTCTGTTCTTTTGCACCATAAAGGATGAAATCTCTTTCCTGCTGGGAGCTTGCCTGATGCAGCTAACACCACCAAGTCTGGCTAATTCAAAACAGTACATTACCTAAAGAAATCCAATTTTAAAAGTTTAACAAGGTCTGAAGATCTATTCAACTATTATTTATTTTTGCTATTTGTATAATTAAGAATTAAATATTACCAGCTTACTTCCAAATGAAGCTAGTTAAAAGCTGAAAAGCTCATTACAATTAAAGTTAGGTGTGAAATTTAACACTGCCTTGTCCTCTCAAGATAAATGCCCAGAAGCCCCAAATAAGCTTAATATAAAAAATAAAAAAAAAAATCAATGAACAGATTCTGGTAACCAATATTTCACTTCCTTTACCATATACTGCCTGGTTAATCCAAACACTTTTTTTTGTTATTGTTGAAGCCTTCCTTAGGCACAGGATAAAGAAAAGTTTTAAACCAATGGTTCTCAAATTTTGGGAGGGGAAGTAAATCAACCAAAAATTCGTTAAAATGCTAATACTCAGGCCCCACCCCCACCTTCCTGAGAAATGTTTTTACCAGTTCGCAGATAACTGTGATACATACCTAAATTTCAGAACTTCTTAAAACTGGCCAACTTTAAGATTCCACCCAAATCTCCAATACTTTTCTTTATGAATGAACATTCCACATTAAACATGGCCAAAGAAACCAAAAAACAAATAAGGAAATCCCTCACAAAGTAACAATAATAATGTACCCTAACTACACACCACTGTGATACTTGTTTCACATGTATTATTATCTAATTCTGTCCTCACAGGAACCACACCAGTTAGGTAACACTGTTGCCTCCATTTTATAGATGAGAAAACTGAAGCCCAGAGAAACTAAGTAATCGGATCATGGAAGTGACTGGTAAAACCTTAGGTCTGGCTAGGTCTTAGACCTATGATCACCTGAGGTCTACCAGTCTCTCTTACGTGGAAGCTGGACAAGCAAGCTCCTGTACATAAATGCAACTCTGGAGCTTCAGACTGTCACAAAAAGGATTAAGCCTAAGGGCCAAGCAGTTAAACAAGCACTAACCCTGCCTGTCCACTCCCTCCCTACAAGTTCCCCTGACTCTCCACCCATTACTTACCAAGGCCTTCCACCTTCACAGTATGCTATCACATGCTATTAGAACATCACAAGCCTGAGTGTATATCAGCATTCCTTCTACTCTTACTACATGCTAAGTACATCTAAATCCCATCTCCACCAAGTACTGGCTGTGAGCTTGAGCAAATTTAACATCTCTATGCCTCAGTTTCCCAATCTGTAAATTGTGGGTCATAATCTCAAGTGCACCAAAGTGACGTAGAGATTAACTGAGATGATGTACATAAAGTACTTGGTTGACACACTAACACATAGCAAAAACTCAATAAACAATAGCTGCTAATCCAACATCTCAATCCTAGGTCCCATTTATTTTCTCTCAGCCTTGTTTCCTGAGACTATGACAAAAGATGGAACATACTTTTACTCATCAGGAGCAGACTAGTAACAGTGCTATACCTCAGTGGACTGAAAGCCAGGAGTAGAAAATTTTAGAGTAAATGAGTCTTTTGGTAGCCCTCAAATTGCACCACTTTGACAAATATTTCCCAACTTGAGCATCAGCCTTGCTGATTACATACTAGTATGAAGAGTCTATAATTAACCTAATTCAAAACAACAATAAAATATCACTCAGCACAGGGACTTGGTCTTAATTTATCACCGTATCATCAGCACTGAGAACAGTGCTGGCTCATGGCAGACACTCAAATATTTGACAAATTAATAAAGTATAAAGATACCAATGCAGACACACCTTAACTCATTAGTGAATCTTTACAAAAATAAGTATAATTTTCAGATAAATAACAATGTGCCAAGTGAGAAAAGTTATTTTCAAAATTCCCCTAGAATATTTTTTTTAAAGATCAAAACATTTTTGTGTGTTACAAAAACAAAAATAAATCCAAGCAGATAATGAAGTTAACACTTTTTTAAGTGTTCTATCCTAGGTTCTCTGTCCTAGAATTTAGTAAGCAGTTCAACCCTGGGTTACTTCAACACTTTAGGATGCTATGAGACCTCCATCTTATAACCATGTTTCTGTAGTTCAGCTCCTAATTGGTTGGAGGAGTCATCCTCTGTGTATCTTCATCTTCTAAACCAGCCCAGTCTTCTTCAAGGAACTTGAACTCATCGTCTACCTCTCAGAAACTCAAATCTACCAGCTGCTTTTTCTCTGATGTGGCAACTTTCCCCACTGAAATCCTCTCAAGCCGAGAGGAAAACTGGAGCTCTCACTTTTCCTCACCAAAGGGACCAATGCTAGGGCCACCTCTGAAGCCAACTCTACCACTTTCTTTTTTAAAACAAATCATGGGCTTCCCTTAAAAACTCTCCAACTTGGGATCCCTGGGTGGCGCAGCGGTTTAGCGCCTGCCTTTGGCCCAGGGCGCGAACCTGGAGACCCGGGATTGAACCCCACGTCAGGCTCCCAGTGCATGGAGCCTGCTTCTCCCTCTGCCTGTGTCTCTGCCTCTCTCTGTGTGTGTGACTGTCATAAATAAATAAAAATTAAAAAAAAAAAAAAAAAAACTCTCCAACCAAGGACCCCTGGGTGGCATAGTCTTGGTTTCAGTTCAGGTCAGGTTCTCAAGGTTATGACATCGAGCCCTACATGTCGCTCTGTGCTCAGTACAGTCTGCTTATGACTCTTTCCTCCTCTCCATCTGCCCACCCCAACAACCAATGTTCACTTGCTCTTGAGCTCTAAAAATAAAAAAAAATCTTTATAAACTCTCCAATTACTAACCTCAGCTCCATTAATCTACTAAAAATGTTAAAGTAGTTCCATAATAATGCATCATGGTCATTTCCTATCTTCCATTCAAAACAAAAACAAAAACAAACCTAGTAACTAACAATTATCACTTTACTGATGCTGACTTTTCAGAATTTCGAGAACCATACAAATAGAAGCCACAAAATGAAGTAAGTGCCCTTAAGAGGTTAACCCTAGGCAGCCCAGGCGGCTCAGCGGCTCAGCAGTTTATCCAGTTTATTGCTGCCTTCAGCCCAGGATGTGATCCTGGAGACCCAGGGTGGGGCTCCCAGCATGGGGCCAGCTTCTCCCTCTGCCTGTGTCTCTCATGAATAAATAAATAAAATCTTAAAAAAAAAAAAAAAAGAGGCTAACCCTAACTAACACCCAGATAACTGTAATCTACTACTGAATACACAGAAGTTCCATTGTCAGCTATGTTTCCAAGCAGCCACATAGGTAACCTTGAACAAGGTGCTTAATTTTTTTGTTCCCATTTTCTCATCCACAGAGAAAGTTTTACCACATCTACTTCAACAACTTGTTTAAAGGACCAAATGTACATAAAATGATTTTAGAACAATAAAGTGCCATACAAATGTAAGTTGTTAAATGTGATATAAATATCACCAGATTTTAAATGGATATTTCCATTCATCTTTCTTTTTATGTCTCTGCCACTCTTTATATTTCCTAAATCCAAAGATCTGCCAGTACAAGAAAGAACCAGTTCCACCCACAGTCATATTTCAAACATACTAGGCCCTCAGTAAATATTTGTTGAAAAGTATGTTCATCCACATATTATAGAAATTTTAAAATTCTGCTATATGCAATACCTTAACTTGTAAAGGTTAAGCAGCAGACTACTTTCAAACAAAATAACAAATGACATAACTTACATAAAAGATGCCTGTGGTTTTGTCAAAAGCACCACCTTCCTTTGTGCACATTACTCAGCCTGGATATAAATATTCATCTGTGTGAATATCACCCAAGGAATGTTCTTCAGTATTCTGGTTTCACTGGAGGCATGCTTTCCTCATAGAAAAGGATTTCCCTTCTCTTTAACACTAGCAAGATTTCTAAAGATGCCAGATTGGTTCTTCTGGTTTTACAGTCTATGCTTCAGCACTTACAGGGAGAACTTCTGTGGACTTGTGCTCATTTCTCAAATTACCATTCATATACTAAATATGGAAAAAGTTTATTTTTCAAGACCATAAACAGAAAAATATTCTAATACTTCTATCTTAAGATTACTAATAGTCCACTAAATTTGTCAAATAAAAGCATAACTTTTAAATGCTAAACTTCCTGGTTCCTCTGAATATTATATAATGCCTCAAAAATAGAATTCAAGCTTATTTGGCTTTAGTTCTCGATTATCTACACTTACATACACACACACACGTGCGCGCGATGTGTTACAGATCATCCATTAATAATTTTTATTAAGCTCTTGAATGATAGTTTTGTACTCACAGTTGAATATAAGTACCCTGAGAGATGCAAAATTCCTAATAGTTTAAACCAAATAATGAAACATCTGTAAACACAGTCACCCAACTCAGCCTTCTTACCATTTTTTTTTTAAGATTTTATTTATTTATTCATGAGAATACACAGAGAGGAGAGAGAGAAGCAGAGACACAGGCAGAGGGAGAAGCAGGCTCCATGCAGGGAGCCCGACTTGGGACTCGATCCGGGTCTCCAGGATCATGCCGTGAGCTGTAGGCGGTGCTAAACCGCTGAGCCACGGGGGCTGCCTCTTCTTACCATTTTTCTTCTCATTTACCCAACCACATTCTACTGCTGAAATGACTCCTACACTTTGTTACAAAAGATGGACTTTGTGTGCTCACTTTCATCCTTTATGTCTTTATAGCTCAAAGGACATTCCTGAAATAAATGAAGGCCATAAAAAAAACTGTTCTAATAGTACAGGTGACAATTTAATCATACTTTGAAAACAAGCCCCCCTGCGCAAGGGTTACGAACTTAATTATGTAATATTTAAAAGACAGTACTGCATTTATGGACAACGATCTCATTTGAGAAAAATAGAAAGTTCTATCTGAAACAGGAGCATTGTACTATTCATTTTATCTACAAAGAAAACCAGTGTTATATTACAGTCTAACTCTAATTCCAATAAACCCACCAAAATAAAGTACACGATTTGTATAATATTCTGGTATTTACATCAGAAATGATAAAGCAACACCGTATTACTGTTCAGAGTTGTCAACTTAATGAAAAAAAAACAAAAACAAAATTCAACATTAGTTTCAGAACCACATTCATGACCCATATCATCCTCACTCCTGTGTGCCTTCTTTAACACAATACCAGTTCTGCAGGTTTATTTAAACAGTCTACCAAATGAACTAAGATCAAGGCAACCTGGTCTGGTGGAAAAGACAAGGGTTTCGTGGTCAGAAGACTTAGGTGTGAATCCAGACTTTGTTCCTCTGGAGCTGTAAGACCTTGAGCAAATATTTAATTCTCTAAGCTTAAATTTCCTCATGTGTAAAAGGACAAGACCACCAACCTTGAAAATTATTTTGTAGATTAAATCTCTCAGTGTTCTGATTATACCAGATTCCTATATGGTATAGGAATTATACCAATTCCATCCAGTGGGTGGGTGATGATCTTATACTACCAAAGGGCCAGTTCAGGGGCACCCGGATGGCTCAGTTGGGTAAGTGTCTGCCTTTGGCTCAGGTCATGATCCCAAGTTTCTGGGATAGAGCCCCCGCATCTGGGAATCTGCTCCTCCGTCTCTCTCTGCCCCTTGTGTGCTTGCTCTCTCATTTTCTCTCAAATAAATAAATAAAAATCTTTTTTTAATTAATTCATTAATTTTAAAAAATGAGGGCCAGTTCAGAATTATTATGAAGTACATCATTAAAGGGATCACAAACTGTATGAGAGTTAGCAAAGCAGTAATACCATTTTTAGTCTTTTACTGAAAATGTTTTCATATACAAACATGAAAATTTCACAGAGGTCAGAAATCTTTTTAAAACTGACATTTTTAAATATCAAAATGAAGCTTCAATTATCAACAGTGAAAACTGGTTGATTTTCTAAAAAAGGTTTTGGGTGCTTAGATTTATCCAAACCTCACTCACAAAGCAAAAAAATTTAAAACTTTCTTAAAAGAGCTGTACTTTAGAACCCAGAGACAGCCCAGTTATCTAAACAATGGGCTACATGATACACCACAGTCTCCAGGCAAAGTCACAACAGGATGAGAAAAGAGCCTTCAGCCTCTCTCAGATTTCCTGGCCACTGTTATTTTAAAACTTGATCACATAAACATAAACAGAGGGAAAAAATCCACTTCAGATAAGCGCCATGGGTTATGACTTATGATCTGTTCTTAATACATCATATTAATTTACATTAAATATTACAATAATGCATTACACTTTTCTTGTTCATGCTTCTGGACTAATGAAGAATATGTGTATTACAGTTTTACATAATATGTATTTAGAGTTTTTAATCCTGTAATCTCTTTCTAAAGTTCTTTTACTTCTTTTTAAAATTACCTTTTGAAAACGAAAAGGTAACTCAAACTGGGAGAACAATGTCACATAGAACACACAAACGCAATAGGCAAATCTGCCTAAGACTAAAATGACTTGTTTACCACTGTGTGTATAATTCCTGCGCAATTTAAAATACTCAACATGAGCTGTATATTTAAAAGTCAATGAGTTACTTTGAATGGCTGCATTGTTTCAAGCTCTGGCTATAGCCCAATGTGTAATGTTTCTAAAATTAATGATAAAAAATACCAAGGTAATTTTTTCACGAAGCAATTTCCAAATATAAAACCACAACCCAAGGTATCTATGAAGTTTAGTTAATTTGTACAGATATGCTGTTTTCCTGCCAACCTTTGCACCATGACCATTCCAGCCCAAGTTGAAGATTCACATTTCATGGCGTGAAGAGTTTCAACTAAACCTTAAGAATTTTTAAAACTTTCACACCCTGACGATACTCAGATACTTTGCATCTACACCACCAGAGCATAACAGCAAATGAAACTTTTATTTAGCACGTACAGCAATCTGTGAAGTTGCGGCAGTGCTCCTAGCTGCTCACTAGTATCTGTAGATTAGGATGCATACATTCCTCCACTACAACTTTATGCCCCATAAAACGTAACCTGTCTCCTTAAACACTACAGAAATAGTATTTCCGACACGGATGTGCCAGTAATAACCCTACCAAATTACTTCGTACTTAAAATCCCGGGGTTGGGGATCCCTGGGTGGCTCAGCGGTTTAGCGCCTGCCTTCGGCCCGGATCGAGTCTCGGGATCGAGTCCCGCATCGGGCTCCCGGCGTGGAGCCTGCTTCTCCCTCTGCCTCTCTCTCTCTCTCTCTCTGTGTGTCTCTCTCTCATGAATAAATAAGTAAAATCTTAAAAAAAAAACATCCCGGGGTTGGAGCATCTGAATGGTTTTATGGAGTTTTTGGAAATTAACAAATCTAAAAAGCTCTTGTTCGGTAGCACAAATGTCCATTAACATACTCAAAGTACTGGACCACCTAAGGACTAAAATTATCCCGTTCAGACGGTCCCACCCGGTCTTCTACATGCCTAGACCATCAATTCAACAGTGGCCGGCACCTGATACGAAGGTATCTCCGAGCAGGCGGCACTGTTCCTGCGCTGGATTTCAAGCTTGTTTACTCAAGAGAAAGAACTACCACGGGGCGTCCACGTCCGGGTGGGGCACCGGAGTGCTCTGCTACCCGGGGGCAGGGAAGGGACCCACAGGTAGCCTGCTGACGACAGACCCGCGGAAACCAGAACCAGCCCCGCACCGCCGTGAGCCGCCGGCCGGGCCCAGCCGGCACCTGCCTCACCGCGCGCATCCCGGGCGGAGACCCGGCCGTCAGCCCCGGCGGCGGAGGCCCGAAGCAGCGCGGCCCGGGGACGCGAGGCCCGGACGCCGACGCCGACGCCGACGCCCCGAGGAGCGGCCCCGCGCCACTCACCCGGGTGGCCGCGAGCGCAGGTGCGCGGAGGCGAGGCTACCTGTGGCCGGCGAGGTGGAGGGCGGGGTGAAAGGTAACCAAGTCGAGCGCGAAGGGCGACTGCGTGGACAGGCTCGGAGACGCGGCGGCGGCGGCGACCGCGGTCCTGCGAGCTTCCTGCTCGGACAGATCCCGGGGCCGTCTCCGCCCGCCGGCCGGCGCCCCGCCGAGTCCCCGGCCCCGGCGCGCGCACGTCACGGCTACGGAGCGCCCAAGGGGGCGGGGGCGCCGCGGGCCGGGGCGGGGCGGGCCGGGGCGGGGCGGGGCGGGCCGGGGCGGCCGGGCACGGGGGGCGCAGGCGCGCGCTCCCCGAGGGGGCGCTGGGCGCCCGCAGCCCCCCGCCCCGCCCCGCCCCGCCCCGCCGCGCCGCGCCGCTCGCCCCCGCCCCCGCCCCCGCCCCGCGGCGCGCAGCCTCCTCGGCGGAGGTGGGCGCGCTGGAGCGCGGGAAGGGGCCGCGGCGGGCCCGGCCGGCAGCCTCGTTCCTCCCCCTGCGGCACGGCCTTCCTCGCCGCGGTTGTCTCCAGCCCGGGTGCGGAGACCGTGGAGTCCGGCAACAGCAAGAACCAGTTCACGGAGGGAGAAAGGTGTTCAGACGGGGCCAGGACCACGCGCTTTACCCGAGGGCGTTGTTGCGGAGGGAAGAACCGCTGCTAACTAGGCTCCGGTCCGGGTCGGCTTGGGCTGCGCTGGGCTGGGCTGGGCTGCGCTGGGCTGAGCTACGCTGGGCTGGGGTGGGCTGAGCTGGGCTGAGCTGGGCCGGGCTGTGCTGGGCGCTGAGCTGCGCTGGGCTGAGCTGGGCTGCGAGGCGCTGGGCTGCGCTGGGCTGTACTGGGATGCGCTGGGGTGTGCTGGGCGCTGGGCTGTGCTGGGCTGTGCTGGGCGCTGAGCCGCGCTGGGCTGAGCTGGGCTGCGAGGCGCTGGGCTGCGCTGGGCTGGGCTACGCTGGGCTGGGGTGGGCTGGGGTGGGCTGAGCTGGGCTACGCTGGGCTGCGCTGGTGTGGGCTGAGCTGGGCTGCACTGAGCTGGGAGGCGCTGGGCTGGGCTATGCTGGGCTGCGCTGCGCTGAGCTGGGCTGCTCTGGGCTGCGCTGGGCTGGGCTACGCTGGGCTGCGCTGGGCTGGGCTGAGCTGGGCTGGGAGGCGCTGGCCTACGCTGGGCTGAGCTGGGCTGCGCTGAGCTGGGCTGCGCCGCGACAGGAGCAGTCTTGCTCTCTGCTTTGGGTGGCAGAGGGTCTGAGATGGAAATTTTGTATTCCTCCGGCCCCCGAATCCCCATTTACTGACTAGAACCCGGTCTTCTCTTTTACTGTCTTTATAAGTGACATACCTGTAAATCCTCTTTGAAAATTAAATATGAAGTGGCTATGCAAAATTGAATTATATGATGAAAACATACGTCGCCTTTACAACGAAATGAAATGGTAATGATTAATTGTAATACTAAATGTCTCCGTTGAAAAAAGTTAAGAGGACCTACACAAGATAATTACATTTTTTTTTCCTCAACATTTCTGAGTGGCAAGTAGGAAACTTCAGGAAATCTACAAGATTCTGATAAGAGACAAATTTCAGATACTCAGTTCTTCCACAGTTCTTTTGGTGGAAAAGATAAGTTACGGTGAGATATTACGGTGAGATAGAAACTACTAATAATGAAGTAGGGAAGTAAGAAAGAGGAAGAGGAACCAAGAAAGGAAATAATTTACAGCAATCTCAGAAATTTAATTTCTGATTGCCAGGAGGTAGGTCTTAAATGTATAAAACTACATTTCAAACAAATTGGAAAAAAGAAAAACAAGAATAAGAAGAGAGTAATATCTGTTTACAGCTTTGAGTTCCTTTTGGACTTAAGATTTAGAAGCTACGTGAGTAATAACTTGTGATTTTTTTTTCTCTTGTTCTCCTTTACTCCCACTTCCATTACTGAGTCCCTTTGCTTCAAGTTCCGTATCTCTTGAATGTATCCAGTTCTTCTTTAGAACCACTACCATTATCTTATTTCAAGCCACCATTATTTCAGATCTTGCATACTACTTTAGCCAGCTAAACTTTTCACCAGGCTGCAATCCTGTCCCCTTATAATCTTCTCTACAATGCCACCAGGTTTATATTTTACAAAAGTCTATGTAATCCTGTTTTTAAACTCCTATAGTGACACTCCACCTTTAGTATAAAATCCAAATTAGTTAAGATGTGTTATGTGAGCCTTCCATTGTTTTTGTTTAAGAAGCACAGTGGGGATTTCTCTTGTTTTTTTTCTTAATTGAATTTTAATACCTTTTCATTGTTCCTCAGTTCATCACTGTCTTAAACCCCCAAAAGCTGTCCTAAACCAGGCTTATTCAGTTACCTGCTTGCCTTTGGAATCATTTGCATTTTGGATCACTGTCTTAGCCCTTCTTTCCTATCCAGTCTCATTTCCACCAACAGCCTGTCTCCATTTCTTGTACTTTACACAAGCCATTTTGAAGTACTGGTGTCTCCAGAAAAAAACAATTATGCTCTTTATGACATTGGAGTGTTGCCAAGCTAAATCCAATGAATCCTTCAGAACAAAAACTGTTTGTCCCCTCTAAGTTTTCCTGGGGCCCCTGGCTGATTCAGTCAGAAGAGCATGCAGTTCTTATCTCAGGGTCCTGAGTTCAAGCCCCACCTTGTGGCCTTAGATTACTTAAATAAATTTTAAAAACTTTTAAAAAGGAAGAAGTTTTCTTTAATCCTCTTATCTAACACTTAGGTGCAATTTGGTGGTCTTTTTCATCTCTCTCATAGCACTCATTGCACGTATCTCTTCCAACACTTATTTCACCATTAATATTTTATATATCCACCAACTGAACACATCATCTGAACTCTTGATGTTGCCTCTGCTCATTCTAGTCCATTCTCTCTCCACTCCTAGAGTTACCCCTCCCCTAAATCTGATTGTGTCATCTCCTCTACCAAATCCTGATGACTTTCAGATCAGTGAAAAACTCATTTATATGATTACAGAATCCTTCACAATCCTGAACTTACCCAATCCTTTTTAATGCTCCTCTGTCCTCAAAACTCAGTCTGTTATTTCCTCTGTCCTAACTCTTGCAGAATTTTTCATTTCTTTGTTTTCCGGAGCACCCACTTCATACCTATATTGTAGCACTTATTAAGTGGTATCAACATTACATTTTTATATTTGTTTCCCTCTGTAACAGCTCTCCAAAATACTGAGCTTTTTAATTTGTTTTTATTTTTTTCAAGATTTTATTTATTCATGAGAGACACTGAGAGAGAGAGAGAGAGAGAGAGAGAGAGAGAAAAGCAGGCTCCATGCAGGAAGCCCAATGCAGGACTTGATCCCAGATCCTGGGATCACACCCTGAGCCAAAGGCAAACACTCTACCACTGAGCCACCCAGGCATCCCGATACTGAGCTTTTTAATTAGAAATTTTACCATTATTTTTTTCTCATTCCTAGAGATGAGCACAGTGTCTGCCTCACTGAATTATAACAACTGCTGAAATGTATTAATGTTGTGTGCTAATACTATAGCACGCACTTTACATAAATCATCCCAATACATTCTCAGAGGCCTATGAGGTAATACAATGAGGATTTGCTTTTAGCTTGCCTAGCTTCTGAATTCCCATCCTATTTGTGGAGAATTATTAATTTTGAGTCTTGATGGGAACAGGGCCTACCTCACACTTCGCAAACTGGGTTTGGTCAAAGTCTCTCTCCCCACTAGGGCATAATCATGGCATGGGACCTCAGTTAACACAAATGGATGTTCTCACCTGCAACTTGGAATCTGGATAGGGTGATGCAAATATGCAGAGATAGAGATAATTCACAGTTGTATAGATAAATGTGGCAACCCAGATCTGGTCATGACAGTGCTAACAGTGACATCATGAATAGATGGCCTTGCACATTTTACACACCAGTTCTCCATCATTCCCAGTGATTGTGTGAGCTACATAGTACTTGTCCACTACATTCTTCTTCTAGATAAGTTAGCCAGAGTTTTTTGTTGTTGCTTTCAACCAAGAACCCCAATTAATCTAGAAAAGTTCTATCATTATCCCTATCTTATAAAAAAGTAATAAATAGGTGCTCAAGTGCTTATTTAATGAGTGAGATATTTGCAATACTATCACTTCTAGAAGAAATTTTTATCATTGCCTCAGTTAAGAGTTTTGTATGAATAGTAATCATCTGGAATGTATAGGGAACTAAGTTACAGGAAAGAAGCAGATCCCTAAAGAGATAGTTTTGGGAATTTTTCCTTAGGATATATCTTAGCCCATCCTCATACATCATCAACATTTTTATCTTCCTTACTTTATCATAAAAAACTAATGTTTGATGATTACTGTAAAATAATAAATAATTTTGTTAAAAAGTTTGAATGATGTTTTAAACATATTACTGAACTTACTCTAGAAAGTAGCCCAATACATCTTACATATGTTTTCAGTAAGAAAGACTAAAATTAAAGCTGAAATGTCATTTATCAATAGACACTTCGATTTCTTTTTGTGGAGCCCAACACAGGGTTTGAACTCATGACCCTGAGATCAAGAGTCAGACACTTAACTGACTGAGCCACCCAGGTGGCTCAAAAGATACTTTAAAATTTTTTCTTAACCAGATCACCATACATTTTTTTTTTTTATCATTCTATCTCCTGGAAATTTTTGCAACTATGGTTTCCCTTATTTAAACTCCCAGTTGTTTTTCCTGAATTGTTTTAACGGCGTTATAATTAAAACTGAAACGAAAGCACAAGCGTGGCCAAAAATCATCACCTCAAACACTTAACTGTCAAATGTCTTAAAAACAGTCTTCCAAGGGCACCTGGCTGGCTCAGTCAAACTTTGATATCAGGCTTTTATGTTAGAACCCCATGTTGGGGCCCCACATCGGGTGCAGAAATTACTTTAAAATAAAATCTTGGGACGCCCGGGTTGCTCAGTGGTTGAGCAACTGCCTTCGGCTCAGGGCGTGATCCTGGGATCTGGGATCAAGTACCACATCAGGCTCCCTGCATCGAGCCTGCTTTTCCTTCTGCCTGTGTCTCTGCCTCTCTCTCTCTGTGTCTCATGAATAAATAAATAAATCTTATAAAATAAAATCTTAAAAATCTGAGGTGCCTGAGCGACTCGGTTGAGTGCCCAACTCTTCATTTCTTCATGATTTCAGCCCTACTTTAGGCTCCACACTCAGTGGAGAGTCTGCTGGGGTTCTCTCTCTCCCTCTGCCTCGGCCCCTCCATCTGTTTGTGCAAGTTCCTGCTCTCTGTCTCTCAAGTAAATAAATCTTAAAAAAAAAAAAAAAAAAAAAAAAAACCTTCCATCTAATATGCCATACTCAGTCATCTTCAACTCAAGTGCAGTAATTTGAAAAGGGACAGAGAAGAGTCATTTATTTTTTTCGGACCTATATGGGTCAGATGTAATCTAACCCAATTATAGAAATTAAGAGAAAGCAAATGAGTGAAGGCATTCTGGAAGTGCAGAATTATGTTAAAACTTATATAAATGAAGTGAATATGTGAGAAGGAAACAGGTTCCAGGCCTGGCTCTCCAGACCCATGACCTGTATAAGTCATTTAATCTCATGGAGACTCAATTTACTCATCAATAAAATAACAATGATAATAATACCTCCTGCTCAGGGAAAAGACTAAATAAAGCAAGCTAAAAAGAGGTTTTTACAAACACTAATCTTGCTACATGCTAGAAAAGTTTATAAATATATATATATCTTGTAAATATATTTGAGCAAGAAAGAAAAATCCTTAAATTAATGCTAAAACTTATTTGAAGTTAGCTTTGTTTTAAACTAGTTAATACAAGAAGTCAATTATTGAATTTCTTTTTATATTGTTTTGATGAAATCTGAATATTAAAAAAGTCATAGAAATTTATATAAAATATATAACTTCTAGGAAGTTTTCCTAGTCTACAGAAGTCTTCCTACCATAGTTTAGGAATATAATGAGAAAAGTAATTGAATATCTATTTTTCTTGCATATTATAAGTAAATGATTACACTTGAATTTATGGATATTTAGTTTTAAAAATCAAATGTACAATTTTTTTTAATTTTATTTATTTATTTATTCATGAGAGACACAAAGAGAGAAACAGACATAGACAGAGGGAGAAGCAAGCTCCACATGGGGAGCCCGATATGGGACTCCAGCCCAGCACCCCGGGATCACAACCTAAGCCGAAAGCAGGTTGGTACTCAACCACTGAGCCACCCAGGAGTCCCTCAAATGTACAATTTATTTTTTTTTTATTATTATTTTTTTTTAATGATAGTCACAGAGAGAGAGAGAGGCAGAGACATAGGCAGAGGGAGAAGCAGGCTCCATGCACCGGGAGCCCGATGTAGGATTCGATCCTGGGTCTCCAGGATCGCGCCCTGGGCCAAAGGCAGGCGCCAAACCGCTGTGCCACCCAGGGATCCCAAATGTACAATTTAAAGAAGCTTTGCAAAAGTAGAAAAACAAGGCTGAATTAAATTTTAAGACAGAAAACCATAAAGATATATATCATAAATAGATGATCTGCATAAAGAATTCAGTGTCATAATTCAGAAAGTTCCATTCTCCACAGCCTACATAAATAGTTCAGAAAATACACCAGAAAATTAGTGGTGTGTAAGAGCTGCAAAATTATATTTTTATAAATCCCTAATTGGTTAGAAGTTAATCATTGTCTGTGATCAATTGGTTGATTCTCATTCAGATAGTATCATTAATGATTCAACCCTCAGATTGGATTTAATGCCCAGTGAAATATTTTGTGTAGATCTTTATGTTAGTACACTTCATAGTATAATGACTTTTTTATTTACATGTCTGGGAGCCCACTGAAATCTTACCTGTCTTTGGACACCCAGAATCAGCTGGGGCACAAAAGGCATGGACTCAGTAAATATTTGTGGAATGGAGTTGGGCTGAATGAACTTGAGCTCTGGCAGGTTTATTTTCAGAAATGAGTTTTTTAGGACATTTTAGAACTTTGTCATTGGAGAAAATAGGCTTTAATTTTCCATGGGAAAAAAAATAAAAATAATTTTCCATGGGAACATGTAATTTATATTTAAATCACTATTCCACAGATGATTCAGTATTCATAAAGAATCTGCATATATTTCATCTCATTTTTTTAAAAGTGCATTTCATAATACTTACCATTTTTATTTTCACCAGTTATCCTTCAATTTTATATGTTAAGCAATTGTGATGTTGCTATCTTATAAAAAATATAAAAATGAAAATAAATTGTATCTTCTCTGAAGGTTATGAATGAGATATTCAAAGTTGGTATTATAGAATATAAAAATTACTATGTATATAATATTTTTTTAAAAAGATATGGTGTGGGGAGTACTATTTAAACAAATCAGTGATACACAACAGACTTCTGAACAAAATTTTAAATAAATGAAAACACTGGTAGTGGCTGTTTTCTTGCTTTAAAAATAGTAGTTTCTTGAAATAGATCAAGGAAGTATCAAGTAATCACTGACCAGGAAGTGGCTAATATGTCAGAGTTAAATATTATCCTACTGTTAACAATAAACAGAAGTTTGAAGACAACGAAGCATTAAATGTATTCACAGAGTAATAACCTGAGTTCATTCACATAGGCTTTATTGAGATTGACCAAATGATTATTATATTAGTCAGCCTATGCTGTGTAGCTAACCAAATCTCAATGGTATATAACTAATTCATTCATTTTTCTCCTGAGCAAGTGTATAGTTCTCCTAGGACAACTCTAATTTAGGCTGCTAGTAAATTCAACTCTGTTCTAGTGTCTCATTCTGGGGTTCAAGATGAAGGTCCAGTGGCTACCTGGGGTATACTCTTCTTGGGTCCGAGGTCAGAAACATACTGTGTCTCTTAAAGTCTAAGCCCAGAATTGGCACACTGCTACTTCTGCCCATATTCTATTGACCAGAGAAAGTCAGATGACCAACCCCAGCGTCAATGGGGCAGGATAGATAGTCTTACCATGAATGTGTAGGTAATAAATGTTTGCTGAACAAAAATCTAATAATCTAAATAATCTAATTTATTGAGTTTATTAATTATTCAAAATGATGCATTAAAAAGAGTTGGAGAGGTGCCTGGGGTGGCTCAGCGGTTGAGCATCTGCCTTTGGCTCAGGTCCTGATCCCAGTTTGCTGGGATCGAGTCCCCTATCAGGTTCCCTGGGGAGCCTACTTCTCCCTCTGCCTCTGTCTCTGCCTCTCTCTCTGTGTCTCTCATGAATAAATAAATAAATACAATATTAAAAAAAAAAGGGTTGGAAGATTAAGAGGTACATCGCAGGCTTCTGAGATGCTTATGATGTTCTATTTCTTACTTCGGTGATAATTACACAGGTGAGTTCCCTTAGCTATATATTCATTGAGCTATACATTCATTCATGATCTGTATAATTTTTCTGTATGATATACTTCAAATAGAAACTTCTATATAAAAACTTTAAAATTTTTGGCATTTTTTTAGATTTCTGAATTTTTAGTTATTTTCTCTTAGAAAAGTCATAAATGACTTGATTCTAGAATAGAAAAGTCTTTTATTGGGACACCTGGGTGGCTCAGTGGTTGAGCATCTGCCTTCCACACAGGGTGTAATCCTGGAGTCCCAGGATCGAGACCCACATCAGGCTCCCTGCCACATCAGGCTCCCTGCAGGGAGCCTGCTTCTCCCTCTGCCTATGTCTGTCTGTCTGTCTGTCTCTCTCTCTGTCTCTCATGAATAAATAAATAAAATCTTAAAAAAAAAAAAAAGTCTTGTTAAAAATTGATGTGACATGAAACACTTGGCTGGATCAAGAGCCATGTGATTCTTGATCTTGGGGTCATGTGTTCAAACCCCATGTTGCGGGTAAGGCTTACTTTAAAAAACTGCTGTGAGAGGGCAGCCCCGGTGGCGCAGCGGTTTGGCGCCGCCTGCAGCCTGAGGTGTGTTCCTGGAGACCGAGGATCGAGACCCACATCGGGCTTCCTGCACGGAGCCTGCTTCTCCCTCCACCTGTGTCTCTGCCTCTCTCTTCGCTCTCTCTGAATGAATAAATAAATCTTTAAAAAAAAAAAAACTGCTGTGAGGGACCCCTGGGTGGCTCAGTGGTTGAGCATCTGCCTTTGACTCAGGCTGAAAAATGGTGATTCCAGGGTCCTGGGATCAAGTCCCGAAAAGCGCTCCCCACAGGAAGCCTGCTTCTTCCTCTGCCTATGTCTCTACCCGTCTCTCCATGTCTCTCATCAATAAATAAATAAAATCTTTAAAAAACATAAGAAAATAAATAAAATAAAAAATTGCTGTGAGAAAACATGTGTCTTTCCAAAGAAATAATAGGTATTCCTGAGATTAAATATATTTGCATATTTATTAATAAGGTGGAGATAACCAGGAAAGTTAATTTAAGCATATTAAAAAAAATATCTAAGGTCATTTCTGGATACAGTTGAAACTTGTAATTTTGCTTTTGAATATTTAAAAACAAATGTAGATAAGTGTATTAGTTATTGCCAATTTGATCATGCCAATAATATTACAAAAAAACAATTAGAAAACAATCTGCCTCAACATATATCCCCCCAAACTTAGTATTATCTTTTTTATGTTTTATTTATTTTTTTTAGTATTCTAATAACATTTTAAACCAAAAAAATTAGGAATTAAAAACAGTTCTTTTAGGGATCCCTGGGTGGCGCAGCGGTTTAGCACCTGCCTTTGGCCCAGGGTGCGATCCTGGAGACCCGGGATCGAATCCCACGTCCGGCTCCTGGTGCATGGAGCCTGCTTCTCCCTCTGCCTGTGTCTCTGCCTCTCTCTCTCTCTCTCTCTGTGTGACTATCATAAATAAATAAATAAATAAATAAATAAATAAATAAATAAATAAATAAATAAATAAATAAATAAATAAATTTCTTTTAAAGTTTATTTAAGTAATCTCTACACCCAGCATGGAGCTCAAACTCATGACCCTGAGATCAACAGTGCCATGTTCTTCTCATTGAGCAAGCCAAGTGCCCCCCAAAAATAGCTTTCATAATTTATTAAGTGTATATAAAAATATATTCAAATTATTAGTAGATAAAATTTTACTTGTGTATTTAAATCTTTGGAGCATATAAGATTAAAACCTTAGCGTTATTCAAACTGTGGATAATATTAATGTAGTATACTTTTTAAGGAGCATCTTTTTTCTTTAATAAAGATTTTATTTATTTATTTGACACACAGAGAGAGCACAAGCAGGAGGAACAGCAGGCAGTGGGAGAGGGAGAAGCAGGCTCCTGGCAGAGCAGAGAACCCCATGTGGGGCTACGTCCCAGGACCCTGAGATCATGACCTGAACCGAAGGCAGATGCTCAACCACTGAGCCACCAAGACGTCCCAGCATGACTGGTATTATATAAAATTGAATTATACTTATATAATATTAGAAAGGAATTGAGGTTTTTACAGTATAATGCCATAGCATCTAATAACATCCATTCCTGCAGGTCTTACTTATGGCTATCAATGAAATTGTATAGTTTTCTCATTCAAGGTATATGTTTTTTGTAAAATTAATTCCTAAGTATTTTATACTTATACTATATGATAAAATATGATCAAATTGGCAATAACTAATACACTTATCTACATTTGTTTTTAAATATTCAAAAGCAAAATTACAAGTTTCAACTGTATCCAGAAATGACCTTAGATATTTTTTTAATATGCTTAAATTAACTTGGCCTGGTTATCTCCACATTATTAATAAATATGCAAATATATTTATACTAGGTCTTGGTCATCACCATGAGTGATTTTCCCCCAATTTCTTTTCTAGATTTTCATTGTGTATTTATCAAAGCAATGTAACAGATTTTTTAGTTTCCTAAGTTTTCTACTTGCATAATCACCTACTCAATAAAAAACATTTATCATTTCTCTTATTTTCCAAAGTTTTATAGCAGTTATTGCATTTTCTTGTCTCACTACATCTGCTAATAATGCAAAAGCAATGTTGAGTAGCATGAGAACCTGTCTAGTTCTTGATGTACTGGTTGTATTTCACCATTTAATATATTTTGTTACTATGATACTATACTCTATGTTATAACACATTTCTCTAATCTCAAAGATTGTTATGGACAATTAAATTTTTATATGATCATATAAATGCCCTTCTTTAATCTTTGACATAACAAGTGATATACTTCCTGATATTGAACATCCTTAAACTTAGTTATCACTTGTTTGCTTATTACTGGATTCTAATTGCCAATGTTTTATTTAGATTTTGTCAATTGTGAATCATAAATTACATAATTTCTTAGTTTTCCTTTTTTGACACCATCTTTACTAGAGCTTTTTATTAAAGGTGTATTGGTCTCATAAATGAATTGAGAGTTTTTCAAACATTTCTATGGCCTTGAATTTTTAAAATAATCTGATTTAAATGTTTAAAAATTCAAATACAAGAATTGATAAGGTCTTTGTTCATATTCAGTGGTAGCTCAGTAACCCCTTGTCTTTTCTTTTCAGCGTACATAGTATAATCAAGTTGTCTACTTTTTTTTTTTTTTTTTTTTTAGAGAGAGAACATAAGTGAGGGGTGAGGAGTGTAGGGGCAGAGGAAGAGGGAGGGAGAGAATCTTAAGCAGGCTCCACAGTCCCCTGCGTATCTCAGAGTTCAATGTAGGGCTCAGCCTCATGACTCTGAGATCATGACCTGAGCCAAAATCAAGAGTTGGACACTTAACTGACTTAACCATCCAGGTGCTCTGCATTGTCTTACTTCTTGAATCAGTTCTGATATTTTTAACTAAGAATACACTTATTTCCTCCAGGCTTTCATATTTCTGGTCATGTTATATGTCTCTATTTGTTTAAAGTAGGCCAGAATAGGGCAGCCCGGGTGGCTCAGCGGTTTAGCGCTGCCTTCAGCCCAGGGCCTGATCCTGGAGACCCAGGATCAAGTCCCATGTCGGGCTCCCTGACTGCAGCCTGCTTCTCCCTCTGAATGTGTCTCTGCCTCTCTCTCTCTCTCTCTCTCTCAATCTCTCTCTCTCTGTCTCTCATGAATAAATAAATAAATAAATCTTTAAAAAAAAAGTAGGCCAGAGTAAGAAATCAAAAAGGAAGAAAGGAACATTAAGAGTATGTAGAACCCTTGTAAGTTTGCTTTCTACATAACTTATTCCATTAATTACTTACTTAGCCTCCTATTATGTACAACATACTGCTTGGTGCTGGGGACATAGTGGTGAGCAAAAAGAGACAGGCCTTGTATACTTTTTTTTTTTTAAGAATTTATTTTTAAGTAATCTCTACACCCAAATGTGGAGCTTGAACTCACTACCTCGAGATCAAGAGTTGCATGCTCTACTGACTAAGCCAGCCAGGTGCCCCTAATGTCTTTTTCTCTCCCTCTGTCTTTTTAAGTAGGCTCCACACCCAGCATGGAGCCCAGCATGGAGCTTGAACCTACAGCTCTACAAATAAGACCTGAGCTGAGATCAAGAATTGGATGTTCAAAAGATGAATGGATAAAGAAGATGCGGTTTATGTATACAATGGAATATTCCTCAGCCATTAGAAACGACAAATACCCACCATTTGCCTCGACGTGGATGGAACTGGAGGGTATTATGCTGAGTGAAATAAGTCAGTCAGAGAAGGACAAACATTATATGGTCTCATTCAATTGGGGAATATAAAAAATAGTGAAAGGGAATAAAGGGGAAAGGAGAAAAAATGAGTGGGAAATACCAGAAAGGGAGACAGAACATGAGAGACTCCTAACTCTGGGAAACGAACAAGGGGTGGTGGAAAGGGAGGTGGGCAGGGGGTGGAAGTAACTGGGTACTGGGTGATGAGCACTGAGGGGGGCACTTGGTGGGATGAGCACTGGGTGTTATGCTATATGTTGGCAAATTGAACTCCAATTTAAAAAAATATGAAAGATGAAAGAAAAAAGAAAGAAAGAAAGAAAGAAAGAAAGAAAGAAAGAAAGAAAGAAAGAAAGAAAGAAAGAAAGAGAAAAGAAAGAAAGAAAGAGAAAGAAAGAAAGAAAGAAAGAAAGAAAGAAAGAAAGAAAGAAAGAAAGAAAGAGAAAAGAAAGAAAGAAAGAAAGAAAGAAAGAAAGAAAGAAAGAAAGAAAGAAAGAAAGAAAAAGAGAAAGAAAGAGGAAAGAAAAAGAATCAGATGTTCAACCGAGCCACTTTGGCACTCCCCCATGTGCTTCTTTTTAAAGCCCTTCTGTATCTGTGATATCTCTCCTTTCTCCTTTAATTTGTTCCTCTGTAAATTGGGAGTAATGACGTATGTACCTCATATGGTCATTGTGAAGAATGAATTCATACATTTATTTATTTTTAAATATGGAACGCTTTATGAATTTGCGTGTCATCCTTGCGCAGTGGCCATACTAATCTTCTCTGTATCGTTCCAATTTTAGTATATGTGCTGCCGAAGCGAGCACGAATTCATACATTTAAAGAGATTTATGTATAAAAACTTATGAAAAACTCTCATTTATATAAAGGAGATAATAATCTTCATTATTTATTCTCCATTTCATTTCTCTTATTCTCATTTTATTGTATCAGATATCTCATTATTTATTCCTTGATCAGACTCAAGAGTTTATCTTTTAAAAAACCATTTGTGATGTTTTTTGTGACAGGAAATGGCAGTATGGAGGGAGTTCTAGTTCATTAATTTTTATCTTTCTTAATTTCCTCTTCTAATTTTTTGGGGAAAAAAGTATTCTGTTCCTAATTTTTTTTAAGATTTTATTTTTTAAGTAATCTCCACACCCAACATGGGGCTCAAATTCACAACCCTGGGGCAGCCCGGGTGGCTCAGCGGTTTAGCACCGCCTTCAGTCCAGGTGGTGATCCTGGAGACCCGGGATCGAGTCCCATGTCTGGCTTCCTACATGAAGCCTGCTTCTTTCTCCCTCTGCCTGTGTCTCTGCCTCTCTCTCTCTGTGTGTGTCTTGAATGAATGAATGAATGAATGAATGAATGAATAAAATCTTTAAAAAAAAAAATTCACAACCCTGGGATCAAAAGTCTCATGCTATTCTGACTAAGCCAGATAGTTCCTGTTCCTGTCTTAAATGTGAGCTTTTATTTCCTTTCTTTTTCTTTTTTGGACTTAATAAAGGTGTTTAAGTCTATAAACTTCCTTTAGTTATAGCTTTGACTAAGTCTTAGCATTATTAGGTATAGTGAAGTAATGAGTCGGCCAATTAAAGAAATAAATATTTAGTAATACTATAATTTAACATGACAAGCTATTTGTTCTACTATGAAAAGGATTTTTAATAAATGATTTTAGTAAATGGTGCTGGCACAAATAAAATTCTCAAGAATATAACATGTTTCTCTTGTATTATGCATAGATAAATCCCATAGTTTTATTAGTTTTTTTAAAAAATCTTGTGAGAAACATATAATTATGTATTATCATTTGTCAAGATGGGAATTGTTATCCAAGATTGAAAACTCACAAGATGCATAAAAATAAAAATTTTGTTAATGAAAAATACCAAGTATATAGACAATAATTATGAAAAGATACACATATAATGACAATGTAATATGCAAAAGGCTTAAGTATTAACAGAGAAAGAAAAAGATTACTACTACTCTAATGGAAAAGTGGACAAATGATAGGCAAGGCCATCCCAAAAAAAAAAAAAAAAAAAAAAAACCCCTCAAATTTAAAGTACAGATTAGGGAAGTACAAATCAAAGTAATAATGAAAACAGCTTGGGATGCCTGGGTGGCTCAGTGGTTGAGCATCTGCCTTCGGCTCAGGATGTGATCCCAGATCGAGTCCCACAATGGGCTCCCTGCATGGAGCCTGCTTCTCCCTCTGCCTATGTCTCCTCTCTCTCTCTGTGTGTCTCTCATGAATAAATAAATAAATTCGTAAAAAAGAAAACAGCTTTATATGCACAAGACTTACAAAATTAAAGAGAGCTATGATACCTATTGCTGTTGGGGATGCAGAAAAAAAAATTGTATTTTAATAAACTGCTGGAGGAAATGTAAATTCTTACATGCCTTTAGGAAATAAGCTGGTATCTATAAAAATTAAAAATACATATTATCTTGATCCAGCAGTCCCTGGGAATAAATTCCAGAGAAATAAAACTACCAGTATATAAAGAAATAAAAACAGAAAAACATGTTACATGCTCACAGTTGCAAAAAATTGGAAACAAAAGTGAATGCCTATTAGTAGTGTGATAGTCACTAAAACTGCTAAAAGAATATTTGTCTTATTCTGGAAATATGGTAAGAGTGAACTTCTTTGTTCCTTTTGAAATTCGGATTGTCACCTAACTGGTTTAGGCCAGTGCAGTGCGAGTGAAGTGATGTGCCACTTTTGGGTAGAAGTTTTAAGTCTCTGCTGCTCACCGGGTTCTCGTCCCTCTCTGTGGTAGCCATTGAAACCTTTATCAGTCTAGAGCTTCATCAGCCTAGTAACTGAGTAACTAATGAGCAGAACTCCCCTGCCTTCCTCATTTAGACATGGAGTATGACCAAAGAAGGAACTTTTTCGGGAGGGTAAGCTGCTGAGATCTTGGAATCATTACTATAGCACTAACAAAGCATATCAGGACCAAAAGAATAAGGGGATAGATAAATAATGGTCCATCATATAATTGACTCTGACTTTGATTATACTAGGTAGCTTGGATAGATTTTAATAAGATTGGGATGCCTGGTGGCTGAGCGGTTGGGTATCTGCCTTCAGCTCAGGGCATGATCCTAGAATGCCTGGATCAAGTCCTGTATCAGGCTCATTGCATGGAGACTGCTTCTCCCTCTGCCTATTATGTCTCTGCCTCTCTGTCTCTGTCTCTCATGAATAAATAAAATCTTTAAAAAAATTTTCATAAGATATTGCTGACACAAAAGAAAGATACTGAAAAGTGTTTATATTATTATCCCAGTTTTTATAAGGAAACGATACATCTTTATACATATATTACTATATGTAGAGATTAAATGAATATGGGGAATAATATGAAAGCATACAAAGTTGTTGAAATAGGTCATAAAAGAAAGATAAATCCAGACTATAGTAAAGAAGAGGAAAGCTATGTGGTGTGATCACATGCCTCTGTTATTCACATTTAATTATAAATAAAGTATTACTGAATAGATATGATCAAGTAATTTCACAAAGTATTTCATTGACTCCAAGATGCTTTGATGCTTGGAGCTTTCTCAGTCTTACCTGCATCAAGAGTTTTTCACACACCTGACTGAAAATACTATCAAGAAGAAATACATCAAAAGTGTGGTCTTGCCAGGAACTTGGAAATGCAAATTTACAGGCCCCACTGAAAACAATCCTGAATCAGAAACTGAGGATGGGGCCCAGTAAATGTCTTTTATCAAGACTTTTAGGTGATTCTGATGCAAATTTGCCCCTTGCTTGATAAAATGTAGCTTTAATTCAGAGGTAAAAATGTTTTTTAGTGCTTGCTTCAGCACACATATACTAAAATTGGAACGATACAAAGAAGATTAGCATGGCCCCTGTGCAAGGAAGACATGCAAATTTGTGAGCGTTCCATATTTTGGGGACGCCTGGGTGGCGCAGTGGTTGAGCATCTGCCTTTGGTCTCCCAGGATTGAGTCCCGCATCATGCTGCCTGCATGGAGCCTGCTTCTCCCTCTGCCTGTGTCTGCCCCTCTCTCTGTCTCTCATGAATAAATACAATCTTTTTTTTTTTTTAAATCACATTTTAGAAATAATGTAAATCATTTTAACACACCATTCTCTTTGCTAATTCCATTTGGCAAATGCTTTTCTTACTTTGAATATAAATTCCCAATGATCAGATCTGATTGGCTTTGTTTTTCTAGCTCATACCACTATAAACTAACTTTCCTTGTGATTAGTTGTCCACCTTAAACCCAAATTAGCTGAGACAGAAGGAAATGGATTGAAGAGAGCTAGTGATACAAAACACAGCTACGTTACAGGTGCTTTGGGCAGTTTCTCTAAGAAATATGTTTGGAAATGTTAGGCAATAATTGACCTAGTAAAACTGTTTTAATTTTACATTGATAGTTTTCCTGTTAAGACAATGGAATACTGATATTTTATGCTAATTTTACTTTTTATTATGTTTATATTTTTTAAAATGTAACACTTTGGTTTTAAGTTTTTTTAATGATTTTTTCTTTGGTAGTTTCATATGCTTTGTAAATAATTTTGTTTTTAAAATCTATTTTATAATCGGGCAGCCCCGGTGGCACAGCGGTTTAGCGCCGCCTTCAGCCCAGGGCCTGATCCTGGAGACCCGGGATTGAGAGGCTCCCTGCATGGAGCCTGCTTCTCCTTATACCTGTTCTCTCTGCGCCCCCACCCCGTCTGTCGTGAATAAATAAAAAAAATCTTTAAAATAAAATCTATTTTGTCAATAATGGCTCCAGCTCATCATTTTATGCCCGTTTTTCAGTTGTATATTACATTTACATTTAAGTATTTCTTTCAACTTTGCAATTTAAACATTACTAAATTAGGTTTCTTTTCCATTTTTTTCAAGTAGGCTCTATGCCTAACATGAGGCTTGAACTCAAGACACTGAGATCAAGAGTCACACACTCAACCGAACCAGCCAGGCACCTCTATATTTAAGTATTTTTGATAATTATTTGTTCATAAAGAAAACCATAGTTTTGACTGGAACAAAGGAAATTCTTTCCTGTTCTTGTTGTATGTTTTTTTCTTTTTAAGTAGCTCCACTCAACATGGGCCTCAAACTCATAACCCTGAGATCAAGACTTGCATGCCCCACTGAGAGAGCAAGGCACCTCTTGTTGCATGTTTCTAAAGGAGCATTTCATATGAAATTTCCAAATAATGTCTGATTATTTTAGCATTCTTATGATCTCAGACTTAATTATATCCTACATCCTAGCTATAGTAATTCATAATTACTATAGTACATGCTTGCACTTATTCTTGGCCCCCTTTAACACTTTCATTGCCACCATTGGGATCTTGTCAACATTTATAGTTGATCATGTTATTCCTTTGCTTAAATTGCTTCAGTGACTTTTTTAGTGAACATGTCTTCAAGGCTCTGCATGATCAGGTCCCAGCCTATCTTCCACCTTACTCTTACCTCCAGTAATACAGGCCTTCTTTAATTTTATTTTTTTAATTATGAAAATGCTTAAACATATCAAAAAATAAGCTCTATGATCCCCATGCAACAATTTCCAGTAAAGATTTAGCCACATTTCATTTCTAAGAAAACACAAACATCTTATTTTCATCTTCTTTTATTTAGCCAGGCTAACTTAGCTCTTAGGGTAAGATGGTATGTCCAAAGCCCAGCCTTGCTGGGGAAACTATTTCTTTGGACCTCAGTTGATTCCTCTGTAAATTGGGAGTAGTAATAGTACATACCTCATCTGGTCATTGTGAAGAATGAGTACCTACATTTAAAGAGCTGAGAACTCTGGCATATATAGCAGGCGCTTAATAAATGAGGTCATTGTTATTTAGAAGTCATACATCTCTATAACTCAGGGTCTTTCCTCAGCCTACAAGTACTAGTCTTCACTTGCCCTCTCAGACTTTGTTCAGTTTGTCTACCAATAATTTAAATTCCCATTTTCAGGGAAGACTTGTCTAATCTCCCCAAATGAGGCTATATTGTCTTAATATGCTTTATGCTTTTCCTGCATGACACTTATTTGAAATTATTAATTTGTGAGGCTGATTAACAAATGTCTTTCCATTATACTGGAAGGAAGCTCCATGAGGGGAAAAGATGGTAGAAGATGGTATCTGTTTGGCTTCCTCTTTTAAAGCCTCAACATAGTATAAAGTAGGTACTCAAAAGACATTTATTCAACATTTAAAGATCAGTTTTTCTAATTTGTTTTGGATCAAATTCTCTATCAGTATGTTTACTGCCAATTAGAATAAATGTAGTAAGTTTTATAACAGGCTTAAACAACTTGTTTCCAGCTATTTGAGTTATTAAAAATATTGAAAGTATATTTAAAAAGAATACTTTTTTTGCACACATTTCTAAAGGAAATAAAATGCTTCTAGGTATAAAGTTTGCTGCTGCAGTTTAATTCTAAAGTAAATGATGGAGTAGAAGTCACAGGAGGTGTAAGCTACCAGTTAAATGGTTCAGATATAAACAGAAGTTAAGATCTTCAGATAATCTTTCAATTTACTTTTCTATTTTTTTAAGTTTAAGTATTCTCTACACCCAATGAGGAACTCAAACTCACAACCTTGAGATTAAGAGTCACATGCTCTTCCAACTGAGACAGCCAGGTACCCCCCCTTCACTTTCATATTTTTACAGTTTTTACCTGTGAGTTTAGGGGACTTGATGATCTTACAAAAGATCATCAAAATCTGTTTTCCTAATAAAATGTGTATACAAGAACTAAATTTGTATTTTTTTCATTACAATGATAGAAAAATGCTTCTCATGAAACTTCATTTTCCCAAGACACTAGTCACCTATTTTCAAGTTTCCAGATCATATATCCAATTATCAGTAAAATATAAAAAAACTAACCTAAGTTTCAAAAGCCCCTTGTCTTAAAGTTCAGTTCACAGAAACCTCAAATAATTAAACTCTGTCTTTGGTGGGTAGTATTTATAAATAAGTTTGGAGAACCAGTCCAGGAGAGAAAAGACATGGCCAAATTCTATTATCTAGCATGCTGTGTTCTGGATCTTCCTCTTTTGTGTAATCATTTTGCAGATTAGCATATTAAAAGCTCCAGGAAATGTGTTCAACTGCTTTCCAAACTTATTTGATGATGTAACTTAGAACTATGCCTCAAAACCAGAGTTATCAAGCACAATTCTGAGAATTGCTAGTCTGGCTGAACTAGTTAACTAATCCAGAATCCTATTAAAAATATAGAACCTTGGGGAGGTCTGGGTGGTTCAGTGCATGAGTGTCTGCCTTTGGCCCAGGGTGTGATCCTGGAATCCTGGATCAAGCTCCCTGCATGAAGCCTGCTTCTCTGTGTCTCTCATGAATAAATAAAATCTTAAAAATAAAAAAATAGAACCTTTATTATAGCAGTCCCATAACTCCTGGTGACCATTAACAGTTCACAAGCCAGCCACTTAGTAAATTCATTTTAGAATCTTATTAAGAGTTGATGTGTTTTATCTTAAAATTTGCAGAATCTACTTACTTTCTTTTGAAAAAATGAGGTATCTGCCAGTCTCTAGACTTTGAGTAACTTAGTAATTTCCTTTATAATTCTTCAAGATTTAGTAACAGGAATTTAACAACCTCACTGAATCAAGTTCTTAATGAGAATTGGCAGAGAGGGGTTAAAGTGGTATCTGAAAGCATTTGAGAGCAGAAAATGCAGACAACCCTTATTACCGTTAGGGCCAGCAATTTGAAAGCTGTCAGGAATATATATTGTAAAAAAATCCTTTTAAATCAGTGGTTTGCATACTAGAATTATTCAAGGAATTATCTGAAAATATATGGCACTACTGGGGTTTAAGGTACATTACGTAAAGTTCTCACATTTCTAAGTAAAAATCCTTGTTTTGGGTAATATGTTCCTCACTGTAATATTTGCAATATGGATAGTTGAACTGTTACTTGTAATGAATACAGTAAGACCTCTAAACTTCTAAATTTTCTGTTTCAGGCCATGGGACTATGCAATCCTCCTCTGAGTACATTACACTCTATTTCCTTAATAGTAGTTTAGGGTACTCTACCATTATTCCTTGATCTGGTTTATCAGAATTAAAATGGTAGGACTATTTCTCCCCAAGGTACATATTTGTTCCATTTGATTAACTAATACTTCCTCTGTGGTTAAAGTCAAGTTTTGTAGAGCAGTTTTCATAACCCTTTTTTCTTCATCCTGGAGTAGAAAAACCAACAAGTGTACTAAAAGTCCTGCTGGAGCATTTCTAAACATTCCTTAGATTACATGTCCCTATACAGTCTGGTCTACCTCTGTGAATTCAGTTGTCTTACTGGCAAACTATCCATTTATATTCACTTGGCTAGACAGTCTGTAGTAAAGCCCCCAGAATAATCTCCTTCCTCTCCTTTAGTTCTTAAAGTGATCTACAGTGTATCTCTTCTAGACACACAAGCACTATGTTACCTCATCTCTTAAGGGTTCTGTTACTTCTTTTTTTTTTTTTTTTTTTAATTTTTTTATTTATTTATGATAGCCACACAGAGAGAGAGAGAGAGGCAGAGACATAGGCAGAGGGAGAAGCAGGCTCCATGCACCGGGAGCCCGACGTGGGATTTGATCCCAGGTCTCCAGGATCGTGCCCTGGGCCAAAGGCAGGCGCTAAACCGCTGCGCCACCCAGGGATCCCGGGTTCTGTTACTTCTAACTTATTCTTCTATCATTATATTCCAGTAGTTTTTGTAATCTCTACCCCCAACATAGGGCTAGAATTCATGACACTGCAATCAAGACTCACACACCCTACTGACTGAGCCAGCCAGGTGCCCCTATATTCCAGTAGCATTACTCCACCAACCTTAAATTGTGTATATTAAAATATATTCTTTATTATTCTTGTTCAGTGAATTGAGACTTTAAGTTCAATTTTTGATTTCTAGGAAACTGAAACTTGTTATTTATATTATATCTTATAGTCTTTAGAGATCATAGATAGCTTTTTAAAGAAAAAAAAATACTGAATTTATTTTGGTGAATTAAGAAATAATTTAGATAATTATTTTATCCTTTCAAATAAAACCTCCTACTAATTAACTAATACTTTAAGCACAGATTACTATGCTTAACTGATTTAGGTTTATTGGAACTTGAAATAATACCATTAAGTTTTTAGCTGTCTTGGCAACATCAAAAGGAAAGGACTAGTTAAATGCCACCTTTGCTCCTAAACTACCAAGGGCTAAAACACATACAAATTTTATGGCAAGTAATCTAAAACTCTTCTAAAAATGATTAACTGTTATTCTATCCAACAAGAAAACAAATACAACAGATCTCTTTAATTAGTTAAGACACCAGATACTCATCATGCAGTTTCAGTGTCTAGTAACAAACCTCTAAACTATAAAATTTGTTTCACAACTTCTAAGTAGTAATAACACATTTTAAAAGGTTGATATCCACTGTAAACTATATATAGAAAGACCAAAGTACACAATTATCAAGAGAATGTGCATGTACATAAAAGATTCCTAAATCTGGATTTGGAGCTCAACCTGGCAGTCTCTAAAGATTGTACATATAACAATGTCATGAGCATCAATTTCAAAAATAGAATTTTGCATGGAGTGGGAGAAATATAATTAAATAGCTGGATACTCTACCTCTACAAAGTTGATAGACATCAATCTATATTTTTCATGTCAAAATGTGATTGACTTGGGTTGGCCCAACAAAGAAGTTATCATTTTATCACATCAAAAATAAGAGTGCAAACGTAACCATGAGAAATTAAAACACTTTAGTTTTTTTCAGTACTTTCAAATTCTGACGAAACACAGTACACTAAAAAATTAAATATGCCAATTTTGCTTACTGCTATCAGATTTTTAATATGATTTTCATTTTTTGGTCCATGTTCAGTTAGTAATTAAACTCTTTTTTTTTAAAGTAGGCTGGCTCCTTGCCCAGTGTGGAGCCCAATGCAGAGCTAAAATTCTGACCCTGAGATGGAGACCTGAGCTGAGAACAAAAGTCAGATGCTCAACCAGCTGAGCCACCCAGGCACCCCAAACTCTTAATTTTACTTTTTCATATCATACCTAAGCTAATAGCTCTAGGGTATTCCCGAAAAAGAAATAATGTAATCTGAAACGGAAAATGTTAAAATATTCAAAGTAACAAATCTGTAATTGATACCACTAACAGTGACCTTCCTTACGCTTACATTTTAATATTTCCCCTGATGTGTCTCAATAGATTTCTTTTTTGGTTATTGTTAACAACACCCCCATCCACTCCAAACACACCCACGGATCTTACTAAATTCAAGAAAATAGCCTGAAATGTTGGTCACAATTGCCAGATTTAGCTAGATTAAAAAAAAAAAATTGCTGATAAAAATGGCCTTCATTTTATTCCCAACTACTTATGTTATACGTGCATTTTAAAATTATTTAACAAAAAATGCCTTTTAAAATATATTTTTTAAGTCTCAAAGTTAATTTGAAAGAAATGTGTAACATTTCATTTGAAAATAATAGTTTCAGTAGATATATGCACAATCCCTACAGGAGTTGTAAATGTGTCATCAAAACCAGCACATTTTAGTATTTTTAAAGGGGAATTCAAGGTAGACTTTTTTTCTGTATTATGCAACTGATTTAAAGACAGTACTTTTACATGTAAAAATAATTTACACTAAAAAACTCAAGCACAGAAGTCTGATACTTTGTTTATCAAAATAACGAGAACAAAATGAGCAATGAAAAAATAGCAAAAGCCATTACAAAAAATAGTAAATTCCTATTTAAATTCCTGTGTTCACACAGATTAAAAATGTTTATTAATTAACTATATCACACAGATTATAGCATACTTTAAGCTATAATATAGAAAGGTAACATGGGATATTTGAAATTTAAGCTGCACTTACCAAAATAGTTTTAACCTGAGTCTTTGATGTCTTCAGAAATGTACTTGACAATAAGGTATGATAAAGTATAATTACTATTTAGTAGTATAATTCAAGGTTATTTTTCTTTGAATTTCTCTTAATACTGCTTCTTCTTAAATATTTGTGTAAAATTATAAATATTATTACACTTTTGGAGTTCTCTGGATACAAGGGAATATACGAATTAAAAAGCTGCTATTTTTTCCCACTATACAAGCATATGATGTCTTTCTTGTTCAAAATGCCTTATACTTATCATATTTTCGTATTTCAAGTTATTTTAGAACAAAAGCAGGTCAAAAGATTATCATAGGTACTTGAATATTCCCATGAAATGTCACACCCACTAAGGAATTCAATACAAGTTCACTAAAGAATATCAAATTAATCATTTCCTCCTATAAATATTTTCTTTTTATTTATTTTGTGTTTAGAAGTTGCAGTTTTAAGTACTATTAACAGAAAATACATAACAAAAGCTCCTAACAAGTGAAAAAAATAATTATAAATGCTGGAAAAATTGGCCTCATTAACATATTTACAAACTTTTACTTAATACATACTCCATTGGAAATTAATTATATGACATTTATACAAGCATTAACATTTCCAGATCACTCTGAGTAGTAAGCACTTCAGTTCTTTACTGTCTATACCCAAAGTTGAAAGTCACTCAGTTTCTGAAGGCAATACTGACAAGCATCAGAAATGGTTCAATCTGAGACGCTATTGACACATTGTTCTGTTCCTTCACCTAAAGATGTTTCTGTTGAATGAGCGTCCTTATGCTTTTTTTTCTCTTTGCTCTGATCTTCCTGAAGCTTCAGAATTATGTTTCGGATTTCTTCTCTCTTTGTTCTCATTCTTGGGGGAGGAAACCAGTTTGCCAAATTCATAGGTAGTTCAAAATTGAGAATTGGATTCTGGAAATAAGAATATTAAGTGCACATGAGAAAATTATAATAAATTTTAGTTTCAATCACAAAAGCATTCTAGACTTACAAATGGAAAATCAATAACTCATTTATTAAGTACTTATTTTCTATCTCATGCCAGATATTATGCTAGGCACTGGAAAGACTGAGACAGTTTTTGCCCACAGATCTTATAGTTTAGATCAGGGGTCAGCAAACTACAGCTAGTGGGCCTCATTCAGCCAGCAACCTATTTTTGTAAATAAAGACTTACTGAAACACAGCCACAATAATTCATTTACATGTTTTCTGTAGATGCTCTCATGTTGCAGTAGCTGAACACAGAGTAGACAGAAATTGTATGGCCACAGAGCCTAAAATATTTACTAGTTGGCCTTTTTACAAATGGTTTGCAGAACAAAGTCTAGATAGACAGGTAACAATTAAAACAATGGAAACAACAAGTATTATGGCAGTGAAAACAGAAAGTCCTATGAGAAAACATGTGTGGGGGCTTAATGCAATCCCAAGAAGTGATATTTAAACTGAGACCTGAAGAATGAGTAGGAGTTAGTCCAATAAGGAATTAAAGCAGCAATTGGGAAGAATATCCTAGGTAGGAACATAGGTATCAAGACCTAGAGGCAAGAAAGAACATGCCACAATACAAGAAACTGAATGATTCAGGTGGCTGATACACAGAAGCCTAGAGTAAGAACAATAGGAAATGAGGCTTAGAAGCTTGGGCAGAAATAGGGTCACACGGGCCATGTGAAGGATTTTCATCTTTAACCCAAGAGCAACAGGCGTAAAATAATTAGATCAAAGTTTCTAGAAAACTGTGAAAATCAAAAGGCAACAGGTTTAGAGACTAGTACAGCAGTTCAGAATGGTGATGCCAGTGTACTGGACTTAGAAAGCAGCAGCAGGAATAAAGAATTGCACATATATGACATTAAGTAAGTGACAGAATTCACAGGACTGAATGCTATTATGGTGATGGATGAGGAAGAGGAAAGAATCAAGATAATTTTTTTTTAAAGACGGGAGTTATCTTTTTTTATTTAAAGATTTTATTTATTTGAAAGAGAGAGTGCATGCGAGCACAAGCATGAGCAGCGGGGAGGGGCAGAGAGAGAGGGAGAAGTTGACTCCCTACTGAGCAGGGAGCCTGATGCAGGGCTCCATTGATACCAGGATCCCAGGATTATGACCTGAGCTGAAGGCAGATGTTTAACCAACTGAGCCATCCAGGTGCCCCAGGAGTCAAGATAATTATAAAGATTATCCAAGAGAGGTATAATATTATACTTCTGAAGTCAAAGGAAGAGAGCATTATGAAGAAGGAATGGTCAACAGTGTCAAATGATGCTGGGAGGTCAGGAACAATTTCAATAAGGGTGAAAGTAAAGCCAGACTACAGAGATTTGAGAAACAAGTGGGACTTGTAGAAATGAAGACAGTGAATACTTCTCCATAAGTATATCCATAAAGGGGAGAAAAGAGGATAAAAGTCTAAATTATGGGAGAGATTTCTTAAGATGGGAAGATTTAGTGGCAAAGGAGTTGATTAGAGTGATGAGGAATGAAGTCAACAAGCCTTGGATTTGATAAAGTAGTTTTTTATGCTTTAAAAATTCTCCAATTTTGGATATTTTGCTCCCTGGAAAAATTTTTGAAATGATAGTTTTCAGACTCTTTAAAATATTTCCTTATTGTGTTTTTTGCATTAATATAAGGTCAAATACAGTTGACCCACGAACAACATGGGGATTTGGGGTTCTGACCCTGTGTAGTCTAAAATCCACATAGAATTTTGACTCCTGAAAACCTTACCTACTAATGGCCTACTGATGACTAGAAGCCTTATCAATAACATAAGCAGTCAATTAACATATATTTTTATGTTATATGTACTATATTATTGTATTCTTACATAAAGTAAGTTAGAGAAAAGAAAATAATATTAAAATCCCAAGGAAGAGAAAAATACAGAGTACTGTGCTGTATTTATTTAAAAAAAAAAAAAATCTGCATAGAAGTAGACTCACATAGTACAAACCCATGTTGTTTAAGGGTTCACTATACACTATTTTATTTATTATATCAGATCCAACATACTGAAACCCACCTCAAAAAAGCTCTCTACATACTGTAATACATATACACCACAATCACTGAAGTTGTTTTGCTGGGGTACTTTTGGATTAGAGCCTTTCATAACATCTTTGGAAAAACTTCTTTTGCTTCCTTTTTTAACTTCCCATTCCACTTCTAAATACCTGCAATAATGCACAAATAGTAAGAATATACATGTATAAATGTACATAGTCCCTCATTCCCACCAGAATGCAAAATACAAATTATGGTTTTGAACTTACTCTCTTAGAATTTTTACAACATTTGATCGAGAAGGGCCTCTAAGTGAATCCATCAGTAGGATACAAGGTCTGTGGGGTGAAATGAACAAATGTTAATACTTTATAATGGTTTTTTAAAAAGATTTTTTACTTATTCATTTGAGAGAGAGAGAGCGAGCATGAGCAGGGAGGGGGATGGTCAGAAGGAAAGGGAGAAGCCAACTCCCTGCTGAGTGGGGAGCCTAATGTGGGGCTCAACCCCAGGACCCTGGGATCATGACCTGAGCTGGAGGCAGACGACTGAGCCACCAAGGTGCCCCAATACTTTATGTTAAAAAGGCATAAAAAGATGAACACCAACAACAGAATTTAAAATATTTAAAATTCCCTTGCCTCAGTAAAACTTAGGGGAAAAAAATCTTATAGATACATATACCCTAACAATACCTAAATATCCATGGTTATATTAAATACCAAGTTATAGAATATTAATTGAACCATATCTTATTATGAACATGTCATTAAAGTTCTACTCTTGGTTCCTTAAAAGAAAACAAAATTTAGTAAAAATAACTCTGAAAATTTGAGTATCTCCAAATGCCAAATTACCAAAAGTGGGACCATACAAAGTAGAAATAATTATATTAAAAAAAAAAAAGATTTTAGTTATTTGAGAGAGAGAGTGAGAGAGAGGGCATGAGCAAGGTGGTGGTGGGGGGAGGGCAAGAGGAAGAAGGAGAAGTAGACTCCCCGCTGAGCAGGGAGCCCAATGCGGGGCTATATCCTGGGACTCCAGGATCATGACCTGAGCCGAAGGCAGGGACTTAACCAGCTGAGCTACTCAGGCCCCCCAATTCCACTTTTTTTAAAAAGATTTTATTTAGGGACACCTAGGTGGCTCGGTGGTTGAGCGTCTGCCTTCAGCTCAGAGCACGGTCCCAAGATCTGGGGATCGAGTCCCACATCAGGCTCCCTTCATAGGGCCTGCTTCTCCCTCTGCCTATGTCTCTGCCTCTCTCTCTCTCTCTGTGTGTCTCTCATGAATAAATAAATCTTTTAAATATATAACTAAAAAATATTTATTTATTTATTTGAGAGAGAGAGAGCATGAACAGGGTGGAGGGAGAAGTAGACTCCCCGCTGAGCAGACAGCCCAACACGGGGCTATATCCTGGGACCCCAGGATCAAGACCTGAGCCGAAGGCAGACATTTAACTCACTGAGCCACCCAGGGACGCCCCCCTCCAAATTCCATTTTTAAGTTTTTTTTTTTTTTTTAAGTATTCTCTACACTCAATGTGGGGCTCAAATCCACAGCCCCAATATCAAGAGTCACACACTCTTCCAATGAGCCAGACAGACACCCTGAAATAATCCCCATTTAAAAAAAAATGTATGTTTATTTGTGAGAGACACACAGAGAGAGAAAGAGAGGCAGAGACACAGGCAGAGGGAGAAGCAGGCTCCATGCAGGGAGCCTGACGTGGGACTCGATCCCAGGTCTCCAGGATCAGGCCCTGGGCTGAAGGCGGAACTAAACCACTGAGCCACCTTGGTTGACCAATAATCCCCATTTTTAACTAAAACCTATTATAGATAACAAAACAGGTAATCATCATATAGAAGAATTAGTTTAGGGTCACATGGCTGGCTCAGTCAGTGGAGGATACAACTATTGATCTTGGTCGGGGCTGTGAGTTCAAGCCCCACATTGAGTGGAGAGATTATTTTAAAAAAGAAAGGAAAAGACAAGACGAGGGGAGGGGAGGGGAGGGGAGGGGAGGGGAGGAAAAGAAGAAAGGAAAAGGAAAAGGAAAAGGAAAAGGAAAAGGAAAAGGAAAGGAAGGGAGGAAGGGAGGAAAGGAGGAAGGGGAGGGGGAGGGGGAAGGGGAGAGGGGAAGAGGGAGGGGAGGGGAGGGGAGGGAAGGGAAGGGAAGAGAAGGGAAAAAAATAGTTTAGAATCCAGTATTTTCTGCAAGATTCCACTTCACACTCAAACAGAGAAATGACTACCCATTCTCCCCAACTGGAGCCCTGGACACTAGGCAATTCTCATTCACCCTGACAGTCTTTGTAACTTTTAAGGGCTTGTTTAAATAAAAACTATCCAGTTATGTTTTATTCTATGAGGATATGTAAATAAAATTTTAAAATTTATTTATGCAGTTTGCAAGATATAAAATTAATGCTTACTGTTTACAGATAGTAGGCTTTAAATGCCACTGTCCTATTTCTGAATTGCAGTTGTCGTCGGCAAGGAATCCATCATCACTGCTATCATCCTATAAAAGACAGCCTGTTAGTAGTGAAAATATACAATCTAAATAATTAATAACCTCACATAATAGCACTACCGATGATAAAAAAGATCTTTGTAACAAACATGTAAATCTTTTCTATTTAATAGTCATCAGACATGAGAAAATGTGGTCACTTGATGGTAATTATCTAATGCCACAGCACTGACATTTTAATGAAATCACTGATCAGAAGTCTATGAAATATTGTTACATCTATTTTCAATGTAAAAGAAAAATTTAAAGACTGAATATATTATGATTCATTCTTCTTCAATATTACTGCTCTGATTTAGGTATTTCTATAAAAATTTAGTTTTTTGGTTAAGACAGCTGTTTTCGTTAGGAACATAAATGACATATTATTCTTTGACATAAATAATTTTTTCAAATTAGAAATACTTAAAGGGTTTTCAGAAAACCTCCTTGACAGAATTATATATGCACTTCACTTAAGACAACTTTTTTTTATTAAAGATTTTTTTATCTATTTATTCATGAGAGACACAGTAAGAGAGGCAGAGACACAGGCAGGAGGAGGAGAAGCAGGCTCCATGCAAGAAGCCTGATGCGGGACTCGATATGGAGAATCCAGGATCATGCCCTGAGCCAAAGGGAGACGTTCAACCGCTGAGCCACCAAGCGGTTCTCTTGAGGCGTCCCAAGAGAAGACAATTTAATGACACTCTGTCTTATTTTAGATTATCTTGAATGTAAAACAAGGCTTTTCCTATTCTTTAGAACGCTCTGGCAACCTTAAGATAATCAACAATAGAATTAATAATAATACACAGATTAGCTTGTTCACATAACCATTATAATCAAAGGAGCATAAGAATAGCACTCATTATAAACCTTGAATGTAATCCATATATATGCAGGTATAAGTTGCAGAGAAAAACGGTATTTCTTAGACATACATTGTTGAGCAAGGGATATTACAAAAAATGGCTTTTTTCCACAGGAGGATTGTGCAAAAAGGAAAAATGGTGCAATACAAAGCTATCTTCAATACTAAAGTTTTTCCTAACAACTAAAGAAAGGTCAGAGATTAAAGAAATGGAATGCTGTATGATTCTTAAAACTTCTCTTTCAATATGAAACCCCCTTTAACTGAAGTCATAAAATATTTTCAAAAATCTATTTCATTCTTGGTGTAAATAAAATTTATCAGAGCAAATGAAACTCTAAGGAAATGAGAATTTATCTATGTTAGTTCTAACTAAATATTATATGCTTCTACCATGGTTAATATACATTAAAATAGAAGAAAGGAAAAGAATCACTGAAAGCGTGGAAAAAATAACTTTCCTGTGCTCAAGCACAACATAACCAAGTATCTACATTTGCCTCCTGACTAAGTTAGACCAAAGATTAAGTATGACCCAGAAATGCTTTAAAAGAGGAGGAGAAAGGGATGGTAGGGCTAGTGGGAGTGGTGGCTGGGTTCAGGTAGGAGAATCAATTTTATATTAAAACTTTTCTGAAGTAGGTAATAATTTAGTCTGCAATTGCAAAAACTACAACAAAAACCCTAAAAGAAAAATAAAATCACACTATACATTTATCCTGGCAACTTTTGAATTAAAAACTTAGTTTGTGCTTTGAGATGAGACTCAAATTCAGAAGGCATGAGTTACTGGTCAAGGGATTTCTTACAGAACTCCAAAGAAAAACTTAATTAGATAGAATATTGGAGCTTTCTTTTCTTTTTTTTTTTTTTTATATTGGAGCTTTCTGCTTAGCATTAGGCTTTACCTGGTTATCCTGATCTTCTGAGAAGTCGATGAGTTCATCTTCAAGCATTTTGCTACCTTCAGTTGATTCATCACTATAGTTTAGCCTAATTTTGCTTAAGCCATCTATAGCAATAAGAAACAGTATAAAATTTTTAAAAGGACATGGACATAACTTATAGTATGTTAAAATTAATGGTAGCAATTAATAATATAGTAATTACAGATAAAATGCTGCTTTAACATGTAATTCCACAAATGTAACTTATTTTTAATAAAAACCTGGATTGACACATCAATTACAAAGTTGCTTCTACAACTCAGACCCTAAAATTCATTAAAATTTAACCTAGGTATCAATTATATCATAAATATATATATATAAAAAACATTAAATATAATGTCTATATATACTTTATAAGTATATTTATTAAAACATTTTTGTGCTAGGTATGCTAGATAGATTTAGTAACAGAGACTACAACAGTCTAAAAATAACCTAATGTCCAATAACAGGAATGGTTAGCTAATTGTAGAACATAAAATATCACAGTTTTAAAAGTATAAAATTATGAAAAATTATCTAATAGAGACTAAAAATTATGATTAAGGTTTTTTTTTTTAAAGATTTTATTTATTTATTCATGATAGACATAGAGAGAGAGAGAGGCAGAGACACAGGCAGAGGGAGAAGCAGACTCCATGCCAGGAGCCCAACGTGGGACCTGATCCCAGGACTCCAGGATTGCGCCCTGGGCCAAAGGCAGGCACTAAACCGCTGAGCCACCCAGGGATCCCCATGATTAAGGTTTAAACAGATTTGTTTTTGGACAACTAATAGAGAGTAAAATACAAAAATTAAAATACTCATGACACTAGGATAATAGCTCTGGATGAGTTCCCCAACTCTGTATATTTTTCCCTCTTTTTTAAAATTTATTTTTATTTTTATTTTGGAAGATGGAGGGCAAGAGCATACAAACGAGGAGTGGAGGGACAGAGAGAATCTTAAGCAGGCTCCAATGCTGGACCTGATCTTATGACTCTGAGACCATGACTCAAGCCAAAATCAAGAGTCAGACACTTTACTGAGCTACCAAGGCACCCCTGTATATATTTCCTTCATGTTTCATTATGTTCATTGACTTTTCAATAAATAAAACCAGCCAAACCAAATTTAGATGCTAGTAGTATGAAATGACTCAGAAAAAAAGTTTGAAATGGATTTTATTTATTTTTATTTTTGAAATGGATACTTTTAAAGGTCAGTTTCAAGAATCTAAATCCATAAATATAAAATATTTTGCTGAAAGACACTAATTACACGTGACGTTTCAAAGGAATGTAAGATTTATATGAAAATAATGAAAAGTGAGGTACTTTAATACCAAATTTAGTAATCTGCTTATTAAAAAGTATATCTTTTCTACTTTAAGAAGTATGCCATTAAGGGATTTTAGACAAGATGAAGTTTATTTTTGTATAAGTTATTAAAGGAGAATTAAAATACTAATAGAGGCAAGATGGAGTGGTAAGACAGCAAAATAAAACATGCTCCTAAAAAGAAATCTCTCTCTCTCTCTCTAAATGTTGATTGGAAACATACTATTTAAATAATAAACACTTTGGTAAATATGTTTGTTACATGAAAAATAATAATCTCTTCAATTTTTTTTCAAAAATCTATTTTTATGTTTGTTTGGAACTAAAATACCTATATTTGAATAAAACTTGTCCAAATCCTCAGGCAATTCCAAATCAATTATAATCAAGTTAATCTAGCAGCCAATTATTCATATCTAGAGAAGTTGTATAATATAAATATAAACCTTACACAAATAAAATATATGTGCATTTCAAAAAAGGGAGAAAAATAATTTAAATAGAATAGTCAATTCTTTCATGCAGTAAACAAATGTCCTGATGTACACTGAGAGGTGATAACGCAACTGTTTTTTTTAATCAGTCACAGTTCCTGAGAATTTCTCATATAGTTAGATCCTCTGAAGATTCCAAGTGTGATTCCAGAGTTTAAAACATACATTTTTCATGTGCCATAGCAAGACAACATTTCATATGGTGCCCAACTGAAAAACTAGCAAATGAAAGTACTGATACCAAACATTATTTTCCTACAATTGCCCTTAGCATAATCCCTATGAAAAGACACAATTCCCACTTCTGACATGAGGAGTCAAAACTTGTAATTCTATATATTTGATAGTTAAAACAATATTAAAACACCTATCTAAAATGCCCTGTTTAAGGGTGCCTGGCTGAGTCAGTGGAGCATGCAATTCTTAAGCTTGGGGTTGTAAATTCAGACCCCATGTTGGGTGTAGAGATTACTAAAAAACATATAAACATATAAATAAATATAAATAAAAAATAAAACAAAATGCTTTGTTTAAATTCTGTTAATTATATTCCTAGGCAAAACAGAAATCAATTATTGAGATAGTAATCATAATCACGGAAATTTTATAGGCTCTTCTTATCCTAATTTTTAATATGCTATTATTTTATATAGGACAGACTACTTAACCAACCTCTCTAACAGTAAAAGCACCTCTAGAGAGGACTCTTATTTAATGTACTTTTGGGTGAGTGATCCCTTGGAAGCATCTGATGAAAGCACAGAAATGCAGACTTGCTCTAGAGCACTGTTTTTCAAACTGTGGGACACTATCATCATTGGATTAAGGCAAACATCAAAAAGAATAGAAAGTATCAGTGTATCACACCCAATAAAAGGAAATCAACTCCCCTTATGGAAGATATTGTTGATATGGTTGCATGCATACTAAAAACAAAACAAAAACAAATACACAAACTATAGTTTAAAAAAAAGGATAAACAGATACTAAAAAGGCAAACTTCGTAAACAGAGGATTCTTTACTTTGATCTCTTCTAGGATTTGTGAGGATATTTGCTTAAATTTAACTGGGTATTACTCAACTAGAACATTAATTTGAAGGAGAGGGCCACTAGGAGTTTCTGGGGTTTGTGTGTATGAAGCCGTAGGCTTTGTCCTATTGCTTTAAGTCATGAACTTTAATTCATTTTTAATTTGAATTCACATTATAGTGTATGAGGTCAGTGATCAAAGAGGAACTTTAAAGAAAATAGTTCCATGGAAATATAACCCACGTCATACAATTTACTCATTTAAAATGTACAATTCAGTTGTTTTTATGTATTTGCACATATGTGCAGCTACCATCAGAGTAAATTTTATTATTTTACAAGTATTAACTTGGCGGGGGGGGGGGGGGACATGCAAGCAGGGGGAGGGGCAAAGGGAGAGGGAGAGACAGTCTTTAATAGACTCAGTGTGGAGCATGGAGCACAACAGAGGGCTCAATTTCACTACCCTGAGACCATATCCTGGGCCAAAACCAAGAGTCAGATGCTTACCCGACTGCGCCACTCAGGTGCCCCTCATCAGAATAAGTTTTAAAACCTCATTAAAAAACCCTGTACCTGGATCCCTGGGTGGCGCAGCGGTTTGGCGCCTGCCTTTGGCCCAGGGCGCTATCCTGGAGACCTGGGATCGAATCCCACGTCAGGCTCCCGGTGCATGGAGCCTGCTTCTCCCTCTGCCTGTGTCTCTGCCTCTCTCTCTCTCTCTCTGTGTGACTATCATAAATAAATTAAAAAAAAACAAAAACCTGTACCTTTCAGTTATCATTTCCCCCTTCCTCATATTCCTATCTGCCACACCACACCAGCCCTAAGTGGCTACTAATCTACTCTATAGATTTTCCTGTTCGGGAGATTTCATACAAATGGAATCATGTAATATATGGTCTTTTGTGACTACTTTCACAATATTTTCAAGACTCATCAATGTTGTAGCATGTATCAGTATTTCATTTATTTCTATGAGCTAGATATATCACTGATTATCCATCTGTCCATTGAACATCTGGGTTGCTTCTACATTTTTGCTACTACAATGTTACAATGAACATTCATCCCCACTGTGCTTTTTTCTTGGATATATATGTAGGAGTGAAATTGCTGGGTATTATTATTAATCTACATTTAATTTTTTGAGGAATTATCAAATGGTCTTCCAAAGAAAGAAGCTGCACCACTTTACATTCCCACTAACAAAGGTGGTTTATTCACATTCCCACCAATAAATGTTAGTATCTGACTTTTTGACCGTAGCCATACTAGTGTGATATGGAGGAGTATCTCATTGCGATTTTGGTTTGCATTTCCCTTATGTCTAATGATGTCCATCATCTTTTCATGTGCTGACAAAACGGTTTTCAAGGAAATGAGAAACAATGCACACTGCCTTGAAGGCTTACTCTTCAGAGTGTCAAAATGGCAGTTAATCTTTAGTATGACTGTATACTGCCTCTCATTTTTTTTCTACTCAAGTATTAAAATACTAAAACTGAAAAATAATAGAGGCAGCAGTTGGTGATTACCCACTTTGTCTATCTTCATTCCATTTCTTGCCTAATGAAAGACTGAAAAGGGAGTCGAAAAGTGAGTCAGAAAAGCAAGTATTTATGTGTTTGGCTTTTGATGTACTTTTTGCTGTAACTGCTAAATTTCCCCCTTCTGCCGGTTATCTTATACCTTCCAAAGGGCACAAAGATCAACAGTTTAGAGCTAGCATCAGATTTATGCAGCTGGTATGTCAAACAAATAAAAAATATTTTTATAAAACTCAACAACAGCTTAAGTTACTAAAATAAGGTGGTAAAAGTACCAAGACTGTATTCTGCATTCTTAATTTTAAGATTTTATTTAGGGGGGGGAGAGAAAGGGGGGGAACACAGAGGGAGGAGAAGGAATCTGAAGCAGATTCTGCACTGAACATAGAGCCTGACGTGGGGCTTGATCCCACAACCACAAGACCACGACCCAGCCAAAACCAAGAGTTGAATGCTTAACCAACTGAGTCACCCAGGTGCCCCAGCATTCTTAATTTTTGATAGGTTCTTTCTGAATTCACATTAATTTCTTTCGTTTTAAATTATTTATTTATTTATTTATGATAGTCACACAGAGAGAGAGAGAGGCAGAGACATAGGCAGAGGGAGATGCAGGCTCCATGCACCGGGAGCCCGATGTGGGATTCGATCCCGGGTCTCCAGGATCACGCCCTGGGCCAAAGGCTGCACCACCCAGGGATCCCTGAATTCACATTAATTTCTTCTATGCCTTATTTTAACTTTTTTCTTCCAAAGAAAATTTATTAGATTTATTCATAGTTTAATAAGCAAGGTATATGTCATAGCATGTTACGGATTTTTTGAAGTAGATTATTTTTCTTTTGAGATGGACAGAAAATTACACAATTGATTTGATATGAAGTTTAAGTACGGAAAGAGAAACTTTAGATCTAACAAAGTACTAGGAATATGGAACTGATTCAAGGGGAAAAATTCAATTCATTACACCTGAATGGAAATAAAAAAAACAAAGATCGGACCAGTGCCCTTCTTCCTATTAAAACATGAAAGGGAGTAAGGAATAAAAAACTAACTTTTCATTTAAATGTGAACAACTATTTTGGAGGAAAAGGTTTTAAATTCTGACCCTTGCTATTTGATCTCTATTTGCTTACCTGTAAATTGAGAAGAATGAATTAATTTGCCTTAAAGATCTAAGACTGTCCAACTACTGTTTGTGCCACATATTAGTAAACTGCCTATGAAATAAGAATAAATCCAAGTTGCTATAAATGAAAAATGTAGGCCTTGTACTACAATTTTAAAAACAAAAGGCACAAGGGAAAGTTTTTGGAGCAATAGCAAAGTTCTAAATTGTGATTACTGTACTGTAGCAATTACAAGACTACACATATTTATCAAAGCTCACTGAGCTATACTTAGAAAATGGGTGAATGTTGCTAATAAATAAATCGTATCTTACTAAACCTGACTTTTAAAAAAAAGTATAAAAAAAGTAGAATAAAATAAAAAAAAAAGTATGCCCTAAAACCTTAATCCTATGTATAAACAATCCAATTTATTCTGAATTCCTTGATTCTTTTGAAACATTTAGAAACATACCTGTATGATGCATAGAATTTAAATATTCATTCTGTAGGCCATTTTCACTTTTAGTCCTATCAACAACTTTCTGGCATGCAGATTCTCCTTTATTCGATTCTTCATTTTCACTTGCCGTCTGATTTACTTTTTTTAGACTACATTTCACACTGCCCGTGTTTCTCCGATAATGAGGGTCACTTTCTTCCTGTTCAGCACTTGAATCAATTCCAGCTACACAATGTTTTCTGTTTAGCATCTTCTTAATTACAGGCTTGGCAGAAGAGTTTTGCGAACAACTGTCCATTTCACTGGCTGAAGGAGAAGAAATACAACTGTCCTCTACACTGGAACATTTTTGCAGTTCCTTATTTTCATGATAATGAGGATTCGGTTCATATTTTGGTTTTTCCAAACCAGGGAAGCAAACCACAGCCAAAAACCAGTGTGCACTGTAAAAAAAACAAATGAAAAAAAACAAATGAAACTATTGAATATATTATTAGAAGAGTTTATTAGGCAAAAAATGTCAACTGAAATATTTTCGAAAGCTTTTGTCAACAAATTTCAATTCTCAAATGAATCCACTAGTTTATAAGATCATTAATAGAATACAATGTCTATTTAAAAACAATATAGAAAAAAATTAAAATTAAAATTAAAAATAAAAATAAAAACAATATAGACACAGGCAGAGGGAGAAGCAGGCTCCATGCAGGGAGCCCGATGCGGGACTCGATCCAGGGACTCCAGAATCACGCCCTGAGCCAAAGGCAGATGCTCAACCGCTGAGCCACCCAGGCCATCCTCCCTTAACTGCTTTTTGAATGAAAAATTCATTTCTATTTTTAAGCAATTTAGGAAAAGATAAATTAGATCACTGTAATTCACCATTCCCATTTACCTTCCTCTTGACCTATTTATGTCAAAGGACAGAAAACTAGCCTCAAGATTAAAATGTTTTCAGAAGTCTAAATAGACTGTATACTTTTGAACATTTTCTAAATATTGCACATATATAGCTTTTAAAAAAATTTTACCATGTCTGTTTTTCTTAAGAATAAGGTTAGGCATTGCTTAATGTTGAAAATATTAAATAATTCTTTGTCTTTTTTATTTTATTTTATTTATTTATTCATGAGAGACACAGAGAGAGAGAGAGGCAGAGACACAGGCAGAGGGAGAAGCAGGCTCCACGCAGGGAGCCCGACGTGGGACTCGATCCGGGGTACCCAGGATCACAGCCTGGGCTGAAGGCAGGCACTAAACCGCTGAGCCACCAGGGCTGCCCAATAATTCTTTGTCTTATGCTATATTGGTATATATACACTAAACTGAAACAACATATTTATTTTAAACATTATTACAAAACTTCAGGATTAGTAGAGTTCCAGTTATCAGGTGGGTGCTCTTGATATAGCTGAATTCAGGTATCACGGTTTCTAATAATATGTTTTAAGCCATGAGTAAAAAGCTGTACAGCTAACACTGATTAATATCCATTAATCTAATGAGGAATTTTATTAAGGGCTTACCATATGCTAGACAGTGTTACATGCTAGGATACAAAGAACAGGCAAGAGATGTCAGAGAACTTATTAGTTGAGTACAGTGTCATATAGTAAGGTGTCCAATAGATGTTTGAGGAGTGAAAAAATGCATATCTTGACATGAATGTGTTATTCTATACTCTCATTTTTACAAAATGCTGAATTCCTCCAAGGTAATATGAAGAAACACTGTCTCTTCATCAGATAGCATAAACACAAGGGTGACAGAGCCTGGCTTCATCCTCAGCATTTTAAAGGCCAGATGGAAGAATGCTTCTCTCCTGTTCTTAGTTATTAATCCTCATTATCCTAGGGACTTAGGTCAGGCCAGGGTAGTAGAAAGAGCAATACATCATCTTCCTCACTTCACTATAAAACATAGCTGACTATAAGTCACAGCTCAATGTTAGAAGAGTTAAATGGTGTTTTAAAAATTGGTTTAAAGTGATATAATATAGTAGTTCTCAACCTAAAGTCTATAACCTAAATCTATCACAGTTTTTAATATTTCTTAGCTCTGACAATATGGATAAGCCATTACTTTTCTGTTGTACACTTAAAAACTAAGAAAAATTCTTTATTTAGCTGAAAGAAGAAAAATGAATCAGATACATCTGAGGTTATTTTCAACCTGTAAGAGACAGGGCTTTGCTTTTACGATTCTTTTAACAGCAGGTACACAGTGACCTTAATCCAACCCTAGGAGAAGACGACAAAACAAGTAATTTCACTTAAGATTGATTGGATCTAAATATTAATATTTTTTCCTTATCAATTTTTAACAAGTAGCTTACAAACTTTAAAGAAACTACCACTATCAGGAAAAAAATAAAAATAAAACAAAAAGCAAAAACACATAAGCCTATCTAAAATAATTAGTGAATAGAGGGCACTTGGGTGACTCAGTGGTTAAGCATCTGCCTTTGGCTCAGGGCATGATCCCAGAGTCCTGGGATCGAGTCCCACATCGGGCTTCCTGCATGAACCCTGCTCCTTCTCTGCCTATGTTCTGCCTCTCTCTCTGTGTCTCTCAAGTATAAGTAAATAAAATCTTTAAAAAATAAATAAATAAAATAAAACAAAATAATTAGTGACTAGAAATATCTGTGCTTTACAACTTCAAAAGCAAAACAAAACAAAATGAGCCCTCAGGATCTGTAGGCTATTCTTCCATCTACTAATGGCATAGTTCTTTTGTAGAATCCTTTACTGACTTTTCATCTTTGTTCATTCTCTTTCATCAAGGTAACTGGAAGCATTCGTCATAGCTTCAATCCATCCCAGATAGGAGGAATGTGCCTCTATTGCTAAAGTGTGTATCTTAAATTTTTATAATTCATTTTTGACAAATAGTATCTTAAATATTATTCATTTTTAACAAATAGCTATGTATATCTTCCTTTTCAGCTAAGCAGACAGATCACATGTTATTCTTTATGACAAATTACTGTTAAGAAACCTTATTTTTGAGGATAATGAAGAAATTAAGAATTAGTTTTAAACTTGGTTTTTAATTATGATAAAATCTTTGACTTAAATATATAGATCCTAAGAAGCTGGGCTTTATAAGCCATTACTAGTATTTTGACCTAGCCTAACTATCTTTGGCTGGGCTCATTAGAGAGCACAGGTCTTATGATTAACGTTATGATTTTTAAATAAACAGAATTGGATTCTAGTATTGAGTGAATGTTTTTCACAGTGGGGGGAAAAAAGAGCACATTCAGAAGCTCGCCTGGCATAGCTAGGTTTATCAGATACAAACAATCTCATAGAAAACCAACCTCAGACAAACTCTGGAAACATGATAGACTGAGATAAAGCAAGGCCACTTCTCAGTTTGTCTAAGCAGAGACAAGCAAGGCCACAATGCAACCAAAAAAATATCAAATATTTCCCTTTCTTTTAAATGGGTAATGCTACTTCTTTACCGAAGCAAACAACTGTTTCCTTACATCTTCCCCCAAACTACCAAACCAAAACCCAAATTCTGTTACATGTGCTTTCTCTCTCAATCTCTTTTTGTTGGCAACCATGGTGTGTATTCTCTCTTGAGGCAAGTAATAAGCCCAAGGTGTCGAACTACAAGTGTATTCCTGGGAATTTTTGCCTGGAAGGCACAGGAAAACAGAAATATGAAATCTCTCAAGTCTAAATTGCAGAATAATTCTATCCTATGCCTCTCTAGTCACTATGGGAGAATGCAAAATATTTAACCACCTCCATTTACTTAGAAAATAGTTTCAAGTAGGCAGCATGGTTTTCAAATTGAACATGACACAAATCTGGCTATCTTTTGATTAAAAGCCAAAGTGTTTTCTTTTTCTTTTTAAAAGACTTTATTTATTCATGAGAGACAGAGAGAAAGAGAGAGAGAGAGAGAAAGAGAGGCAGAGAGACATAGGCAGAGGGAGAAGCAGGCTCCATGCAGGAAGCCCAATGTGGGACTCCATCCTGGAATTCCAGGATCACACCCTGAGCCAAAGGCAGATGCTTAACTGCTGAGCCACCCAGGTATCCCAAGTCGAAGTGTTTTCTAAAGATTCAAAATTTACTATGTGACCTACTCATTATTCTGTATAAAGAAGTATGCTTGCTCTTTAGGATGTTTGGTAGACAACAGTACCACATTTTTTTTGGTAGACAACAGTACCACATTTTAAAAATGACATTATTGTACACTGTTAAACAAAATTAGATCTCTTGCTAGTCTTTAGAAAATTCAACATATTACATGATTCACTAAAAAATTGCATTAATTTTCACAGAATACACAGCATAAACATAAACACATAAAACAAATTTCAGAAAGTTTAAAAAAGAATGAATTCTTCAACTCATATACACATTTTCTAAAAATGGCCTTCACATTTACATAATGAAAATTCTTACTCACGCTTCATTAAGGGGTACAAAAATAAAATCCTTCTCAAAAATATCTACATGCCGAGTCCATGTTTTTACTCTCCCATGTCGCTTTTGCTGTATTCTACAAGACAAGAGATAAACTATCACCTTCTGAAATTCTAATGCTTCAGCTTATATGCAGTCATTTATAAATTATGAAGACTAAGATGTAAACAAACAAAAGTGTTGTATAAGGTGATTTAACAAGTAGCGTAAAAAAAAAACAGAACATCTCAGATGAAGCTAGGAAGGTGTGAAACCAGCTATCACTGAGTCTGCAAGACAGAATTATTTAATTCCCGCTACTATTTACTAAGTGAACCCAATGCTACTATTTTTATTACTGCATATCAGCAACTATATTGAGAAATGTATCAGATCATCACCTATGATGACTGAGAAGAGAGCAGGTAAAGTGAGCATTATAAAAGACAAAATAAAATAGATTATGAACAATGGCCAACCCAATCACTCTCATGAACTCTTAAAATGTAAAATTAGAAATCACTGAAAGAGTGTAAAATATTATTTATATTATGCACAAGAGCCATCAATTCAAGACAATTGACAGCACTTATGGTATTTTTTTTTAAAGATTTTATTATTTATTCATGAGAGAGACAGAGAGACAGAGGCAGAGACACAGGCAGAGGGAGAAGCAGGCTCCATGCAGGGAGCCCGACGTGGGACTTAATCCCAGGTCTCCAGGATCACACCCTGGGCTGAAGGCAGCGCTAAACCGCTGAGCCACCGGGGCTGCCCACTTATGGCATTTTGTATACATCTTTTGACCAAGTATCAGTGCAAATTAGAGTTGGATACAATCACTATATAGAGAGGAATTATGAACAAACTGATTAAGGCCTAATATGTAGAACAGTGTTTCCTTTAACTCATTGGAGAATTATCCAAATAATTTATTAAAAGTATAGATTCACAGGTTCCTCTCTTAAATATGAATGGAACAGAGCAATTTGTACCTAATAAATATCTAAGTATTTTTTTTAATTATCAGGCATATTTGGGGAATATTAATTTAGATAACAGACCAAATACCTTTATGAATTCTAGGTATTCTTGAGGCTTTAAAGTATTATGAATTATATAAATTTTGCTAACTGATAATAGAATTAAAAGATGTTGACTCAATGAAAGTACTTTTTTATTAAATTAAACTTGAGCGACTTCCTACATCTGTTAAATATCCTCAGAGCTTGACTTACGATAAATTAGTTGTCTCATGAAGATTTCTTCTTTCTCTCTGATTAAGGCGTTTATAGAAAAAAGAACTGAATATATGAATTCGGTCAGCTTCTTCTTTCTTCAGTTTTTCAAGCACCAAATATCTATTTTACAAAAAAAATCCAAATATAATGTATTTAAGAGTTTATACTAATAAGAGTCAAACAGTGATCAAATAACTATTCAGGCACCATCAACCTCTATTTCTTACAATTGAAAGACTTTATTAGCAAAATTTGCTTCATAATCTAGACAATGGTAACTACTAGATTATTTTCAAGGAATGAAAGGTAATATTTGAGAGTATAACTATGTAATTTGCAAGATCTGAGCTTGAAGACTCAAATAAATAAAATAAAATAAAAAATGAAGGAAAAATAACCACCACCATAAAAATACAGAGAATTGTAAGAGACTATTACGAAAAACTATATGCCAACAAAATGGGAAACCTAGAAGAAATGGATAAACTCCTAGAAATGTATAACCTTCCAAAACTGAAGAATATATAATTAGAACAGACTGATTACTAGGAAACTAAATCAGTAATCAAAAAAACTCCACAAATATCCAGGACTGGATGGCTTTGCTGGTGAATTCTTTTAAAATTTTAAAGAAAAGTTAATAACTGTTCTATTCAAACTATTCCAAAAAACAGGAGAGAAAGTAAAGCTTCCAAATTCATTCTACGAGGCAAGCATCACCCAGATACCATTTAACCAGATAAAAATACTACAAAAAAGAGAACTACAGTGCAATACCTCTGATGAACATAGATACAAAAGTCCTCAACAAAATATACGCAAACCAAATCCAGACACATTAAAAAAAATAATTCATCATGATAAAGAGATTTATTCCTGGGATGTAATGGTGGTTTAATACTCACAAATCAATCAACATGATGCATCACCATTAATAAGGGAAAGGATAAAAAACAGATGATCATGTCAATAGATGCAGAAAAAGCATTGAACAAAGTACATCATTCATGATTAAAACTCTCAACAAAGTAAGTGTAGAGGGAATATACTTCAACATAATAAAGGCATATGAACAAACCATAGTTAGCAACATACTCAATGGTGAAAACAGAACTTTTCCTCTAAGATCAGGAACAGAATAAGGATGTATACTTTCAAAATTCTTATTTAATATAGTACTAGATGTCCTAACACAGCAATCAGACAAGAAAAATTGAAAAGCAACCACATTGCTAAGGAAGAAATAAAAATTTCACTATTTAAAGATGATATGATACTATATGTAGAAAACTCTAAAGACTCCACTGGAAAGGGGCACCTGGGTGGCGGTGGCTCAATCACTTAAGCATCCAATTCTTGATTTTGGCTCGGTCATGAGTTTGAGCCCCATGTCAGGCTCTGCACTGGGCATGGAGCCTGCTTAAGATTCTTTTCTCCCCCTGACCCCTCTTCCTCCATCTCTTAAAAAAAAAAATCAAAAAAACTACTAAACTGATAAATAAATTCATCAAAGTCACAGGACACAAATTTAATCTACAGAAATCTGTTGATTATACACCAATAAGGAAGTAGAAGAAGGAAAAATTAATACCTAGGAACATCTTTAACCAAAGAAGTAAAAGACGCATACTTTGAAAACTACAAAACACTAATGAATGAAACTGAAGATGATGCGAACAAATGTAAAGATATTCCATGCTCATGGATTGGGAGAACCAATACTCTAAAATGTCCATACTACCCAAAGCAATCCACAGATTTAATATAATCCCTATCAAAATACCAACATTTTTTTACAGAACTAGAACAGATAATACTAAAATTTGTATGGAACCACAAAAGACCCAGAATAGCTAAAGCAATCTTGAGAAAGAACAAAGCCAGAGGTAACACAATTTCAAATTCAAGAAATACTACAAAGTAGTAGTAATCAAAACAATATGGCACCAGCACAAAAATAAACACATAGATCATTGTAACAGAATAGAGAGCCCAGAAATAAACCCACACTTATATGTCAATCTACAACAAAGGAAGCAAGAATATACAACGGGGAAAAGAGTCTCTTCAACTAAGTGTTAGGAAAACTGCATGGCTACATGCGGAAGTATAAAACTGAACCATTTTCTTATACCATACACAAAAATAAACTCAAAATAGATTAAAGATCCAAATGTGAGACTGAAACCATAAAAATCCTAGAAGAAAACACAGGCAGTAATTTCTCTGACATCATAGAAACATTTTTCTATATAACTCTTCAGGCAAGGGAAACAAAAGCAAAATTAAACTCTTGGGACTACACCAAAAAAAAGTTTTACACAGTGAAGGAAACCATCAACAAAATAAAAAAGTAATCTACGAAATGGGAGAAGATATCGTATCTGCAAATGACATATCCAACAAGGGGTTAATATCCAAAATATATAGAGAACTAATACAACTCAACATGAAAAAGAAAAAAAAATCAAATAATCCAATTAACAATGGGCAGAAGGCATGAACAGACATTTTCCCAAAGATATACAGTGGCTAACAGACATATGAAAAGATGCTCAACATCATTAATCATTGGGAAATTCAAATCAAAATCACAAAGAGATATCACTAAATTCCTGTCAGTATAGTAAAATAAAAAAACACAAGAAATAACAAGTATTGGTGAAAAAGTGGAGGAAAAGGAATCCTCATGCACTGTTGGTAGGAATCCAAGTTGGTACAACCACTATGGAAAAACAGTAGGAGGTACCTCAAAATATCAAAAATAGAATTACCATATAATCCAGTAATTCCACTACTGAGTATTTATCCAAAGAAAACGAAAACAACAATTTGAAAAGACATATGCACCCACAGGTTTTTATCACAGCATTATCTACAATAGCCAAGACATGGAAACCAACCAAATTACCCAAATATGAATGGATAAAACTGTGGTGTGTGTACACACACACACATCATGGATTATTACTGAGCCATCAAAAAGAATGGGATCTTGCCATTTGCAGCAACATGAATGGACCCAGAGGGTATATGCTAAGTAAAATAAGGCGAAGAAAGACAAATATATGATTTCATTCATGTGTAGCATTTAAAAAACAAGACAACAAATGAAAAAAAAAAAAAAAAAAAGAAAGAGCCTCCTCATAAGACTTGTAAATACAGAGAACAAACTGGTGGTCGCCAGAGAAGTGGGTGGGTGGGATAAATGAACTAGATAATAGGGATTAAGAATACACTTATCTTGATGAGGACTGAGTAATATATAGAATTGTTGAACCATTATACTGTACACCTGAAACTAACACAATACTGTATGTTAAGGAAATAAAAACTCATTGGAAAAAAAGTTTGTTTCCTACTTACAGAATTAGAAATGGAAAAGAATGAGCAGCTCTGGTAGCATTTGAATACTTATTTTAACATAGTGAAGTTTAACAAAAAAGTTTCCTTTTAATTCACTTTTAAGCATGTCACGAGACAAATATAAACAACTTTTTATTTTATTTATTTACTAGATTTTTGTTTATTCAAGAGAGGCTCAGAGAGAAAGGCAGAGACATAGGCAGAGGTAGAAGCAGGCTTTCTGTGGGGAGCCCGATGTGGGACTTGATCCCAGGACTCCAGGATCATGCCCTGAGCCAAGAGCAAACACCCAACCACTGTGCCACCCAGGCATCCCAAATTTTTATTTTTAAAGATATATTTATTTTATTTTAGAGAGAGAAAGCGCTAAAGTGCAAAGTGGGGGGAGGGGCAACCATGGAGAGGGGAGTGAGGGAGAAAACCCCCAAGCAGATTCTCTGCTGAGTGGGGAGTCTGATGTGGGGCACAATCCCAGGACCCTGAGATTTTGACCTGAGCTGAAATCAAGTTGGACACTCAACCAACTGAGCCTCCCAGCATCCCATAAACATATTTTTTTAAAAACATGGATTTTGTTAGGTTTCCTTTTTCATTTAGAATATTTTTTTGCATCAGAAAAGGCAAAACTTTTAGATAATTTAAGTTTAATGTAATTTTAAAGTGCTACTATAAAATGTCAAGGAGCCTCCTGAAAATGTAAAGAATTTTGAGTATATAAAAATACTATAAAATCTCTTATCACACTATAAATAGTAAAGATTTAAGTAGAAATAAACCACAATGAAAACAAAATAGGGTTTCAATTTATGTCTTAGATCCAACTATATGCTTTAGAAAGCAAAACTTAAATATAAAGAGTTAAAAGTAAAGGGATGAAGAAATACATACCATGCAAACAAAAAACCAACAGAAAGCTGGAGTAACTATATTCATTTAGAACAAAGCAGGCTTAAGAATAAAGACATTATCAAGAATATAGCGGGACATTACAAACCATGAAGGGTTGATTCTCCAAGAAACGTAAACTTGTATGCACCTTACAAATATTCAAAATACATATGGCAAAAATGTATTTGAAAGGAAAAATAGACAAACCCATTATTATACTTGGAGATCCATAATCTTTTCAATAATTGATAGAACAAATAGGCATAAAATCAGTATGGACAAAGATGACCCAAACAGTACTGTCAAACAACTTGGCCAAAGTGACATTCACAGAACAACACTTCATCCAACAACAATAGTATTGTTCTGCACAGTCAAGACTTTTCGCTCAGTTTCTTAAGGTGGTATACATTAGAATTAAGAGATATCTTTTTCAAAAATTATGATGAAATGCATAATCTCAAATTTACAATCTTAACAATTTTTTATAAGATTTTATTTTTAAATAATCTTTATACCTAACGTGGGCTTGAACCCACAATCCCAAGACCAAGGATCTTGCTCCACTGACTGAGCCAGCCAGGCACTCTCAATCTTAAACATTTTTTTAACAAATTTTTACTTTTAAGTAATCTGTATACCCAACGTGAGGCTTGAACTCAACAATCCCTAGATCAAGAGTTGCATGCTCTACCAGCTGAGCCAGCTAGGCACCACCCAATCGTAACCATTTTTAAGTGCACAGTTCAAGAATGTTAAGTATATTCACATGGTTGTGAAATACATCTCTAGAACCTCATATTGCAAAACAGAAACTCTATACTCATTAAAAAATTCTTTTCCCCTCACCCTTCAGCTTCTGATAACCATCATTTATTTTCTTTTTGTATGACTTTGACTTTTTCAGATACCTAATATAAGTGGAATTATACAGTACTTGTTTTTGTGACTGGCTTATTTCATTTTTGCATAACGTCTTTTAGATTCATCCATGCTGTAGCTTGTGATAACTTTCCTTCCTTTTTAAAACTGAATAATATTCCACGGTATCTATATACATTTTGTTTATCCATTCATCCATCAATGGACATGTGAGTTGCTTCCACCTCTTGGCTAGTATGAACATGGGTGTTCAAGTACCTCTTTGAGACCATATTTTCAATTCTTGTGGATATATACCCAGAAACAGGATCACTGGATCATAGGGTAGTCCTATTTTTAATTTTTGAGGGGCCACCATACTGTTTTCTTTAGTGGCTGTACCATTTTACATTCCCACCAGCAGTACAAAAGGAATCCAATTTGCATTGGATTCTTGGCAACACTTTTCTCTCTCTTTTTTTTTTTTTTTTTTTTTTGATAGTAGCCATCCTAATGGGGTTCAGATAATTTCCTGTGGGTTTGACTTGTATTTCTCTGATGAATAATATGGAAGATTTTTTCATACATTTGTTGGCCATTTGTATGAGATAACATCTTTTGTCTTAACTATGAAGAACTTTGAACTCATTTTTCTCCCCAACTCATTCTTGAATGTGTTTGTTAGGTCTCAGAGGAATCTAACATCTGCAAAGTTAAGCATTTAAAAGCTATGACACTTTCTCTTGCTAGCAAATCTAGGATACATTTTATAATTTATTGAAATATAATCCATTACTATCAAATCTTCAAAAGAAAAATAGTACCTTTGAAAATGGGTATAGTTAACATAAATAGGAATATAATATTATGCCCTGACATGAAGCATATCTTTTAGCTGATGACGTTGTTGACCTTGTTCGAATTTAGTTATTCTATCAATTGTTGAGAGAAGGCAACTGAAGTCTCCATCTTTCTGGATTTGTCTGTTTCTCTTATTAGATAGGTTCATTTTTGATTTATATATTTTGTAGCTCTGTTGTATGGTACATACCTATTTAGGATTGCTAAGTCTTCTTGGTGGATTTATTTAGCATTGTAGAGCATCCCTTTCTACACCTGGTAATTGTTTTTGTTCTAAAGTTTATTTTTCTAATAATAATATAGTTAAATCTCGCTTGAATATTTGCTTGGTATATATTTTCCATCCTTTTATTTCCAATTTACATATATTATTATCTTTGAAGTCACCTTTTTTTGCAGATAGGACATAGTTGGGCTATGGTGTTTAATTAATCCACAACTTTGCCAATCTTGGTCTTTTCATTAACATAAATAGTGCATTTAAAATGAATGTTGGAAAGAAAGAAAAAAAGAAAAGAAAGAAAAGAAAAGAAAAGAAAAGAAAAGAAAAGAAAAGAAAAGAAAAGAAAAGAAAAGAAAAGAAAAGAAAAGGAAAGGAAAGGAAAGGAAAGGAAAGGAAAGGAAAGGAAAGGAAGGAAGATAGTGCATTTAAAATGAATGCTGGAAAGAAAAGAAAAGAAAAGAAAGAAAAGAAAAAAAAAGAAAAGAAAAGAAAAGAAAAGAAAAAAGGGAAAAGGGAAAAGGGAAAAGGGAAGGGGAAGGAAAGGAAGAAGTTAGGGGTGCCTGGATGACTTGGTCAGTTGAGCATCCAACTCTCAATTTCCACTCAGGGTATAATCTCAAAAGTCCTGAGATTGAGCTTCACTTTGGGCTCCATGCTCAGCAGGGAGCCTGCTTGAGAGTATCTTTTTCTCTCTCTCACTGTTCCTTCCCCGTCAAATACACAAATCTTCAAAGTAAATAAATAAATAAGGTGGATGTAGTTAATGATAAGTTCTATCTTCTAGGTCACTGATTCTTTCCTCTGTCCTCTCCATTTTGATGTTGAGCCTGTTAAGGCTTTTATTTGTTATTATAGTTTTAGTTCTAAAATTTCCATTTCTTTCTCCTTTATATCTAGATTTTCTTAAGTTTCACTTTTGTTCACAATGGTTCCCTGAAGGATTTTTATAATGGATGCTTCAAAATCTGTCATAATTCTAATTCTATAATTCTAATATCTGTGCCATCTTGGTGTTGACTATCTATTTACATTATGTTTTCTCATTCCATTTGAGCTCTTTCTGCTTATTGGTCACGTAAGTGATTTTCAATGGAAATATGGGCATTTCGAGTATTATGTTACGGGACCCTACAACTTATTTAATTCTTGTAGGCCTCCCCTGGCCATCTTCCAGTAGATGTAGTGGGCTCCACCTCATTACAGCCAGATGGAGGTGGAAGTTCAGGTTCTCTACTAGGCCACTATTATGAGAAACAGAAGAGCTCTGTGTTACTGATGAGTAGGGATGGGAGTCTCCCCACCACGTCTCCACCGATACTACTTCTGCTGGATAGAGAGAAAACAGAGTACCTCATTATCCCCCAGGGACCAGGGTGCAAGTCCAACTCTGTATATTTGACATGTATTAGCTCAGGGTCACTGTGACCTTAAAGTTATTCTTAGCTCTTATCTGCCTTAATCTCTACTGACTACTAAATGTATCTTCCTTTAAAGCTTTCACTTCCCTTCAATTTCATGACAACTCAACTCTGGATTTTTCTTCTTACTTCTCAGATCCTTCAGAATTTATTCATAAGAATCTTTCTTCTCTAGCTCTCCAGATTCTGTCCTTATAGCTTTTTCTCACTCTATATTTCTACCTAAGCAATTTTACCCCTTCCTCATAATTAAAGTACCACTTGCAAAATAAAGCCCCCTAACTCTCTATGTCTCCAGGCCAGAACTCAAAAACCTCAAGAGCCATATACTCAACTGTTCATTGGTACTGTCCCTTTGGTTGTGTCACAAACATCTAAAAATGAACTTATCCCTTCCTCCACCCAAAACTGTTCTGTTTTTCTGTTCATTGCTTCACAGTCAGTGACAAAATCATTTAACAGGTCTCACTAGTTAGAAAGCATGGAGTTATCTGTCATCCATTCCTCTTCTTAATATCCATTCATTCAGTTGCTAAACAACTCTACCTCTTAAAAAACACTTCCTCTTCACGCCAATTATAATGGCTTAATGAGTTGGTTTTTTTTTTTTTTTAAGTAGGCTACACTTAGTGTTGAGCCCAATGGGGGGCTTGAATTCAGAGGTTGGAAGCTTAACCAACTGAGACATACAAGTGCCCCTTAATCAGGCTTATATCACCTTAATTAAATCTCCTCAAATCATCTCTGATCTAGACATACACAATGAATATGCTTTTCAAAATGATCTTAAGGAAGTTCAATTATGATACTGTGTCTCTGATCAATGTATTCTTTTCCCAAACTGTTAACTACAACCATTAGTAGGCTATAAAATCAATTCAGCAGCTTTCAACAATCAGTTCTTTAAAAAAACATTGTTTTATGAAATACATTTGAATAAACTAGAAAATATTGGCAAGTGCTGGATATACTAATAGTTAAGTTCTGTTTTGTTGCATACACACACTCATTTTATATCACAAACCAGTAAACACATACAGATTTATACATGTATAAACCCACTGCACATACATGTATATGCATGTGTATACTGGGTCATGATGTAAGCTCTTCCAGGAAAGCTTCTTGGTTACATTTCCCAACCCCCAAAGAGAATGAAGCATTCTTTGGTGCTGCATCTATACCATGTTAATGTTTCTGTCAATGCTTTAATCCCATATTTGTGTTCCCTACAAGACCATAAACTTCTAACACAGTATGTTGCACAAAGCTGGCACTTGATGAATATCAAGTAAAATCACACTTCTGTGCTTGCTCAAAGGTTTATTACCTAATTTAGAGTAGTACCAGTTTTTTAAAGGCTTAAAGCAGTATAACACAATAAGCTGAACATGCTGCATGTAACAAGCATTTTCCTAGTGCTTGACACGTATTTAATTCTCATACCCTTGAGATCTTATTATTCTTATTCTCACTTTTTAAATGAGAAAACACAGGTAGAGACATTAAATAATTTCCCTGTCACACAAGTAGCAGTGATAGAATTCAAAACCCAATCGTTCTGATTCTAGAAAACAAAGACATAACACAATAGGATGTTAAAGATATGCTAAACGAAAGTAGAAGATGAACTTACTTCAAATAAAAGTCTATAATAACGTCATTTAAAAATTCTCCTTCACTTAGACAGTGCAGGTCCTCATTAGTAACAGAGATGCCTCCCTTAGCTGGAGGTGGTGGATATACTATCAATCTGTAACAAAATAAAACATATAACCAACTTAAAAAAGAAAGAAACCCAAGCAAATGAAAAAATATACGTGTACGTGTGGGTGTAATTGATACGTAATAAAGTAGAAAAGGAAGTTAAAAGCATTGCAAATGTAAATTAATACTCTCACTTTTCTACAGGGCCCATGAAGATGGTATGATTCTCTCCAGTTTCTTCATCATCATCAAAAAACTGGAATTCTTGTTTGTTTTTAAGTTGTATTTTAGATTCAAGGGACACCTGGTAAAGGAAATTAAATTATCAGTTAGTTTACAAAATCAACTGGGAAATTTTTCAATAAAAAAAAGCAAAGCACAAGGCATGAAATACTTTAGAATTTAAGAAATTTTAAAATATGAATTTAAAAAGTATACATGATTTTTAACAAAAATAAGAAACAGGAAAAACCAGGACCCACATTCTTTGTATGTATAGTTTCTAGAGCAGTGATACTCTTCCAATTTTTTTAACAATGGTTTTTTGGTATCTTGTCTATCACTTCTATCATCCTTATTAAATTAGATTATGTTTGTAAATCCAAAGAACAGATGTAGTGGTTTTTGATTCTGGGAGTGGAGGCCTACCTAAGGTCAATTACTAGGCAATCCATGGGATATGGGAGTAGAGGCTCAGGAAACACAGTCCAATGAGCTTCAGTTCCCCAGAATGAAGAAGTCCTTAAAGAAAGAGCATTACACTCATATTTTTTTCTATCACAGCTGCCTTATGGCTCCTGATGCTCTTTTCTTCCTTCTTAATACCCTTGTAGCAAGTTCTGCAAAAGAAGGGGAATGATTCCCCTTCCTTCTGTTCTTTTCATCAAACCACTAACCGTGTAAATAGCTCTTCTCTGGGGAGACCTCGCTCAACTTCACTAAGATTGTGCCTTGGATAGCCCTATTTCCAATCTGTAGGCAGGTTGAAAGATTTAAAGTATTTCTAATAAATTAAGTCGGGAAAATTCAGTTGCAGGGTTAGGCCACAAATCTGTGTCATATAACATTATACCATATGTTAAAAGAATACACAGCCTTTGGTTCAGGTGGCTTCGGAGTTATTCACTATATAGTTATTCTAGGATTGGGTACATATATTGACAGTGACAATCAAAAGGCAGATATTCTTTGTTTCCTAAGTTTTCAAACATGTATGCACATGTTACATATAAATGTACATCAAGGACCAAAATTCCTTTATCTGTTGAGGCCAATGGCATCAGTGGGAACCACTAGCAAATTTAAGAGTAACAATTTCAATGTAGCAGTATATGAGCATGCATGTTCAGAGTGGAGGGAAAAGAAAACAAGATGAGAGAAAAAAGAAAAGATAAAGAGATAAGAGTAAGAATGTGGAAAGGAACTGTTTCTGAGACCTGTACCAACTACTATTTTTGTCACAAGTCACCTACCCACCATTAATGTTTTGACACAAGATAGTTTACAAATAACATATAAAAGCAAATAATTCTGAAATGGAATTAAAAATATCTAAGTCCAAAATGAGCAGTAGAATAATGAAACATATTTCCCTTTAAAGCTACTAAATATTTAAAAAACTAAAAAACATAATTACATTTTTAATTTTGTTTTCTTTTTGCACACAACTTCCTTTGATGCTCTCTTCATAGGTTCTTGTACAGGCAACAAGTCTGCTATTGGCTTCTTCAAATGGAATTTTTGCAAAAAAATTGGACACATTGTTCTTTATACCAATGTCAGTAATGATACTTTCAAATACCATATTTGCCTGAGGATCTAGGCCATTTTGAAAAATTAAAATTATGTATTGTTCTTCCAAATCTGAAAAAAAAAATAATAACTTTAAGAGGAAAAACAAAAACAGATAAACAGATACGGGAAAAGAGTAACAACTAGTTATTTCCAAGGATATCATCAGAAATCCTGGTGTCAGTGTTCAAAATACTGTTTGATATACAACAGATACACAATACTGGAATAAAGACAATGACAGTGTCACCTAGCAATGTTACCTAAAAGTTATTAAGACACAGGAACCAGAATACATTACCCTAGCAGCAAGCTGCAAGCTCAAGAACAAATCTATATATGGATGTAACTAATTCATTTAATAGGATACACATATATAGAGTTTTAAATATATTTCAATTAACATTTTTGTCAAACACAAATAAAAAACTGCCAGGTGAACTATCAGTATCTCTAGAGAATTTAACTGCAAAAACTCCTACTCACTAATGTGCCAATTCTTGCAACTTTAATAGTAGTTATTCTTTATTCATCATTAAGATAAAGCAACAATTAACTGATGAAAAGTATTTACTTTACAATTAATCATGCTAAATGTTAGAGGTGAAGGGAAACAAACTGGAGAACTACTTCTATTATTGTAGAGGATAAAGACCTATCTATGAGCCAGCAAAGTTCCTACTCAGGCTGTTTCAAATATTCCAGAATTATATGGTTGATCTATATTTAGCACTCCTACCAGTGCATTAAAAAATTTTCATCTTACTCAAATTATAGTGTTAAAATAGGAGTGCAGATCTCTTTTGAGTTTTAACTCATTTTGAAAAAAAAAATTTTAAGATTTTATTTATTTATTCATGAGAGACAGAGAGAGAGAGAGAGAGGCAGAAACATAGGCAGAGGGAGACGTAGTTCCCCTGTGGGGAGCCTGATGCAGAACTTGATCTCAGGACCCCGGGATCATGCCCTGAGCCAAAGGCAGACACTCAACTACTGAGTCACCCAGATGCCCCTGAAAACTTTCGAAGTAGATAAACCTGAGTTTCATCTTTAGTGGGAGCATGGTTTTTTTTTGAAGGTGTGAGGGAGGGTTTATTGGGGGAGGGAGGCATGGTGGAGAGTTTTATCTTTACAAATTCCACTTTCTGTGGGCTTTATATATATATATGATTACATATAAAATTATATATAATTATATTATATATACATATATATGTACATATATATAATTATAGATCTTACAAGATCACTATGAAGATTGTGGATAAAAATAACATCTAAGACATCTGTTTGCTAAAGCACACTCACACTGTTATGCAATGCACTGTATGTATTATAATGTGTCCTAAAAACTTACTTGTTAATTTATTTATTCCTTTAGAATCATTCCAAACTTTATCCTCCATATTCATTTGCAGTTGCATGCTCAGCTTTTGATAAACTGCTGGTATTGTCTGAAGAAACACGACTGGTAATTTTCGGACATTACACCATTCACATTTAGTTAGATCAGAGGTATTTAAAGTAATCCCTACAGGATCATTTTCTGGTTCTGGAGGAAAATAAATGGAATTAGAAAAGGAATCAATTCTTAAAATCATGAATGGAGGAAACGGTGAGGAAATACAAGTTTAAAGTTAACCACATATTTGCTACATCTATGTATATTAACTGTAGTGGGATATGAAAAATTTTTATAACTATATTAAAGAAGCTTCTATATTTTTTCAAATGAAGATTCTAATGAAGTATACTTATAAAATTAAACATAGGTTTTATGTTACAGAATAAAATTATACTATTAAGATACATGCCTTCTGTTAAGAATACATAAGTAATCATATTCATGAATTCCATGAATATCATTTAATATTTTATTCCTGTAAAGTGTTTTATTGTAAAGAAAGCTTTAGTGACTAAAAAGACATAAAATAGCTTACCTTCTAGCTGTATCTTGATAAAATCTAAACAAAACTAAAAAGTAAGAAATTAGTACCACAGACTTAATGAAGATTTTGCTACAAATACTGTAAATGACACATTGAGACTTAGACTATAGAAGGCAGAAAAACAAAACCATCTACCATGTACTTAAATATGAGCTATCCCCTCATTCCAAATTATCTTCAGAAAGGCAAGCTTCACCTTTTAATTCAAGCACTTAGAACATGTCTTATATTATCAGTTTATTTCTTATAACTCCAAAGAGACATTGACCAAATTTTACAATCAATACCTGAATATTCTTTATCTAGAGTCACCAACTATTAAAATTTTGCCTCGCCTAATCCCCATCACTCTTTCTATGTACATACACACCTCCCTTTTGCTAAATCAACATAAAATGGCAAGCAGAAGGCATCATGATATTCCATCTCTAAATCTTTCAGGATGCATCTCCCAAGAACAAGGACATTCTCCTACACAACCAAAACAGCATTACCACATCTAAAAAAAATCAAGATTAACTCCATCCAACATACTTATTACTCAAATTTTCCCAATTATTCAAAATTGTTCTTTATTGTGTTTTAACTTCTCCAATCCATGTTCTGTCAAGGTTATATTTGCCTCTTTTGTCTACCCTAGTCTAGACCAGAAATATGCCCCTTTCTGTTCTTTATGACATAGCCTTTGAAGAATCCAGGCTAAGATCTGCAAAATATATACATCTTGAACTTGTGTTGCTACATTTTAAAATTTAGGTCATACATTTCCAGCAAATATAGCACACAGGTGATATTTTGCACCTCCTATTATTATCATACTGGAAGGCACATGTTAGGCTGTCCCATTACAGATACAAGCTTAATCACTTGGCAAAAGCAATGTAAAGATGTATTTTTCCCTTAGTAATTAAATAGTAATCTGTGGAGAGATACCTGAAAGCTGGTTTATATCCTGTTCCCTAATAACCTATCTGCAAATGGCTTTACCATCCACTGAAGATCTTGCCTCAATCAGTTATTATTGGTAGTTATAAAAGGTGATTTTCTAACTGAATTATTTTGACATAGAAAGAAATATTAAGCTCACTATATCCTGAATTATTACTCACTTTATAATGTTGTGTTGAGAGAATGAAAAAAGTAAACAAGAATTCCAAAATGCATTTGAAAATAGAGGCCATTTGCAATGATGTGGATGGAGCTAGATGTATTATCCTACGTGAAATAAGTCAGAGTAAGATAAATACCATATGACTCACTCATATGGAATTTAAGAAAACAGGAAAACATATGGGAAGGGGGAAAAGAAAAAAAGGAGAGGGAAACAACCATAAGAGACTTTTTTTTTTTTTTTTTGAGAAAGAGAGGGCGAAAAGGGGTAGAGGAAAAGGGGAGAAAGAATCTTAAGAATCTTAAGCAGGCTCCACACCCAGCTTGGAGCCTGACATGGGGGCTTGATCTTGAAACCCTAGGATCATGACCTAAGATGAAATCCGAAGTTAGACGGATAACCCCTGAGCCAACAGGTGCCCCCAAACCACAAAAGACTCTTTCCAATAGAGAACAAATTGAGGAGAGAAGCAGGAGATGGGCTAGATGGATGAAGGGCATTAAGGACGGCACCTGTGATGAGTACCGGGTGTTGTACATAAATTATGAATCACTGAATTTTATTCCAGAAACCAGTATTGCACTATATGTTCACTAACTAAAATTTTAATAATTAATTAGTTAATTGGACGGTGCCTGGCTCACTCGGTAGAGCATGCAACTCTTGATCTCAGAATTGTGAGAGTTCAAGATCCATACTGGGTATGGAGCCTACTTAAAAATAAGTGTTGCTATATGTTGGCAAATCGAACTTCAATAAAAACAAATGAAAAAAAAATAAGTGATTTGGACTGATATATAGAAGGATGAATAGATATACAAAAAGCAAGTTTAAGTTTAGTAAAATGCTAATGGCAGGATCTAACTGGGACTTTTTGGAGTGTTCACTGTAAAATTATTTCAACTCTTTAAAAAAAAAATATTTTAGGGATGCGTGGGTGGCTCAGCAACCAGTTAAGCATCTGCATTCGGCCCAAGGAGTGATCCTGAAGTCCCAGGATTGACTCCCACATCAGGCTCCCTGCATAGAGCCTACTTCTCACTCTGCCTGTGTGTCTCTACCTCTCTCTGTGTGTCTCTCATGAATAAATAAAAGAAATCTTTAAAATTTTTTAATTTTAATAAAAAATTTTTTTAAAGATTTTATTTATTTTTTTTTTAATTTTTATTTATTTATGATAGTCACAGAGATAGAGAGAGAAAGAGAGGCAGAGACACAGGCAGAGGGAGAAGCAGGCTCCATGCAGGGAGCCCGACGTGGGATTCGATCCCGGGTCTCCAGGATCGCGCCCTGGGCCAAAGGCAGGCGCCAAACCGCTGCGCCACCCAGGGCTGCCCAAATTGACACTACTTTTAAATAAAAATGGCTGGCTCACTTAGTAGAATATGTGACTCTTGATCTCAAAGTCATGAGTTCAGTCCACAATGGGCATAGAGAGCTTATTTAAGAACAAAATAAAATGATTTAAAATTGGCAGGGCGCCTGGGTGGCTTAGTCAGTTAAGCCTCTGTCTTCAGTTCAGATCATGATCACAGGGTCCTGGGATCAAGCCCTGCATCGGGGCTGAGCAGGGAGCCTGCTTCTCCCTCTCTCTCTGCCTCCCCTTTATTTATTCAAAGGAATAAATAAAATCTTTAAAAAAAAAAAAAGGATTTAAAATCGGCACTTCTAGATAGTACCGCTACTTGCAATAAATGAATTTTAAAAAATTAAATTAACCAATAATAAATGAGATTTGATAAAATATTTAAAATGGTGAAACATTTATTTTTTTAAAGAGATTTTATTTATTTATTCATGAGAGACACAAAGAGAGAGAGGCAGAGACAACGGCAGAGGGAGAAGCAGGCTCCATGCAGGGAGCCTGACGTGGGACTTGATCCCAGGTCTCCAGGATCAGGCCCTGGGCTGAAGGCGGCGCTAAACTGCTGAGCCACCTGGGCCTCTCCAATAGTAAAACATTTAAAATCTGTTTCTGAGATTAATGATGACATGGCAGATAAATCATCTCACTATAAAAACATAATGAAGTTATATTCAAGAAAAAAATGTCAAATCATCTTCATTTTATTATTATTATTTTCTCTTTTTTGAGAGAGAGAAAGAGAAAGAGAGGCCAGAGTGAGGGGCACAGTGAGAAGGAGAGAGAATTCCAAGTAGGCTCCACACCCAGCAGGAGCCTGATGCAGAGCTTGATCCCATGACCCTGAGATCATGACTGGAGCCACAATCAAGAGTTGATGCTTAAGAAGCTGAGCCACCTACGTGCCCTAAATCATCTTTATTTTTAATACATTATCTGAAAAAATTATAGATTAATTATCCTTTATCAAAGAATGTTCTCTAGAAAAATCCCATGGTACAAGGAAAGTTAATACCACAGATCACAAAATTCCACAATAAAAATACAATTATTTTTGGTTGAAATATTAAGCATTAAAAAAATAAACCTGTATGAACACATTTTATATTGCAAATACTTTGCTTTTTTAAAATTGAAAAAACTTTTTGCCTTTTATTTCTTAAATTCATGCAGTTCGTTTCTTCCACCTATATCATATATAATCAAACATGTAACTTTCATGTAAAAAAAATTTAATTTTAATGCAGTACTCTTTTTTTTTTCCTAAGTAACCTCTACATCCAAAATTTTAATGCAGTACTCTTTTTTTTCTAAAGTAACCTCTACATCCAAAATGGAACTCACAACCTTGAGATCAAGTGTCGCATGTTCTACTCACTGAGCCAGCCAGGTGTCCTACTGTAGTTGTTAGCTAACCTTGCAACCAAATATGCAACTTTCAACTAAACGTCTAAATTATTAGGAAAACCTTAATTATCATGTTGAAAAGTTCTGAATAACAATGTTAATGTGGGGAAAAGCCATAAAACCTATAGGGTACCCCTGAGAAGTTTTGAGGTATTCTGACTTATAATGATACTTTTTGTTAACAGAAACCAGGAAAGGATAATCTATACGAAGAAGGCTTGTAATAAAACACAAATTTCATAAATCTCTCACAACCCTGATGTACGTTACAATGTTACTGGGTACTAGATAGTGTAGTCTGTGTATAATTTGCTTTAAATCTCTGGATTACTAGTTTTTAAATGGTGAGAAGCTGGAGTTAATGATTTAAAAAAATTGCAGGTTTCCCCTATAGCTTTGCTGTAGTAAGAAATCAGATCCATAATTCACTTTCTCATACACTGATAGGGCCTTTTTTTTTCTCCTATTGATCATATTGTATCCTGAAACTACTACTCCTAGAAAAAAAATAGCTACTACTTACCATAATTTAAATAATATTAATAAAACTTTTTCACTTTCCTGATATAATATAATGTGTTTTCTTAAAGACTTTTATGCTTTATGTATCAAGAACAATACTAGCAGACTGGGTTTGAAAGAATAAATGAAAATAGCTTCAGACACCAAGTTAAGTCTTTATAAAATAAAAGGTTACAAACTAAGTGCAGTGCTATAGGAAGATTAATCTATGAATAACGCATATAATACATTAGAAAGAAGAAAGATGATGACTAAGAAGGCTGGTTAAGGATATTATATTAAAATTTCAAATAGAAAATACACATTGAATTAGACTGGTGGCAGCAGAATTAACAGGTATGACAAGTACAATAAAAGAATTATAGAAAGTCCTTTGGGCTTTGCAGACACCAAACTAGTCCAAAAGCACAATGCCTCCTGAGTGGCAATTTATTCCAATAATCTATTTCTAGAAGTCTTAATGTTGCAAGACATTTTTCTGTAGCCCCAAAGCTTTTGGATTCTTCTTTCTCTCATTGCCATTCTTTAAAATACTCTTTCCATGCACTGAGCTGGCATGAGAATAAAACAGTAACATAATGGTTTCCTAACTCAGTGAGAATATTATCTATGATGAATATGTCACTACCTGAAATATCATAAATTTTAATCCACTGTTTTTTTATTGTAAGGAGCTATTTATACTTGTCTACATACTCTTAAAGCAATTTGAAATCTTTAAATAATCTCTAATATTCTATTAAGTTAAATATTTTAATTTACAAATTTTAAATTATATATTAGCCTTAGCTATGGAATTTTGAATCTCATAACTGGTACAGTAAAAAGCTTACAAATATACTTACAATTACAGGCTCTATTAATAGCCGGAAGAGTGTTCCTACTCGTATACTTCGACAGTTTAAAATGACACTGTCAAAGGAACTTTGGCAGCTTAAAGATACAGGATCAACTAAAGTTTCTTGAGGTGTCACTTTACGACGTTTTAGAGGTGTGCTGACAATAGAATTACCAAACTGAAAAAGAAGAAATTTTTTTCACTTAGTAAGAAACTAAAAACACAAGGCTGCAAACAAGGCTGTACACATATGCAAAGACTCAACATGAAGTGTAATTATCAAAACATAAAAGACTGATTTTACTTCAGCAGGAGATTAAATATTTACTGATTTCATATAACAGAAATCCTGTTTTGTCCAGCTATACCATGAAATTCCAGTAATAGCACAGCATTGAGAAATGGTAATCTGGGAATCAGACTACCTAGGTTTAAACCATAGCTCTACCACAGTTTAGTTATTTAATTCTTTAAAAAAGATTTTATTTATTTGACAGAGAGAGAGAGAGAGAGAGAGAGCGCACATGAGTAAGCCCAAGAGCACAAGTAAGCAGAGCTGCAGGCAGAGGGAGAGCAGAGGAGAAGCAGACTCCCGCTGAGCAGAGTCCCAAGCGGGGCTTAATCCCAGGACCCGGAGCTCAATCCCAGGACCCCGGGATCATGACATGAGCTAAAAGCAGATGCTTACCTGACTGAGCCCCTCAGGTGTCCCAATTACCTAATTTTTAAAACAATATCTCCTTAAGTTTTGATTTACTAAACTTTAAAATAGTAAGAGTATCTGTCCAAATGAACTAGTGTATACAAGCAGCTTAGCACAGTGTTTCAGAGTAAGATGTTAGATAATTTAGCTAGTAATAATGGTCATAATGCTTGGATTGAATAACCAATTCTTTTTTTTTTTTTTAACTTTTATTTATTTGAGAGAGAGAGAGAGGGAGAGGACCCCACAAGTGGAGGGGGGGAGGTAGGGGCAGAGGGAGGGAAAGCAGCAGACTCCCCACTGAGCAGGGAGCCTGACTCAGGGCTCAATCCCAGGACCCTGGGATCATGACCTGAGCAGAAGGCAGACATTTAACTGACTGAGCCACTCAAGCACCAACCCCCCCAAACCAGCAATTCTTTAGAAAACAGGTAACTTAGGGGAATGGTCATTTACAAAAGGATTTTTCTTTGCATATTTTAAAATGTTAAAGTACTTGATCTGTTGATATTTCATTCACTTCCACATGCAATTTAATCACAATATAAAATATTACTTTGAGTATATAATTTAAAGGTAACTAAAGTTATGTTAAAAGCCTTATTATCACAAGAATAAAACATGATCTTGATAGAAAGCAAGAAAAAAAACCCCACTGTGGAGAGATAGGCACTATTTTCCCCATTGTCCCTCTAGAGACATTTCTATGATCTATGGCATAGGAAAAAAATATGAATTAACACAAAACACACATGCACACACTCACACACTCAGTTCTGCAAACTGCTTTTTCAGGCTTATTAACAGATTAATCATAAATATTTTCCCAAATTATTAATAGAAACTATTAAAGAGGTTTAAAAGCTTTTTTTAGTTTCAGAATTATTTCTTCAAATGAAATGTCATTTAGCTCAATAATAAAATACATAATTTAAGAGTTCCAGTTGAATCCAAAGTGGAGAGTTTGCATCTAGAAGTGAATAGTCCGTATTTTTCCAAGAAACCTCTAAAAGAACACTAAGGAACCCTTCTTATTCAGTGTGAAGTATGAAAACTGTTTATCCACAAATTCCATCATACGGAAATCCATTATTTATTTAACTGAACCCTCCTAGGTTGGACATATGAGTTCTTTTTGACCTTACCCCCATGACACACTATTCTCCTCCAAGCATTTTGGTAGCTAAATCATAGTTATGTATGTAACTATTGCCAAACTGCCCTCCAACACAGCTATACCAATTTCCATAATTTCATTTCTCCAAACACTAACCAAAATGACACACTATTATATACTTTAAAATTTTTCAACAACCAGACAGTTAACAAAATGTTTTTAATTTCATTTTTAGTGCTTTATTATCTTTTTAAAACTCTATTCATTTCCTTTACTCATTTTTCTGTGGTTTGCTTCTATTTCTTGGTTTTAAGAAACAAAAAATACACAAAGGACCAACTCAGAGTTCACTGTTTCTTCCCCACTCACATTTACTGATTAACTTCAGTTTACAGTGTTTTGGTACACACTGTTCTATACTTTTCATTTAATAAAGTATATTCATCCCTTCATTTACTATTTTTATTGGGCTGAAATGCTTGAAAAGGCATTCACAAGGTTGTATTAAAATAGTAATCCATAGTCTTCCATCATCATTATAGTTACTTTGTCTTTCGTATGTTTTCCATTGTAACAACTAAGGATAGAGGTTTCTACATTTTTATATTTGTATACACATACATAATTTTTTAACATACAAGTCTTTTTAAAAAAGTTTTTATAAAAATAAGAAAATATGGATATATTTCTGTATTGTGGTATTCCTACCAATACCATGTAAGGATCCTAAAAGTCATTTCATAGCTCTAATTCTCAGTCAATGGCTGCATAACAGTCTACAGTATAGATATACCATAATTTCTTCAACCATTTCCATACTAATAAACAATGATTTTGTTTGCCAATAATCATGTTTATACATACAGTATATGTAGATACTCCCTCTCTGTAGGGAGAAGTTTCTTTTGAGATTGAGTCTAGGGAATGGATTATTTGGTCATTCACTACACATTCAAAAATTTTAATGAATGTTTTTAGAATCGCTTTCCCAAAAGGCCATAACAACTTTTTCTTTTCCACCTGCAAATTAGAAAAGTACCCTTTTCCTTGGAGTCTAGCCAGCAGCAATTCATATTAATTGACTTTGTATTAATTTTGAAAAGGTTAAGTTCATCTGAATTTTCTGCTCCTTTTGTCTATTTCTATCTTTAGATTGCTAATTACAAACATTCCTTTCTTGATCTATTTATTGACATAATTTCTGTTGTCTTCTACCACATGAACATTCTGAAATTTTTATATATTAAAACATACCAAAACAATAGTATTATAGTATAATACACCCAAGTTAAAATGACTTCTCCCTGTCCACTAGATTATACATATAAATATACTTGTTCATACTTATATTTCACTGCAAGGCTGATGTTTCTTCTTGCTGAATTTTTTACACTTTGAGCTTTTAACTTAATAGAAATTTATTTTTGTGTATTCTTTAATGTTCTCTTAAATAACCTTCCAATCGGAATTTTAAGCCCCGCTTAACAAATAATTCATCTTTTTCTCCTAAAGACACTGCCAAATTTCCCTTTAAAAAAATATTTACATCCCAAAGGGGAGATTTACTCTGAGTAAATGTCAATAAATGTGAAAAGTACCTGGTCTTTCATTCTTGCTTTTCTTGGCAATGTAACTGTATTTAACTCTGAATCTGCTGGAATGCTTCTTAGTTCATGCTCTACTCTACAGATATTTTCATTTAGTGCTGCTTCTACTTTTCCAGTGGATGGTGCTGGGGAAGAACATGCTGAATCAGCAGGTTGAGGAGATATGCTTTCTCTTCTGTTAGTCCTGTCATTGTCATCATCATCATCATCACTGGACAAAATTACTATAAAGAAAATGTTAAATACTTCAGGTATTTCATTTCTGTCAGTTATATATGAAAATATATTACCAAAGCAGGAAATATACCAGATTTGCTTTGGCTCTCTTCCAGAGCGAATTAATTATTAGAAGACTAATAGAAACGAATGAAGATACAATCCATTCTATCTGATGAAAAGTTAAATTTGGAGATAATTAAAAATGACGAAAGCATAAGAACTGTCATCTTCTTAAACAGATTATACAAATATGAAATTATTCTATAGTCCATTACCATCACCCACACAGGAAATGTACACAAGTTACAGGAAATTTAAAGGTTTATCACAGATCTATTTCAGAGTTCTAGAAAGTCTCAAGAATGAAGATAATCTGCATACAAATTGTTCACAAAATAGCACGCATTGTCAATGTGTGTGAAACTCCATGTGAGCAAATAATTTTATTTCACATAGGCAATCACTAAAATCATAAAACTGGTCTTTGGGAGAACACAGACCACTGTTCATTGCTCAGTAAATTCTGTGGACTAAATGAATGTGGGCATGAAAGATATTATGAAGGGAATTTGCTCTTATACCTTCTACTCATTACTGGATCTTATCAGAATTCCCCAGAGCCACGCACAATGCACCGGAGTCAAATCCTAACTCCTTACTATGGTTTGTAAGTGTACATAATCTGGCCATTGCCTACTTCAACCTTCTTATACTACTCTATTTTTTCTTCTTTCTGCTCCAGGCACACCACTCATTTATTCTGTTCCTCAAACACCACAGCTTATTTTTGTCAGGATTGCAATTCCCCTAACACTTCACATTTTTGTCATCAAATATTAGCTTTTCAATTGTTTATTCAATCTACAGTAAGCACATAGGCACTTGACATATTCACAACAGATATAAATTTTCTGTTGTTTTTGTTGTAGCTGTTTATTTGCTCTCTCCCCACTACATATAAACTATGAGAGAGCAGGATCGTTGCCTTGTTCACTGCTATATTCCCAGAGGCTAAAAACTGCCTGGTAAAGAAAAAGAATTCAAAAATCATGCGTTCAAGGACACATAAACTTACAGAAGCAATTTTCGTTTTTAGAAGCCCACACATAAATGTTTAGTTAATATTTTTTTGAGTAATAGACATGCCCCAGAGAGGCATCATCCCCAGCATCACTCCACTTGTCGTTTTTATTGTGCTGTCTAGTCTCAGAAGCAAATGCTAAAGTGGATCTTTTTCAGAAGTGGTATGTTATTAACAGAAAACCTAACAGGCCAGATTAGCAGGTCTAAGCAGAATTATACATATTTGAAAGCTAGGGTTTTGTAATTTACTATTTATCTCAGTTTCTCCTGTGAAATTAGGGTGAAAATGGCACGTATTTCAAAGAACTGTCACAAGAACAAGATTTAATATATAAAAAGTCTAGTTGAGTGACACATATAAGCTTTAAAAAAAGTTCATGAAGTGCATAATTTATAAAAATGTTATAGAAATATGTATTATATATGAATAGATTATATATTTTAAAGGGGAAGTGAAAAAAATAAATAAATAAAGGGGAAGTGTACTGTTCTATTGGTAACTATTTTTATGGTGCTTCAGAGACATTAAAACATCTATATCTACTACATAAATATTTAAAGCCCCAGTGCTGCAACAGATAGAATCATACTATATAGCTTGTTTTATTAACTTAAAATAAATGAGGGTTGCTCAATGTCACCATAATTGCAAAGCAAATGGGAAGTACGAAAAGACACCATATACTTAAAAATCTTGTTATAGTAACTGCTTTCATTCTGTATATAGAATACATTCTAGGTAACACATAAGATTCTCTCTCCATCAGGGTCTAGGATAGACTAAATTGTGTCCCCTCAAAATTCATACATTAAAGCTCTAACCCCCCCGTGACTATGATACATCCATAAGGTAATAAAGGTTAAATAAGGTCAGAAAAGTGAGGCCTTAATCTAAAAGGATTGGTGTCCTCATTAGAAGAAGAAATGCAGAGATGTCTCTCTGTGCAAGCATAGAAGAAAGGCCATATAAGGAAGGATACAGGGAGGAGGTAGTGGTCTACAAAGTGATGGCACCTTGATCTTGGACTTCTAAGCCTCCAGAACTGTGAGAAAATAAATTTTTGTTGTTTAAGCTACTCAGTCTATGGTATTCTGTTATGGCAACCCAAACACACTAATACAGGATCTTTGAACTTATATTCTATCTTATTCCTATAGATATCAGCACATCTTTCTTCTTACTTCATTCTGGGTTCTGTTCAAGCTACTTTATCAAAGGTGCCTATATTTTACCATCTACCTAAAATAGCACCCTTCCTCATCTCAAACACCTAACAATTATCGCTCTCTATTCCTTGGATCTTGCTTCACTTTTCTATATAGAATTTATCACCACTACTTGAGACACTGTACACTTTATTATTTGACCATGCAGGACATAATGTTTCATGATAGTAAACTATTTTGATAGGAATATAAATTTAAGAATGATTAAGTATATAAGGAAAACAGACTTAGAATAAGGAAAAATCTGTTTTAATCTAAACTCCAACAATCCCTATGTATATAATATTGAGAAGTTAATCTCAAGCTTAGCTTGCCTCATTTATAAAATGAGATGTATTTGTGCCTACATCAGGATTTTAAAAATTATCACAAAGGGCACATAAGCATTCAATAAATGTTATTTTTATTACTAATATAAAATGTTCTTAAAACATATTTCTCTATGTACTTTAGTGGGAAATGCTTAGTCTTCAATTGTTTTGTTTTTGTTTTTGTTTTTTGTGAGCAGGGGAGGGTGCAAAATTAATGCTTTTAATTCATAGTTGATACTGTCCTAGGCTGTGAATAGTAAATCACTTAAGACACCTCAAAAATCACATAAATTTGTTTTTTCACTCATCACCTTTGCCTTATTAAACTTCCAGTTGTCTCATCCGAGAAACCTCCTCAGAATGGTAAGTTTCTTATATGACATTTGGCTAATAGTACCCAGTAACTGCCTCATAAGTGAAAGTTCTCTTCATATCTAACCATTAAAATGTAAAAGCCTCAGTATTAGGAAAGATTCAAATGATATTAACAATATTTAATACTGTATTGATCTAACACTAAAATATACCTTCAAATACCAACTCCACCATAATATCATAACAGAATGTTGGCTGGACACATCACACAGTAATCATTTTTTAAACTGAGTTTTTTTTTTTAAAGATATAAGATTTTTTTAAAAGATATTTTAGAGAGAGTGCAGGGGCAGAGGAGGAGAGGGAGAGGAAGAGAGAATCTCAAGCAGACTCCAAGCTGAGTGTGGAGCCTGATGTGGGACTTAATGTCACAATCCTGAGATCATGACCTGAGTTGAAACCAAGAGTGGGACACTTGACCAACTAAGCCACCCAGGCACCCCTGAGTTCTTTTTGAAAAATAAGCTAATGTACTGGTATGAGCTAAGGTTTTCATATTGAATTGAATTAAAATTTAACGACCTATCTCCCAGGTTAAAAAATTCTTATAAATTTTATCCCCTTTTATTTATGTTTTCAAAGTCACGACTTGGAACCTAAGCAACCTCCAAAGATAACCAATGGAGAACTTTTTTTCTTTTGGGGGGGTTGAAGGGGGGATATCATTTAGAGCTAATTAAGTTATGATACCTTTTGTGACCTAATCAGTCCTATTACTGGTCTGTAGAAGACCTTTCTTTTTAGCTCCTGTGTCCTTTTGACATGTCCAGTCATTATTGACTGCTTCCAGGCTTCCTGATATGAGTGGATGATCTAGATCTATCTCATACACTCCTGCTCTGGACTTGGAATCAGCTATTTCTCTGAGAAGTTCTAGTTATTTTTATTGAGAAATGGTATTAAAAACATAAATATGGGAACTAGGATTGTTCATTTCTATTTAAGGAGAATATATGTAACAATCTTACACTATTATCTCCAACTCAAGTTTAAAATGAGATTTTTACTTCTCTGACTTTTGAACTCCTTTTCACCAACACTGAAAATCTCAGTTTCTGAAGACAATAATAATTGCTTATTTGCCTTAGCAATATATGTGTTTAAAAATAACAATACCAAAAAAATAACAATACCAATTTATTACTAACAATATTACTAAATACACTTAGGATTTCTGTGCAGTTCTGTTTGACCTTAAAATACATCACATTAATAATGTATAGCCACAATATTATTTTAATTTAAAATCATTTGAAATAATTCTTCTGTTTGTTGAATCCACCAACTAGATACATAAAAAGGTTCATTAGTTTCATCTTGGTTTTGATTATTTTTAACTTCCAATTTAATATTGTTTTATAATCATGAAAAATATTTACATGGTTCCAAAGTCAAATCTACAAAAAAAGAGTATGCATGGAAATATCTAACATCTATACCTAATTCCTACAATTTTTTTTCTCCCTTCTAACCAATTACTTTTTATAATTAGTTTTGGGTGTATCTCTACATTAAAAAAAAATCTCTATATTCATTCTCTCACCCTTCATAAAAAAAGAGCAGCATATTATTTACTCTTATTGGTACCTTATTTTATTCATGCTATTACAGATGTTAGAAATCACTCTGCAGAATTTTAAGTGAGATCTTTCTCTCCTTTTATACCTATGTATGCTATACGTTATTCAACTACTTTGTGACTGCTTCCAGTCTTTGGCTATGTATTACAAATAGGACTACATTTCACATACACATATATATGCACCTATGTCTAAAGGCAGGAAAAATATTTAGGGGAAGAGTAAAAGCGGCAAGAGACTATTTTCATTGAGTCCTGTGTATCAAATATTTTACTTACGAGGAAGCTTAAATGTTATTTTATTTACTTCCTCAAAACACTGTCAGGCTGAAATTATCCATTTACAAATCAGAGAGATTAAATTAACTGGGCCAAAGTTAGAAAGTTGGGCATAACTGGCATTTCACCTATGACTGGGGACAAGGTCTGTGTTGTTTTTTTAACTATTTAAGATGGACAGGATGAGAACAAAGTCAGTTATTTTCCAACTACGTGGACAGTTTTAATCATCTACCCAAAAACATGTTAACATAACTGACACAAGAGATACCTATTAAAACTACACTTCTCAAATATGCTCATGCTCACAATAAAAATATATGTAAAAAATATTGGATTGATATAAATAATACTAAAGGGAGTAAAATACTTACTTGGATCATTTAGGTCTGACAGGCTTGTTTTCCTTTCTTTCAGGTTTGTGATTTTGGCTACTTTTGCCCTAGGTAAAATGACTTTCCCATTAGTCTGTAAATAATTCTGTCTACTATCATCACAATTCACAATAATATCAACTGGAATCTTTCCCACACTGTTGCCATAAAACTTCTTGGATGGTAATGCTGTGTTTTGTGACTTCTGTCCTCCAGAATTCTGATGAATTGATGTTCTTAATAATGGTCCAGGAGATTCACTCAAAGTTATAGCTTGTCTGCAATTTCTTTGCAAATCCTTAGGAAAAAGAATACCACAACTTTGGCATTTGGTCTGATTTTCCTTTTCTTTTCCACATTTTGGACAATATCCACACTGTTTAGAAACCTTAAGTTCCAAAAGAATAAAAAAAAAAAACAAAAAAGACTTTGGCATTTTATTTCAACATCATGGAATAAAAAGACCTCAAAATTAAGTCTGTCACTCCCCATCATCACCAAGGCTACCACAAAATGCTAAATACTAAATACATCATGTTACTTGGGATTTAGCATCAGGATGCTAGAAGCAATTTTTAGGACCATCTAGTCCAGCAGTCTTCACACTGGACCAGTATACTACTCAAAGGCTACATAACAATTTTCTATGGCATACAGAGCATAAATAATCTTAATGGAATAAATATCTAAATCCTAATTTCCACATATCATTCCAAAACCGGACTTGATTATGCCTCTAATGGCAAGTTATCTCTTGCCAGAACTGTTCTCATGTTACAAAAGAAAAGAAAAGAAAAGAAAAAGATAAAAGAAAAGCTCAACTTCCATTTGAAATATTAAAACGGTATACGGCCCTGGAGTATAAAAACCACCAACCAAACCAAAGAATACTTTTAAATGCTGGAAGAAAGAATTCAATTCTAAATACTGGTTAACAAAAACTTTTACAAGACAATTGATTTCTAAGACAGTGCTTCAAAATATTTCAGGGGAAGCCTAATCTAGGTTACAATCATGAGATTAAAAATATTTTTTGATGATAGAGCTTCCTGTGATTTCGGGCATATAATTTTAGAGTTTAAAGATTCCTTTCATACTCATATACTTATTTATGTGAAAAAGGTTCTTTAGAACATATAAAGAAAAACATGAAGAAATGTTGAATCCTGTCTCAGAATGCAACATAATGTTTATTCATGGACATAGGAAGTAATTAGAAAATAGTCAATGTCTCTACTTAGAACATGCATTTCCAATTTTACTTTTATGTCAATAATTACATATCAAACTATAACAGTTTTAATCAATAGTCTACAGTTAATAACCAAAATAACTGAAATTTTTTATAACACTTTGATCCCTATATCATGGTAAATAAGTGGATAAATACTTCTGTCAGTGAGATGATAGGAAAAGATCATAATTATCAAGTGCTATAGTTTTTTATGCTACCAGATCCATACGGAAGGAGAGTGAGCACTCTATTTTAAAATGTTACTCTTTTGACTGTGTCAACTATTGCAACCTATGTAATCAGTTAAACCTGAAACAGAAAATGTTGACTGTCAACTTAAAAATACATAAGAGAATATAGTTGTTTTAAAAAAGCCTTTTAGGTGACAGAAGTCATCAAGCAGTTATGGGAGGACTAACCAGTAAGTAGTAGTTATGATCACTTGCGTAAACTTCAAAATTCATTGAGCTAAATGCTTAAGTTCTATACATTTTATTCTATGTAAATTTATAACTCAAAAATACATAGAAAAAGTCTAAAAAGCCTACATAAAAACCACTATTCTAGTCATATTTCTTTGTTTTAAAAATAGGAAACCTGACAAGAACTATTTACATGATCCACAACAAAGCCACTCTACTATACATGTTACCCATTCAAGAATTTATCCCAGATAACAACAAAGAATGAGAAACCAAGCTTCAACCAAGGCAAAGGTGAACTTAGTAGAGCATCAGCCTACTATCTCAGCAAAGGCAGATTAAAAAAAAATTTTTAAAAAGAGTGTCTTTTTCTTTACCAGTACATAGCAAAATTCAGTTATACTATTTGTGGAACCTAGGTGTATAAAGAATTTATTTTTCTCACAGGACTTTTGATATGGCCCTGTGTATTTAGGATGCACAGTTAACAGGTGAACTATGCAAACAACAACACAAATATGGTACAGATTATCTAACTCAAAATTTTCGCCTATTGTCAATAAGGGAAAGAAATAATAGTATAGTTGACCCTTAATTAACATAGGTTTGAACTGTACAGTTCCATTTATATAATGATCTTTTAACATAAATACAGTACAGTACTATAAATATATTTTCTCTCTTATAATTTTAACATGTTATTTTCTCTAACTTACTTTATAGTAAGAATGCAGTATATAACATGCAAAATATGTGTTAATTGTGTTGTTGGTAAGGCTTCTAGTTAACATTAGGTTATTAATAAAGTTTTGGGGGATATGAAAGTTATATGCAGATTTTCAACTGTTCAGGGATCAGTACTACTAGCTCCTGGGTTGAATGGTCAACTGTGTATTTAAATGAAATAATGCAATTATTCATTAATGAACTGCAAATGTTTGGCCATGTCCCACTGCAATTTTAAAAGGGAAACTCACAAATAAATTAGTTGTCCCCATCTATATATCACCCTGCAATAAAATATCTAATAATCTAAGAAAAATCTAAACCCCACTATTTTCACAATGATAATGATCAAGCTGGCTACTGAGTCCAATTTTTCATTGTCTGTAATAAAGATAAATAAGATATATTTCAATGAAAAAGAACCCTATGAAAAGGTGATACTTCCACATATTTCCCTTTATAAAATTGACATTAAACAGAAAAAAAGCATATACTATTAAAATTTCTAATATTAAAATACAGAATGAAATATATTGTGAGCTATTCTCATATGCCTTTTATCAGATTAGAAACAAATACCATGGAACTATTTGCAACAATTAAAAACGCTGATTAGCTGAACCAAATATAGTATTAAATTTTTCATGCTAAAAATTAGAGATTCAGAATTATATCAACCCAGCAATCTCAAAATTAGAATCTCAATACTGCTCAATTACTTTTAGTGAAGTGTATACGAAGTTGTATATTTCTATAACAATTTGTTAGATATAATTTCTTTTAGAAAACAAAGACTAATTAAAGTCTCATTTCCTCCTTTTGATAGGTAGACTTTTACAAAATAAAACAAATCCAAATCACTATGACATACTATCTGCCAAACTCTATAAATAATAACCAATTATACTTAATAGGAATGAACCTGTCTGATGAGATTTCGCTGAGATGTCATTTTTTAGTAAGATATATAATCTCATTAAAAATCAAAGACCATGTTTCCTTATAAGCAGTATGCTCTAGAGCGTAGCATTTCACAGACTACAGGTGTATTAAAAATTACAGAGGGTAGCTAGAAGCTATTCTTTATGTTCACTAAGAACAGAATAAGAACAATTGGCATGGAAGTAAAAAGTAAAAGAAAGATTTATTTTGGATGTCAAATTCTGAGGTTTTCAGCTGGCATCCCTACAGGAGGAAAGCATGGTATGTCTTGGGGAAGAGCTTTTGTGTCTTCTGATCCTTCTCTACCTGCATTGATCAGTGGGTAAGGTAGTGGGGAAATGCCAGTATGGCCTAAGCCAAGCTTAGGCTGGCATGCCAGGAAAATAATCAGATAAAAACAACTCAGCCAATAAGTAAATATACCAGACATGATGGGAGTCAGGCTTCTCAGAGAAGGAAGTTACAAACACACAAAGTGGAAAAGGCTAGGATAAACATTGGGGTAATACACTAGAATTGGAATTATCAGTGTGAATTCATGGACTTTTATTATTTTGGGGGTGGGAGGTGGCCTCAACTCAAGTTCAAGGCAGCTCCAGACAAATTCATAGATTTTTAACATGTACTAAATACTAACATATAAATACACATATATTAACTAGTTTTGTTCAATAAGAGGACATATAAACATGATACCAAGTAGCAATGAGCATAACTAATGCTCAAATATCGTCCCCCCATTTAGAGGAACAATGGCTCCTTGGAGAAATGCATGACTCCAGAGTCGAGGCGGAGAAAATACAAAAGTCTAGAACACCTGTTTACATAAAAAATTAAGGGGAAGTACTCAAAAGAATGATGTGGATACGTCAAAAAGAAAGAGAAGCCAGCTTAAAAAACTTCCCAGGGGCTAGGATGGGACAATTTGAACATCAAAATATTAAGTCACAGAATACAACTTTTTTGAGTAAGAATCCATGTTATTAACGTTATCTATATTTCAATTAAAAAAGAATCTATATATCTCATATATAGATATAAGGGAATATATAGTAAATATAAAGAAACCTTCTACCTTATAGTAGATCATACTTCATTCATGAGCTACTTACTGTAAGGCATTATACCTTAAGGTAAGGTAAGTACCTTAAGGTAAGTACCTCATCTTATTAGTAATTAAGTACTTTAGATTACCTCATCTTATTAGTAATTAAGAAATACCTAGTAACTTACTTTACAGTGGACAAATCTAGGAAAGTACAGTTTTGTTTTGTTTTTTAATTTACTTATTTGAGAAAGAGTACAAGCAAGAGGAGAAGCAGAGGGAAAGGGAAGAGCAGACTCCCAGCTGAGCAGAGAACGCGATGCAGGGCTTGATCCCAGGACCCTGAAATCATGATCTGAGCCAAAGGCAGATGCTTAACAGATTGAGCCACCCAGGTACCCTTAGAAAGTCCATCTTAAGATAAAAGTTTTAATGTGAAAATCAATGTTGTGTGCATTCCGATATGATGCAATGGTAAGATTATAGAATCGCTTTGGAGGATTCTGGAAAAATGCATAAATCATAAAGAAACATCATACTCCCCACAAGGTAGGGAGAATCAAGTATCAAGGTGATGAAAGACATGGAAGGACTAAGGAATTATTCCAGATTTAAGACAACTAAGGATCGTAACAAATATAACACAATCCTGAATTGGATCCTGTTCTGACAAAGGACATTAATTAGGTGAAATTTGAATAGTTTGTGGATTAGGCAGTAATTTTGGATCCATGTCAATTTTTAAATTTTGACAGTTGCACTCTGGTTATATATAAAAATGCCTCCTCTCCACCCCACCCCCACCTCTTTTAAGGAAACATGAACTAAAGTATAGTGATAAATGGGTATCATGTCTGTTACTTATATTCAAATGGTGCAGAAATGCATGCGTGCACGCGCACACATACACACACACACACACACACACACACAGAAGGTAGAAGGAAGACAGAGGGAGGGAGAACAATACATCAAATGTGGAAAACTGGGGAATCTAATAGAAGAGTATACGGATAGTCCTTTTATGATTTATTTTTTTTGTAAATTTTAAATTATTTCAAAATATTTCTGGTTTGAGAGGTATTATTTGGAGTATGCTGCAGGCAGGCACTGCTAAATTCTTTTCAGAAAATATGTGTTCTACATTTTCAACAGTGAAAAAAATGACATAATGAAGGCAGAAAAGTTTGCTTAAAGAACTTTTCTACGTCTTTTCTAGTCCTGTAAGAAAAGGTCACCTAGAATTTAGTAAGTACTAAAGATAATATTGATAAAAATACCAACTCATTAGCAACCAAGAATAATTTCTCCACCCACCTCTAAATCAGTTAAACATTTTTTTGAAGCAGGAGACAGAGGAGGTGGAGACTGATAGGTACTACTGTGACGTTTCTGCGGTACTTTCCTTTTAACTTCAGACTCCAGGTGTGATTCAGACTCCTCAGTTTTCTTCATTACACGATCTAAAGGAAGGAGAAAAAAAAATAAAAGTACCCAATTAAATTTTATAAATTCCCCATGATCTTTGCTATAAACAACGCTAATTTATATTATCAAATTATTTTATTTTGGTCAAAATAAATTAACATCACAACATATAATAAAGAGTAACCAAAAAAAAAAGAGTAACCAAAGCTTGGGAGCAGGGAAAGATGGCTGAGTAAGAGGATCCTGAACTCACTTCCTCCCTTGGACACTGAGGCTACAATTACATATAATGCAATTCACTCTGAAAATGACCTGAAGATTACCAAAACAGATCTTCCGCAGTTAAAAAAAATAAAGGAAAAGGCACATTGAGGGACAGAGATGCAGTCAGGAACCAAATCTCCTGCAGGCAACCGAAAAGTGGGAGGGCTATCAGAGACCTGGAGGTCCTCCTAGTGGGGGGATCTAGTTAGGCACCCTGACTCTGAGAATCACACCAAGAAGACAAGCCACCATAACACCTGGCTTTGAAAATCAGCAGGGATTAACTCCAAGAGCTTTGAAAATCAGTAGGCCTTAACTCTGGGAAAGCTGGAGGGCTATTAAAAATATATATATATATTCTGCTATTAAAGGGCCAGTGCATTATATCACTTAGTCCTAGACCCAGAACAGAAGCAGCACACTTTGAAAAGTACCTGAGTTATACATGAAAGAGATTCACTGACTTAGTTTAAGGCATGTGTAAACAAAGAGGTTTCTTTCTCTAAGAACAGAAATGCTGGGAAGCACCATTTTTTGCCCTTCTTCAGCCTATCTGACCAGACACTTACAGGTACCAGTTTTGACACAACCTATCTAACTTACTAGCACTGCTTACCCCTTCCCAGCATTCACCTGTGAGCCCACCTCCCTCAAGCAGCCAAACTCCATGGGAGCCTCAAAAGCAACTCCCACAACACCACACCCAGTGAGCAACCCCTCAGGGATGCTGCCCCTCCTATAAGCACACTCACAGCAGCTGCAGCTGGACCTCTCAGCCAGGTGTGCCAAGAGCTAACTGCCTACCCATCAGCAAGACCACCACAGCTACAGCCAGGCTTCAGCCAGGCGCGCTGACCACTGTACCTTATAGAAGTCATGGTTTAATCAAAACAGGCAGGTGCACACACAACCTACACAGCAGATACCTCTGGAGCATCTGTCTAGTGACTAGGGAAGAGTGTGCTTGCTATCTGACCTCATAGGATGCCTTCTACATAAGACTACTGCTTTCAGATCAGAAATAGCTGACCTACCCAATACATAGAAATAGTCAGAAAAATGAAGACACAGTGAGATATATTCCAAATGAAAGGAATAAGACAAAAATAAAAAAAAAAATTAAAAAAAGAACTAAACAAAATGGAGATACACAATTTACCCAATGAAGAATTCAAAGTAATGGTCATAATGAGGCTCACCAGACATGAAAAAAGAGTAGATGAACAAAATAACAACTTTGATATAGTGATAAATTTTAAAAAGAGCCAATCAAGAGTTGAAGAATACAATAACAGAAATTAAAAATACACTAGAAGGAATCAACAGCAGATTAGAGAATGCAGAAGAATGGATGAACAATCTGGAAGATATGTTAATGCGAAGTACTCAAGCTTAACAGTGAAAATCATTTCAAAAAAAAAAAGAAGAAGACAGGTAAAAGAACCTCTGGGACAACATCAAGTATGCGATGCGAACATCCACATTATAGGGGTCCCAGGAGAAAAAGGGGTAGATAATTTAATCAAAGAAATAATGATTGAAAATTTCCCTAACCTAGGGAAGGAAACAGACATCCAGGTCCAGAAGCATAGAAAGCCCCAAACAAGATAAGCCCAAGGAGGTTCACAACAAAATATATAATAAAATGTCAAAGATTAAAGATAAAGTGAGACTATTAAAAGCAGCAAGAGAAAAGCAAACAGTTATGTGAGAGGGAAACCACACAAGGCTATCAGTTGATTTTTCAGCAGAGACTTTGCAGCATAGAAGGGAGCAGTATCATATATTCAAAGTGCTGAAAGGAAAAAACCCACAACCAAGAATACTCTACCAGGCAAGATACACATTCAGAATTGAAGGAAAACTAAAGAGCTTCCTAGACAAACACAAGATAAAGAAGTTCATCATTGCTGAACTACCTTAGAAGAAATGTTAAGGGGTATCTTTTTTTTTTTTTTAGATTTTAATTTTATTATTTACTGAGAGAGAGAGAGCGCGTGCGCACGAAAACATAAGAGAAAGTATGAGCAGGGGAAGGGGCAAAGGGAAAGGCAAAAGCAGGCTCCCCACTGAGCAGGGAGCCTGACACAGGACTTGATCCCTGGACCCCAGGATCACAACTTGAGCCAAAGGCAGACAGCAGATGCTTAACTGACTGAGCCATGCAGATACCCTGTAGGGGGACATCTTTTTTTTTTTAAGATTTTATTTATTTATTCATGAGAGACAGAGAAAGAGGCAGTGACAGAGGCAGAGGGAGAAGCAGGCTCCTTGCAGGGAGCCCGATGTGGGACTCGATCCTGGTACTCCAGGATAATGCCCTGACCCCAAGGCAGATGCTTAACCACTGAGCCACCCAGGCATCCCAAGGGGACATCTTTAAGCAGAAAGAGAAAACTATGGAAAGAAATCTTACCACTAAAGCAAACATACTGTAAAGGTAGTAGATCATGTATGAAACTAGTATGAGGTTAAAAGGCAAAAGTAGTAAAATCAACTATTTCTACAAAAATTAAAGAATACACAAAATAAAAAGACATAAAATAACATCACTTATATAAAATGTGGGAGGAAGGAGTAAAACAGTAGTGTGCTTAGGATGTGTTTGAACTTAAGCAACCATAAATTTAATATAGACTGCTAAATACATAGAATATTACACATAGGGGATCCCTGGGTGGCTCAGAGGTTTAGCGCCTGCCTTTGGCCCAAGGTGTGATCCTGGAGTCCCGGGATCAAGTCCCGTGTCGGGATCTCTGCATGGAAGCAGGCTGATTCTCCCCCTCTGCCTGTGTCTCTGCCTCTCTCTATGTCTACCATGAATAAATAAAAAATTTAAAAAAAATTATACATAAACCTTATAACCACCAACCAAATACCTACAATAAATATACAAAAACTATAAAGGAATCCAAGCATAGCACAAAAGAAAGTCATCAAATCACAGGGAAGAGAGTAAGAGAAAAGAACAGAGAACAATTATACCAAAACCAAAAAACAATGAACGTAATGACAGTAAGTACATACCTATCAATAATTACTATAAATGGACTAAATATTCCAAAAAATAGGACATACGGTGGCTAAGTGGATAAAAAAACTAGACCCATCTATATGCTACCTATAAGAGACTCACTTCAGACCTGAAGCCACATACAGCCTGTTAAGTGGAAGGAGAGAAAAAGATATTCCATGCAAATGGAATTGAAAAAAAGGCTGGGATATAGCAATACTTATATCAGGCATAATACACTTTAAAACACAGACTGTACCAAAAGACAACAAAGGGAGTTAAATAATGATAAAAGATCAATTCAAGAAGAGGATATACCAATTGTAAGTATCTGTGCGCCCAACGCAGGAGTATCTAAATACATAAAGCAAATATTAACAGACATAAAGGGAGAAATTGACAGTAAAACAATAATAGTAGGGGGCTTTTAACAACCCACTCACATCAATAGATAGATCATCCAAATGTAAAGTCAATAAGGAAACAGTGGCCTTAAATACCATATTTAGATGGAATTAACACATAAATACCAAACATTTCATCCCCAAACAGAAGAACACACATTTTTTTCAAGTGAACATGGAACATTCTCCAAATGAGATCAATTGTTAGGCCACAAAATGAGTCTCAAAAAATCTAAAAAGCATCTTTTCCGACCACAGCAGTATGAAGTTAGAAATCAATCACAAGAGAAAAACTGAAGAGAAAAAACCCCACCACCATCCCCAAAACACATGGAAGCTAACAACATGTTATTAAACAATCAATGGGTCAATGAAGAAATCAAAGAGGAAATTTAAAAAATACTTGGAGACAAATGAAAACCGAAAACACAATGGTTCAAAAACTTTGGGACAGGGGCACCTGGGTAGTGAAGTCGGTCGAGCATCCCACTCTTGGTTTTGGCTCAGGTTGTGATCTCAGGGTTGTGGAATCAAGCCCCATGTTGGGCTCTGCATTCAGCAGAGTAGGCTTGGGATTCTCTCTTCCTCTGCCCCTCCCCCATGCTCACACGTGTGTGAATGTTTTCTCACCCTCTCTCCCGCAAATAAACAAATCTTAAAAACAACAACAACAACTCTGGGATAGATCAAAGCAATTCTAAGAAGGAAGTTTAAAGAGATACATGCCTACCTCAAAAAAATAAGAAAAATCTCAAATAAGCAAATGTACCTTTACACATCAAGGAACTAGAAAAAGAAGAACAAAGCCTAAAATTAATAGAAAAAGGAAAATAGGGATCCTTGGGTGGCGCAGCGGTTTAGCGCCTGCCTTTGGCCCAGGGCACGATCCTGGAGACCCGGGATCGAATCCCACGTCGGGCTCCCGGTGCATGGAGCCTGCTTCTCCCTCTGCCTATGTCTCTGCCTCTCTCTATCTCTATCTCTCTCTCTCTCTCTGTGTGTGTGACTATCATAAATAAATAAATAAAATTATAAAAAAAAAAGAAAAAGGAAAATAATGAAAAGTAGAGTAGAAACAAATGAAAGAGATTAAAGAAACAATAAAAAAGAAATGAAACCAAGAGTAATTCTTCGAAGTTAAAAAAAATTGAACCTTTAGCCAGATTCACTACAAAAAAGAGCATTTAAAATCAGAAGTAAAAAAAAGTAAAAAATAAAATCAGAAAAGAGAAGTTACAACTGACACCACAGAAATACAAAGAATTATAAGAAACTATGAAAAATTATATGCCAATAAGTTGGAAAACTAGCAGAAATAGATAATTTCTAGAAACATACAGTTTTCCAAGACTGAATCAGGAAGAAACAGAAAATATGAACAAACCAACTACTACTAATGAAATAAAATTTTTCATCAAAACATCCAACAAACAAAAGTCTAGGACCAGAGAGCTTCACAGGTGAATTCTACCAAACATTAATATCTATCCTTTTCAAATTCTTCTACAAACACAAAAGAGGAAGAAATGTTTCCAAATTCATTCTACAAAATCAGCATTACCCTGCCAAAATCAAACAAAAATATTAAAAAAAGAAAATTATATATCAACATGCCTGATGAATACAGATAGAAAATTCCTCAATATTAGCAAATTGAATTGAACAATACATTAAAGAATCACTCACTACCATCAAGTGGGGCTTATTCCAAGGATGAAAGGACAGTTCAATATCCACAAATCAATGTGCTACATTAACAAAGTAAAGGATAAAAATCACGTGTTCATCTCAGTAGATGTAAAAAAGCATTTGACAAAATTCAGTATTTATTCATAATGAAGACTCCTAAAAGTGAGTTTAGAAGGAACATACCTCAACATAATAAATGCCACATACGACAAACGCACAGCCAACATCATACTCAATAGTGAGAAGCTAAAAGCTTTTTTCTGAAAACAACGATGTCCACTCTCACCACTTTTATTTAACATAGGACTGGAAGTCCCTAGCTACAACAATCTGAAAAGAAAAAAACTGTAAGACAACCAAATTAGTAAGGTAGTAAAACTGTCATTATTTGCAGATGACATGATACTACATTTAGAAAATCCTAAAGAGTCCACCAAAAAACTATCAGAATAAATGAATTCAGTAATGTTGTAGAATAAAACATTAATATACAAAAATGAATTGGTTTTCTGTACACAAATAACCTAAGCAGAAATGTTTTAATAATCCCATTTACAATTACACCAAGAAGAGTAATATAACTACAAATAAATTTAGTGAAGTAGGTGAGACACTTGTACTGTGAAAACTAACACACTGATGAGAGAAACTGAAGATGACAAAAATAAATGGAAAGATGTATCATACTACCTAAAGCAATCTACAGATTCATTGCACTTCCAATTGAAACACCAACAATATTTTTCACAGAACTAGGCCAAATAACCCTAAGATTTGCATGGAACCACAAAAGACTCTGAATAACCAAAGTAATCTTGACAAAGAAGAAAGTTGGAGATATACAATCTCAGATTTCAAACTATCCTACAAACCTATAGTAATTAAAACAGTATAATAATGGCACAAAAACTGGTATATAAAGCAATGGAACAAAATGGAGAGCCCAGAAATAAACCCACACTTAATATGGTCAATTAATCTACAAAAAGGAGGCAAGAATATAAAAGAGGGAAAAAACAGTCTCTTCAATAAATGGTGCTAGAAAAATCGGACAACAGTCACATGGCAAAGAACAAAACTGAATCACTTTCTTTGGGGGGGAGGGTATATTTTTTAATTGGAGTTTGATTTGCCCTGAACCACTTTCTAACACCATACACAAAAATAAACTCAAAATGGATTCAAGACCTACATGTAAGACCTGAAACCATACAACTCCTAAAATAAAACACAGACAGTAAACTCAGCTGAACATCAGCCTTAGCAGTATTTTTCTGTATGTCTCCTCAGGCAAGGGAAATAAAAACAAAAATAATTAATTGGGACTATAAAAACTTTTGCACGGTAAAGAAAACCATCAACAAAACTAAAAGAAAACAGACCAAATAGGAGAAGGTATTTGCAAATGATATTATCTGATAGGGGATTAATATCCAAAATATATAAAGAATTTATACAACTCAAAAACAATCCAATTAAAAAATGGGCAGACAATCTAAATAGACATTTTTCAAAGACAGACACATGAGAAGATAGATCAACATTACTAATCACCAGGGAAATGCAAATCAAAACCACAATGAGGTATCATCCTACATGCCAGTCACAGTGGCTAAAAAAGATAAGAAATAACAAGTGTTGATGAGGATGAGGAGAAAAGGGAATCCTTGCTCCCTGTGAGTGGGAATGTGGGAATGTAAACTGGTATAGCCTCTATGGAAAACTATAGTTTTGAGGAACTATAGAAGTTCCTCAAAAAAATTAATAAGTAGAAATATCACAGGATCCAGTAATTCCACTACTGGATATTTACCCAAAGAAGTAAAAAAAAAAAAAAAAAAAAAAAAAAAAACTAACTTGAAATGATATTTCCATCCCTATGTTCACACACACACACACACACACACACACACACACACAGGAATATTACTGAGCCATAAAAAATGAAATTTTGCCATTTGTGACAACATGAACTTATTATGCTAAGCAAAAGAAACAGAAAGACCTTATAATTTTACTTACGTGTGGAATCTAAAAATAAAACAAACAAAAAGCAGAAAGAGACCTATAAATACAGAAAATACACTGATGGTGGCCTAGAGGGAGGAAGGGTAGCCAAAATGAGGAAAGAGGAGTAGGGGACACAGGCTTCCAGTTATGGAATGAGTAAGTCCCAAGGATAAAAGACACAGCATAGAAAATATAGTCAATGATACTGTAATTGTGTTGTATGGTGACAGATGGTAGCTACACTTGTGATGAGCACAGCATAATTTACAGAGTCATTGAATGTGGTATTTTATGTCAACCATACTTCAGTAAAAAATAGTATTACTAAAAGAATGGCTAGAACTTTAAGTTGTAACCTGTAGTCATGTCCTGATAGCTCTAGTCTGCTTTTCATTACTCACCAGGATCTCCACACAAACTGTGGACCACTTTTGTTAACTGTACTAATATTCTCTTCAGCTTGTTCTATGTTACTAAGGCAGCAGAATTTCAGTACTTTTCACACTGAATCCATCAATCAACTGAATCAATCTCTCTCTCTCACACACACACACACACACAAATGCACTCCTTTTTCTTAGTTACTCTTCTTAGATTAGTAATGAGAGAGGTGCCTGAATGGCTCAGTTGGTTAAGTGTTGAAATCTTGGTTTTGGCTCAGGTCGTGTGATCTCAGGGTCATGGGATTGAGCCCTGCAATGGGCTTCGAGAACCTCTGCCCCTCCCTCCCCACTAAAACAAAAAATGATTAGTGAGGAGAAAAAATTTTAATTCAAACATTGGTTACAACTGTTTAAATGAAGGCAACTAAACTAATATGCAGCCTAATGGTTTTTTATGTTCAAGAAATACAAAAGGACTTTCCTCATTATTTTTCAATATATATTTAATAATTTTCATTAAGGATTTAATTAGAATTTTAAGTGACTAAATGAACATCAAAAACAGAATTTAACATTTATTACAATCTGATTTTATCAGCAAAGATTTAAGTATGCAAGAAGACAAAATATGTTTCCAAAACACAAGTTAATGAATCTATAAATCAAAATGTTCCACCTGCATAATCTCAAGTTTGTTAAATATTTCCATATTCCTATCCTCAATATCCTCATATCTTTTAATTTTTAAATAAGTAGATTATCTGCACACAGAAATAAAGTTATGTAATATTTCTGACTTGATATACAATATTGTGTGAAGAAACCTATATAATTATTCTTGTTATTGTAATCACACAGAATTGCATCAAGTGAATTCTATCTTCTCAGCCTTTGGACAGTTCAAGCACATTTACTTTCCTGGACATCAAAGCTGAAATATAAATAATAGTTAAGTTCTCCTTGTACCTCCTTCCTCACATTCAAGGAATTCTACTAACAGCTCTTAAATTCATTTCTTTTATTCCAACAACACTGCCACTACATTTCAGATGTGTAAGTCTTGCCTAGATTGATTTTCCTCACCCCAAATAAGCTTGGTTTAAATGCCTCCCCCCTACTGCCAAAGTGACCTAACAAAAAATAATATGACTATCATCCTAATGCTTAAAATCTTTCAATGATTCTAGTATCTAAGGAAAAAATTCAGAACCACATCTTTTCACAAGCAAGTCTGTGTTGATGTTTCAGGCTTCCAAACGAGCTGCACCTCAAAGAGATACATTTTTCCAGAGTGTTTTTTTTCCTTTCACTCTCTCATATATATTGCTGTTCTCTACACTAATAAAGCTTTCCCTATTTATCTAAGTAAATTCAAACCATTCTTTGTTAAGAAGCTGCATCTGCCTCACACTAAGCATGAATAAGCAATATCTAGAACTTCCACAGCATATTATCTGTACTTCTATTAGCACCTCATTTTATTTCACTGTTAGGATTTGTACTGATTCTTCATCTCATTGTAATAAATGTCAGCTCTGAAAGAGCAGAAATTATGTTTTAGGCATGTGTTCTCCCAGTGTCTAGAAACAGCACGAGCTGAGGGCTCGAAAAATGTTTACTGGATTAATGAATCACATTACAAAAGATAAAAACTATATGACATACTTTAAAAAAATGAAATTACAAGTGGAATAAAGAAATGCTATTACTATGTCATCACTGAAAATGCCTTAACTTTGCTGCACAGTGATACTAATTTACTAGCAGATCTGATTCACTTTTTTGAGAATTTATCCATGATATTACTAATATCTTGGAAATATTTACTCTAAGGATAGTGACAGAATACAAATTGTCTTTATTCTGGTCAGGTATTTGCTTTTAAATTATTTTTACAGTCTTTCAAAAGAGAAAGACAAGCCAGAATAACAGCTGGTTGTAGCTGCCACCTTGACTAATTTTTCAGTATAAAGTAAAACTAAAGTTATGTATTACATTCTCATTACAATCTCCTTAAAAAAAATCACTTTTGATTATGCTAAATAAGTGATAAGCAGGCAAAGGCCACAATAAATAGACATTAATAAAAGAAATTCAAACGGCCTTCGTAATGCTTCACCAATAATGAAGGAAACGTGGAAAAACAAATACTATTTCCCTATCAGACTCCCAATGCCTAACTGAATGATAATAGCTAATGTTGCTGAGGAGTGTGGAAAAAAAAAAAAAGAACAACAACACAGGAATACTCAAATACTGTTTGTTGGGAGCTGACACACCCTTTTAAAGAAGGCCATTTGGCAGTAACATATCAAAAGTCTTCAAAACGTGTATAACATTTGTCCCTATAATTTATTTCTAGGGATTTAATCTAAAAAAATAATAGATTCAATATATAAGATGCATATGCTAGATTCTTAATTGTAATATATATAATATCAAACCACTGAAAACAACCTAATCACGATACATAAATATAGTGGTTGGTCACTACTCATTAAAAAGTAATTACAGAGATTTGGATATATTAGTTTGTAAAGAAGTCCACCAAAACTAAACATCCATTTGATTCTTGGGCTTCTTTCGATTGTGTTTCCCAGACTGGTTTTTCCCTAATATTCCATTATCTTTTAATGAGAGTATAGAAACCAGACTGATATCACAACAAAGTCAAAAAGCAAGTTATAGAATATTATATATAGCATAAATGTTTTTTAATAAAATGTATAAGCACAGAAAAAACTTGGGAAGTTATATATTAAGATGCTAATGGAAGACACACACAGACTGGTTAAGAATGACAGTATATTTTCTCCTACACATGGGTTAAATAGTGTAAATCAGATATTTAAGTTGTAATCATAATGTAATTAAGAATATAACTAAATGTTCAATGTCTATTAATTCTCTTTGACAAGAACACAAACAGAAAAGAAATAAGAGATCTTAACTTATAGCTCTATAGTTGTTGTTATTCTGTATATTTAGAAAAATACAAAAACAACACCAAACAAATGAAGCAACAAACTATGTGATCTGACCAAAATTTAAATTTTTTTTTAAATTTATTTATGATAGTCACACACAGAGAGAGAGAGAGAGAGAGAGGCAGAGGGAGAAGCAGGCTCCATGCACCGGGAGCCCGACGCGGGACTCGATCCCGGGTCTCCAGGATCGCGCCCTGGGCCAAAGGCAGGCGCCAAACCGCTGCGCCACCCAGGGATCCCCTGACCAAAATTTATACTTAATAGTTTACAAGCTTTAATTTTAATCCCAGAAAACTGCTTGTCAATGCTACTAAGTGCTGATATATGACTGTAACTTATCAAAATTTATAGTCTTTTAAATGCAAAATAAAGGGGAAAAATCATCTTAGATGTTAAGAACTATAAAAAGACAGTGAGTTATTTCTTTTTAGAACATTATTCCAGGTGCTATGCCAGCAACTACAAATCCTGGAGTGTGAACTCTCAATGCTTTCTCTTGTTGTTGTTGTCTTTAACTCTGAATGTTTTAAAAAATATCTCCAAAGGAAATCCTAAAATAAAATGCAATCTTCATGCAACAATATATGCAATATTATAACACTGTTATTCACCCTGTACTTAAGTTCACATGTACCTAACCCAATACAAGTGACAAAGTTCATGAGTTAAATATACCAAGTGTATTTTACCTGAGCCCACAGCTAGAAATAATCAAATAAATAAGAGAGAAGGTACTGCTTTTCCCTACACAATAATTCCCATTAATAAATGTAAAAGAAATGAAGAAGAAAATAGAAATTTATCATTAGATAAACACCATGTAATAATAGTTACTTACCAGCAAGATCCACCAATGGATGCTAAAGTGAGTGGGTGAAAGCTTAAGAAAAAACGGGGTATTTGCATAGTCTCAGAGTATCTTCTCACGATCTTTATTAAATACAAAGAAAAAAATATTTTTTCCAGTGGAGAAACCCAGCAGAAGCTATCTAACTCCATGAGATAGTAGTTAACATAGAAAGACATCAACATCACTCTTGATGTTATGTGTTTTAAAAAGACACATCACTTTTGTGTCTTTCCAAAATGCATAGCTTCAACCTAATCGTAAGACATCACATAAACTCAAATTGAGAGGCATTCTATGAAGTAACCGACCATTACTCTTCAAAACTGTCAGACAAACTTAAAGACATGACAAATAATGTAGTATGAAATGCCAAACTAGAATTTAGAGGAGAAAATGAGTATTAATGAAAAACTGGTGAAATAGCTTAAGAATGTTATACTGATGCCAATTTCTTAGTTTTGATAAATGTACTTCTGTGACTGTAAGATGTTACAACAGGGGAAGCTGGTAAAGGGTAAATGGGTACGCTGTACTGATTTTACAACTTTTGTCTAAGTCAAAAATGATTCAAAATTTTAAAAAAATGTAAACATTATTTTTATCTACTTAATGAATGTTGTCAAATAAACTTTAAAAATTATTTGTAACAAACCTGGGGCTGACTCGTATCTAAAACTAGAAGATAATATCACTTAACTTACCAAAATGCACTTGTGCAATAGGAATGATAATACCTATTATGCAGTTCTCCTCTGAGGAGTAGAAATAACTTTCTTTCTGATCTAGCATGAAAACAGTAAAGCACAATGGTGGTATAGGCTTTTGCATTATCAGCTCCATGTCCCTGAGAAACTGTCTAACTCTTCTGTGTTTCAGTTTCCTCTGTACACAATGCAGGTAAAGTTAAATTTAGCTTAAAGGATCCGGGATAATGAGCTAGGATAAAAGTAAATTATGAATACAAAGCATTTGACTCAGTATCCAGTACAAGAGTTCAAAAAAGATTTAAGGTATAACAGAATGAATGTTGAAGTGGGTAGTCATTATTAATAAATTTAATGTAGTGTCCATGTACTGCCAAATATAATTCACATACCTAACTGCCAAGTTATTAAGAAAGGATGAAGATAAATCTGGAATACTCTCTTCATAAAATAGGGATACATTTAATATACAAATAAAAGATTTCCACTCAGAGTAGCAAAGAATATGGGTGCTTTAAAAAACAAACTCTTAGCTACCAGGAAAACACAGCTGTTTAAATTAATTTTGGATAAAACCAGAAGTCCTGGTTTAAGCAAGAAAAGGCCTGGGACAAACAAGATAGACACACAGATTAAGAATCACTAGATAATAAAAATCAATTTGATAGTGAAACATTTTCCATAAATGTTATTTGCCTTTATTTTTGCACTAATATCAGTACATTAAAAGATTATTTCAATGAAAATAAAAATTTCTACCCACGACTATTTCCAACATCTACTATTAACCCAACTGCCCTAGGAATGGTCTCTTAAATTCAGTGGTTGCCTAATATATTCTAAATTTTAGGCTCATAACCATTTAAAATAAGAAAATTACATCATGAAAGATTATAATTATAATACAGTTCAACAAAACACAATTTTGAAGCTATAACCCATCTACAGTTCATACGTGGATCCTGAATTTAATGAAAATGCTAATTTAAAAAAAAGGTTTCACACTGTTATCTCCTGATTGTGCAACCACCCTGATAATTTCAGGTCACAAAAAATTTTAAGTAAGATTTCAAAATGCTTTTCTACATATATCTATTATACTTGGGAATATTCTAAAACCATCTCTATTTCTACCTTTCATACAACTATTTGAAACCCTTCACAGGTATCAACAAATAAAACTGTACACACTTACCAACACCTTGAGGCCGACTCAACCTTACAGAATTATTTTCAAATTTTTGGACATGAGGTGGGTATTCTTTCCTAAAAAAGGAAATTTATATAGCTTTATTCTAACAGAAAAAAATATTTTCAAAACGAAAAGGCTGAGGAAATACTTACAATATGTTTATTAAAAGAAAACAATAGCTTCTTTGCCACATAAAAAAAAGTGATACTATAAAATAAAACTGTATTATAAGATATACTAAAGCTTATTACATTGTAAGGTCTCTAAGAACAGTGACCATATTTTATTTAGACTGTTAATCAAAGCCCATAGCAAGCAGATTTTCAAATATATAGTTAATAATAAATGAATCCAAATCATTGTCGCTTCAGAGTAGTCACCAAAGTTATATGGTGCACAAAACTTTAGTTTTCTTTTGGAATTATCTTCATAATCAATTCAAAAAACCACATAAAAAAGGAACATGTATTACTTCACTGTCACACATTTTCTAAATTTAAAAAATCAGCTTAATAATAACCAATTTGACCAATTTTGCTGTAAATGTTTTTAGTTATTCAAAAACAAGTCAATGACTAAAGGAATAAATGGCTATTGAGATACTGGTCTTGAGGACATTTCAAAGTCAACACAAAAAATATTATGTACAAAACCAGAAATTATGAAGTATTTTAGTCTTGTACTATGACTATATTATGAAGATATAATAATACTTTAAAAACTTCTAAAAATATTCCCATCTTACTTAGCCAAGGAATTAAAAATAGAAGAAGCTATATTATTTGTAAACTCATACACATTAGCATTCAACACCTATGAGTATACAATTAAACAAAAACCATAAATAAATTTTTCTAAAAGAAATTTCATATTCTTAAGTTATAAAAATCAAAGCTCTCAAAAAAAAATATGGGAATGAAACAAGAAAATAGTTAAGAGTAGTGATAGTAGTGTCTTTAGCAGTTAGCAATAGTGAGCATCATGTGCCAGGTACTATTCTAAGAGCTTTATAACTATTAAACAATCCTCACAATTACCTTATGAAGTATATACTATTATTAGCACTTTACAGATGAGACTGAGGCACAATAAGGTCAGTTAACTTGCCTATACTCACATAACTATTAAATAGCAATGTCAGAATCTGAAATCCAGCAAATTGCATCAATACTGTTAAGTAATAGAATTTTCATGATTATCAAGCAGCGTATTTGTACAACTGGGCAATTTCAACCATGAAAAAATTTTTAAAATTCATGAGGATAGGAGTTGTAAAGATGAGAATTTGCCTTAGAGATAATAGTACTACTAGCACTAATAAAGAAGGTAGGTTTTTAGCTAATTACACTAAACTTAAAAAATAAAACTCATGTTTTTATATTCCATACATTTTCATACCAAAGAGGATATAATGTAGTCTTATCTTTAACTCAAATAACCGTTTTTTTAAATCTCTAATTTTTATAACTCTTCACTTTGGAAAAATAAAGATACAAACTTTAAAAATGCAACAGAGGCAATGAATATGAAGCAAAGTATGATGATACGATCATGGTAAACTCTAAAAATTATTTTTAAAATAGTGTATAACACAAATAGTATACATTCTTAAATACTAAGGATTATCAACACAGAAAATAATTATTTGAGAGAGAATGGGCACAAAATCTGAAAATACAGATATTTTGGATTTTGTTATTTTGAACCTGCTTATTCATTCTGGGGTATGCTACATATTCAGGTTTGTTCAGTAATAACTGACATAAGTCATTTAAGACAACAATCATACATGTGAAGGGACGGGTGAAACTGCTGCATTAAACACGCTGTATTCTTTGCAATTTTGACACAGTGCATTAAACTACATTTTGCTAATGAAGAACAAACACCACATATCATATAATCCATGACTATCATGTTTTATAATGTAGTGTTAATAAATTATTCTTCATATTTGGCAACATTTCCAGACCTATGGCCATATTAGTATTTTCTATGTGTTTCTCTATCTATATAAATAGGGAAAACTAATTTTTCTTTCCAAAATATGTATGAATAAATTATTGAAATAAAAGCATACCTTAAAATTTAATACAAGAATTTCAGGATGAAAGTAGTATTACTTTGACAAGAAAATTTTTGAAAACTTCCCAGCCACAAACTATCTTATATTCTGTAAAATTTAGTTTTTGAATCCTTAAGACTTCAGAACTCTCTTCCAACATGGCCGAAGACTCTCCAAACAAGACCACAGCCATCAGTCACAGACATGCTGTACCAAATTCACAGATCAACTAAAAATCCTCTTCAAGGCATTTGACCAAAATCCTTACCCAGGTTATGCTACCTACCAAACGAAGACTGGCTTTAAAAGTCAACACTGAAGAGTCTGGAATTCAGATTTGGTTTCAGAATCGAAGAGCTAGACACCAGTGCCAGAAAAAATCAGAACCCGATGAGGACTTAGAATCAAGCCAAGCCCAGGATCACCCTGAAGAGGATATTCAAAGTAGAGAAGACTTCCTCACAATTTACACCTTCATCGAGGCATTTACGGACAACCCTTGATAGCAGAGAGCAACTTGCTAAAGAAATTGGCATTCCAGAGAAATTTGGTTTCAAAATCGGAGATCTGGATGTCATGTCCAGAGGAAAAAGACCTGATGATGAAGACTTAGACCAGAGACAAAACCAGGAACAGGATCTCAGGGATGTGAGAGTTCAAGACTCCACACCCGTCGTGGCCTCGAACTCACCACCCCAAGATCAAGAGTCACATGCTCTACTATATGAGCCAGCCAGGTGCCCCTGAAGTAGGTATTTTAAAAAGTAAAATATTGTGGTCAAACAGGGATTCTTATAGGGAGTGTGGTAATTTTTAATACTCTAAAATTTCATACCCAATTAATAGTTATATTCCACAAAAATTAAAAGTAAAAAACTCTGTATTAAAAAAATAAACTTAAGCTTTTAAAAAATTTTGTTAGATGATCAAAAATCAAATTTTATGTTAATTTCTTGGTTTGTGGGTTCCATCACCCTACAGATAGGAAAATTTCAAACTCCAAACACGTATGAAGCCTAGGTTTTCTCAGTGGATATTTCTTTCTCACTTCAAATCAAGCAGAAGCATAGAAACTTCCCTGTCATGTTATCTAGAAGGTAGGGTTTGTTTTTGGGGGTTTTATTGTTTTGTTTTGTGTTTTTGCTTGTGAGGGTTTATGTTTTGTGTAGAAGTTTAAAAAAAAAAAAAAACTTCATGGACCCACACTTTGTAAGCTGCATAAAACAATTGGGAAGTTTTTTTTTCTTCTGTGCAGAATACTTTAAATAACCTCAAAATGCTCTGCTTATTAAAGCTTAGGCCTCAGCTCTGAAAGTTTTTTAAAATAGTTTAATTATGGAATAATTTTAGATTTGCAGAAAAGTTAAAAAATCAATTCAGAATTATATCCCTCACCCAGTTTCTCCTAATGTTAGCACCTTCATCATTATACATATGTCAAAAAAGAAACCAACACCAGTATGCTATTAACTAAATATGCTAAACTTTATTTGAATTTCACCAACTATTCCACTAATATCCTTTTTTTGAACCAGAATCCAATCCAGGATTCACTGCTTTTAGTTGTATTGTCTTTCTAGCCTCCTCTGTTACCCAGTCTTATATGATCTCTCATGACCTTGGCATTCTGGAAGAGAATTATCAATTATTTTGTAGAATGCCCTTCAACCTGGGTCACTCTTAATGTTTTTCTCACAATTAGACAAAGGCTATATATTTGGGGGAAGGATATTGCAAATTTGAAGTGCTCTTCTCATCACATCATATCAGGAAGTATATAATAATATCATAAAATTTATCACTGGTGATGTTAACCTTCATTATTTGGTTAAGGTAGTGTTTGCCAAGTTTCTCCATTCTAGAGTTACTATTTTTCTCTTTCTACACTCTATCTGCAAATAAACAAGTCAGTCCTGCACACAAAAGAGGTGAGGGTAAACTCCATTTCCTGAAATCTGGAGTATCTACACAAATTATTTAGAATTCTATAATAAACAGTTGTCCATTTCCTTCAATTCACTTTATGTAGCTTGTAAAACCCTAGGATAGCCGAGTAAATAAACGATTTACTCAATCACATCCTTTAGGTTATAATCCAATTGTTGAAGTTTTAGTCTTTGGGCACACTTTCAGTTGGCTCCTGTGTCCCCTTGATGTGGTATCATTTTTTTCTTTATTCTGGTACAAAATATATATATATAAACACAAAATTCACAGAAATATAGAATGCTTTGTAATCTACTTATTATCCTTATATAAGGGCCATAAAAATCTTTTCTGTAATGTTACAATTTTAGTACATGTGCTGTTGAGGCAAGGACCCTTTTGTTTTTTGAGTAGTTGCTTGGTTTCTAACACTAAAACACTTCACATTCATTTTGCGTTTTCCCTAACCCAAACCTAGAATCAGTCATTTCTCCACATTACTTTTATTAGAGAGTGGTATTAAAAGCCAGGATCTGGGTGTGGGGTTTTTGTTGTCTTGGTTTCTGCTGGATTTTAATGATAGCTCAATTTATTCTTTCCATTGCTCTACCCGATCCAAAAGACATGTATTTCTATAAAATCAACGTATTCATATTCAAATGTTAAAATTCATTAATCCAAACTGATGTTAAACTCATAAGTCAGTCTAATTTTCCGAGAGATATATTTAAAATCTTCTACAGCTGGCCTCTAACTGGGAACTTAATACATTTTAAATATTTTAAGGAAATTTTAAATGAAGTTGTTATACTTTTATAGTCTATGCCCATTACAAAACTTGCTCCTTCATCCTATTTAGTACTAATCCTTAATTCTGTTTTTATTAAAATTATACTCATGTTTTCTGTTTGCTTCTTTTGTGATTCTAAACAGCCTTTTTACCTTACAGAATCTTACTTTATGTGTGATTCTTATAAACATAGTATAACTGGGTTTAATCCAAACAATTGGTCTTTTATTAAATATATTCAACCCGATCACAATTACTGTCACAGCTGACAGACTTGATGGTTTCCTTTCATCCTTCTTTACTGTCTGTTGTATAGATTTCTATTATTTCATCTCACAGAGTAAAATGTACTGATGCAAAAGTTCCTCTCACTTTATCTCCAACAAAGATAAACATAATTCTATATAAGAATCCAAGGGTTTCATGGGCTAGGTTCAACTTAAAGATAACTGCTGCTGAATAAAGCACTCGGGTATATTCATTATAAGGTATTTTATAAACAGTTGCTGCTTCATATCTGGTCTCTGCCAGTCATTTAGCACAAAAGTCTGAAAGAATTTGAAGATCTATTACTATTACAGAAATTTCAAATTTTACAATATGTAAGTCAGTTTTAAATAATTACCTCACTTGTTCCTCACAAATCTCCTTTAAAATGGGCAAATATTATCCCCATTTTACAGTAAGGCATGTGTCTAATGGTATTGCTGATTACTCAATTCCATATCTTCTGATTCCTATTCTAGTATTATTCCAACAAGAATGTAAGCTCCAAGAGGCTAGGGATTTCTGTCTGCTCCTAGAATAGTGCCTGGCACATAAAGTCATTGAAATATTTGCTGAATGTATCAATGAATAAATTTCCACTACAGAAATATGCATAAACCAAAACAGTGCAAAAAGTCAGTATAAACCCTCCAAGACTATTGTGAAAAACAGAATAATCTAAGACCTTTATATTAATCTGAGAATATTAGAGTACTTACATTTTATCTGGCATAACACAGGAAAAGTATTTATATAAACCAAGAGGCTGTTTTGTGTATGATTGTATAAAGAGTTATTTAATATACATTCTTCAGCAATTTTATTTTCAAAATCTTATTAATGGTTTTCCAAAAAATATGTAGTCATGAGTTAACAATTTTAAAGATAAAATGACTCATCGACATCGGAAGAAATAATGCTTTACTCAAAGATAAAAATAGATACAATGGAAAAATAGTTTTTCTTTCCCAGGAGACAGACAGTAAAATATCTGCACAACCCATTCACCTAAAACATGTAAGAATTGTGAAGTATTTCAGAATTATAAAATATGCCTAAATTTTCTGCTGGCAGGATCATCCTTATATTTCAGACCTTAGTGTTCATTAAGGAAGGGGAATACTGCATTTTTAAAAATACTGCAAGTTGTCCTCTTTAATTTCTCTACAACTTTAAAAAATTATAAATTTAAGATTATATAAGTAAACAAAATTATAGAATGTTCTTTCTTTAACCTTTACCAATTACATAAAGTATTGGTTTAATACAAGGGCTATTAACCTTTTTTTTTTTGTGGGGAGGTTCATAAGAGGCTATGAGATTCTCATAAAAGAAAACAGATGTACATGCACAAAAAATTCTACATAACACACTGAGGAGAGAAACTATTCCTATAAACATTTGCTTTAAAACAATTGCAATCAGTGCACTATTCAGAAATGTGCATTCTTAAAAAATTTGTTTCCGTGTTATTTACGTCATTCGACACTCCTGCTAAAGGACATATGCCTACCAATGTTATTACAAAGGGAACAAATAGTGATCATAAATTCTGTTTTAGGTCAAAATAGGAAAATATTGATGTTTAGAGTTTTAACACCATGCTTAAGGTATTCTAATTCCATTTTCCCCCTCAACTCTAACTCATAAAGTGTAAAAAGTATTATCAATAAAATTTAATAAGAAAAATTTTAATGCTATTAACTGAAAACAACTTTACTACTAAGGCATTAAAATATTCCACTTTTAAAAGGAAAGCAGTCACGTCAGCATAAATACATAACCATACTAAGAACTGTGGTAAAACATTACCCACATAAGTCAAATAGCATGTTCTGCCATTAATGTTTCCATTTATTAAAATAATCAATAAGCTTTACTGATGAACTCTAATTCAATGGATATTTTTCAAAGCACAAAAATAATCTGATATCGTACTGTTATATCCATGCTCTAATGTCATCAATATTAAGCTTACCTTTCCTTTTGGTCCAGACTGCTTAAAACATGAAAAAGAAAAACAATGTAAGAGGCAAGACCTCATTTTTGATATATCATTGTAGTTTTAGTACTGCAGTCAATAAGGCAAAACTCTAATGTGATTAATTTATTTTAAACACATTATATATATGTTATATACTAAGTTTAGAATCTTGTCAGATATGTAAACTGTTTTTTCAATTTTTGTTAATACAGAAAATTTATATCTAAACGTATTTAAGAAAAAAGGATGTACAAAGAGATGAAAGATTCTTGAAAAGAGCTTTATTTGACCATCAACCATTTGAAGATATGTTATTTTAAAGTATTTATGTAAATAGTCTTCAAAGAATAATTTCCTGAAAGTTATAAAATTTTTAGTGGTTCCAATTCTGTTACCAGGTGTGATAATTAGCTTCTGAGTAAGAAAAAAAAATTTTTTAAGGTTGAAACTTGCATTAAAGCCATAAATTAAATACAGCAGTATATAGTTTTGGATACAAGGCAAGGCCTGAGATTTAAAATCCTAGCCTTTAATAAAAAATCCAATGTATAGCAGGTCCATCCTTCTCCACAGTTTATGGAAAATTTAAAAAACTATCATTATCAATTACTCGAGTAAAATTATAAAAACTTTTAATCTAGAATAAGATTCATATCTTAGAATTATTCATCATTATAAAATGATCAAAATATTCAGAACTAATTGTAAGTAAAACACTCTTTACAAATTCCCTGAGTAATATTATATGAGAATATAAATATTATTCTCATATTTCTATAGCATGGAACAAACAAGTAAAATATCAATTCTGGCAAATTAAAATTAAAAAAAAGTTATGTGGTTTTGCATAAACAACACTGAAAAGAAACTCTTAAGTTTTCAATAGTAAAAAAAAAAAGAGAATTATAAGCTTACATGAAACCACAGTAGAAATTTTACCTTACCATAAAAAAAAACAAAAAACAAAACAGGATAACCTGTATAAAATAAATTTATGTTGGATAAATGACAAAACAGTGAGGGAATACTACCATACCCCTATTAAAATAAATAAAACGAATATATAGTTTAAGTATAGTCCAACTTATCTATTTATTTCTACTGGACCTCTATTTCCAGAAAAAAAAAAAAAAAAAAAAAGAAAACCAAAAGTTAGATATTAATACCTAATACAGCCATCTAGCTTTACACTGTTGTGCCCAAGAAGTGAGAAGAGTTTAGTAGTCTCTTGTTTTTGTTTTTTTAAACTCACCTGTATAGAGTAAAGGAAAGAGGTAGAAGACAGAGTAGCAGTAGAAGAAACAGGTTTGGTTCTTTCCAATAAACCAAGGGAGTTAAGGAAGAAAACAAAAAACACAAAACAAAATATATATATGCCCATGCTTATTTTTCTTATCCTTGAAGAAAATGCATTTATTATGATATGGTATCTAATTTGTAAGTCACTGTGCTTCCACAAGATTCCTTAGTATGTGTTTATTATCAAGTCCTGACCTAGAGGAGCATACGTATTAAAAAAATAATAATAAAAAAAAGCTTTTGAAAAATGGAGAGGGAAGCCATTATTAGTAATGTAGGACTTTTTAAAATGTCAACTTACATTCTTGTTGGACTATTTCATTCTTGTACTAGTGCTGTACTAGCGTTCTTAAATGTTTTAAAAAAGGAAGGAAAAAAGAGAGATTGATTGATTCTGGTATCCATGACCTGATTTAAGACTTCAAAAATTCTTTCAAGGTGTGCTTTTCATTAATAATTAAATCTTGCTTATTCCAGGAGCCCATTTTCCCATTTATGGATTATATATGCTTTTGTAGACATTCATTTTCCCCTACGGTCCTTACAAGTCTTTTCACCTATCCTTAATAAAAAACAAAAACAAAAAAAAGTGAAAACGTAAATAAAACATAAACCAGTAAATATGCTCTTTTAGCAAGTCTCACTGAAATTAGGGATGGAGATAGTATAGTGATATATAGATTTTTAAATTTCTGCATTTCATTTTTCTATACTAAGACTACCCCCCACCTTTACTACTAGTACATAAGCAACCTATCTTCTAAATATGATTTATACTAACATTTGTAGTAGCAATAAGAAAATAGATTGAAATGTAATGTTCTCCCAAATAGTAGCTAGTCTAATCAGATATATTAATCTCCATTTATTCCCTTCAGATTAAAAAAGTGTCATGTATTTGTTTTCATAGCTTACTAAAGAACTACAAATTATTCAAAATGCAGGAGTTACTTTTTAAAGACAAATTATATCTCCCTCTCCAAGAGGACTGTATGAATTACCAATTTGTGGCATTTCCTTTCATTTCAAATTAAGAGTTGAGCTGTAAAAGCCAGTGAAAACCAGGGTGCTCACCTCACCTGAAGTCTGACAACTGCGCCAACACTATACTAATTAAAACTAAAGGTTTAAACAAATGAAAAACAACAACAACAACAACAAAGGTTTGGTAGTAACCACCTTAGGTGAAGGCTTTCTTCATGCCTTTGAAGATGTGAGTCCTACCACATGGAGGGTTCTCTTCTAGCTAGTACACTCCAAAGCTTCTTTAATACATGCTTTGTGAATTCTTCACAGCTCCCTTCTCTGTAAATAGCACTATGCAAACTGTGTCTACTACACTGTGCTTACCATGTAATTATTTTTTTTACTTGTCTTTCTATCCTCTACCCTAGTCAAAATTGAGCTTGAAAGGAGGGATTTTGTCAAAGTCACCTTTGACTACTCTATACCTCATCTATGTGTGGCACGTAGCATAAAATCATTCAATAATTTTGAATGAAGAAAATGCGAAAAACTCTCAATGAATTGTCTTTGAATGTCAAAATCTTCTTAATGACATTAACACAGTAGGAATAAGAAATGTTTATTCTATAAATAAGGGACAAGGATAAATAGCATCTGTCCTGACATGATTTTTCAGTTTTCCTTACTGCCCCTAGTTGTTCTTGTCAAGGACTTTCACTCAGGATGTCTCTCTAAATAAAAACTAATTCAGCTTGGTTTTTTGGGGTTTTTTTTTTTTAAAGAAATAATATTTTACTACTAAATGCCATTTCCTCTTCACAGAATCTAATCTTTTATGCAGACAGCAATAATATATATGCAAGGTATAATAGGTGTCGAGACCTAGAATAAAACAAAGCACAAACCAATTTCCAGACTGAAATCAGTTTTTTAACATTACCAAAGATGAGAGCAGGGATGGAAAGAATAGGTAGCACTGCAAATAATTCCAAACTAATAAATAAGTTCAAAAGAAGTAATAATTTTGGTTGTAGAATATATCATGTGATTATAAAATATAAATGAGTATTTCAACAAGGACATTTTCAGAATATCAAAAAGACAAATCTTTGTCAGCAGTGGATTCTAGCAACATGATCAGTGTGTGAAAATACTGTGTCTTCTCTTTTTGCCTTCCCATTAATTACTCTCCTTTTATTACTTAGTTTCATGTTTGTTCCATTTGTTTGGCCAGAGAGCTTGATTTATATACTTTACAGTAAGAGAAGCCAATCTTTTGGTATTTTTTGGTATGTGCCGTAAGTTCTCTTTTTAGTTGCATTTCTCAAATATTATGATCTTATGTTTATCTATGATAAAATAATATATTTATGCAAAAGAAAGATCTTATTCTAAAGTATGAGAAAGATTTAAGGTTTTTAAGTTAAAAATCTATGCTACAGCAAATCTATGTACATAGTAAATATAGCAAGGGTTTCTAAGAGTCACGACATTTTCTGAATGAGCAACAATCTAGATTGACAATTTTAAAAAATGAAGAACAGCATCTAGCATATATACCAAATCTTTAAACTTTACTACTTATAAAAACACTTTACACATCTATTCATACCGCAAAATTATTTTATTGTTGGAGCCTAAGAATTTCTTAATCAATTAAAATTGACTCAGAAGTGAAATTCAACTAAAATTTTGTAACATCATATTTCAAACACTAAGCTTTCCCCACTGTTACTTTCATTATTTCAAGGTTCAAGTATTACTTTGAAGATCAATGAGAACATCCAAATCTACTGAAACACAAAATTTTCTCAGTTAAAACTAATAATGTGATTTATTTTATTACTATGAAATCCAATAAATCTTAAAAAGTAAGTAGCACAGTAGAAAGTACTGTAGTTTTTACTCATCAGAGCTAAACTACCAGCTGAAGATTTCTTGTCAACGTTGTAAAATCAGATTAATTTAACTGGAATATAATGCAATAGGAAGGCTTTTATTTAAGTTTCTATTTACCGAATGTGATTTATTCAAAAGCAGATATAAAATAATAAAATTCTAGGACATGAATTACTTCAGAGACAGGAATATCTCATTACAGACAAGAGAAACACAGTAAAGTTCCATAAAGTTAAAAAAAAAAAAAAAAAGGTTAAAGAAAAGAAAAAAACAGTGCAAAACTATTAAAGAGGATGGTATATATTACTAAACAAAGGCAATTTGAATCCTTACCTTTGGGCTGCTGTTTTTACTAGTGATATCTGTGCATTAGCATGATGAAAACGTCTACCATGAACTACAGTTCCAGAACATATTGATGCATTTTGTGCGTTTTCACTGCAGATGCAAGAGACAAAAAGTAATCTGAACAGAGGAGAATCACATACATATATGCAAAATAAATCTGAACATACATATATACACATAAAAATCTTCACACTAAAAACTATATATCAACTCAATTGACCATATTAAATTGTCCATTAGAAATTTTCCACTTTTCTGAATTTGTCTCTGGAATGTTTCCAATACAATTCATGAAAGAAGATACAGAGTAAAAGAACACTAGAATAGAAATTAGGAATCCGGGGCAACCCTGGCAGCTCAGCGGTTTAGTGCCATCTTCAGCCCAGGGAGTGATCCTGGAGACCAGGGATAGGGATCGAGTCCCACATCAGCCTCCCTGCATGGAGCCTGCTTCTCCCTCTGCCTGTGTCTCTGCCTCTCTCTCTCTCTCTCCCCCTCTCTGTGTTTCTCATGAGTAAATAAATTAAAATCTTTAAAAAAAAAGAAAGAAAGAAATCAGGAATCCTAAATGAATGTTTTGCACTATAAAATACCTTATAAATTAATTCTGGCATTTTCTTCTTCTCTATTAGGGACTATCCATATAAAAAGCTTTTAAACCATAATATTACAAAATTTTCTTAAATGCCAAAATAAAAATCAAATGTACGAATTATAAAAAAAGTGGAGTCTCTAATTCTACTTCTTCAAAGTTGACATTTTTAAAAAATGAAGAACAGCATATGACTTCAAAGTTACTTAGCCTTTATGTACCCCAGTTTTCTATCTATATATTGACAAAATTAAAATGAAACAGGGATTTTCAACCCTATTTTTGGGAGATGTAACGCCCAATCATACCAGTAAAAGTAGCTCCCTATGACTACCACTAAGGAAAGGTGGGATGTATCTAGAAGAGAAGAGGAATAAGAAATCTTAAAAAAAAAAAAAAAAAAAAAAAATTCCCTTATGAGACAATTCTGACTATGTATCCTCTAAAGGAGACAGAACCAGTCTACCTCCAGTGCCTTCTATTCCTAATACTATGACCAAGATTTTACTAACTATATGAGAGCAAGCTTATCTTATGAAATCCTATTCTATTGAAACTTTTCTTGAAATATTTTTATTCAGAACCAAGAAATCACTGCATTCAATCTTTTTTTTTTTTTTTTTTGGAATGCAATCAACCTTAATCCCAAGATTCAAAGCAAAAAATCCACACCCTGAAGCAATTCTACCTCTTGGCTAATAAAGTGAAAAGAAAAGGTATAGGTTGGGTCAACTGCCCACAAAAGTAGTTAATTTTTTATGTCAAACCTTTTCTTTTCTATAGAAATGTGTAGTGAAGTGCCTATACCTCAATTTCTTATTGTTGCTCAACATGTTAAGCCCAATGGGGTTGCCTTTCAAAGGTTTTAAATTTTCAGCCTTGTTTCGTCTTGCACATGTCTTCCAGGGATCACCAGAACTGGTAGAAACAATTTCAGACTGACGATTTAACTGTAAAAAGATCCATAAACATTGAAGACTCAATAAACACTATAATACGATTATTTGAAAACCTATTTTTTTAAAAAGCTGTAACAACTGTACCAGCCATTGGAGATGGGAGAGAGGGATGACACTGGCATGAATTTAAGGAAAATTCAACTGCAATACTTTTTTTTTCCTAAGGATAACACAAATATGTAGGAATATTCATTGCACCAGACATTCAATAAAAGCTTTCAGACTCATTGAGACAAAAGTCTTCAGTTCTTAGTGATAATTTACCCAAAACGACACTTTAAAAATCATTATTTTCGAAGCTTTATTTTGAAGCAATAGTCAAATATTTTATTTTTCATTCATTTATAAAATATAGTCACAAGAAGACAGGAACATGGCTACCCCCCCCCAAATGATCTCTACAGAAACCTAACAGTTCCCCTAAAAAAAAAAAACTCCCACAAAAAAGATCTCCTGAGTACAGAGTTCATTGTGCCAACACCATTCTTATTTTAAGCATATCAACATTATAAAATTCCAAAAAAAGACCTATTTTGATACAGTGCTTATCATTTTCTCCTCCTTGAGACATTTCTTTACTTCCTAATCTTTTACAGCCATGGGCTTCAGACTGCTCCACTTCTGGTAATGGCAGATTAGGTAATGAAGATCAATTTCCTTCTACTATCTGAAAACTAGGAAAAAAGCTAGACAAAAGACACATTAAAAATATATGTGTTTGAGACATCTGAGGGCTCTGAAAGCAATGAAGAATTAGGAATTAAGATTAGGAACAAGAGGGATCCCTGGGTGGCGCAGCAGTTTGGCGCCTGCCTTTGGCCCAGGGCGCGATCCTGGAGACCCGGGATCAAATCCCACGTCAGGCTCCTGTTGCATGGAGCCTGCTTCTCCCTCTGCCTATGTCTCTGCCTCTCTCTCTCTCTCTGTGACTATCATAAATAAATAAAACTTAAAAAAAAAATAGTTTCTTTTTAAAAAAAAAAAAAAAAAAAAGATTAGGAACAAGGAACTCAGGGATCTGAGCTCAGATTTATATTTTCCCCTGAGGCATCTATTGATTCCAGAAGATGTAGTTGAGAGGCTAAGCTGAACTTTCAACAGAGAGCTAGAAAGACAAAAAGTAGAGATGAAGATCCACCATCTATGAAGGGCTTTGTAAGCCCCTCAAAATATTGATCAGAATTATATCCTATGAAAAAAAAATTATATCCTATGAATAACAGCCTTCATATAGATTGAAACACAGCTTCTAATCAACTCGACCCTCAGTTCAATTAAGGCAGTTCTCAAATTTTTAGTATAAATCAGAATTACCTCAATGATTTGTTAAATTGTTGTGTCAAATCTTTACAGTTTATTCTTATTAGGTCTGGGATGGGCCTAATAATGTGCATTTCTAGTGAGTATCAGTGATGCTGATATTGCCAATCAGACACCATACCTGGAGAACCACTGAATTAAGGTGATCTGAGACTGAGATTATTAATGCTTCTAGTACTAGACAGAAGTAAATACATATCCACTCCAGAAATAAGTAATTTTCTAGGCCTCAAATTATCCCTTTGACTTTTCATATGCAATAGTTACCATTAATAGCAAGCTCAAAGAAATTAGGCAATGTGATCAAAACCAAGAGAAACAACTGATAACAGGAAAAAAAAACCATTGGGGATAAAGATATTGGAATTATCACTCTCTTCCATTTATAAACAAAGTACAATCACTTTTGCATTGGGGACTCTTTTTCACAGGAAATAACAGCGTTACCATGGAAAGATAACAATTTCAGAATCTACAAACTTGTCTTTCTAGCCAGGTAACTTTCCTTGTAATCATGAGATTATTTCATGCATTAACCAAAATATACACAAATTGCTGAGCCGTTGAATGAGCAGATAGGTCAGGATTCAGTAACCAATAGTTCTCACTCAATTAGAAATACATGTATCTTCTCTTAGAAAGCTCATAAATTGGGGCACCTGGGTGGCTCAGTTGGTTAAGCACTGGACTCCAGATTTTGGCTCAGGTCATGATCTCATGGGTTGTGAGACTGAGCCCCGTATCTGGCTCCATGCTCAGCGGGGAGTCTGCTTGAGAGTTCCTCCTTCTACCACTCCCCCCCCCCGCAATTAATATATTAAGAAAAAAGAAGCTCCATAAATCCATAAATTACTTTATCATAAACTGGTTATTAAGATGCATTTAGCTGAGAAAACTTAGGCCTATCCAGTTATTGTGACCTAGGCCCACTCCCATGTTATTTTGAAAAAAAAAAAAAAATGCCCTAAATCAACGAATGGTTGTCAAAGTGTGGTTCGCTAGACCAACACAACCAGCATCCTTTTGGAACACTTTAAAATGCAAATTAGCAAGCCCCTCTCCAGATCTAAATTAGAAACTTTCAAAATGGGTTTCAGCAATCTTTTTATTGGTGATTCTGATGTACACTAACATGGAAAAGCTGCTGTTTCGGATAACTTTGATACATATCCTGTTAAGAATCTCAGAAGTATGGAAAATTGATCAGTATCACTCATCACCAGGGAAATATAAATCAAAACCACAATGAGATACCACCTCACACCTGTCAGAATGACTAAAATTAACTTAGGAGACAACAGCTGTTGGCAAGGATGCAGAGAAAGGAGAACCCTTTTTGCACTATTTTTGGGAATGAAAACTGGTGCAAAAAAGAAGAAAAGAGAAAAGAGAAAAGAGAAAAGAGAAAAGAGAAAAGAGAAAAGAGAAAAGAAGAAAAGAAAAGAAAAGAAAAGAAAAGAAAAGAAAAGAAAAGAAAAGAAAAGAAAAGAAAAAAGAAAACTGGTGCAGCACTCTGGAGAACTATCTGGAGGTTCCTCAAAAAGTTAAAAATAAGGGCACTTGGGTGGCTCAGTCAGTTAAGCATCTGCCTTTGGCTCAGGTCATGATCCCGGGGTCCTGGGATCAAGCCCCACATCAGGCTCCCTTCTCAGTGGGGAATCTGCTTCTCCCTCTACCCTTAACCCCACTCGTATGCTCACTCTTTCTCTCTCAAATAAAAATAAAATCTTTTTGAAAAAAAAAGTTAAAAATAGAACTACCCTACAACCCAGCAATTGCACTACTATCCAAAGGATACAAAAATGCTGATTTGAAGGGGCACATGCACCCCAATGTTTATAGCAATACTGTCAACAATAGCCAAATTACGGAAAGGGCCCAAATGTTAGACAGATGAATGGTTAAGATGTGGTGTATATATATAAAATGGAATAGAGCCATGAAAAAGAATGAACCCTTGCCATTTGCAACAGTGTGGATGGAACTAGAATATATTACACTTAGTGAAATAAGTCAGAGAAAGACAAATACTGTATGATTTCACTAACAGGTGGATTTTAAGAAATAAAACAGATAAACATAGGGGAAGGGAAAGAAAATAAGATAAAAACAGAGAGAGAGGTAAACCATAAGAGACTAGTAACTACAGAGAACAAACTGAGGGTTGCTGGAAGGGAAGAGAATGGGGGAGGATGTACTAAGTGGGTGATGGGCATTAAGGAGGGCATTTGTTGGGATGAGCACTGGGTGTTACAGGTAAGCAATGAATCACTAAATTCTACTCCTGAAACCAATACTATGCTATATGTTAACAAATGTGAGTTTAAATAAGAATTAAAATATAAAATAAATAAGAAATTAAGATCAATAAAGTAATGCATGGCAAATGGCAAACAACTGCCACACTTGAACTTCTTATTCAGAGAGCTTAATAAAGAAGGCATTCTAGCTAACATAACAGAAAGTGTATTTGATGATGTTCTCAAAATGAAATACAATAGTAAATTTTATATAACACTTGTTACTCAGAGTGTTGTAAAGCAGATAGCACAGCATCAAACTACAAGTGAATGAAAGTATTTCACCAATAGTCCAATCATTTTGATCAAATTTCATAGCCTTTTGATGCCATGATACAACTACAAAATTTAGACTATTTCAAAGGCTGCATGTGGGGAAACCTGGGTGGCTCAGTGAATGAGCATCTGCCTTGGACCCAGGGCATGATCCCAGGATCTGATATCAAGTCCCACATCAGGCTCCCTGTGTTAAATGATTAGACACTTAAAATGATTAGACTTTAAAGGCATTTAAATTCTTAAAAACAAAATGTATATCGAAACAAAAAAGAATTAGACACTATGGAAAAAACAAAATTTTCAAAGAGAACCAACAGAAGTTCTACAAATGATAAATGTCTTTTTTTTTTTTTCTTAAGGGGCACCTGGGTCACTCAGTCAGTTAAGCATCTGACTCTTGATCTCCACTCAGGTCTTAATCCCAGGATCATGAGTTAAAGCCCCAGGATGGACTCCATGCTGGGTATGGAGCCTACTTTAAAAAAATAACTAAATAATAAAATCATTTTTTAAAAGAAAAAAGATGAACCCAACAAAAATAAGTAGATTAGACAAAGCTAAAGACAAAATTTAGTGAATTAGAAGACAGAGTGAAGGAAATTACCTAGATACGGTATAGGGATGATTTTGTTCTTTGCCATTTATCTTTTATCCTTTTTTATATAAACTACAGGTTAGGGGTAGCTTAGTGGGTCAGTGGTTGAGCGTCTGCCTGTGGCTCCAGTTGTGATCCTAGGATCCTGCGACTGAGTCCCTGCAGGGAGCCTGCTTCTCCCTCTGCCTATGTCTCTCACGAATAAATAAGTAAAATCTTGGTAATATCCACAGATACAATGACTAAAATATTTTCACAACTAATGAAAGACATGTATCCTTTCTCTAAAGAGGCACAATGAAACTAGAGAAGCCAAAGGCAAAAGGATTATTCTATGAAAGAAAAGGTGAAGAATACTAAGACATTTTTAATCAAAATAAAGGCTTTCTCCTAATTCCATTATCATTTGAGAAGAGGAGCTATATTAGTTTAAACCAATGATCCATAGGGACCTATATATTACCTACAAGCCATTAAAAATCCAGAAATACATAACCCCTTAGGATATACAAAGACTTTCTAAATGGCAAACAGGCATGGATAATTTTAAGGCAATTAAATCCTAAGCCCTCAATCTCCATTTTTACAATTTCTTAACACTGATTTACTTTAAAACCCATCTGTAAAAAAAGGCATCATACAGTATCTCCCTTCCCAACAGACCTTTATCTGTTCTACAAAAGAAAGACATAAGTCTCACCTATTGCATTAGAATCTAAAAATCTCCAAAAAGGAACAATTGGAAATACTGGAATCTCTTTTGGCACAAAAAATGATAGTAGGTCTTCATATCTTTCCCTCTTTTATAAATATTTTGTTAAATATGCTTCTAACCATAGGTTAGAAACTAGATATTCTACACCAAAGTTATATTTCCTTAATTTCACTGCAAAATGAAAAGCAAAAGTGATAAAAATTTGCATTTACTGGCTTTGTATATTCTATTCCAATTATAATCAAGAAAAGCATTGACCCAAGGAGAAAATCAAGTGAGAACACCTCAAAGAAAGCATAAGTTTTTAAAATGAGACTGAAATCTGCTGTGCCTTATTACAACCAAGTAACAAACTCAGGTCAAAACCACGGCCATATTTTCTACCTGAAGTGAAATGAAATGGCTATCATGAAGATACAAACTAACATGTACACTTGAAGTGAAAACTGAAAACAAACATTTACAGATAAATAGTATATCTGATTTAATTGATTGGCAGGACCATATGGACTGGCCTTGTCAAATAAAGTATAAATAGGTATTTTCCACAGAGTATATGAACAAAATATGCAGTTCCATATTAAAAAAATACACAAAACAAAAATTACAAAATATTTCACAAAAAAATATGATATTGGCAAAGGCAATATCCTGAAGTTAACAAGATTTCAATTTTTAAAATTATTTCTCAAGTATCTAGTTTTAGAGACGCCTGAGTGCCTCAGTGGTTGAGCATCTGCCTTCGGCTCAGGGTGTGATCCTGGGATCCAGGATTGAGTCCCACACATTGGGCTCCTTACACGGAGCCTGCTTCTCCCTCTGCTTGTGTCTCTGCCTCTCTCTGTGTCTCTCATGAATAAATAAATAAAATCTTTAAAAAAAAAGAAAGTATCTAGTTTTAAAAAAAGGAATCTAAAAGTAGCAAGCATAATAATTGGCTACTTGTTAAATTTGATAAAGCCTTTTTAGTATACCAAATTCAGAAGTGCAATAACTCTAATGATTGGATCACAAATTATTTTTAACTTTTAAATATTAAGTTGCTATGTGATTTTTGGCATTTAATTCAAAAGAAAAGAACTGAAGGATAATGCTATAACAAAATTCTATTCTTCTCCTAAGAGGCACAGTTAGCTAAGTAGCAGACTCTAGGTTTTGGCTCAGGTTGTGATCTCAAGGTTTGGGGATCAAGCCCTAGGCTACCAGTGGAGTCTGCTTAAGAATCTCTCTATCTCTCCCTCTCCCTCTGCTCCTCCCCACTCCACACTCAATTGCGCATGTGCACTCTCTCTCTGTAATAAACCTTAAAAAAGAAAAAGAAGAAAACTGCTACTGAAAGTTTTATTCTAGCAATAAGTAATACTTGTTCATGGATATGTGAACCAAATGAATAAAAAAGAAAAACATCAGCACTACTCATCTTAAGAAATACATTTCCAATATAATTTTTTTTAAAGATTTTATTTATTCACGAGAGACCCGGGGGGGGTGGGGGGGGACACAGACACAGGCAGAGGGAGAAGCAGGCTCCATGCAGGGAGCCCGACATGGGACTTGATCCCGGGTCTCCAGGATCACACCCTGGGCTGAAGGCGGCACCAAACCGCTGAGCCACTTGGGCTGCCCTCCAATATAATTTTACATAATAGATTCAATGATTACAAATACCTGTAATATATTTTTGAATCTTTAATAAATTATAAGGATAATTCCATCCAGTAAAAAAATACTTAGAACCATGTAGTGACAATTATTTAATGTTAAATTTCAATAAATATATATCTATTTAATGTTAAATTTCAATAAATACATATCTTTCAAAAAAGAGATGGTACATGTATTTTTAAAATAGATGATGCTGAGTATCAAATTAGAATTACCTTTAGAGATAACTGGATACACATAAACATAATTTAAGTTTTATTTTAAAATATCCCCACTTACATCCTTAAAAACGTATAAGGCATTTTAAAAAAAATTAAGGGCATCTTCAAGGAAAAAAAAAACACATAAATTGAAAACCAATGCCACAGAAGTTAGTAACTGAAAACATCCTTTATTTTCCCTGCAAACTACATTATATTTTTGTAGAACTTGAAGAACACCTAACAGCAGCACTCTAAGCAATCAAGATGTTAAAATAAAAGCTAGAGAAAAATGTAATGTGAAAAACCTTGTGGTTTTTAGTGTAACTTTATAAATGAAAATTTTAGAGTACTAAGAGAAAAACTTCAAATTCTATAAATTCTTTAATTACAACAAAGTAGAGATGTTATGGGAGAAAAAAAAACAAAGAGATTGGCGGAGATTAAACTTAAAAGTCACTAAAATATTATTCAACGGTAAGCATAAGTAATATGTGAAGAGGGTGCTATGTCAGATGGGTAAAAATTCAAGTTTGACCACATACTTCTCAAGGTTACAAAGAAATATATTATTAGTGGGAATGGCAAATGGTAATTTCCATGAATGAGGCATTTAGCAATAACTAGAAAAATTACATGTAAATTTACCCTCTGTAATAACAACTGCAATTCTAGGAATCTATCCCAAAATATACTATAAAGACATGAAAAGACATAAGCATGAGGCTGGCTGGCTTGCTTGTTTGCTTTATTTATTTATTTAGGCATAAGGCATTATTAAAGCACTATTTATAATAGCAAAAGACTGGGAAAGACCTCTGCTCATCACTAGGGAGCCAACTAAATATCTACTGTTCATTCTACTCACTGGAATACTATGTAACAACAAAAGAGATAATATAGATTTCTAAGTACTTTGCTAGTGGAGTGATCCACAGACCAAACTGCTAAAGTAAAACAATCAAGGTAATAAGCAGTGTGGATAGTTTCTCTGAGAAGGGTTGTATATTCCATTAAAAATGAAAGAAAAGAACAATGAAAGGCTAAATCCATGTGATTTTTTTTTTAAGTTGCCCATTAGTGAAAGAGAAAAGGATAGAGGGAATCAAAATAAAACCTAGATTTCTCTAATAAAACTTCTTTTGTAAATAGGACTTTGGAATCATGTATTTCTTGTGTAATTATAAAACAACTTATTGTGTAATTATAAAACAACTTAAATCATTTCAATTGATTTAAAAACACAGTAATTTAGAGGCGCCTTGTCTGGTTCAGTCCGAGGAGATGAACCTGGGGTGTAAATTCAAGCCCCAGGTTGGGTGGAAAGATCACTTAAAATAAATAAAAAATATTTTAAAAATTCACTTTAAATAAAACCACAGGGGATCCCTGGGTGGCTCAGCGGTTTAATGCCTGCCTTCAGCACAGGGCGTAATCCTGGAGTCCCGGGATCGAGTCCCACATCAGGCTCCCTGTATGGAGCCTGCTTCTCCCTCTCCCTGTGTCTTTGCGCCTCTCTCTCTCTCTCTCTCTCTCATGAATAAATAAAATCTTAAAAATAAAAAATAAAATAAAAAAATTTAAAAAAACCCAAGTAATTTAAACACACATTCCTGGTGGGCTATATACCTGGTGGTGCCACCAAAAACTAACAAGCAAACAGAAGGAAAAAAATTTAAATTACTTTATTAGCAATTATATTTGTATTGGTATTGTGAAACTATTTATCTACTAGGACAAAACAAATAACTAAGTTAACATCATTAGGAGCAAAGAAACTAAACCCAGAACCCATAAAAGGAAAACAATTTTGATAAATTTGACAACATAAGAAGATATGTTCTCCAAAGCAATAATCGCCAAAAGCAAAGACAAAAGACTAGTGGGAAAAAACTCGTTTAAAATATTAGCAGATAGTATCACAGCAAGGGGCCAATTTCTCCAACACTTTGTATTTATTCAAACCTAGGAAACCATTGTAAGATTCAAATCATTGTAAATACTAATGTGCAAAAGAAATTTTTCTAATTAAACCATGTCATGCCATTATTATAAGATGCATCTAGACAGATTTCAGAGTTGTCAAAAATGTGTGCCTGGGCTCAACATAAAAAGAATTCCTATCAATCATAATATTCTAAAGACTAAATAGAAAAATAGGCAAAGGATATTAAATGATACTATCCAAAAGGAAATAAAGGACTACACATATGAAAACATTCAACCTCATTTATAGTAAAAGAAATGAAAATTAAGACTACACCAAGATACAATTTTTTGCTGACAAAGCTCAAAAGATCAATAACTGTGACAACTGTGTGGGAAAACAGGCATACTCAGACATTGCTGGTAAAAGCGTAAATCAGGTATAACAAAATTAGAAATGTACATGTCTTGATACAGCAGCTCTATTGTTAGGAATTCATCCTACAGATTTGCTAGTATTTATGCAAAATCACCTATACTGAAGGTGACTTAACTATTTCAGGGTGAAAAGAAAAGGGGGACAACACCATAAATATCCTTCAATATGGTGGTATTGGACAAGAACAATACATCATACAATGGAATACTATACACCCAGGGAAAAGAACAAGGGTGTTTTTAATGGACTCATGGTCTCTAATAATTTTTTTTTAAAAAATTTTTAAAGACTAAATAACATGTACAGTATGCTACTAACTGTGTTAATATAAGAGGGCAGGGCAAAAAATATATATTTTCTTCATAATGCATAAAATCTCTGATGAAATAAACAGGAAACTGGGAACACACTAGCCTCTGGGGTGGGTAAGTGGGTGGTTGGGAATTTCAATTAAAAAAATGGAAAAATCTTCATTTGCAATATTAGCTTTTAGTATATAACCTAAAAAATTTACCAAAAAAAGTCAGAAAAGCAACACTTGCCTTTTTTCCTTTTGAGGTCTCGGAATCCTCATCTTCATCTACACTGAGTAGATTTGCCTCGCTACAGAGAAAATAAGGGAGGAGGGGTAAATCTTAAGTGACAATTACAACTCACACATTAAATTCAGAAGTATATTTATTGTCTTTGTTTACCAAATTCAGGGATCTGCAAACTTTTTCTATAAAAAGCCAGAGATTAAATTAGGCTCTGTAGACTATACAGTCTCTCTACTAATACTCTACTATTTTAGTAGGAAAGTAGCCACAGATCATATGTATGGCTGTATTCCAATAAAACTATTAACAAAAGCCAATGGTGGGCCAGACTAGGCCAGTGGGCCATGGTCTGTTGACCCCTGCTACAAACATAATTTTTGTTCCCTTAACAGTAGATTTCACATATAGTCACTCACTTTTCCTGTCTTGGATTTAAAATTAGAGGAAAAGAACAGCGAAACAAAATAGAGAAAAAATGGTAAGAAAACCTTAACTAATGTAAAAAAAAAAAAAAAAAGTAATTCCAATGATGTTACCACAGTAAAAGTTACTTTCACAAATCTTAGAAATATCAACACTTTAGAATACTTGAGATTCTAAAAGATCAGACTAATATATCTATTAATAGTTCAATTTATTGTCAAGATATTACAAAAGCTGAAGCTCCTAAGGATCCTCTTATAATGAGCAAGAGTATAATTCATAAATGAAATATACAGAACAGGTAACACCTTAAAATACAAATTTACATAATAATGACAAATCTAACAAAGAAAGCTAAAATACATTCTTCTAAAGACAACTCTGCTATTTTAGTAAATCCTAGCTATTTATAATAAAAATATAAAATGTTCCATTACTGTCTACACATACCCCAACTGTTTTAGTACTAAAAATTCTCCTTCCAAACATTTTACAAAATGTTTAAAAGGTGACCTACTTCCCACTTAATTTCAGATTTAATTCCAATTTTTCAAAAATAAATACTAAGGGTCTATAATAAAAAAAATATTTAAAATTTTAAAAGTCAGAAATAAAAAAAACAAGAGAAAGACAACCATAAAACACCAATTTTATCTGAAAACAGTTCAAAGCTCTCCTTCAAATAAAAGTTCACTTCAATTCAAAATCTGATAGGTGAAGGTACATAAAAATGGTAAGGAACGGAGCTATTGCCCAGACAGAAGTGAAGCACCCACAATATTTACCCAATATACTCTGATTTCTTATGTAATAATTTTTTAAAATTCTTATAGGTTTGGTAGAACTATATGTATTTATAAATAATGTATATATCTGTGTATATATAATGTATATGTATATATTTGTGTATTTCTGAATATGTGCTAGCCAGTGGAAAACCAGATTAATAGATCATGGCACCTAATAGCAATGGTGAATCGGTAATACAAATCTCATGATATGCAAAAGGCTCTATTAAAACTATCATTTAAATTTTACAATGCAGACATTTCAAGCACACAAAGTATAATAAGTAATTCGTTTAACATCTGCTTGGGTCAACATCTGTGTTTATCATTTAATATTGTTTCTGCTTTCTCTGGTGGTAACGTGATCTAAGATGGAAGGGCAACTGTTAAGAAAGATACTATAGAACTTAAACTTCCACGCAAAATTCAGAGGTTTTCAAATCAGTGCCTGAACAGAATGTCATCTTTAAAAAAATTTTCTTTAACTGAAAATCTTCAATAGTCAATTTTAAATTGTATGCTTATATGTATTACATGCACATACTAACACATTTCAAAAAATTGAAAATGTAACAGCAAAATTACTTAATAAAAAACCCCTGCATTTTCTTTCCTTCATGTTATGTAATAAACGTTTTATTTATTTATTTATTTATTTTTGTAATAAACGTTTTATAAGTAAAGAATATTATGCTCTTAAAAATACTTCCATGGAATATAAGTCATTTTTTATTTTTATTTTTTTTATTTTTTTTTTATAAGTCATTTTTTAATGAAATGTCATTCATATAAAATATCGGGGGGGGGGGAGTTCTTACTCTTTATCTGTGTCTCCTTCACTTTCGTCTCCATGATCAAAGCTCCAATTATTTTTAAAACCTCCATCTCTCTTAGATTCTGATCTAGCCAAAGCTGAAATAAAAAAAAGAACTGAGATAAGTATTCAGTAGAACCATTAAATTTAAAATAAAATTGAGCATTTCCCAAGCTCTTTGGTTAGTCTAGATTCTCTTAATTTTCTTGCTTTTTGACTATTTCTTATAAACATCTTATTTCCTCTAAAACAAAAAACACGTTAAAATCTGTTTTTGCTAATGTACAGTTGTTCATATGCATGAGTTTATTACCAAAGAAGAAACACAAATTAGTAAAATATAATAAAAATGAGGGGGAAGCACATGAATATGTATGAAATATATAAAAATCAACCCTGTACCTCCATGTTTAATTGCTAATCTTATAAATTAGTACCCATTAATTAGTATGCCCTATTTACTTCAGTCAATTATCTCCACCTTTTAATAGAAGAGAAATCAAAATTTTCTGCATTGACAATATGGTGAACTTGATGTACCGGAAAACTCTGTAGGTTAGAACACCAAACATGCTCACAATGAGTTTAAAAGAATTAAGTGTATAGCTTAAACTTCCTGAAGCCATAAACAACTAGAAAATGGGAACTCAGAGACATAAATGAGGTTCTGAAGCTGGCATTTGTCTTGGGAGTCATGTGACAAAAACCTGATGGACTAGGGATTTAAGATCGAGTTTGGGATGCCAGCAAGATGAGAGGACAGACTGAACAGTAGAAGACCTGAAGGGCAGCCCTCCAATTAGGTGAACAAGGAGAAAAAAGAAACTGGAAAACAGCGAGAGTAATTATGATGTATTGTCTTTGCTCTGGGTTTCTGGGTTGAACTGAAGACATACAAAGTGTATTCACCCCATGGTTAAGGAATCCTAACCATAAACTCACAATTACTCAGGTTTGGGACCAGAATTTTCATAACTATATCTATGTGGCCCTGAAAAATCTATAATTAAAATAGTCTCACAAGAAAAGATGCTGAATATCACTAGATGTCAGGGAAATGCAAATCGAAACTATAATTAGATACTACTTCACACCCACTGTAGAATGGCTATTACATTTTTTTAAAACCTAAAATAGGGGATCCCCGGGTGGCTCGGCGGTTTGGCGCCTGCCTTTGGCCCAGGGTGTGATCCTGGAGACCTGGGATGATCAAGTCCCACACGTCGGGCTCCCTGCATGGAGCCTGCTTCTCCCTCTGTGTCTCTCATGAATAAGTAAATAAAGTTAAAAAAAAAAAAAAAGAACTAAAATAGTAAGTACTGATAAGGATGTGGAAAAATTGAACTTCTATGCATTGCTGGTGGGAATGTAAAACAGTGCAGCCACGATGCAAATGTATGGCAGTACGGCAGTTCCTCAAAAAGTTAAACATAGGGACTCCTGGGTGGCTCAGCGGTTGAGCGTCTCTGCCTTTGGTCTAGGGTGTGATCCCGGGATCCAGGACTGAGCCCCACTTCAGGCTCCTTGCAGGGAGCCTGTTTCTCCCTCAGCCTGTATTTCTGCCTCTTTCTTTCTCTGTGTGTCTCTCATGAATAAATAAAATCTTAAAAAAAAAAAAAAAAGTTAAACATAGAATTACATAGAATTACCCTATGATCCAGAAGTCTCACTTCCAGGTATATACTCAAAATAAATGAAAGCATGTACAGGTTTACACCTGTAAACCAACAGGTGTAGTAGCATTAATCATAATAGCCAAAGGTGAAAACAACCTAAGTGTCCATCAAAGGTGAATTAATAAGTAAAATGTGGTGTGTACAGGTACCTGTGTATACACACACACACACACAGGAATATTATGCAGCCATAAGGGAATGAAATTGATACATGCTACAACATGGATGAATTCTGAAAACATTACAATGAGTTAAATAAACTAGACATAACAAATTTTGCCATAATAAAAAGCTCTTTTTAAAGGCAAAAAAAAAAAAAAAATGCCTCTACCTGACAGAATCAAATATAAATCCTCCCTAAAAAAAATATAAAATTTCAATACAAGCCTCAAAAAAAGTTTCAAAGAATAAGAGCTCACAACCAAAAATATCATAAAATAGGAAGGAACAAGTCACGACGAGCAAATCTGAAACGTCTGACATACATACTGGAATTGGACAAATAATAAACAGTATATAATGGAAGTAAGGTTTCTGTCAGAGAAAGGTTACAAATAAGCAACAGAAGAAAACTACAATGAACTCTATTCATTCTAATGATACTAGAGTAAGAGTTATCAGTATGAACTCAATCTTTCTTTGATACATATACAGATAGAAAAAAGTAATATATATAGGTATGTCTTGTACCATGGGTTAGTAGTATACAGAACTAAAGCTTTATCCTCTGAGAAGATCTAGAAAACAGTGACACCCCAGTGGCAACAAGCACACTTAAAGTCAGATCTTGATTTCTATTTGCTTTTAAAGATCTTATTTATTTATTTGAAAGAGAGAGAGGAGAGGGAGAAGCAAGCTCCCCACTGAGCAGGGAACCCAATGCAGGGCTTGATCCCAGGACCCTGAGATCATGACCTGAACTGAAGGCTGCCACTTAACCAACTGAGCCACCCAGGTGCCCCCAGATTTTGATTTCTAAATTCTCTAATAAAAGAATTTATTATTTTCTAAAAGAAATTACTGATTATAGGGATGGAGCAGAAAAAATGTAAGATTAGTCTGGATCTTGGGGGCCTGTTTTCTACACCAGGAAATAAGAAGGTTCATTTTTTTAAAAAGATGAGGGAATGTCAAAAAATCTCAGGAGCCAAACTGAACCTCTAAATAGTTGAACAAAGGTGAAATAATTTTAGCCAAACTAACAACAGTACTGGATTATAACCCCCAAAGTAAAACATTCACAAATCCATACTGACATAAATAACTGAATAAGTAAACAAATGGGGAGAAAAAAACATATCTTCCTTTAAAAAGAATTCCAAATTATATTATTTCCTGTGAAATATGAAACTTAGTTCCCCTTCCCTTCAGTATACACTGGACTTGGTAACTCATTTCCAGGAACTGACTACAGAAAGGGGAAAAAACAATAAATTGACAGTGAGAAATCTGACAATCATTACTTCAGCCATAAGGTTAACATCAAAAGTAGGAAATACTGTTTAATATGATGTAATGAATATGCCACTTCAGTTCAGTGGTCTTCTTTCCAAACCTCATAATGTCAGTTTAATAGTGAGAAAACACAGATAAATTCAAACTGAGATATAGTCTACAAAATACCTGACTAGTATGCTTTTAAAACCATCAAAACTGGGATCCCTGGGTGGCGCAGCAGTTTGGCACCTGCCTTTGGCCCAGGGCGCGATCCCGGAGACCCGGGATCGAATCCCACATCGGTTTCCCGGTGCATGGAGCCTGCTTCTCCCTCTGCCTGTGTCTCTGCCTCTCTCTCTGTCTCTCTGTGACTATCATAAATAAATAAAAATTAAAAAAAAAATTAAAAAAAAAACAATGCATTAAAAAAATAAATAAATAAATAAAACCATCAAAACTATGAAAAACAAAGAAAGATTAATAAATTGTCATGTATTAAATGAGACTAAAGAGATGTAACACCAAATGCAGTGTGGTATCCTCGATTGGACACTGGAATTAAAAAAGAACATCAGTGAAATAAGTAGGGAAATCCAAATAAACTATGTAGTTTATATCAGAGTTTATATCCAAAGCTAATCTCCAAGTTTTTGAAAAACATACTATGATTATATAAGGTGCCAACATTATGGGAAGATACATAAATGGTATAGAGAAAATATAACATTTTTGAAAATTCTCTATGAATTTAAAACCCTCAAAAGAACTTTTAAAAATCAAATGTAAGGGAACCCTGGGTGGCGCAGCGGTTTGGCGCTTGCCTTTGGCCCAGGGCACGATCCTGGAGACCCGGGATCAAATCCCACGTCGGGCTCCCGGTGCATGGAGCCTGCTTCTCCCTCTGCCTATGTCTCTGCCTCTCTCTCTCTCTCTCTCTCTGTGTGACTATCATAAATTTAAAAAAAAAAAAATTTAAAATGAACCTGTTTTAAAAAAGAGATGGGGGGATCCCTGGGTGGCGCAGCGGTTTAGCGCCTGCCTTTGGCCCAGGGCGCGATCCTGGAGACCCGGGATCGAATCCCACGTCGGGCTCCCGGTGCATGGAGCCTGCTTCTCCCTCTGCCTATGTCTCTGCCTCTCTCTCTCTCTCTCTCTCTCTCTCTCTGTGGGACTATCATAAAAAAAAAAAAAAAAAAGACAACAATGCCAATAAAAGGAAATTTAAAAAAAAAAAAAAAAAAAAAAAAGAGAGATGGGGCAGCCCGGGTGGCTCAATGGTTTAGCATCACCTTCAGCCTAGGGTGTGATCCTGGAGACCCAGGATGGAGTCCCACATTGGGCTCCCTGCATGGAGCCTGCTTCTCCCTCTGCCTGTGTCTCTGCCTCTCTCTCTCTGTGTCTCTCATGAATAAATAAAATCTTTAAAAAAAGAGAGAGAGAGAGAGAGAGAGAGAGAGATGGTTAGGGATGCATGGGTGACTGGGTTAAGCATCTCCCTCTGGCTCATGTCATGATCTTGGGGGCCTGGGATCAAGCCCCACATTGGGCTCTCTGCTCAGTGGGGAGTCTGTTTCTCCCTCTCCCTTTGCTTTTCCCTCCCCCTGCCCTCCACCACCACTCGTGAGGCTCACACACTCTCTCATGCTGGCTTGCTCCCTCTCTCAAATAAAGAAAATCTTTAAAACAAATTTTTAAAGATGGTTAGGAAAAGTTATACTACCAAGACAGAAAGGGTAATAAACTATAATGATTACTAGCCTAAGACTCATAATCCAGCAACTAGTATCCATCAAATGAGTCAAGCAAGTTAATCAAAAAGGTCACCAGGCAGCAAAAAGTCAAGAAGTGTTTATTATTTACACACTAGTGGAACTGGAATTCTATACTCACAATTCTAATAAATCTAGTGATATGATTTCCTAGTTGACAGCAGATTATAACCTATAAATGAATAAATGACAGAATAATCTCATGAAAATGATTATTATTAATAAAAAAATTATAAAAAGCAAACACATTTTAAAACCTAAGTTTAGAGTAACTTGGAGTAGGAAAAAAAACTCAATTCCTTGAAAGTCTTTGAGAATATTACCACATCTCAATATCCTGCTATGGTTGACATTAGTAATAAGGAGAGTGGAAAATTATGTCTATTATATTCCACTTACGAAATTGAGTGCAAGAAGAGATAAAGGTTAAAGAGAGATCCCAGTTAACCCAAATTAAATACATGCATTTTTGTTCATACACTTCACTAAAATGACAGTGATGGAAGGAGGGGAGAGAAAATAGAAACCCTTAAGAACAAAAAGGAGACCAGAAAGGAGATAACAGTAAATAAGATATGTAACTAAATCAGTGAAAGATGAAAATTTGATGGATGGGACAAACTGACTTAGTTGACTAAAGAAAGCGAACCTAAATACCTACACAAATATTACCAAACTGACACGACAAGATTTGAATACTGCTGCATCAATAAAAGACACTGAATTATTACAAATCTTTCCATAAAGAAATATTCAGACCCAAAAGGCTTCTTTAGTAACTTCCTTAAAAAAAAAAAAAAAAAAAAAAATTGGTTATTTTTATTTCATGGGAAGTAACTTAGTTCTTTGTTGTTGTTTTTAAATATAAACTCTACCCTCAACATAGGACTCAAACTCATGTCCCCAAGATCAAGAATCACATGCACTAACAATTGAGCTAGTCAGGCACCCCTCCAGTAATTTCTTTCAAGCTTCTTCTTTTTTTTTTTTTTTTTTTAAGATTTTATTTATTTATTCATGAGAGATACAGAGAAAGAGGCAGAGGAAGAAGCAGGCTCCATGCAAGAAGCCCTATGTGGGACTCAATCCCGGGATCACAGGATCACACCCTGAGTCAAAGACAGGCACTCAACCGCTGAGCCACCCAGGCATCCCTTCTTTCAAGCTTCTAAGAAATAACAATAAATTTATTTTCCCAAAATACAAAAGAAAAAGAAACATTCTACAGTTCATTTTGCAAAGTGATAATACCTAATTCCAAACCTGACAATGACATTCAATGAAGGAAAATTACCACTCATGGAGACAGACATAAAACGCTAAATAAACTATTAGCAAATCAACTCCCGTAATATGTAAAGAATAGTATATTATAATTAAGCACAGTCTATTCCAAAAGAGTTAACATTTGAAAATTCAGGGAATCCCTGGGTGGCTCAGCAGTTTAGTGTCTGTCTTCGGCCCGGGGCATGATCCTGGAGTCCCAGGATCGAGTCCCACATCGCGCTCCCTGCATGGAGCCTGCTTCTCCCTCTGCCTGTGTCTCTGCCTGTCTCTCTCTCTCTCTCTGTGTCTCTCATGAATAAATAACATCTTAAAAAAAAAAAATTTGAAAACTGTAATTCACAAAACAAAAACACTTTGCAAATAACCGAAAACAATTAACATATTGTAAACATTAATCCAACTACATCAATAATCACTCTGAACATCAATGATTTAAATGCACCCATCAAAAGACAGAGGTTCTCAAGTGTATCAGACAAGATCCAACCGTATGACACCTCCAAGAAACATGCCTTAGACACTAGATACATATACATTGAAAGTAAAGGGATGGAGAAAGATATACCATACGAACAACAATCAAAAGAAGGCAGGAATAGCGTATTTCCAGACAAAGCAGATATCAAATTAAGGAAAGTTATTAGAAATAAAAAGCGTATTACATAATGTTAACAGTCAATTCTCAAAGACGACGAACAATCCCTAACAGGTATATACTTAACAACAGTGTCAAATTATGTGAGGCAAAAACGATTAGAACTGCAGGAAGAAATAAATGAACCCATCATCATAGTTGGAAACTATAACATTCCTGTATTAGAAATGGACTGTTCCAGGGAGCAGAAAAACCAGTTGAGAACACAGCTGACCTCAATAAAACCATTGGTCAACTAGAGATTACTGACATCTACAGACCACTTCATCCAAAAACAAAAAAACTTTATTTTTCACAAGCTCACATAGAACAATCACTGACACTACATTTTGGGCCCTAAAACACTCTAACAAATTTATAGAAACGGAAATCACAAAGTCTGTTCTCAGATCACAATAGGATTAAGCCAGAAATCTATAACAAAAAGCTAAGCTAGAAATCAAGATTTGGAAAATCCCAAAACACATGGAAGATTAAATAACATACCTCTAAACAACAAATAAGTCAAAGAAGAAATCTCAAAATAAGTTTAAAAGTATTTTGAACTAAATGAAAACAAAAGCACAACTTGCCAAATTTGTAAGCAACAGTGAAAACAGTGCATAAGGGGAAATTTATAGCATCAAAAGCACATATAAAAGATCTATGAGTGCCTGGGTGGCTCAGTCAGTTAAGCATTCAACTCTCCATCTCAGCTCAGCTCCTGATCTAAGAGTTATAAGTCCAAGCCCCACATTAAAAAAAAAAAAAAAAAAAAAAAAAAAAAAAAAAAATCTAAAATACATCATCTAAGCTTCCATCTTAGGAAACCAGAAAATGAACAATTCGAATCCCAAATAAGCCGAAGAAAAGAGATAATACAAATTAGAACAGAAATCAATGAAACTGAATGGGGGGAGGGGAGGGAATCAACAAAACCAAACGTTCCCTGAAGACTGATAAAAATCAACAAGCTTCAAGCCAGGTCAACTAAAAAGAGGACACAAATTACTAAAATCAGAAATGAAAAAAAGGAACATCACTACAGATCCCATGGATGCTAGAAGAGTAAAGGAATACTATTAACAAATCCATGTTCAAATAGATAACCCAGATGAAATGGACAACTTCCTTGAAAAATACAAACTGCCTAAACTCACACAAAAAGAAACAATCTAAATAGGCGTCTATCTATTAAAGAAATTGAATCAAGAACTAATTATTTTCCAAAACAGAAAGCACCAAGCCCAGATGGGTTCACCACTGAATTCTACAAAATATTTTATGGAAGAAATTGTTATCAACTCTCTATAATCTCTTTCAGAAGATAGAAGCATTCTATGAGACCAACATTACCCTAACTATCAAACCAGACAGAGACATTATAAGAAAACTACAAACAATATCCCCATGAACATAGATGCAAAATGTTAAGGACCTAAATCCAAAAATATGTAAGGAGGATTATATACCATGACCAAATGAGATTTGGCCCAGTTTTGCAAGACTAACTCAACATTCAAAAATAAATTAACAAAAAAATTAATTAATTAATTAATTAACAGAATCCATTATGTGGATGAATAGGCTAAAAAACATGATCATATCAATAGAGGCAGAAAAAATTCAACTCCTATTCATGATAAAAAAAAACAAAAAACGAAAAACAGTAAATTAGGAATACTAGGGAGCTCCCTAAACTTAATAAAGAATTATCTACAAAAACCTACAGCTAATATCATACATAACGGTGAGAAGTCGGAGCTCTTCCATGAAGACAGAGTACAAGGAGAAAATAATCCTCTCATTATTCCTTTTCAACACTGCACTGGAAGTTCTAGCTAATTCAATAAAACAAGAGAAGGAGATAAGAGGGATATAGATTGGGAAGGAAGAAATAAAATTGTCTTTGCTCACAAATGATATGACCACTTACATAGAAAATCCAAAATAGTCAATCAAAAAAAACCTTCTATAACTAATAAGCAATTATAATAAGTCTGCAGGATGTAAGGTTAATAAAAAAGATCAACTGCTTTCCAATACACCAGTAATGAAAAAGTGGGATTTGAAATTAAAAACACAATACCACTTATATTAGCACACCCAAAAACATAACACCTAGCTATAATGCTAATAAAATATGTACAAGATCTATATGAGGAAAGTTATAAACTCTGATAAATGAAATCAAAGTAGAACTAATATCATGGATAGCACAACTCAGTATTGCCAAGTTACCAATTCTTCCCAACCTTATTTATAGATTCAATCAAAATCTCAGCAAGTTATTTTGTAGATTTTAAGAAACTGATTCTAAAGTTTATGTAAAGAGACCAAAGACCAAGAATGGCCAACACAGTATTTATGAAAAACAAACCTGGAAGACTGACACTACTAGACTTTGAGTTTTACTATAAAGCTATAATAATCAAATCAGTATGGTATTGGCAAAAGAAAGAACAAATCAGTGGGAAAAAATAGAGAGTCCAGAATACAGACACATGAACATAATACAATTGATTTTTTTTTTAAGATTTTATTTATTCATGAGAGACACACAGAGAGAGAGAGAGAGAGAGGCAGAGATGGGCAGAGGGAGAAGCAGGCTCCATGCAGGAAGCCTGATGTGGGACTCCATCCTGGAACTCCAGAATCACACTCTGGGCTGAAGGTGGCGCTAAACCGCTGAGCCACCCGGGCTTCCCTAATTGATTTTTGACAAAAGAGCAAAGGCAATACAATTAAACAAAAAGTGGTCTTTTCAAAAAATGGTGGTGGAACAAGCAGACATTCACATGCAAAAAAATGACTCTAGACACAAACCTTACATCCTTCAAAAAAATTAATTCAAAATGGATCATACATCTAAATGTAAAAATGTAAAATTTAAGAATTTATAAACCGGACTTCATTAAATTTAAGAACTGGGGGAACCCTCTTATGCTTTTGGTGGGAATGTAAACTGGTGCAGTCACTTGCAAACAGTACGGAGGTTCCTCAAAAAATTAAAAACAGAACCACCCTATGTCCCAGCAATTGCAGTACCAGGTATTACCCAAAGGATACAAAAATAGACATACATGCATCTCGACCTTATAACAGCATTATCAATAATAGTCAAACTATTGAGAGAGCCCTAATGTCCACTGACTGATGAATGGATAAAGATATGGGGTGTGTGTGTGTGTGTGTGTAATGGAATATTACTCAGCCATCAAAAAGAATGAAATCTTGGCATTTGCAATGATATAGACAGAGCTAGAATGTATTATGCTAAGTGAAATAAGTCAGTCAGAAAAAAACAAATTACCATGTGATCTCACTGATGGAATTAAGAAAGAAAGAGATGAATATACGCAGGGGGAGAAAGGGAAATAAACCTGAAGAGACTCTTAAAGACAGAAAACTGAGGATTGATGAAGGGAGGTTGGGTAGAGGGTATTAAGGAGGACACTTGTGAGGAGGACTGGGTATTGTATGTAAGGGAGAAATCATGAATTCTACTCCAGAAACCAGCATTACACTGTATGTTGACTAAGTAAAATTTACATTTAAAAAAAAAGAAAAAAGCAGAATCACACTATCAATTAAACTTAAAAAAAAAAAACACTTCGGCTCTGGAAAAGATAATGTCGAGAAAATTAAGACAATCCACACACTGGGGGAATATATTTGCAGAAGATGTATCTGGTAAAAGACTGTATCCAAAATATGCAAAGAACTCTTAAAAGTCAGTAATAAGAAAACAAACTTGATTTAAAAATGGGCCTAAAGAAGAGAGGAGGGTTGTAGGATAGGCAAAATGAGTGAAAGTGAAGAGGAGATATAGGATTCCTATTATAGAATGAAAAAGTCACAGGGATAAAAGGCACTGTATGGGAATGCCTGGGTGAAGCAGTTAAGCGTCTGACTCTTGGTTTCAGCTCAGTCCAGATTTCAGGGTGGTGAGATCCAATGAAGTCTACTTAAGACTTTCTCCCCCTTCCTATGCCCCTCTCCCCCATTCCCTCCTGCTACCTCTCTCAAGTAAATAAATAAATCTTTAAAAATAAAAGGCACAGCATAGGGTATATAGCCAAGAGTATAGTAGTAGCATTGTATGGTGACTGATAGTAGCTACACTGTGGTGAGCATAGTGTATAGACTTGTGGAACCACTATGTTGTACAGCTGAAACTAATGTATCACCCTGCATCAATTATTCCTTCAATTTTTAAAAAAAGGTAGAGGCCAAATCCCTTAACAGACACCTCACCAAAGATATAAAGATGGCAAATAAGCATAAAAAAAGATGCTCCACATCATAGGTCATCTGGGATATGCAAATTAAAACAGTAACATATCACTACACATCTAGCTAAACTCTGGAACACTGACAACACAAACTGCTTGTGAATATGTGGAGCAGTAAGAATTCTCATTCATTGTTGGTGAGAATACAAAATGTTACAGTTTGGTGGTTTCTTACAAAACCACACATACTGTTACCATACAGCAACTGCACTCCTTGGTATTTAAGGAATTAAAAACTTATGTCCACACTGAAATCTGCACACAAATGTTTATAAGAGTTTTATCATATCCACCAAAACTTGGAAGTAACCAAGATGTCTGTCAGTAGGTGAATGGATAATTATGGTGCATCCAGAAAATGGGATATTATTTCCCTAAGAAGGAATTAGCTATCAAGCCATGAAAAGACTTGGAGGACACTTAAATGCATAATACTAACTGAAGGGTGCAATTCTGAAATACATTCTATATGCTTTCAACCATATGACATTCTGGAAAGGGCAAAACCATGAGGACAGTAAAAAGATCAGTAGTTGCCAAGACTATGTTAGAGGAGGCAAGTTTGGAGGATGAATAGGTGGAGCACAGAATGTTATGGCACTGAAAATACTACATACATTATAATGATGGATGCAAGTCATTACATATTTGTCCCAACCCACAGACTATACAACAGCAGGAGTGAATCATATTGTAAATACGGACTTTGGGTGATTATGATGCGTCAATGTAGGTTTAAGTAACCTCTACACTGAACATGGGGCTCAAGCTCACAACCCCAAGATCAAGAGTCCCACACTCTTCCACTTGAGCCAGCCAGGTGCCCCAATGTCAATGTAGGCTAACCAACTGTAACAAACACACCACTCTGTTGGGAGATGTTGATACAAGAGGAGGCTATGCATGTGTGGAAGTAGAAGGTACATGGGAAATCTTTATATCTTCTCCTCAACTTTTCTGTGAACCTAAACTGCCCTTAAAAATGACTTTAAAAAATATTTTGCATGGTTAGGGAAAAAAGTCTGTTTTTCCCAGTTTCGTTGAAATATAATTGGCATACACCACTGTATAAATTCAAGGTGTACAGCACAGTGACCTGACTTATACAATATGTGTATATTATGAAATGATTACCACAATAGATTCAGTTAATATCCATCACCTCCTACGAAGATACAAAATCAAAAGTTCTTTTCCTTGTGATGACAACTCATCACATGAAAATTCATTATAACTTTTTCCTATGATGATTTACTCTCAACAACTTAAAAATACCACAGAAGAGTATAACTATAGTCATCATTTTGTACATTAAATCCCCAATACAGATGTTTGTACCTTCTGACCATGTTCTCCAAGTCCCCTACCCCCTTCACCCTCACTCCTTGCCACAAATAACCACAAATCTGATCTTTTAAGATTCCACATATGAGATCATACACTATTTGTCTTTCTGTCTGGCTTATCTCACTTAACATAATGCCCTCAAGGTCTACACATGTTGTCACAAATTGCAGATTTCCTTACTTTTTATGGCTGAAGAATATTCCATTGTAGATATGTATACTACAACTTCTTTATCCATTCATCTGTCAATGGACACTTAGGCTTTTTCCATGTCTTGGCTTTTATACATAATGCTACTGTGAACATGTGGGTGCACCTATCTCTTTGACATAGTGTTTTTCTTTTTTAAGTCTTTACATACAGTGTAATATCAGTTTCATGCATACGATATAGTGATTCCACACGCAAGTCCATACTTGGTGCTCATCACAAGTGTACTCCTTAATCCCCATCACCTATTTAACGTTCATTCACTTCCCTCCTGACATTGTTTCCTTCCAGTATATTCCCAGAAGTGGAATGATAAGTGATAGTGAGCACCTTTTCATGTACCTGTTGGCCATCTGAATGTCTTCTTTGGAGAAATGTCTATTCAGGTACTGTGTACATTTTTTTTCTTTTTTTTCTTTTTTCTTTTTTTTTAATGCTGACTAAACTCACAACCCTGAGATAAAGACCTGAGCTGAGATCAAGAGTTGGACAATTAACCAACTGAGCTACCCAGGTGCCCCTCCTTTTTCCATTTTTAATTGGATTATTTGGAGGTTTCTGCTAGTGAGTCAAAGGAGTTTTTTGTATATTTTGGATATTAACCCCTTTTAATCTATAATTTGCAAATATTTAATAAAGTTTTTAAAATATTTTTTAAAATAAAGGAAATATATACACTACAAGTAGATTTCCAAATTCTGTTAACCCAGCCTGTATACCTGACTGGTACCCTCCTGCCATTATAAAAACTAAAGAACAGTGACTAATAAAACAAAAGAGTTAAACTACAAAGGGCCAATAAAACCAAAGTATTTCTTATATCACAAAAAGCACAAATAATGGGGGGCGGGGGTGGGGACAACAAAAAACTACAGTACATTAAAAAATTCTGTTCATGGGATCCCTGGGTGGCGCAGCGGTTTAGCGCCTGCCTTTGGCCCAGGGCGCGATCCTGGAGACCCAGGATCGAATCCCATATCGGGCTCCTGGTGCATGGAGCCTGCTTCTCCCTCTGCCTATGTCTCCGCCTCTCTCTCTCTCTCTCTCTGTGTGACTATCATAAATAAATAAAAATTAAAAAAAAATAAAATAAACATGAGAATCCTAGCTATTTAAAAAAAATTCTGTTCATATAATTATTCCATTCGTTAAAAAATAATTTCATAAAATGTTTAATCCATATAATTCAATTTACTGTCCAGAGTATATAATAACCCCCAACATTCCAACAGAAAAACAAAATAGGCAGAAAATATGAATGTGCAATTAAGAACAAAAATACATATCAAAAAAACTGAAAGCACAAAAACAAACTTATAGGGTATTGTTTACTTATGTGTCCCAAGCTCATAGAATAGGGATTAACTGTAGGTTGGCATTCAATATTTTTTGAATACTGAATGAACAATGAATAGGTTTTTTAAAAGGCAGCAAGAGATATTTAATCTTATTATAAATCAGAATATCATAAATTAAAACCACCATCTGACAATCCCATCAGACTAGCAAAAACTAAAACATCAAAGAGGGAATCCCTGGGTGGCTCAGCGGTTTAGTGCCTGCCTTCAGCCCAGGGCATGATCCTGGGGTCCTGGGATCGAGTCCCACATCAGGCTCCCTGCATGGAGCCTGCTTCTCCCTCTGCCTGTGTCTCTGCCTCTCTCTCTCTCCCTGTCTGTGTCTCTCATGAATAAATAAATAAAATATTAAAAATAAAATAAAATAAAATAAAACATCAAAGAGTATGCAATGGGTGACGATATCTATAAACTGGAAAACTTAGAAAGTGTTAGTCAAACAACTTTGGAGATCAATTTAACAATATATACATGAAGCTGAAATTACACATGACCTAATAATTCCATTGCTAAGAGATACACTAGATCAGGTGTCAGCAAAATATGGCCCTGACAAATCTGGCCTGCTGCTTGTTTTTATGAGGCCCATAAGCTCAGAATGGCTTTAACACTTTTAAATGGTTGGGGGGAAAACTGTATGTTTCATTAACACATGAAAATTATATGAAATTCAAATTTCAGTGTCCATCAAGTTTTACTGGCACACAGTCATTCTCATTTACTTATGTCTCATTTATGACTGCCTTCTTGCTAAAATAACAGCATTGAGTAATTGCAACAAGGAGTGTTCAGACTGCAGAGTGTAAAAATATTTACTATCTGGCCTTTTACAGAAAAGTTTGCTGACCTCTCTCCTGAGAAACATACACAGGCACAAAGAAAAGTACTTTTAAAAAATTTCATAGTAGCAATATGAAACATACAAAGGTATTCATAGTAGCAATGTATGTAATAGTAAAAAGGTGGATACAACCTAAATTTCCACAGAGTAATATATAAATAAACTGTAGTACAGTCATACTACACAATACTAAATGGCAATGAAAATGAAAGTACTAGGACTATTCTCATCCACATTAGTTAATCTCTCAATGCTGTAAAGAAAAATTTCTACAAGTTGCAGAAAAATACAAAACATGATTCATAAAAAAATATGCAAAATAATTTATACACTCACACAGTTTGCAGATACACACATTAAGAGTTAAGTACATGGGGTGCCCGGGTGGCTCAGATGGTTATGCATCCAACCCTGATTTGGGCTCAGGTCATGATGTCAGGTCACTGGATTGAGCCCTGCATCAGGCTCCACACTCAGCACGGAGTCTGCTTGAGATTCTCTCTCCCTGTCCCTCAGCCTCTCCCTCCACTCACACAAGCTCTCTCTCTACAATAAATAAATAAATCTTTAAAAAAAAAAAAAAAAGAGTAAAGTACAAAGAAATGCATGTGAATAATAACTACCAAATTAAGGATGGTAGTTACCCCTGGAGATAGGTGGATGCAAAAAAGATAAGGTTCACCCCAGCTTCAACTGTACTGGTAATGTTTTCTTTAGGCTAGTAAGTAGAACATGAGTTTTTGCTATACTATTCTTAGGAATTATTTTATAATAATTTTTAAACTATCACTATAAGGTTTTACAATAATGAAAAACAAAATAAAGAATTACTGTGACAGAAGTTAACTTCTGCAACTTAGAAATATAAAAGCAATAAAGAGGAATTAAATGCAAATGTCAGAAAAATCTCTCAATTAAAGCAACTTCACATGGCTCTATAGCACTATAGCCCCAGTCTTTTTCAAGAACCTGTCAGGATTCTACAAGGCAGTCTCTTGGAGCTCAGAGCCACCATTTATAAATCTTGAGTACTCTGCTGAAGAGACCACCTGAAAAAAAAAAGAGAGAGAGAGAGAGAGAGACCATCTGAAGAGACACTAAATGGAGAGACAAGGCTCACCTTTCTATACCTACCAGAATCAGATATTTGAATGAAGCCATCTTGGAACCTCCAAACCAGCCTAACTACCACTAACTCCCACAGATGCTACATGAAGCAGGAAAATCACACAGCTGAGGTGATTTTCTCTATAAAACCATTGTACTTTGGAGCAGAAGATAGACCAATAGATTACCCAATACTATTTCAAGATGAAGTCTGAATATATTATATTCTTGGGAGTAATATGGCATTTGACTTCTCTGGAAGCCATCTCGTGAATGGTTAATATATATATTTTTTAGCAGTGACATTCCCTGAGAGCTCCCGGGGCCCCCAGACTCCCCTCCGCTGGGTGGGGGCCTGGCCCACATATTTTTTTTTCTCAGGATCCAGCCGCTATTTAGTGTTCTTTCGGTTTATCCACCCACTTCTTCCTTCCATTTAGTGGGTTTCTATGCACTTTTGGGCAGGATGCCAACATACAGGTAGTTTTTTCCAAGGTCATTATCAGGAAGGTTTTTGGTGCTGTTGATATTTCTGAAAACTTGATCTTCTGCAGAACAGAAATATCAAGTGGTGGCATCTTATCCCAAAGTAATGCAGTTGGTTCTGTGTTTACACAGAATACATAAAATTTCTAAAAATTCAGTTATCTCAAGCCTGATGTACACAAAGTTCCCAAGCCAGGAAATGAACAACTCAGAAATGACTGTCAGATTGTTCCTTCTACTGCAAAGAAAACTGAGAAGATCATCAGAGTAAGAGAGAAACACAGTATCCAGGGATGGGGACCAAAGATACTTTAATTCTGAACATGAAATGCATAGTTCAACAAGGAAAAAATTGAAAGTTTCACAGTAAATTTAAATTAGAAGGTAAACTTGAGAAACAGGTAAAGCTTGTAAATGGTGAAGAAAAGGGAGACTCAAGAGTTAGTATTCAAACTGTGAAGGAAATGAGGATAAAGATTCTCAAACTTAATTGCTATTGTAACAAAACTAAACTGTTCTTTGATAAATGTCCTATGATGATAATAGAGAATGGAGACCAACCTAGGGTGAAGAAAGACGACTAAATGCCAAAAATTTGCAATCTCCCTTCATCCAAACTGTAGCCATAGGAGTTATGGAGGCAGAGAATAGATATCTGTTTCCATGGAGGCAGAGTCAAGGTAGTATCTTCATCATGTTTCCAAGATTTAATTGTGGATTCATATAGATGAGGTTGTGGGGCAGAAAGTTTGCGGATTTTTAAATGATGAAAGACAACAAGGTTACAACATAGTCTACAAAAAGTCTCTAGCTTTATGACCTGAAAAATAGCTTCAATCTTTGTAAAAAATGAAAAAGTTACTTTACTATTTACTGGACACAAGTACTGCTTTTTTCCCCCTGCTCTATTTCAAAGATTGTAATGCAGTTAATTGGGGGTGGGAGGGTGGGGGAGGACCATATTAAAACCAAGCATGAAATGTATTTGAAATAGAAAAAATAAAAAAACAAGGGACGCCTGGGTGGCTCAGTAGTTAAGCGTCTGCCTTCAGCCTAGGGCATGATCCTGAAGCCCTGGGATCACGTCCACATCGAGCTCCGTGCATGGAGCCTACTTCTCGCTCTGCCTATGTCTCTGTCCCATTCTCTCTCTCTCTCTCTCTCTCTGTGTCTCTCATGAATAAATAGATAAAATCTTTTAAAAAGACAAAAATAAAAACAAAAACCACTCCAAAGGCAAGATCAGGGCAACCTGGGTGGCTCAACGGTTTGGTGCCACCTTCAGCCCAGAGTGTGATTCTGGGGTCCCAGGATAGAGTCCCACATCAGGCTTCCTGCATGGAGCCTGCTTCTCCCTCTGCCCATCTCTGCCTCTCTCTCTCTCTCTCTCTCTCTCTGTGTGTGTGTCTCTCATGAATAAATAAATAAAATTTAAAAAAAAAGAAAAAGAAACAAAGGCAAGATCAGAATATGGTTTGTTGTTGAAGCTACTCAAGTCTGTAGCTTCAGATGGCCTCAAGGCAATTGTTGTTAACTTAGAATAAGGTAATATCTGAATGTCCCCATTTGCCTAGGATTGTCCCAATTTTAGCACTGAAAGTCTGTATCCTCAAGAGACAAGAGGTCCTAATTTTTGGTGATTGAGGAAATTCTGTAAAGTACAAAATCTAAGACAACCCCAAAAATAGGGGCTGAAGCAACATTTTTAGTGTCAAATGGATACTGCATAGATTATCTACCTTCTATACTTGCTGTCTTTGTTTTTGTTTTGTTTTTTCAGCTGATGTTGGCAACCATAATTTGTAGTTCACAATAACAGATCACCTCTATGCTGAATCATTCCAAGTAATAATATGACTTTAAGTATACAAAGCAGGTGTGTTGTAACTGTAATCATTAATAGTGTGTCTTTGACTTTGGGTATTAACTCTTGTGTTTTATATTGAGATAATGTTAGTTTAATTTTTAATAACATAAATAGTGTGACCATGATTTCTAAGAGTTTAGGCAATAAGAAAGAGAAATACTACAATAACAACTCCCATGACCCAGACACCACTGAACCAAAGAAAAAAAGGAGAGAAAATTTTCTAACGTTCTTTTCTTCTTACTTACACTTACCTGGATTCAGAAAATCTTGAATCAGTCCCTTAACAAAGAAATGTCAAACCAATGTCTGTTTATGTGGCTATTTATAGCTGTGAAACAAATTACAAATTGTGTGGCCTACTTTGTTCTGTTTTTCTGTAGCTTCTCAAACTGCCCAGATATTAGAAACTTTTGGATCCTCTAAGAACTGTCATTTTCAAGTTCAAGAAATACTATGACTTCGTTGAAAGAATTAAACACACACACACACACACAAAACAAACAGGTAAATGAGAGAGGAAAGGGGGCTGTGTAGATTAAAGAGGACTGCAAATTCTTTGCCACTCTCTTGCCATTGAATACTGGTCTACTTCCCCTCCCCTTGAATTTGGGCCGATTCTGTAACCTTTTTGCCAAGGGATATGGCAGAAGTGACCAGGTAATTTCTGAAGTTGGGCCTTAAAAGATTTGTGGCTTCTGCTTTTGCCCTTTTCGAGTGCTGTTTCATCAATAACTGGTAATTCCCCATAATTCTCTATCACTTTTCCTTCTCTTGTCTGGCTCCTCTTTTAAAGGTAAAGTATGTAAAAGGAAGAATGGGGAAGTAAAGGGATCAAGAAGGGAAGGAAAGAGAAAAGAAGGAAGGAAATGTTGAAGGAAGTTAAGGTTATATGTCAGGTCCCAAGCTCCAGGTCTGATTGTCCCGCTAACTTGTTCTAGGTCACATAACCCCTCTACAACTCTTGATTTCCTCAAATATTCAACATAGTTTTGTAACGGCAACAGAAACAATCAATTTATGGAAGTATAGACATGTGAACTATAAAATTTCATTACCTCTTGCCTCTCTGACTACACCAGTCAACCTACAGTATCAAGAACAATCAACTAAGGGCCACCTGGCTGGCTCAGTTGCTAGAGCACACAACTCTTGCTGTGAATTCAAGCCCCATGCTGGGTGTAGAGATTACCTGAAAGATAATAAAATGAAAAAAAAAAAAAAAAAAAACTACAAAAACCCCACAACGATCAGCTAATACCTAGAAAAAGAAAGTTGTAAGTGAGAGAACAACAAAAACAATTTCAAATAAAAGTGAAGGCAATACGAAAGAGAAGGAAAGCAAGAAAAGGATGTTCTTTTTCTCTTCTCCATCTACTAAGAAAATCAATATAATAATATCAACTAATACATAGTGCTTAGGATTGTTGTTCTAAGAATTAAACATATATTAACCCATTTAATGTTCATTGCAATTTTATGAGGTAATTACAATTACTATCCTTGGTTCACAGATATGCAAACACTAAGAGGCCAAGAAATCTATCCAAGATCACACAACTAGTAAGTGGTAGAGCTAAATGTTGAATCCTGGCATTCTGGATTCTGAGTTCATGTTCTCACTGCATTTCTAATGAAAATGCCATTCTAAATGATGTTCTACTACTCTACTATTCCACATGAGCACATGAAATCAATTCAACTGGGATGAAACCAGGTAATAAACATACTTAAGGAGTAAATAAGGAATGATACTGTAATGCAGTTTCTAAAAAGTAGTGCTATCAAAAGGAGAAGCAGGGATAAATGGAGAACTTTGTGGTGTGTTCCGCTTAGCAGGTGGAAGCTAAAGACATTGTTCATATTCATGGAATGCCAATCACTTAGAAGAAATTGTGCTTTAGTTCAAGAGATCCTATTATTTACAGTCCCCAGTAAAACTGACAAACTGGGTTCTGAATTACACTTATATGTAACAGTATGGTTAAAAGTAAATAACAAACACTTTTTATTTAGAGACTTAATAGATTTTGCTGGTATAGAGGGCAACAATACAATAATTTGGCATCAGGCTTTTCAAGCTAGTGGTCAAAGTCCACAAAGGCAGCTGGACCCAAAATGAAAACAAAGTACTTACATATGTATACCTGTGTATGTATACATACACATACACACAAAAGGAGACCAAAAAAATGGGAGAAAATATTGGTGAGACAATTAGTTGGTAGAAAAAAAGGCAAAAGGAAAGAAAACTAGATGTAAGTGCATTATTTAAAAAAAAGGAAGAACAAACGAGAGAGGAAGTGGATTTTTTAAATGTTCCCCAGAGGAGAATAAAGGGGGAAGATTATTAAAAAAAAAAAAAAAAAAGTTACAAGAACAAGCTAGTTACCATCACCTTTGCCCTAACTGATCTTGTTGATTATCTTTTGCTCTTCTCTAAAGCATCCTTTCCCACATGAAAGCCAATGACCTTTTGGGGAACAAATCTGATAATGTTACCTCCAGTTTCATCTCAGACCATTCTCTTTGCCAGCACCACACTGTCCTCCTTTTAGTTCCCTAAACATGCTATGCTCCCTCTATTTCATTTGCTCTGCCTGGAAAGCTCTGATTTTCTACATTTCCTTCTCCTACTTACCCTTCAAAGTGCCCTAATTAGATCAAGTTGTTATAATAAATAATTCCCTTTTTTGTGCCTGACAGTTGTTAATTTTACAAGTGTGATTATTTGATCACTGACTCTCCTCACTCAACTGGAAACTCCATGGAGAAACCTTTTTTTTTCCCCTTCATCACTCTGCCTCTCACAGTACCTACAACCCTGCAGTTGCTCAGTAAATAACTGCTGAATGAATGAAGGAAAAGAAAAACCTGCCAAGCTACTATCACATGTAGAAAAGGGGTATAAGACAAACTCAAGTGAATAGAAGAGAAAGAGAAAAAAAAAATTTCAATGTAAGTTGTAGCCTAACTAAATAAATCTGTACAATTTTAGTGATACTATACTAAAAAAATTAAGTAAACAGTAGCAAGTAGGTCTCCTTTTCCCCAATGAAGTCAGAAAAGGAAACAATTAACATTTTAGTTAGTTATAAGGAAATAAAACATAATTTAGAGCATGGATGACAAATAGGCATCTCAAAATCTGACCAAAGCAGAGCTATAAACTTCTCATTCCTCTACCAGTCTACTCCATTTCAGTAAATGGAATTAAAATTATCTCCCAACATCTCCAACCAAAATCCCAGGAGTCATCTATGATTCCTTCCATACTCTGATCCTCAAAATACAATGCATCAAGAAGTCCTGTAAGATCTACATCCAAACGTATCTTCAGTCTATCCACCCTTCCCCAATTTCCACTACCATTCTAATTCAATCCTGTCTACTGGTTTTATTGAAGTATAATTAACATACAATGTTATATTAGTTTCAAGCGTACAATATATATTGATTTAACAATTCTATACATTACTCAATGCTCACTACTATAAGGGCAGTCACCATTTGTTACTATACAACAGTATTACAGTATTACTGATTATATTCCCTATGTTGTCATTTTCAGCTCTGTAATTATTTTATAACTGGAAGTTTTAACCTTTCAGTACTTTTTATCTATTTATCTAACTCCTCTATTTCAGACTACTCCAATATTCTAACTCATGTCCCTGCTTTTACTGTTCCTCTTGACTAATTCTTTGTGCACAGAGCAAAGTGATTTTTAAAAAGATAAAATCACATCATGGCACTCCATGGCCACAAATTCTTCAATGACTTCCCACTTCTTAGGATAAAATAAAAACTCATCATCTTGCGTGATAGACCCGCTCCCTTTCCTATCATTCTCTCCTTTGCTTGCTACATTTCAGCCATAATGACCTTTTTTTGTTTCACAAATGGAACCATGTATCATCTGGAAACTTTTTTTTTTTTTTTTTTTTTTATGATAGTCACAGAGAGAGAAAGAGAGAGAGGCAGAGACATAGGCAGAGGGAGAAGCAGGCTCCATGCATCGGGAGCCCGATCGCGACCTGGGCCAAAGGCAGGCGCCAAACCGCTGCGCCACCCAGGGATCCCTCATCTGGAAACTTTACAGGTATCATCCTCTATGCCATATTCTGAACTTAAGGTCTTAACCTTAAATCAGGTGTTACCTCCTCAGGTGGCCCTTTCCTGATTCTAATACCATGTAAAATGGCTTTTCCACTCCTTTACTGCTCTGTGTATTTTTTCTAGTCTTTAGCATACTGTTACCATCTTGTTTATTTCATTAACAACAAATTGTTCCAAGTGCAAGAAATATGATGGTGAAAATTAAAGTCACTGTTCTCATATATTAGATCGAAAAACATAAATTTATCAAGTGATAAGTGCTATTATGAAAAAATAAAACAGTATAAGGGAATACCTTGTGTTTGTGTGTGTGGCAGCATGGCATTTTAAGTAGGTTGTCTGTCCAGACTGAGCAGACCTGGATAAAGTGAAAAAGGGAACTATGTGAAAACATGGGGTAAAATTATTCTAAATGGATTGATTTCTACTTATTTATTAAAGGTCCCTCCCACTATAATGTAAATTCTATGAAGGCAGGGATCCTAATTATCTTAAGCACTGCTGTATTCTCCTTGGTATAGTGCCTAGCACAGAATACGTGGCTATAAATACCTGATGAGTGAAAACCTACTTTAGTTTTTCAAGAAGTCTACCAGAGGGTAAGCAAGTATACTCTATTGATGTTTAAATATTAAATCCTAAGGCCTATGGTGAAATATTTTGAAAACATATAAACAGGATAGTGTAAAATGTATGGCAAGTTACAGTGGAGTATTTTATTATTAAAAGTGTAAAAAAAAAAAGAATAAAGGGGAAAGGAGAAAAAATGAGTGGGAAATATCAGAAAGGGAGACAGAACATAAAGACTCCTAACTCTGGGAAACGAACTAGGGGTGGTGGAAGGGGAAGGTGGTCGGGGGGTGGGGGTGACTGGGTGACGGGGGCACTGAGGTGGGCACTTGACGGGATGAGCACTGGGTGTTATTCTATATGTTGGCAAATTGAACACCAATAAAAAATAAATTTATAATAAAAAATAATAATAAAATTAAATATACTTAAACTGTTTTCTAAATAAGTGATGGGGATTAAGGAGAGTACACTTGTGACGAATGGTGGGAATTGTATATAAGTGTTGAATCACCAAATTGTACACCTGAAATTAATAATACACTAATGTTAAATAACTGGAATTTAAATAAAAAACTTAAATAAATAAATGTGTAAAAAGAAAGAAAAAATACTGGCATCATTCCATTTATTAAGATTCAGTACAATACATGAAAATCAGATATGAGAAACTGAAATCCTTGCTTTTCCTATTCTAACAAGTTATCATTTGCCTTCTTTATGAGAATGCTGAAGGAGACATGGTGAAACTCAAATTTATTTTAACTGTACAGTCACAGACCCTTAAGTTAGATTCAACTAAAAGCAACAGTTTGAAATTCACAATCAGTCCTGTATTTGCTGGCTTTATTTATGCTCTTTCCATCTTCCCCATGTTCATCTAGTCAGAAATTAAACTGAATCAGAATCCTACAGAAATCCAAAACTTAACTGCAGTACAAAACTATAATCAATCATCTGCATACTGAATGCACTAAAGTAAGCATCAGCAAGCCATCTTTGGCGGTTCCAATAGCAAAACAAAAAAATAACAGCACAGCACCACCTGTAACACAAGCTGCACCGCTCTTAGTCTCTGATAAGTATCTACTCTGGCTAAAGAAGAAATGGACATAGAGCAGAGATAATATGAAATGAACCCAGATAAACTTAGAAGATTTTCCCCATCTTCTTACTAGGAATCTCCTATCAAACTCTCATTACCCTTAAGATTTTTTGTTTTGTTTTGGTTTTGTTTTGGGTTTTTTTTTTTTTTTTTTTTTTTTGCTTTGCTATATACTCAAGAATTAAGAAAATTAAGCTTTCTTTCCCTGCCCACCTCTATTAGGCCACTTTGTTCATTAGCGAAATACTGGAGACCTACCCTGGTCCAGGCACTGCTCCAGATGTTGTTAATAAAACCATAAACAAGGCAATACCTATCCCTCTACACTCTTACAGAACACTTGTACCACAGTTAGAATACACTTTCTCAATTCAGAAATATTTCTAATTATTTTTTAAAGGTACTGCTTATACTGTACGTGGAAATCATCTTTGTGAAACTATCCAGAGTGGTTAATCCTTTTTTTTTTAAACAATCGCTGTACAGTAGACTCATTTTTTTCTAAACATATTTATAAACTCAATTTATACTTAATTCAGTGTCAACACTGCACCCAGGGTCAAATTAAGCAATGTGAACATTCAAGTTCCTGGTTCACAACCACAATGAATTTACCAGTATTGGGGGGGGTGGGGGGGCGCGGGGAGAGGAGAATCCTTATTTATATGGGCAAAGAACCAATATTGTTACCCATTATCACCATTCCCAACAGTAACATTCAGCTTTTCCTAAGACTCAATCCACCTACAAGCAAATGTTTAACTCACAAGTGAATAAAAATGGAACCACCCAAAGTTTGTCTAATCAGCTTTGGTGACCGTCCCCAAATTGACATGGTGAACTCCATTCTCTACTTTCAGATAAATTCGTTCATAAAATATCTTCAGTAAAACACGCTTCGTTAAGACTCTCAGACGTAGCTAAGCTGAACAGCGGCTACAAAAGGGAAGCCTGAAGCTCCGCGAAACAGAGCAGAGGGCGTCTGAAAAAACATACCCAAGTGGAACTACCTCTCCCCTCCCTACTTAGGTTGCCCCCCAATTTCACCCGACCTCAGCCGTCTGAAACTTTTCCACGAACGTCCAACAGATCTGAAAGCGATCTGCTCATCCTTAGGCCACCATCAAAAACATCTTAAAACGACCAAGACTTATAACCGGTGCACCCTCAGAGGGCACCCACCAACTCCAGCTCGCATCCGGACCCCCCGCACCCCGACCCCGCGCCGAGCCCCCCAGCATCGGCGGACTCGACCCCGGCGTGCTCGCAGCACATCCATCCCCTCCCCGCCATCGCCCCGGCAGCCCCCGCCCCCCCCTCAAGCGCCTCTACCCACCCCCACCCCAAACCCACCCAACGCGAATAACTGAATATCCGGAGACCAGGGGGCCCACACTTCCCTGTATTTCCCCACCCCACCCCCTGCGAGGGCAGAAATAGATGTTACCTTCCAGAAAAGTAATCTCCCCTGCGCTGCCGCCGCTCTTGCCAGCCGCCATCTTCCTCCTCCCACGCCGCCTCCTTCTTAATCCATGGCACACAGCACCGCCGCGCTCGCCGGGATGAGGGGCCGCGCCGCACGAGGGTAGCCGCCGCAGGGTTGCGGGCCTAGAACTCGGCCGTCAGGGGTGGGGGTGGGGGTAGGGGTGGGGGTGGGGTGGGGTGGGGGCGGGGGGGCGGCGCTCCCACGTCCGGATGGGCCTACACAAAAGCCGGCCGGGCGCTCGGGGCCTCTCCGCGGGCTGGCGGGTGGCGAGGCCCGCGGCCTGGGCTCCTCCTCAGGCCCCTCCGGGGCAACGCGAGCGGCGACGACGGCGACGACGCTTCCCGGGCCCAGTTCCTCTCGGCCCACGACTCCCCATCCACCGCCTACCCAGGCCGCCTGAGACGCTCTCCTCAGCCGTGGGCCCCAGGAAGAGAGGCTGAAGGCGAGCACACAAACACACCTCCCTTCGTTACCCCCGGCCGTAAGATGGCCGCAGCCGCCGCGCCGGGGCGGCGAGGTCTCCGCGACCGTCAGGCGCCCCGAGGCCCTTCGCTCCCTTTTGCAGCCGCCGCCGCCGCTACGGCCGTCCGCCCACCCCGCCCAGGCGTGAATGCATCAGCGGAGGCCTTCGCGACTGTCCATGTGGACAGGGGTGGGTCTCCTCTGCCACCGCCTCGCGTCCGTCGCCACAGCAGCTCCAGCCGCCGCCGCCGCCGCCGCCGCTCCTCCCCCACGGGCGCTGGAGCTGCCGCCCGGCTCCCGCCCCCACCCCGCCGCCGCCGCCGCCGCCGCCGCCGCCCCCAGCGCCCCCAGCGCCCCCAGCGCCGCTCCCCCTCAGGAGCCCGGGCTCGGCTGGAGGGCTGAGCGGTCTGCAGCGCCGCACGGAACTCAGGCTTGCGGCTCCCGCCCCGGCGCCTGTCAATAGGCCCGGCCCCGCGCAGCGCCGGCTCGGCCTTTACACACGTTTCGCCCAAAAATCTTGACCGCCGAGGGCCCCGTAAGCAGACGTGGTGTGTGAGCGCTTCGAAGCCAGGCTGGTGATGAGATCGGGCCCTGTGGCACCACGATTGCCTAAAAAAAAAAAAATGTTAAAAGTTCCACTCTCTGACCAGGCCTTAGAATTTAAACCATAGGCAACTGAGGGGGGAAGGTACAGTGAAGGTAGTGTAGTCGTGTGTAGAAAATGATCTGTGGTCTTCATTCATTTTAAAAGAAGTTTTCAAAATAATTTAACAAGGAAGATTGTATACTCTACATTTTGGATGACAGAGTAAAAAAGAAAAAAAAAAAAAAATGCTGTCATGAGTACCTGAGACTTCAAAAACCAGGCCTTAGAATTACAAGTCAGGCCTTAGAATTAATTGCAGGTTATTATATCACAATCGGTTTTCTTTTCCTTTTTTCTTTGGCTTTTTGAAATTGTAACAATAAGACATTCATTAGTGAAAATCCAGAATCACAGAAAAGGAAAGAAGTTATGCATAGTTCCACCGCCAAAACTCCCATTTTTTTCAGGTGTGGGGTCCTCTAAGCAAACATTTTTTTTCAAATCCCTCACTATCCCTCTTTCAAAAACGAAAAATTCAACAGCTATTAAAACGATGCGGTAAAACCATGACTGTGCAGTCCCTTTGAGGAATGAATTGTTCTAATTGGTGTAATTGTCCTGCTAGACAAGGCATAAGCAGAAAACCTTTTCCTTTAAAACTTCTTTAAAAATCTTATCCTAAAATGAATAATCTTTCCTGATTTAGTGAAGGTAATATTATTATACTTGGTTATCTTTGTTGAGTATATTGAATGATCTAGTTGGATGCTCTATGACATAGGGTCTGTGTCAGTGACAGTATAATATACTGAGGCGTGTGGATGGTAGGCAGATGTGGGTGACTGGACTCATTTGTACAGACTCCAAAAATGCAGTTTTAAAAAATAGTCTCTGACTTAATACATGCATACTGGCTTCGAAAATGGAAAAAAGGTGCCGGAAGTCAAGGAATGTGGGTGGACTCTGGAAGCCAGCTTCCAGAAAAGGCAAGGAAACTGATTCTCCCTTAGAGCTTCCAGAAAGCAAAGCAAACACCTTGATTTTAGCTCAATGAGACAAAATGCTGGACCTCTGACCTTGTAGAACCGTAAGGTAACACATTTTTGTTAAGTTCTAAGTTAGTGTTTATTACAGCAACTAGAGAAAACTAATATACATGGAATGGGAAACAAGGTGGAGTTCTATAAAAGATGTCTTTTAAGCAATCTGAGTTAGGATCTTTTAAGACAAAGTTCTTTGTCTTATTTCTGTTGTGAATTTCAGCTAAACTATGGGAACAGTAATTCCAACTTTAAAAGTGTGGCATCAAAAATCATATGGAAAGTCTTGTTACAACACATTGCTCTACCCCACCCCTAGAGTTTCTGATTCGGTAGCTCTGGAGTGTGCCTGAAATTTTGCATTTTTAATAAGTTCCCATGTGATGTAAGATGCTGCTGATTAGGGGACATTATGAAAACCAGTAGATTAAACCTCTAAATTCCTTTCCGTTGAGTTTAAGTTAGTCTTTGAATCTGCAATTACAAGTGAAATGAGCAGTTTCCATATTTAAGTATAAGATTAAAGATATTTTCAGGGGCAGCCTGGGTAGCTCAACGGTTTAGCACCGCCTTCAGTCCAGGGCCTGATCCTGGAGACTTGGGATCGAGTCCCAAGTCAGGCTCCCTGCATGGACACTGCTTCTCCCTCTGCCTCTCTCTCTGTGTTTCTCATGAATAAATAAATAAAATGTTAAATAAATAAACAAAATAAAGATTTTTCAGGAATCACTACTCTTCTATATGAACATTATCAATTAAGAATTGGTACTATTACGTATCTCTTTATTTAGGTATTTAGGCCTAGAAAACATCAGATTAAGGATATGTCCCTGAAATGTAGATATATTTTGTATATATACAAATATATATTTAGTATACTTACAAATAATTAGCAGCCCTTCTTCATACATACGTTTTGAATGATACCCAGGGATGTTATTGAAAATGCTTTTGAATATTAGAAATATGACTAATTACAAAATCAATCTCTGAGTTATATAGTCAGTTTTTATTAAAAGTCTAACATGTCTTTATTGTTAAATTTAGCAAATTTTATTGAGATGTAAGCTAACTTGTCATATTAAACACAATTTAATTCTGGCATAAAAGATAAATTTAGGGGGGCACTTGATAGGATGAGCACTGGGTGTTATGCTATATATTGGCATATCGAACTCCAATAAAAAAAATATACAAAAGTAAATAAATTTAATGGAGAAAAGTTAGACTATTTTAAGTTTGAATGGGTAATAAAGTGAATATAATAAGCTACTTCATTTTTTCTAATTATTCCATTAAAGAAAATTTGGAAAAAAGGAAAAACAAAGCAAAGCAGAGTCCTGCCACCCAAAATTGTATTTCTAATGCCCCATCTTCTCTAATGTTTTTTTTACTCACTTAGTCTGGTCGCTCACTACCAAGTTCAAACCGTAGACCTACTCTTCCAAACTCAGTGATGCAAACATCCCATCTCCAACCACAATGGTCAACTGTGATGCCCAAAGGACCAACATCTGCAAGGCTACACAATCATCCTATGCAAACAGAATTCAGAGGAAAACAGAATTAAGACAGACTACAGGACCTTTGAAAGGATCCAAGAACATGAAACCCTCCCCAAAGCTACTCCTTTGCTGGCGTTCTTGCTCAATACAAAGTGTTGCCATCTACCTACTTTCACAAACTAGAAACCTAGGAATCACTCTTGACTTGTTTTTTAATTAAATCTACATCCTTGGGTATGTCTTGAATCTATTCACATTTTTTTCCATTTCTAATGAGCCCACCCTAGTCTCAGCCATGATCACCTCCCAGCCATACCACTGTAATAACAGCTTCAAACAGGCCATTCCATATTCTCTACCCATCTTCTAATCCTTTCTCGCACAAAAGCTACAATGAGCCTTAAAAAAAAAAAAATCAGATCAAAGCACCTTCCTGTTTAAAACCATTCAAAGGTTTCCTGTTGCTCTTAGGATAAAATCCTAAATCCTTACTTGATCTGGGCCCTCCCTAACTACTTCATGAGCCTCATCTTAATAGCATTTTCACCTTCTCATTAAGCTGCAACCATTTTGTACTTCTTTCAGTTCCACAAATGCTTCATCTTTTTTTCTACTTCAGAGCCTTTGAACATGTTTTATCCTCCATCCTCAATGCACTTTTTGTCTAAATAGAGCCTTGCATCAGTAGGTTAATACATATCTGCTGAATGAATGAACAAATGAAAAAAACATTAAAACTAATCTTTGCCAAGGAAAATTCAGAATCATAGAATTCTAGAACCTTAGAAACCATCTAATTCAATCTTTTCAGAAGTCCAGAAAATGTCTTTGCCCTAAGTAACATTGTGGTAGAAATCTATGATAAATGCCCTAAAAAGGATCAGCAATCCATATATGAAGCTAGGGCCTGGCTTTGAAGATTAAGTGCTGAAACAACTTTTGAAGAGGCCAGGAACTGACAAAAGGAGGACTTGAGTTGGTAATGGATATATAATAACAAAGCTTTCTCTCTGAATATGGCTACAAATTCTTCTTTTGTATCACAGCTGGTGTTTCCTCTATTTTAGCCAGATTTAAAATGTTGCATACAAAACTGTGGTTGACCCCTGCCCAACTTGGGTTTGAATTGCATGGGTCCACTTACAATAATGTGGAATTTTTTCAATACAGTACAGTACTAAAAGTGTATTTTCTCTCCCTTACTATTTTTTCTTCCTTGTGATTTTTAAATTACATTTCCTTTTGTCTAGCTTATTTTATTATAAGAATATAATATATAATACATATATCCTGCAAAATATGTTAATTGACTAAGTTATCAGGAAGACTTCAGTCAACATAGGCTGTTAGTAGTTAAGTTTTTGGAGAATCAAAAATTATATGCAGATTTTCCATTGCATGGGGACATGGGTGCCCCAGCCCCTGCCTTTTTCAAGGGTCAACTGTACTAGAATAAACTGGTTCATATTTTATGCTGAATAGTTATTAATAAAATAGTAACCCAGTTTAAATACATATATTTCTTGGAAAACACAATTCTCAATCTTGTTCTTTTAAGCACTACACTTTAAAAAAAAGATTTTATTTATTCATTCATGAGAGATATAGAGACATAGAGGGAGAAGCAGGCTCCTCACAGGGAGCCCAATGTGGCACTCTTATCCCCAGACCTGGGATCCCCCACCTTGAGCCAAAGGCAGACGCTCAAACACCGAGCCACCCAGGTGTCCCTAAGCACTACACTTAAAAGCACAATACATAGTCCACTACTAAATACAATTCGGAAGACAGTAGGTTCTGCAAATTATGTCTGGTTGGTAGTTTTTGAAGGGCTAAATGCATTTGTGTCAGATAAAGTGAACAGTCTTAAATGAGAATAATGTATAAATTTCTGTTATAAGTAGGTTTTAAGTTTGTCTTAATATAATTTCTACATTATAATATTCCACTTCACTTTCAACTTGTTGATTATCTTATTTTTGCTCTTATTTAATCCTATCATGCTTCATATGAAGCTCCTCTATTATTTCCAGTTCTTTTAGTCCATGCTTTTTGTCCCTGTTCCATATGGCAGGTTTTTTCCTAGAACTTCAGTAGGTAGTTTATTGGCTAAAATTTTAATGTTTAAATTTTTAAGCCTTTGATTAAGTGAAGCTCGAACTAATATTTTTTTAATTGTCAGTGAATGTATCCTCAGAATAACATAGGTTTCTTATAATAGTTCCTACCAGATATCTTCAGTATCAACATTAATAAATGAACAGTGAAGTTTTCAGGTGACGGGGTTGAATTTGACTTTCCTGGACCCTAGGCACTTTGGCTTTCTTAAGTCTCTTCTTCCACAAGAAACACATTAAAGTTTTTTTTTTTTTTTCAGATTTTATTTATTGATTGATTGGAGACACAGAGAGAAAGAAAGAGGCAGAGACACAAGCAGAGGGAGAAGCAGGCTCCATGCAGGGAGCCCGATGTGGGACTAGATCCTGGGTCTCCAGGATCACACCCCTGGCTGAAGGTGGTGCTAAACCTCTGAGCCACCGGGGCTGCCCAAAGATTTTCAAAGCCTGATTTATAGTGCTATATTTGAAACTATATATATTTTTTAAAGATTTCATTTATTTGAGAGAGAGAGAGAATGAGCAGGGGGAAGGACAGAGGAACAAGCAGACTTCCTGCTGAGCAGGGAGCCAGATGCAGGGCTGGATCCCAGGACTGAGATCATGACCTGAGCTGAAGGCAGATGCCTGATTGAGCCCCCCAAGTGCCCCTGAAACTATATTAAAAAAAAAAATTTAAACTTAATTTTTTTAAGGCTGGATTCCAGGCTGAATTCATTATTACATATTTATTATCATTATGTTATTTTTTTCTTCAGATTTTAGAAGAAATAATATTAAAACTTTTTTTTATAAGCTTCTGAAAGTATCATAGGCCACAGGCACTGTGCTTCCTGTGCCTAATGTAAATGACTGCTGGATCCTTTAATGGAAATTATCACATGAAAATCATGTCTAGCTGGATTCTGAGGCAGAGTTCTCAAACTTTAACATGCACAAAATTCAATTGGAGAAATTATAAAACAATTTCCTGGGTTCCATCTAATTTAGTAAATCTGAGTGGGGCCCATGAATTTGCATTTCTAATAAGCTCAAAGGTGATGGGAATGAGCTGAGAATACCAGTGCTTGGAGTAGTGTGTTTCGTTTATGCAAAGGCAGTGCTCTCAATATGATTTGCTAGGTATATTAGCTACATATCCTAACCAATATTTATTGACATATACTAACAACAGCATCTATGTTATTTTTGTTCTGGAATGGAAACTGAGACCCTCAAAAGTTTAAATAACTTTTCCAAGATGACTCAGCTAGAAAAGTATAGAGCTGGGATTTTAGCCCACATCCATCTCGACTCCAAAGTTCATGCTCCCCTTTTTCATTATCATATGGTAGTGATCCCAAAGATAGAATATCATCATTGGCCAGAAGTAAAATTTTATACATGAAACAATGCATAAAAATGGTAACGAAATGTATTTATTTAGATTTTCACTATTTGCCCTGTTTATTGAAGTCTGCTGATAGCCTTCTTTCTGGCTTTTTATCCCTCAGTTCTTTGTCTCCAGTTAATAACAGCAAAAGCAATATACTAGTAGCTTGCAACACAATTTTCTGAAAATGCTGTCCTGTAGTGCTGCTTCCAACTAAAGATGATTGAGATTTTTCATTTTTCATTAACTTCACTTTGCAATTTAAACTGCTTCATTTCTTGAACAAGTCAACAAATACAAATCCTCAAAGCACGAAAAAAGTAAGTTAACTTGCACTCAGAGTTTTAGACTTTAAACACCTTCACCTTATGAGATTAAAAATTTCATTTTATAACTAGCTTCCTTATTCATTTTCTTAATGTTGTCTCATTATAAACATAAACGTGTGAGATAATCACTTTCTCTTTCTCCAACTACACATCTGTTTATGTATATGTGTATGTTTCTTACTGCTTTTCTTTCTCTGATTCTTTTATTCCTCAAGATAACATAGTCTAAAACAAATGTAGGTTATTTTCTAAGTTGTATTTTTCAAGAAGGTGCTTTGATGACTTTAAAGTTTACCAAACCTTTGTCTACCACCCTAGTGTAAAGGGGACACAGTCATTTTCCAGTCATACAAACATAATAGAATAAGTGCTGAAAAATCTATCATAAGGATAAAGAAATGATGAAATATATCAGACTGTTTACTTAATGATGATACTTACAGCTATTTAAACCAGTGAAAGAGATCTGTTTGTACTGATCAGGAAAGTAGCTGTGATTAATTAAAAAAGAAAAAGCAAATTACAGTTGAATTTCATTTTTACAAAAATAAGTTTATAAGTAAATATAACTATCTGTGTAGTTAGGCTATTTCAGAGGAAAGGGATTAGAAGGTTGATATGAAGGACCTTGTCTTTTCTATGGAATTTTAAATAGTTTTTGGATTATAGGTAACTTACTTTCTTCTTAGTGTTTTTTAGTATTTTTGAATGATTTTAAGCTAATAAATAAATCTATGTTTTTTTAGACATCTTTCTTGAGCCTCCAGAGTTTAACGATGTTATCATTTTCTTTTAAAAACATGTATCTTTTAAAAAAATTATTTAATTTTTCATGAGAGACACAGAGAGAGAGGCAGAGACATAGGCAGAGGGAGAAGCAGGCTCCCTGTGGGGAGCCTGATGCCGGATTCGATCCCAGGACTCTGGGAACATGACCTGAGCCAAAGATGCTCAACCACTGTGCCACCCAGTGCCCCTAAAAATATGCCTTTTCTTGAAACAAAAATATGGTCATTATGGATTTTCCCGGTTTATATATTTATCCTCTTCTGTCAGGCCTTGCTCGTCCTTATGGGTTTAAGATTTTAGGTATGAAAACCACACAAATTCTATAATCTTGGATGTGGGAAAACTATTTTATGTGTCCATTATGACAATTCTAAGTAATTGCAGTTGATTCCTCTACTATTTCTCTGTTATGATGATTAGTATTTGGTTTGTGCACATTATTCTTGAAAAACACATGGAATTAGGTGGAATCAAATGAAGTTACTGGTTTTGTATGTCAAAAATGGTCAACTTTTGGTACTTTCACTTGGTTTTACCTTAAAATCAATAGCTATCTTGAATTATGTCATTTGATCTTTTCCTAGAAAATAATTATGGAAAATTTAGATTTGTCTTAATATTGTAAAAACATAATGTTGCAAAGCTTGGTTTATTAAAGGTATAAAAAAAAAATAAAGGTATAGAATTTACATGGTGACTATAATATAGCCATGTACTACAACCTTGGTTTCAATGTATTAGAAAGGCAAACAGTATAATATTCTTAAGAATAGATACCAGCAATTATCCATAATGTGACAAACTGGAGATTTAGGTTCTTATGAAATTGTCTCATTTGGGGAGATGGAAGGAGATTTCAGGCTTTTAATAAGAAATTACTTAACATTTATGATTATTTCTTCTTGGGAAGTAGTCATAATTTAGTAATGTTTTGGATTGGAATGTATTATATAGTGAATTTTAGAACATTTTGTATTGTTCAGCATCTCTCATGCCCATGAAACTATTTTATTTCCTATTTATTACTGACCTTTGTAGTTCTAAGCAAGATAAAGCATTTAGGTATTTGGTTTTATGAATGGATCTTTACTATGCAAAGTCCCTTGCCTCTTATGTAACAAATTTGGCAGTGTAGGACAAGTCCCATTTCTATAGACAGAAACAGGCTAGAGAGCATTATGTAAAATCTGAATGAGAGGTGCAAACACTAGCTCTGAGACCCTAGCTTGCTTCTGTAGCTACTTCCCCAGAAAGGGCTTGTGGATGACTTATGGACAAGCCATGGTCCTAGGGAGCCATTAACACGATGTCAGTAGCCAGTCATATCTATCCAAGGGGGAAGACTATTTGAACTAGAAGAGCAGTCCACCCTGAGGCTAGGCTAGGCGTGAAAGAATAGAGGAACAGGAAGTTGATGATGCTATTTCCTTTTTACCTACTATAATGACTAAATCGGGCTACTTGGAAACAATTTTAAATAGCTGATCTGTTTAAGGCAAGTGTATAGGTTAGGCTGTCTTTAGTGTCTGGATTTAGAACCTGTCTGGAATATCATTTATGAACTAGGAATATTTGGGCTCATATTCCTAAGAATGTTTTTTTTTTTTAATTGCTGTGATAATGTAAAATCTTCCACAATAATACCACCATGGGAGAAAAAGAATCCTGGACCACAGTTCAATCAGCTGCTTGATAAATGTTTTTGAGATGTTATTGAGATAGTTGTTGCACAAATAAAACATCACAGGAATCTCTACCTTCCCTCAAAATGGATGTATATGTATCTCTGGAAGTGAAATCAAACCAAATGTAAAAGTTAGATACAAAAAATAAATTTGTCATTTTCCAGTGTCTGGCATGTTTTTGAACATTTAGTAGGTATGCAATAAATATTTGCTAAATTATCTTATAATTTATATACTTTTATGTTTCTGAGTCTGGATATATTATAGGCCTGGTGGCTTGTAGCCAAGCCTACTGGACTGAAATTTTAGTAAGGCCCAATGGTGCATTATGATGGAAAAAAAATTTTTTTTCTCTTGTGGCAATAGGACCAGTCCTTGAATATAGACTTGACCTCTCCCCAGTGGCAGAACTTAGGACCTAACTCTGTGAGAAAGGAACAGCATTAGGGAACACCTTCCACTCATTTATACCACTATATCTTGTTTAAGTTTCATATTTCTTTTTGCTAATTTAATAGTAAAATAAAGTGAAAGCAACATTAGTCAAGTCCCAGTTATTGATCTCAGCAGTCTTCCAACATTAGTAGCTTTGTGGTCATACACAGAAATTGGTATTCTCCTGAATACTTGTTATATCATCAAAAGATGTCTTTATTCCAATAAACACTGGATTATAATATGGAATAATTTTGTAATAATTTTCTATTAAGTCTGTAGAAGAACATTGCCTAGTCCTGTGTAGGTAAGTATACTTAATTTATCCTCAGAATCTTAGTCAAGTCATGCATTTTGTTTTGGATTTCTAATTTAAGAATCAAATAAATTATGTCTTCTTCAAATTTGTGTCAGTGTCACTGTGAGGATCCATTTTTACCTTGTCCCATTGTTTAGCCACCATGGCTTTGGGGGACTGACCCCCCAGTTCCAAGGTGTGCCTGATTTGTATAACTCATCCTGGCATAGTGATTGCCTCAGATAAACCAATAGTCTGAAAATACACCTTGATAAAAGAGAAGTTCTCTTTCATATTGAAGGAAAGTATCCAAAGTCCATTATCATCATTTTGATACATTGATTAACTTTAGCAGTTACATGTTTCTTGTATTAGCCTCTTTCAGACTGTGAAGAACTGGTCCTCTTTATGACTATACTATGTAGAATAAGTATATGGTTTAAGGTAGGAGACAACTGAAGTGGAAGTACAGAGGGAATAAACAGTTTTGAAGAAGATAAGTCATAAAAACCATGTAAAAGAAGATTGTTTTAGCCCTAAGAAACTGGTAGCAGTCATTTTCTTCTGTGAAGAAAACTAAGATGGATGGGAGATTTACTTTTCTTTCTTTTTTTTACTGTTTTGATTTTTGTAATTTATTGTATACATATTATCTTTTTTTAAAAGTAATTTTGAATTGTTTTATAGTCACCTGAAAAGTTCCAGGAACACTTCTGTAGTTCTCCTTCCTAAATCGATGCACTTCATATACCATGATCAAGTGGGACTTATTCCAGGAAACCAACGATGGTTCAATATCTGCAATCAATCATATTGACAAACAGAAGGATAAAAATCATATGATCACTACAATAGATGCAGAAAAAGCACTTGAGAAAATTTAACATCCATTTATGGTAAAACTCAACAAAGCAGGTATAAAGGAAACTTACCTCAACATGATAAAGGCCATGTATGACAAATCAATAGCTAACATCATACTCACCGGTGAAAAACAGAGAGCTTTTCCTCTAAGAACAGGAACAAGGCAAGTATGTCCACCCTCACAGCTAGTATTCAATATAGTACTAAAGTCCTAGCAACAGCAATCACGTAACACAAAGAAATGATTTGCATCCAAATTGGTAAAGAAGAAGTTAAACTGTTACTATCTGCAGATGACATGGTGTTATATAGAAAACCCCAAACAGGGATCCCTGGGTGGCGCAGCGGTTTGGCGCCTGCCTTTGGCCCAGGGCGCGATCCTGGAGACCCGGGATCAAATCCCACATCAGGCTCCCGGTGCATGGAGCCTGCTTCTCCCTCTGCCTATGTCTCTGCCTCTCTCTCTCTCTCTCTCTCTCTCTCTCTCTGTGACTATCATAAATAAATAAAAATTAAAAAAAAATTTAAAAAAGAAAACCCCAAACACTCCACCAAAAAGTTCTCAGAACTAATAAGTCAATTCAGGATACAAAACTAATGTACAGAAATATTTCTGTATACTAATAATATAGTATATAGAAATAATGCATTTTAATATACCTCTAACAAACTATCAGAAATAGAAATTGAGAAAATAATCCCATGTGCAACTGTACCAAAAAGAATAAAACACTGAAAATAAATGTAATCAAAGAGGTGAAAGATCTGTACTCTGAAAACTGTAAGATGTTGGTAAATGAAATTGAAGATGACACAAATGAGTAGAAAGATACAGCTTACTCATGGATTGGAAGAATTAATCTTTTAAAATGTCCATTCTACCAAAGCAATCTGTAGATTTAATAAAATCCATCTCAAAATATTTTTTTTTACAGAACTAGAGCAAATAATTCCAAAATTTGTATGGAACCACAAAAGGCCCCAAAACAATCTTGAGAAGAAAAATGAAGCTAGAGGTATCAGAATCCCAGATTTTAAGATCTACTATGAAGTGGTAATAATCTAAACAGTATAGTACTGGCACAAAAATAAACACATAGATCAATTGAACAGAATAGAGAGTCCAAAAATAAGTGCACATGTATATGGTCATTTAATCTATAATAAAGGAGGCAGGAATATATAATGTGGGAAAGACAGTCTCTTCAGTAAATGGTGCTGAGAAAACTGGACAGCTACACACAAAAGAATTAAGCTGGATCACTTTCTTATACCTTATACAAAAATAAACTTACAATAGATTAATAACTTAAATATAAGACCAGAAACCATAAAAAAACTCTAGAAGAAAACATAAGCATTTAACATTTAGACATTGGCCATTATTATAGACATAGATATACATATAGATACAGATACATAGATATAGATAGATATAGATATGCCTCCTTAGGCAAGGATAACAAAAGTAAAACTAAAAGATAGGATTACATCAAACCAAAAAACTTTTATACAGTGAAGAAATCCATCAACAAGACAAAAAGGCAGCTTACTGAATAAGAGAAGATATTTGAAAAAGATACAACTGATAAAGGGTTAATATCCAGAGTATATAAAGAACTCATACAGCTCAATCAAAACAACCCAAACATCCAATGAAAAAAATGGGCAAAAAAAAAAAAAAAAAGAAAAAAGTGGGCAGAGGACCTGAATGGACATTTCTCCAAAAAAGGAATACAGATGACTAACAGACATAAGAAAATATGTTCAACATCACTAATCAATAAGAAAATACAAATAGCCACAATGAGATATCATCAAAAAGACAAAAAATAGCAAGTGTTGTCAAGGATGTGGAGAAAAGAGAACACTTGTGCACTGTTGGCAGGAATGTAAAATGGCATGGCCAGTGTGGAAAACGGTATGGAGGTTCCTTGAAAAATCAATAATAGAAATACCATATAGGGCAGCTCAGCGGTTTAGCACCGCCTTCAGCCCAGGACTTGATTCTAGAGACCCAGGATCGAGTCCCACATCGGGGTCCCTGCATGGAGCCTGCTTCTCCCTCTGCCTGTGTCTCTGCCTCTCTCTCTCTCTCTCTCTCTCTCTATTTGTCTCTCATGAATAAATAAGTAAAATCTTAAAAAAAAAAAAAAAAAAGAAATACCATATAACCCAGGAATTCTATTCTGGATATTTACCCAAAGAATATGAAAATGCTAAATTTTCAGAGACCTAAAAAGGTCTCTGCACCCTTATGTTTATTGCAGCACTATTTATAATAGTCAAGATATGGAAGCAACCTAAGTGTCCATTGATAGAAGAATGCATATACCACACTTCCTTGTATATACATTTACAATGAAATATTACTCAGCCATAGAAAAAAATGAGATCTTGCCATTTTGCAATAACATGAATAGATCTTGAAGGCATTATGCAAGGTGAAATAAGTCAGACAGAGAAAAACAAATATCATACGATTTCACTTTTATGTGGAATCTAAAAAGCAATACAAACAAAAAGCAGAAACAAACCCACAAATACAGAGAACAAACTGATATTTGCCAGAGGAGAGGCAAGCAGGGGAATTGGCAAAATGGTGAAGTGGAGTGGGAGATACAGGCTTTCAGTTATGGAATAACTCATGGGGATAAAAGATAGGGAATATAGTCAGTGTTATTTTATAGTGTCATAAAAGAATAGAGGCACAGTTGTAATTTTAAATCTGAAAATGGATAACAATTATGCTTGTTAATTCCTAGAAGAAAAGGCAATGTGCATGAATTATTACAAATCTATTACTACAGACTGACAACTGAAATTAAAAAACACCTAAGACAAAACAAAAAACTAAATTCCTAAGGCAATAACCCTGTAACATTATTGTCATGTATGTAGTACATCTATTTACTTATTTATTTTTGTACATATTGGAAAAAGGAATTTTTCAAATGTAGTTGACAAGCAATATTATATGAATTTCAGGTGTACAACACAGGTCAACATTTATATACATTACACAGGATACATTGTATAGTCTTTAGTTTCTTTCATCAGTGTTTTATAGTTTTCAGAATATAGGTCTTTCATCTCCTTGGTTAATTTTATTCCTTTGTTTTATTCTTTTTGGTGCCATTGTAAATGGAATTGTTTTCTTCTCTTTCTACTTCATTATTAGTATAGAAACACATCAATTTCTGTGTATTAACTTTGTACCTGTAACTTGACTGAATTCATTTATTAGTTTTTAGAGTTTTTTGGTCTCTGGAGTCCTTAGGGTTTTCTATATATAATATCATGTCATCTTCAAGTAGTGACAGTTTAACTTCTTCCTTACCAATTTGAATGCCTTTCATTGCTTTGTGTTGTCTGATTGCTGTGGCTAGAATTTCCAGTACTATGTTGAATAAAAATGGTGAGAGCATACATCCTTGTCTTGTTCCTAATCTTAGAGAAATAGCTTTGTTTTTTACCATTAAGTATGACATTAGCTATAGGTTTGTCATATATGCCCTTATTATGTTGAATTTTTTTTATCCTCTATGCTAACTTTTTGGATGTTGAATTTTGTCAGATACTTATTCTGTATCTGTTGAGATAATGACATATTTTTATCCTTCATTTATTTGATATATCACATTGATTGAGTTGTGAATATTTGAATCATTCTTGCATAAAATCCCACTGAATCATAAAAAATGATCCTTTTTTTTTTAATGATACTTTTTAAAAAAAGATTATTTGAGTGAGAGAGCACACATACATATGTGAGTGGTGGAGCGGAGCAAAGGGAGAGGGAAAGAATCTTAAGTAGACTTTCCGCTGAGTGTAGAGCCCCATTCAGGGTTGAGTCTCACAACCCTAAGATCACAGCCTGGGCTGAAACTAAGAATTGGAATAAGCCACCCAGGCACCCCCAAATGATGTTTTTTTGTTTTGTTTTGTTTTGTTTTGTTTTGTTTTGTTTTGTTTTTTTAAGATTTTACTTATTTGAGAGAGCAAGTGAGAGAGAGAGCACAGGCAGTGGAAGCGGCAGAGGGAGAGAGAGAAACAAATTCCTTGCTGAGCAGGGAGCCTGATGTGGGGCACCTGGGATCCCAGGGTTCTGAGATCATGACCTGAATGGAAGGCAGACACTTAACCGACAGAGCCACCCAAGTGCCCCGAATGATCCTTTTTTTTTTTTTTTAAGATTTTATGTATTTATTCATGAGAGACACAGAGAGAGGCAGAGACATAGGGAGAGGGAGAAGCAGGCTCCCTGTGGGACTCAATCCCTGGACCCCAGGATCACTTGTGAGCCGAAGGCAAAAACACTCAACCATGAGCCATCCAGGCATCCCCTGAATGATCCTTTTGAATGAATGTATTGTTGAAAGAGGTTTGTTGATATTTTGTTGAATTTTGCATCTATGTTCATCAGGGATACATTGACCTGTAGTTTCCTTTTTTAATAATATTTTTGTCTGATTTTAGTATCAGGGTAATGCTGGCCTCGTATGCTGTATTTAGAAACTTTCCTTCTTCTTCTTTTTTTTTTTGGAATAGTTTGAGGAGAATGGGCATTAACTTTTCTTTAAACCTTTGGTAGAATTCATCTGTGAAAACATCTGATCCTAGACTTTTGTTTGCTGGAAGTTTTTTGGTTATTGATTCAATTTCATTGCTACTAATTGGTCTGTTCAGATTTTTTTTCTCATTCAGTCTCAGAAGATTGTATATTTCTAGGAATTTATCAATGTCTTCTAAGTTGTCCAGTTTGTTAGCATATACTTTTTTCATGGTGGTCTCTTATAATCCTTTGTATTTCTGAGGTGTCATTTGTTCCTTCTCTTCTTTCACTTTGGCTTTTATTTATTTGTTCCCTCTTTTCTTCCTGATGACCCTGGCTAAAGTTTTATCAATTTTGTTTATCATTTCAAAGAACCAGTTCTTGATTTCATTGATCTTTATTATATTATATTTTTCCTCTGCTATTTAGCATGACCAAAACAACTCACTAGGTAGTCTATATTTTTCAGATATTCCTAATCTTCTTCTTTTAATTTTAACCTTTAGTCACTAAATTTAAGCTCCTAATCACAAAATTGTTATTTTTTATTTTTTAAAAGATTTTGTTTATTCATTTGACAGAGAGAGAGAGAGACAGAGCGAAAACAAAAGCAGGGGGGAGGGCAGAGGGAAAGGGAGAAGCAGGCTCCCCCCTGAACAGGGAGTCCTATTTAGGGCTGGATCCCAGGACCCCAGGATTATGACCTGAGCTGAAGGTGGTCACTTAACAAACTGAGCCAGCCAGGTGCCCCCACAAAATTATTTTAAGTATGTGGTGTGTCCATGAGACAAACTCAGAGGAATCATAAAACACGGTACAACATTGTTATGATTTCGAGTACTAACTATCCTGCCTGCCTTCTTGTATGTATATTTGCATTTATATATTTATGTTGTATTTATTATAATTCAGTCTTTGTTTTTTAAAAAAATCAGCCATACTTCTTTCTTAATGTGTGCTACCCATGAGCTTTAAATACACAAAAATGCTGGAATCCCTTAGGAAACTTTCCTATATCTATGCCAGAGTATTAGAGACAACATATAAGCATACCTTGGAGATATTGTGGGTTCAGTTCCAGACCATCATAATTAAGCAAACATTGCAGTAAAGCAAGTCAAACGAAATTTTTGGTTTCCCAGTACATATAGAAGTTCTTTTTTTAAAAAATATTTTATTTATTTATTCATGAGAGACACAGAGAGAGAGAGAGGCAGAGACACGGGCAGAGGGAGAAGCAGGCTCCATGCAGGGAGCCTGATGTGGGACTGGATCCTGGGTCTCCAGGATCAGGCCCTGGACTGAAGGTGACACTAAACCGCTGAGCCACCGGGGCTGCCCTAGAAGTTCTTTTTATACTATATTGAAGTCTATTAAATGTGCAAAGCATTATGTCTAAATATATATATATATATATTTTAAATCACAATATCTTTTTTTTAAATAACAATATCTTATTGCTAAAAAATGCTAGTCATCATCTGAGCTTTCAGTGAGTTAATCTTTTGCTGGTGGAAGTCCTTGCTTTGATGTTGATGGTTGTTGACTGATCAAGATGGTGGCTGTTGAATGATGAGTTGGCTGTGGCAATTTCTTTTTTTTTTTTTTTTTTTAATATTTTTTTTCAATTTTTATTTATTTATGATAGTCACAGAGAGAGAGAGAGAGAGAGAGGCAGAGACACAGGCCGAGGGAGAAGCAGGCTCCATGCACCGGGAGCCTGACGTGGGATTCGATCCCGGGTCTCCAGGATCGCGCCCTGGGCCAAAGGCAGGCGCCAAACCGCTGCGCCACCCAGGGATCCCTGTGGCAATTTCTTAAAATAAGACCATAATAAATTTTCCATATGTGCTAAGTGGGAAAATAATGCAGCCAAGAATACTTTATCCAGCAAGGCTGTCATTCAGACTAGAAGGAGAGATAAAGAGTTTCCAGGACAAACAAGCTAAAGGAATTTGTGAACACAATGATTCTTAATGGTATCTGTAATGGAACAGAGAATCCTTTCCAGAAATTTTTCAATTTACTTTGCCCAGATCCATCAGAGGAATTGCTATCTATGGCAGCTTTAGTCTTATGAAATGTATTCCTTAAATAAGACTTGAGAGTTGAAATGACTTCTTGATCAATGGGCTGCAGAATGGATGTTATGTTAGGCATGAAAACATGAATCTCACTGTTCTTCTCTATCAGAGCTTTTGGGTAACCAGGGGGCATTGTCAATAAGCAGTCATATTGTTCTTTTGCTTTCTTATCATTCATTTGTTCACTGGAATAGCATTTTAAATTTCCTTCAAGAACTTTTCCTTTGTACTTATTACTTGGCTAACTTGCATGAAAGGCCTAACTTTTGACATGCCTTCCTCACTAAGTTTAATCATTCCAGCTTTCAATTTAAAGTGAGAGAAGTGAGATTCTTCCTTTCATTTGTACACTTACAGACCATTATAGGGTTATTAATTGGCCTAATTTCAATATTGTTTTGTTTTAGAGAATAGGGAGGCACAAAGAGAGGGAGAGAGATGGGAGGGACAGCCAGTTGATAGAACAATCAGATACACATTTATTGATTACATTCACTGTCTTATATGGGTGTGGTTTGTGTCTTCCCATCAAGTACAATAGCTCTATCAAAGATCACTGATCACAGATCACCATAACAAACATGATAGTAATGATAAAGTTTGAAATACTGTGAGATTACTGAAATGTGACACAGAGACATGAAGTGATGTCGTACTTCCTACGCAGACAAGTCCAGTACGTACCGCTCCAAGGGCTTTGATGTCACTGCGAACTACACGCAAGGGAGCTGGACTGACATCGTCGGGGAGGACTTTGTCACCATCCCCAAAGGCTTCAACAGCTCCTTCTTTGTCAACATTGCCACTATCTTTGAGTCCGAGAATTTCTTTCTGCCTGGTATCAAATGGAATGAGACACTTGAACTCGCATATGCTGCTCTGGCCAAGCCATCCAGTTCCCTGGAGACTTTCTTTGATTCTCTGGCGGCGCAGGCGAAGATCCCCCAACGTCTTCTCCATGCAGATGTGGGGGGCGGGGCTGCCCGTAGCTGGATCTGGTACCAACGGAGGTAGTCTTGTCCTGGGTGGAACTGAACCGAGTTTGTACAAAGGAGACATCTGGTATACCCGTATTAAGGAGGAGTGGTATTATCAGATAGAAATTCTGAAGTTGGAAATTGGAGGCCAGAGTCTGAATCTGGACTGCAGAGAGTATAACGCAGACAAGGCCATCGTGGATAGCGGTACCACGCTTCTGCGCCTGCCCCAGAAGGTGTTCAATGTGGTGGTTGAAGCCGTGACCCGCACGTCTCTTGATTCCAGAATTCTCTGATGGTTTCTGGACTGGGTCCCAGCTGGCTTGCTGGACGAATTCGGAGATACCTTGGTCTTACTTCCCTAAAATCTCCATCTACCTAGAGACGAGAACTCCAGCCAGTCATTCGGCATAACCATCCTGCCTCAGCTGTACGTCCAGCCCATGATGGGGGCTGGCCTGAATTATAAATGTTACCGATTCGGCATCTCACCTTCCACGAACGCGCTGGTGATTGGTGCTACCGTGATGGAGGGCTTCTACGTGGTCTTCGACAGAGCTTGGAAGAGGGTGGGCTTTGCAGCAAGCCCCTGTGCAGAAATTGCAGGTGCTCCAGTGTCTGAAATTTCTGGGCCTTTCTCGACAGACAACATAGCCAGCAACTGCGTCCCCGCCCTGTCTTTGAATGATCCCATTTTGTGGATCGTCTCCTATACTCTCTTGAGCATGTGTGGAATCATCCTTCTTCTCCTAATCATCCTGCTGCTACTTCCCTTCCCAGTGTCGGCACCTGCCCCGTACATGAAATGCTGTAGTAAAAGTATTGACAAAAGACTTGCTTGAGGCAAAGTTGCCACAAATCTTTAATTGGTAAAAAAATATATATATATACAGTAGCTGTGAACTACAATAAAGTGAAGGGCAATAAAATGAGGTATGCCAGTAGTAGAAAAACAAGGTCTTTTGGTATTTTGAAAAGCAAATCTATTTAGATGGCTTGACATAGACCCTTTATATGGTTAAGTCCATGCTGTAATGTGTAATGTGCTAAGATAATTCAGAATACAAATGATATACAAATGAATAAACAAACATCAAATTTTCTTTAGATACAGGCTGTTAGGATTATTATTACTAATACTGATTTTATTTTTTATTACTAATATGATTAATGTGATCAATGTTAATGTGATTATTTTCTTAAGTATTTATGGCTGATTACACCAAAGGTGATCAACTTTCAGTGTGTGAAGAATATACTTTGGTTGGGAGACATCAGTATTACCCTACCCAACATATGAAATTTCTTCAAAGAAATAATCTCACTCTTTGCTAACATGTGAATGGGATTTGTTATTATTATTGACTAACATTCCACATCTATGAATTTTATTTTTTTATTTGTTTTAAAGATTTTATTTATTTATTCATGAAAGACACAGAGAGAGAGGCAGAGACACAGGCAAAGGAAAAGCAGGCTCCATGCAGGGAGCCTGATGTGGGACTCTATCCAGAGACTCCAGGATCATGCCCTGGGCCCAAGGCAGGTGCTTAACTGCTGAGCCACCCAGGCGTCTCCACATCTATGAATTTTAAATCAATCCTCATTAATTTCTTTCTTTCTTTTTTTCTTTCCTTTCCTTTCCTTTTCTTTTCTTTTCTTTTCTTTTCTTTTCTTTTCTTTTCTTTTCTTTTCTTTTCTTTCTTTCTTCTTTTTTAAGATTATTTATTTATTTATTCATGAGAGACACAGAGAGAGAGAGAGGCAGAGACACAGGCAGAGGGAGAAGCAGGCTCCATGCAGGGAGCCCGACGTGGGACTCTATCCTGGGTCTCCAGGATCACGCCCTGGGCTGAAGGCGGCGCTAAACCACTAAGCCACCGGGCTGCCCTCATTAATTTCTTAATGATAATGACAGCATCAGAGGTTTGTTCCTTTGTTACATTTAAAACACAACTCCAAAAGAAATTCCAATCTTGATTCACGTTTCTCTCAAACTCTTTTTAAACAAAGTTTATTAAATTTTTTTAGAGAGGGAGAGAAGGAGGTGGTTGGGCAGAGAGAGAGAATCCCAAATAGGCTCCATGCCCAGAGTGGAGCCCAATGCAGGGCTCAATATCATAACCCTGAGAATCATGACCTGAACAGAAATCAAGAGTTGGACAGGTAACTGACTGAGCCACCGAGCTGCCTCTATCTCTCCGATGTTTAAAGGGGTTCAATTATCCCTTCTCCACTCCTATTTTTAGTGCTTTGAAATTCCTAGAAATCTGTCACTCCCTATCCGAAAAGAATGTTTTCAGTCTTTGATTATTATACTTCTTCTGCTTCTAGAGCACCATGCTACTTGCTCCTAGAAACATGCAGTGCCCTGAGAACACTGGTTCTTTTCAGGCCTTTCTTTTCCATTCCTAAAGGAAGAAGTATAAAGCTTAATTAAGTAGGCAGTACCTGAAAGCTTTGTGGAAACAGTTGAGGGAAAAAGAAAGAAAGAAGCTGTGCTTATGTTAATAATTTTAATCTCGTCACATCTACAGGACAATAAGAGAGCCCCCATTATTTATGAGGATTATGGAAACCACCTAGATTTTAGAATATGTAATGTGATTATTTATATTCAAAGAAGTTCACCTGCCTGAACTAGTCTATCATTTTCCTCAATTACCAATTAGGGTCTCTCTTCAGTAGTCTTCTAACCAGTAAATTTAATTTTGATTGTGGAGGAACCTGGTGTACTTCAATAACTTTAAGAGAGAGCTTTGCACAAATTATATCTCTCCTATTCACATACCATAATAGCCATTGTACCATTTGTATACAAAGCTGGGAAAGATGATTACATTTTATTTATATGTTTAACACTATTTAAAAATTAGTTCCTAATATTTTTTGAGATATTATCATTATTACCATTTTTATTGAAGAAAATTTGAAAATAAGAAGAAAAAAATATATTTCAACATTCAAAGAGAATCGCTGAGCTATTTTCTTGCTCCTTCTCACTCTCTCTTCCTTTCCCTCCTCTTTCTCTTTCTCTCCCTTCCTTCTTTTCTTAACATGCTTACATAGAGCCCATGGTTGGAATCATACTATAATATGATAATGTTATAATCATATTATATTTAACTTATAACCTAAGCATTTTCCACTTACTCCATATTTCTTTATTTCTTTGAAATAATCTACCTTATCTTAGTTAGTAATGAAGGGGAGCAGAATTTACCACCAAAAAATGTCACTTTATCACAAGAATCATTTTGACCTAAAAGCAATCAAAATCCAGCAGATTCAGAAAAAACTTTTTACCTCCCTCTCAACTGCTTAAATCTACTTTGGAAAGGGGTCCTGTACCAGGAAGAGAGCTGTTTCCAGACATTTTTCTTTAAGGAGCTTATCTGCATAACAGGGCAACTTTATTCCCTAAACACCTCCTCTGCCTTGCTGTGAATGGCCTCCCTCCATTTTGCATCCCTAAATCCATACCCCATTCCTTAAGCAGGATGTTATATAAACCTCAATTAACTGGTTGCCCTTTGAGTCTTCATATTTTTATGAGGCTCTTGTGTTTACGCAATTTTGTTTACCTAATCTCTCATATTGATTTAATTATTAGACCAGGCAAAGAACCATAGAAGGGGGAAAAGGAAAAATTTTCTGCCTCTACAGTAACTATCCTTTAATTAGACACTAAGTATGAATATCATTCCATCTTTTGCTTTCATATCGGTGACTGCCAACTCCCCCAAAACATTTCCAACACATTCCAGTGATAAGGCAAAGCTAAATTTATTGCTTACCTCAGTAAAGGAGACCACTACCTTAACAGAATCTTAGCATCTCTCTTCCTGAGAGTAGACCCAGTGATTTATAAGGCTTTTGGGGATCTGATCTAAAGTGGATCTTTCAACAAGAGAAATTGAAAAAGACAGAGTAAGGGGACGCCAGGCTAACTCAGAGGTTGAGCACCTGCCTTGGGCTCAGGTCGTGATCGCCAGGTCCCAGAGTTGAGTACCGAATTGGGCTCTCTGCGTGGAGCCTGCTTCTCCCTCTGCCTATGTCTCTGTCTCTCTCTCTGTGTCTCTCATGAATGAATAAATAAACAAAATCTTTTAAAAAAAAGAGAGAGAGAGAATAAGAATCATATAGTGGTTTAGGATTGATTGGAGCATAGGCAAGGTAAAAGTTTGAGGCTAAGGTTTTAGAGACTAGAAGAGAAAACAGTTGTTTGGTCTTACTATTTAAAAGTTGACCAAAAAAAAAAAAAAAAAAAGTTGACCAGTCCAATGTTTCTTTAGATGTATTTGCAAGATATCCCAGAAATGAAAAATAAAGATATTTCTGACTCTTGTCTTCCAAGAATTTCTTAGAATAGTAAAGTTAGGGCAGCTCCTGTGGCGCAGCGGTTTAGTGCCACCTGCAGCCTGGGGTGTGATCCTGGAGACCCAGGATGGAGTCCCATGTTGGGCTCCCTGCATGGAGCCTGCTTCTCCCTCTGCCTGTGTCTCTGCCTCTCTCTTTCTCTCTCTGTGTCTCTAAGAATAAATAAATAAAAATCTTTAAAAAAAAAAAAAAGAATAGTTATGTTGAAGATAGTAGAATAATAAAGTCAAGTTAATGAGGATAGCAAAGGAGTAAAGTGACGGGAGTACAGATGTTTTTGTTTTTCAATAAATAATAACACAATGAACATATTTATTTATACATTTTTCCAACTGTTTTTTCCCTCTGAATAGATTTCTAGAAGTAAAATTACTGAGTTCAGGGGGTTCAATGAATAATTTTTAAACTGTTGAAACTTACTGCCAAATAACTCACTACAGTATTATGCATACCAATTTACTCTTCATTGTCTTTGATATTTTTTCTTTTTTTTTTTTTAACTAGGCTCCACACCCAGCATGGAGCCCAACATGGGGCCTGAACCCACAATCCTGAGGTCAAGACTTTAGCTGAGATCGACAGTCAGATGATTAACCACCTGAGCCATACAGGCCCCCCAACTTTGATATCTTTAAAAAAAAATACATTTAAAGCACTAATGATACATATTCAACATCTTTTAAATTACCACTGTACTTCATTGTTTTAAGAGTCAGACTCAGGCAGCCTGGGTGGCTCTGCAGTTTAGCGCCACCTTTGGCCCAGGGGGTGATCCTGGAGACTGGGGATCAGGTTCCACGTCGAGAGCTGTCTGCATGGAGCCTGCTTCTCCCTTTGTCTGTGTCTCTGCCCACCCCCCCCCCCGTGTGTGTGTCTCTCACGAATAAATAAAATCTTAGAAAAAAAGAATCAGACTCAAAAATAGGTAATCACAGGCAAGCAAATTCTATGGGAAAAAACGGTACATTATTGATATATTATTATCATAATTTCTTATTGAAATATAATTGACATATACACATGTTAGTTTTAGGTGTACAACGTAATGATTCAATATTTGTATATTTTGTGGATGATCACCACCATAAGTCTAGTTAATATTTGTCGCTACACATAATTACAAAAAAATTTTTTCTTACGATGAGAACTTTTAAGATCTATTCTTTTGGCAACTTTCAAATATGCAATATATCATCAGTTATAGTCACAATGCTGTGCATTACATCCCTAAAACATTTTTATTTTATAACTGAAAGTTTGTATTTTTGTCCTCTTTTACTCATTTGCTCCTCTTGCCCCTGCCCTTCTCCCCCAAGCAACCACCAATATGTTCTCTATCTGTAGGCTTGAGTTTTTTTGTTTGTTTTGTTCTTGTGTTGTTATTGTTGTTGTTCTTTAGAAGATTTTATTTATTTATTTGGATGAAAGCAAGAGATAGATGGGAGAGGCAGAGGGAGAAAGAGGTGCAGGCTCCTCATGGAGCAGGGAGCCCAGAGCAGGGCTCCATCCCAGGACTCCAGCTGGGATCATGACCTTAGCTGAATGCAGATGCTTAACTGACTAAGCCACCCAGGCTTAGTTCATTCTTTAGATGTTCATTTTTTAGATGCCACGTATAAGTGGAATCATATGGAATTTATCTTTTTCTGTTTGAATTATTTCACTTAACCTAATACCCTCAAGGTTCATCCACGTTGCAAATGACAGGATTTTCTTTTTTTTTTTTTGCTGAGTAATATATATATATATATATATATATATATATATATATATATATAATCTCACAGCTTCTTTATCCATTCATTTGTGGTGAACACTTAGGTTTTTTCCAAGTCTTGGCTATTGTAAATAATGCTGCAATGAAATGGGGATCTTTTTAAATTAGTGTTTTTGCATCCTTCTGATAAATACCCAGAAGTGGGACTGCTGGAACATGTGAGAGTTCTATTTTTAATTTTTTTGAGGAATCCTCGTACTGTTTCCCACAGTGGCTGAACCAATTTGTATAGCCCCCAACAACAGTGCTTAAGGGTTCTGTTTTCATCCTTGTAAATACTTGTTATTTCTTGTCTTTTTGATGATAGCCTTTTTAACAGTGGCAAAGTGATACCTCATTGTGGTTTTGCTTTGCATTTCCCTAATGATTAGTGATGTTAAGCAGCTTTCCTTTTTTTATTTTTTTATTTTGAAAGAGAAAGAGAGAGAACACACAAGCAGAGGGAGGGACAGAGGGAGAGAGAGAATCTCAAGCAGCCTCCTCAATGAGCGTGAAGTTGGACATGGGATGGGGCTCAGTCTCACAATGCTGAGATCATGACCTGAGCCGAAATCAAGAATTGGATGTTTAACTAACTGAGCCACCCAGGTGCCCTGTTGAGCACCTTTTCATGTACCCATTGTCTATCTCTATGCCTTTGAAAAAATTTCTATTCAGATCCTCAGCCCTTTTTTATTTGGATTGTTTGGTTTTTTGCTATTGTATGAGTTTTCATTGTTGTTGTTGTTCATTTGGTAGGTTGCATTTTTATTTTGTTGGTGATTTCCTGTGCTTTACAGACGTTTCTCAGTTTGACATGTGGTATCTTTTTATTAATTTTGTTTTGAGGGGGCAGCCTGGGTGGCTCAGCGGTTTAGTGCCGCCTTTGGCTCGGGGTGTGATCCTGGAGACCCGGGATGGAGTCCCACGTCGGGCTCCCTGCATGGAGCCCTCTGCCTGTATCTCTGCCTGTGTCTCTGCCTCTCTTTCTCTCTGTGTCTCTCGTGAATAAATAAATAAAATCGTTTTAAAAAAATTTTGTTTTGATGATGTGGAAAAAAATTATATCAGTCATCTACTGCTTTCCAACAAATTACCCCCAAACTTAATGACTTAAAACAAAAATGATTTTTTATTTCTCATAATTCCATGGGTTGATGGGGGGTTCTGTTTACATGATGTACCTGAGATTCTTTTTTTTTTTTTTTTTAAGACTTTATTTATTCATGAGAGACACAGAGAGAGGGGCAGAGACATAGGCAGAGGCAGAAGCAGGCACCAGTCAGGAAGCCGGACGTGAGACCTGACCCTGGGACTCCGGGATCACACCCTGAGCCAAAGGCAGACACTTAACTGCTGAGCCACCGAGGCGTCCCAGTTTTGATTTTTTAAGGTTCTAATATTCAATCTATTTGAATTTTATTTTATTTTTTTAAAGATTTATTTATTTACTTATTTATTCATGATAGAGAGAGAGAGAGAGAGAGACAGGCAGAGACACAGGCAGAGGGAGAAGCAGGCTCCATGCCGGGAGCCCAACGTGGGACTCGATCCCGGGACTCCAGGATCGCGCCCTGGGCTGAAGGTAGGAGCCAAACTGCTGAGCCACCCAGGGATCCCCTGAATTTTATTTGGAAATACAGGGTGAGGTGAACACAAATTGACTTTTTTCAAAATTCACAAATTGCCATTTTTTAAATATTTTTCTTCTTTCTCATTGATTTGTAATTCCTCCTTTATTTTCTATTAAGTATTCTTCTTCTTCTTCTTCTTTTTTTTTTTTAAGGTAAACTCCAGGCCCAACATGGGGCTTCAATTCATAGCCCCAAGATTAAGAGTCACATGCTCTACTGACTGAGCAGCCAGATGCCTCCTTATATTAAATCTTATAACAAAGTCTATTTCTGTGCTCTCCATTTCATTCCATCAGTGGTCTTTTATTCCAACAAATAAATTTTTTTTGTCACTACAAAGATTAAGATTTTTAAGATTATTGTTTTCTATATTTTTGAATTATTGATAGGGCTATCCTCCTTACTCCCTATTGCTTTCTATTCTTACCTAATCATAATGCAAAATTTTCAATATCAAATTTTTTCAAGTTCTGAAAGAAAAATCCCATTGGAATATTGACTAGAACTACTAAATCTATGGGAAAACATAGAGAGAACATAAGGTTTCAAGTTCACCAAAAAAAAATGTTTTTAACAAACTGGAGTTTTTTTGAGAGCCTTCTAAAAAAAAAATCACTGGCTTTAAAAATATTTTTCCTTTTTATTCCCCAAATGGCACCAGCTGTGCAGTTTTACTGCCAGCCAGAATGTTGTTTTCAGCTTCCACTGAGGTTTTTTCCTGCGCTCAATCTGTAGGCTTTTCTTCCCCTATTGTATTTACCAACATGACATGACGATGAAGTATATTTTATTATATATTGCATGTATATTGAATTATTACACACATTACATATACACTGAGGTAAATTATATTTTCATTGAATTATATTCTCTGGGCAATTTTAATATAAATAAACATAGTGTTTAATCATTTTGTTTTCTTTTTTCCTATTTAGGTTCTTACTCAAAGTATTCTTTTAGTCTTTGATTTTGGTCAATGATCTTTAAGACAAAGAAAGAAGAAAAATATTTTTTTATTCCTTCTCATTATAATAAAGATCTCTACTATCATAAGTGCCAACTGGCTCATTGCCCACCAAGGAAGAAATAATCTGAATGTAGTTCCATTGAAGAAAATCTTAAGACCATGCCTTCACCGATGACTCTAGTTCCAACACAGCTTCTTTTTGGTCTTCTCCCTTTCCACGTAAGCACTTTCTCCAACAGTGAGAAATCTGGCTCTCATTATTTTGAATATAATTATTGATTGTCTCAATTGATTTATTTATTTTCCTATTGGCTCAATCTTCCAATCTCATTGTATCCTTCACCCACCATCTCCATGCTGCCACCCCCCACCCCCCATCCTGCATCTTTTGGTGCAAGTGTACACACCACTGATGAGCCTCCTCATGGCTTTCTCTCCGTGCTTTGCACTGTCTGTGTGAGCACTGGTAGCTGACATGCCTCTGTTTGAAACAGCCCCTTCACTTCATCATCACCCTGTATGGAGAAGAGAAGGGGAATGAAAGGGCAGGACTTAGAAGGAAAAAGAACAGGAAGGGAAGTGAATGGAAGGGAAGAAAATAGGAAAGGAAAGGAAATAAAGGGAAGAGAAAGGCACAAGAAAAATTTAAGTTCTTTGTTTGATTTTTAAGAAAACTATAGAGTAATTAGATCTATGAAAAACAGAACTGATGACTCCAAAGGTTCTGGCAATAAGTGACTCTCCAGTATTTGTAGTATAACATTTTGTGTCTTTCACAGCTTTATTTTATTGTTTGAGTGCTGCATTTGGGCAAGAAATACACTTAGTTTTTAGCTAGTGATTTCTGCTTGAGTTCTACTTTACCGAGGCTTTCTTGTTAAGATAGGCAAGAGCTGGGATGGCAGTCTTTCTTCTCTAATCTGCTTTGGAATGAATTGACTTACACTGAAGAATTGTACTCCCTGAAACATTTTCCTTCCTTTCCTCCTTCCTTGCTCCCTTTCTTCATTTTTTAAGGCAGAAAGATATTGACACAAATTTTTAATATATCAAAATAAATCAAAGATTCTATTATATTCAAGAAGATGATCAAGAAGTGTGACTATTCCAAAGTATTGGAATCAATATAATTTGACCTATTATAAAAGAAGGACTAAATATTTGAGGAGTTTTTTTCCAGTGAATTATCATTTGAAAAGGAGTTTTTTTTTTTTTTTTAAAGCTTGAATTGTACTTTAATAGTAAATAATTCTTTTGGGTCAACTATTCATGTTGCCTACATTTCTATATAAACAACTATGATAAGGCCCATTTTACTTTTTTTGTAATGACATTTTGAAAAATCATCAGTTTTTGTTTTTTCTTAAGTAGGCTCCTTGCCCAACATGGGGCTTGAGCTCACAACCTTGAGATTAAGACTTGCATGCTCTTCTGACAGCCAGCCACACATCCTGAAAAATCATCAGTTTTGGAGATAGTATGTGATATATAATAATATTACCTTTGACACTTCATAAACAATGTAACTCAGTTTTCACAGATAATTTCCCATTGTTACCATACTTTACAATGTGTATAATTTTATTTTCAGAATATGTATGTATATGTCTAATAAACTTCTTTTACTGTGGGTAAACAGTAAAAATAAATATCTTTCTAATTTAGTGCTGAATTTAAAGTTGAATTTAAGATTATATTCAGTGAAGGAAAAATAAGATTATTTTAAAAGTCTAAGTTATAGGGATGCCTGGGTGGCCCAGTCAGTTAAGTGCCTGGCTCTTGATTTTGGCTCAGATCATGATCTCAGGGTTGTGAGATCAAGCCCAGCTCAAGCTCTATGTTTAGTGGATCTTGCTCAAGATTCTTTCTCCTTCTCCCTCTAAGCCTCCCCTGGTCCCCACTCTCTCTTAAAACAAAAACAAAAACAAAAATTAAAAAACTAAGTTATAGATGTATAAGGTAGTTTTAAAAAATCAAATAGTCCTGTAAGATGAAAGAACAACAGTCATACACTGTTTCACCAGTTTCACTCAGAATTCCACCCCTCAAAGGCAAGTATTTTCAAATTTTCTAGCTCTTTCCTCTGATACTTGTATCCATATATATAGAAAACGTATGTAAGCTTTTAAGTTAATATTTAAGTTGATATTTTCTGTTGACTTGCAACTGTAAAAGATGAACATTAGCTCCTTTATCCAAATGCACCCTTACGCTGCAGATATTTCCCTTTTATTATCCCACTATTTTTAGTTATATAGTAATTTTTGTTAGCTCAATTTTTAGTGTTTAAATTAAACTTTATATGTGAAGAATACCAGGATTATACTTCCTTTCTTTTATAATTTGTGCATTAACTTAAAAATTGTTTTTCATTTCTTAGTTTTTAATATGTTTTTCACAAATGTACCCACAATTTTGCTAGAAGTAGAATTCTCAGCACAATATGTTCAGATACCCCCACTCCATCCCCACCCAGTTTATTAGTTCATGGTATAAACAATAGTCATCCTGTAGACATCCATCATCTGTTCCAAGCTCCACTGGTTGTTTCTGGTCTTGGACTCAACTGAGTTGAGTTTTTCACTTCAGGTCTTTCTTAGGGATTCTCTTTCTTTTTCTCTCCTTTTTCCCCCTAGATCCCAAATCTTCATCATTCTTGGTTTACCTTCTTGTTTGGTGGAATACATCCTCCAGTAGCTTCTATGGAAAAGGATATAGTAGCTAGCCTCCAAACAGCTCTCAGTGATCCCCACCTCCTGATATTCACATCCTTGTATAGTCTTCTTTTGATTGTGTATGGGAAAAGTGATGGTATTTCACTTGTGAGATTTGGTTCTAAAAGACTATAGCTTCTATCTAGGCAAACTTTTCTTTTTTATTTATTTTTTTAATATTTTATTTATTTATTCATGAGAGACACAGAGACACAGGCAGAGGGAGAAGCAGACTCCATGCAGGGAGCCTGATGTGGGACTCGATCCCAGGACTCCAGGATCATGTCCTGGGCCGAAGGCAGGCACTAAACCACTGAGCCACTCAAGGATCCCTAGGCAAACTTTTCTTTATGTCTCAGATTATTTGCTTGGTAGGGACTAAGCTCCTTGTTTTGAGGAGTCTTTTTTTTTTTTTTTTTTAAGATTTTATTTATTTATTTGAGAGAGAGAGAGAGAGAGCACTCCAGGGCTCAATCCCAGGATCCTGGGATCATGACCAGAGCCCAAGGCAACTTAACTGGTTGAGCCACGCAGGCACCCCTCTTTTGAGCAGTCTTTTGAGCGGTGCATGTACAGAGGAACTAATATCTCCCATCAGCAGCCAGCAAGGAACTGAGATTTGTGAACAATGACATGAATAATCTTGGAAGCATTTTTCAGCCAAAGAGGTGCCTTATTAAGATAACTGCTGCCCTGGCTGACAGGTTGACTTGCAATCATGAGAGACCCTGGATTGCTGATGCACAGAAATTGGGAGATTTTAATTAACTGTTTGTCCCTTTAAACTGCTAAGTTTTAGGGGAATATATTATGCCGCAGTTGATAACTAATGCAAAGAGTGATGGGAGATAAGGTTTTTGAGATATTAAATGTGTTAAAAATGTTCTTGATTGATCATTGTACTAATTTACAAGCTTGGCTAGGCATGTAATTCTAGGGTAGAAATGTATTTACCTTAAAATTTTAAAAGAGTCAGAGTTGCAGTTTAGCAGTTGATGTCTTCTTGATTCCTGATTCTTTTCATATGTCCTTTTCCTCTCTCACCTCAGAATCTCTGTTCTGAAATTTTATGATACTAAATCCTGGAATAGATCTCTTTTCATTTATTATGCTGGGGTATATATTAGCCTCTTTCAATTTAAAAAATTGTGAGAAGTTTTCTTGAATTATTTCTTTAAAAATGTTCTTTTCTCTGTTTCTCTGTTCTTTCTTTCTGGAACTCTTACTTGTAGGCTGTTGAATCTTCTACGTCGACCCTCTAATTTTCTTAATCTTTTCTACTTTTCATCCACTTTTTTGTTTTTTCTTCTGTGCTCCAGGAGATTTCCTCAACTTTATATTCAGACTCTTCCATTGCATTTTTAAAGTTTGCTATCTTTCCTTTCCTCACAATCTTTCAAATAAGAAGAACTTTAGGAGTGCCTGGCTGGCTTAGTCAGTTGAGTGTCCAGCTCTCGATTTCAGCTCAGGTCATGATCTCAGAGTCATGAGATCAAGCCCCCGTTGGACTCCATATTTAGTACGAAATCTGCTTAAGACTCCTTCTCCCCTTCCCTCTGCTGCTCTCCCTCCCCCTGCTCATGCTCTCTCTCTCTGTCTCAAGGAAGTAAGTAAGTAAGTAAGACCCTTAAAAAAAGGAGGACTTTATTAGGTAGATTAGAATAGGATAAACTTCTGGGTAGAATATTATTTATTGGCTGCAGGAAAGATGTTACTGTCATTTAATCTATGAACATTGCTCAAATTTGGAAATGCCTACTGTCTGGCATAGCACAGATGAACTTCTGCTATTGAAATTAGTGCTCTAATTAGATAATTTATTTAGACTGTTTTTTTTACAAGTCCAATTGTATAGCTACTGCTGAACCAAAGGTTTCCATGCTACATGGGTTTGTTTGAGTGCTGGATGAAGTTGCTTTTCTAATTGCTAACAAGTAGGGAGTGGGTGATGAACTCAGTCAAGTCCTGTAAGACTTTAGGCAGTGGGAAAGTATCTACTATTTTTGGTGCTTTTCATTTCTACATGCAGTTCTGAGTTCTCATTTGATATCATTTTCTTTCAGCCTGAAGAATTTCCTTTAACATTTCTTGTAGTGGAGATTTTCTTGTGGCAAACTCACATTTTATCTGTAATATCCTTATTCTACCATCTTTTTTTTATACCATTAAAATTTTTTGAGTATAATGAACATACAATGTTTTATTAATTTCATGTATATGATATAATGACTCAACAATTCTATATATTACTCAGTGCTTGTCACCATAAGTGTATTCTTCTACCATCATTTTTGAAAGATATATTTTTTTACGATTTTATTTTTAAGTCATCTCTACACACAACATGGGGCTCAATTTACAACCCCAAGATCAAGAGTTGCATGCTCTACTGACTAAGCCAGCCAGGTGCCCCTTGAAGGATATTTTCAATGTCTACAGAACATGGAATTGTAGGTTCAATTCTAGTTTTATTTTTCTTATAGCAATTTAAAGATGTCATTTCATTTTCTTCCTGCTTGCAGTGTTTCTTATGAGAACTTAGTCTTAATTGTTATCATTTTTCCCCTGCATGTAATGTGGTGTTTTTTTTCCCCTCCTCTGGTGGCTTTTAAGATTGTTTTTTTAATCTTGGTTTTCAGTAATTTGACTATACTGTGGTTCTCTTTCTTTTTTCTTATTGAGATTTCCCCCCCAGGTTTAGTGAAATATAACATTGTATAAGTTTAAAGTGCATAATGTAATGTTTTAATATACATATATATTGTGAAATGATTATCAGAATAAGGTTAGTTAACACCTCTATCACCTCACACATCTACTTTTTTTGTGACAAGAACATTTAAGATCCAATCTCTTAGAAACTTTCAAGTATACAATATAGTATTGTTAACTACAGTCACCATACTGAATATTAGATCCTCAGATCATCTTATAACTGGAAATCTGTATCCTTTGACCAATATGTCTCCATTTCCTCTACTTGATAACCCCTGACAACCACCATGTACTCTCTGTTTTTATGAGTTCAGCTCTTTTAGATTCTACATATAAGTCAATCATGCAGTATTTGTCTTTCTCTGTCTGACTTCATTTAGCATAATGCCTCCTAGGTCCATTCATGCTGTTGCAAATGGAAGAATTTCCTTCTTTTTAATAGCTTCACAATATTTAATGAATATATGTAATTATAATTATATATCTAAATCATTTATGCAGTTTTTCAAATGTCTTTATCAGATTTAAAATTCTTCTCTTTTAAAGATTTATTTATTTATTTTAAAGAGAGAGAGAGAGCAGGGAGGGGGCAGAGGCAGAGGGAGAGAGAAACTCAAGCAGACTACATGCAGAGCATGGAGCCTAATGCAGGGCTCCATCTAATGACCCTGAGATCAGACTTGAGCTGAAGCCAAGAGCTACTTCACCAGCTGCACCACCCAGGTGCCCCTAGATTTAAAATTCTTTTAAGGGATGTGCAGATAAGCTAACATGATCAGCTACTAGTATATTTTGGTAGCTCTTAATTTTTGTACTAAAGAGCCGGTTCACCTTTTCTCCATGTTCAGGACTTAACTTTAATAAAATTGTGCCATGTTCTTCATTTGCTACTGGAGCATAAGTGTTTTCACCCTGCTTGGTATAATAGTTTTCTTCCTGTAGGTATGTTTGTAGAACTTTTTTTTTTTTTTCAACTTCACCACAACATTATCTTCCCATCATTCCCTCCAGGAAGAAGCAAATAAGATTCTGGCAGAGAGCAGAGCTGGAATACTCCCAAAGTGTTGTCCTTAAATCCTAGTTCTTGGGATTTATTATATATTATATCACAAATATCATAATATAATTATTTATAAAATATTATAATCCATATATGTTATATTCATATGTAAGAATATTATTGGATGAATATATAATATAATTACATAATATATATATAAAATCACATTTTCTTTATCCATTCATTCATCATTGGGTATTTAGGTTATTTCCATGTCTAGGTTATTATGGATAATGCTGCAATGAACATAGAAGTGCAGTTATCTCTTTGAGAAAGTGCTTTTATTTCCTTTGGATATATAGCTGTGGCTTTTTTTTTTTTTTTAATTTACACTGCTAAGAGTACATTGAGCTTCTTGGATTTGTAGGTTGCTAGTTTTTATTAAATTTGGAAACACTTTCACTATTATTTCTTCAAATATTTTTTTCTGCTTCAATCTCTGTCCCCTCTAGGACTTCACTTACATTTTAGACTTTTTGATTTGTCTCACAAGTCATGGAGGTGCTCATAATTATATTCAACATTTTTTCTTTCTGTGCTTCAATTTGAATATTTTGCTGTTGTTCTCTGCCCTGTTTTTAAGTTCCCTGATTTTTTTCTACTGCAATGTCTAACCTGCTGTTAAAACAATCTCAGTAAAATTTTCTTTTTAGATATTGTATTTTTAAGTTCCAGAATTGCTTCTTTTATAAAGTTTCAATTTCTCTATTGGGCTTTCCCCCATCTTTACACTCATAGCTTATCTTGTCCTTTAAATCCATAAATACATTTATAAGGGCTGGCTCAACCAGTGGAGCATGCAACTCTTGATCTCAGGGTCATGAGTTTGAGCACCACACTGGGGATAAAGATTACTTAAAATAATACTTTAAAAAATGTTTAAAAGTAAATACATTTATAAAAGCTGCTTTAAAATTCTTTGCTGCTAATAACCCATATTTTGCCATTCTTGAGTGTTTCAATCTCTGTTGTGTTTTTTTTTTCCCTGCTTATGGTAACATTTTCGTGCTTCTTTGTATGCATAGGAATTTAAAATTTTTTATTGGTTATTGTGTTTGATACATCATTGTAAGCCCAGGTTTTTTCTTCCTTTCAAGAGGACTGGGTTTTTTACTCAATTTATTTGCCAAAGGAGCTTGATATTTTTGAGGCTTATTTTTCAGTGTGATTAGGGCAGATACAGAGTAGCCTTTGCTCTACATCTTAAGCAACCCTACTTGTAATGTGTGGACTTTCTGTGATCTTGATTGAATGCCTAGGCTATTCAGTGAAATTTCTCCACTCTGCCAGGTGGAATTCTGTCATGTCTTGGACTATGCAGCTCTCTAGAATTTCCCTTCAGTTCTCAGATCTCCTGTAGTTGGTCTCTACCAGGCTTAGCCCTATCTCATCTTTTAGTAGTACTTAAGGAGACTTTGATGCATATTTCTAGGGCTCATTCCCTTCATAGCTCCTTCTCTTCTAGCACCCTATTCCACCAATTACATCCTCAACAGACTTGAACTCTGATTTCTATTTCCTCAAAGGCAGTTCAGCCTCTGTATTATACTTGTCCTCCACCTCTCTATGCCATAGTCTGGGATGTGCTTCCAAGGGGAAGTTCGGTCAAATGTGTGGTTCATTCACCTTGTATATTTCCCTTTTCTTAGGGATCACTATTGTGTGCTCTAGTTGTTGAACATCTGATTTCCATACATTTTGTCCAGTTGCATAGTTGTTGTTGTTCTTTCTTTAAAATGTTGTGAGGGATAGTCTGGAACCACTTACAATGTCATGAACAGAAGAGGAAGCTGCTTTTACATTTTTATTTCTAAGAATTAAGAAAAAAGGGACGGCTGGGTGGCTCAGCTGGTGAGCGTCTGCCTTCAGTTCAGGATGTGATCCTGGAGTCCTGGGATTGAGTCCCACATCGGGCTCCCTGCATGGAGTCTGCTTCTCCCTCTGCCTATGTCTCTGCTTCTCTCTGTGTGTGTGAATAAATAAATAAAATCTTTTAAAAAATCTTAAAAAAGATAAAAAAATCTTTAAAAATAATTTAAAAAGTCTTGAATGCTGTATTCTTCTTTCTGCATATCTTGTTATCCCAAGTTCCTTTTATTTCTCATTCTCATTCTCATTACTGTCTTCATGAGACTTTTCCTCAAATATCTGGTTATCCTTGGCCATCCACTCATGTTAAATGGTAAGGCAATGCAAGGTTATTTGAAGTTCTGGATCTGTATGGAGAACTAGTCAACAGGTGAACTTTATTGTAGGATCATCTGGCAGTGCCTGATATCAGGATCTTTAATTAATTTCTCGAGCTAAAAGAAACCCTCTGCTCTCCTGGAAACACGGTCAAAGATCTCATTATTCATCAAGTTAACTTTCACCCGATCATCTTGTTTCAGTATCTTATCCCTGAGTTTAAAGTCTCTATGGTTCAATTTTTCAGAGAACAAATCTTTAGCTGTCTTCCAGGGTTGGGATGAGGTGTCTTGGGTATTGAGAGAGGTGTCAGGAATGAGGGTGAGGGGGTTTTCTAACTATAGTGTTTCAATCTTTCAAGGTCCATCTGTACCAGCTTTGACTTTCAAATGTAATTGAAGCTTCAATTTTCTGAGCATTGCTGGGATCCTGCAGTCTCTTTCTGTATTTCCCTTATGTTGGCTTAGGTTTTAGTATTCTCAGGTTTGTGAAGTCAATTATCACTCATCCATCTGCTTTCCAGCCTCCAAAATGTTGTTGCTATGATTTTTTTTTTACACATCCTCTCTCTCCTTATGGCTAAAAAAATCTGTTTACTGTCATTTTAGTGGGGTTTCAGGAGGGAAAGACAGTAAATTCTATATTTTCAGTATGCTGTATTTAATTGGATGCTCGTGTTCAAGATTTTAAGTCTACAAATGCCACACAATTAGGACTAAGTATTTCTGTGGTAGCCTCAACTGAATCCTTAATGTATCTGCAGGGTCTTTTTTTTTGTGTTTTTTTTTTTAACTTTACCATATAGAAATGATTTTGTGACTTTTCATCAAATATAATATTAATTTCTTAAATGTGAGTTGATATTTTAAAAATAAGGAAAATGTTTTTGATACTAAAAAAGGCAAAGAGGGCTTATGGATCCCCTTGAAGTCTGTCCACAGAACACGAGGTTCTAAGCATTAATTATTTTATATATACAAACACACTCTTTGATATCACAGGTAATCACTTCAAGATATGAAACATTTTAACAGAGGAAATACGGATTTCTGAATTCCTTGCTTTATCTTGTTGTTAACTTTAAGATTGCTTTTACAGAGTGTAGGTCACTAGGAAGGTCAGTTTTGATAATAAGTAATAGTAATTATGATGGGATTAATACCTTACACATGGTTTTTTTTGACAGTTTAAAATTTTTATGCAAATAATCTCATTGGTATGCAAGCATGTAGAATTATACCATGTCTTTAAAAATGTTGCTAATTCCTGTTTATGTTGTATCTTTGGATGCATGAAAATTGGTTAAGCAAGAATGCATAAAATAATCAGGATTATTAGGAAATTGTAAGCAAAATGTTAAGAATAATGCCTATCTTTCAAATGAATAAAATCCTCCTTCCTTCTTCACACACTCTCCTTTCCTCTCACAACTATTTACTAGTAAAGAAGTATTTCATTTATGACTGAATTAGGTGCTATAAGAGATTAAAAGCAAGAAGTTGACTAGTGTATGTCAGCTAACTAAAATTTTTAAATAAAAAATAAAATAAAATTCTTTTTCAACTGTTTATAATGAAAGAAAATAAAGAACCAAGTTTGCATTTCAAAGAAAGCAAAAAGTTGAAAATATAGTCCAGTGTTAATACAAAATTAATAACATATTTTTGGATATAATATTTGTATTTATCATTGTCTTTACTTACCAGTGTTGATGCTTCACATTAGCTGAATTTTTTAAAAGGATAGGTTTCCTTGCCATGCTGAGCCATTCATACAGAGATAACCTGAGAAAACTATATTGGAAACTAGGTTTGAGAATTAACCTAGGGGTCAATGTGATACAGAGAGAGAGAAAGAGAGAGAGAGAAAGGGAGATCACAAAATGGAAGCCATAGTCTCTTTGTAAACTAATCTTGGAAGTGACATTTCATTACTTTATATTCTATTTGTGGGAGGTTGGTCACTAGGTCCAGCCCATGCTAAGAGGGAAGGGATAACACAGGGTATGACTAGAAAATAGGGATCTTTGTGGGCCATCTTAGAGGTTGTCTGCCATGACTGGCTACATATTTGTGGGACCCAGTGAAAAAATAAAAACACACAGCTCTCTGTTAAAAAAAAAAAAAAAAAGTTGATATTTTCAAGATGGTGATAGCACTACATTAAACCAAGTATGGAGCCCTTCTGAGTATGGGTTCCTGTCTGACTACACAGGTCACACGCCTATGAAGTGGGCCCTGCTGCCTAACATAGGGCTCCTAATTTTCCATCCTGGTCACTTACTCAGTCAGGCAAATCTATAAATCACCTGGGGCTGGAAAATATTGACTAGTTTATATGGAGATGAAAAAGCCTCTTTCAAAAATGACTTTCCAAATTGAAAATGATTTGAATGTAGAAGTGAAAAATGAAGAAAAAAGGATTCTGTACATGTTTTAGTCAGTTCTGTGAAATATAAAGAAAGAAGAGTATCAGTGTGAAGCTAAATGAGTCTTGAATTGCATCTTCAGAGAAAAAGGAGAGAAGAGTTGAGAGACAGTGTAAATATTAGTTGAAGAACTACTGGTAAGGCTTCAAATGATTTATGAGTTGGGGCTTGCCATAAAATGACATATTCAAATTATATAATTTGAGGAGAGTTTTGAAGAGGAATTATTTATGAATATGTGGTCAGGGTACAAGGAAGCAACAAAGAATGGAGCAATCTTATTCTGAGTGTAATGGGACTGCTACCATCCCTGTGTAGTCATGTGTGTGGTGTGATGGGTTTGGGAGTGGGGAAAGAAGGAGTTAGCACTGGAACACACACATCAGGCTCTTGGTGGAGGGCCTCATAACAGGACAAAGGGTAGATTAAGACAGCTCTTCTTGGAATGACTATAAAGGATAGGAACCAGACAAATAATACCCAAAGCTCACTGTGCTTTTTCCCTCAAGTCTCCAACTTAACCCAAGGAGGATGGAGAATGGATCAGAAAGGGCAACCAAAGGTATCTGGCACAGATAGATTACAAGATGGTTTCTTTTTTGGCCAAAATATATTTATATCCCAAACCACCTTTCAATGAATATGAATTCTATTTTGGGGGTATTTAAAAATTATTTAAAACAAAAATATTAAAACTTTCTTTAGTGGTATATTGTATAACTCTGTGGTTATAAATTCAAAATGAAAATAGTATCTTGCTGGGGCAGCACCGGTGGCTCAGCGGTTTAGCGCCACCTTCAGTTTGGGGTGTGATCCTGGAGACCTGGGATCGAGACCCAGATCGAGACCTGGGATGGAGTCCCAGATCGAGTCCCTGCATGGAGCCTGATTCTCCCTCTGCCTGTGTCTCTGCCTCTCTCTCTCTCTCTCTGTCTGTCATGAATAAATGAATAAAATCTTAAAAAATATATATCTTGCCTGCTTTTATTTCTAGTTCTTGAGAGCCCTCCTCAGAGACAATTACTCTTATGTTTCCTGTGTGTCCTTCCCAAGATATATACCAAATAAATATGTTGATGTCATTTTTCACTTCTTAATATACCATACATACTTTTCTGTACCTAAGTGTTTTCACTTAATATGTCTCTCAGAAGTTACTTTACATCAGTACATAGAGCTCTCTTGTTTTTTTCCTTCCTTCATTCCTTCCCTGTTTGCTCCTTCCTTCCATTTGCTTAGTGATTTATTTACTAGCTACATGCAAGGTATTCTGCTGGGTGTTGTGTTAAATCCCACATTTTTCCAGCTGCATAGCATTACATTATGCGATGCACCATAGTCTATTAGTTAATTCCTATGGGTGGGGATGGTCATTTAAATTATTTTAAACCCCTTAATAGCATTAGTAAAACTGGTGTGATTAATCTTAGGCATGATTTTGCAAATAAATAGATATATTTGGAGAATAAATTATAATGGTGCAAATGTCAGGCCAGAGAATAGATACATTTATGATTGGATAGATATTAAGTAGCCTTTCATAGAGGTTGTGCCAATTTACACTGGCAAACAGAGTGTATCAATTATTTTATCTTTGCCAATTTGTAGATAAAAAATTAACTCGAGTTCTTTTGCTATTATCTTATCATGAAGGAGGTAGACGACTTTTTTTAGTAGTAAAGGAATCATTTGTATTTATGAATTCTTCTTGATACAATTTACCTATTTTTCTATAGGGCTGTTAGGCTTCTTACTGATTTATAAGAGATGTAAGTACAGACATACCAGCAATTTTTCAGTTATATGAACTGCAAATATTTTCCTCCCAATATATCTTTGTTTATGGTAGCTTTAATGTGCAATACTTTAGATTTTTTTAAGTGGTTGAATTTATAAATCTTTTATTTATTGGTTACTGGGTTTGTGTCATATTTAGAAATACTTTCTGAAATACTGATTCACCTTTTGCATTCCTGGAGTAAACCATACTTGATCATAGTGTATTTTTCTTTTAATGTGCTGCTGGCTCTATGTTAATTGTATATTTAGCATTTTTGAAGTGATATTTATAAATAATACTGGCCTTAGTTTTCTTTTTTGTGCAATCTTTGTTAAGTTTTAATATCAATATTGTGTTTGGTTCATAAAAAACAATGTTAAATTTTCCTTGTCTATGTGAAAGAGGACTTTAGCTACCATTATTAATCCCAGTCTGTACTTGCTAATTGATTAACTTCTTTCCACCTTATCATTTAACCTGGGCAAAAGACCCATGGGCAAAATATCCTGTGATGAGAATGAAACTACCCCCTCAAGCAATTAATACCCCACCTGAGTGATCCCAAAACAATGATCTACAACTTTTACCTCCCAACTGCCCACCGACCTTTGTCCCATATTTCCCTTATATAAACTGTAAAGTATTCTCTGAGCTTTGGAGTCAATATACTATTTTCCTGATGTTGGCCTCACTGAAATTAATTCCTTTCTTGTTTTACCACCACTGGTCTTTTTTTAAAGATTGTATTTATTCATGAGAGACACAGAATGAGAGAGAGAGAGAGAGAAGGAGAGAGAGAGAGAGAGAGAGTAGAGAGAGAGGCAGAGACACAGGCAGAGGGAGAAGCAGGCTCCATGCGGGGAGCCCGATGTGGGACTCAATCCCGGGACTCCAGGATCATGCCCTGGGATGAAGGCAGCGCAAAACCGCTGAGCGACCCGGACTGCTCTATCACCACTTGTCTGATTGGAATAATCTATTCTTTAAAGATTTAGTAGTATTTCCTCGTGAATTCATTAGGGCTTTCTTTGTTTACATGTTTATTTTGGTTTTTTTTTTTTTTTTTGAGAGTTCTCGTTAACGGTTTTCTTTTGTCACCTCTATGATCATTGGTTTATTTAGATTTTCTATAATTTCTGGAGCCTGTTTTGGTAAATTTTACTGTCTTAGAAAATTATCCATTTTATCTAGTTTTTAAAATATTTGATATGAACAAATTAGCCTCAAATTATTTAAATTTCTTTTTTATCTATGATTATTTTCCTCTTACTATATTTTTGCTTTCTTCCAGTTTTTTTCTTGATTAAATTGGCCAATAGTTTATTAGTCAGTAGTGTATTGTTTAATACTGTCTCTTCTCTTTCCAGGGCTCTCCTATCTTTGTTTTATATTCTTGCTTAATAGAAACAATTATTTTGTAACAATTTAAGGGGTTCACTGCTTGGGGGGGCATCAAAACAAAAAAAATTATTATTTGTTACAAGAGACACAGAGATAGCTATGAAAGACTGTCTCTATGTGGAGTTAGTACAGAAAATTTTTATTCAGTGTATTAGGGGGCAGGGAGTTTGCATAGGAACATAGGTTCAATTGTACATGTCTAGCATGTCAACATGCTAGAACATGCATCATATGTTCAAAAAATGGCAGAAAATTCTGCCAGTAGGAGGAGATCTTGGGTAGTAAAATAAGCTAAAGGTAATATGGGATAACTCTGGGGGCTTCTATGCAAGTCCTCAGCTCATCCAGCTTAAACAGGCTCATGTAAGGGGTTATCAGGTAAGACACATCTAACAAGGGGCTATCAGTGGGACACCTAGTTGAGTGTGGCCTTTTCTAGAACTGTTGGTTCTTTAACAGTTTTTGTCCTTTTTGGGTTTTTTTGTCCTTTTCTTTCCTCCCTTCTACTGACAGCCTTCAGCCCTCTTATTTGAATAACTTCCTGTTGCATACTAGCTAAAAATTTCAGTATGTTTTAAAATTTTTGTCAAAATGTTTAATCATAATTTTCATATGCCTCATGTGGTGTTATTCTAAATACTCCTCGTCTGCCCTTTTGAGGTGTGTGGCTGGCTCAATTGGTGGAACATGTGACTTTTTTTTTTTTTTTAAGATTTCATTTATTTTTTCATGAGAGACACAGAGAGAGGCAGAGGGAGAATCAGGCTCCATTCCATGCAGGGAGCCTGAGTGGGACCACACCCTGGGTTGAAGGCGATGCTAAACCACTGAGCCACCCAGGCTGCCCAGAGCATGCGATTTCTGATCTCAGGGTTGTGAGTTCAAGCTTCACATTGGTTAAAATAAAATAAAATCTTTGGCAAAACGTTTTATCATAATTTTCGTATGACCTTTGGCAGTATTTTTGGAATACTCCTTATTTGCTCCTTTTACTGTTCATTTTCTCACTTTTTCCCTTTTTTTTTTTTTTATTTTAAATTTTTTTATTTATTTATGATAGTCCCAGAGAGAGAGAGAGAGAGAGAGGCAGAGACATAGGCAGAGGGAGAAGCAGGCTCCATGCACCGGGAGCCTGATGTGGGATTCGATCCCGGGTCTCCAGGATCGCGCCCTGGGCCAAAGGCAGGCGCCAAACCGCTGCGCCACCCAGGGATCCCTCACTTTTTCCCTTTGTGATATACTACCACATGAATGAGTTATGTTCTGCTTTTTTTTTTTTTAATTTTTCACCTGTGATACAAGTGAAATTTTCTAGATCTAGATTTTGTTGGAGGCTGCTGGGGAACAAGAATTCCAGTCCCCTTCAAGGTCCTTCTAGCTGGACTAAGAATCAAATTGACAAGAGGCAGATTAACAGGAGAAAATCAAATTTAATAACATACCTACTGATGAGAATCCACATAGACACAGAAATTCCAACACAGTCAGGCAAAATGAGGTATGTTATAATGAACTCAGAAAGGGGTAAGAGTCTGGGTCTTCAAAAGGGAAGGAATGCAAACTTCAGAAGAATGAGAAAGAGTAAATATTTGGTAAACAAATGTTTGTTGGGTCACTTAGAAGCAGTGTGACAAAAAGAGGACTTTGATCAAACAGACTTGCTAGGTTCCTTCCTCCCCGTCTTCCACACCTACTTTACATCATAATGTAGTTATCAATGGTGATAGAGAGAGAGAGAGAGAGGCAGAAACATAGGCAGAGGGAGAAGCAGGCTCCATGCACCGGGAGCCCGACGTGGGATTCGACCCCGAGTCTCCAGGATCGCGCCCTGGGCCAAAGGCAGGCGCCAAACCGCTGCGCCACCCAGGGATCCCTCTATCTAAATTCTTTTAGGCAGTTGTAGGGAAGGTAAAGAGATATCCTGAATCTACTGGGCTTTGATTGCTTTTTAACCCAAAATAATCTTCATGCTAGAGTGTCTGGGTGGCTCAGTTGGTTAAGCATCTGACTCGATCCCAGCTCAGGTCTTGATCCCAGGGTCCTGAGCCCTGGGCGTGGAGCTTACTTAAAAAAAAAAAAAGTCGGGATCCCTGGGTGGCGCAGGGGTTTGGCGCCTGCCTTTGGCCCAGGGCGCGATCCTGGAGACCCGGGATCGAATCCCACGTCGGGCTCCCAGTGCATGGAGCCTGTGTCTCTGCCTCTCTCTCTTTCTCTCTCTGTGACTATCATAAATAAATAAATATTTAAAAAAAAAAAAAAAAAGTCTTCATGCCAAAGTGGCCCATCTTGGGGCAGCTTATGTGGATAAGGCCTCAGGGCTGTATTTCAGGCTTGAAAAAAGTTTCCTTAGACCTACCTAGTCTTTCTTCCTCTTCTCTCTTCTCCCGGTTCCTCTCCTCTCTTCTCCCCTTTTCTCTCCTTCCTTCCCTTCACACCCTCATCTTCCTCCCTCCTTCCTCCTCTCCTCTCCTTGCTTGCTTCCTCCCTCCCTCCCTCTATCCCTCTCTCCCTTCCATTTCCAGTGTGGGGGGGGGGATGGGGGAGTGGGGGGCTGGCAGACTCCTTACAGATTTGGTCTTTCCAGTGTTACTCATCATTTAGCACTTCCTTTTCTGCTTTTGGAAACAAAAAGAGTGATCTTGGTACTGGTTAGGCATTGCTATGACTCCTGTTTTTTGACAGGATTTCAGCTTTATACTTCAGTGTGTATCTATGATGGTTGATTTTACGTGTCAACTTGACTAGGCCATGAGGTGCCCAGATATTTGGTCAAACATTATTCTGGGTGTTTTGTGAGGATGTTTTTGGATGATATTAGCATTTAAGTGGTAGACTCTGACTAAAGTGAATTGCCCTCCTAATATGAGGGAGTCTCATCCACTCAATGGAAGGCCTGAATTGAGCAAAACGTCTGACCCCACCCAAGTAAGAGAGAAGTTTTCCTGCCTGACTTTGGAATCAAACTAAAGCATCTTCTTAGGTCTGGAGCCTGTGGATCTTTGGGCAGGAATTACAACACCTTTCCTCTTGGATCTTTAGATTCAGGTTGAAACTAAATCACCAGCTCTTTGGGCCTCCAACTTGCTGATTTAGCCAGCAGATCTTAAGACTTGCTGATGAAGGATAGTTGGAAGAAAAGCAGACAGGGACAGGACCTCCCCCACCCCCACCCTAAGAGGAAAGCACCCTTAAAAGGATTTAACACCACCCTGCAAGGAGCTCTCCACCCTTTCCCGTGTGATAAATAGATGACAAAAACCTGATTGGATGACAGGTGCAGGGAAGGTTAATCAAATTAAGGGTTAATCAAATTAAAACAGCCTGCCAACCAGCCTATAAAAAAACTCTAGACTTAGAAACTCCATGACAACTCTCTCGGGTCTCCTCCCTCTTCAGGAACTTTGTATTTTTTTTTTTTTTAAGATTTTATTTATTTATTCATGAGAGACAGAGACACAGAGGGAGAAGCAGGCTCCATGCAGGGAGACTGACACGGGACTCCATCCTGGGTCTCCAGGATCACACCCTGGGCTGCTGAACCGCTGCGCCACCGGGGCTACCCAGGAACTTTGTATTATCACTTTACTATCATTCAATAAACCTTGCTTTGCTGCACACCACTCTTCATTCCTTGAAGCAGCATGTCTAAGAACCTGGGGCATGGAAGGAGAAGGAAATCTTGTAACATTGCTAGCCTCCATAATTGCAGGAGCTAATTCTTTATAATACATCATATATATATATATATATACACACACACATATATATATGATGTACTATAGATATCTATAATATCCAAATGGTTCTGGTGTTTTTGGAGAACGTTGACTCATACAGCGTCCTTTACCTGTGAGAAGCATACATTGCTTGTTATTTCTGAGATTTGTAACAACAAATACCTTCTTTCTGTTTCTTTTTGACTTTGTCTTCTGTGGTTTTGGCCTCTTTTTCAACTATATTGTGTTTTGAATATCAGTTGTCTCTAGTCTCATCAAAGATGTGTTATGCATTTCTTTTCATCTTGGTGCTTTTTTTTCTGGGAGAAGGTATTACCTACTTTATTCTTCGTTCTTTATTATTTTTAAAAAAGATTTTATTTATTTATGAGAGACACAAGCAGATGGAGAAGCAGGCTCCATGCAAAGAGCCCAATGTGGGACTTGATCCTGGGTCTCCAGGATCAGACCCTGGGCTGAAGGCAGCGCTAAACCACTACGCCAACCAGGCCTCCCTACTCTTCATTCTTTAAACCAGAAGTTTAGACCCAGTTAAACTAAAGATGTTACTGTACTGCTTATCCCTTTGTAGGTTTGTTGATTAGTGTTCCATAATAGAGGAGGACAATTTGGAGCTCTTGGTGATGTGAAATGTTGGGGTTCAGGAGCAAAGAGTCAAGAAAGAATTCTTGAAATGTCTTCAGTGCAAAAAGGGTGATTTTATCAAAGCATGTGGATAGACCCATGGGCAGAAAGAGCTGCACTGGGGTTGCGAGGAGTGACTGAGTATATGTTTTCAAGTTGGGAGAGGGTTAGGGATAGCCTAAGTCTCTAAGGAATTTAAAAGCAAGATTTCTAGGACCTTGAGGGGCTAGCTGTTGTTAGGAAAAGGTCATTTACTTCTGTTTAGTACTCTTAGTCATGAGACCCTTCAGATGTGTATTAGTAGGTCATATATTTGGAGGATGATTGCTAACATATATTTGGGGTGGGGAGGATGATTGCTAACATATATTTGGGGTGGGGGGTCAAGATAAAGGAAGTTTCCAAAGGGATTTTTACAAGATCTTGGATGAAGGCTGGGCTAATGTCAAGCTAAGTTTGCCTTTTGCCTCTAGCAAAGTATTTATTTTTTTAGGGAGAGGGAGTACATGTACATGCGAGCAAGGGGGAGGGGCAGAGGGAGAGGGAGAGACAGAATCCAAAGCAGGATCCATGCCCAGTTCAGGGCCAGAAAATGGTCTCAATCTCATACCCCTGGGATGGTGAACTCAAGCCAAAATCAAGTGTCAGACACTTAACTGACTGAGCCACCCAGGCACCTGCCTCTGGTAACGTATTAACATTGAGGCTGTTGAGTTCCTGGAAGAAGGTCACCCTTCCTACCCAAGTAGTTGTCAATAGGCTATAAGTTTTAAGGAAGTTTAAGTTTTTTCTATATTTCTTTTGCCTTTGTTCTCCACCATCATTGGGACAATTTGGAAAGAAAATATTGAGAAATAGGATAGAGATGAAAGGGAATGGCCTGAAGTCTAGACATGATAAGAATAAAACAACTGGTGAAAAGTTACCAGTATAACCTTAAAAAGACTTTTATGAATAGTAATATCCACCAAGCTGTTTGAATTGTATTCGCATGGTAGTTTCCTTTCATCTGCAGTTTTGCTTTCTGACAACTCTGGTCTGGAAACAGGTGATCCTGCTTCTGACTAATTGTCAAGTTGGTTAGTAGTCTGAGGCAACATGGTAATGCATCACAATACATTCACCTGACTTAATCTCACCATGTAGGCATTTTATCATCACATGTCATCAAAAGAAGCACAATGAGTTCAGTATAACCAGGAATTTTAAGGATTCTGTGGGTGGCTCAGTCAGAAGCACATGTGACTATTGATCTCAGGGTCATGAGTTTGAGTCCCACACTGGATGTAGAAATTACTTACGTAAATTAGACTTAAGATATTTTGAGAGAGAAAGAATACATTCACATAACTATTACAGTATATTATTATAATTGTCCTAATTTATTATTAGTTATTAATCTGTTACTGTGCATAATTTATAAAAAACTTCACTAAAGGTATGTATGTATAGGAAAAAACATAGTATGTGTGTATAATATGTACATAATATGTACCAAATTCAGTACCATCTGTGGTTTCAGGCATCCATTGAGGATCTTGGAACGCATCCTCCATGGATAAGGCGGGGGGGACTACTGTACTATGAAAATTCTTCCTGAGATACGTGTCTCTCAATTCTCAGTAATTTTACTGGAATCAGGAAAAGTTTGCAAGCAAGTTTTCTCTCTTTTTCTTTTTAGGGGTGGGTGGTGATGGCATGTGCTTTGAATTGAGTAAAAGGCTGAGTTTTATGCCTGAGTGTTCTTGGTCAAAACAGAAACAGTGCAGAAACAAACAGCAAACCAGAGGTGACAATGAACAAAACTCCCCCTAATAGATAGGTAGAAGAATTGAGGAAAGTTAGGGACTTACAAAGAATGTGGAATAGCAGTTCTAGCTGATCATACCCAGATGTGAAGGGTTTGAGGGACCTGGGTAGATATCTTGAAGGTATCTTTTATTCTGAGTTGAGAATATTCATTTCTTTTACCATTCACACATAATTTAGGGACAGATGCTTTTGTGGGGGGGGATACAGGCATAAAACGTGTGTGTGTGTAAATGTACCATACTTGGCCTAGAGTCTTGTGTCTCTAAAGTTTTTGGATAGCATGGGAGCATCTTAAAAGTGGGGTGCTTGGGGTAGCTAAATGAGGCTATTATATAGTCAACTTCTCTTTTTCCTACCACCTTCCATCTTTCAGTCCTCAAAAGTGATATTTTTGAGATTGCTTACTAAATGAGGAAAATGTGGACAAATTATTAGGAAAGAGGCAAAGGTAAAAACTTGTGTATTCTGTGTAAAAATTATATTTAAACAGAAAAATAAAGGAATTATCTTTCGGTGATGGTATTTTAGATTTCTTTCTTAAAACTTTCTGTGTGTTCTAGATTTAAAGATTACTTACAAAATTTGATTTATATTTCTTCTTAAATGTAAAGGCCACTGTGTGCACATGCATAAGCTGTGGGGCACTGGTTGCTAGGAATGTAACACTCTTCCATACTTGACCTCTGCTCTACTCCAGATGAATTTTTTTTCTGTCAATTTCACCTTACTATATTTGTGCTTGTGAAACATAAACTTCATTTTTGCCTATATGTTAATTTCATCAACCAGGAAAAGGATCAAGTTAAATATTTGCAAAAATTTTAATTCTGTTTCATTTTTTAAAGTTTTTTTTTTACCATGAAATTTTTTCTGGCTTTATTAAGATGAAACTGAGATATAACATTGTGTACGTTTAAGATGTACAATGTGATTTGATACACGTATATATTATGAAATGATTACAATGTAAAATTTTAAATTCAAATGACTTTTTTTGGTCTATAGTTTTACATAACTGTTTTCCTTACAAAGAATCAAGATTGATAGATTTTTACATACTACAAAAGTACAGTCACTCGATTAGTGAAAAACAAAATCTGACCAATAGTATAGAATTAAATTATGTAACAGTGGTACCCAAATATTTAAACAAATAAAATTTGAATGATTCAATAACATATTTGATGAGAAGTTAATATCTGAGTTTATCCAGTTTCTAAACTAAGATTATTTCAGTGGAAAGTAACAAACTTTATTGTGTAAATTTATTACAAAGATATAAAAGTATCCCTTAAAACTCAAGGGCAGGGTGCAGTTCTGACCATTTTCTGATCTCGAACCAAGAGTTGGAAAACCATTAGAACTCCAGGCAGCTTGTTCCTCAAAAGAAAATCCTGTTTCTCTGGAGACACATGGATTCTCTCATCTCTGCCTCTCTCTACTTCCGTTTTTTTTTTTTTTTTTTCTCCATAGGTAAGCTTTTCCTATTTATCTGTGTGAATGACAAGCTTACCACACAACATTTTACATGCTTTGCTCAAGCAGACATCACAGACTAATGAATATATAAAAATTTCAGGTGCAAATTTCTATAAGAAAAGATTGATGGGCCCTTTGTGGGGACAGGGGTGACCCAACCTTGGGTCAATAGTACATGGCCAGTAATTAAGGTCACAGACTGCTAATACATCTGTTAAAGATCTGTATCTGGGGAAGGAGCAATTCATAGAGAAAACACTTGATAGGAATTGAAGTCTTCCTTCTGTGTGCTTTCTCTGTGTCTACTAACCATATTTATCATAGACCTGTTAACACTTTTTGTTTGTTTGTTTGTTTGTTTGTTTGTTTTCCTTCTTCACTCCTGCCCCTTGTGGACAAGGACAGCTTGCTTAGTGTCCCTATTATCTAGCAGACATAAAATTAGGCAATAACCAGGGTTAACATTTATTTAGCACTTGTACACCAGGCATTAGGGTTTTCTTCTTCTTTTACTAACTTATTTAAATCTCATAGCAACTCTAGGAAGCAATGCTAATGTTCTTTTTTTTTCTTTTTAAAAAAATGATTAGTTGGAAGATGGTATTGACAATCCGTCTTAAACAGTAACAAGCAATAACTATGCAAATTATTTGGTCACCAAATATTCCAAATACCAGCTCAGCATTTTTAGTCAGAGTTTATACTTTTTTTTTACCACTTGGTGTCAGAGTTGTACTATTTGAAATATTGTTGCATTTGGACATCTTTTGGGGTTTATTTATGTGTTTTAAGTTGTTTGCTCTGTACTTTAAGAATTTGTTAGAATATAACTGCTTTTTTGGGAGTCTCTGAGGAAAGAAAATGCTTTCTTTGTCTTCCTTTGATATTTTTAGGTCAAGCTGCATTTGCTACCAAATTAGAAGGAAAGGTTATGACCACGAGAAGTACACACAGAATTTAGGAGAGATGTGCTCGCTTCAGCAGCACATATACTAAAAACAGAATCAATGAGAGAATTCCTGGAGGCTCAAGCAACTTTTTCTAATCTTTGCAGGAGATGGGAGTAAGTTAGTCTCTCAGATTAATCTGCTATACAGGAACAAGTTGAATATTTATCCCTCCTAGTGGAATCTGAGAGGATTTACCTCTCAAGGCTTATGTCAGATTGATCTCCAACTGATGGATCAGAGAAGTAGGATAAATACTGGATGAGAGGATCAAGCATTTAAAATACGAAGACAGTGCTAAATGATCATCAGAAATAATTCATTAATTCATTCAACAAAGATTTATTGATCTGCTATAACGTGCTTCTCTTTCCAGCCCATCCTCGACTTCTCTGTATGCCAGTGTTCCTCACACATCCTGGGTTTGACAAAATTGCCTCTTATAAAGAGACTCATCCAGACTTATTACAGGGAAAAGAATCATGTTGGTGCCTAGAAAACTCAAGGTATTTTTTTTCTTTTACATTTTTTAAAATTTAAATTCAATTTGCCAACATATAGTATAACACCCAGTGCTCATGCCATCAAGTGCCCTCCTCATTGCCCATCTTATCTTTTTTTTTTCTTTTCTTAAAATTATGGTAAAATATACATAACATAAAATTTGCCATTTTTGCCATCAAGCTATTCTTAAGATTTGACCATCAGGGGGATCCCTGAGTGGCGCAGCGGTTTGGTGCCTGCCTTTGGCCCAGGGCACGATCCTGGAGACCCGGGATCTAATCCCACATCGGGCTCCCGGTGCATGGAGCCTGCTTCTCCCTCTGCCTGTGTCTCTGTCTCTCTGTCTCTCTCTCTCTGTGACTATCATAAATTTTAAAAAAAATTAAAAAAAAAAAAGATTTGACTATCAGATTCAAGGATTTTGCTGTGAAATTTTAATGAAAAAGGAGTTCTAAGAATATGACTATTTAGTCACATTATGCATTATGTACTGAAAAACAGATATAAAGAATAAAGAATTAGGAAGTAGGTAAGGAAAAGAGACTCTAAAAAGTAGAGGGAGATTTGTGGTTACTTAGAAAATAGAAGTATGTAGGCTCTTTGCTATTTATTTATTTACTTATTTATTTAAATTTTTATTTATTTATGATAGTCACAGAGAGAGAGGCAGAGACACAGGCAGAGGGAGAAGCAGGCTCCATGCACCAGAAGCCCGACATGAGATTCGATCCTGGGGCCTTCAGGATCGCACCCTGGGCCAAAGGCAGGCACCAAACCGCTGTGCCACCCAGGGATCCCTATTTTTTTATTTCAAAAAATTAGCTTACTAGAAAATATAACTGACATTTTAAAATTCAAAATAAAAAAAGATAAAACAAAAACAAAAACAAAATAAAAAAGATATATATGTACATACATTGAAAAGTTTCTCACCACTGATCCTTTATCACTCTTTTACTTTTGCTAGAACCAATCAATAGTGTTGGTATTTAAAAATCTTTAGAGGTATTTTATTCATATGTATACAAACTATACATATTCTTTATTCCCACATCCTTTTTACTTAATGAGACCATCTCTGCTCCTTACTTCTTTTGTAACTTAATAATAGTGGATATCTTTCCACATCATTACATAAAATTTTTTCTTGTTCTTTTTTGTCTTAATAGTACTTTGTGAATTGTCAGGCAAAATTGTGAAAGATTTTGAAATGGAGAAAAAAAGAAAGAAAAAAGATTACTGAGTGTCTTTTCAATGGAATACTAGACATTCTTTAGGGAATCCCTCCAGATTACCTGATGCTGTAGTGGTCTGTTATCATTCATTGTCTTTAATAGAGCTCTTTTAAATGCTGTAAATTGGAGGAAATTGAAAGTAATACTTTTTTTTATTTTTATTTTTTATTTATGATAGTCACAGAGAGAGAGAGAGAGAGAGAGAGAGAGAGAGAGAGAGAGAAAGGCAGAGACACAGGCAGAGGGAGAAGCAGGCTCCATGCACCGGGAGCCCGACGTGGGATTAGATCCCGGGTCTCCAGGATCGCGCCCTGGGCCAAAGGCAGGCGCCAAACCGCTGCGCCACCCAGGGATCCCGAAAGTAATAAAAAATGAGTTTTGTCTGGTGGAGAGACCTCCCCTAAGAGACTCATTTTTATATCTATTACCAAATTATTTCTGCATTTTTGATGGCCTATATGTAGGACCTATAAATATATATGTTTGTTCTTTAGATTCTTCTTTGAACCATTTGTAACATCTTTCTGGCTCCCTCATTAATCAATGAGTTAAATCTTTGATATGAGTTCACTGTTATTTGCAAAATAGTCATAATTTTATATTGAACATCATCCTTAAGAGTTTTGGTGATTATTTAGTGAGATGCCCAGTGACAAAGCCAAGTAAACTGCATTTCTAGAGAAGTGCACCTCAGGGCACCTGGATATCTCAATTGGTTAAGCATTCCACTCTTGGTTTAGGCTCAGGTCATAATTAGGGTCATGAAATCAAGCCCGGTGTGGGGATCCACACTTAGCACAGTCTACTCATGATTCTCTCTCCCTTTCCCTCCTCCTCTGCCCTTCCTATCTTCCCTGCTTGCACATACTCTCTCCTTTTCTCATAAATGAACGAACAAACGAATGAATGAATAAGCAAGCACCTCATGGGTTATGTAAGCCCAGGCACAGCTTTTCATGGGTACCAGAATAATTCCAAGTGATAGTAGAGTTTTAATTTGACTGACTCTATTTCTCCAGGTTTTTCCTCTCTGCAGATTTTAAGCTTTGTTTGTTTGGGGTTTGTGTGTGACAACAAAGTATTCCCTACTAATGGCAGCAATGGTAAAGAATTTGGTCTGATGGTATACTAATCTCTGTAAATGCATGATAGATTTTTTTCTATTGGGTGAGAGATGATAGGAAATTTGATTTGTTTCTCTCTTTTTTGTGTCTGTTTATTATGAGTTCAAATCAAGTAAGAATTTTGTGCTCACTAGGAAAGAGAATAGCTCTTTGATATCTACTCTGGTGAGTTTTTGTATTTGTGTGTTTATTATTACCACATGGAACTGAAGCTGTAAATTTGCTATATGGCTATATCTATGTACCATTGTATCTGAGTGTTTGTAATATGGAAAGGCCTTTTCCTCATTTTGGGGAACATAAAATGTTTTCTTATCTCTTGAGAATATTAATAAATTAGATTACATAATCTCTTAAACAAGCTCTGTTCTGATTGATTTATAGAGTTAAATAAGTGCTTGTTTAAACTAAATATTCCTGGAGGGTGGGGCAAGATGGCGAAGTAGGGTCCCCAAGTCACCCGGCCCTACTAACTTACCTAGATAACTTTCAAATCATCCTGAAAACCTACGAATTCGGCCCAAGGTTTAAAGAGAGAACAGCTAGAACTCTACAGAGAGAAGAGTTTGCACTTCTAACAAGTACAACTCATTTTTAGTCACTCTGCACTGAGCAAAATGACTAGAAAGAAGAACTCACTACAAAAGAATCAGAAACAATACTTTCTCCCACAGAGTTACAGAATTTGGATTATAATTTGATGTCCGAAAGCCAATTCAAAAGCACAATTATAAAGCTACTGGTGGCTCTGGAAAAAAGCATAAAAGATTCAAGAACTTCATGACTGCAGAATTTAGATCTAATCAGGCTGAAATTAAAAATCAATTAAATGAGATGCAATCCAAACTGGAGGTCCTCACGATGAGGGTTAATGAGGTGGAAGAAGGAGTGAGCAGCATAGAAGACAAGTTGATGGCAAGGAAGGAAGCTGAGGAAAAAAGAGAAAAACAATTAAAAGACCATGAAGAAAGGTTAAGGGAAATAAATGACAGCCTCAGAAGGAAAAATCTACATTTAATTGGGGTTCCAGAGGGTGCTGAAAGGGATAGAGGACCAGAAAGTATATTTGAACAAATCATAGCAGAGAACTTCCCTGACTTGGGGAGGGAAACACGCATTCAGATCCAGGAAATAGAGAGATCTGCCCCCTAAAATCAATAAAAACCGTTCAACACCTTGACATTTAATAGTGAAACTTGCAAATTCCAAAGATAAAGAGAAAATCCTTAAAGCAGCAAGAGACAGGAGATTCCTAACTTATATGGGGAGAAATATTAGATTAACAGCAGACCTCTCCACAGAGACCTGACAGGCCAGAAAGGGCTGGCAGGATATATTCAGGGTCCTAAATGAGAAGAACATGCAGCCAAGAATATTTTATCCAGCAAGGCTCTCATTCAGAATAGATGGAGAGATAAAGAGCTTCCAAGATAGGCAGAAACTGAAAGAATATGTGACCACCAAACCAGCTCTGCAAGAAATATTAAGGGAGACTCTGTAAAAGAAAGAGGAAGCCCAAAGAAATAAGCCACAAAAACAGGGACTGAATAGGTATTATGATGACACTAAATTCATATCTTTCAAAGTAACTCTGAACGTGAATGGGCTTAATGAGCCCATCAAAAGATGCAGGGTTTCAGACTGGATAAAAAAGCAAAACCCATCTATTTGCTGTCTACAAGATACTCATTTTAGACCTAAGGACACCTACAACCTGAAAATAAAAGGTTGGAGAACCATTTACCAATCATATGGTCCTCAAAAGAAAGCAGGGGTAGCAATCCTCATATCAGATAAATTAAAGTTTATCCCAATGACTGTAGTAAGAGATGAAGAGGTACACTATATCATACTTAAAGGATCTACCAATAAGAGTACCTAACAATCATGAATATTTATGCCCCTAATGTGGGAGCTGCCCAGTATATCAATCAATTAATAATGAAAGTTAAGACATACTTAGATAATAATACACTTATACTGGGAAACTTTAACACAGCGCTTTCTACAAATGACAGGTGTTATAAGCGTAACATCTCCAAAGAAACAAGAGCTTTAAATGATACACTGGACCAGATGGATTTCACAGATATTTACAGAACTTTACATCCAAATGCTACTGAATACACATTCTTCTCAAATGCACATGGAACTTTCTCCAGCATAGACCACATACTGGGTCACAAATCAGGTCTTAACCAATATCAAAAGATTGAGATTGTCCCCTGCGTATTTTCAGACCATAATGCTTTGAAACTAGAACTCAATCACAAGAAGAAATTTGGAAGAAATTCAAACTCGTGGAGGTTAAAGACCATCCTGCTAAAAGATGAAAGGGTCAACCAGGAAATTAGAGAAAAATTAAAAAGATTTATGGAAACTAATGAGAATGAAGATACAACTGTTCAAAATCTTTGGGATACAGCAAAAGCAGTCCTGAGAGGGAAATGCATCGCAATACAAGCATCCCTCAAAAAAATGGAAAAAAACTCAAATACACAAGCTAACCCTGTACCTAAAGGAACTGGAGAAAGAACAGCAAATAAAACCTACACATAAGAGAAGAAGAGAGTTAATAAAGATTCGAGCAGACCTCAATGAAATAGAGACCACAAGAACTGTGGAACAGATAAACAAAACCAGGAGTTGGTTCTTTGAAAGAATTAATAAGATAGATAAACCATTAGCCAGCCTTATTAAAAACAAAAGAGAAAAGATTTTAATTTATAAAATCATGAATGAAAAAGGAGAGATCACCACCAATATCAAGGAAATACAAACTATTTTAAAAACATATTATGAGCAGCTATACGCCAATAAATTAGGCAATCTAGAAGAAATGGACACATTTCTGGAAAACCACAAACTACCAAAACTGGAACAAGAAGAAATAGAAAACCTGAACAGGCAGATAACCAGGGAGGAAATTGAAGCAGTCATCAAAAACCTCCCAAGACACGAAAGTCCAGGGCCACATGGCTTCCCAGGGGAATTCTATCAAACGTTTAAAGAAGAAATAATACCTATTCTACTAAAGCTGTTCCAAAAGATAGAAAAGGATGGAATACTTTCAAACTTGTTCTATGAGGCTAGCATCACCTTAATTCCAAAACCAGATAAAGACCTCACCAAAAAGGGGAATTATAGACCAGTATCCCTGATGAACACAAATGCAAAAATTCTCAACAAGACACTAGCCAATAGGATCCAATAGTACATTAAGAAGATTATTCACCATGACCAAGTGGGATTTATCCCCAGGATGCAAGGCTGGTTCAACACTTGTAAAGCAATCAACGTGATAGATCATAACAAGAGAAAGAACAAGAACCATAATATCCTTTCAATAGATGCAGAGAAAGCATTTGACAAAATAAAGCATCCATTCCTGATCAAAATCTTCAGAGTGTAGGGATAGAGGGAACATTCCTCAGCATCCTAAAAGCCATCTACGAAAAGCCCACAGCAAATATCATTCTCAATGGGGAAACACTGGGAGCCTTTCCCCTAAGATCAGGAACATGACAAGGATGTTCACTCTCACCACTGCTATTCAACATAGTGCTAGAAGTCCTAGCCTCAGCAATCAGGCAACAAAAAGACATTAAAGGCATTCAAATTGGCAAAGAAGAAGTCAAACTCTCCCTCTTTGCAGATGACATGATACTGTACTAGAAAACCCAAAAGACTCCACCCCAAGATTGCTAGAATTCATATAGCAATTTGGCAGTGTGGCAGGATACAAAATTAATGCCCAGAAATCAGTGGCATTTCTATACACTAACAATGAGACTGAAAAAAGAGAAATTAAGGAATCAATCCCATTTACAATTTCACCCCAAAGCGTAAGATATCTAGGAATAAACCTAACAAAAGAGGTAAAGGATCTATACCCTAAATACTACAGAACACTTCTGAAAGAAATTGAGGAAGACACAAAGAGATGGAAAAATATTCCATGTTCATGGATTGGAAGAATTAATATTGTGAAAATGTCTATGCTACCCATTGCAATCTACACATTTAGTGCAATCTCTATCAAAATACAAACAGCATTTTTCATAGAACTAGAGCAAACAATCTTAAAATTTGTACGAAACCACAAAAGACCCCAAATAGACAAAGCAACTTTGAAAAAGCAAAGCAAAGCTGGAAGCATCACAATTCCAGACTTCAAGTTTTATTACAAAGTTGTAGTAACCAGGGATGCCTGGGTGGCTCAGTGATTGAGCATCTGCCTTCAGCCCAGGGCATGATCCTGGGGTCCCAGGATCAAGTCCTGCATTGGGATCCCTGCATGGAGCCTGCTTCTCCCTCTGCGTGTGTCTCTGCCTCTCTCTCTCTGTCTCTCATGAATAAATAAATAAAACGTTTTTAAAAATAAACGAGTTGTAGTAACTAAACAGTATGGGACTGGCACAAAGGTAGATACATAGATCAATAGAACAGAGTTGAGAACCCAGAAATAAACCCACACTTATATGGTCAATTAATCTTTAACAAAGCAGGAGACAATATCCAATGGAAAAAAAGACAGTCTTCAACAAGTGGTGTTGGGAATACTGGATACCAATATGCAGAAGAATGAAACTGGACCATTTTCTTACATCGTACACAAAAATAAATTCAAAATGGGCTAAAGAGCTAAATGTGAGGCCTGGAACCATAAAAATCCTAGAGAAGAGCACAAGCAACAATTTCTCTGACATCATCTATAGCAACTTTTTTCTAGATAGGTCCTCTGATGCAAGGGAAACAAAAGCCAAAAGAACTATTGGGACTACATTAAAATAAAAAGCTTCTGCATAGGAACGAAATAATCAACAAAACTAAAAGACAGCCTATGGAATGGGAGAACGGTTTGCAACTGACATATATGATAAAGGGTTAGTATCCAAAATATATAAAGAACTTATAAAATCCAACACCCCAAAACCAAAAGATCCAATCAAAAAAATGGGCAGAAGACATAAACAGACATTTCTCCAAAGAAGACATGTAGATGGCTGACACATGAAAAATGCTCATCATCACTTATCATCAGGGAAATGCAAATCAAAACTACAGTAAGCTATCACCTTGCACCTGTAAGAATGGCTACAATAAAAACCATAAGACACAACAGATGTTGATGAGGATGTGAAGGAAAAAAGAACCCTTTTGCACTATTGGTGGGAATGCAAACTGGTACAAGCACTCTGGAAAACCCTATGGGTTTTTTAAAAATTTTAAAAATAGGGACGCCTGGGTGGGTCAGTGGTTGAGCGTCTGCCTTCCAGCTCAGTGTGTGATCCTGGAGTCCCGGGATTGAGTCCCACACTGGGCTCCCTGCATGGAGCCTGCTTCTCTCTCTCTCTGTGTTTCTCATGAATAAATACATAAAATATTTTTTAAAAAATTTAAAAATAGAACTATTCTATGATCCAGCCATCAGACTCCTGGATTTACCCAAAGAATAAAAAAACATGAATTCAAAAAGATACATACATCCCTATGATGCAGCATTATAGCAATTATTTACAATAGTCAAGATGTGGGAGCAGCCCACATGTCCATCAACTGATGAATGGATAAAGAAGAGGTGGCATATGTACACAATGAAATATTACTTAGCCATAAAAAGAATGAAATCTTGCCATTTGCAACAACATGGATGGAACTAGAGAGTATAATGCTAAGTGACTGATGTAAGTCAGAGAATGACAAATATATGATTTCAATCTTATGTGGAATTTAAGAAACAAAACAAATGAGCAAAGGGGAAAAAGAGAGAGAGAGAGAGAAACCAAGAAACAGACTCTTAACTATAGAGAACAAACTGAAGGTACCAGAGGGCAGGGGGGCAGAGGGGTGGGTGAAATAGGTGACGTGGATTAAGGAGGGTCCTTGTGATGAGCACTGGGTGATTAAAATAAAAACTTAAATAATGTAGGGGCATCTGGGTGGCTCAGTTGGTTAACTGCCTTTGGCTCAGATCATGATCCCAGGGTCCTGGGATCAAACCCCATGTCAGGTGCCCTGCTCAGCAGGGAGTCTGCTTTTCCCTGTCCTTCTACTCCTTTCCCTGTTCTGCTCCCTCTCTCAAATAAATAAATAAAATCTTTGAACAAAAATTTAAAAATATGGATGTTTTTTGGCACCTGCGTGGCTCAGTCCAACTCTTGATCTCAGCTCAGGTCTTGATCTCAGCATTGTAAGTTCAAGCCCCACACTGGGCTCCATACTGGGTGTGGAGCCCAATTACAGAAAATAATTAAAAAATAAAGTTGAAAAAACATTTTTTTTTTTTTCCTGGTAGAAGTCAGCTTTGCATCTATTAGTGGAGTCATTTCAGTATTCTTGATTGCTTATATAGGTGCCTGCTCTTTGGCTTCTCCTTTGAACTGGTTGTAACATCTTAATCATTCTCTAATTAACTAATATGCTAAGTAAAAATTTTGATATGTATTTATTGTACATATTTGTACAAGAGTCATGATTTTACCTTTGTTATAATGTGCTGGGACAATGAATCAGAAAATGTTTCTTTTTTTTTCTTTTTATTTGAGTGACACACATTACATTAGTTTCAAGCGTACAACATAGTGATTTGACAAGCTTATACATTATGCTATGCTCCCCACAAATGTAGCCACCATCTGTCATATTATGCTATTACAATATCATTGACTATATTCCTTATGCTATGCTTTTTATTTCCATGACTTATTCATTCCATAACTGGAATGAATAAAAAGAATAACTGGGAGCCTATTATCTCCCAATACCCTTTACCCAGAGAGTGTTGCTTTTCTATTAAGTAATGATTTGTTTGAGAATTGTACTCTATGGAGGTAGAAGTTCACTCTAAGGAATGACTTTAGTGGGAATTATCTGGCAGTGTTGGAGAAGAGAAGTGCTATCTGTGTCTGTGCCAAGACTAGGGCACAAGGCAATTTTTTGAGACATGAGATATAATCATACTGGTATTAACTTGGAATTGAGGTGCAGTTTGGTGCAGTTTGCCTGTTTAAGTTAGCAGATGGAATATTCTCACTGGAAACTTCTTTGGGATCTTGACTTGATCTAGCAGCTGCCATCACAGACATGTCATTCTAGACAAGCTTATATACTCATGCATTGATGGATTAGGCTATGGTCCAGAAAATGTAAGATGCAAGAAAATGTTTGGTAAGAGACTGTTTACGTTTTACTGGCTAAAGGGGGAGAGTAACACTTTTGAAGCTGAAATGTTTCCTTACAGAGGGATTTTAATTAAATAAAAGGAGTATAGAACTTTTTTGGGGTGGATGGAAGAGATTCTTGAATAAAGTTGGCTACTGGTTGAGAAAACATTACAAGTTCCTATACTGTTTGTGCTCATGATCATTCTCCAGATCCTACACAACAAAAGGTCTAATATTAAAGTTGGAATGAAAGATAATGTTATACTTCTTTAGGCCTTTTGGTTGCAGATATTAATCAAAAGGTAATGAAATCAAGGTAAATTGAGTAGAGCTTTTGTACTCAAAGCTGATTCTGACAGAGAGGACAGAAACTTTGGCAGCCAGCACATGATGTGCAAGTAGCTTAAGAGTGGTAGAATCTGAAAAGAGATTGCTGTTGTTTGTGGAAGAATAGAGTTGATGAATTTTAACTTGTATTACTTTTGAAAAAAAAGGAAGAAAAGGAGAAAAGAGCTGAACTAGAATCCATATTTTGCTGTCTTTTGGCACTCCACTTGGAAATTGTAGAAGACTCTTGGGAATTTCTTTAGAGTAGATGAGAAGGCTTGACCTGTCTCTAAGTAGATAGAAGGTTGGGGCCCTGGAGGTTTGTAATATCTATAATTATCTGCTATGCTCACCTCTAGTTGGTTGAATGTTGTCACTAGGGACATTAATTTCCCTGCACTCTTAGCCCGGGCCTGTGTGTGAGTTGAGCAAACTTCTCAAGCTTTAGAAAGCAGTGGGCAGAAAAGTAGGGAAACACGGGGCCAGTGTTGAGGTGAGGTGGATTCAGCATGCACAAGTTTCTATTGTGGCTGAGGCTGAAATGAGAAGAATGGCAAGAGAGTACCAAAGTATCTGCTACAACAGCCTAAGTAGATGATTCCAGCCTGTGTTCCAGGAGTAGGAATATGACTTAACTGGGACATCAAAATAGTGCATCTCTGAGGTAATTGATTTAGGAATGGGCATGTCACCCATTTGGACTAAACAGAGTCAGAACTTCTGTTTGTCTACAGTGAAAGAGAAGCTTTCTTATTTGTTGGACAAGGAGTAGTAAAACAGTAATCTTAGAGATGCTAATTACCATCTTGCTATGATGTGGAATAAATCTCCATGAAGAAAGCCAACAGAGGAAAGTTGCGAGATGGATGAATAATAGGTCATATTGCTGTTATTTGAGTGCTGAATCCAGAAAGGCCTTAAGTCTCATTTAAAGAGTCAAGAATTCCCTCTATCTCTTCACTCATTTTTCTCCGCCCCCAATTCAGTTTTCATTGCTTATAAGAGAAAGAAACTTGAAAGGCACAGAATCTCTTCCCAATTGGACAGGGCCTTAAAGAATGAATGAGAGGCCAAGAATGTCTATTAGTAGAAAGGGGCCATCTTGTAACTATGGGACCTAACGTTTTTGGTCAATCAATGAGTGAAGAACCTGCTGTGTTTGGAGCCCCTGCGTGGCTCAGTGGTTGAGCATACCAGAGTCCTGGGATCAAGTCCTACATCAGGCTCCCCTCAGGGAGTCTGCTTCTCCCTCTGCCTTGGTCTCTGCCTCACTCTCTCTGTCTTTCATGAATAATAAATAAATAAATAAATAAATAAATAAATAAATAAATAAATAAATAAATAGAACCTGCTGTGTTCTAAAACCTATTCTTGTCCACCTGCAAATTTCACTCCTTTCCCTGTAGCTATGGCATCAGGTCACTTGACTGTCACATGGATTTTTCATTTCTGGTCCCTTTTTGGGAAACTTACTATGCATTTAAAAAAATTTGTTACATTTGCTAGTGTTTCTAAGTATTTGTAGCAGAAAAGTTTTCTGTTTATCTTATTTTGCCGAGATCATTCTTTTTTAATTTATTTTATTATTTTTTAAAGATTTTATTTATTTATTCATGAGAGACACAAAGAGAGAGGCATAGACACAGGCAGAGGGAGAAGCAGGCTCCATGCAGGGAGCCCAACATGGCACTCGATCCTGGGTCTCCAGGATCCCACCCTGGGCCGAAGGCAGTGCTAAACCTCTGAGCCACCCGGGCTTTCTTCATTCTTTTTTAAATAATAAATTATATTTATTTAGAAGTATTCAGGATGTCAACAAAATTGCTGCAACTTTTTTTTTGCAATTACAAAATTCTTTTGCACTTTTTGGTATTCAGTTAACAGAACAATTCAGTTAACAGAACAATTATTTCCTATAAGCTGCATCTAATCATGACAAAACTACCATCCCCATACATAACTAGTTTCTACTGTGAACCAACAAGAACCTGCTTTAAATTTCCGTGCCAGGGGCTCAGTGGTTGAGCATCTGCCTTTGGCTCAAAATAAATAAAATCTTTAAAAAAAAATTTCCATGCCATTTTTACAACCCCCATATTGTCCCAGGCAAAGGTAGCAGCTACTGAAAATACTGTCTGAGTCCCACATCAGGCTTCCTTCAGGGAGGCTGCTTCTCTTTCTGCCTAAGTCTCAGTCTCTCTCCCTGTGTCTCTCATGAATAAATAAATAAAATCTTAAAAAAAAGACATATTTGATAGTGTGTTAATTACATATAAAAAAGACAACCGACAATTTAAAAACAAACCTTATGCAGCTTTACATTTCAATTTTTTTCTTTAAAAGGAATGAGTTGTGTATAGAGGGGTTAAATGCTTTGTAGACAAGAAAAAAAAACTGTCAAAAACCAACTTACCCATCATCATCATCTTCTTCATCTGCATCTTCTTCATCTTCCTCTTCCTCCTCTTCATCTTCCTCTTCTTCCTCCTCTTCCTTCTTTTTCTTGCTTTTTTCAGCCTTAGCAACTCCTGTTTTTTTTTTGTTTTGTTTTGTTTGTTTGTTTTTGTTTTTTGTCACACCAGGATTTCCTTGAGCTCGGTATGTAGCAATCTGCTTTTCATAATTTTCCTTCGCCCGAGCAGCCTTCTTTTTGTAAGGCAGTGTTGATCTACATCTCTCCCAGTTTCTTTGCATTGTCACCAGTGGATAAGCTAGGATGTTCTTTGATTTTGGGGTTATACTCAAAACAACACAAGAAAAAAGCCAAAGGAGGCCTGTTGGGTGCACAGAGATCCTTGAACTTTTTTCTTTACCCTGTAGGGTGGATATGAATTTTCATTTGTCTTTCATAATGGGCCCTATCCACCTTTGCTGTGTCTTCTTTTTCTTTCTGTTTAGCATAGTCTTCCACCTCTCTGAGCACTTTTTAGAAAACTAAGAAGTTGGGTACATGGGTGGCTCAGTGGTTGAGCATCTGCCTTTGGCTCAGGTGGAAATCCTGGGTCCTCGGATCGACTCCCACATGGGGCTCCTCAGGGGAGCCTGCCTCTCCCTCTGCCTATGTTTCTTTCTCTGTGTGTGTGTCTCTCATGAATAAATAAATAAAATCTTAAAAAAAAAAAAGAAAACTGAAAAATTGACTGAAGCATCTTTTTCTTGGGCTCCTCCCAGTGAGTTTGCACAAAGATTGCATATAATGACATTTTGCGTTTTGGCTTCTTAAGAAATCCTCTGCCTATGTTTAATTATTTTCCTGAGCAAGGCACAGAGTCATCCAGTGCCTGTCTGACTCTCACTTACCCCAGTGTGGTCTCTATGGAGCTCATTGTATTGCGATGACTGTAAGACCACTCTTTTAATCGATTTATTCATTCACTTTGTAGCAAATGCCACTGGCAGCTTCTTTTCATTCCCTTGGCTCAACTACATTCACCTACAGCAGCAGACAGTTTTTGGCACTATGTCTGTCACTGTTTTTCTGTCTGAGGGCTTTCTCTGTACCAAAAGTGCTTGTTCCACTGAAGGCAGGGGCAACTCTACCTTCCTTGTTCTCTGGTGGAATGCTTTTTGAAGTCTGTCTTGTCTAATGTTAATACAACCACTCCAGTCTTCTCATGATTATTATTTGTATGGCATGTCTTTGCTTTCTAATTCCTTTCAACCTGTGTCTTTATATTTAAAGTGCATCTCTTGTAAACAGCATATTGTTGGGTGTCACTTCTTTATTCATTCTAACAATCTGTGCCTTTTAATTGGAATATTTAGTTCATTAACATTTTTTTTAAGTAGGCTCATGCCCAGGGTGTAGCCCAATGTGGGGGACTTGAATTCATGACCCTGAGATCAAGACCTGAGCTGAGATCAAGAGTCAGATACTTAACTGAGTGAGCCTCCCAGGTGCCCCAATAGTTCATTAACATTTAATGTAATTATTGATGTGGTTGGAGTTAGGGTTGCTATTTTATAATTTATTTTCTGTTTGTGTCCTCTATTATTTCTCTGTTCTATTTATCTATCATTTATTTTTTTATAATCTATCTATATATATAGTAATATATATGCAATATATATACAAATATATATGTGTGTAATATATATACATGACTGCTTGACATAAAAGTGTAGAAACCATACACTTTGTAGATTAATGACCTCCTTTTCCATCCTTTATGCTATAGATGTCATATGATTTACATCTACATATATTATAAACTGCCCAAGACAATATTGTATTTTCTTTAAATAGTCATAGTTTTTAAAAGAATAATAGTCTGTTATATTTATCCATAGTAATCATTTCTAAAGTTCTTTCTTTCTGAAGATTTGAGTTTCTACTTGGTTTCACTTTTTTCAGCCCACAGAAGTTTTTTTCTTTCCTTTTTTACATTTCTTGTAGTTGTTTTGATTTTCTATTGCAAAAATATCTTTATTTTATTTTATTTTTAGGGTTTTTATTTATTTTTTCATGAGAGACACACAGAGAGAGAGAGAAGCAGAGACATAGGCAGAGGGAGAAGCAGGCTCCACGCAAGGAGTCTCATATGAGATTCGATCCTGGGACTCCAGGACCATGCTCTGGGCCAAAGGCAGGTGCTAAACCACTGAGCCACCCAAGGATTCCCCCCCCCTTTTTAAACTGTATACTTGAAAGCCATTTTCATTGGAAATAGAATTATGAATTGACAGTGTATTTTTTCTTTCATCACCACTTTGTTTTACTGTCTTCTGATGTCTACAGTTTCTGATGAGAAGTCTGTTCATAGTCAAATAGTTCTGCCCCTATTGCAATGTATCATTTTTCCTTGACTGCTTTAAGATTTTCTCTTTATTGTTGTTTTTTAGGAGTTTAGTTATGATGTGTCCAGGTGTGGTTCTCTTTGTATTTTGAATCTCGAATCTGGCTCAGCGGTTTGGTGCCTGCCTTTGGCCCAGGGCGCGATCCTGGAGTCCTGGGATCGAGTCCCGCATCGGGCTCCTGGCATGGAGCCTGCTTCTCCCTCTTCCTGTGTCTCTGCCTCTCTCTCTCTATGTCTATCATAAATAAATAAATAAATCTTTAAAAAAAATTCTTTGAATCTCGAATCTGTAAATTTTTGTCCTTCACCAAATTTGGAATTTTGGCCATTATATTTCAATTTTTTTTTCTCCTTCTCTCTTTCTATGCTTTCCTTTGGGGACTCTGACACATGTATGTTAGACTTATGTTATTGTTCTAAAGTTTTTAAAGACTTCGTAATATAAAACAACAACAACAAAAATCTTTGTCCTTCAGATTGGATAATTTCTATTGATCTTCAAGTTCACTTATTCTTTCTTCTATCATATCCAGTTTGATATTAAGCCTACCCTTGAGATTTATCATTTCAAAATTGCATTTTTGTCAGTTCATGATTTTCTTTCTGGTTCTACTTTAAAATATTTTTTTTATTAAAGATTTTATTTATTTATTCCTGAGAGACACACAGAGAGAGGCAGAGACATAGGCAGAGGGAGAAGCAGGCTCCTTGCAGGGGGCCTGATGCAGGGCTCGATCCCAGGATCCTGGGATCACAACCTGAGCCAAAGGCAGACACTCAACCATTGAGCCATGCAGGTGCCCAAGAATATATTTTTTATATGTCTATTTTTTTATTGGAGTTCGATTTGCCAACATATAGTATAACACCCAGTGCTCATCCTGTCAAGTGCCCCTCTCAGTGCCCATCACTCAGACACCCCATCCCCCTGCCCACCTGCCCTTCCACTACCCCTTGTTCGTTTCCCAGAGTTAAGAGTCTCTCATGTTTTGTCACCCTCTCTGATTTTTCCCACTCATTTTCTCTCCTTTCCCCTATATTACCTTTCACTTTTTTTATATTTCCCATATGAGCAAAACCATATAATGCTTGTCCTTCTCTGATTGACTTACTTCACTCAGCATAATACCCTCCAGTTCCATCCACACTGAAGCAAGTGGTGGGCATTCGTCTTTTCTAATGGCTGAGTAATATTCCATTGTATATATAAACCACATCTTCTTTATCCATTCATCTTTTGATGAACACTGAGGCTCCTTCCACAGTTTGGCTATTGTGGACATTGTTGCTATAAACATTGGGTGCAGGTGTTCCGGCATTTCACTGCATCTGTATCTTTGGGGTAAATCCCCAGTAGTGCAATTCCTGGATCGTAGGGCAGCTCTATTTTTAACTCTTTGAGGAACCTCCACACAGTTTTCCAGAATGGCTGTATCAGTTCACATTCCTACCAACAGTGCAAGAGTTGCACTGTTGCAACTTTCTCCACACCTCTCCAACATTTGTTATTTCCTGTCTTGTTAATTTTCATCATTCTCACTAGTGTGAGGTGGTATCACATTGTAGTTTTGATTTGTATTTCCCAGATGGCAAGTGATGTGGAACATTTTCTCATGTACTTGTTGGCCATGTGTACGTCTTCTTTGGTGAAATTTCTGTTCATGTCTTTTGCCCATTTCATGATTGGATTGTTTGTTTCTTTGCTGTTGAGTTTAAAAGTTCTTTATAGGGCAGCCCGGGTGGCTCAGCAGTTTAGCGCCACCTTGAGCCCAGGGTGTCATCCTGGAGACCCAGGATCGAGTCCCATGTTGGGCTCCCTGCAGGGAGTCTGCTTCTCTCTCTGCCTCTCTCTCTGTGTTTCTTGTGAATGAATGAATGAATGAATGAATGAATGAATGAATGAATGAATAAATAAATAAATCTTAAAAAAAATAAAAGTTCTTTATAGATCTTGGATACTAGCCTTTATCTGATATGTCATTTGCAAATATCTTCTCCCATTCTGTAGGTTGTCTTTTAGTTTTATTGACTGTTTCCTTTGCTGTGCAGAAGCTTTATATGAAGTCCCAATAGTTCATTTTTGCTTTTGTTTCCCTTTCCTTCATAGACGTATGCCCAAGAATATTGTCTTTTATTTCAATGAAGAGAATTATAAAATCTTCTTTAAAATTCAATTTAAATGTCTAGATCATTTTGGAATTGGTCATGGTTAATGGTCTTGTGTCTTGAAAATGATCACACCTCCCTGATTCTTCATAAATTGAGCAATTTTGTATTGTATCTTGGACATTATAGAAAGCTAGGTAGTGAGTCTATATTTCTCTAAAGATTGTTCATTATGTTGTTTTTTTTGTTGTTGTTCATTATGTTTTTAAGTGGAAAATTAACTTGGTCAAACTCAAACTGTAAATGCTTTTTCTGGGGCAGCAACTCATTCTTTGTTCATTCCTTTTGTCCTTAGCTGAGGTACTGGAGTCTGCCCCATTCATGTATGGTTCAGAGGCTTGATCAGAGTTTATAAACAGAATTCAGGGCTCTTCCTTTCTGGTTTACTTCTTTTTCAGCTCCCACCCTCCAAACTTTCCAGGATCTGTGGCTACTCTAAATTCCATCCTCTGATTCTTCAGGCCAGAAAGACTGTTTTGTATTAGAGTTTTAGACACACTGTGTAGTGCTAATTTCAGCCTGCTCTCAGGGTAAAATCTGTAATATGGGAAACTCGTCTGTTTTGATTCTTCCAAGTTTTGATTCTTCCAGAATCCACTTGTTCACTTTTTTGTTCACTTTCCAGTAACTTCACTTTACTGTTTTTGCTTGTTTGTATTTTTTGGTCTCAGGTTTGTCATTATTTGTGAAATGGTTGGACTTGATAGGAATTTACCTAACTGTCTGAGACATAGTCCACATATACCTATCTTAGTGGGATTGAGCCCAATTCCCCAAATAGAAACCTAATCATTTTATCGAATTTTCTCATTCTCCATCTCATTTCTTCCACTTTTTTCACACATGCTTCTTAAATTCCTGATACCAAGTTTTATCTCAGGGCCTAATTTAGAGGTGACATAAATTAAGATTCACTTATTTATTAAATTATTAGATCATTCACATGATTAAATTAAATTAAATTTAATCCTCCCAACAGCCTTTAGAAGTACAGTGAGAAGAACTTAAGCATTATCTTTATCTACATATGATTGAATTCCAGTAAGATTGTATTATGCCTATAATACTATTTTTAAAAAGTGATAGAATCTAACTTCAAAGCTAGATGTGTCTAATTCTAAAATTTTACAGTAGTGTGTGTGTTTTTTTTTAAAGATTTTATTTATTTATTTATGAGTGACACAGAGAGAGAGAGAGAGAGAGAGAGAGGTAGAGACACAGGCAGAGGGAGAAGCAGAGACACAGGCAGAGGGAGAAGCGGACTCCATGCAGGGAGCTCGACATGGACTCAATTTGGGGTCTCCAGGATCAGGCCCAGGACTGAAGGCGGCGCTAAACTGCTGAGCCACCCGGGCTGCCCCAGTACTGTGTGTTTTGGATTACTTTACCTCTCTTATCTTTGTTTTCTCATACGTAAAATGGGGATACTAAGGTATGTTAGCCCATAGGATTATTGTGTTGTTTAGATGAGATGTTGTGAATATAGAACACAGTACCTACAAAATTCTTAGTTATATCTGTTAGCTTTCACTATGGATAAGCAATCTCAAATTATCAGCAGTTTACAATATCCAATTTTTTAGGTTCATATTGTCAGCTCCTGGTTGGATGTAGTGATTGTTCTCCAGCCTGAAGGCTAAATTTCCTCCATATATCACCTTATTTTGGGACCTAAACTAAAGGAAAGCCTTATGCACAAACATGCTTTTCTGATGATAGAGGGCATAGGAGCTAGGAGACTTTTGGAATCTTATAATTCCTTTAAAAGCTTCTGTTTGGAAGTGATACATAGCAAATATTCCATTGGCTAAAGCACATCAGATGTTCAAGCCCAAAGCCCATGGGGGTGAAAGGGGGTGGGGAAACATTGTACTCACAAAGGAAGGAGTGAATAATTATAAACAATAATACAATCTACCACAGATATAATAATCATTTTTGCTTCTGTGTTATATACACTTTGTATTTTCAACAACTGGGGTAGAAGGTGGGTCATAAAAAGGCATGGCAAGGATACAGAGTATTTCATTAAATACCAAAAGGAAAGTTCAGACAAAAGCTACTTAAGGGCATTCAGAAAGCTAAAGTGTGATCCACAAGGACTGGGAAAGGTCTTATGAATGAGAAAGGGCTTGAGCTGGGTCTTGAGAGGTGATTAGGATTTAAATAAAAGTTACTTAAGCAGTTGTAGCAGGATGAGAAAAGTATAGAGGTGGACTAGTTTGGCCTTGTTATTGCGGTGCTTTTGGTAAGAGGAATCATTGAGAGTGGGCTGGACAGCCTGATTGCTAGGCAAGAGACAAAAGAAAAACTTTAGGACATTTTGAGCAAGATTCAGAATTGAAAGATGTTTTGGAAACACTGGCCTGGCTATCCTGTAGGAGGGAAGATGGGTGGCAGAGAGTATTTCTCCAGTATTTTACACAGCAGCCATTCTTCTTTCTTTGAAGTTGTACACTAGCTCTGTGAGACAAATATATAACAAAAATGTGGTGAGCATGACAAATATTTCTTCAATGCAGACTTGACTCCCACTAGTAAGAAAATGAAAATTGTCTTACTTGTTTTTCTCTGAATCACCCGTTTGACCAAATAAAGAACATGCTTTGGTAACAGACAATACCTCCCCCACAAAAACATAATTAAAGTAACATATCAGATAGGCTGGATGTACAATGAAACATTGCAACCCGGATGAAAATATTTGTGAACTATCATTTTATTTTGCTTTTGAACTAACCAAGGAAAGACAATTTGAACACCATTTTCTGTTGTGCACTTAAAAATAGAGAAACAATTTCTGAAATTTTCCATCTTTGAATTCCTTAGCAAAATACAATGCCCAGAAGCTTTTGGAAAGCAGTGACAGTGGCTGTGGTAAGATTTTTATTGCATTAATTTTCTATTTTTGTTGTTGTTTTCGGTTCACTAATGGGCTCTGATACATATTTGTTATGCTAACATTGCTTTAGTTTTGGACTTGAAAATTAGTAACAGGTTCAGATGAGATTATTTGATTTTCGAAATTGGATCTATGACTTAGCTAAGTGAAAAAAAAATAATGTGTGTACTTATCAACCCTTAAATCAATCATCAAAAAATTAAGATTTCTTTTCAAATCTGTTGGGTCATCATTATGTCATGAGACTACATTACTTCATAATGAATATGATATGGAAAGTAGGTGTCCTGGGAGAAGAGCACTTTAAAAATACATAGATTAACATCTAATCTTTGAGAGTAGAATTGAGAAAGAAACAGACTGAAAATTTATTTAGTTTTTTCTTATACAGGTACTGCATTAAGTGTTTTACTCATTTATTGTGGTAGTAACTCTATAAAGCATTTATTGTCATTATTCTCAGTTAACAAATAAGGAGACTTAGTTTCTGCAAGGTGAAGGAGACTGCTCATGACCTCACAGCTAGTAGCAAGTAAAACTGGTGTTCAATGATGTGGGTGTGACCCTAGCGTCCAAACTCTTTCCACCACATGTTTCCACATTGCTCATTCTCTTATTTCCTAATCCTTTGCTGGGAATTGCGTTCCACATAGAACCTAGAATATCTGTTTCAGTAATGGATAGTTTATATGTCAGTGATCTTGATTTTTAGTAGTTCATATTAAAAATATTAAGTTAGTACCATAAACCAAAGAATTAAATTCACAATCTGACTCTTAAAAATAGATACTTATTATAAAAACAGTTTTTTTACAGTAATAATTAGCATTTTAAAAATGTCTGAATACTACAAAAAATCATCTATTTGTCCCATGTTCTCTTTTAGTTTTTGTCTACATGCACACATGGTTTGCAAACAGTTGTGCTCTTTAATTTAGCATTTTAATAACTATTCCACCAAATGGACCTATTATCATTCATTAAACCATACCTATAATGTTCAAAATTTAGGTTGTTTTCAATTTTCTATTATACTATAATAAATTTTTAAATTGAGATAAAGTTTTCCTTATTTCATTATGATTTCTTTAGGATAAATTTCTAATAGATATTGGGGCAAAGGGCAGCAGAATGAAAAATTAATACAAAATGTATTAAACAACATTTAAGCCTAACTGAATTGGAAACCACAATATGAAAGTATAATGCTGAAGTGCAGATTGTGTCGAGGGTCTCCAATAACAAACTCAGGGTTAATGATTTGCTAGAAGGATTCACAGAACTCAGAAATGCTGTTGTATTCATGGCTATGGTTTATTACAGTGAAAGGATGAAGATTGAAATCAGCACTGGAAAAATACACATGGCTAAAGTCCAGGGAAAACCAGGAACAAGCTTGTAGAGGTGTTGCCTCTCAGTGTAGTCATAGATGGATGTCCTTTTCTCCAATCTATCATGTGTCACAACATGTGCAAAGTAGTGAACCATAGAGCTCTCTTCAGCCTACAGTCTCCAGTCTTTGGGAATCAGTATTTTTATGTGGGGATCCAGACCCCACAAAGGCCAAACTGCTGCAGCATAGCCTAAACCCTGAGGCACATAAAACTGCTCTTCAGACAGGATACCCCAAGGCAGAAGTTATTTCCCAGGAGCATCAACAGACGGTCCATTTTTTTTGGAATGTGCAGCAACAACCCACGCCTGCTGAATTAACCCTTAACTGCATATGGATGTAGAAATATTTCAAGAAATAGAATTTAAAAATCATGGCATCATAATGTTAAAGGAGATTAATTATAGTCCAAATTTTGCTTTTTTTTACAGCCTGGGTAGCTGTGGCTCAGAGCAGCTAAATTATTGGCCCATTACTCTGATAGTTAGTAATAGATAAAATGCATAAGGATTAAGAAGGTGGTTTCCAATTATCTAAAACATTTTGGAAATGTATACTGTTAAATACTATTTCCTATTAAAATCTTACACTATTTGTTTTAGGCTTTTAGAATGTAGAAATAATGCCTGTGGTGCTTATTTCTAATGCAGCTACCTGTGACCCACCTTCAGAGATTCTCATTTGGTAAACTTGGGTGGGAGCCAGGGTTTTGCATTTTTAAAAAAGTACCCAGGTGATTTCTGATATTGGGCCAAGACTATACTTTGAGAAACATTGCTATACACTGATGACTGATCATCCCAGATTAAATTAAGCCATTGTCTTTTCTTTCCTTTCCTTTCCTTTCCTTTTCTTTTCTTTTCTTTTCTTTTCTTTTCTTTCTTTTCTTTTCTTCTTTCTTTTTTCTTTTCTTTTCTTTTCTTTTCCTTTTTTTCTTTTCTGTTAAAGCTGGGGGCTCTTCACTTTGTACCTAATTAAGCAGCACTTTATTCTGCCTGTCATTTCACTATTTCACTAATTTCCACAATACAACCCCAGTGCCCTTTCTCTCACTATTCCCTAGACCCTTATGAGAATTAAGCTTTTGCTACTTCCTAAAGTATGCATCTTTACCTTTCTAATTTGTTCCTGTGCTTTACTCACTGTATTATTACCTTGTTTTTGTCTGCCTGGCATTCCTTTGCTCCTTCATCTTAGGGAATCAGAATCAGCCCTTCTTTCATTCCATGTGGTTGGCAGGGTTGAGTTGGGCTGTTAGTTACATGTCAGCTTACTAGTGGACTAGGGGGTTAATGTGAGCCAGATCTGGCCAAATACAGTGCTCTGCCCCTCAGAACAGGGACTTTTTTTTTTTTTTTTTTTTTTTTTTTTAACCAAGATCCAATCTAGGACAATCAGTAAGCTTCTGTGTGACAATATATATATGAACACTGAAAGGTCTGTTTTCTTTGATGTTGCTGAACTGAATAGTAGTTCTGGAGTTTCTATAGCTGTATCCATCCTCTGTGACATGAGGGAAATCTGTCTCTAAAGAGAAACAAGGAGACCCTTATACATATTCCAAAATACAAAGAGAAATAGTAAACATAATTTGAGTTCTATTCCAGTGGTACCTGAGACCTGTCACCAGTCTCCATACCTGGCCTTTCCCGTTATATGAGCTAATAAATCCCTGGCTTCTGTTTTTGACCAACCAATTTTTTTTTTTTTTTTTTTTTTAAAGAGAAAGAGAGGGGGTGGGGAAGAGGAGTAGAGGGAGAGGGAGAGACTCTTAAGCAGGCTCCATGTCCAGAGTGGAGCCTGACATAGGGCTCGATCTCACAACCCTGAGATCATGACCTGAGCTAAAATCAAGAGTCAGATGCTTAAATAACTGAGTCACCCAGGCACCCCAACCAATTTTTTTTAAAGAACACAAATGTGTTATCTTACAGTTCTGTAGGTCAAATGTCCACTGTGAGTCTCACTGAGCTAAAATCAAGGTGTCTTTAGGGTTGCATTCCTTTCTGGAGGCTCCAGGGGAGAATCCTTTTCCTTTGCTTGTTTAGCTTGTTAGCAGAGTTCAGTTCCTTGCAGGTGTGGACTGCAGTTGTCACCATTCCTAGCTGGCTGTCAGCTAAGAGTATTCTCAGCTTCTGCAGCTGTCCACATGCCTTGTCTCATGAACCCTTCCATCTTCAAAGCCAGCAATTCTGCCTCCTTCTTTGCCCAATCAATTTAAAATTTTATTTTGAAATTTGTAATGATTCAGTTCTATATATATTTCCTTATTTAACATGTTCTTCTTGGTCCATCTCAAATGGGAAGTAGGACTGCTTAGCATTTAGAAGTTGCTCAGTAAATGGATTAATGGAAACTACTATGGACTGTGTGCTTTGGACTTCTCAGCAATGTATTAAACATTTATTGAACTTGGACAAGCTAGTGAGTCCTTTGTCAGTTTTCTCATCTACAAACTGAGGAAGTTTAGTTATAATATTTCTTTTTTTAATTAAATACTTTTATTTATTCACAAGAGACACATAGAGGCAGAGACATAGGAAGAGGGGGAAGCAGGCTCCCTGTGGGGAGCTTGATGCAAAACTCGATGCCTGGACCCGAGGATCACTACCTGAGCCGAAGGCAGACGCTAAACCACTGAGCCACCCAGGCGTCTCTAGTTAGAATATTTCTAAGGCCATCACTAACTCAAAACCTTTACATTTAAAAATGCAGTTCCTTTCATGAATTATTTCCTGATCATCACAACAGAGAATGATGTCTCTATCTTTTAAAAGTCATGGTATTTGTGTACTTCTTTTTTGCCTTAAACAATTTTTCAGTTTTATAATATTTTTAGCAAATAGCTCTTTTATCTTCCAGGTTTTTATTTTGAAAGATTAAAAATGTAGAAGAACTGAAAGACAAGCATAATGAGCACATATCTACCTCTAAATTGTATATGTATTATGTATATAAATATATATAGCATATATATTTTATCTATGAATAATTTATATATGTATGTATGCATACACTTTTTTGCTGAACCACTTGAGGATAAGTTGAAGGCATCATGACAATCAACATGCATTTTCTGACATTCTTCTACCATTGTTAATATATCTAAGAAAACACTTTCATAATATCATCTAATTCACAGCTCATATTAGAATTTTTGCAGTTCTTTTCATTCTTATCTCTGTGGAGATATGCAATCATACTTTTTTTTTAAATTTTAATTTTTTAAAAGAGTATTTGAGAGAGAGTGTGTGTGTCTGTGTGTGGTAGGGAGGGGCGGGTGGGGGAAGAGAGAGAGAGAGAGAGAGAGAGAGAGAATCTTAAGCAGGCTCCATGCTCAGCGCTGATCCGGATGTAGGACACAATCCCAAGATCCTGAGATCATGACCAGAGCTGAAATCAAGAGCTGAAAGCTCTACCAACTGAATCATCCAGGTTCTCCTTACATTTTATTTTTTTTTTATTTTTTATTTTATTTTTTTATGATAGTCACACAGAGAGAGAGAGAGAGAGAGAGAGAGAGAGAGAGAGAATGGCAGAGACACAGGCAGAGGGAGAAGCAGGCTCCATGCGCCGGGAGCCCGACGTGGGACTCGATCCCGGGTCTCCAGGATCGCGCCCTGGGCCAAAGGCAGGCGCCAAACCACTGCGCCACTCAGGGATCTCCTAACATTTTATTTTTAAAAGTTACTTCAAAAAGTTCTTTTCTGTGTGATTGTAGCTCTGATTGGATATAATTTTATTTTTGTGTGTTACAGATTGCTTTATTTTAATTTAGTTTTAAAAATATTACAATTCAATGAAGGACATGGGTGACTCAGTGGGTTAAGTGTCTGACTCTTGATTTCCACTCAGGTTGTGCTATGAGGATTGTGAGATAGAGCCTGCTTAAGATTCTTTCTCTCCTCCCTCTAACCCTCCCCACAGCTCACATATGTATGTGCTCTCCTTCTCTAAAAAACAAATTAATTAGGACAATATTGCGATTCAGATTTAACATTTCAAGGTTTAATTTCGCTTTTGTTTAATATATATGCTTGTTATATATGTATAAAATTTTTTACAGTGAAAATCTTGGATCATAGTAACAATAATATGTTAACTTATTTACAGTGTCTTACTATACAGTACAGTTTCGGGGTTTTAATTCAATATAAGGAGTTCAATACTAAGTAAATATATCTTTTCTTTTTGTCCATAGAATACATTCCACTAAAGATGTATAGTAATGTGTTCAAAACTTACTTGAATTAATTCTTTTTTTTTGTTTGGTTATGTTATAATTTGAAACATTTAGATCCTTTGGTTTTGGTTAATGTTCAATTTAATGTTTTTTTAAACTGTAATTTAATTTACTTTTTGATTATCTAAAAAAATTTATTTGATTCAATGGTTGAAACTATGTAAGATGACATTCTCACAGAATTGTTACTGTCCTTATTTCTTCTATTCTGTTCTCACTTGTCCTCTAAAGATAAATGTCTTCATTTTGTTGTTATTGTTTATTCTTCTTTTCTTCTTTTTGTCAAAAAAAAAAAAAAAAACAAAACAAACCAAACATGTATTTGTCTTTCTTACACAATTGGTAGCATATAATAGACTTCTCCAACTTTGATGTCGTTAACTTAACAATATATAGTGGAATTCATTCCATATTAATTCATAAATATCTCTCTGATTCTTTTCTTTTCTATGTTTGCGTGGCACTCCACACTATAATTCATTCAACTAGTCTTCCTAGGCATTGGATTATTTCCAATATTTTTCTATTATAAATAATCTTGTAATTCATGACTTTCTGCATGTGTTGTTTTATATAGAGAGATTTGCCACAATGTAGTTCTTTACTAAAAAATACTTGTATACTAAATTATTTTATCACGTTGCATGGAACTGAGTGAAAAAGGAGCTTTTTGTACCCCTAGTTAGTCTTCGGGGGAATGGGACTGTGGCATACTCTTAGCAGAGCTTGTGAATCTAAGATGCTGCAGTTGGACCAGTTCTTGCCTTATTTTAAAACAATTATGTAGACTCTGGAGTTGCTTCATCTTTGCCACATAGTTTGGGTTCTTTTTTTTTTTTTTTTTTTTTTTAAATTTTTATTTATTTATGGTAGTCACACAGAGGGAGAGAGAGAGAGAGAGAGAGAGGCAGAGACACAGGCAGAGGGAGAAGCAGGCTCCATGCACCGGGAGCCCGACGTGGGATTCGATCCTGGGTCTCCAGTATCGCGCCCTGGGCCAAAGGCAGGCGCTAAACCGCTGCGCCGCCCAGGGATCCCAGTTTGGGTTCTTAATATGTCCAACACAATGTACTGTTTCAGAGATGAGGAACAAATAATCCTCACCTTTCAAGAATGAACAATCCATTACAAAGTAACCTCAGATTGGAATCACCTGGAGAGCTTTTAAACTTTACTGATAGGTGTTGCCCCATTCCAGACCTATTAAATCAGATTGTCTGAGTTTGGATCCCCATCATTTTTTTTTTAACTTTCAATGTGAATCTAATGGCACTCAAGGTTGAGAACCATTGATCTAGAGGCCTCTGTGACTGCAGCTATAAGTAACAAGGTAGACATCATAAAATGTGAAGAGTGTGTAGGAAATGCAGTTTCTCAGGCTGGGAATATTTGGATTTGTGGAACACATAGTATGAATATGAATTATAGATATTATTGTGTTATGAGGCTCAGTATTCTACAGTCTTTGAATAGATGATTTATCTGTCTGGGAAATAATATCTTATTTTAATTTGGCCCTTGGGAGTGCCAGACTGGTGCAAGAGTTTTCTCAGGTTGAGGATCAGTGGAAAATTCTGCTGTATGGAGGAAGTGGGCCACCAGGTGGCACTCAAGCACCATTCATCAATGTAAGAATATTCTGCGTTCAGAGCAGTGTATGATGCTGAATGAAGCAAATGTTGAAAAACAAATGTATTAGTTTTAAGAACTTTTTTCTTCAGATATAAATGATGCCTAGAGCCACAAACATCATTAAAATCTATCTAAACTGACCTAAAATTGTATTACTTACCCGCCATGAATACATATTTTCACTTCTCTTGCTTGGCTGCAAACAAAAAGAGATATGATTCAGTACTTATGTTATATATTACTGACCATCCAGCTTGAAAAAATATTTATCAACAAATAGTGCCTAAAAATCTTCTGTCAGAAAAATGTCCAGAACTTTTGTGCAAAGAGGAACTGTGGACAGGGTTAATGAGCTATTAAGATGCACCTTTATCTGGGATTTCTTTGGAAAGGCTTTTTCACCCCAGAGGCTGACTAACTTTGCAAGCCCTGTCCAAAAATATGGAAAATGATGAACATGAGATTATTCTACTTTTCTAAAAAGATCATATTTTTGTTCCCAGAGTTGGCTTTTTATAAATACTTTAAGATAGCTTTTGAACATATTTAAGAAAAAATGTGTAGTTCCTATATGTATTTAAAACCTTTTGGGTAAAACTAAAGTAATACTATTCACAGGAAGTACCTAATATGATCATTGTAAAGCATACAATCAAAATTATATCATCTCTACTGATATAAATTGATGTATTTCACTGTTACTGCTCCTAATTTTGTCTTTTAAAAAAGAGACTGCATGATTTTTATTCAGTTAGCAATATTTTTCTTGTTTTATGGTTTCATTATGGAAATTTAAAACATATAAAAGAAGAGAAAATAGTATAATGAGCCCGTTTATACTCATTTTCCAACTTCAATCATTATCAACATTCTGCATTGTTGTTTCATTTATACCCTCCAACCTTTTTTTCCCAAAGTATTTGAAGCATTGTAAAGCAAACCCAAGAGATCATGTCATTCCATCTGTAAATACTTGTTTGTATCACCAATAAACAAGAACTTAAAAGAAAAGAAACAATTACAATCACAGTACCACTATCCCGTTACTGGCACTCGAAGTAATATTTAACAATTCATCGATATTTAAGTCTTTTTTTTTAAATTTTATTTATTTATTTATGAAAGTCACACATAGAGAGAGAGGCAGAGACACAGGCAGAGGGAGAAGCAGGCTCCATGCACCGGGAGCCCGACGTGGGATTCGATCCCGGGTCTCCAGGATCGCGCCCTGGGCCAAAGGCAGGCGCCAAACCGCTGCGCCACCCAGGGATCCCGATATTTAAGTCTTGAGAGCTTAAAGTGAGGATATGCTCTAAGATGTTTAAAGTATTTTCTTTTAAATAGGCAAAAATACTTTTAAGATAAAATACATTTGGTGTGTATATATATATATATATATGTATATGTTTTACATTTCATTACTTAATTAAACTTTATACAATCTCATGTGTGAGTCATTGGACAAATGAAAAGCATGTACATTTCTGGAGACAGGCAAAGAATTTTTATTTACATTGGTATATAAAATTTTGTACACTTTTACGAGGTAGATAAATATGTTCCAATGTGCATATTTCTGTTTTACTGCCATAGTCTGTCTGGATAAAAATTCTATGAATATGACCACATTAGCTAAACTGTGTCTGCTGTGAGACTTAAGACTTCTTGATGCATAGCTCTGTTTATTCTGGCTCCCATTCTTCTTCAGACTTTATGTGATGTAATGTTTCCTATAAAAATCTGACATCAATAATCTGACTCATTACATTTTCTGAAGATAATCAGTGTTTTGGGGCTTTTAGTATTCTCCTCCATGCCCGTCCATATTGACATTAGCTTCAGTTGAAGCAGGAGTAACCACAGGGTTCATTTACCTCAAATAACCAAAGCTTACACTCAGGTTGCACAGTTCAGCTAAAACCAGGAGAGAAATGGAATTGCCTAGACTGAATGTAAGTGATCCTGTATATCCTTTCAGGAATGTAATGTTTAGATTATATCTAGTGGTGGTGAAGAGTAAACAGCTTTTTCCTCTAAGATCTTGTAATATGTCCATGTTAATTTACATTATAGTAATCCGGTGTATTGCCTGTGTGTGACAACTCTGCAGGGTTTTTCCTGTCAGACTACTAAAATCTAAAAGAATGCACAGATTAAATTGCTAATACAATAGTGGATAAATAAACTAATTCCCTCAGATTTTGACTATCTTCTCTCTATGCCTGCTTCATATAGAATTAATCTTAAGAGGGGTACCTGGGTAGCTCAACTGATTAAGTGTCTGCCTTTGGCTTAGGTCATGATCCCAGGGTCCTGGGATTGAGCCCCATTGCGGGCTCTCTGCTCTGAGGGGAGCCTGCTTCTCCCCCACTTCTGCTGCTCCCCCTGCTTGTGCTCTCTCTCTCTCAAATAAATAAATAAAATCTTTAAAAAAAGAATTAGTTTTATGAGTACTTGTGTTAGGAAAAGTATAGGAAGGCTAACTTTTGTCTCATCCAATATCTCTAAATTTTATTTGTTGACTGACGTCTGATATTGTAAAACTAAAATTCGATTAATTCTATAGGTAGATTGATTGATCAAATAGAAAAATTCCTGAGCCCTCAGCCTTCTGAATTACTGATGTGTATTCACCTACTATCCTTTTCTCTATACAAGTCTTGATAGGGAAGTGAGTAGAGCTAGGTTCCCAAATGAAAAAATCTATGCAGACCATTTTAAGAAGCAGACTTATTTAAGTGAAGTAGCTCTGGTGAGGATTTGACTAGTTTAAAAAGGCTAAATAAATTTGTGTTAGCAAGTAGCTGAAAACTGACATTTTTTTTTTCTGTTCAGGCTAAAAAATCTGTTTAACAAAAAGTGTTATCAGAAGTGCTTTATTTAGCACAAAATATCATAGGCTAATGTAGGATCTGTTTTGTCTAATCTCCCTGAAATATATCATCCAACCATAAAACTTCCAATATCATCATCTACTCAAAGTTGCATCAATATTTTCTAATTGGTGTCTAATATAGTCTAATATATTGGAAGGTGCAAAAACTTGTAAATGAGATAGTCCTGGGTTCCAGCCAATTCTAATTCTGACAGTGATCTTGCTTAAGTTACCTAACTCTCACAAATTTGATTTCTTCATCCATAAAAATAGCATGATGCTATCTAATAATAAAGACTATGGTTGGAGAATTGTTTTGTCTGGATGGTGAATATGAAGTAGCTGGCTACCTTGATTTGTGTTCTCCCAGAAGCAGACTTCAAGGCAATGATTTGAATAAAATTAGTTTATTTGGGAAGTTCAGTGAATATGGTAGGGAAGTGGAGAAACTGACTCAGTGACTGGAAGGCCAGCAATAAAAAGTATATGGGTAAGCTGGCTACCACAAAGGGTGCCTGGAGCTTATTTCTGTAGAGGAACTCTGGAAAGCTGACGCATAATACACACCTTAGAATTATTCCATTCAAGGGCGGAGGGGAGCTAGAATATTAATACACCAATTCCTGAGAGGTCATCGGTTGAGGGCTGCTCCTGAGGATATTAATTCCTTAGCACTTTAGTCTGTACCTACACAGAGTTGGAAGAAGAGCATTGAGGTGCAGGGATGCAGATACTAGCAGTTGGAATTTTCACCAAAGCATACCGAAAAGTCCAAGGAATATGGGATGGGCACTGATATGGCTTCTGCACTGGTATAATGTTTGTCCAGGGTCCAGGAAAAGATAGCTATGGGAAAAAAATTTAATTTAAATTGAACACTTACCCTTCCCTTCATAATATGCCCTCTCTTCTGAAACAGTCCATGTAAGGCTAAGCTGCTATAAAAGAGAGAATCCAAAATACAGTGGTTGAAAGACTGAGAAACTTCTTTCTCACATAATAGTCCAGAGTTCAGTGGATCAGATCTGTGGGACTCAGATTCAGAGATTCAGATTCCTTTTATCTTGTTGCTCCATGATCCACAACTGTAATGTCTTTGTTTATGTGGTCAAACAAGAATGTGCCATATCTATGTTCCAGTAATGGGAAAGGGAAGAGTAGGGAGGAATCATCTCCCTCATCATCTCATGCCCAGACTCGGAAGTGGCATCCAATGTCCTTTTCACATGGAGAGCTCTGTCAGGAGGCCATATCTAACAGCAAGGGGGTTTGGGAAATACCAGCTAGCTGGGTAATAGTTTCCAGCTATAACACAGTTATTATCAATAAAAAAAAAAAAAAAGGGGGAGAATGGTTTTTTTTCTGTGGACAATCAGCACTATTTATCAGGTTTTGGTAGTATAGTATCTATCTATTTTAGGCTTGATTCAGCTTTTTGTAAATCTCACTAATCACAGAAGGAGAAAGGACATGAATCTGCCAGCCTCTTTGGTATCTTTCACTGAATTTGAGTCACAAAGCTAAAGACAAAGGCTTGGATTTCAACACATATCTCTTTTTTACTCAACCATATACTTAACTAGAACTATTCTTATTCTCTAATATTTTTGTACATTTGTATACTTCAATGTCTCAATTTTTCAAGAATATTCAGTAATCAGTCACCTACACAATCTCTGTCCTTACAGTCACGAATATTTGGGAATTGGCAAATCTCTACCTCATGGATGTGTACTCTTCATTTAACTGCCGGCACCTCTGATTTGCTCAGGCCCTTCCAAAAAATTTCTCTTTCTTATAAGCTCTTGCATCAGGGGACAATATTTATGATTTTTGTCCCAATCCTATTTAATATTGTTCTAATTAAAATTGTGTGCATTCTAATTATATATCTATCACATATATCTTAAAGGAACAAACATAGCTTTTTATTTCTAGGAACAAGCCTTGTTCACTGCTGATTCTCAGTGAGGATATACTGGTAATGTTATAATTTATGAAGCAGATAGTCTCCTCCTTTACTTGGCCTCTTAAGCCCCTTTTCATTCACATGAAAAATCTAAAGAAATTTTACAAAACTATCCAGATTTCCATAAACTTCTCTTTTGTTAAGCTCCATCTATTCTGGATATGCAATATGGAGTGCATTCCTGGGAATATTTAGTTGTGCAAATTCCTAAGAAGTTACCTTGGAAATCCAGGGGTTTAGGGTTAGAAGGGAGTAGCTGGAGTTGATGAGTTAACAGAAACTTATTCTAAACTCATCAAACTCAACCCTCTACTCCTTTCTATATAATTTATTGGGAGTATAGGATTCCTTTTTGCCACTAGTGAGATACTGCCTCACATATTTTACTACTCTTTGAAGCACAGTTGTTCTCCAATAGTTCATTCTTAACATTTCAAAGAAGCTTCAGATGTTTTCCTTAGGTTTATTAATCATAAAGGCATTATAAAACCTTTCCAGACAAACTCCACCTGGCCTCTTCTTGTTTGGTCTTTCTGTAACCCTGATTACTCAGCATTTGTGTATTTTTCTGCTTATGTTTGGGAACTTGCACATTATTATAGAGAATGTTTTTAAGTTAGGGTTACCCAAAATCAACTAGAGTAACAATATACACGAGATGCAACTGTTGCCACTGCCTGGCAGTAAACTCCATAAATAGAACAATGAACCCATTAGAATGCCCTTGTGAGACATAACAAACTTTGGGGACCTCTCAATAATCCCTCATCAATATTGGAAAACCATTTAATGCCACTCTAAAACATTAAGACTTGCAGTTTAGGTTTGAGATACTTAAATGAGTAAGCAAAGCCGTAAGTGGAAACCTAATACATAGTACTATTTGGCTTTTCAGAGCTAAAAATCAAAAAACCATGGAGTATTCAGAATAGGATCTAAGGTCCAAAACCAGCTGAACTTTGACCTCTGAAGATCTCTCATTCTGACTGTTTCTTATAAAAAGGCATTTGTTGGGATCCCTGGGTGGTGCAGTGGTTTAGCGCCTGCCTTTGGCCCAGGGCGCGATCCTGGAGACCCGGGATCGAATCCCACGTCAGGCTCCCGGTGCATGGGCCTGCTTCTCCCTCTGCCTGTGTCTCTGCCTCTCTCTCTCTCACTGTGTGCCTATCATAAATAAATTAAAAAAAAAAGGCATTTGTTAATTCATCTTATCAAGTCTGTGTTAAGAATCTTAATTTTGAATGAATTTTGAATTTTGAATACTTCTTTCACTGTAGGCAGAAATGACTGAGAACGAACAGCCTTCTATATGTTATTTTATTTTGCAAGTATTAAGCCAATGCATTTTATATCCACCTCCTCCCTTAAATTGTTTTTCATTTGTAGTCTTTTACTTCTATTTTTTTTCTTTTCAAAGATTTATTCGCTTATTCTAGAAAGAGAGAGAGAGAGAGAGAATGAGTGGGAGGGGCAGAAGGAGAAGGAGAGAGAATCACAAGCAGACTGGTGTGGAGCCTGACATGGGGCTCCATTCCAAGACCCTGAGATCATGACCTGAGCTGAAACCAAGAGTTGGATGCTTAACAGACTTTACTGCCCAGGGGCCCCTGTTGTCTTTTACTTTTAAAGCTGAGTCTTGGGTGCCTGGTGGCTCGGTTGGTTAAGCTTCTGCCTTTGGCTCAGGTCATGATTCCAGGGTGCTAGGATCAAGCCCTGTATTGGGCTCTCTGCTCAGAGAGGAGCCTGCTTCTCCCTCTCCCTCTGCCTGTCACCATCCTTGCTTGCACATGGGCTTGCTCTCTGTCTTATTCTGTCAAATAAATTAAAATAAATGAATGAATGAATGAATGAATAAATAAATAAATAAATAAAATCTTTCAACAAAAACTGAGTTTTGAGGCTTAGAGGTTGAGGATAGGAGGGCAGACACTAGACTTCTTTACTAAGACAATAGTGTTGAAAGCAAGGCTTTGTGGAGTAGAAAGGTTTTTTGTTTTCTGTGGGTTTTTTTGTTTGTTTGTTTGTTTTTGGCATTTTGTTTTGTTTCAGTGTCCTACAGCTCTAGATTTAACTTACCAAAGGGAAAGTCTAGAAAATTTGAATCACAGAATTTTCCCATAGTGAAGAGAAGGTACCTCTTTCCCTATGGCATTTGAGCCGTGTTCCTCTCTGGGCTTTCCCAGGAGAGGAGCAAGTGTGTTAAATAGCTGTGTGGGAGGCTATTTCTATTTAGGATCTGAAAGAGATTGCCTTGTGGGCTGAGATTAACATGGGACTAAACCCCAATAGTCTGAACTTGACTGTGCAATGTGGCTGGGGAGAGCCCGCAATGTTTAGCTTTCCTGGATCTCTCCTACATCCTGTGTCACACAAATACAACCCAGGAGTTGTTGAAAATTCTGGACGGGGAGCTTGCAAGGCAGCTAGGTTGAGAGCCTGTCCTATGTCCTAGTTTGAGACTGTTCTGATTTACCCTATGTTCCGGTGTAATTATAATATACCTTCTTGTCACACCCACAAGTGTCTTGTTTTGAATGATAAATTTTATTGTCAGCCTAGCTATGGAGCCTGCTGAGATAGGAGTGGTTCTGAAGCAGAAGCAGGAAATGGGCTGTTGGACCAGGTGGTTGGATGTAGGAAATGTCACAGACATGGGGACTCTAGCACCACTGAGAATTGAGCTGGAGTTCCATTAACTAGGGAACGCTAGTGAGTTTTTAGTCAGCTAAGAGACTAAGATCAAGGATGATTCCAGCAAAGAAATTTAGTCATGAATGCCAAGCAGCAACCAGATGCTGGACATCAGGCCCAAGACTAGGGAACTTCAGTGGTTCCCAGTACACACGTCTCAACACCATCTTGGGTAGCAGAGGTGTGTACGTATGTGCATATATGCTGATACACATGGACGTGGCGGAAGGTTGAGAAATCTGCATTTCTTTTCTAGATGGGTCAAAACATTGCCTCAAGAGACTGTTTTAAAGACTGAATGGAGCTAAGTTTTAAAGTCTTGAGGAAAGTTTAATTCCCTCTCTTTAACCATCTCAAAGAGGCTTGTGAGAAAGCTCAGGGCAGTTTCAGACATTACTCTTTGCACAACTAAGTTGTAGTATACAGATAACTTTGTGGCCTCATGAAAGGTATGTGAAAGCAGTCTAGGGTTCTCATTAAACAAATGGCCAGTGGAGTCAGTCAACTTGGCCTCTAATGTCAGTTCTGCCAATTACAAACTGTATGATCTTATACTAGTTACCTAACTTCCCTGAGTTTTTATTTTTCCATGAAAAAATGGGGGTGACAATAATGCTTAACTCCAGGTGCTATTAAATGGGATGCATGTACTGGGTATATAATATGCCCTCAATAAATGTTACCTATTATTATTATTACTCTAATAGTTGCAGCTATCTAATAAATTGTGTAACTTATAAGTGTATTTTTTTGCATCAATCCTACCTCTACTGATGGAATTCAAGCTCCTAAAAGGCATTAGAGTTCCTTTCATTTGTGCCCCTCACAGCACAAATTCTCCATGCACTAAGGGTTGTCAATAAATATCCCTTTAGCAGCTGACCATAGAAGGCACAAACTCTTCATAATATAATACAAGTCATTTTGATTCTCTCTCACCTTCAGTATCTAATCTATGAGCAAACATTGGGTTTTCTGATTTTAAGCACACTTTAAATCCATTTGCTTCTCTTTATTTCCATTGCTAGCACTCTATTTCAAGCCACTGTGATCTTTCACCCAGTTTCCTGCAGTAGTTTCCTCATTTGTATTCTCTTTTTCATTCTTGGTTCTCTCCAATCTTTTTTTTTTTTACATTGAATGGAGTATATATAAATCAGATCATATCATTCCCTTGTTTAAAATACTTAAAGTCTTAGAATAAAAATCCAACTTAAAAAAAACCCATAACCTATGAAGTCCCAAATTAGGAGCTATAATTCATACTCCCATAGATGCCAAATCAGCAACATAAATGAATAAAAAAGTGTGGGTGAGGGCAGTGGTAAATATGAGGTCATAGGCCTTGTGTGAGGGGGGTAGATCTAGCTGAGGTTGCCGTATAAGAATGCAAGCCACTGCTGACAGATCTTTTGAAGTTTTTGAAAATCCAGAAATTACTATGTGTGATATCTCTTTATTTTAAACTTTTGGGAAATAACTTAAGAAACTACACATTGCTGCACATGACTGGGCTCCTTTGCAGCATTCTAAACTTCTCCAAGCCATTACCTTCTTTGTTTCTTGAAGGTTCTATGCTCTGTTCACATGAGAGCCTTTGGATATGCTATTCCCTCTACTGGATTATTCTTCCCCTCTATAGTTTGTATAGGCTTCTTATCCTTCATGTCTCAGTTTAGAATGGCAGGTCCTCAAATAGGCCTTCTCTTATAAGAGTCTCTAACTTAGCTCTGGTAACCTAGAAGGCAGAACCTGTACTAAGCTTTATTTGCTAGGTATAATCCTAGGGCCTTAATGAAGAGAAACAGCTGGTCACAAGGGATGGACTTTGTGGATAAACTGCTAGGTATTCTGTGGAGATTACCGATCTGGGTCTTCATTTATTTATTTATTTATTTATTTATTTATTTATTTATTTATTTATTTATTTATTATAGTCAGAGAGAGAGAGAGAGAGAGGCAGAGACACAGGCAGAGGGAGAAGCAGGCTCCATGCACCGGGAGCCCGACGTGGGATTCGATCCTGAGTCTCCAGGATCGCGCCCTGGGCGGAAGGCAGACGCTAAACCGCTGCGCCACCCAGGGATCCCCGATCTGGGTCTTCTTATATTAACATCCTGGATTGAGGATTTCAGACAGCATGAGTAATGTACATTTGCTCATCAAGTCTACTAAAATCTGGTTTGTGGTAATGAATTCTTAGCATAGGCTGTTTTTTCCCTTATCTAGAACCAGGCCAATATGGATAAGTTTCCTATGCCTGTAATTTTTTTAAGTCCAAGGGTCCTAGCTTTCTTCAGGGGTCTCAGTTCCAGATCCTAATCTTTGGGACCTGAGGCTTCATGTCCTATTTCTACCTCATGACTAAAATCTAGGGGTTATAGTGAGAGACTAATTGCCCCTCTGCTCCCCAGACCCAGTGACCTCACTTTAAGTTTATACTCACTGTTCTGGTTTTCAGTTTCCTTTTAGAGGTTTTCCTTAGCTTCTATTATGCTCAGCTGGATTTCAAAAAGCATGGTTGTGATATTTTAGTGAGAATTTCTAGATGTTTTCTAGTGGGGAGGTTTTTAGGATTTTTGAACTATGTAGTCCAGTATTTTTTTTTAAGGAGTTTATTTGAGAGAAACAAGAGAGAGAGAATGAGGAAGGTGGGGGGCCCAATGCAGGGCTTGATCTCAGGACCCTAGGATCATGTCCTGAGCTGAAGGCAGCTGTTTAACCAACTGAACCACCTAGGTGCCCCTGTCCAGTATTTTTGAAAACAGAAGTCACACACTAAAATCATGTATATGTGGGTTTGATTTTTTTTTTCCATTGGTTTGATTTTTTTTCCTCCCCCAAATGACAGTTCTACAAGGGCAGAAATCTTGCCTGTTTGTGCCACACAGTGTTTGGTACATAATTGTTATTCATGACACATTTGAAGGAATGGATCTTGATAATGTTTATGTGGAATTGGAGATGTAACTCCACTCTAAGTTGTAGAGAATAGTGGCTCTTTTACTCAGCTTTATCTTCCCAGGGAACTTAGTCCAATTTCAAGAACAGAGAGGATGTTTTCTATAAGTATTTGGTGGTGGTTAACTTATCTTTATTGATGTCAAGAAATTACAAAAATAAATAGCACCTTTAAATTATTTTTAGGAATGTTAAGATAGATATTTACAATATTATTTTTCCAAGTTTTTCCTGATCCTGGAAGCTACAAGTAATTTTTTCTCTGTATATTTCTTCTAGCTCTTCCTGCTTTGTCCATTTTGCTATGTATCTGCCTTCTCTTCATTGTCAGACTCTAAGCTCTTGAGGGTGGTTCTTGTCTGTATTTGTTTTTTAATCCTCTAGTTAATGCAGGGTTTTCAATCCTGGCACTATTGACACTATGGCCAGATAATTCTTTGTTTGGGGCAGCTGTCCTGTGCCTTGTAGGATATTTAGGAGCATCCCTGGCCTCTCCCCACTGGATGCCAGTAGAATCCTCAGTTGCAATAACTAAAGTGTCTCCAGACATTCATTGCCCAATGTCTTCTGGGAGACAAAAGTGGTCTCATTTGAGAACCATTGCTTCAGAGTGCCTTACACAGAGGAAGTGCTTCCTATTTGTTTATTATACAAATCCTATAGCAAATTTCGATTGAATCTCACAAAGGTAAGCACAGGATTTATGTCTTCTTGAAGAAATGGGTCTAGTGTGGGATTAGCCCTCTTGTTTGCAGGTCTGACCCAGTAGTAGGATGAGTTATACTCCTATCACCACTCACTGTCCACTCCTTCCTCAAAGTTCGTCCTCTCATTCTCATCTATTTATTTACAATATGAAAACATTTGGAAGTTTATAATTTTGGTGTGTAGCTTAAGTCCATTCCTTCTATAATGCGTGTATCCATTTTCTGATAAATGCTGTTGCTCAAATGTACGTTCAAATGCACCTGCTTTACAGATGGTAGACTTTCTAAGAGCCCACAGACCCAGAAGATTAGAATACTCTTTGTTGGCATAAATGAGCAAAAATTGGAACTGTAACTTTTTTCCCCTTTAGTAAAGCTACAACTAATTTAATTAGCATTTTTGAAAATAAACACTCCTGCCTTCCTATTTGTGCATGTTTTACAGTGTTTTCAACAGTTTAGAATTAGGTATAAAAATCTAAGTGATAAGTTATGTTTTGTAAAAGTGATGTATATATTAGAAACAAAGCTTATAACAAGTAACACATTTTAGGTAATAAAAATAATTTTAGATAATGAAAGTTGATGGTGGTGGACCCCAAGAACTCTATTGCTTTCTCTTTTCTCTCACACTCCATCCCCACTCTTGCAGCAATGCCTCCCCATCATTTATATACTGTGACTGGCAGCTGCAGTAGTGGTGGTGGTGGTGGTAGAGGGTCCAGAGTGGTGGGGGGTGTGTAATTAAATTCTATTATTTCTACTTGACAATTGAAGAAATAGTCTCAGAGAGATGAAGTCATTTTTAAAATTGGTCTTGCTAATTGAGGCCAGAGCAAAGTTTCCTTTTCCCAGAGCTCTTTCTACTATAAGACATATTCAGTTAGTGATGTCATATTCCAGATATTGCTGGGGAAGTGCAAAAAGTATTTCCCTGTCCCCTATCACTTGAAGTCAACAGCAACACAATGACTGGAAATTTTCATCAGGTAAGCCCTAAAGGTGAAAATATTTCCTCCTGGCACCATGCAGATTTTCCAGGCAGAACACAAACAAAATCTATACTTCAGAGGGAAAATGTCACAGGAGAAAGTTACAGAAGCAAATGCGATGATGTAATGTTATGAAGAATTAAGGCATTTGTAAAGATGAAAGGGTAGAAAAAGCATGAAAAGCAAAGCAAGCCTAGTTCATTTTGAAGAATCATGAAAAGATGACCTTTTTCTTTTTCCTGTAAGCAAATATTAAGAGGAATTCAATAAATGAAACTGAATGCCAGACTCACGCCAGACAAAATTCAGCTGTGTTCATTTGTTTAATTATTATATTATTTGAGACAAATCCACTGAAACCCTGAACAATAATAAGAAAGGGAAGTCATGCGAAAAACAGGTCTTTATGTTTCTACCTCAGCAAAATATTGGAAAGCTGTTGCAGTGAAAAATAATTTTAAATAATCTTATCTTCCCACTATAAAAACAAAATGTCAATTTAAAAAATTTAGAAAACATTTGGAAGGTAACCATTGTAAGTATTATGGTTTATGTATTTCAGATATAAATATACATTTTATGTATATACATATATGTATATATTTATGTATTTCAATGGTAATATATAGATATGTTCTCACATGCTATGCATATGTCTATATCATATCTATATATCTATATCACCCAGTGAAATACCAATTCATTAATGCTATTTTAGTACTGCTGTTTTCACTTAGCTTTCAGTGAATTTCTTTCCAATTCATTAAATATTCTTCTGTAAGGTTATTTTTAATGACTAAAGAGTCAACAAGGAAATTATCTTAAAGAGGTCGATTTGTTGTTTTTTTTTTTTTTAAAGAAAGTAGTCTTTTTTAAAAGATTTTATATATTTATTCATGACACACACACACACACATATACACACACACACACAGAGAGAGAGAAAGAGAGAGGCAGAGACACAGGCAGAGGGAGAAGCAGGCTCCATGCAGGAAGCCTGATGTGGGATTTGATCCCAGGTCTCCAGGATCAGGCCCTGGGCTGAAGGCAGCGCTAAATCTCTGAGCCACCCAGGCTGCCCCCAATTTGTTTTTTAAAAAATTACTGCTTTGTCATTTCATTCACTTTTTTATTATCTTCCTCTTCCTAATGATGCCAATTTCTACATTCATTTTTATACTTACTTAACACTAGGCTTTTTAAAGAACCTTTTTCATCATTTCATCATATGATTAACTTACCTCAGAGTTCTGAAGGCAGGTGACCAAAAGGAAAACGTCGATGCACAAAATTTTTAGGTATTTCATCATTTCAAAACACTTTCCTGTCCCTGATTATAATGTTGCACCTCTCCCAGGAGATGGTTGATTACCCGTTCTCAGATGAAAGCAGTAAAGAATACAAATATTAAGCACACAAGCCGTGCCCAGCTGTAAAATGGATCCCAAATTCAAGTATTTCTGAGCATTTCTCCCCCTGAACTTTTCACCCTGAGTGTTGAACTCTTGTGATGACATTTCCTGTTACTAAACACTTGTTAATTTTTGGCCTACAGCTTTTGCTGCTGAGACATCTTCGTTTCTTGATATTTTTCCCTCTCATTATCAGATAGGGAGAACAGTATGTTAATGAGTTTTGTTGATAAAAGCAAGAATGAAGCCTGTTCCCCCAGTGGTTTTAGGACTGATTTGCTTCAGGCAGTCCTTTCTAGTTTCCTTACTTTTCTTTTTTTTTCCAGTTTTCATCTCAGTTGCAAATACTATATTTTAATATTATAAAGTCAATTGTCTTCTTAATTATCACATGACATCAATGGAATTCCATGTGATTTTCCATGTTAAGACTTGATTGGATTCAAAGAGTTCAATTTGTACAGATACTTTAAGGTGACAGTTATATTAATATTCATAATTAAGATAGTAACTAACGTTTATAATAAGCACTATTTTGAAGAAATTGTATGGAAGTAATTTGTATGAAAGTCAGGAGAGTAATGTAATGATTCACCCATTACCCAGCTTCAACAGCTGTCAACTTATGGCCAATCTTGTTTCATTATTCTCTTGTCCACTTTTCTTCCTGTCCTGACAGAGGGTTGTTTTCAAGTAAATCCAAGACACTATATTATTTCATCTGTAAATATTTCAGAAGGCAAGGACACTTAGATATCATATATTTTAAATTATTTTTAATTTTAAATTATATTATAACAGACAAAAAACACCTTGGTAAATGTAAAAAATCATGAATTACACAACCTGATTAGTTTTTGCAAATTGAATACATTGGTATAACCAGGAAGAAATAGAATATTACCAATGCCACAGAAGAAGCCTTTCTTGTGCCCATTTCCAGTTGTGTCCCCACCTCCCAAGGGTTACTGCTATTCTGACTTCTAACACCAAAATTTTATTTTGCTTGTTTTTGAACTTGGTGTGTATGGAATCATAACGGTGTTTTGTTTGGGTCTGGCTTCTTTCACTTAACATTTTGTTTGAGATTTATCTGTATTGTTATATACAGTTCTGGATTGTTCATTCTTATTGCTGTAGATAGCATGCCATTGTCTGACTACATTACAATATACCTATTCAATTATAAAAAGCACTAGGCTAGAACTTCTAGTGTTTGGCCATAATAAATAGTCTTAAATTCTTTTATTAACCTTACAGAAGAGGTAAAGTAGTCTTAGGTAAAATAAAGTAATTTGCTAAGTTCACACAGGTAATAAGTAATGGAGTCTGAATTCAAACTAGCTTTGCTTGACTTCAGAATCCGAGGTCTTAACCAGTGTGCTTCTAAGGCAGCCTGTTTTTCAGAGTTATCTATCTAGTGTATATATGCAAACTCATAAGCTCTATGGAGAAAAGTGCATTATTCTCTATGGTTCTGTACCCAATCACTGGTTTCCCGACTCCGTGTCTATTTCTTGGAGAGTAAATGTCCCATCCCCTTGTAGAAAATTATTGAGTCATCCATTACAACTAAGAATTAGAGCATTGAACAAGAGTGGGGGATGACTCTGGAATAGGAAAAGAAGAAGGAAATATACTCAGGAGAATGTCAGTTGACTCTATTGCAAAGTAGGATGCTTATGATCTTGATAGAATATGATCCTATAATAACTTTCAGAGTTAGGTTCTAGTCACCCAATTTCAACCGCATAAACAGGGAAGTGGGGATTTTAATGTCTAATACAAGCATGTAAATGCTTACTTTGCTCAAGTAAATACAGAAATATTATTATCCTATAACTTTCTAAAAACTTAGTCTTGACTCTCTTTTCTCTGAAGCTGTTGGGAAAATAAATGATTTAATTGAATATTCTACGAATAAATGTATGTGTGACATAATATGTGTTTTGTTAGTGAACAAGAGGACAAAATACTTATTTTATTATGAATATATATAGATAGTACAAAGTATTAGCACTTTTTCATTTATAGTTTTGTAAGATCTAAATATAAGTATATCTAGATTAATGGAAAATGCAAGTATTTTCAAATTGTAAAACCTGACTATAGCAAGTGTAACACAATATTATTCTGATATCAAAGAACTAGTTAATGTATAGTGATTCCTCCTGCACCCCCCTGCATATTGTCTTATGTTTTTTCTTGTTGGTTATATCTTTGAGAAGTTTTGGTTGTGAATGCTCGTAAACATTTAAAAATTACTTATCAAATCATAGACCAAAATTACATTTTTAGAATGTAATTTTAGAATTTCATTAGGCACTGAACTGATTCATCATAGAACATCATGCATTGTTTGTTTTAGAGAGAATACTGAACAGCTCATATCCTTTGCTTAAAAATAGACACTTTTTTTTCTCAAAGCAATTATCTTCTTTCCAGTCCAATTTTCTCTTCTCTGGTATTCAACAGGACTTCAATTCCAATGAGCTTTTATTTTACTATGCTGATCATGTAGTTATGCCATTTTTTTTTCTATCTGCCTCAGAGCTGTAGAATTTTAAATGTATTTTTTGATCAAAGCATATTTATTAAGGTATAGCAAAGCCTATATCTTTTGACCTTCAGTGACTGCCAAGAACAGGGTACTGTGACTATTAAGTGTAAGGAGGCAGTTATGTTGTTAGGAACCAGACTCTAGTTCAAATTCTGATTTGCTACTTATTAGTATGTAACTTTGATCAAATTACTTAATATCTCCATGCCTTAGTTTTCTTGCCTATAAAATGGGGGATAGCCTGTCTCATTGGGTTATTGTGAGAATTAAGTATGTAATTATATGGTAAGCCCTTAGAACTGTGGTTGGCACATAGCATTACATAAGTATTTTTACTATCATCCTAAAATCTATTAACTTTCCTTTGAAATTTTAACAAAATTCAAAATAACTAATTCGCAATCTATGAATTTCTTTCTACAACTTTTAATATGCAAATAATAATGACCCAACTCTGTCCAGAGAGCTGAGAAGCATTTCCCATAAGGTTTGGCTAAAATGCTTTAACATTTTTTCATCTTTATATTGTTCATTTGCCCGCTCAATCATTCCTATTTATTGAACACTTATTATGGTGCTTGATTACTCAGTAAGGAATAAACAGGAAATATTCTCTACTACCTGGAAGTTTATATTCAAGTCTCAGATCCAGGCAATAAACAATAAAAGAGATATTTGTTTGGAAACTCTTTTTATGACCCTCTACTTCTAACTTCACTTTGAAGCAAATGCCAAATTGATTAATTTTTAACTTAAAAAAAAATCCCTATGCCTCATTAAATGAACAATGTAGTAAAAGTTGGTTTTAGAAATGGATGTAGAAATAGTGTCCCAACTCTCATACTTAATTTATTTGCTCCTTTTCTCATTGATATTATTAACCCATCTTCTTATTAAAAAGTTTCATCATGACTCATTCTTGAAATTGGGAAATTCAGCTTTAGTTTTAAGTTTATCAGATGTTCTCAGAATGCTCACACTTCAGACTGTGGGAAAAGGATGCAGCTGAACAGTAATATATTAACAATATGTGTTGAAAAATCAGTTCCTTGTTGACTGTGTACAAAACACAAATTTCTAATAGCTCTTAATGGCAGTACTTCCTCTGTGGATTATGTAGGAAATTCTTTTGTCTGAATAATCATTCCCAGGGGGGAAAGCTTTCAAAATAAATTCACTTTATACAGAGGGATAGAGAATGCATGTATATGTATGTGTGTGTGTGTGTGTGTGTGAGAGAGAGAGAGAGAGAGAGAGACTGATTATTGTGGAATACTGAATTAGACAGCACATATGCCTTGTATAATTAAAGAACATAATTTGAAGGTAGCAACAGTATCTAATTATATAAAATACTCTGTGTGCTGTTGCTTGTCATCACATTGTTTAAAATAAATTAATAGCAACAATGGACCGCTGATCCAAGTGTTATAGAAAACAATGTTGGGAAGACTAGGTTTTCATTAAGAAAAAAAACAAAAACTGAAAACTCTAATTGTATAGTTAGAGAAGAAATAACTATCATGCTCCTTTTGGAATTACCTAGGCCCATAAAGACAAAGTGGATTATTTCCCCTTAGTTATCTTGACTTGGGTTACAAGCTTCTCTGCTTCATTTTGGATTGGAGACATCTAGAAAGTGAACTTTTAATAGGAGTGAAATGCTACATTCCTGGAGTCCTCTTTAGTGAAATAGTTCTCAACTTGGTGCTATTACATGTGGGGTATGTTGTATTGGGTGTGTGCCTTTTCCAAACAATAATTTCTCCACACCCCATCCCTTTGTAATTTTTAAAAAGTTCTCCTGGTGATTCTATACTATGGCCTAGTCCAGTCACACACTTACATCTCTTATCAGAACCCACTTTTTAGGGACTGTGAATAGACTGTTTCTAAAAGATCCATTAGTGTTCTAGATGAGTCAGTTAATTTCACAGAAGAACACTTTCATCTTAATAGAAGTCTTTTTTAAAATCGAGTTTGGCCCAGACCCAGAAAGACTAAGAATGTGAACAAATGCAATTTTATATATGAATAGTAGTAAATAAAAGGGAAGATATGCATGCTGTTAGTGTGGTGACTGGAATGGGGGGAACAGAGATGTTTTCTAATGGGTTGAGGTGTGAGGGGTCAGCTAATCTTGGAAGTGAGGGTCATTTTTTTAAAAAGAAGGACACACACACGCACACACACACACATGCATGTACAAGTGCACCTACGTCTTGTGAAAAGTGGTAGCCTTTCCCAGAGAGACATTAGGGTTATCTAGTACATAAGCCACTTCTCATAGATATGCAATGCTTAAAATACTAAATCCATGCCTTTATAAGTCTGCTTGGCCTAACTTTAGTTTACATGTCAAAAAAAAAAAAAAAGAGTACCCTTAGACTGATAAATTGATCTTGGGAAGGGGGTCAACCTTTATAATGGTGTTGGTGAGGTTTTGTCAGGGCAATATTCTAGTGTGTTAACTAATAATGGGGTGTTTGTGTCCCTTCCTATTACCTGTGGCTAAAGGGATCTCTCTCAGTTCCTCTTACTGTTAATTTCACATATGCAATAAGATAGTCCCCAAAACTAGTTAAACACACTTTTCCCCCCATAAGTCTTACTCTTGGCAGATTCATACTATTTGATGATATAAAATAAAGCAAATAAAATATCTTGACGCAGCCTTCATGTGAGAGTTCAGGATAGGAGTGACCCTTCTCTGGTTTTGGAGCCTGGAGGGTTAATGATGAAGTGAGGCTGTCAACAATCAGAGGTGTTTCAAGTCCTGGTTTTTCTGAGTGTTCTCCACTTCTTACTTTGAATGAATGACCTGAATGAGAATGCTAATATTTTCCTTTTTAACCTTATTCCTTTAAAAAAGGGGAACCTTCAAAAAAAGGGGGAGCCCTCTTGCACTGTTGGTGGAAATGCAAGCTGGTGCAGCCACTCTAGAAAACAGTATGGAGGTCCCTCAAAAAGTTGAAAATAGAGCTATGACACAGCAACTGCACTACTGAGTATTTACCTCAAAGATACAAATATAGTGATCCAAAGGGGCACCTACACCCCAATGTTCATAGCAACGATGCCCACAATAGCCAAACTATGGAAAGAGCTCTGATGTCCATTGACAGATGAATGGATAAAGAAGATGTGGTATATATGTAAAATGGAATAATACTCAGCCATCAAAAAATGAAATCTTGCCATTTGCAATGATGTGGATGGACCAGAGGATATTATGCTAAATGAAATAATCAGAGAAAGACAATTATCATATGATTTCACCTATATGTGGAATTTAAGAAAAAAGACAGAGGATCATATGGGTAGGGAAGGAAAAATAGAATAAGATGAAATTGGAGAGGAAGACAAACCATAAGAGACTCTTAGTCATAGGAAACAAACTGAGGGTTGCTGGAGGAGGTGTGGTGGGGGATGAGGTAACTGGGTGATGGACACTAAGGAGGGCATGTGATGTAATAAGCACCGGGTATAAGACTGATGAATCACTGGCCTCTACCTCCGAGACCACTAATACATTACATGTTAATTAATTGCATTGAATTAATTAATTAATTGAATTTTTAAATAAAAAATTGTTTAATTGCTATATTGTATACCCAAAACTAACACTGTTAATAATATGGAAGTTAAAATTAAAAATTTAGGGGCACCTGGGTGGCTCAAAAAACCCCACCCTAATTCCATTAAAAAACGTGATATTACAGGTATTCATTTATGTTAACCTGATTTTAGTAACATTCAGATATACAAGCTGGTCAAGTCTGATATGACAGGGTAAGTCATCTAGCTATGAAAGTAACACACCAATGTAAAAAACTGTCCAGAATGACCTCTTTCTGTGAATTTTCCCAACAGTCATGGTACATTTTTAAAAGGCTTTTTTTTTTTTTTTTTTTTAAATTAAGGAACGTTTATCAGAGAATGCCTAATTGAGAAAAATATTGCATCGGTAAATTGCTCTGCTCTAGACAACTGCTGCTCTTTCTTCTTCAGATTTAAAGTCCCAAATCACAATCCGTTTTAAGAGCTTCAAGTAATAATTACCTCTGTGTCCTTCAAAGGGTCTGCCGGTTTCCCTACACTCTTTTACAGGGTGAGCAATGCTGTAGCCACTGATAACCCAGCTGCCGAGGAACTGAGTAAAGCCGGCTCCAAACTTCTCAGCTGTTGACAGGCTTGACTTGCTGAGAACACTGGTTAAATATAGCACGCGCGAGCTCAGCTCCTCAACAAAGTCATTGCTCCGACAGTGTTGTGAAGGGAGCAGAAGACGAGAAACCTAATCTCAGAACCCAACAACACCTAGCAACAGTTGAAAAAACTTTTAAACAAAAGTCTGGGTGGGAGATCTACAACAGCCTCCAATTTCTGCTGATCGGGATTTCAGGGAGAAGAAGCTGCTTTTCCCTTCCCTCTACTCAGTTTCCTGCATGACTTCAGCTGTTGGCTAGTCCTAGGAAAGAAAGTGGGAAAAGCTTTTTCCTCTGTATTCTTTTTGGGCTGGATAGTTTTCCAGGACTCCAGTCTCTCTGGGGTTGTGGGACAAGCCACTGGGTTCTTCAAAGGATAAACTACCTGCATAAAGGACATACCCTTGGTTAAACAAGCTGCCGTCAGGTAAGACCAAAATAAATAACTATTTACTCTCTTAAGAAATTTCTGCTTCCTTAAGATTCTGTGTTGTCAGTTTCCTTTGATTCTTACTGTTTCCACTATGTGATAACACATTTAAGGAATTATCATAATCATTGTGGATTATTTTTAAAGAATCAGTAACATCTCTCTCGGAATTATACCAGTTCCTTTTTAAACACAAAGCTTGTTACAATGTTTTAATAGCCATCAAAATATTTCTGCCAAGTTATCATTCTTGGGCAGGTAACAGAAATATGGCAAAGGACAACTTCATGGTTCCTTTCACAATTAAGATGGCTAAACAACGAAAGAGATTTTTTCCCTGGAAGCAAAGTAACGTTCATTTACTGAAAGTAGCTGAGCAGCTTGTGTGGTAAATGAGAGGAAAGTCCTGTATGGTATTTGTGTTGCTGTACTTAAGACTTGCTGCTATCTGCTTCTCCCTTTGCCTGATTCTCTGATTACACTGGTACACCTTGTGCTGGTTCTGACCTGGTTACATTAGAATCACCCCAAGTGCTTCTGACTAGGCACAAAATACAGCTGCTATTAAATCCCTACTTTCGCAGTTGTTGAATATAAACTATTTGGGAGAATGTCTTTTTGTGATTTAGAAAAAAATAAATGGAGTAATTGCTTGTGTATAGATAAAACAGATCCTGATTTTTAAAATTGAAACAGAATTTATTAGAAAAAAAACTTCGTATTAAAGTTGTATATATATGTATGTGAATATTATAGTGTGAAGGAAACCCTCCTTTATCTGTTGGTATATTGTCTCCCCCTTCCATGCGTTGCCATGCAATTTTATCAGAATCGCTTAGTGATTGATATCACATTGATTCTGACAAAAGTTCTGGCTGAATGTTAGGATATGGTTACTGATACCAGGTGTCTATAGTTGGGCTAGAGTTGCATAAGAAGCCTGTTCCTTTAGAAGAATATGACAATTTGAATGGATAATCTAAGGGTAATATATAAGAAGATACAGATGCACATTTTAAAAGGAGTTATTTGAGTCTGTTTTGTCAACTTAAAGAATTTACCTAAGACCAGTTTTGAACAGGTTGTTGTTGACAAATGAGAATGTGTCAGCCCCTTTCAGTAAATGTTCCTATTTTAAGAAAAAGCAATTAAAGCTAATATATCAAATGTGCAGGAAAATGAAATCGTATGTACATTTCAGTATGTACAGTGCTTCCTAGTTCTGACTGCATGATCAGTTTCTGAAGTAAATGAAACTAATCATATATAATGAATGTATACAAGGACAGTGCAAAATGCACTTTGGTAACCTTGGTATCAGGGAATGAAACTCCTGGTACTTTACTGGAGATGAAGTATCTTCATCTTGAAAAAGTTCTGAAAAGTCAGAACTACATGCTTTACATTTTTCTTGTTTTTATCTTAGGAATGGTCACATTGTTGGCTTACAAATGTATGTGTAAGGCCAAAGTATGCCATTAGTTCTAGGCATGTAATTTCTTTTGGAGTCAGTAGATCAGTGTTAAGTAACTGAATACAGCATTTGGCCCTGGGTGAAAGCCATGTTTTCTGATGAATCGATTTTTGATTATCATTGTCTCCATGGCTGTAAATTTACCTCCGAGAATCAAAACTAGCGCGGTTAGACCATATGCTTCCCTCCAGTATATGAACAATCAAACCCACCGTGAACCATATAGATTCTGTTCTCTTGTTCACTCAAATTCACGTCTGTGTTATTTGCAATCTACCCTTTCCCCTTCATCATAAAGGTTGTTAGATTCAATTGCTGTATCTATCCTACCACACTGAGGCCTCTTCCCTTCACTCTCAGTCCAGATTGTAACAGTGCTGCTCTCCGATGACCCCCTCATTGCCATCCAAACTATATTGCCAATGACCACAGGGTTAATTTTCCTAAAACATTGCTTTACTTGTGTCTCTACTCTTCAGTTATCTTCTGGGACTCCTGGTTGCTGCCAAACACCTAAGCTGGGTATTTTGAAAACCTTCCATCATCTGGCACATACTTAACTTTTCCAGTTTCAGCTCCCACTACTCAACAACAAGTGTCCTTCTGCTTCAGATATTTCAGATTTTGGGCCATTCTCCAAACACATGCACAGGGCACATTTCAAAGCTACACCTCGGCCTGTTTCATTCCCCCTGCCTGGAATACTTTTCCTCTCCTTCCCTGTGTAGAGACCTTATCTGCTCTTTAAAGCCCAATCAGTGCTTCTACTTTCACAATGATTCCCTGACCATACCTTTTTAGAAGCGATTCCTTTTTAGACAGTTTGGTGCTCTATTAGAATTGAGGTATTTGGGGACAGGGTTTACATCTTTAAATTCAGAACAATTTAATGAAGCAATTAGGTGCAAAGCATTGTCCTAAGCACCACTTGGTTTTAGGGCTTTTTATTGCCATGCACACGGTGGCTGTCCTACTAACATTTTTGGCTCTAGATTTTTGTTGATGAGTGCATGAGAAAAAGTGTAAGTAAGTATAAAATCAAGAAGAGCAACTGTTATGTGTGTAACTTTTTATCTCAAAAATTGCTCAAGGCACGTCTTCATAGTTCAATATGCACGGAAAAGTTACAAGTAATTCTAACTATGCTCAGGTACCTGATTGTGGAGATGATGTACCTCTTGAGAATGAACTAGAAAGAAGTATATATAAAGACTGTATATATACATGCTTGTCCTGTGTATGCATCTACCCACCTAAATGTTATAACTCATATAACTTTTATCATCTTTTGGTATCAGATTTAATTTGGTTCTGTTTATTTAAGTCATGGCTCCTTTTATTTGCGGGCCATCATGGATTACAATCTGGCCCAGAACATTAAAATATTTATATACCATATTATGATCCCTCTTTCTTTTTTCCCCTAGATATTTAAAAATAGAGACATTTCTCAGATTTATTTTTAACCACTTAGGAAACCTATAGCCTTACTGTGTGAAATAAAGCATGAATTATGATTTTGAAGCAATTTTTGTGTCCACCAAAAGAAAGGTATTCTTTTTATATTTTAAGATAGCCAAGGAGGTTACTTCTAAAAGTATTTAGTGAGAATCATAGGATTTTTCCCAATGAAATTTGTGAAATATTCAATATATTCACTTAGTGGTGGTTTTCCTATAGTTATATTTTTAATTCATTTGTTAGAAGTGAAAGTTGGGAAAATACACAGTCTAAACTCATGCGTTTTTCTTTTTTGGGAGATGAACATTTCTTCATATAAAACAGGTGCCCTAAGAAATAGGATTTTACAGAGCTTGTTTAGTTTTGTTTGTTTGTCTTATTTTATTTCTCTATACATGTGGGTTTTAGGAAAGTATCATTAGGAAGTGAGGGGGAAACCTTAGGTTGAGATCTATTTCAGCAGAGAGATTTAAGAGAGGATGTTGGTAACAGTTTGTTAGAAATATGACATCTGAAATACTGCAACATAGATTCGTTTATACATTAATTATTTTTAATATATATAGCAATAGAAAGATAAGCTAATGCAATATATTTTGTTTCCTTAAATCTGAGTTGAAAATACAACAAGGGTATTGGTATGAAGGAGGAGGCAAGGAAGGCTAGCAGCATAGGCAAGCCAGATGGCCTGGATTCAGATCTCCACTCACTGTGACCCTGGGCAAATTACTCTCTGTGCCTCCGTTTCCTCATCTGTAAAATGAGAATAATAATACTATCTTCCTCAAAGAGTGGTTTGGAAGATTAAATGAGTTAATAAAACTCAGTTGCCTGGTAGACTTTTCAATAAATTTAAGCTATTATTGCTTTATTATCACATCCTAAATGGAGTTTTCAGTTTATTTTAATCTTTCTTGCACGCAAAATTCTTAGATACAGATAGCCTGTGAACTCAAGTTCATAGATCATAGGAAAGGCAGAAGAATGTATTGTTTAAATTTGGAATCCTGTTTGGGACATACTTTGCTGCTGGGTACTCTAAGCACACATAGTTTGAACGCCAGCCAATAATTTAGTATGGAATTTATGTTTCAAACCCTCTCTTATCACTCAGCAGTCTGCTGTCTTATAGAATCATTACTAAAAAGGCTAAAAAATCACCCACAGCATAGACTGTTCTATGGTTTCTATATTTGCACTTGGAGATAAAGTGTGTTTATGTATTGTGCTTGGCTGTCTCTTTTATAGCCTACAACATTGGGTAATGTACGGCAGTGGAGATTTCCTCCTCTATAGAAAATATACTACTAATTTTATTACTCTCTATTTCTTCCTTTAGATGTTTTGTTTTGTTTTATTAACAGATAAAATGAAAAGACCAAAAAAGGTCATCTCATGCTGGCTTTAACCTTACCAAATAGAAATGAATTCTTGCTCATCATCCTTAGTCCTATTCATTCTTCTTAAACACGATAAGAAAGTATATTCCAAGGCAAACAAACAAACAAACAAACAAAAACGCTGTTATGTCACAAAGATGTATGTGTATTATAGGGCACTTACTACTATGCATTTAATTTAACAAAAATATTTCAAACACTCTTATAAACAGGGGAGTTTCTTAGTAGCTTTAGCGCTAACAAACCTTATGCCGGGTAGTTATGGCTTTGACCTGACCATTTGCTTTATTTTTCCCAATCAAAAGGATAAATTTTTAAAAGATAAGGCAAACTGAGGTTTAGAGTTGTCATTCTTTAATGAAAGCCTTGCTATGGAAAGAAAGAAGGAAGAAAAGAAAAAAATAAAAAAGAACTTTCCCTGGCTTTACAGAATACATTATCACGGCTTTAGGGTGAAAATATATTGGGTTCTCTTCTTCTTTTTCCTTAAATGGTCATTCCTACTCTTTGGCTAATCAGAGAAAGGAAGAGGCTACAGGCAGAGTTCTACTTTTCCTGTGGCAATAGCTGAGGCAGTTTGATTTCAAAGGCAAGGCAGGAGTTATGGAAGAACTTAGAATAAGAAAAGTCAAACATGAATTGAGCAGCTCTAGCTGGCTGCTAACCAGCTGATTGCAGAACATGAGAAACTCCCAGCAGAAATGAAGTAACAGGACGTTAACCAGCACCCCAGTCCCTGAGAGCTTTGCTTAAGCCACAGCAGCACTGAAAAGTCAAAAGAAGGTTGGTGTTGCTTTTCCTTTTTGGGAAATGGTGTCAATGTGCATAATATTGGGTGATTTATGTGTTTCGGAGGTTTGTGAAGGACAGACTAGAGCATTTTAAAGCAAATGCAGGATTTATCTCAAGTTATCTGATTTTAATTGAACTCTTAAGGTTCAGGGATTTTTCTCTTTTCTTGCTTAAATTCTGTCGCTTACCTCCTTTACCAAAACATAAATGAACATGATAATTGTTACTTCACTGGCCAAAGATCTTATATGTCTACCCTTGAATATAGTCTTTTTTTTTAAACTTTTGCAACAATTGTAACAGCAATCTTCCCAAGTTACTTTGAAGAAATGAATTATCTGCTGCTTATCTTTGTAAAGAAAAGGTGTAGGAAGTCCACGAAATGAACTCAGCAGAGTTGGCCAAATGCATTCTTTAAAAAATGATTTGCTGAAGATTTAAAGCCAAAAGACAATTTGATTAAAAACAGTAGACTGTTGACATCACCAAGACAATCAAATTACTGCCAACTTGCCTTGTTTATCTAAAAGATCTTTGTAAAAATAAGGTTTGTGTGCGTGTGCACACACACGAGTCATAGGTGATATGGTAATAGTGATAAAAGGATTTTTTTTATATCTCTTTAATATACTTATGTCTTAAGTAACTCATTTTAGGGCCTGCTTCTTTGAGGTACCACAACAAAACAGGAAAGGAAGAGGCATTGCTGAGTTCATAATGCTATTTCAGTGTGGTAGCCTAAGTCCATGAGGAAATGACGGCCTGGGCCTGTATTTGGAGCCTCACAGTTACTGTGACGACAACACACACTACTGGAAAACAAAGATGGTCTGCTTGCCAGGGTGAGCTGGGAAGAGTTTTGCCAGCTCAGATTTTTCCTAATTATTCTGTAAGTCTTGAAATGTGACACTGGAGATATTCAAGGCTCTTTGTGTTTCAATAACTGTTTAGTAAGTGATACATGCTTGGGCAGCCTGGTATTTGGATTAGGGAGGGGCCTTACACATAAGCTCAACTTTCACATGTTGTCTTGATAGATAGCATCTTCTGGTTTGGGCATCCCCAAACCAACTGCTTTGGTCACAACCTGTTATTTGTTCTGGTGCCTAAGGAAGCCAACTGCATTGGTAGAGTTCACTCCTCAGGGGCTTCTCAACTTTTGGTCATATATCCCTACCTTCTATATGCCGTTCATTTTGGAGATCATTGCCCAACATACCAGGAGTTCCTACCAATTACTGTGCATCTGAATCCCAATTCTTATAGATGATATAATACATAATATAATAATAACTATATATAATACATATCACCTATATAATATGTTATATAGCTATATACAATTATTTAGTATCTATAGATGATGATAATACTAGGTAGCATATACTGGAGATTATTCTGTGCCAGGCATTGTACTTTACCTGGATGATTTTATTTATTTCTTACAATAACCCAATGAGGCATTAATTTTATCACTATTTTATGGATTAGAAAAATGAGGCTGGTAGATGGTAACATGCCCACTGGTAGGTTGAACATTCAAACCCAGGCAGTTTGACCTTAGTTAGCCTATATTTTCAACCACTTTCTTGTAATGTAGGCAGTTGTTCAAGGAGCCAAGCTTGGGTACTGGAATGTAGAAGTTATTATTCTTTGACAGTTTTTGTTGGGGCAATATGGTTCTTTTTGGAGGGAGAGGGGCAGAAGGAGAGGGGGAGAGAGAGAATCCCACGGAGCTTGATCTCACAACCCAGAGATTATGACCTGAGCCCAAATCAAGAGTTGGATGCTTAACTGACTGAGCCACCCGGGTGCCCATGGTTCTTGGTTTCTACATTGCTGAGTTGATTCCCTGGGAGAGGGTAACATGGAGCATTTGCTTTATTTATTTATTTATTTATTTATTTATTTATTTATTTATGCATTTGCTTTTATGAGTTATTATGGCTGCTCTTATAGCCAAATCCTTTGATACCATTGGGCTTTTGGTCTCCTTGTTGCCTCTGTTAACAACTCTGAACCTTACCTTCTGTTGTAACATTCAGAATGCTCTGTAGATCTCTACTTTGGACATTAGAATTCAGTTTGTTAAAGTGGGTTCAAGAGGGAGTCCTACAAAATACTTATTCCAGGTGCTGGTAACAGTGTTTCTTGAAGAAGTCTTTGGTAGTGTGGTGCATATATATTGGTTGGAGGAAGCAATAAAGAAGGGGATAGAGGGTCTCATTACATGTAGGAGCTCTCTTAAGCTCCCCAAAATTTTGTTTAGGTAGAGAGTTGTCAATCTGGCAGCAACTTGTTTCTTCAGGAAAAAGCAGAGAGTTTGCTATTGCTTAAGGAAAACTACCTGATACTTACAGCCAGGAGTTTGCTACTGTAGATGGATAGCATGAACTATTTTATTTAATTCTTTTATCTTTATTAACCAAGAATGACAATTAATGATGCTAAATGTCTAATCATTTGGATATAATTAAAATTTTTGAGTTTCTGTTTACATGTGTGGCATTTAACTTTTGGGTTATCTGAAGTAAAAGGAGAGAAGTTCTAATAAAATTTTGATGGAGCAGATAATGCTTTGCTTTTTTTTTTAATGCTAGTGTCCATAAATACTCTATCAAATATCCCAGGTGATGGGACTGAAATCCTAGGAAGATGAATGTTTCATGTGAAGTGAGCACATAGCAGAATGAATCTTGATCCTCTGAAAAATTTTATTCTATGAATTGAAAACAGTATCTTGTCAAAAAAATATTAGCATACCTTGAACTCCCCCCCCCCAACATACACATAAACACTCATTATTGGTCAATACACAGGACTTATCCTATTGCTTCCAGGCTAAACATCTTCCAGAAGCAAATATACTCTTTGCTCTGTGACATAGATTTATTTAATCCAAAATAAAGGTAGTGATAAATTTCATGAAGGCCCTCTGTTTTATTCACATGATCTCTCCTGATTTCCTTCCAACAAATAAACTCAGAATTTCCCTTGTGTCATCTCTTATCTTTATGTAAAAAGGTGCAACAGTATCCAAGGAGGAAAAGGACTGATGTTCCATCCATTGAAGACAAAGGACTGTTGGCTTCTGGAAGTTTTTTTTTTTTTTTCTTTTTTCTCATTCAGTTATTCTAAATCTCTCTTGGCAACAAAACTGATATGGCTTCTTAAGTGGGAGATATTAAGAATTTATCATATTAATACAAGAGTTATCTGTAAGAGCTCCTGGTTCTCTTGGTACTTCTGTAACTAGTCTGATTTCAAGCAGGAATGGGGGCTCTGAGTCTCACACTGTTGATGATTATATAGGTCTTGGAGCCATCCATGCCCAGCAGGAAACTGAACTCTGAGCTCACTTGGAATTATCAGATCATCTAGTCTTGTGGTTCTCAACACTCCTTGTACATCAGCATCACCAGAGACACTCTAAAAATTCAGATGCCTGGAGCTATGCCCCAGAGCTTCTGATTCAAGTTGATCTGACTCAGTGTCCAAGTATTGATCTCTTTTGGAATCATTTATGAGATTTTAATGTGCATTCAGGATTGTGAATCAGTTATCTAGTACAACCTCATCACTTAAAAGAAGATAGTACTAAGATGAAGAGAAGTCAGAAGTTAAATTCCAGTCTATTACCCTTTTTACCACGTGATCATTATAAACAATAAAGTAGCTAATATTTAATGAGTGCTTTCTATGTATTAGGCACTAGTAACCCCACAAGGCAGATATTCATATACTCTACATTTTACAGATAAAAAGGCTGAAGGAATTGTCTAAGTTTCCCCAACAAGCATGTGGCAGATCTGAGATTGGAGTCAGGCAATTAGACTCCTCAGTTTGTACTCATAATCTCTTCATTGCTTGATGTTCTGGAGCTAACTGAGAATATAAGGTGTTGATTGGTAGCTGCTTTCCTCTTTCAGCATCAGGGGTGTGTGGCAGCTGGCCTTAATGCTCTGATAACTAAGTGAGATCTCTGTTTGACTAAAGACTGGGTCCTTGCTTTCTCTATTTTCCCACTAAGTGAGCCAAATGGAGGCAACCTGTTCTCTTAGACACTGTTTCAAGGTGTTCCATTTCCCCAGTGAATTTGTTTCTATACACTCTCTTTATTTTCCCTTGTGGACTGATACAATATCTTTTGCCTTACTTTTGGGCACATCTATTTGTTTTTTGAATCTCAGTGAAAATTCTAACCACAAACTCTAGTCTCCTGTTCAGACCTTTGACTTTACCCCTAGTCCTGTGGCTTTGGCTGGATTCACTAATTTCCCTGGGATTCCCCTATCTGGACTTACATACCATCCCTTAACTTCTCATATATCAGCAACAACAGGAAGGGATTAATTACTTTACTTCTTCCAGCAGGTGCATTGGAAACAAGCTGGTCTGTCCCATGGAACTGACTGGTCCCATGGCCAGTGGGTCAAGACCCTGCAGACTTTTAAAGTAGGCAGCATGTATAGAATTTATAGTAGGCAGCATGTATGGAGTTAATTTTCTGATTCATTCTGTAAGTTTGAAATTCTACAGAGCAGCATTTTTACACCTAGGGGAAAATCTACATGCATTGTCTCATTAAATCATACCTTACCAAGATGAAAATCACCAATGGCAGATCCTGTAACATGGATTATTCTAAGCAATAGAAACTAAACAAAAAGTGAGAGTTTATAATTATTCTTATTAATATTATGTGTAAATTTTAAAAATTTACATGATAGATTCAGATATGATTTGGGATGATTTTTAGAATCACATTGCACAAAATAAGTGCTAGTAAGTGTTTGTTAAGTTGAATCTATTAAATGTCATGGAACTGAAAAAAATAATTATCTTGGAATTGAGAAAGCAAACATTACTAACATTTTCATTGATTGGATTGAACATAATTTTTCTATAAATATGGGAATAACAATCAGTGACTATGGGTGATTATCTCTCTGCTTTTCAGTATTCTTTTAACCTATTAGTTACATATTGCTTTTAGAATAATACAAGTTAAAAATCAGCAAACATTTACAATGTCCATTAGAGTAACAGAGAATAACCAACACATAACTGAGTGGAAGCTGGACTGTAGCTGTGATTAGCAAGATATATTTCCAATAACAGACTATAATTCTTACTTTAAATATAGTGGCATAATGGGGCACCTGGCTGCTCAGTTGGTAGAGCATGTGATTCTTGATCTCAGGGTTGTGAGTTTGAGCCCCACATGGGATGTAGTGATTACTTAAAAAAATATAGACAACTATTGATATGTGTAATCACAAATATTTGCCCCTCATCTTTTCACTCATGTACTGCAAGACTTATGAAAAGGAAAAAAAAAAAGTAACCAGGCTCTTATTGTGGTTAATTAGCTGGAAATGTTCTCATCCTCAGAAATCTATTTTGGAGTTAGGATTATTACACTCCCCTACAAGTGGTAAAGCAACAGCTGCCATTTAATAAATGTGTCTGCTGACAGCTCCAGCTGATGAATACCCTTAAAGTTCCCTATTAGCACCAATACTACCCACATTACTCCCCAAAGGAAATATTGATTATAGTTGCTTGATTTTGTCTTAATTTCACCATAGCTTTATTTCCTGCATCACTTCCCCCAAATTCCAATGATGCTGTTATTTACATCACCATTCACATCTTCCAGGGAATAAAGTCCCAGTGGAACACATGTGTTCCTGGTGATGTATTGCGATGGAATCTCACCAAAATGAACACGTGAAATGCTGAGCTCAAACAGAGGAGAGGACAAGGGAGAAAACCAGATGAAAGTGACTTGTGGTTTCTCGGAAAGTGAAGAATTTTGTCCTTTTGAGAGAGAGATTAGAGGAAAAATCAGAGTTCTTGTTTTTCCACATAGTGTGAATGCATGGTTAAAATCTTACAGCTTGATTTATGTCTGGATTACTTTAATTTCTGTTCCCAGACACTTTTATAGGAGTTGGACTTTCACAGTACTAACACTAGCGCTGTGTGAGAATTTAAGAGGATTTGGGCTATGTGAAAGGAACTGATTATAGAGTGAGATCTATTCAGTCTGCTCATCTCGAAAAACATGTTTTGGACTCAATCAGGCAAGGCCCGTGTATGTAGTTGGAAGAGGGACTAGAGGTGCTGAACTGGAAGCAGGGTAGAACATGGGATCCAAATGGTATGGGATTAGATGATAAAGAGTGGTCCAAGTTAGCAGTGGACATCTGAAGGTCTAACATTAGGGTATGGAATGTCCTGGCAGGCAGGTAGGAGCATGGCTGTCTCTGACAGGCTGAGAGCCAGCATTCAGGCAAGCCTGTTATTAACAGGACCAGGGAGGAGAGTAGAGGGGTGGGATTCAGGGACAGGATCATTCTGGAGGAGTAGTCCTAAAGGCTAGGAATGAGATGTCAAAATTGTAATGCAATGTCAGAACAACTAAGATATGCTAAATGTGAGAGTACTGTGCTAGGGTATTTTGTGTCCCTCCTGCTTCACATTTAGTATGTAGCATTTACCCATTCACTAAGTATTTATTTAGATTCATATGTATAAGGCACTGAGCTAGGGATTGGGATACAGTAGTGAATATTATATGATCTCTACTCTCTAAGAGATGCTGCAGGTAAAAACAATGGCAATTTCTGCCATGTGACTAGTGAGTAAATGGTATTGTGGGAACACCCTCCTGGTTTTGAGTGGTCAGTGATTGGTTTAGTGATTATAGATGGGTTGAAGTGACTCTTGCTGTAAGAAAGAGCCTCAATAGTTCATTGAGGCTGAAAACAAGAGAGGGCCTGGCAAACAAGATCTAAGGGAATGCAGCAGAAATGAATGTGATTAAAACTTTCGAATATCTGATTTGTTGCAACAAGTCCACATAGCTTTACAAATGGTGGACAGCTCATAAATTACATTCTTTAGTTACATGCTAATGTTAAGTTTTTAAAGAATAATGTGATGAAGAGGATGCACTATATACATTCATTTTTATTAAACTTAAATCTGTAGTAGCCATAATGAGCCAGCCAAATATGCATCTTGTAGGCTAGAAAATTCTTGACCCTCACCACACTCTGAGTATTCTTTCAAAAACATGACCACTCTTCATGTATCTAAAAGGGGGTGATGACTACTTCCTATAAAATTATTTGTGTTAGGACTTTCACAAACTTGTATACTTTGAAAAATACTTACATATATTCAACACTTCACTTAAAGTGCCTAACTGCTGCTGTTGCAAGAAACATAAGTGAATAGCCAGGAAATTTTTGAAGTGTAAGTTGGAAGGATTGCCTTTCCACATATTAAAATAAATTTTGAAACCACACTCATTGAAACACTTTGGTAGTGGTGTCAGAATCAGTTCATATCCAATGGGGAGATTAAGGGAAAATAATAGAAAGACCAGAAAAATAGACACCTACATAAAAGAAGTTAGTGTTGGGAAGGAGAGGCATTTCAAATCAGGGGAGAAAATATGGATTTTTCAACACAGGTTTAAATAACTGGGGAAAAAAAAGAAATTAAATCTCTACATCATATCTTATACCAAAATATACTAGATGTACCAAAAATATGTGTAAAAAAGGAAACTGATATACTGAAAGATAAATAGATAAAAGGGGGGGGGGAGATCTTCCTAAAAGACAAAAAAGCAGTAAAACAAGACTAAAATATATGATTCTATAAAAAACTGAAAACTTTTACACAGAAAAAAAACCTATCTTATGAACCAAATACAAACAGCAAACTAGACAAAAATTCTTTTGACAAAAATAATCAAGGACAAATATTCTTAATATAAAGAGCTCTTTTAAATGAATAAACAAAAGAGATACAACAACAGAAAAGGGGACAAATGACATCGATAAACATTTTATAATAAATGTGTGAAAAACTATTTAACCTCACTGATAATTACAAATTCAAATTCAAAGAAGGTAGTAGTATTTCAACAAACAAAACTCTAAAGAATCCAATACCCAGTATGGCAAGGATGTGAGGAAATAGATGCTATATGCTGTTGGTGGGAAAATCAACGAGGGCAAGCTTCCTGAAAAGCAATTAGACAATATGTGGTAAAAATCCTTATAATCAGAAGAAAAATAAGGTCACTTCCATTTTGAAAAATAGAAGAGTCAACACACATGTGATGCTTTTGAGAATGCATTGTTTCTCTTCCTCCTATTGTTCTCAAATATTGTCTAGTTACTTCTAAAAGTTTGGCAGACCTAGAGGCCTTTATTTAAAAAAAAAAAAAAAGTGCACATACTTCTTCCTCAGTGCTTGATAGGCTTTCCTAGGAGAGAACTTGCTCCATTAAGAGTTTTTGAAACAAGTCTGCATAGTCCATTTTGCCTATCATTGAAGTGCTGAGTCTATCTTGATGGCAGTGCATTTCCTGAGAAATGTTATTATCAAAACCTAAACTGATAACCAAGTGTGTCTCTTGACACACTTCTGACTAGATTATGAGGATGAGGGACCAAGTAGCAAGTGGATGAAATCGGGGAAGAGAGCAAGGAATTCCTTACCTTTGATTATGGTTTTACGAGAGAGTGAAGCAGAGACTCAGAAAGTTTGACTATCTCAAAGTCAGGTAGCTTATTAAGTCAGGTATATGAATTCACAGATGAGGCACAGTATTGTGTAGCCTATCTTCCTGGAATTTGGAACATGACCCATCTTGGATTATTTCCCAGGATAATTGTTGTATGAGAGCTCAGGATTTCTCTGTCTCATCGTGCCACTGGCATCTCCACATATTGGGCTTTTCAGAACATCAGCAACATACTACTCATCAATTCTATCTCCCATTCCAGGAGATTGAGGGAGGCTAGTTACAGAATGGTGTGTGGTGTGCTTGTGTCCTCTGAGGGGTCTCATGAGGGTGGGACATACTGTGAATAATGCCTAGCTACTTCCCCCTGGTCTGAAAGCAGGGAAATTTTGTGAGTGGGTAGGGAGCAGTGATGTCCTTGAATGCTAGCATTCTTATTCTTTCTTTTGGGAAGTCATTTTTTGGAAGAAGTCATTCCTGAAAAGTTACATTGAGTGAAGGCAGGCACTAAACATTTTAAACTAAGCTGATTATTTACATCATCCTTTGTTGTTTGGTCCTGCAAGATGCACTGAGATGAGCAGTGGAGCTCATTCATTACTTTGATTGTACTTCCAGGTATTCTTTTTCATACATGGGACTTAACTAAAGAGTTTCCTTTATTTCCTTCATACCCACTGATAAAGAGGAATGAGACCAAACATAATAGGTGTATGTGTTATTGCACTTCACCTTGCTCACTTTGTTTTTCACAGATATTGTTTTTTTTTTTTTTTTTTTTTTTTTTTTAGAAATTGAAGGTTTGTGGTAACCCTATGTTAAGCAAGTCTATTGGTGCGGTTTTTTTTCCCAACAGCATCTGCTCACTTCATGTCTTTATGTCACATTTGGTAATTCTCACAATATTTCAAACCTTTTTATTTTTTAGTATATTTGTTATGGTGATCTGTGATCAGGGATAATGGTTCATTAAAAGCTCATATGATGGTTAGCATTTTTTAGCAACAAAATCTTTTAAATTATGTACATTTTTAAAGACATAATGCCCTTGTACACTTAATAGCAGTATAGTGTAAACAGAACTTTTATATGCACTGGGAAACCAAATAATTGATTTGACTTGCTTTATTGAGCGATACTTGCTTTATTGTAGTGATCTGGAATGGAACTTGCAGTATCTTTGAGGTAGGTTTATGTATATAATTCTGTTAATTAGAATGTAAGTGTGGGATACCTGGGTGGCTCAGTTGTTGAGCGTCTGCCTTTGGCTCAGGTCATGATCCCAGGGTCCTGAGATTGGGTCTGCATCAGGCTCCCCTCAGGCAGCCTGCTTCTCCCTCTGCCTATGTCTCTGCCTCTCTGTGTGTCTCTCATTAATAAATAAATAAAATCTTTTTTAGAAAAGAATGCAAGTGTGCATAATAGCAACAATTGTACATTATTTCCAACTTGTATTGGTGATTGCTAGATCAAGTAATTTAACAATGCATTATTCAATGAGTTCACCACATTGTCCATTTGTAGCCCTCTGTTCTTTAAACATCCAAGCCAAGGATATTCTCTTGTCTCTGCTTCTTATCATTCTTTATATGCTTTCTTATATACTCACTGTAATTATGGGAATTGTTTCTTCTTCTTCCCTTTCCATCTGGGTTTAGGTCTTGATATGTGTGGGTTTTGCCCTCTCCTTCACACTAGGGCCTTCTCCTTCAGAGAGTTCTAGTCAACTTTCCATGCTTTCTTTCTTTCTCATTCTCTCCTCTTTTTCTTCCTTTGAGAACCTTTCTGTTATTTCTTCTGCTAAGCCAGTCATAGAGCATCCTTCAACATTAATACACATGAAAGCTATAGAAACCAAGATAGTTTTATTAATGTCATAGATAAAAATTATTATTCACACAATAATTTGTTACCAATAATTAATCTTCAATCTCAAAACTTATTTTCAATTTCCAGTTAAAACTGTTAACCCCAATCATTCTCTGAGAAATATGCACCTTGGGGGAGGGACCTGCCATTTCTTCTAGATTGATGTACAACAGAGCAGAGTTTGAAGTACAAATTACCACTCAGTATGGAGGTCAGATTAGATGCTCTGGAACTGGAAGATGGTCTGACTTGACTATCTTCTCATTTTTTAAATAATCCCAATACCCAAAGTGGGGCTTAAACTCATAACCCTCAAGAGTTGCATGCTCTATGGACTGAGTAAGCCAGGTACCCCTTTTCTCAGTTTTTTATACTTGTTTTTCTGTTCTTGAATTTCCTACCTTTTCTACATTAAGAGATTGGAAGAATGTGGTGAGAGTGCCATGATTATAAGGGATATTGTATGCTCAGAAAAAGGTCAGAATCTTGGGTACATAAAAACCTCAGCTAAATTCCCCCAAATTTTCCTAAGTGCTGTATTTAAAGGGCCATTATAAACTGTATGTTTAAAATATGTATACACTGTGTATTAAATATAATTTACTAAAATATTCTTGAATATTCTATATAATGATGGTGTAAAATTACTTTTTTTAAACCCAATTTAGTATCCTCATTGAGAGTGGTTGATTTATTTGTTTAATTTGGTTCAAACCAAACTAAAGGTTACATATAATCTCCTATGCTGTGTATGATTTGGACCTAACTATAGAAGCAATTGTCTATGTGTTTTTTCTATTTAATAGCCCAATTAAGCAGAATGGTAAATGGAGAATAATAATATATTTAATAAGAAAGAATTGGTCATTTGAAAATGGTTTAATGAATTAGTTCATATGGCCAAATAGATAAGAAATATTTTATTTTATTATTTTTTAAAGACTTTATTTATTTATTCATGAGATTCATGAGAGACACACACAGAGAGAGAAGCACAGACACAGCGACACAGGAGGGAGAAGCAGGCTCCATGCAGGGAGCCCGACGTGGGACTTGATCCTGGGTCTCCAGGATCACGCCCTGGGCTGAAAGTGGCACCAAACCGCTGAGCCACCCGGGCTGCCCAGAAATATTTTATTTAAATTCAAAATGCAATAAGGTTTTTATCTGGAGGTCATAATGCCAAAATTGTATATATGTATGTATGTATAACCTGTCTTTTTCCATGAAAGATTTAAAAGGTTATCATATAGATTTGGAGGGATTGTTATATGTTGTCCCAAATAAAACTAATTTGCTGTATTTTTATTTTTTATTTTCTAATTTTTTAAAAAAAGATTTATTTATCTGAGAGAGCATGAGAGAGAGAAAACATGCATGGGAATGGAGAGAAGCAGAGGGAAAGGGAGATAGAATCTCAAGCAGTCTCCCCATTGAGTGCAGAGCCCAATGCTGAGATCATGACCTGAGCTGCAATCAAGCTATATTTTTATTTATTTTAAGTTTTTATTTAGAGACACACACAGAGAGAGAAGGAGAGGCAGGCAGAGGGAGAAGCAGGCTCCATGCAGGGAGGCTGACGTGGGACTCGATCCCAGGACTCCAGGATCATGCTCTGGGCCAAAGGCGGTGCTAAACCGCTGAGCCACCAGGGCTGCCCTCAAACCATGTCTTTAAATTGCTATACATTGCTTTATTTTTAAATAAAAATTTTCTTGGCTAGAAAATGCATGGACATTTAGCTTTCTCCAAAATATATTTGTTTTGTTTATTTTTTTAAAAATTTCATATAATCATGACCTTACAGAAAAGTAGGAGTTTTTTTTTTTTTTCCTGAACCATTGGAGGGTAAGTTTCAAACCTGATGTCCCATCACCCCTAATTCTTTGGTGTGTGCATTGTCACAAACAAGGCTATTCTCTTACATAACTATGACATAAACATCAAGATAGGAGATTGGTGTTGATACATTACTACCATCTAATCCTCAGGACTCATTCAAGTTTCCCAGTTGTCTCAGCAATGTCTTCTATAGCAAAAGGATTTATTTCTGAATTACATACTGCATTTAGTTGTGACTCTTTCGCTTAATTCTGGAACATTCCCCTAGTTCTTCCTTGGCACTTTTGAAAATTACAGGCCATTTATTTTGTAGAATGTCTCCTCATTCTGGGTCCGTCTCATGTTTCCTCATGATTAGATTTAGGTTATGCAACTTTGACAAAGTATTTGTTTTTAATGCCCTCAAATGCCTTCTTTGATACTAGAATTATAACGTTAGTAACACATGAAGGCTATAATCTAAATTTAGATTTTCCTATGATTCCATCCTCTATAACTTTAACATCATTTTTCACCTTTATTTAGCCTATTTTGCGGCGTGAATTGTGGTAGAAAGTCTCACTATTTACTGGCTTTGGTAGTCTGACTCAGGGTTTCTCAACCACAACATAATTGACATTTTGTACTGGATAATTCTTTGTTGTGGGGACCTGTTCTGTGAGTTATAGGATGTTTATCTTTATGAATCGTTAGCGTCCATCCACTAGATAACAGTAGCCCTTCCTAGTCTTAAGTTGTGACCACCAAAAATGTATTTAGACATTGCCAAACATTCCCTGAGGGGTGAAATTGCCCCAGGTTGAGAATTCTGGGTAGCACATTTCTTTTACTGGTCTGACCTCTATTGGTATTCAGAACTTCCTGAAACAGAAACAGAACACTTTAGGCAATTTCTTTTCTTCTAATTGAGTTCCGTCTTCTTTTAAATCCTACCAGGATATTCTCACATTCTAACAATGATATTTTCTTTAAATACTAAATATGCATAGTTTTAACTTAGTTTCCAGTGGGCCCTTGGCACCACATGAGACTTGCCTGACAAAGGTATCAGAACAAGACTTTTTTGGTATTTGTATCTCTTTAAGCCTTTTTCATCATTCAAAGTCTAATAAGAAAACAAAAGCAGGTACCTCACACTTTCCTCCTAGTAAATGAGACTTTCTAACTCCATTGTTCTCTTTGTTCCATGAGGGCACTTATTGTCTGGTCTATACATTTTGGGAAGTAATTATTTTCTGTTTAGCACTTATTTTATACCTTTTTGTTTGCTTATTTTCAATGTACTGTTTTGTCTTCTTATCTCACTGAAGGCTCTTGAAGGCAGAGATATACCTCCTTTGTGTTCCCCACAATCTTGACATATTGGCTAAACTATGTGGAGTGAATACTCAATAAATATGAAATTCAATTCAACTACTTTTGATACAAATACTTAAGAATTGAGTATTTTAGAATATGACAGATCCCTACCAAGCTTACCTCTATAGAAAGCATAGAAGAGAGATAACATATCAACTTTTCTAGTATTTTGTGTTTGTTAGCCATTTACCTTAATATTCTCCTGAAACGAATGGAAGCTATATCTATTCTGTCAGTGGGAAAGTGGGCTTATCTCAGTTTATCTCATGTAAATGGTGTTAATGCTCTGACTTGAACTGTCCTACTTTGAGAAGTTTTCTCCTTCACAGTTTTTTCACTTTTTGAGCAAAATTGTGGCCAACTGCCCCTCAAAAATTGCAGAATATATATGTCAGCACTTGAAAGTTACCATAACAACCAGCTGAATTTTTCTCTCACTTGGTAAGTTTGGTTAATTATAACACATTTTTTTTTTCAAAAGCAATTTTTACCTTTCACCAAGTCCAGGATGCTCATTTTTTTGTTGTTGTTGACTATAGAAATGATAGGATATTTTTCAAATTTTGACAAATATAGAGATCATATACGATTTAGTTATCATGTCAAATACTCTATCAGAAATATGTTTTGCTAAGAAAAAAGTAATTTTGTTTTGGGTTTAGTGGGGAAAAAAACACTTTATTAAAATTAACTACAAACCCAAGCAGTTCTTCTAGTACCAAGTTGGTAAGCTTCCTTGCAGTGCCTGTAATATTTTAACAATAAATATTTTTGAGATATAGATATAAATGTAAATATGTTTAGTTATTCCAAATGCTTAGTAAATAAGTCATATGAAATTCTTCTTTACTAAGTAATGAAGTTGGTAATAAAATGTTCTGAGAACATGTTGTTTTTAAAAAGATAGGAATGGCTGTTGGTATTTTAATAAACTTAGAAGAACAGATATATTCTCCAAGATGGTATTTTTTTTTTACTTGCTATGCAGCATTATGCAGTCTTAAATACCAACCAGTATTGTTATAAATATAGTGATTGCAGAAATATATATCAAGCAGGCTTGGGACTTAGACTGGTTGGCCAGTGTTGAACCTGGAAAACTGACAATTTTTCCATTCACCTGATCTGTCAGTAAACTCAGAAACATGCCAGAGTTGTCAGTAACCATACGTGTGCCAGTAACCATACGTGTGCACACACATGTACACCTCTGACTCGAAAACAGAGATTGGAGAAATAGCACATTGCCAAGTTCAGTCTTTAGGCTGTATTTTTATTTTTCCTTTCTCTACAATCATTCCAATACTTCCCTATCTTTGTAATTACACTTTATATTCCTAAGGGAAGGGAGTGAAAGCAAGAGGGTTAAAATACCTTTAGATATAGCAAAGGAAGCATGTTAAATGACCCGAAAAGAGCTTGGCACCTTTAGAGGGGTTAAAGACTGGGAAATTTGGGGCGATCGCTGGGAAAGCTTCTGGAGGCCCTGCTCCACACAGCAGTCTTCAAGCTCTTCAATTCCTGTATTCTTAACTTACATAAAAGAAGGTAAAGGACCATAAATCCTTTGTTTGTCCTTATTAAGACCTTTCTGAAATTTAATCACCTTCACATTTGGAGGCCCTTGTAGTGATTAAAATTTCTCCGAGAAACAGTTGTATTAAGGCAGGGAAAGCACTTAAGAGTCCATTTGTACCTACATATTTGGCTTTTGTTTATTGTAAATGGAAATGGCTTTTGAGAGAGGCTCCATTATTTTCCTTTTAACTGTAATTTAATGAACTCAGTGCTTCCATTTTAATTTTAAAAATCAATTTTCTACTTATCACTTCTTTGCTTCTGATAAGTTTCTTTTTCTTAAAATTCCATTGGATATTTGGTCATTTTCATTTGGATTTTTCTTTCATTATTCATTTAGTTGACACATTCTTTTTAAGGACCTACAGTGTTGTTGTATCATAAATAGGCACCGTGGGGATAGCAAAGCAAATGCAGACAGATATCATCCTTCCTCAAGATCCCCTATCAAGTTAAAAAAAAAAACAAACAAACCCATCATCTTCTCAAGTTGAGTCAGTTTGAAAGGAGACGTGATTTCATATCCAGACTCTACCAACTGAAAAAGCTTATACTCTACCATTCCCACAGTCCTCCCTCTAGAGTATAGACTTTAATTAGAAAGGTAGAAAAATATTAAGGGAAGTAATGAGAAAAGAAAGGTAAAAATATAGTTAAGAGACTTTGAGATTTGAAATGTGTTGTTTCAATCTCTGTGGGGCTTGAGATGTGGTTTTTAGAAGTAAGATTTATGATGTACTTTATATTATGTCTCTGTGACCAATATATGTGTCGTGGAGATAATTTGATGCTTTTAGTTCTTTAAATATTGCTTTTTAAATAAATCCCTTCAGTCCATTAACCATAGTTAATGTTTTCCCACTGGTTTGTACATGTCATAGCTAAAGACCAATGTAGACTAACAGGGAAGGAGAAAGAAAAATTAGTACATTCATGAATTATTCTCTGTTCTCACTTTAGACAAGTTAATTTTCCTTAAATTATCAGGTTCTGTCTTAATCATAGGCCACTTGTGGTTATCAAGAAATAAATGTTTATATGTTTGGCCTTCACAGTTTTACATTTCACACTAAAAGCCCAATTCAATTTGCCCTTCAGCACTCTATCACAAAACAGTAGATGTGGGAATTAAAATCCTAAAACATGGATAATTCTTAATTATAAAACTCTTCTTCCAATGAATATTGAACTAAGACTTGAGAAAGACCATTCTGTTAGATTGACATTCAAATGTTATAATTGCATTAGAAGGGTATCTTCCAATTATCCTTAGTTAGGAGTAATTAGAAATTACAGAGCATTGGGGTGCCTGGGTAGGCTGAGTGGTTAAACATCTGCCTTTGGCTCAGGTCATGATCTCAGGGTCCTGAGATTGAGTCCTACATCAGGCTCCCCTCAGGGAACCTGCTTCTCCTTCTTCCTGTCTCTGCCTGTCTCTGTGTGTCTCTCATTAATAAATAAATAAAATCTTTAAAACAACAAAAAAAGAAATTACAGAGCATTTATGTCTCAGCATCCTGGAAGGGTAATTCCAACTTCACCCATAAAACAGCCACAAAAAATATAGGTCCACCCAAGATTACCTTTCATCTTTTTTTAAGACCAGAGAGCAAAGGATATGGTGTAACGTATAGTTTCTTTCAATTCCCTAGTATGATTAATGAAAGGAAGAAATAGCTTAAAGGAAGAAATATCATAGATTATAAAAAGTCTGTTGTTTCACTAGTTTAACACAACTTTACATGCCATGCTTTATTATAATTTCATCACTTACTTTCCACATGTATGACATATATTAGAAATAATTTGTACATGAAAAATAATTAAAAATTACCTCAGTAATAGATTCTCCTTATTAATAAATGAGAATTTAACAGATTAAACTGAAGTACTCTTTGATTATTCCCCTCTCCAATGCCTTCCTATCTTAGTCCTCTCTGCTAGAAATGGCCACCATTAACAATGTGTAATATACTTCCAGACCTTTCTCCATGGGGATAGAAAAGATATCTCTGTGCGTATATATTTTAACATAAGTAATGTATCTATAATTTTACTTAAAAATATGGCTTAGATAATTTTTCATGTTAATATATGCAAGTTCACTTCATTCTAGAAAATTACAGCATGGTCTTCCATAAAAAGAGTGAACAATTATTTATTTAGCCATTCCTGTTTGTATGAATATTTAGGTTGCTTTGAATTTTTCACTGTTAGAAATAACACTGCTGTGAAGGTGATTGTCCATGCCTGCTTGGACACAAGGTTTAAGTGTCTCTCTGTGGTAGATATCAATGGTAGAACTTTAGGATGATGAATTATACAAAATGACCTTGTAAGTACTTGTATCTATATTCCCTGAACACTGAGTACTCACTGAAATTGAGTTTCCTCCCTTAAAATGAGGTTAAACACCAGTTTATATAAATCTTGATTATTTTTTTATTATTTCTTCTGTGAATTATTGTTTATATGTTTGGCCCATTTTTCAATTAGATTGTTTTTATTTCTCTAAATGATATGTTAATTCTAATTGTCATATATGTTGCTTGTCTTTTAACTTTTAAAGTGCTTTAGTCATTCAAGTATTTAACTTTTGATATAGTCAAAAGTCAGTTATAGTCATTATATTACTTTTAGAACTTATGCTTTTTTTGTGTATTATTTCAGATGGTTTTCCTGACTCTAATCTTATACACATTTGTCTATGTTTTCTTCTAATAATTTCTTATCATTTAAAAATTTAAGTCTTGATTACAATTTTTGTGATAGGTATAAGGTAAAGATCTAATAATTTTTTCAAATGGTTAGCTAGTTCTTACTGATTTGAAATGTTATATCATTTTGTCTCAATGATTTGAAATTCCACTTTTATCATGTTTCATATATATGAATATATATGTATACATATGTATATACATGCATATTTTTCCTCAACAAAAATGTTAGGTTAATTCATGGTTTTTCCTCATTTTACAAATAGGGAAAATGAGGCATAGAAATATCGAGTAATGGGGGCCTGAGTGGCTCAGTTGGTTAAATGCCTACCTTTGGCACAGATCATCATCTCAGGGTCCTGGGATCCAGCAGCACGTTGGGCTCTCTGCTCAATGGGATGCCTGCTTCTCCCTCTCCTTCTGCCCCTCCCCACCATTTGTACTCTCTCTCTCTTGCTCATTTTTCCTCTCTCAATAAATAAATAAAATCTTTAAAGAAATATATTGAGTAACTTGCCTAAGGGCACATAGTGAAGTAGAGGTAGAACAAGAAAACAAACCCCAGAGTCTGGATTTTACAGTCTATGATTTTAACAATTACAATCTATAAAATTTCTTTGTATGTGGGTCTGTTTCTGGACTCTATTCTGTTTCTTTAAACTACTTGCATGTTGTTGCATTAATATCACATAGTCATAATTACCACATATTTATAATATGTTTGATGTTTATAAGGACAAGTTCCTTTTTTTGTATTTCTTTTTAAAAAAATAACTTTAGTTATCATTGTTCATCCAATGTTCTATATACATTTTAGAATTTTATAAGAAATTCTATTTGTATTTTGAGAAAGACTACATTGATATTATACATTAATTTGAAAAAGAATTTACATTTCAAAAAGTATTGAGTTTTCCATCTATGAATGTGGCATATTTTTTCTTTATCAGGCCACTTTTTGTTTTTTTCAGTTAAGTTTTGTAATTTTTTTCCACAGAGACTTTATTTACTTCTACTGATTTTATTCCTAAGGACTTTGTAATTTAATATTTGTCACTGTTGGGAATGTGATTTTCTCCTCAGTTACCTTTTTTTTAAAGATGTATTTATTTACTCTGGAGAGAGAGTGTATGAGAAGGGAGGGGGCAGAGGGAGAGAGAAAATCCCCAAAGGACTCCTAGTGAATGTGAAGCCTGAGGTAGGGCTGGATCCCAGGAACCTGACATCATGACCTGAGCTCAAATCAAGAGTTGGATGCTCAACCAACTAAGCCACCCAGGTGACCCACTCTAGTAACATTTAAAAAACCATTGAGGTCAATGTATTGCAAAGTTGTTGATTTTTTATGCTGATTTTGTTTTTGCCATCTTAACTGAACTTCCTCCTTAGTTGTAGTAGTTCTTCATTTGATTATGTTTCTAAGTAGATTATCATGTTCCCTGAAATTAATAGTAGTTGTCTCCTACTTTCCAATCTCTATATCACTTAATATGGTCTTACTAATTTGATTCCATTGACTAGGACATCCACTCTGATATTAAATAGTGGCAGTGGCATTCTCATTTTTTTTTCCTGACCTTAAACACACTTTCCAATATTATGTTTGCTGTATTTGGGGGAGTATATACCTTTTAACAAATTAAGCTTCTCTCTGTTGTTAGCTTTCATACATACACACACACTGACATACACACTCACATATGTATCTCTACAATTAAGTTTTTGGGACATCATTTAAATTATTTTTTCCTGAATCTTATGAATTATGTTAGTGAATTACATTGGTTGTTCCTTATTAGAAAAATTTATCTTTGTATCCCTCAATAACCTTGCCGATCATCATGCATTATTTTTTTAAATAGATCGTTGAATTTATTTTATTTAGCATTTTTGCACTGATGTTTATGAGATTGGCTTATAAGTTTCTTTCCTTATGCAATCTCATTTTGAATTTTCAGAAAGCTTATAACACATACCTAAATGGCTTGGTGGCTTCTCATATTTTCCCATTCTTGTTTGTTTAAAATATGAATTTTTAGTTTTTTAAAACCATTGATAAGAGTTGCTTATGAAGTATTGTAGGCCTGGTAATTTTGAGGGGAGGTTATAAATTTGAATACTATGTAAAATTTTTTTGCCTTTGTCGGATTGTTTTAATTTTATTCTATTTTTTTCTTATGGTGCAAAAATTATAAATTATATTTGTGTAATTACTATTCAATTTTTAACACATGCAGGTAAAATATATTTTCTATTAGAATCCAGAGTTAGTTTCTTTCTACATTCATTGAAAAAGACAAAATTTCTATATGTTTCAATTTTACTTGAAAGATTCCCTTTCATTACCATTTCCTTCCATGTTGAAATTATTGGACTTTTAGTTCTATATTGTTATTTAAAAAATCATATCATTGTTGTAAAAAATCAAGACTTAAATAGAATTAGTAATGTAATTTAATGGATTTCTTTTTCCCTGTTGCTTCTCAGAACTTCCTTATTACCATATTTATTTTATATTTGGGGGGCTAATTATTTCAAAGAGTTATTCTAGATGGCAAACTTACTCATTCCTTCGTGTTTCATTTTCATCTTGAATGATAGTTGGGTTGGGTATAAAATTGGGGGCTTAACTTTTTTCCTTGCTCTTTTATTTCATTCATACATCATCAAGGAATTCTCTGTAGACCATTGTTTTTATTTCCTTCACATTTTAGGATTTTTTTTCTTTGTTCTTGGTCTTCTGAAACATTAATATAATGTCTAAGTGTGGGTTTTAAAAATTTATCTTACTCAGTACTTGGTTAGTCCTTAAATTGTGACTAATGTATATGTTACCTTCCTTCATTACCTCTTATATCTCTTTAGGTACTCCAGTTATATTGGTGATTAAAGGTTTTATTTTTACACAATTCATAACTTTTATTTTATACTTTATATCCCTTCATCACTTTTTAATATATTTTAGAAAAAATTTTGGCTTAATATTCTAGTTCAGCAATATATTCTTTGATTATTCTGTTATTTGAATAACAGAATATCTGCTATTGAGTATTAGATTTCAATGATCAAAATTTTAAGTTATATTTTTCAATCAATAATTTTTTTGGATTTAATATCCTCTATGGATATGAATTATAGTTATTCTAAAGTCTTATCCTAACTTCTTTATTAGTTTTGGTTCCTAGGTATAAATTCTTTACTTTTTAAAGGCAAAGAACTCTGTTTTATCTCTTCTTAATATTATTGGCCTTTCTCCAGTGCTTCGTGATTCCCAACTGAGTGTTCTTATAGCTGAGTCTTCTTGTTTGGCTGTCTGTTCTCTGCATCCCTTTGGCTGCTTAGAGACAGGGGCAGGATTTGCTGCTGGAACTTCTATTTTAGTCTGTTGCAAGAGCATGTGGGAGGTATAGCGCTGCCACTGGACAGGGTGCTTTTGAAGCTAGCTTCTGGTAACTGAGGGGATGTCTCATTCCTCTTGGGTAGTTTTAGCCATCCAGGGTATCCAGGATGCTCCTTTGTTTCTTTGAGCTAACCTCTAATACCCATTGTTTTCAGATGAAGTCATCAATTTATGTTGCTGCTCTTTGACTCAAAATGTGATCCAGTTTGATAGAGGGCAAGTGCTCAGTTTCACCTTCTTGTCTTTTCTGGCTGCTGTCATCTAACAGTAACACTTGTCTATTGTCCCTAGCATCTCTCTCATCCTTGGTAGACATTCTTCACATTTTTGACAGCACTCTCCTATTCTTTTGTTGAGCTGTGATTTATCTTATTTTATTTTTTAATGACATGGAACCCAATGTGGATCTTGAATGCACAACCCTGATATTAAGACCTGAGCTGAAATCAAGAGTCATATGCTTAACTGACTGAGACACCAAGTGCCCCTGAGCTACAGCAGTTTTAAATCTTCAGTCTGATCCCATCTTCTTTTTGTCTTCAATTGTTTTCTCAAAATTTATAGTCCTTCCAAGATTGATATTATTTTCTAGTTATATGAATTCAAAAGTCCTTTCTAAAATTTTAAGGAATGCAGTGAGAAGAGGAAGATACAGTCTATTCCTATTTTACCACCTTGAAGTAGAAACCAGAATGTAATATTCAAAACTTAGGAATATGTTTTTTTTTTTAAAGATTTTGTTTATTTATTCAAGAGAGACACACAGAGAGAGGCAGAGACACAGGCAGAGGGAGAAGCAGGCTTCATGCAGGGAGCCCGATGTGGGACTTGATCCTGGGTCTCCAGGATCAGGTCCTGGGCTGAAGGTGGCACTAAACCACTGAGCCACCTGGGCTGCCCCAGGAATATGTTTTAAAAATGAATTTAACACACCAGTTTTCAGGACTGCCATTGATGGTTGGGTATGTTGTTAGTGTATGAAGACACCACTGAAGAGATAGGTAGAGCTGAAATTGAACTCACTGTTTACTACACTATGTGTCCTTGGAGAGAAAAGTTTCTGCTGGGTGAGAGGTTCCTTTTTCCCCTAATTTGCACAATAATGTCCCATGGGTCAGCAGTGGCTCAGGTCATTTGAGCTTTAAATTATACTATGTATGGCGATGGTTCCATGAGTGTATATTTATGTCAATACTCATCAAATTGCTCACTTAAAATATGCACAGTTTATTATACATCAATTATACCTCAATACAACCATATAATAAAGTTTAAAAAGTAGCAGAAATTACATTATGCAAGTAGCAAAGTAGGCAAAATATGATATTGGATTTAGAGGATAAATTCTGAAGGTTTTTTTTTTTTTTAAGATTTTATTTATTTATTTGAGAGAGAGAGAGTGTGTGTGTATGTGTGCATGGGGTGGGGACCAGAGGGAGAGAGAGAAGCAGACTCCCCACAGAGCTTGATCCCAGGACCTTGGGATCATGACCTGAGCTGAAGGCAGATGTTTAACCAACTGAGCCACCCAGGTACCCCTGAAGCTTTCTTTTTTTTATTAAGGATTTTATTTATTTATTTGAGAGAGAGAGAGAATGCCAGCAGGGAGAGGGGCAGGAGGGAGGGAGAGGGAAAGAGAGAATCTCAAGCAAACTCTAAGCTGAGTGCAGAGCTCAATAGAGGCTCAATCTCACAACCTTGAGATTATGACCTGAGCTGAAACCAAGAGTTAGGCACTTAACTGACTAAGCCATTTAGGTGACCCCTGAAGGTATTTATTTATTTATTTATTTATTTATTTATTTATTTATTTAATTTTATTTTTTGAAGGTTTTTAATAAATTGGGTGATATAAAAAGTTTACATTAGCTAACAAAATAACAATAATTGCAAAAGATGACACATTCATGAACCACAGAAAGATTAGTTAACAAGAGATGGTAACCAGCCATTAGTAATCTTTTATGAGGAAAAAAATAGTATAGTTAACAACCTACCTTGGGTATATTAGGGAAAGGCCTAGTTAGAAGCAGAGGGATAAACTAGAGCTATTTTGTCCAGCATAGTATCCACTAGCCACATGTGACTACTGATATTTCATTTAATTAACAAAAATAAAAATTCAGTTCTTTAGTCATACTAGTTGCATTTCAGGTGCTCAACGATCCATGTAACTACTGGTTATTGTACCAGACAGCACAGATATAGACCATTTCTGTTATTGTAGAATGTGCTGTTAGATAATGCTGAACTAGGTAATCTCTTAATTTATGTCCTTTCCATCCTAATTGTTTTATCTCTGTAGATTAGTACATCAAATGTGATCTAGATCTTAATTGTCAGATTGTCTAGTGGAACAATGGAGTTATGGATACACATTGAGTACAGAATAGGTACTCCATGACTAATAAAATTATTGATGAATGGATATATATATGAAGACCAGCAGTGAATTTCCACTATTTGTTAAGTACTGAATTCATTCACCCATTCATTAATTTAATGGATATTTATTTATTTTTAAAAAATTTTTAAAGATTTTATTTATTTATTCATGAGAGACACACAGAGAGAGAGAGAGAGACACAGGCAGAGGGAGAAGCAGGCTCTATGCAGGGACCCTGATGTGGGACTCGATCCCAGGTCTCCAGGATCACACCCCGGGCTGAAGGTGGTGATAAACCGCTGGGCCACTGGCACTGCCTGATTTAATGGACATTTATCAAGTGCCTACCAAGTGCCAGGTACTATTTCAGGTGCTTGGGATATATGGGTATACTAAACAAAGAACGCTTCCTTTGTGGAGCTTACATGCCAGAGGTAGGGGGATATTTATTGTAAATAATAAGCATAAATAAGTAAATAATATCACAAGTCTTAAGATAATTATTAAAAAACAAAATGTGAAGCAGAGTAAGAGGAATCAGGAATGCTGGGTGTGCGTAGGGAAATGAGGATTATAATTTTAAGTAGAGCAGTTAGGGTACATTTTAAGTAGAATGGTCAGAAGTAAAAGACTTGAAAGGGAGTAAACCCATGTGAATATCTGTGCAAAGAGCATCCTAACCAGATAAAAAAACGGGGCACAGGCCTAAGTTGGGAGCATGAGTGTCATGTTCAAAGAATAGCAAGATGTGTGGCTGGGCCAGAATAAGCAAGGAGGGTAGTTGGAGAAGAGTTCTGGGAGACCATTGTAAGAATTTTGACTTTTATTCTGAAAGAGTTTGGAAAAGAGAAAGAACATGATCTGACTTAAGTTTCAAAAAGCTAAGTCTGCTTCTGCATTAAGACGTTATAGTAGGACAAGGTCAGAAGCAAGAAGACCACTTGGAGGTTGTTGCAAAATCCAAGTGGAAGATGGTGGCTGGGTCTGGGGTGGTAGTGGTGAAAAGTGGTCAGATCCTGATATATTTTGTGAGTAGCAACAATAAGATTTCTGGATGGGTTGGATGGTAGACATTGGAGGAAGGGTGTGGTCAGGTATGATTCCTAAGTTTTCAGGCTAGCAGCTGGAAGGATGGAGATGCCATTAAGGGAAATGGGGAAGGTTGATGAGAAGTTTAAAGGAAAGATCAAGAATTGAATTTTGGACATGTTGCATTTAAGATGTCTGGTAAAGAATTTGAGTAACCTATTGGATATGCGAGTACAGATTTGGGAAAACAATCTGGGATGGAAATGGTGTTATTGATAGGTAAGCAAATATATTCTCTGTTAATGAACTGTAAGTTTTTGTATATCTGAAGGTATGAATTGGCTGGCTATGGGGTGGAATAAAAATGTCATCATTTCGTTTTTAGCATGAGCTAGGAAAAGACATGTCTCTAATTTTTGCTTTAGACACATTCACAAAATGTTTAGGCATTCATTTTGGCTTCAAAAAAGGATATGTTTCGGGACGCCTAGGTAGCTCAGTGATTGTCTGCCTTCAGCTCAGGGCCGGATCCCGGGATGAAGTAGCGCATCAGGCTCCCCAGAGGGAGCCTGCTTCTCTCTCTGCCTGTCTCTTCTGCCTCTCTCTCATAAATAAATAAATAAAAATCTTAAAAAAAAAAAAAAAGGATATATTTTCCTACAGGCATGGATAGTTAGTGTGCAAGGGTTTTTCTGTGATTTTTCAGGATGTACTTTTGCTTTTTTTGTTAATATCAATTCATTAGGATATATGCTGGTATTTTTTTTCTCCTGATCCCATAATATCTTTAGCAGTATATCCTAAATTACTGTACTTTACATGTATTTTATTTATCATGGCAGCATAAAAATTTTCTTTTTAAGTTATAGGAAAGAAAATCTTGCTGTTTATTTAAAAGAATGAAATAATTAAACATAAGTATTTGAGCACCAGGCCAGGGTCTCATAAAAACAAGTTAATCAGAATTGTGGGGCTTCATAATCTTGAAAGGATGACCTCAAGGATATGATTCTTGGATTCCAAAGGGCAGACATGGAACAGTCCAACATCTGTGCCAGAATGACTCTGTGAAGCATAATATTTCCTTTTAAATATTTAGACATCGTGATAGTTTTCCGTAGTTTTAATTCATAAAACATGGATTTAAAAAAACGTCACAGAAGCAGAGCAGTTTTTTCAGCTGTCCCCTCCTTTCCTTCTACCTTGCTTTTAACCCCTGTTAAATAAATACTTACCAGTTCTAATGTGAACAACTCAATTAGCACCTTCTTCCATAAATGTGACCATTTACAAATATCTCTGGATATGGAAATAAAATGATAAGGAAAAAGTTCACTGACTCTCAGGGTCATGAAGTTTTAAAGGAACTAATATAAATAAACTAAGATAAGAAACACTAGATAGCTTATTCTTGGTTTAACTATGCTGCTGCCATAATGCTTTTACTAATATTTTTCTTTGGTTAACACTCTTATCTTTGGCTGTTTTCCAGGTCAAACATATTGTAGTGGCCCATGTTATGCACAAGACCCATGTCATAATGATACCCAGAAAACTTTAAGTTTTGTAAGTTTCAGGAGAGTCATCTGAGTTAACGTAGGGGACTCTCATTCAGTCTGTTTTTCAGCTCATTTGCTTTCTCAATGGAGTAATCCCAAACTGGATATTTATGTTTAAAAAAAGATATTTAGCTATGTTTGCATGTAAGTGTAATTAACCAGTTCTTTTTCTTTCTCTTTAGGCTCACCCTTACCCCACCCCAACACACACACACACCTCAGTAACCAATAAGGCTAAAAGGAAACAAGATAACTCAAAGATTATTTTGTATATGAGATGCTAACTTCCAAGTAGTAGTTATGCTTAATAAATTAAATTCCTTCTTTCCATAAGATTATAATTTAGAGAAAGGAGATACGAAGCATATAGGGGGCACAGCAGTGAGCCTGAGTTGTACTGACAGCTATGATTCTAAGATGCGTAAATGCCCTAGCTCATGACACTAAATGCAGACACACTTTGGCCTTATGGCCCTTTGCTCAGTAATGTCCTTTCCTCATCAATCTCATTTGTTTATTCTCTACCAAGAGCCAAATAGTTCGACTTGACATTTCTCACGTACAAGGTGCTCATTTTTTATTTTGCTGCCACTGTGAAGATCTCCTGTACAGATGAAGTCATGTGACAATAAAAACATAAATGTCTGGGTAGCCATAATCTTTCATTTCCACTAGCCTGATCCCAGACTCTCCCACTTCCAACTAAATGGATCTTTGGCCACTGTGGTCCCAGTGGAGGTGGTGAAGAGGAGATGCTAGAAAGGTGTGCCAAGTAAAGTGATGGTGGCATAGGTGTATGGAACTGACCTGCCTTTGCAGCCCAGAGGACAATGGGGTAACAGGAAAGTAAAAAAAGAGGCTGGGTTGTAGGCTTGGATTGAGTTTGAGAGAGAATTTTTTAGAGTGAGGAAGGAAAGAGATCTCTTGAAGTAGCTGCTGTGCATAGATAACTATGTATACCTGTATCTGTGTATTGATATGTGTATGTACATATATGTACACACACATTAAATATGTGTGTGTATATAAGAGTTAATTGATTAAGATTTAATCTTATTTTCAATAATTTTTGTTATCCTCAGGATTTCTATTGAGTTAGTACAAGCCAGGATGGGCAAACTGATTGTTTACAGCTGTTACCTGTTCTTATCGAGCCAGTGTACCTCCATTTGACTGGTGACTCTGCCATCGCATCTGTGTGGCCTCTAGCCTGGGATTCTCTGTGCTTCTCCATGATCCAGAAACAAAAGTGTTCAAATTTAGTGCCGTGGGGCCTAGAACCTTGCTTTAGCACTACAGCTGGCATCATTCTGATTGTTAAGTATTTAAAACAGCACCTCTGACTGTAACATATCTGAAGACATGTCCTAAAGATTTGAAATACTTAGAAAGGGCGGGTCCACATCGGATTCACAGTTGGTAAAAAAGAGAAGTGATAACAATAGTTGTACCAAATATGAAGCACAAAGAAGGAGACTGAAGAGTGTAACCAGAGAGGTAAAGATGCACTTTCCTAGAGGTAGAGGCTGGGAAAAGGCACTGCCAACCATCTCACCTATATCATCATAGCCTTGGGGGCTGGCTATGCATTTACGCAAGTCCCACTTGAAAGTTCTTATAAGTGCCTTCTCTTGTCCCCCCTTATCACTCACACCATGTCCTTTTCTTCCACTGCGCATGTGTGTCACATGCACACACTTGCTGAAGTGGTACTCCATATTCTTGAGTGTTTGTTTTCCAATGTGTGTATGCAGGCCCCTTAGTACCTAGAATATGAAGGTTGCCTAATTTACCACCCTTATTTGGAAATCTGAGAATAAAAGGGGTCCAGGGAAATTATTGCTCATGTTTCTCTGATCCAGGATCAATTTCTAGTTCAGGGATGATTCTCCTACTGTACCATATGTCTTAAGCTGCAAGTTTTCTGGAGGAAATTATATCACGATTAGGACAAATTTCTCAAATGATTCTGTACTTTGAGAGCAATGCACTTATTTTTTCTCTTTGCTCTATGAAAATTTGGAAGAATATTCATAATATGATTAGTAAAAAACAGCATAAGATCCCATTTAAAAATATGTATGTAAACATAATTTTAAGCAAGGAAAAACTCCTTTTTCTTTTTAAAGATTTTATTTATTTGAGAGAGAGAGCAAGAGAGAGAGAGAGAGAGAGAGAACATGAGCTGGGGAAGAGCGGAAGGAGAGACAGGTACCCTGCTCACCAGGGAGCCTGACGGAGGGCCCCAATCCCTGGACCCTGAGATCATGACCAGAACTGAAGGCAGACTCATAACCAACTGAGTACCCCACAAGGAAAAATTCGATGTCCGAATCAATCAATATTCTGTGGTGTCAGGAGAGACTGATAGACTCTGGAGTCTAGCTAGCTGCCTGGGCTCACATTTTAGCAGAGCAATATTATATAAGTTAGTTAACTTCTCTGTGCCTCACATTCCTCATCTGTATAATAGGAATGATATTAGTACTACTTTGTAAGGTAGTTCTGATTGTTATGCAAGATGATTTAGCTTAGAGCAATGCTTAGCACATAGTAGGGCTGTATGTGTTAATTTTTACAACTTTTTTGTTATAATATTAATTTATCAATATAACTTTTTTGTAGGCTGAGGTTCTTCATAACTCAGATTTAAAGAGTAAGAAAAACCTGATTTCTTGAAATTAGATTTGATGAGATTTGATGAGAGATCTTTCACAAAGTGAAAGATCAGATAGATAAGGGAGGTCCATGGAGGGTAGTGGTTATTATAGTAAACCCTACAGTATTTATATACCCAAAATCCTGGCCACAGAAAAATTGGAAAATACTAAATATTTCTTAAATCAAATTATTTGGACAAGTTCTATTTTTATCTGCATGTCTTAGCTCTCTCTTATAAACAAATCATATCCACTGAAGCTGGGGGGGAAAAAAAAAAGAAAAAACTAACAAGCATTCTAGTTCAACAGATTTTTTTTTTTAACACCCAGAAAAACTCAGTCTTTTATAGTGTCTTTTGGCCATATTGCCTTGGTTACCTTCTGAGCTGAGATGTTTAAAAACATAGATATTTTATGGGGTTCACAATGGAATTTCAGGAATAGAGGATGAACTCTCATTTCCAAAAGGGAAGCTTTGAACTTGGGTATTAAATCAGGCCATAGTGGAAAATGAAAATCATTGTCCATACTTATTTTCCTCTAAAATAGCTGAAGTTCCAAGGTGTTTACTTTGTAAAATAACTCTCAACTACAGAGATTATTTAATATTTAATACTAGTCCTAGACAAAATTCAGCCATTTGCTTTAGGACATGATAAATTTTCCTCAAAGCAACACTGTTTCTTTTTTAAAATATATAAATATATAGAGAATGATTTTAAGTCATCATAAAGGTGTTTAAGAGCTGAATGCCTTTAGAATGGCAGAAGGATGACATCCTCCAAAGATGGTAAATTCTGGGAGAGTATCTCCATCTCTTGTCAATCTTCATATATTTACTGAAACTTCCCAAAGACATCTGGATGGTTCTATATAGCTTGATGATGCCTTACACTTCCTGCGAAAGTTGTAGTTGTGGAGACTGTACAAATACTTGTGGTTCTAACCATAAACTCCCTAGACATGCTCTAACTTAGTGGGATGAGGAGATTTTCTATTGTCTTTAAGGTCCAAAGCAGAAGGAATTCTAGGGACTCCTTAGTCATAGAATCACTGCCATCTCTCCTGGCTGCATTGGGACCCAAGTGCTTTTCCATATAAAATGAAGAAGTCCAAGAGTCAGTAGCATTTCCTTTCTCAAATTAACATTTGATTGAAATTACTTATAATTACTTAACTTACTTGAAGTGATTAATGTAAGTACTTGGAAAAATTAGCTTCCAAAAACACAAGTGCATTCAGAATTCTGAAAATTATCTTCTAATTCTCTTGCAGAATAGAGAATGCAAAGTGTGTGGGTAACCTAAATATTAAGAGACAGGAACTATTTGACAGTTAGGAGGCTGCAATTGTAGTGCATCCCTGTTAAATCAGTGGATCAAAAAGCAATTAGAACTTATGTATCCATAAGGGAATGTAAACATTAATATAAATAACAATGACAGGTTGTTGTTCCAAGAGGATTTTAAAAAGCAATAGGTTCAGAGGTTGATTGTACCAGGCCTAGGAAGGATAATGTTAATGGCAAAGTCATATTTCTTTTGAAAGGTTTTACAGTGATTAAATGATGGGGCTGGGGGAACTGAGAAGGAATAAACTCTTTCCCAAAATCTGCATAGTACATGCCCTTCCTAAATTCATTTATATATTTCATGTAAAAATTATTTTAGTAGGATGAATATTTCCTTAGTTAGATGATGTTGTTAAAGCAATTATTCCTCTTAGGCCAGGCCTGTCAAAAATTCATACTAATAATTAATAACATGCTGAATGAATATTTTAAAAACTGCATTTTAAAAACCTCAACTCATAATTTAAGAAAAATTTTCAGTAAGCAGTGTCAGGGAATCATTGCAGACACTCACAGAAGAGAAGCAATAAAAATTGGTCTGTTAAAATAAAACTAAGCAGGATCAGAGACAGTGTATAGTGTCATTAGATTCTTAGGTCATTAGATTATCTTGGCTAGCTCTTTACTTAGATGAGCCATGTTGCTTGCTTTGGGGCCTCCAAGCAAACCTTATGTGGCAAGAATTGACGTATGAATACATTTTCAGTACACCACTTCGTGTTATTTCACAGGCCTCTGACATTTGGCCATCCCCCAAATAATCTCTAGTAGTTTTCATCAATGCCTTCATTTTCCTTTTGTAATACTTAATAACTTCTTTGGGTTGGTTTCTATTTAAGCAATTTTCCCACATTCAGGAGTCAGAAGATCCTTGAATAAGGAAAGTTCAGCTCTCCTAAAGACTCCAACAATGTGTCTTTGTTGGTCAAAGAAAAAGTGGGAGCTGGGGAGAGTAGACATGATTGGAACTCATTCCAAGCCAGCATTTTCACTCTTCCCTTCCTTTCCTATAAATAAAATTAAGGTTGGGGAAAAAGATTTGGAAAAATATTTGAACAAAAATTTTGTCTCAAGCTCTATACCCCCTCTTCCACCCAGGCAGAGGCCACCCAGGGGCTTGATTAATGTTCTCTATTGGGGAAATCTGAAGGAATACACTCTTGGATAGCTGAAGTGTATCTGTTTTAGTAGGTAACATTTCTGGGCCACACAGAAATGGAACTAGTTTTCTGGGTTTGCCTCCAAGTTGACCGAATTTGAAAGTAATTAGCTGTGAGTCTTAGAGCATGCTACTTAACTCCCCTGGGCCTTCTTTTCCTCTCTGATTAAAAGAAGAGGGCAGATTAGATGCTCTCAAAGGTGATTCTAGTTTGGGATTTCTCAACTTTGACATTATTGACATATTGGTCCCAATAATTTTATGCATTGTGGAATGTTTAGCACAATTCCTGATCTTTACATATGCCAGTAGCATCCTCCCTTGTTCTGACACCCAAAAAAGTTTCTAGACATTGCCAGATGTCCCCAGAGGATAGGTTGCCAAATGAAACACAGGATACTCAGTTAAATTTGAATATCAGATAAAGAATGAATACTTTTCAAATATGTCTGAAATATTGAATTGGACATATATGCATTAAAAATTTATTTTGATCATGTTGAAGAGTATGTTCTGACTTGGTAAATATCAGAATGTTCAAGCCATTGGGCTCTGGAATCATACCTGGATTCAGGCCCATCTCTTCCCAGCTTTGTGTCAGGGGTAATCTGTTTAACCTCTCTAAACCTTGGTTTCCATGCCTACTTCTTAAAGTTGTCATGGGGATTAAATAAGTCATTTTATGTGAAGTGCTTATAAAAAACTCTTTTTTTGTTTGTTTTTTTTATTTCAAATTCAGATTTAACTGAGCATCCTGTATTTTTATTTGCTAAATCTGGCAACACTATCTGGGGAGCAAAATCACTTTCTCCTTTACCCCACTGAAAAGCACTGTTCTAGGTGAAAATTTTAATGAAGATATGGTTCTATTTTCCCTAAGTTCTTTTGATTAATTAGAGAGATAAGCCAGACCTTAATCAGATTAGATGTTTGGAGATGTTTGGTTATTTTTGCATTCATTAGAAATATCTGTTCTAAACAAAGAATATTTTTCAAAATCGTTAGGCTAAGGATGTCAGACAATTTCTTCTAGCCATTGCTGATTTCTCTATCAGAAGACTAAGCATGTGGTAAGGGCACTATTAAGATGTGAGAGAGAGGAAAAAAGAGAGGAAGGGAGAGGGAGAGAGAAAGAAGAGAAGAGAAATGTTTTGTTTGAAAGACTTAAACATAGTTTAGAAGCACCAGTGTGGAAGTAAACACTATATGGAAAGTTATAACTTGGTAGAAATTGTTTTGAATCCCATATGGGAATAGTGTGAAAGATAATCTTTTCAGTGCTGGAGGCATCAGAGGTTTTAACCCTGGCCTGCTTAAATGTTACCCCACGTTAACCATAATTGAAAGTGGAAGAATTTCTACAGGTACCTGACTCCTTCTCCTTTCTACTCTAAGCTCTTGAGAAATTATACAAAGAAAACAGTCCATGAAGTGTGCATGTGGAGAAATAGATGATAAAGCAGAGATACACATCTTTGTGTTTGTGCCGAACATGACACGTTGCCTTTTCAACCTGAATTTAAAGATTTTATTTATTTATTCATGAGACACAGAGAGAGAGAGAGAGAGAGAGAGAGAGAGAGAGAGAGAGAGGGCAGAGACATAGGCAGAGGGAGAAGCAGGCTCCATGCAGGGAGCCTGATGTGGGACTTGATCCTGGGACTCCAGGATCACACCCTGAGCCAAAGGCAGACACTCAACTGCTGAGCCACCCAGGCATCCCCTGAATCAGACTTATCTGACCAATTTAGGATTATGGCATTTTTTTTCCCATTGGGGCTTACTATCTTTATGAAAGTAGGGAGTTTGAGGATGTAGCATAAAAATAAGGGAATCTCGAAGATGTTGGAACTGGTAAAATGTGACAGTGATTAACTATTAATCTGGAGAGCTCATTAGTACTGAAGGATAGAAAAATATTTTGTCAAGAGATTTTTTTCAATGGTTACTATAGGTTTGGAATCAAACATTGAAGGGCCTACCTGAATAGCATGTTCCTTCCAAACTTCAAAATTGTTTAGGAAAGGAATATGTGCAAAGTCTAAAATATAAGATATTTTATAAATATCTTAAAAATATAAGATAAAATATATGCGAAATGCCAAAAGAGTGCCGACACATTTAGTGTTATAGTTCAGAGGAGGAGATTCCACTTTCTTCTTACACCAGGCGGCTCACCCTTAGCATTATTAACATTTTGGGCTGGAGAAATCTTTGTTGTTGGGGCTTTTTTGTTCATTGTAAGATGTTTAAGAGCATCTCTGGTATTTACTCACAGAAGCCAGAACCTCTTGTGATAATCAAAGATTTCTCCAGACATTGCCAATGGCTCCTGAGGAGGAAAACTGCCCTGGTTGAGAACCACTGGTTTAGTAGTGTGTGGGGAGACTTCCTAAAAGACTGAGCATTTCATCAGGGCCTCAAGGTAAGAGTTTGAAAGAAAGAGGTAGTGATGGTGGAGAGCATTTTAGGTGTGGGAAATGGCATGATAAAGATGCCAAGGTGGAAAAAAATCCAGGGTAAGGTTGAAGTATAGTAGGCAGATGAGTTTATTATAGTTATTGTTCCTGTGGGAAATAGAACATGTTTTAAAAAATAAAATGTATTTTTGTGGCTGCCTATGCCCACAGAGCCTAATAGCATCTTGACCTTAGTAGCTCGTCAGTAGTTAATTGGTGATTTGATTTGAAAAGTAATTTGTATTAGGATAAGAAAGGCCTTGAATGAAAATCTAAGAGATTTAAACTTTTTTTGGTGGGTAGCAGACAGCCCTTGAAAGTTCTTTGAGCAAGGGAATAACATGATCTTGAGAAAGTCAAGCTGTTCTGGAGTCAGTTTTGTCATTGGTGAGATAAAGGCGTTGGAATTGAGAGTAATAATAGCAACCAGCTTAAAAAAATAAAAAACCTTTTTACTTCAAATTTACAAAACACCTTTGTCTACATTTTCTAATTTGATTGTCCCCTCATGTAATATTATTCACACAATTTTTTTTCTTTAGTAATTTTTCTTCCCAAGAAACACTGGTGCTTGGACATTGCAGTGGAAATGAACTTTGAATACATTTCATGCTAAGAAGAAGCTCCCACAATTTTATTTTCTGCACCCCTCAAGATATGATGTCATTAGCGGGCCTGGGCAGCTGGTTTGCCTTATAGGCAAAGATGGTTGAGTGGCACTCTGTCTTTGGCAGGGAGGGGCGTAAACCTGGGCTCCTTTCTGTGTCTGGGATCGGGGTTGAAAGAGTTTCCTTTTGCCTCCTCAGATGAATAAGTGGTACTGTACAAGCATTAAAAGAGCTGTCTGTCAAATGAACTTGGCATTGTCCCCTCCACAATCTCTTGAAAGTCTGTTTGTGGTGTCACAGGATTAGTTCTTGACCACTCTGTTCTTTCCATTCCCAAAGAGGCAAGACAGTTTTCTTTCTACTTCTCCCACCTCCCAGGTGCTCTATTTACTGCAGGATCTGATCTTGTCCCATGGAGAGCTTACATAATTGAGGGCATTATGAGGTAATACATAGCTTGGCTCTCTCTTCCTCCAACCCCCAAAACAAACCTCTCTTGTTTCTTGGGTTTCTCAATGTCTGACTGATGTTAGAACAAAGATGAGAATAAATTAGTTAAACCAACAAAAAATGGAACTTGGGTAACTAGGAGAAAACTCAGCCATGGCAAAAATGGTTTCTGCTAATTAAAAACATTGACAAGCAAAAGATTGTCAATGTGTTTTAGATCTGGTCATCAGGAAATGAGGCCTATGGTAGAAATGTTTCTCATAAGAATAAAAAACATTGGGACCTCATGAGATTTAGATTTCTTTAGTTGAATCTGTAATTTCAGTCTGGAGTGTTTCATGCAGTTGTTCTTTGTTACTACTATTTGTGGTAGGAAGAATGGTCCCCCAAAAATGTCTACACCTTGATTTGTGGCTCCTGCAAATGTTATGTCACATGACAGAGACTTTGCAGGTGTAATTACGGTTATGGACCTTCAGATGAGGAGATCATCCTGGATCATTCAGGTGGACCTCATCTAATCCCATGCATCTTTAAAAAATGAAAATTTTCTCCAGCTGGAAGGAGGGGGTTCTAAGTGTGAGAAGGATTTAATGTACAATTCTGGTACTGAGATGTAGGGAGCCATGAGCAAGAACCAAAGAGAGGCCTCTAGGAAGTAAGGGCTTCCCAGCTAATACCCAGTAAAGAAACAGAGACTCCAGTCCTAAAACTTCAAGAAACTGAATTCTGCCAACAACCTGAAAGTGTTTGGAAGCAGATTCTTTCCCAGAGCCTCCAGTAAGGAATATAACCCTGCTGACACCTTCTCTTTACTTTTGTGAGACTCTAGAACCCAACTGAATTACACTGTATCCGGATTTCTGACCCATAGAAACTGTGAGCTAATAAATGAATATTGTTTTAAGATATGAAATTATGATAATTTGTCATAGTAGCAATAGAAATCTAATGCATTGTACTTTGTCATTGTTTCTGTCTTCCTTGCTATCACTGCCATTGTCATCATTTATTGTGGATTTGCAGTGCATATGATGTGGCATCAAATAAGCCCTTGAGGGCAGAGATATTTTCTCTTCTCTTTTAAAAATTTCACCTCTATATACCTAGCACCTCAAACAATGTTTAGGACATAGTGTGTATTCAATAGATATTTCTTGAAGGAATGAATAGGGCTACAAAAGAATTTTCAATATTATCCCTTCCCTAGTAGAGTTTAAAAATCTAATTGGGGCATCAAAATCTCAGTATAAGAAAAAACTCAAAAGACAGGACAATGAAATTTAAGTGCCAAATGAGAGATATGAACAATATATACTCTAGGTTTCTAGTGGGATAGAGATGCATTGAAATGGAGAGAGATTTCATGGAGGAGAGAAGTCTTCGAGCAAGAAGATGACTTATAAAGAAAAACAGAAGCAGGACAGGAAAGAGCCCCAACAATACATAGAGTAATGCAAGATAACTAGCTGCTTTGAGTACTAGTCTTGGCTTGAGCATGATGGGCAGACTGCTATGTCATTTGCACATGCCTTGCTGGGAATTACTGTGCACATTTTATAGTACATTATACCTACCACTGGGGACCAGGGTTTCAGTTATCAACATTCTTTGTCAGTTCTTTCATTTTCTCTTTCCTTTCCCTCATAATAATATAACATTTTCATATTGAATGGTGTCATATATTACTTTTTTAAAAACAAATTCTAATGCAAAAATAACATGTTCATTCTAGGCCACTTGGGAAAAATTAAGTGTAAAGAAAAAAATCATGCACAATTTCACCATCTATAAATAACTGCCCAATAGTTTGGTGCACTTTCTAAGTTTTGTCTCTTTGAATAATTTATGTACTATATTCACATAATTAGCATTAGACTGAAGATATAGTTTCATATCTAATTCTTATTTTATATGTAATTTCTCATCAAATAAATAAACCATAATTTATTTAATGATTTCCACACTATTGGTAATATATGTTGTTTCCAATGTTCTGGAATTTGGAATCCAATATTATTATTAAAACTTTGATAAAAATCTTTGTCAATAAATTTCTGGTTTCATTTCTAATTATATCTCAAGGCTAAAGTCCCATACAAAAACCCACCATTTGCTTCAATGTGGTTGGAACTGGAGGGTATTATGATGAGTGAAATAAGTCAATCGGAGAAGGACAATCATCATATGGTTTCACTCATATGGGGAATATAAGAAATAGTGAAAGGGAATTATAAGGGAAAGGAGGGGAACTGAGTGGGAAAAATTAGAGAGGGATACAAACCATGAGAGTTTTCTAACTCTGGGAAACGAACAAAGGGTGCAGAAGGGGAGGTGGGGGGGGGGTTTGGAGTAACTGGGTGAGGGGCACTGAAGAGGGCACTTGATGAGATGAGCACTGGGTGTTATATGTTGGCAAATTGAACTTCAGTAAGTACTTAATAAGAAAAAAAAAAAAGGCTAAAGTCCCAGAAGTTGGGATTATTAGACCTTAGTGAATGAATATTTTTTAAGGCTCTTTATGCAGTTTGTCATATTACTTTGCAGAAAGAAAGGGAGGAGTTTGTTGTTTTATGTACTATCTCATGTCAATTTACACTGACACGAGTTGTGTGTAAGGGTGTTCATCTCACCAAACTCTTACCAGTTTTCTAATTCTATCTCTGTTAATGATATTTTTGTTTTGTTTTATAAATGCACTTTGTATATAGATGAAGTTATATGAATTTCCACTCTAACATGAAAATATATTTATCTTCTTTGCAAATCCCCCATTGAGGACTTTGCCTATTTTTTATACATCAGTCTTTTGTATTGATTTATAGAGCTCTTTCTATGTTGTCATTAATTATTGCTATTTTGATTGCTATATTAATGTTTAATCAGTGTGTATTTATTTATTTATTTATTTATTTTAAAGATTTTAATTTATTTATTCATGAGAGACACACACACACAGAGGCAGAGACATAGGCAGAGAAAGAATCAGGCTCCTCAAAGGGACCCTGATGTGGGACTCAATACCAGAACTCTGGGATCACACCCTGAGCCAAAGGCAGATGCTCAACCACTGAGCCACCCAGCTGTCCCTCAGTGTGTATTTAATAGATACATTTGTACATAGTATTTGCAAATATTCCCATTTTCTACTTTGCTTTTGAATTTTGTTTCTAATGATTATATGGCATCAATTTTTCAGAGTAATACTCCAACATAAACATCATGGCAAAGTCAATGGCTCTTCTCTTAAAAGTTGTGCTAGAACATGTTGTTCTGTTTCACTCCCTATCCTTCAACCCTATCCTGCAGCTGTAACATAAAACAAAATGTCCACTAGCATTTGGACTTATATTACTCCCAAAATGGAGTAAATTCATTAATATATCAACTAATTCTTGAATTCAAGAGGTGTTCTAAAATATTTTATGATTGTTTAATAAGCTCACTAATGAATTCTCTTTTAGAATGATCAGATATATCAATTAAGTAACCAGAATTATGTGTACTTTACCTTTGAGTAATAGGTTCTAACTGGTTATCATATTGCTCTGAGTGAAATCCCACACCCCAAAGATGATTTTGAATGAGTTATTTATAAACACTCATAACTTTAGAGCTGAAGGAATAGCTATTAATTCTGTGGAGTGGTTTTGGAAGTAAGTGTCTCAGAATTTCTGCCATAGCAGTCAAATAAGCATAAGTTTTTGGAACTTATTTCCTCCACTGTTCTACTCTTGTTAGGGTTTGATTGACTTTGTGTTTAACCATGCTACATAGACATCTATTTTTGTAAGGATTTACTTAGTATCTCATTTAGGTAGCAGTAGCACATAAGAATGGATCATGTTTCATTTTAAAAGAATGAGAGCAGAAATGCCAAACACATATCCTTGTGAATAGGAACTCTGATCTGTTAGTAGAGGTTGTTTGGGTGATGTGTTGAGGATTCTAGGAATGTATTCAGGCTCAGCAGACAAAGGATGCCACAGTGAATTAGTGATCTGTGAGGAAAGTGTGACAAAATTTAGGCTGTGTATTTACCAGCCAAGATTAAAGTTAATTAATTTGAAAGTCCAAATACAAAGAGAATTTACTTTGTCTCTGGCATGCCATCTTTGATGTAAAATTATAAAGACATTCTTTCCTCAGCTGTTTTGGAAGATGTTACTCTGTTTGTAGAGAACAGCTCTCTTTGGAGATAATGTGATATTATAATGATTTCTTTTTTCTATTTGAAAAATGCTGATGAAGAATCCTGAGAAAACTCCCTTTCATCCATGTTGACACCTTGTTTGGCTTCCTCAAAGTCTCAATCTTCAAAGAATAAGAAGAGGCCTGATTTCTGTTTGTGACATATATGGGTCTGCGTAGGTTTTAAAATACATTTTGTTTTTAAGATGAAGATTTAGTACATGTAATCTCATCTGGATGTTTAGTGAGGGCACAGTAGAAAAATCTTGATCAATAAAGATCCTTCCAAATTTTCCTTAATCAAAAATCCATATACCTGCAAAGCAGAAATAACTTCAGCTCTTTGTAGTTCTCATCATTACCTTTCAAACTTCAGTCTTCTTTATTCTCAGAGAACTAGCCTTCATCTTTTATTCTGTCCTATGAGTGCTTAAAGTACTTTCAACTTGGTAAAGCAAATCTTATATCTATAAACCTAGTAATAGAAAACACTGAGCTTTTATCTTCAAATGGTTGGTGGAACCCCAGGGCTTCCTGCGGTTTCCATTAGGTAACACTGAGTTTATCCAAAATTCCAAGACTTGAAAATTCCCTTCTTGGCTTAAGCTAACATACATGGTAAACTATAGTTTTCATTGAAAATGCTTCCTGCCCATTAAAAACAAAGAAAAAGATAAGTTGCAAATAATTTTCAAGGAATTAGGTTTAAATTTCATTACCAATATATCTTGCAGGAAAAAAATAATTCTTTAAAGAAATTTAAAACCCTCTTTTTTTATGTTTATAGCCACTTTCTCTATCTTCCTACCTACACTGAAACATTTTAGCTAAAAATATGTGTAGGTTCTTAATACCACATAGTCATACCAACTTTATGTATCAATCATTTCTTTTTCAGTTTTGACTAAACATTTCCTCAGAAAAATTTTCTACTTTTTTGGAGACGAGTTGTCTCTTCCTTGAGGTTTGGTGACTTCATTTGATATGACACCAATGTTAACCAAGGAAATGAGCATAGAATATTAAAAAACCAAAAGGTAAGGTGTTTTAAATCATTGGGCAGACACTTGGCACCAGCTTTTTAGAAGCAACTGGCTCAATTAGCTGGTTCAGGAAATGTGCCACATTGTGTGTAAAGAATCTGACTTTCCAAACTGTAGAACTGGTACAACGTTGTACACTGGGTTTACTTTGCTGAGGAACGTCATCCTTGGCTCACATTCAGTGAAAGATTCATCATCTTCCCAGGTGACACTGGGGCAAACCAAGGTTTAGTCTCCTTTTATTGCCAGGGAGAGATTGATGGCTGTGGGTAGAAAACTATGCAAAAGCTGGCAGTTCTAGCTGGCTGGAGCTTTCAGGTTTGTCCAAGTGAAAGTCAAGGGTGTGAACCCAGGTAAACTAAATGTTTACCACTAAAGAAGCCACCATGGATTTGAAACCACTGAGGTGCATAGTCCCATTCACAGAGAGCACACCATTCTATACAGCCACAATTTTCTCTGTGAATGACTATGAAATGTAGGTTAGCTCATTTAAGTTTTGGGCTAAACATGCAAGAGGGAGATTTTATCAAGCTAGGCAGTGGTTACATCCACAGCAATCAATTAATAAGAGACACAGTTATATCACTGTAGAGAATTCAGGATTAGGCTCATTAAGTGTAAGAATTTGTTATATTTTATAATGATTGCAGCTGCAAACACTACTTCTCCATAGTGGTTAGCAGAGTACATGCCTTTAGCTGTGAAAAGCCCAGATTTAAATGGTGAGTAGAACAAGGTGAGGACTTATTCTCCCAAGACTCTAACTATAGCAATAGCTTTAGAAAATAAAAATTTTGTGATTTTTGAAAACTGGGTGATTATAAGTAAATCTCTTCATTTAAGTGTTGTCTTTGTAATCTAACTAGCCTGATTGTAATGCTTTGAAATCAGTTCTCAAAAGTCCTGTGTGGTATGATCATCCTCTAAGTTTCATAACAAATATACTATGATACTTATTAAGTTTTGTACTTATAAGATTCAGCAAAATAATGACTTACCACATTGATGGAATCAGATAGCTTGCTGTTGTTGATAGGTATTAAGCACAAACAGATGAACTGTCCCAAGGGAATAAATGAAGAAAGCAAAATGTATTGAGAAGATGGGCAAAAATACACTGTTAATTACTTGTACTGGTAATGAGAACAGTCTTATGACTTTGCAGAATGGAATCTACACATATATAGGCTATGGGAAGTAAGCAGTTCCATTTATCCAATATTTAGCAAATATTTAGTTGCCTACAATATGCCAGGCACTGTATTAGGTGCTAGGAATAAAAATATTTAACAACTTGGTTCCTGCTTTCAAGAAGCTCACACACAGGCAAATAAACATGGTAGTTGCCATAGTTATATGAGCAACATTCAAGGAGAGTAAAGAAAGCAGCTAAGTTTTCCTAAGGGAACTAGGGAAGAGGAAGTAATTCCTGAGTTGACACTTGAAAGAACCGCAGGACTAGTGGTAGGGAAGAGAAGGAGAGCAGTCCAGAGACCTCCAGAAAGGGTGATGTGTTCAGGGAACACAGATGGGTTGGGCTTGGTTCTTTGAGGGGAGGGGCCTGACAGTGTCTAGGTCATGTAGCACTGTAGAATCTACTTTTGGATAATAGCAAATGACTTAAGAATACTGAGGAGATGATTGACACAAAGACCCTTTTGTGTTAAATGTATTTCCCTGAGAGCTCTGCAGAGTTCAGAGGTGGAGGGGCTGACAGTGAGGGCACAGCAGTTGTAGTGATGATGAGGGGTGGTGGGGAATCCAGGTTGGCATAGAAGTCATACTACATTGACAAGAGTAATTTCTCTCTGGCAATCCTGATCTTATCTGGCACAGCTGTCACCTTATGCTAGACTAGAAGTCATTGGAATGCCCTGTATGCTAGCCTGGTTCTCTTTAATCAGTTGTAAGTTCTGAGGTATTATAAATAACACTTAAATAAATACGAATACAGATTCCAACAAAACTCTGAGGGGTGTACAAATTATTTTATTTTTCTTTTGTTATCTGAAGTATTGTTGGACTAGAACTTACATTTTTGTCTACAAATATACACAGTAATGGTATGTGCAAGTCATATTTTAAAAATGAGTTTTCATTTCAAGTATGGGCAAATCTGTGCCAACCATATATTGGAACAGGCCCATTTAAGTTCCATTATTAATAAAGTAGTCTAATATATGAGGTGTGTGGCTGAGGAGATGAGCTAGTGAGTAACAGGGGGATTTACTGCATATGAGTGACTAGAGCAACTTGAAATGATGTGGATATCTATGACAAAAACTCCTGTGGGGTCCTATATGGGCTCATTTGTGGCCCATATATGAATGAGTAGTAAGCCCGGCATGAACTTTCTGTTAAATTGGTTATGCATATTTAACAATAATAACCAATGGTAGACTATGACCTGGCAACTGCAATAAGTAGGATCAAACAAAACTTACTTCAAATCAAATATGGAAAGCAGGTTCAGCCAGGAGTGGAGAATATGAGAACCAAAGACACTCAAAGAACACTGTTTTCATTTAATTGACTGTGTCTCATTTGGGATCCCCAATTTGTTTAGTATTAACTAACTTAACAAAATGTATCTGAAAATTAGAGTCAAATAGTTGAGGTTTTTTTTGTTTTGTTTTGTTTTGTTTTTTTGCGTAGTCGAGTTTTTGATGGTACTAATGGTGCATTCGGAAGAGAAGAATCAGCTTGTTAATTTCGATTTAAGTAGAATTGACTCACTCATAGAATTGTATTGTATTGGAGGGGCACCTTGGTGGCTCAGTGGTTGAGCGTCTGCCTTTGGCTCAGGGCATGATTCCAGGGTCCTGGGATTGAGTCTCGCATCTCTGTGAGGAGCCTGTTTCTCCCTCTGCCTATGTCTCTCCCTCTCTCTCTTTTTCTCTCATGAATAAATAAATAAATAAAATCTTAAAAAAAAAAAAAAAAGAAAAAGAACTTACTACATGCATGGCATTGCTGAGCAGTCCCCACTCAGTATTTCATTTTGTTTCTCCAAAACTCAACTGGTAGTCAGATGTTATTAGTATCTTCATACTCAAGTAAAGCTGAGGCTTTGAAAGGTTAAATAGACTTTTTGCTATACAGCTCACTCTAAATGTGAGAATGTTAGAGCTGAAAGAAAGTAGAGGTAATCTATTTTATCAAAACCTTAGATGCTAAGGAATCAGACAGGTAACCTAACACCAAAAATCCATGCTTTATCCAAAAGGGGCAGCTGTTACTCAGTTTCAACCTTTGTTTTCACTTGGGCATGTAGGCCCAGTGTTGCCAATCTTATAATTTTTGAAGAGAAATCAGAAATCTGGATTTAAATGTGGAATTTCCCAGTGTTTAAAACATGCTGGGCAAACAAGGTATGTCCAAAAACTGGGTGTGGCCAAAGGGTTATATTTGGCAACTTCTAATCAAGTACAAGTGAGGCAGAGAAGGGAAGTGAGCTGCCCAATGTCATGCAGCAATTCAATGGTATAGCTGGGAATCAATATGCAATATATATTCCTTCCATTTTTTTTCCTTAAAATGTTAGATTACATGTTACTAAAACAGTTATTTGGGGTGCCTGGGTGGCTTGGTCGATTGCATGTCTTATTCTTGATTTTGACTCAGGTCATGATCTCAGAGTTGTGAGATTGAGCCCACATTGGCTCTGTGCTGGGCATGGAGGCTGTTTGGGATTCTCTCTCCCCCTCTCCCTCTGCCTTCACCATCTCCCACTCCCGCTAATGATAATTATTAGTAAAATAATACAGATCTTTAATCTGTTCAGAAAAATTGAAGTGTGTAGTTGAGGAAATGAGCTAATGATTGACAGGGATACACTGACCATAGATTTTTGAAAGGTATTTTAAAATTGTTTACTTCCTTGGTATGCTCTATTGAAAATTGACTGATACTTGTAATGCTAATGCTTTTGGCATAAATATTTATAAATATTTGTTTTTGTTTCTGCTGATTGCTTTTGCTTAGTGGTTTATAAGGAGCTTTAAATAGTGTGATTTAGAGAATAAAATTTCCAAGGAAAAAAGAAAACCTCTGCGTTGGTTTTAAGTTTTTGCTCAATAGATGTTTCATGAGTTAGAATAATGAATTCTAACTACAAATTTTCTAATATTCTTATTTTTCATTTGATGTAAAAATTGGAGAAATGAGTTAGGGAATAATTGTTTAAATAATGAAGAAACTTTCTGCTTTGACTTTAAGATTTTTCAACTGTGGATCCTAAGAGCTATAGAGTCCTTCCATAGTTTAACTTGAAACATTTTCTTCCTTCTTTGTTTCCTATGTTAAAAAAACAAACAAACAAACAAACAAACAAACAAAAACTCTTATGGGAATTCCTTAGTCCTCCTTTCATTAGCTGGGCTGTTCTGGGCTCTGAGATGGGCTACTCCACTGATACTACTGGCTAAGTATCCTGCATGATGCAGACATTTCTGGATTTATATGGATGAACGTTCTGGAAAGGAATATACAGTAAATGAAGATGGAGAAAGGAGGAAGTTTCACTCTTCAATCACACTCATTTCTTTTTTTTTTTGTTTATTTTATTTTATTTTATTTATTTTATTTATTTATGATAGTCACAGAGAGAGAGAGAGAGAGGCAGAGACACAGGCAGAGGGAGAAGCAGGCTCCATGCACCAGGAGCCCGATGTGGGATTCGATCCCAGGTCTCCAGGATTGCGCCCTAGGCCAAAGGCAGGCGCCAAACCACTGCGCCACCCAGGGATCCCAATCACACTCATTTCTTAAAAGAAGTCATTGGAGTTAAAGGTTAAAGTGACAAATTGGTGGGGGTTTTGCTGGTGGGCCCTCACCTTTGTGGTTTCATGAAGTCTTGTGATTCTTGATCTTTTGTTTTTTTTTTTTTTTTAAGATTTCATCTATTCATTTATGAGAGATACAGAGAGAGAGGCAGAGACACAGGCAGAGGGAGAAGCAGGCTCCCAGTGAGGAGGCCCAATGCAGGACTCGATCCCAGGACCCTGGGATTGCTATCTGAGCCAAAGGCAGATGCTCAACCACTGAGCTACCCAGGTACCCCTGATTCTTGATCTTAAGAGTCTGATCTTGCCTGCCATTACACTTTGTGAATGGATATCAGCATTTCCCTATTGCAGATTTGCACAGCTACCAAATGTTTAACAAATGTTAAATATCTTCAATAGGCCTAACCATAGTGAAAATTCTTTTCATTTGCAACTTTTCCTTTACATTCTGTATCATCATGGGCCTGGCAGTAAACCTAGCTGATTTGCCATGAAGGTCAGGGAAGGCAGATGGAATCCCAGATTTCTATGTTCTTAGGATTTTACTTACTTGAAGTTAAGCATTTTATTTTATTTTTAAAGATTTTATTTATTTATTCATGATAGACAGAGAGAGAGAGAATGGCAGAGGGAGAAGCAGGCTCCATGCAGGGAGCCTAATGTGGGACTCAATCCTGGGACTCCAGCATCACGCCCTGGCTAAAGGCAGGTGCTAAACTGCTAAGCCACCCAGGGATCTCAAAGTTAAGCATTTTAAAAGATCAACTCAGAGTGCTCGTATCTCATTTTCATATTTGCCACAATGTATTTTTGAACTTTAATTTTGAAATAATTTTACATTTACAAAAAAAGTTGCCCAAAGAGCCCACAATATATTTTAAAAATGAATTTCTTAAAAAAACTCAGAAGTTATTTCCTTGTATTTATAACATCTATTTAATGCAATTATTGTATATATATTTTTTATCTTTGTTAGGAAAAGCAAATCATCATAGCAATATGGCCCTGCAAATGCATGTGTTTTTCTATTGACTCAGGTGAGGGAGGATATTCATAATGCTTTGCATTCAATAAGTTCTCAAGAAATATTTGTGGGCTTGTCTATGTAATAGGAAGGATTTGCTGACACAAATTAATTGAGAATTACTTAGCCATGGCCTAAATTTGTATTTCAATATTAGGAGGAAGTTACCATACCCTAGTTCAATTGTGTGGTCCCTTTAACTTAGAGTTTTGACTTGGACAGGGGTCCTGTCTTAGTATGTTTTGGCTGCTGTAACACTGACTGGGTAGCTTATAAGCAACAGAAATTTATTTCTCACAGTTCTAGAGACTAGAAGTTTAAGATCATGGTAGCAATATGATTGGGTTCTGATGAAGGCTCTCTTCTGGATTGTAGACTGCTCGCTTCTCTCTGTGTCCTCACGTGGTGGAAGAGGCTAGGGGAGCACTGTGAGGTCTTTTACAAGAGCACTTATTCCATCTATGAGGTCTCCACCTTCATGACCTAAGCACTTCCCAAAATCCCCACCCTCTAATACCATTACATTGGGCATTAGGATTTCAACATATGAATTTTGGGAGAACACAAACATTCAGATCATAGCAGGTCTACAATAACCTTTTTTGGAAGAATATGGCAGTTCCACTCTACATCATTATATTTGAAGGCTACTGTTATGTATAAATATTTCCTAATTTCTTTATAGTATCCTATTATACATTGATCATCCATTTTTTTAAATCCCTCTGAAATCTGAGCTGCTTGACTAATTCCAAGGGGTAGATATTGTTCTACAGTGTTAAGAATAGCTTACTTTTTATTATCCTGTATCTATCCTCCTGCATGCTTTAAGGACTTCTATATTTGCTCTTTGTAGCTATTGTTCTGTACTTTAAGAGAACATAGCATTGCAACTCGAGTTATGACCATATTTGCCTACCATAGTAGCTTAGATTCCCTCCTCTCAAGGATCTGGGGAATTGCTATAATGTTGGACCTCTGTGTCAATGTGCTGAGAGAGAGAATTCAGATATGTGGAGACATTTCATTTGAGGTTATTTGAGGAGAATGCAGTATTGGTCTATAAAGTTGGTCAGCGGCCTATTTGTAACCCCCATTTCTGGCAGAGCTTTCCTATTGGAGTTGTTCAAAATTTATCTAGTTTCTGAATCTTTTAGTCACTTTTTGGCTCTCTTGATTTCTGTTACATTTGGGAATCCTATAAATTTGCCATCTTCTTAATAAAAAGCCCATGAATAGAAGCAGCATTCAGAGGTCTTTATGATTTCTGAAGACTTTTGAGAGACCTGCTTACATTTTTTCCACACTCTTCAATTTATTTCAGCTGGAATGGGGCCACTTTTTCCAGGAGATCAAGTAGAATATGTTGGTGTCCGTTGCATTTTCTCAGACACTGCTTTTTCCCCAACTTGGTTTAATCCAATTACACAAAGATGCACTGCTTACATACATTTTGTGTAAGCTCTGTGCACTAATTGCTGAAGGGGTTACAAAAGTGAGTTAGGTGGTTTTTGTCCTAAAGCTGTTTATGAACTTGTGTGATGAGGGAAATAGTTAAGCACACCAAAGCTATGCAGACAAGAAATCCGTTTCTGTTTCCTTTTTTATTTTTTACTTGGGTTAAATTTATCTAAAGCTTTCTAATCAAAGCTCTGTGGAATAAGGGAATAAGAAGAGAAAAGCAAAGTCCCTGGGCTGAATATGCTTATCATGTGCTATGAATAGTCTTGCTCCAAAATATGAAGTCCAGATGTTGGATTTATCCCTTAGTTCAGTGAATGACAAAAGTCATAATACTACATCTTTTATATCTTCACTCTTTATATATAACCTGTGACAGCATTAACCCCCTCTGATTCTTATTCTCTGCCTAAAAGGATCCACTGGCAGGCACACAGTTAAGCACAGTTGGAAGAAGCATATTCTGGAGTTCGTGACAGTAAAACCGGTTGTCTTTGGACTGTCACTGTGCCACAGTAATAGAATGTAACAGATAATACAGGAATTGTTACAATGCAACATGACTAACATTGCCATCCTACACAGGGCCTTGTACCTAAAATCTTTCTTTTCAACAAATTAATTCATGAAGCCTCATAGCTTATGACTGTGAAAAAGAACATTGAGTGGTCACCTGCCTTAGATGGAGAAACTGAGGCACAAAGCAAGCAATTAATTTCTTTGAAATGTCCAGTGAGCAGTTAATTTCTTTGGAATGTCCAGTTATCCTCTTAGCCAACATTACTGATGACTAATTCTTGGTTCTTGACAACAGTTCTTCCCCAGCTCAAATATGTTCTCAGCAAATTGTGAAGCTCATGACCAACCAATGAGCACTGCTCTGCTTGTTCCATTAGAGATGCATTAGAAATCTTCAAGGTCATTGTTTGTTTGTATATATCTTTGACATCATCTTTTGGACTGTGTTTGCGGCCATTACTTCATAGAGAGTAAGGAGAGATCCTTGACTGTATCAACACATCAGTAACTGTTACCGAAATACCACAGACCCATGCTCTCCCAGGAGGCACCCCTGGCCAAGAGGATTACTGAAATGAGGACCGTGAGGAAGAAGAGAAAGCCAATGTCCTTATAAACTAAGCTTTATTTCTAATTAGAGAAAAGAAAACAAGAACAAACTATTGACTTCAGTTCAAAATGCAGCTTGTTTTCTTTACAGAGGCTATTTATGTTTGTCCATACAAACTCGTGCTTTCTCCCTAGGTTATTGTCACATACTTTAAGAAGACAAATTATTTCCTCCTGATTTTTTCCTCCTTCTACCTGCTTTTCCGTCTGCTTTGAGAAGCCACAATCCAATACTGTGGACTGAGGCTTGACTAAGCGGAATGTGCTTATTCTTGTCAGGCAGATGGAGAGTAAGTGAAGAAAGCAAGTGATGCTATCAGGTTTATCTGATATATCCATTTTTCCTACTTCTGCCTTCATAATATCTTACTCAAGAATGCAGAGAAATCTCTCCAATCTGATTCTGCCTGGAATTTTTCTGGAAAAAAATAAGAACAGGAGGTTGACGCTGTATAGTACTTGGCCCTTTCTCAGTGGTGTGCTGGAGCCAACTGGCAATGCCTTGCAGGAGCCAACTATGCTCATCTCTTCTCAGCTCTGTGTTCAGTGATGTCATGTTGGTGGCTTGAAATTAGCCACAATGGGGGTATTGATGCCACGGAAATCTGCAAATGCTACCAACCAATCAGGGATTTTTTTTTTCCTGAAGAGCTAGTTTACCAGCACGTCACTGCCCTTTGTCCTTAACCTATATCCGAAGGATTTCTGCCACTGTCCAGTGAAACTTCACCAAACCTTTGACATATTGTGAGCATGAGATGACAACTCAAAATGAATTAGGAAGAGATAAATTCTCCAGCTGTGTCATCATCAAAAGATAGCTTGGGGGCAGGGCTTTATCTGTCCTATAATCTCTATGAGCAACTGCAAAAAGGTCCACCAAACAACTGGTAATATATGACATAAATGTGCTTTCTAAGCAAATGGAGCTTTAAGATAATCTATAATCCTTTGTTCCCACTTTCAGCCAAATTATCCCACTAGATCTCCTGGTTCCAATAAAATCTTAGCAACACTTGCTACCAACTTTGGTACAGTTACAGGTGGAGGCTTTTTGCAGCAGTGACTTCTGTGACTCTGTGGCTTCTATAGTCCCAAAGACTTTTAAAAAGCATCAGAGATTCTGGCCCCACCATAGCCTTTAGTGTGAGGGAAGTTTGGTTAGCATCTGAGCATGGAGGTAAACCCTGGAGGCTTCTAGACTTCCTGAGATATCTTCTTTGTTCCTTTGATAACTCCAGCAGCTTCAATGATGGCAGTAGAGGCCACTGGCAGCAAGAGCAAGAGAGAAGGAAATACCAGAGTCTCTTGGTAGCTGTCAGGACAGCAGGGAGAAGTATAGCTATTCACTCTTTTCTCATAGGGACTTCTATTTCTAGAAGAGTGAGGATCTTTGAGAAGAATCTGCAGGTCCCCAGTCACAGGTAGGAGCAGTTTGAGAGGCCATAATTTTACTTTCAGGTTACTATATTCTAGGGGGCATGATTTTAAGTTCTCAATCTGTGAAATGGCAGAGGCACAAAAAATGTGGCATCTGAATTCAGGCAGACATGATTTAACTATTGGTTAGCCACTAACAATCACTTATCCATTGATTGATATTTCAAGATAAAAAAAGCAAAGAACTCCCCAATGACTTAACGTTGTTCTCTGGAGAACAGTGGACAAAGTGATAGAGGCCTCTGAGTTGGCCTTGCATGTATGATATAATTTTGTGCTTTGAAAAAATCAATTGCTAGAATACAGAGTACTTAAATTTTTTTTAAGATTTATCTATTTATTTGAGAGAGAGAGCGCGAGCGAGCACATGCATGCTCAGCAAGGGGGATAGAAAGAAAGAGAGGGAAAGAGAGTCCCAGGCAGACTTCACACTTAGCACAGAGTGGGTGGCAAGGCTCCCTCCCATGACCCTGACACCACAACCCCAGCCAAAACCAAGAGGCAGACCGTCAATGGACCGCACCACCCAGGTGCCCCCAGAACACTTAAAATTTTTTTTAAAAATCATATTAAATATTCACTCTCTGTGAGCCATTGTGGATGAAACCCATGCCATCTTGCGTAGGGAAGGTGCTTAGTAACAGCTTTGTCAAACTGGTTTTGGAATAGGAATATTGATTTATATTTTTATAATAAATTTAAAATGAATTTACCTGGAAGTAATGCACTCAGCCAACCATCTAGCACATGCAGAAGATCTTACTAATTTCTCCAGCTCTCACCATGACTTACCTTTTAAATTGGAACAATTTTACTAGAATGTGAGTTCCATGATGATACAAACCACCTACAATTCTTTTTTTTTTTAACCCAGTGCTTGGCACTTTGAAATCACTTAATAAGCATATATTGAATGAAAATAATGCAGTGAATCCTGACAATAATTTCATTAATGACAGTAATATGAATTTTGTTTTGTTTAAAGATTTTATTTATTTATTCATGAGAGACACAGAGAGAGAGAGAAAGAGAGAGAAAGACACACACACACACACACACACACACACACACAGACAGGGAGACACAGGCAGAGGGAGAAGCAAGCTCCATGCAGGGAGCCCAATGTGAGACTCGATCCTGGGTCTCCAGGATCATGCTCCGGGCTGAAGGTAGTGCTAAACTGCTGAGCCACCCGGGCTGCCCTAAATATTGTTTTTGAATTTAGTTTTGAGCAATATATTTAAAATTTTTTTTTTAATTTTTTTTTTAATTTATTTATGATAGTCACAGAGAGAGAGAGAGAGGCAGAGACACAGGCAGAGGGAGAAGCAGGCTCCATGCACCGGGAGCCCGATGTGGGATTCGATCCCGGGTCTCCAGGATCGCGCCCTGGGCCAAAGGCAGGCGCCAAACCGCTGCGCCACCCAGGGATCCCTGAGCGATATATTTTAAAGTGATAAAAGTTTACTCTAAAATTTCCTTTTCAGGGTACCTGAGTGGCTCAGTTGGTTAAGTGTCTGCCTTCCACTTGGGTCATGATCTCAGGTCCTGGGGTAGAGCCCCATGTCTGGTTCTCTGCTCAATGGAGAGTCTGCTTCTCCCTCTGCCTCTGCCCCTCCCAATCTCCCACCCTGCTTGTCTTCTTACTCTCTAATAAATAAATAAAATCTTTAAAAATTTTTCCTTTTCAATGATACATGCATATGTAGGGTATGGTATTTGTAAATATATAATTGACAAAATGATTTGATGAAAACAATGGGACTTTTAGTAAAATCTAAACAGCCTACCAAATGTCGGGTATGATTGCTCTATAATCGAAGTGAAATCTATGGAGGAATAGAAAACCTCTAAGTGTGTGGTCCCTGTCTAGGACTTTGGTTCAAGCAAAATCCAGCTATTTAACAATTCTTGGAAGAGAAACTCTATTTTCATACAATTTGTGTATGTCAGTATCTTTTACATAAGTTCTTATGAGAGATTTTTAAAAAGTAGTTCTCTTCTGAGGTTTTAATTTTTTGGTTTTTCTGTTCTATATTTGTTCTTAAGCTCCCGCTAGTCACTGGGTACATTTTCTTAAAGCAGAGGTATAGAGAGGACACAGGGAAGTTCAGGCTCATTACCTCCCTTGGCCATGAGTCCAATAATGCAGGCACATTCTCTGCCTGGAACAGCTGGCCGTGGCTGGTCTGGAGGAAAACTCTCTGTGCACGAGCTATGTCACCTCCCTCCACTGCTTCATCAGCTGCCTGGCAAAACTTTGTCTTTGGCCACAAGTGTCATTAGATGAGAGAATACTGATGAGAGAAAGCAAATACATCAGCACTCCTAGAAAAGCATTTCTCAATTTGTGTTCTGTGGATGGTGAGTCATGCTAGTATACTAGGAACAGAGGAGCACAGAAAACAAGGGGAAGAAGGGTAAAGGACGCCCTCCCTGGTTACACATTTAGAAAATGCTCACTTTGGGCATTTTGGTTGGCTTGAATGACAACTGATGAAAATGAAATGTCAACAAAATAAGGAGGTAGTATTGAGTTACTGAGAAAGTATTTTTTCTCATGGCTGCATGAGAAACAGACTTTACTATTTACGTACATCTTAATTTTTAGACATTAAAATTATAGGAATATAGCCAAAATTAAAAATAACCTGTATTTTGTACTTGCTTGATGTGTAACCATAGAACATTCCTTGACCTTCCACTGCCTTTGCTCCCACTATTTAGTTACCATAGGAACCACCAACGTTCACTTTTTTTTTCCTGAAGTAGAAGAATAACAGTATCATATGAGGGACAAACTGAAGGCTGAACATGCCAACACAGAGTACAGTCTTATTACAAGATGCAACTTGCCTGGATTAATTCATCATGTTCTGCTATATACATAATTAGTATTTTGGGGCACTTGCTTCCATTTTGAACTTCTAAGTCCACGTCAGGCCACTGAATAGAAATGCATTTTTGTTTATACTCTTCCTTTAGCCTGGAAAGATCCTATTCATCCCTCAGACCCAAGGAGAGTATTGCAATCTGAGAAATGGTCAGTCCTCAAAGCTTGTCCCTCTGTCCTAATCCACAGGCATTTGTCTTTGCACTCTTCCAATTTTTTTATGATTTTTTTTCAGGATCAGATCTAGTTATTTTTCAGATCCAAGATTGCTATTAAAGCATTATTTGAAATGCCTCTTATTTTAAAAATCTGTTTAAATACCTATTTTGTAGACAGTTTTTCACATGAGAAGTCATTAGGATATGGCCTTCCATTATATTTATTTACAAAGTTTATTAATATTTGTTTTTTTATTCATTTTTTGGATATAACTATAATATGCCTAATACATGAAGAGATCAACATAACACTTCATAAATAAACAAATGTTTGGGATAAGTGATTGCATTTATAAATAATGGATTGAATTGTCAAAAAAATTAGCGACCAATATTTTGGGTTATGACGTTCTTGAGAGAAGGAACTTGTTTTATTTTTTTGTGTGTCCTTGTACCCAGAATGGTTATGCTCTTATTATGTGGCATAGTGGTACACAAAAAAGTTTGCAGAATGAAATATAACCCATAGTTCTCAAGCTGAGGAAGCCAGGGATTTAATAGTAAGAGATCAGTGAGGCATTTCCTCATCTTAGTTCCTACCTAAATTAATATAGAACCCTCTCTCCACCTTCCTTAGGTTAATTTAAGAGGTGGTCCCCAGAGGGTGTCTATTGGCCTCCAAATACTGTCCTGCCCCTGAGCTGGCTTGAATATCTATTGGTGCCTCTGCTACTCCTGTTGGTTGCAATAGTGACCATGCAGAAGTTTCCCAAATCCTCTCTTTGCTTCCTGCATGTCACTTCTCAAACCAAGACCAGAGCTTCTTACAGAGCCTTTGCTGGCACACCTCTTTTTCCCATTTATGCCTTTATTATAACCCCCTGTCAGCCTTAGCTTTGAGTGCATGTCTGTGGAGGCATTCCCAGGAGCACATTCCCTGCTATGCTCAATATTCCTCTCTCATTGCAAAGTGGCATTGTCCTTGGATTAAACTTGTGATAGACTACAATTTCTTCCTTTTGGACAATTTCTTTGCAGGAGGTTTCTTTGACCATCCTGCCTACAGAGTCTACCTCTTGCCTCTATTCCCTCCCCCATGCATTTCTCCCAGCTATCCAGGCTTGCACAGACTGGACCTAAACTCAGATGGTTTCAGAAGACAGATAATAAATAAAATTGGCAAAGTGTTTGCATATAAAGCCCACAGGAGTAGTCATTACTAAATACTTTCTCCTTTTTTTTCTTGAAACATGAAACTCTCTTGATGTAGCTTTTGTTTTTATCTTTAGGTACAGAGAAGAAAAACATAGTGCAAACATAGTAATAAATATATGGCAATTGACTCGTGGGTCTCAGTGTTCAAGAGGTAATGGAGGGTGGTAAGGACTAGTGGTGAGCTGGCAAGTAAGTCCTCCAACTAAATGAGTCAGCCATGATTTGACTCTGACTGAATGTAACTATGTGGGAAAATGGGCTCAGTTGTGCCGTATATTCTGATTTTTTTTCAATAAAATCCGTGTATCAAGATTATTTTGTGAAATATTCTGACCAAAAAAAGTCTAATTCTTTTTGATGGCTGAGTAGTATTCCACTGTGTGTGTGTGTGTGTGTGTGTGTGTGTGTGTGTACATATTACATCTTCTTTATTCATTCATCAGTCAATGGACATTTGGACTGTTTCCATAATTTGGCTATTGTAAGTAATGCTACAATAAACATTGGGGTGCATATTCAATGATGTGCATGGAGCTAGAGATTATTAAGCGAATTGAAATCAGTCAGAGAAAGGCAAATTCCACATGATTTCACTCATATGTGAAATTTAAGGAATAAAACAAATGAGCCTCTTTTTAAAAGAGAGATAGAGGCATACCAAGAAACAGACTCCTAACTATAGAGAATGAACTGGTGGTTATGGGGGCGGGGGAGTGCTGGTGGATGGGAGGATGGGTTAAATAGGTGATGGGGATTAAGGAGGGCACTGGTTGTGATGAGCACCAGATGTTATATGGAAGTGTTGAGCCACTATATTGTACACATGAAACTAATATTACACTATATGTTAGCTAACTGGAATTTAAATAAAAACTTAAAACAAATGAAAATTTGCAAATAAGTAATAAATAGTTAAAAAAAAAAAAGTCTAATTAACTGCTCCTTTCACCCTGTATCTGCAAAGAGATTTTGACCTGTAGGACATCATTTTTTGACCTACAAATCTAAACTCTCAAACAGGGACCCAGTTGGAGGATGGATGGTAGGTAGGCAGGCATGTAATCAGTAATTTAAATAGTTACTTGGCATGACTGGAAAAAATATATATATTATTGGTATCTCTAGTTTAGTTATGGGAAGAGCAGAGAGTTTCTAGTTGAAATCTGAAGATATTTTGAGGCCTCATTGCAATATCCCAGACCTATCTTAGTTCTACCTTGTCCTAGAATATTGGTTGTCAACATGTAGTCTGGGACCAGCAGCATTATCATCACTTGGGAACTTATTAGAAATGCAAACTCTCAGGCCTCACCCTAAACCCATAGATTTGGAATTCTGGGAGTGGGAACAACCAACCTGTGTGTTAATAAGCCCGTGGGTGATTCTGATGCAATCTGAAGTTTGGGAAACATTGCCCTAGGCTTTCAGAGGGAGCTTCTTTACCTGCTCCTAGAGCTCTGGCAGGCTGTATAACCTTGGTCTTCTGGCTTCCTTATCCCCAACCTCAGGTTTTAGGAGCCAAGATATGTCTGCTATGGGAACTCTGGATTCAGCTTGGCTCTCCACAAAAAGGGATTTTGTATTTAAGACATAAAAGAGGACATCGGTACTTAGTAATGGAGGGAATGGGAGTTGGGAATTAAGTACATACAGAGGGGAAGAGGAGGAAAAAAATACGTTCCCAGATTTCTTCTTGGCTTCCCTCTGCCATAGCTTATTTTACATAGAACAGCCTAGTGGTATGATTTAAAGAAATATTGTCTTTGTCCTACTTTTAGCCTCTTAAAAATGGCTACTTCTGTTTTAATTTCAATCAAAGATTCACTAGGTTTCATAAAGACTGAGGAATATAGAGTTACGGTTGTGACTCTACTATGTGATTTAAATTTAGGAAGGTTGATTTCTTAACTCCATCCTGAGATTCTGAAAGAGTGAGAGTTCAGTAGACGGGTGAGAGGTTATATTTGGGCTGGGGACACACTGTAGACAAGTCTCGAAAGGCCACTTGTGCAGCAGAATGCGATCACTGGGATCTTATTTTTTATAATTTCAGTGAAAGGCATAGGTGAGGAACACAGATGGGAAGACAGGAAAAGTGCCTGAAAGAAGGAATACAGGGAGGGCAGAGAAAGGCAATGGTTAGTTTTGGGGCGGAGGACCCTTGTAGCATTCCCTCTTTCCAAAAGCTTCTCATCCACCTCCTCGCAGAGGTTCTGCACAAAAATTTCATTGTTGGAAAATCCCTGAGCTCTGGTTGCCTCCAGCCCCACATAGGAGTCTTATTTCTTGCTTTTAATTTCAAAGTTAAAGCAGGAGTGATGGTGATGTGATTTAAAGGAAAACTCGTTTACATATATTGCCTGAAGGTCCTGTAGCACTTAGGTTTATAAACTGTACCCAGGGTTATATTTCACAGCTAAGACATGGCATTAAATCCAAGGACATAATTCTAATACTTTATTTCTTTGTGACTGAATTCAACTTTACTCTTTAGTTACCTCTTACACTTTTTACCTGCAATACCCACTTGAGGTAGAGAACTTAACCTGGATATTTCCTGGTAAATTTAATTTTATCTGGTGATTTGTTTTCCTTTCTCTTTTTCAGTCAAGTCAGTATACATAGCTCAGTCCTAAAACAAACCAGAATTCCAGTTCAGTCTTTTCTTTCCCTCCTCTTCAGCTCTCTTCCTCTGTATTTCAGGGGTATCACACAAACACTGTGCTTCCTCTGTGGGGGGCAGGTAAGGAAGTTTGCTAACATGACCTGCTTAGTGGTGCAACTCCAGTATCCGGCTCAGACTGACTGCTCTGCTGCCGTCAGGACTGGCCACATAATTTAGGGGGCCCAGTGCATAAGGAAAATGTGGGGCCTCTAATTCAAAAAATGAAGGATTTCAAGATAGCAACAACAGAGCATTAAACTGAGTGCAGGGCTCCGTGCAACTGTATGAATCACATGACTAAAAAGTAGTTTTACCTATATGTCCTCTTGTCATCTCCCAGCCCAGCTCCAGGTGAAAGTCATAGCCTCAACTCTTTATCGGGAAGTGCCCTGTCTCCCCTGTCTTAGAAGCCTACCATACTCTCACAGATTTCCTGAACTGTAGCTGCACCTTCTGCTTCATCCCCACCTTAGATGGAGTGCTTTGAAGCGCTCTGCTTTGGTAACTCTTCTAGTAGCATGCCAGCTGTCTCTCCAAGATATCTTTCACCCTTGCCCAGTGTTCAGCCACTTGCGTACCTTGTCTACCTGATACCATGGGCATCAGTCTCCATGACCTCCTTTGCACAAACACATGCTGCTAAATCTCTGTCGTCTGTCTGCAATTCCCATGGCCAGGGGGATTCCTACTCTCAAACTGTAGCATAGCAGGTTCTTCCACCTTAGATTCCTCAAACTTTGTGAAGGAACCATTTTACGTTCATGCTCTCCTTCAAATTATTTGGAAGAGAAGAGGATAGGTGGGCTGATGGCATAGCTACTACATTATCTTTTTCTCCAAGTTTTTCTTCTCTCGTATTTTTAGCCACTTTTCTCATTACTGTAAACTGGGGGAGGGAGTGGCAGAAACCATTTCTGTTTCTCCCAGTTTAAATGCACCTACTAATTATAATTGTCACACAGTCTAAATCAGGGTTGGCAAACTAGGGGCTAGGGTTTGAATCTGGCCACACCCATGTATTGTCTGTGGCTTTGGCAGAATTGGGTAGATGCAGTGGAGACCACATGACCTGCAAAACCCCATATATTTAATATTTTCTTCTTTAGAGTAAAAGTTGTTGACTTCTGGGCTAGATGATCACAGTTGAAAGTAGTGTCTGTCTCTGGTGGTACCTATATGGGAGTGTTGAAGACTTCAGTACTTAATCGGCCATAGAATGCTTCCTTCTACTACTGCTAATAAATATTTTCACATACATATAGAGTAGAAGGCATTATAATTTCACATATATGCAGTGGGTGGGACAGGCATTATTATCCTCATGGGAAAGCTACCAGTCGGAGAGGTTAAGTAACTTGTCCAGGCTTACAGAATAAGTGAATGTGGGGTTAGCAGTGGGGGCATGGCTTTCTTGATTCCTTAGGGTTAATGGCAAACATCTCCAGGGGAACTCAGCATATTAGGAAAACAAATGCTAAGGATGTATGATGTCATGGGACACCTTAAGGTCCACTGTAGGGTTGGGCATATGCTGAGGTAGTATGGCTGGAAGGTGGAGAAAAAAGTAGTTTGGGGCCATTATTTGTTTGAAAAAAATTATTCCAAAAGATGGTGACCCATTTTCTTTTTTTTTTATTAATTTATTTTTTATTGGTGTTCAATTTGCCAACATACAGAATAACACCTAGTGCTCATCCCGTCAAGTGCCTCCCTCAGTGCCCGTCACCCATTCACCCCCACCCCCCGCCCTCCTCCCCTTCCACCACCCCTAGTTTGTCTCCCAGGGTTAGGAGTCTTTATGTTCTGTCTCCCTTTCTGATATTTCCCACACATTTCTTCTCCCTTCCCTTATATTCCCTTTCACTATTATTTATATTCCCCAAATGAATGAGAACATATAATGTTTGTCCTTCTCCGATTGACTTACTACACTCAGCATAATACCCTCCAGTTCCATGTCAAAGCAAATGATGGGTATTTGTCGTTTCTAATGGCTGAGTAATATTCCATTGTATACATAAACCACATCTTCTTTATCCATTCATCTTTCGATGGACACCGAGGCTCCTTCCACAGTTTGGCTATTGTGGACATTGCTGCTATAAACATTGGGGTGCAGGTGGGTGACCCATTTTCTTATGTACTTCTTGCCTACACACTATGTTTGAAACTTCTGTATTACGGTAGCATGACATTTCAGATAAATTCCTGATGCATCTTAATTAGCTAATCACAGAGATCTATTTACTCTTTGTGCCAGGCTTTGCATTCACATAGCAACTAAGCTTATGAAGATTTGTTGATGGATTTAGAATTCACAGCCTCTTCACACAGTATCAGACTGATAAGAGACTTTAAATATCAGATAAACGTCTGTGACAATAACATGGCTTCTGTTGCATTCATGGAATTTTTGCCTTTTTTCTTGCTTGGTTTATAAAGTAACTGTTCTCTGTTTTCAGTTTAGGCTCCCTATACTCTGATCTCACCCAGGCCAAGGGATGTTCAGGGATAATTAGAAAAGACAGAAGTCAGGACGACTTAAAAACAGACACAACCCATGACTCCCTCTATTACAACTGACTTTAAATTGCTCTTTTATGTTAAGAAATGGTCTAGAGATTGAAAAGAAAAGGCATTTAAAGGACACCTGAATGCAATTGATGTATGTGTAGACAATTAGAACACATAAAGTCATGGGCAGCACACAGATGGGGTGACCCATGCAGTAGTTCATCTTCTCCCTTGGTAGCATGAAGCAGTGATATCCAAACCACAGTGTGTCTTTCTTCTCATGGAAGTTAACCCATCTTGTCAACCTTGAACAGCAGTTGTGATTTGCCTTGCATTTCTTGAAAACGCAATAAAATTATTGAAGAATATTTAGTGCAGAAAGATTTTTTCTAACAGAAAATTTGTACAATTGGCTTACTAAAGCAATCAGCTACTGAGCAACTACTAGTTCTAGCAAACTAGACTTTTTCTTAATTTGCCTAATTTAAAAAATCTTTTAAATTCATGTCTTGTTGTATAACAATTGTCATGTTTCTGAAGTCTTAGTTACTTTTTCAGTTCAAAAAATTAGAAGTGCAAAGTTCCTGCAAAGGCAAAGTTCCTCTTCAGCTTTGCTGAAAATCTCAAGCATCAAGAAACAGAAAGGCAGCAACATAAGAGGAGCAGTAGGGGAAAAGAGAGTGTAGTCTTAGAAGAATAAGGTATCATACAAGTAGAAATTAGAGAAAGATACCGGCTGAAGCAGTAGGATTCTGAACTAATTATTATTGTTTGAGACTATTTGGTTGGATCCTATCCCCTGAGACTAAACTTGTTTCAGTCCCCTAAAAGGGTAGCTACAGATTCATTTGTGTTGCAGTAGTTCTGATATGGTGGGAAAAGTTTCCATCCAGACTTCTCCTCGCACATGAAGAATCCAAACAGACTTGTGTTCTAGCTCAGGCTTTCCCAGGCACCAGTCATTTATTTGGGGCAAATGTCTAAATCTCTCTAAATCTCATTTTCCTCATCTTTATAAGGGGAATAATTATTCCCTGCTTTATGGATTGGTATGAGGATTTCATGAAGTGCTACTATATATGTCAGATACTGACCCCAATGCTGAGAGCATAATAAGCTCTTTAGTAAATGTCAGCTATTATTATTGTGAATAGAGGTAATATCTAAGAATAGTTCATCAAATATAGACTGCTAAGATATAGTCTAAGGTATTTGTCTTTCTGGCTGCATTGTTAGGTGAAGGGAAATGACTGATTCTTATATAGTTCTGGGGCTGGACCTTTTCAGGAGTGATGGGATACAGGAAGGAATTCTGGCTCCAGCTAGGCAGAGCCTAAGATGTTTTCTGGTAATTTTCCTAAGATGTTTTCTTTGTCACATAATAAAACCAATGTTTAGCAGTTTTGATTAAACTAAATGGTAACATTTTTTAGAGGCCACAGGTACTATTAGAATGTCTGAAAAAACTGTAGTGCCCAAGTAGAAAGAATATAAGTAAAAGTAACCAGAAAGCTAAAGAGTTATCTTAATCACTTAAACTTCAGGCCTTAAAACATAAAAGAATCCACCAGTTTATAATCAACAACTATGTATTATATATATGTTTAGTAGAATAGTGACATCAGAATTACAATAATAAAATATTATAGATATTAAAATATTTAAAATATATTTGAGGTTTAAGAGTGAGTCATTAAGGTCGAAAATACCAGAAGAAAACATTATGTCATTATGTCATTGTTTCTTTATAAAATAGTATATTTCTAGATAGTTACTTTTCTCTTTTATACAATCAACAGTAGCCTTACTTCTGTGAAGGAAGTAAAAAGACAGTAACAAATTCCAAACCCTGTTATAAATGCTAAAAGTGAATATAAAGAGGTAAACTGACAATTGATAAGAGACGTCACCCTATTTTACATTCAAAGTTTTAAAATCCTCAAATTGTACATTCATTTAGACTCAGGTATCCTATTTTTCTCCTTCTTTAAAAATTTAAATTCAACTTGCCAACATATAGTATAATACCCAGTGCTCATCACATCACGTGCCCTCCTTATCAGGAACCCTACTTTAAAAGAATTATTTCATGGCAGTTCCCTGATCTGTTCTTTCAGTATTCTTTTTTTTTTCTGGAAACTTTTCTCAGGTCTGCTTTTATCTTCTTTGAAGAACATTAAACAGAACTTTATAAAATATTTCACCACGGTTTTGGGCTAGAGTAGAATAATATTTTTTTAATTTTGCTGCAGTTATGTTTTTCTTAAACTTTTGATTACGACATCATGGAATTGACTCCAAGAGAATCCCCTTTCTTGAATTCTAACATTTGTGGAATTATTTAGAAGAATTTTCAGTTGATCTGGATAGATCTGTCCTGGTAGAATGAAAATAAACAAAAATCTTGGTTATTTTGAAGATTTTATGAGTGTGGATAATGAGCAGTGAAAAATCATTTAACATAGCTTGCTTCATTAATTGGATGAAGAAAGTGAAAGAAAATTTAAGAGTAAACCTAGGAACACTTATGAACGGTCTGTGCCATTGAGAATGAATGATAATCTCATGAGAAATGTTTGAACATTTTATGAGTTGGGCTTTTTATAATTAGACTTCACCAAGTAAATAAGATATGCAGAGACAATCATCTGGCATGGATATAAAATAAACTGGTAGATTCTTTTATGTTTTAAAATGCACATAAAACTAGAACAGATGTTTTCTTTTGCCTTCACTTTTGGGTGCTTTGGGTATTATCGTTTAAGTCCAACAGAAAAAACCAGGACAGTTCCATGCTAATGTTCTGGAAGCCCCACTTGCAGCAGGCCTTCTGCCAGGCCGCACTGTAAAAAGTAGGCTTTTCTGTAATTATGTGCTTTCCTTTTTACTATGTACTATAATTTTTCCTTATAATTCTATAAAGTCATTTAAAAATAGAAATTATATAAATAAAATTATTGTGACATCTCACCCCATGCACTAGGTAAGTTCTTGGAAAAGTATATAGCTAAAATAACCAGAAACAGAGGCTGGATACTTGAGAAGCATAGGAACTATTCCAAAACCTAATTTATGCAGAAAAAGTTTCTGTTGGTGGTAGAGATGGGGGGAGTATTGTGGCCAACATTGAATCATACCATGAAAAGATAAATCTGAAAGGAGACAAGAGCAAGAGTGAGAAAAGGGAAAGGGGAGATTCAAGGTCAAGATTTGCAGGAGCTAATGAAGGTGGACACTAGAGTGAGTATTTCATTGCTGTAGACTTCTTTCTCTGTCCTTTTCCTTTCCCTTGTTCAAAAACTCTAGAAATACTTGTTGGTTCAGCATAAATGGCTCAAAGTCTTGATAAACATTTTCTGATTCCTAGGATATTATTCATCTGACGCTATGCTCTGGTGGTTGCCCAATATATGCAGGGAGGAGGGAGGGCCGGAAGAGGAGGGATGGCTGTAGATAAAAGAGGGAGGTTTGGAATAACATTTGGTATTTCTTTTCTTCACACCCTAGTCAGCACATTCCATGCTAACTATTGCTGACTAATTACTATGAACGGAAAAGTAAATGTATTTCTTGAACTATGTAGGATAATATACTTATTAAAAAGAGGAATTTGTGCCCCAAATAATAAGGATTTTTTTTATAATAAGGATTTTTTTTTTAAAAAAGGTGGGATGGTTACACATCTGATGTGAATTTTCAGTTTATTTATACCTTTTTCTTGAAGAGAACTTTCTTCAAAGGGTAAATGCTGTGGTAAAGCAAAGGCATTTTTTATTTCTTTCAGAAATTTTGTTATCTACATGTCCCAAACTTGGAGCCATGCAATCAACTATTAAGAAGCCTACAAAAAAAAAAAAAAAAAAAAAAAGAAGCCTACAGAGTACTAGTTGCCTTTTTTGTTACCTGCCTGATATTCCTGTAAACACAATGGACAAGATTTGGCCAATTCTGATTAAATGTTTGCTGTTGTTTAACTCCAGGACTTTTTAACACAGATGGTCCCTGTTCAGACTTTGCATCCTGTTTTCATAACCTGTACCTTAATATTTAGCCAGGTTGCTTCTCGGAATAATTTTAAAATGATTCATCATTTTACAAGTTCTGCAGCAGGTTAATGATTTTGGCAAAAGTATTTACTTAGCAACATAATTTCAATTGCTGTGTGAGTTTTGCATATGTGTCTGTGGGGGAAAGTGAAAGGATTTCTCCAACTCTGTAGTATGAAGTGAAAAACATTACCTTAGTAAGCATTTGCATATTTTTCTGGATCATCTGATTTTTTTTTAAGATTTTTTTTTTTTAATTTATACATGAGAGACACAGAGAGAGAGGCAGAGACTTAGGCAGATGGAGAAGCAGGCTCTATTCAGGGAGCCCGATGTGGGACTCAATCCCAGGACCCCCCGGATCATACCCTGGGCCAAAGGCAGGCACTAAACCGCTGAGCCACTGGGGCTGCCCTGGATCATATCTGATTTATTACAGAGTATTCCCCCACCCCTTCCAACTTGCATGTATTTAAGAACTTAGAGGAAAGCCATATAGTGAGTAGGTATTTGGAATTAGACCTGGGTTCAAATCCTAGCTCTTCTATTCACTAGGAGTAGTTGTGTGATCCAAAAAAAAAAGGATATTTAATGTTTTTCAACCTCAGTGGCCATATCTGTAAAACTGAGAATAATGGCACCTACCTCAAGGGGTGATGTGAATATTAATTTAAATGAAATGCTATATGTAAAATGCTTAGCACACTATGTATCACTTAAGAAACAGTATGTGATGCAGCCACTCTGGAAAACAGCATGGAGGTTTCTCAAAAAGTTAAAAATAGAGCTACCCTATGACCCAGTAATTGCACTACCAGGTATTTATCCAAAGGATACAAACCTAGCGATTTGAAGGGGCACATGAATCCCAATGTTTATAGCAGTAATGTCCACAATAGTCAAAATATGGAAAAAGCCCAGATGTCCATTGACAGATGAATGGATAAGAAGATATGGTATTTATATACACAAAGGAATACTACTCAGCCATCAAAAAGAATGAAATCTTGCCATTTGCAATGACCTGGATGGAACTAGAAAGTATTATACTAAGCAAAATAGGTCAATCAGATAAAGACAAATACCATATGATTTCACTCATATGTGGAATTTAAGAAACAAAACAGATGAACATAGGGGAGGAAAAGAAAAAATAAAAGAAGATGAAATCAAAAGGAGGCAAATCATAAAAGATTCTTAACTATAGGAAACAAACAGGGTTGCTGGAGGGGAGTTGGGATGGGGGATGGAGGAATTGGGTGATGGACATTAAGGAGGGCACTTGATGGAATGAACCCTGGGTGTTGTATGCAACTACTCAATCACTAAATTATACCTCTGAAACTAAAAATATAATATATATTAATTAATTGAATTTAAATAAAAAATTAAGAAAAAAAGGAACTACGTGAGAACTATAGAATAAGGAAGAGTATGACTGTCACTAAATGTGATACATGGAAGTCATTATTGTCTTGATATTTTCTCCCTTCAAAATAAAGTAGTTTGGGCAGCCCCGGTGGCTTAGCGGTTGGTTTAGTGTTCCCTTAACCACGGGTGGGGTGTGATCGTGGAGACCCAGAATCGAGTCCCACGTCAGGCTCCCAGCATGGAGCCTGCTTCAACCTCTGCCTCTCTCTCTCTCTCTTTCTCTCTTTCTCTCTCTCTGTCTCTAAAAAATAAATAAAAAATCTTTAAAAAAACAAAAAAAACCAAAATAGTTTAAAGTGGACATTATTGGGGTGCCTGGCTGGCTCATTCAGAAGAGCATGTGACTCCTGATCTTGGGGTTTAATTTTTTTTTTATTTTTAAAAAATATTTTATTTATTTATTTATTTATTTATTTATTTATTTATTTATTTATTTAGTGAGAGACACAGAGAGAGAGGCAGAGACAAAGACAGAGGGAGAAGCAGGCTCCGTGCAGGGAGCCGGATAGGGGACTCAATCCCAGGACCCTGGGATCACAACCTGAGCCAAAGGCAGATGTTCAACCACTGAGCCACCCAGGTGTCCCAGATCCTGGGGTTTTAAATTTAAAAAAAGAAAAGAAAACTTTATAAATAAATAAAAGAGTGGACATTATTGACGGCACACTTGATTACACTATTGAGACTTCTGTTTTTTTACTTTCATATATGGTGTCTACTTCCTTCCTAAAACATTTATTGGCTAGTTTGTTATCTCTGAGTACTTTTACAATGCCAAGATGGAACATTCTGATTGCTGACTTTGTTGTGGAGATAAAGATAGTAGATCCTATTTGGATCACCAGGAAAGGACTAAAATCCATGTGCACACATCAAAGGAAAAACCAGGCATGGAGGAAAAATATTTGCTGAGAGAGAATTAATGTCATGGTCTACCACATGAGATTTTTTTATCAAAGTGAAAGACCATGGAAGAGAATAGAAACTCAAGCTTTTGAGCTAATTAGTAATATAAAATAATTAGATAATTCTAAGTTATGTGTTTTTTTCTGTGAAAGTAATTAATTCTATAATTAATTCTATAACCATATTAATACAATTCCCCCACTTAATTCTATGAAAGCTATTAATACTACAATAAAATTTACTTAAACATGTACTGAAAGTATTAGAAAATATTAAATATAAAAAGAGTGGTACTAAGTAAATGTCACTTTATGTATGTTTGTAAATATGATCAAGTAAATGCATATAACATAGATAGGCATTTTCCTAATTTAGGAATACTCAAATGCTGTAGATCCTATAAAAGATATAAAAAATCCTGGGAAATATGACAAACACATGCTACAGTCAAATACAAATGTTGTATATGATTAAGGCCATGAATGACTAAGTTTAAAACATTACCACCTAACTATTATCTGGAATTTTTATTAATGCATGATCTAAATTGAAGTTGTCAAATCAGTATTTGATGCACCATCCCAAAGAACCTTAAGATCTTGTAGAGAAAATTATTTCAGGTAAAAAGAATTCACATGTGGCTTGGAGTTGTAGGGAATCACAATTCAGTTTGGGAAGCACATGTGTCTTAGTTTTGATGTGTAAAAGTCAAGAGTTAAATTTAACGTAGTTGGAAGGGAAAAATAGTTTTCCCTTTACCTTTCTAGGTTCTTGGCTAAGATACCCCTGTAACAAAAAGACAAATCATCAGGAGAAAAAGAAACAGAAGTTTAATAACGTGTACCTCCTCCATACACAGGAGAGGAACTCTGAGAAATGGCTCAAGCCATTACCTTACTATCATCTTCAACTAAAGACAAAAGATGTTGGGAGTGGGGAGTCAGTTGTGGGAGTATACCAGGATAAGCATAGTAAATAAGAGTGAAGTGTTGTGCAGATTTAAGTCCTTACCTTCTCTACAGAGAAGAGTTTCTAGAAATTTAGTCATTCTTCTCTTCCTGCTACAGTGGAGGAGATACCCTTTCAAATGGAGATTTCCCACATAAATTTAATGTTTCATACAAAAGAATAATTTCTGCTCAGCTCTCAGAGCTTCACCTGTGTCTACTATTTTTAAATAATCAATATGCCAAAACATATTTTGCTCCCTTTCAAAACCTCCTATTCATGGCCTCTCTCTCTCTTTTTTTTTTTTTTGGCTGGGGGCTTAATCTCTCTTTGCCCACAAACTGTGATAAAGTATAGTAGGTCTGCTCTGAAGTGCTCTAGCTTCTATTACAAAGGCACATCTATTCTTTCTTCATCAGGGAAGCACAAAATGCTCTAAACTTTCAAGTACTAATCACTGAGTGAACCAGAAAATTGGGTGCCAGTGTTAAGGACCACTTCTTCACTTTATATTGTCTAAAATTGGGGTGCTGAGGAAAATTCATACATATACAAAAGGGTCCATCTGGTTATAAGAGTTCAGTTCAAAAAAAGGAGTGTGAATTCAGATTTCAAAATGGAAGAATTGAATATGCACTATCTGAAAGGAAGCATCACACTGTATTTATTTTTCTATGATAAACCTAGTGTTTTCAAAAGCTTTCCTTGGTTTCTTAAGTATGGTTGGGTTCATAAAGGAAATTTACTTTCAGAAAATAAGTCTCTGTATTTTATCTGGAATGAGTAATGAAAATCTTGCTGCTTAGCTGTTCAGGGGAAAGACTATTTATACTGTGAGTTTTAAATAAGCCCATGTGCTAAGCTACTATATTTAAAGGTTTAGGCAAATTTTCTAGTACAGCCCCCAGGATATTACAGCTCCCTTTCTTGCACTTTGAGTCCTAGGCTTTGAGTTCAGTTTGTTTGTTTGTAACATAGCTGTTGGTCAAGTTCTTCTGCTCAGAGACTGACAGAATCAGTAAAGCATTCATGATGGAAAGACCCAAATGTGTTCCCCACAGGATAAGTTAGCCACTACTTTGTCTTTTTTCTTTATTTTACCTCAAAATATTTTAAAAATTTTTTATTTTAAAATCTGTTTTCCCCAATTCTTTGTGCTCTTCTTATTATTACTATAAATGACTGACATAAGACAAAACCAAACCAAAAAACTCCCTGATTTTTAAAAAGAGGTTATGGAAAAACAAAATCCCACATCACTAAAAACAACACCACCCTCTTCCCTTCGAGTTTCCCTTTTCCTCTCTCTCTGTTTGAAGCCCCCTCCACCCTATGTGGACTTTTCTGTACCTTGTGACTTCCAACTGGTTCCTGGCAGAGTTTGAGGTTTGAATTTTCTTTTCTTTCCTTCTTTCTTTTTTTTTTTGTATATATTTTATTTATTTATTTGAATGAGAGAAAGCACACACTCAAGTGAAGAGAAAGGCAGAGGGGGAGGGACAGGGAGAGAATCTCAGGTAGACTCCATGCTGAGCATTGGAGCCCAATTTGGGACTCCACCTAATGACCCTGAGATCATGACCTGAGCCAAAACCAAGAGTTAGATGCTTAACTGACAGCCACTCAGGTGCCCCAGATGTTTGAATTTTCTCATAGACTTAATTTAGAAAATAAATGTTTTATTTTACAACAGCTTTTGATTCACATAATTGTTGCAAACATAATACCAAGTGTTCCACTATATACCACACAGTTTCCTCTATAGTTAACATCTTACATTAGAATAGCACATTATAATTTATAAATCAATATTGATACATTATTATTGACTAAAGTCAATATATGCGTTATTCATATATCCTGACTTTTCCTTATAATGTCCATTTTCTGTTCCAGAATCCCACCTAGGATTGTCCTATTGTCATGTATCCTTGGGTTTCTCTTGGCTGTGATAGCTTTTCAGATTTTCTGTGTTTTCAATGACCTTGATAACTTTAAAGATTATTGGTCAGCAATTTTGTAGGCTATCTTTCAACTGGGGTCCATCTGATGTTTTTCTCATTATTAGACTTGAGTGATGTTTGGAGGAAGGAGGCCACAAATGTAAAGTACCGTTTTTAATCTCATCATATCAGAAGTACAGGCTGTAGACATGGCTTAGGACTCCTGGTGTTGACCTTAATCATTTGGTTTGAGATGTTTATCATGTTAGTATCACATTTTCACTTTTTCCTGAAGACCATCAAAGCATTTCCCTGAAGATTTTAATGACTTTCATTAAAGCTCTAAGGAAGCTAACTGGAACTGATCTTTCAGTATTTCTTTATTGGTGATGCTATGAAGCTTCTAAAAGTTCTAACTAGTTAGACAAATAATTTAAGTGGTAGTAATAACATTTTATCTTTTTTCATGTATTGTAGGTGGGAATGAGATCCCGAAACCAGGGTGGTGAAAGTTCATCCAATGGGCATATCTCTTGCCCCAAGTCCTCTATCATCAGCAATGTTGATGATAAAAGTCTCTCAGAAGATGCAAAAAAGAAGAACAAATCAAATAGAAAGGAGGATGATGTCATGGCCTCAGGAACTGTCAAACGACACCTAAAACCATCTGGAGAAAGTGAACGAAAAAATAAGAAACCCTTGGAGTTATCCAAAGAAGACCTTATACAGCTCCTCAGTATAATGGAAGGAGAGTTGCAGGTAGAGTCAAATTTTTTCAACTATTTGTTTCTAGTTCCTAAGCTATTAAATGAGACACATTTAATGAGATTCATTAAATGAATCTGTCTGTCTCACTGGATTGTGAACTTCTTGGGGAAAGGGGCTATGTTTTTCTTATTAATTTCTAAATCCCTGCCACAAGTTTGTACCAAATATTTATTGAATGAATTAATAAAGGATAGATGGTGATTCCAATTTCAAGCTTCTCTAGAAGCAGAAAATTTCTTCATGATGTGATTTTGGTAATAATTTAACACAGGCTTCTGTCCTTAGTAAGCAGTGAGGTTATCTAATTTAGCCATTGGCTGCAGTTGAAAACCATAGAAACATTGATTGTTAGAACACAGATTAGATTAATGATTACTTTTGCCTTTTTCTAGAAAGTAGAGTAAAAGGGAGATAAAAAGATAGAGGGAAAGAAAGACATAGAGAGGGAAAGATAAAGAAAACTTTGTTTAAACCAGTCTTAACTCTTTTCTCATTTTTTCTTAACTTTCAGCTTTAATTGTCTACACCATCATAGGAGTTGAGATGAACATAAATAAGCAGAACATTGTATTATGAAGTTGTAATATTCTCACAAAGAATTTTCAAGTCTATTATCTCATTCGATATCAGGAAAAATGTGGGTTTTATTATCTGTATTTTGTAAGGAGGAAAGTGAGGCCCAGAAGAGTTAAGGTTTGCCCATATCTCATCTTAGGCCTCCTGATTCTTGATCCAGTGTTCTTTCTATTGCCATCTGCACCACCCTTCTGTAGCTTCTATAAACCCGGTCCCTCCTTAAGTATCCATTCTTAGGGATCCCAGAGAAAGTTGGGATTCTTTTGAATTTCTAAGCTCTGGACAATTGTGTTTCTGAAAGTGGGGAAAAATGACGTTTTTTTTTTAGAAGAGAGTATGACTTAAGAGTGAAGTTGTTCTTCTTTTTGTTTTTGTTCGGCTCTTAGCTTGCATGAGCCTCAAGAGGAATGCTAACAATCGCAACCCCGTGAGATGAAACCTTTGGTGCTGTTAGCATCAGAGATATTATTTGCAATCTACCCTAAACTAGGGTGGGCTAGTCTGATCTGTTCCTGTTCTCATCTGTGTGTGCATACAGATAAGGAAAGCCCTGGGGAAGAGAGAAATAGAAAACATACAAAGCTCAAATTTTGAACAAATAAACAAACACGATTGAGCTTACCATTTATGGGCTGAGAAAAATCACATTTGCATTTCACAGCAAAAGATAAAATTTTCCATTTACTAGAAATAGCTTCACCATCCCAGAAAGGTGGTTAAGCTGCCCTCAATTGACAGATAATAACCTGAGTGGAAGGTACAACAGTTGTCATGAAAGTTTTCACAAAGCAATGCCATCAGCTCACTTTTCTCCAAACATGGTGGCTTGTGTGAAACCTATGGCTCTTCTAGATTTTAATTTCTGTAGAAGACTGTTCTATCATGGTGGACTCTGGAAGGTATTTAAGATTCATGAGAGTTTTATACTCTTGGAGTTACCAGATACAGTTTCAAAGCAGAGGCATGCAAAATAGAAGGCCACATACCCAGAACATGAAGAAAATTAGCCAGAAGATGCTAAAGAAATGCATTTTGTCTTCTTTTCTTTCTTTCTTTTTTTTTTTGCATTTTGTTTTCCATCAAACTTTATAAATACTAGATACCTTAGCTTACATAATAGATACATTCCTGAGTAGCAATAAATAAGCAAAAAGTGTAAGATATTTGTGGAGGAGGCAGTGAAGGAAAAGAGAAATAAAGGACCTGGTATTTTAAGAAATTTCATGACGAATTCATTTGCAAAGCAAATCATCCATCCACCCATTTATTTATATGCGCCCACATAAGTGTATATACTTATAAATGCAGATTTTGTCATATTGGGTTTGTTTAAAATGAGAATGTTCAAAAAATATATAAAAAATAAAATGAGAATGTTCTTGTATTTAGAGCTGTAGATCTATGTTCTTGTAGCAGAAACCCATCCTTTATTAGCATTGTCACATGAGAGGGTGTGTGTGCTGTAGCTAAGAGCGGGAGGCAGTTGGCATTAGCAAATATGAGTGGGCTGGTGAAAATGTGGCGGCTATGTGCCAGGTTTGCCAGACAGAAATTAGAAAAAAATCTATGTAAAGATCTAGTGCTGTGAAGAGAGGCAGGGATATGCCTTGAGAGGTAAATTACCATCAGCTCAGGCCTGTATGCCATTTGGCTTGACATTTATGAACATTTAGTGAGTTGTCTTCCAGACCTTCAAAGGCCACTGATTACTTCCCTTTATGATGCAGCTGTATGTTACTCAAATACCCTTACTGGAGCTAGCGTTCCAAGGTTATATAAAATATTGGGGGCGACAAGCATCTCGAAGGGGTCTTACTCACCTTCTTTGTATTACAAATGTGAAACTTACACTCTGACAAATTATGTGACTTTCCCCAGGTTGCCCTGGGGAACCAGGGGATGTTTAGTTAACATCTGCTCTAGATCCAAATTCCCTGTCTCTCAGTTCAATGTCCCTCTTATTATATTTTTTACACTTGGGGATGTTCAAGGGTAAGATCCAGGGTCTTTGTATTTATTCTTCATCTTGAGAATTTCTTTCACTCCTAGTGTGAACTCCAGGGCCAAGCCATTAATAGGTTAAAAAAACTGAGGAAGGATTCTTTCACATCCAGGCAGTAGAGGAGTATGATGTGAGTCTTGAAGTTTGATGTGATCTGGATAGTGAGAAACACGGTGGAAGGCAGGGGTGCCACATGGCCACAGGCTAGGCCCTACACAACTTTGGAGGGTTGCATATTCACTACCTTGTGAGGGTTGTGCCCTGGAGTTGTGCAGCAGCCTAGCCTTGGGGAGACTGGAACTACTGGTTAAAAGAAGTAATAACACAAAGAAGAAAAGGACTTGTAATATTGGGGAGATAGACTGAGATCCAGTCTGCCTATAGGGGATGTACCTGGAAGTGACTTGGGGGGGAAAGGAGGAGATGGGGGTTCACTCAGGCTTTCCATGTCAATTTTCTCTTTCTCAGACTTGTTTTTGATCTCTCCCATTCTCTCTACCTCCATCTCCAGGGTTTTGGACATTATAAAAAAATTATGTGTGTTTTCTGGTACCAATGGCCTGCCACCTTTGGAATCTGTTGTGTGATCTATAGGAATTTGTTGAGCCAACATTAAAGTAGCATGACCTTTATTGTTAGCATTGGCTCTTTGCAAAATCTGCAAATTTGCTGTTTTGCTTGCCAGTCCAGTTATCCAGTGATCTCTTGAAATGCAACTTTAGTGGATATGTATTAGAGATGGAGTTGTCCTTCTCAGGGATTTTTGCATTTTAAGGAGTCTTATCTAGAACTGGTGGTGTCATGACCTTTGTCTCAGAGAGGGACATCTTCCAGACTTTTCAAGCCACACCTTAGCTGATGCAATTCTTCATTTTAACACAATGGCTGGCCAGCACTGCCTGCATGGAAGTAGCTGGGATGGTTTCCATTATTACTCTTCTGTCATTGACTGCTTCCAATAATAAGTACTTTCTAATAAATTGGAACGTTTTTACTCTCTGGGTGAAAAACTGGTTACATATTTCCCAGACTAAACTGAAAATAATGAAATAGTATACCCAGACTATCACTTGGGTACCATGATTAATTTTCCCTCTTATTTGTCCAAAAATAGCACTTTAAAGAAGCCAATTGATTTGGCTGTACTAAAAACGACAAACGTACAAAGGAAATGCTACTCACATCAAAAAGCTATAACACAGAAAACTTGGCAGAAGGCTATTCTTGTAAAATGATTCAAAAATGGAATACTAATTAATTCTTGATGCAAAAAATATTTAGCTATTTTATATAGTAAATTCTCTTGATATATCCACTTGAATACATGTTAGAAAAACCAACCTCTAAAAAGTTTTCATCATTTTTCCCTTTGTCCTTATTGTTTTTAATTTTATTTATTTATTCATGAGAGACATAGAGAGGGAGAAGCAAGCTCCCTGCAAGGAGCCCAATGTGAGACTCAATCCCGGATCCCAGGATCAGGCAGGCCTGAGCTGAAGGCCGATGCTCAACCACTGAGCCACCCAGGCACCCTTCCCTTTGTCCTTATAGTTAATTCTCTTTTGCCTGTGCAAAAGAAGACTCAGAGAAATCTAGCTAATTCAACTAGATAATGCATCACCATTGCATTTGGCTTTGTTGTTTGCCAGGCTGAGTCAGAGACAGCATCATCCACAAATTGAAAAATCTACCTTTGTCTCCTGTGACTGGCAGATATTATATTTCAAAGATACTCACAAAATAGAGAACATGGCTGTGGATTTACAGAAGTTTCCTCTATTCTCTCATTTTTCAGTTCCTAGCCATTTCCTCTCTCTCTCTTTTCTTTTTTAAGATTCACCCTTTTACTTGGGGGGAGGGGCAGAGAGAGAGAGGGAGTGTCTCAAACCAACTCCATGCTTTATCTCTCTACACCTACTGTAGGTGTTCTCCTTTCTTACTAAGAGAGCTCATTCATTCTTAGGACATGAATTAATTAGTTCTAAATTGATTTTACAGTATTTAAGAAACAGTAGTATGCTAGAGGTCTGAAGCATGCCAAGATGATGAATAATAATACTCATAGCTAAAATGTGATGCGCTCCTACTACATGCTAAGCATGGTTTTAGACACTGGTTACCTCAGCAGTCATAAATAAAGAGCTTCTGACCTGGTAGGATAAATGACAATATGCAGAAATGAATATTTTATATGGTAGTCGCAATACAAATTATGGGAGCAGAAGGAGTGAAAGATTATGAACATCTCAGGAGATGAGCAAGAGCTTCACTAAAGAATTGGTACAGGAATAACTGGTAGGTTTTGGACAGGTAGAAATGACTGTAGGGACCAACACGAACAGATTCAAACAGAGTGGGTTGAAAAGAAGTAGTCTTGCTTCAATGGAGAAGTATTTGGTGGAGGCAGAACTAAACCTGAATTTGGGAATTTAGAAGATCTTTTTTATTTTTATTTTTTGGTAAAAGTTAATTAGATTTTGGGGGGGGTGGTTTTGGACATAGCCAAAGAAGCCAAGCTTTATTTTTCTTTAGCTTGGCTGTAAATTATTTGTCTGGCACAGAGTAAGCCCTTAGTGTATATTTGTTGACCTCCTGCTTTGAAATCACTATATTGCTTTTTGCTACTTTTGGGCTTTAAGTGAAACATGAGACTATTAAAAAGTATAAGACTAGAACCGTGTGAATACCAAGTCCAATGGGAGAGTGTTGTAGACTTTAAAAGGTTTGGTAGTTGACCTTAATAGTGTTGACTTTGGATCTCAGTTTACTTCTTGTATAACACATATACTTCCTACTTTCTGGGGTTGTTGTGATTACTACATTTAGCGAATATAGATGTTATTGGATGGATAACTGTGGATAAGAAAGTAGAAGAAAGGATAGTAACCAGCAGGAAACTTAAGTCAATGGATGGCTTTTATTATTTTCATTTATTTATTTTTTAAAGATTTATTTACTTGAGAGAGAGAGAATGCATATGTACATGTGTGCAAGCAGGGGGTGGGGGGCAGAGGGAGAGAGAGAATCCTCAAGTGGACTCCCTGTTGAGTGTGGAGCCTGATATGGGACTTGATCCCAGGACCCTGAGATCATAACCTAAGCCAAAATCAAGACTCAGCTGCTCAAACAACTGAGACACCCAGGTACCCCTCAAGTAGTGGTCTTAAGGATAATTATGTACATGCCATATCATTGCTGAGGGGAGTGTTAGAGGAAGGTGATTGTGGACAAATTGAAGCATTGTGGACAAATTAGAGCATTAATAAGTGAAGTTCAGGATTCAATCAGCAGAAGCCATGTGTTTGCACTGCCACTGGTTTGTTCAGAAGCCGGAGTATAAACAGGAAGATGTATATTTTATAGCACTGAATATAGCGTGTGTGTGTGTGTGTGTGTGTGTGTATGTATATATATATATATATATATACACACCCTATGAAGCTGTCATAAGGTTAATTTTTTAATGTCTTTGAACTATATAAAGTATCATAGTATACATAATGCTATTGGGTTAACAGTCATGGTCCCAAATATTTATAATTAAAATCCTGCTATAAAACTATGACTCTGCCTTTCTGTCATCTTTAGCAAGAGATGCCATAATTCCATTGGGGATGTGATAATCAGTTCAGATGGAATTACCTACTGCAACCAAGCACAATAGGCTTATCCCACAGGGGTACCATTTATCACTTTGTCTTTAGAGAGGGCTTTTCTTTTCCTAAGTGAGTTCCATTTGTCACATGGTAAGGCCTTCCATGGAATCTCTGTACTTCTAAAGAATGAGGCTTTTAGTTACTCTGTATGGCTTTTTAAATTGATGACTCACCTGCACTTAATACACTCCATCTTTAGAATCTTAGGCTGAGGTCACCCTGAGTGAGGCTGCCCAGTGAAACCTCATACCACCAAAATGGTCAACATGCTGAGAATGGTATGTCTTTGCTAAGTTTAGGAGGCAACAGAGACAGGTTGCTTTCTGATTAAAATCAGGACCAGATCTTATTCTTTGTTGAATACGATGCTTCAGAACTCATGTGTCCAGTAGTATTGTCAGTATTTTGGCAAAGAGCATTGGTGTCTGATTTTCATTGTTTAGGTAGAATATTTTTAGGGTTCCTAATAGAATCACAAAGTTGGTTTCTCTACAGTGAGAATAGTGCACTCATTAACATTTCTGGGGAAAACCTTGGTTTTGTTGAGAATTGTAGGAAAATATATTAATATATAAAGAGAAAATGTCCCATTAATAAATCTATTTATTATTTTATGACACTCTAAACATGGGAAAGTACTATATAGGTACTCTGTAGAAGACAGCAATTTCCCCCCTACGTGGCTGTAGTTTCTATTTTTCTTTTCTTTTTTTTTTAAAGATTTTTATTTATTTATTTATTCATGAGACACACACACACACACAGAGAGAGAGAGAGGCAGAGACACAGGCAGAGGGAGAAGCAGGCTCCATGCAGGGAGTCCGACATGGAACTGGATCCTGGGTCTCCAGGATCATACCCTGGGCTGAAGACGGTGCTAAACTGCTGAGCCACCCGGGCTGCCCAGTTTTTATTTTTCTTAATGCAAATGATCTCTATTACTTTAGTGGATAAAACTATACCTAAATATCCAGTTTACTTATGTAAATATTTCTTAGTTATTTGAGTGTGTGGTCTTATTACATGGAGCCTTTTATTTATTTTTTTAAGATTTTATTTATTTATTCATGAGAAAAAGAGAATGAGGCAGAGACATAGGCAAGGGAGAAGCAGGCTCCCTGCAGGGAGCCTGATGTGGGATTCAATCTCTGGATGCCTGGATCACACCCTAAGTCGAAGGCAGACACTCAGCTGCTGAGCCACCCAAGCATCCCTACATGGGGCCTTTTAAAAGTAAAATTAGAGCTTATACAGAAAACTATTATGAGAAATACATGTTAAATGGAATAGGAGTTGAGGCATAATGAATTTGTGATTCTAGAAGGATTTCTAGGAGAGTTGTCAGGTTGAACACTGCCAGGGTAGAAAATCTTACCTCACAGAGGAGGTAAGATCTGGAGCTATGGTGTCCAAAGATACTTTCTATGAAGAAGGAAATATTCTCTATCGGCACTGTCCTATATGGTAGCTACTAGCCACATGTGGCTTGTAGGCATTTGAAGTATGGCTAATATGTCTGAAGAAATGAATTTTAAATGATATTTAATAATAATTTAAATGTAAATAGCCACATGTGTCTAGTGGCTACTGTATTAACAGCACAGATATAGAGAAACAAATATGGCACTCATCTGAGGTGACTGTAGGGATACAGAATAAAAGAAAAAAGTCAAGTCCAAAGACAGACCCTTAGAGAACACCGTGCATTAAGGGTGCGGAGAGAGGAAAGAACTGGCCAAAGAGGAGTAGAGGACATGGATAAAGAAAAAGGAAGACAGATGAGAACCACAATGTACCGTGGATGCAATGGAGGAGAGACTCTCAGGAAGAAGACATTTATAGTTCTCTGTACTGCTGAAAAACTGGAGGATGAAAACTGAGAACAAACCATTTATTGAGCTGGCATTTAAAAAGTACATTTTCAAAGGAACAGTGAGTGTTGATATCAGATTGCTGATGTCCAGGAGTACTTGGATAGACTTTACTCTTGAGAAGTTTGTGGATAGAGAAGGATGGCAGGGCTGGGTCTGAGGGAATAGTAAGGGGTAGGGAAGGCTTTTGTTTAGTTTTGTTTTATTTTTGGAAGAGAACACTAAAACAGGTTTATCGATGTTAGGGAAACACTTCTTTCATCATCCCCATCCTATCCTTGTTCCCTTTATTCCCCACAGATACTTTGATCTTCTATTTTACTTAGGAGATTAAGGTCTTCTCAACCTCTCTCTATGCCAAAAATTTCTATTCCTTTCCTTCTGTTTCTCCTCTTCCCCCTCACAAAGAGAGAAAAATATCCTTTTTTCATCAGGGCCAGTACTATTGACTTGATCCTACCCCCTTCCCTGACTAAGTTGCACAATCTTTACCTTTCCCCTACCCATCACCAGTCTCCCTCCTTCTGCTCACTACTAGCTCTCTTATGGCCTTTATCAGTAGCTTGTAGGGGGCTTGGAAACTTGCCACACAAAAGAAGTGAGACTGATCAAAGCTCCCGGAGCTCTTTAGACAGGGAATTATTGTTAGCAAGGCCTCTGTCCCCCAGAGAATCTGGATATGGGATATTTATGACCCCTTTTTAAAAATCTTCTGATTACCTACCTACTTCCCTTCTCTCCCTCTGCCCTACTCAGGTACTCATATTCTTACAGAGGTAAATTTATCTCCATCATCTTCTATATTGTTTGACTATTTTTAAAGATATTTTATTAATTAATTCATGAGAGACACAGAGACAGAGAGAGAGAGGCAGAAAAATAGGCAAAGGGAGAAGCAGACTCCCTGTGAGGAGCATGATGCAGGACTTGATCCCATGACCCCGGGATCACGACCTGAGCCAAATGCAGACACTCAACCACTGAGCCATCCAGGTGCCCCTGTTTGACTACTTTTAACAATACTTCTCCAAAAACTCGTTGAGAGTTATTTTATACAACAAATTCCTAGAGGACAGACTTTATCTATGAAGCACTTGATAGGTGCTTTTTGGAAATTACTTTGTAGTTCCAATTGGTTAATATGAATTTTTTTTTGATAAAGCAAAAAATGGACTACCATCTTAATTTTTTCTAAAAGTACTACACATTAAAAATAGATGGTGTTCACCACAGTGACTAAGAGTAAGGATATTCAAAGGAAACGTCAGGTGACAGTGAAAATTTTGGCTGCATTTTCTACCCGTCATGGTACTTTACCCCATGCATCAATTTATGTATTTTCTCATTGGATGTGTTAAGCCAATATTAGTGGCAGAACTATCTCTCTCAGCCAGGGATCAGATTGTACCCTACCCTGAGGACACTGTCATCATAATCTCTTTATTGTTGGGTGAAATGAGGAGATGTCTGAAATTTCCTTTAAAGTTTCCAGCCTCTCCTCACCCCCCAAAATATGTGAGGAGATAGGTGGTTCATTATACTCGTTTGTCTACTTTGGTGTATGTATAAAACTTTCCAGTAGTACAAAGTAGAAAAAAAAAAAACCCAAACAAATAAGTGGCAATGACATGACAAAGAAAAATAATCCCATCTATATTGACTGTGCATCCTTCTGTGCTGCCTACTCTAAAGCCGCATCTTCTTTATTTTATTTAATGATCACAGCAGCCCTAAAAAGTTAGATAAGTAAATGGAAGCTTTGATGGTTTGAGTGAACTCTCCCAAGGATGCCGTAGTAAGATGTGTTATGCCTTGCTGACTCCAAAGCCAGCGCCTATCATCTGCCAGAAATATAATAGACTCCTATAGCTTTTGTAATTCAAATGGAAGACAAACTCACACTTAAGAGACACCTATCCCATAGATAAGGAGAAGAAGCATCTATTATTTGCCAACAGAACTTTTTCCATACAAAACAAGTTTTGACATTTACAACTTGTGATTTTTTTTTTTTTTTTGGTCTCTAAATCACAAATTGATGGTTAGATTCTTTTTAGCAGACTGCCTCATCTCCTCATTGCATCTTGCTTTTTTTCCCCATGCTTCTCGGTAAGGTTATAACAAACTGAACCATAGAATCACTTGTAATGACCAGTTGTAACTAATGCCAATGCCATTGCTCATTGGTGGTTGAAAACAGTGAAAAACAAAGTAAAATTTTAAAGTTAGGTGTATTTTTCTTTCTTTCTTTTTCTCTTCCTTCCTTCCTTCCTTTCTTTCTTTAGATTACTTTTTTTTTTAAGATTTTATTTATTTATTCATGAGAGACGCACAGAGAGAGGCAGAGACATAGGCAGAGGGAGAAGCAGGCTCCCTGCAGAGAGCCTGATGTGGGACAGGATCCCAGGACCCTGGGATCATGACCTGAGCTGAAGGCAGACGCCCAACTGACTGAGACACCCAGGCACCCAAGATTACGTATTTGAGAGAGAGAGAATGCAAACAGGGGGAGGGGAAGAGACAGACAGAGAATCCTCAAGCAGACTCCCTGCTTAGAGCAGAGCCTGACTTGGGGCTCGACCCCAGGACCGCAAGATTATGACCTGAGCCAAAATCAAGAGTTGGCCGCTCAACCCACTGAGCCACTCAGGTACTCCAGGTGTATTTTTCTGATTTATACTGTTAAGCCATATAAAACATTTTTTATAGTTATTATGTATTTTTAAGAGTAAAATGCAGAACTGTGTATCTAGACCAGGATGAATTTAAATTAATGGTGTTCAAATTACTGAGATGTTTCTGTACAAGCCCTATTTATAACTGCTAGCAACCTGACATTGTTTACAAATTCCTGGGCTAGCCTTTACCTCTCTTTTATTCCCTTCCCTCTATTGAGCAATTCCAGGGACACTCCTAAAAGTCACTGGGCAAAGATTTCATGGGTAAAGAATGCCCACCCCCTTTTGGCACTTTCTTCATGATCTTCCCTTGTTTTAGCCCCAGCGATCCTCAGGAAACCTTTCCATGTACAGTGGTAAAGAAGGGTTTGTTCTGAACCTCTTGTGACCTGTGGCATCCTCAGGTTTGCCAGGTGGGGTTAAGAGTGCAGACACAGTGTGGAATATTTTTCTTTGCAAAGTTAAATTGGCCCAGGTGGGATTTGAAATCTGACTTCATAAGCATTATGTCAACTAGTCACAGACTAACCTTGAAACACATGACAGGCTCAAAGAGACTCACATCATACAGTTGTCAACAGAAAAATACTTTTATCCAAACTGTCTGTATTTAAAAGGGAAAGCAGGGTGTTGATGAAAATTTTTGAGATCATTTCCCTGTCATATTAGTGCATAATCGAAAGAAACTAGCCCCTTGCCACTTGCTCTTTTCAGCTAGCATGTAATCCTATCCATGGGCACTGTCCTGTGCTTCCATGATGTATACGTTTGTATTGGCAGGAAAGAACTTTTATCGACTTTTCCGAACAGCAGCCATTAATCTCTAACAATACTTACTCCCACATTAAACATTTCCTGATCCAGGGTCTGAAAGGAAACAGAAACAATGTGCACAAATTTTAGCAGACTGCTCTACTCCTGCCTTTTTAAAGTTGTAATAATAACAGCACATTTGCAAATTCATGGTTCTGTGGGGAATAGCTAATTTGTGAGGAAAACCAGCAATAAAACAAGGGTTTGTATGTTCCTAAGCAAATGTAGAAATAGTCTGATGGGCTCAAAACCAGTATGTACCAATGAAAGTCAGTGTCCCTTGACCAGTGGTATTACTGTTTTTGAACCTTAAATGGATCTGCCCTGAGGTAGCATAGTATAGTACCTGCCATCTTGAACTGGTGAGAAAAAATTCTATGTGAATAAATAGATGTTATATGTGATATATATTATACATAATATATGCTTTATATATGTGTGTGTGCATGCATTTGACTGTTTATATACTTTTTGTAATTAATATATTTTTTTTCTTAACCTTGAAGCAATGTGGAAGGTGAACTGCATTCTGAAATAATCAAATCAAAATGCATGTCTTTTTTTTCTTTAAATTCCTGGCTTTGCGTTTACAAAGGACAGTCATTTGAGTGCACTGTTGCATACAGAGCTTGAGGACTGAGCATTTGTTTTCTTTGCAATATCTGACATGACTTGTTTATAGGTGATTGTGGTGTAACATGCCAACTTGAAGTGCCAGGTATGCTGACTGCAAAATACCCGGACAAAGATATTTCCTGAAAAAAAAAAAAAAAAACACATCCTGACTGGGAGACGCTTCTGGGGTCACTGAAGAGTTGCAGGCAGGAAACTCTGAACATTGCACTTCCTTTCTTTCTCTCAGGGCTCTAATTGCTTAAGTGGGAAGGGATAGAGGGAAGGACTTTTTCCATTCTTCACTGGTGAGACAAGATGCAGGTGGCTGTAAGATCCCATTTCCCCCTGAGTCTCACTGTCTCATGCAATGATCTTCACAGACATCACACTGTTGTCTACCTGCAGCAAACGTTAGAGCAACAATCTGGTCATTCCTATTGATTATCTACCACCATATTATAGTTGATTCAACTGCCAATGGAATCAATGATAGGTGATTATAGAATGCCAGCTAGGTAGTAGAGGAAATGTGAGGGTAAAGAATAAGCCATAGGGTCCCTGACCTCAAATAACTGGAAAGACATGATCTTCACCATCTTTGCCTCACTTCAGGCATCCTTATGACCTTTCACGTGGTTTATTGCTATAGCCCCCTAATTGATGTTCCCTTCCTGTGGTCTTGTCACCCATCATTCTCCATATCACAGCCAGAGTCTGCTTTTTAAAATGCAAATCAATCAAGTCTTTCCTCTGCTTAAAACACTCAGAGGCACCCTATTGCTCTGAGAGGCTTTTATGGTCTGGCAGTCACTCACCACTCTAGTCTTATCTTTCACTGCATGCCCTCCATCTGTGGTCCTGCTATTCTGACATGTCTGCAGTCCTGAGACCATTTCCTGTATGAAAATAGTGTTGAGAGCCTCTTCTTACTGGGGATTTTTCTCTTTCATTATGTATCATGCAAATGATTTGAAAGGAAAGAAACTAATATTTCACATGTTCTGGGGTGGCCGATGGGAGCAGTGCATTGATTTTATTCATTGATTTTTGTCCCACTTTATTTTTAATGTTGTTTCCGTATCAAGTGAACATCAAGTGTTTCCATATCAAGGTCTTTAGGCAAGGAAAGCAATTCTCCATACAAATACCTACTGTTAGACTAATGCTTAAAAGCTTGTTCCATTACTTGTTATAACTTGCTCACATGTTTTTTTCAAGGACTTTATGGGAGAAGACTTCCGTTCTGTCCAGGTGTTCAGAGATTTTTGTATCTTGATAGAGTGTCATTCTTGTATCTCTTCCAAGGTGGTAGAGTCTTATTGTAATTACACGTTCAGGAATCATGTAATTATAAGACAAGAGTATGGATGGAGTCATGCTCTGATTTAGTAAATCCAAAAATCAGGCCAAACATAAAATAATTCTTAGGGTAAAGTTTATATACTGAAAACAGTTTATGTTGAAAATATTTGTGTGGGATTTAAAACGACAGTTTTATTATCTTTCCTTTTTTGTTGAGATATAATTTAATTTCCAATATACAACATGGTTTAATATTTATATATATTGTAAAACAATGATCATTATAAGTCTAGTTAAAAATATTTTATTTAGAAATTTGAATAACTTTTTTAAAGACTTTATTTATTTATTTATTTATTTATTTATTTATTTGAAGGAGAGCGAGAGAGAGAGAGAGAGAGAGAACGAGCACCCAAGCAAGGGGGGAAGGGCAGAGGGAGAAACAGATGCCCTCTGAGCCGGGAGGCCAATATGGGACTCGATCCCAGGACCCCAAGATCATGACCTGAGCCAAAGACAGATGCCCAACTGACTAAGCCACCCAGGTGCCCCTAAAATTTGAATAATTGATTCACATATGTGGCTGAAGAACTAAAAAAAAAAAAAGACATAATGTATGTAAGTATGTATATTTTCTTTTGTTTTTTACACAAACAGAACATATTACATACACTGTTCTGCAATTGGCCCTTTTCAGACATCATATGTGCCTTGGAAATCTTTCCCTATTGGAACATGCAGAAATTTTACATTCTTTTTAATGGCTATGAAGGGCATGGTAGTTGAGTATACCTTAGTGTAGTCCCCTGTTGGTATTTAAACTGTACCCTGTCTTTTGCTTTCACAATCAATGCTGCATGGATACATTATACATACATCTTATCACATACGTAGGAGTATTTTTCTTGTTCACACTACCCAGCAGTGGAACTGCTGAGTCAAAGGATGTATACATTTGTGGCAGATTTTGTTAAATTGCCTAGGTCTGTTTTCTCACACTTTTGCCAACACAATATATCATCATTTTGCCAATCTGGTGTTTTAATTTCTTTAACAATCCTGTAGGTGAAATGGGTAGCTCCTTGTACTTTTAAATTACATTTTTCTTCTGATTGAGGTTGAGTACCTTTTCAAATGTTTTTAGAGGTATTTTTATTTCTTTTTCTGTGACTAGACTGTTTCTATCCTTTGCCTGTTTTTGCTATTATATTTCTGGTCTTTTATTAATTAATAAGAGCTCTCTATATAGTAAAGAAATTAGTTTTTTGTGATATAAGCTATAAGTTAAATTTTTTTTCTGTCTCATTATTTTTATATATTCTTTTTTTTTTTTTAATTTATTTATGATAGTCACAGAGAGAGAGAGAGAGAGGCAGAGACACAGGCAGAGGGAGAAGCAGGCTCCATGCACCGGAACCCGACATGGGATTCGATCCTGGGTCTCCAGGATTGTGCCCTGGGCCAAAGGCAGGCGCCAAACCGCTGCGCCACCCAGGGATCCCTCTGTCTCATTATTTTTAATTTGACTTTGCTTTTGGCATTTCTTGCTATGCAAAATTTCTTACCACTATTATTAGTCAGACATAAATCTTTTCTTTTATGGCTTCTGATTTGGATCAAATTTAGAAAGCCCTTCCCAAGAAAGAAAAAAATAAAACAAGACAAAATCAGAGAGGGAGACAGACTATAAGAGACTCTTAATCATGGGAAATAAACTGTGGGTTGCTGGAGGGACGGTGGGGGTCTGGGGTAACTGGGTGATAGACATTAAGGAGGGCGCGTGATGTAATGAGCACTGGGTGTTATAGAAGACTGATGAGTCACTGACTTTACCTCTGAAATCAATCATGCATTATATGTTAATTAATTGAATTTAAATATTATTTAAAAAGAGAGCCTTCCCACTTATAGATTATGAAAACTTTATTTTAATTTTCTCCAAGTCCTTTTTTTCTTTCCAGTTTTCCCATTATTTTACCTATTTAGAATTCATCTCTATTTAAGGCAAGTCACTTTACTTTTTTTGTAGATGGCTATTGTAGCAGTTAGGGTCCAGATAGGCACACAGAAACCACTCTAGATATTTCAAATGGAAAGGAGTTAATAAAGGGATTTGGTTATATAGATGCTAGAAAATGAAAAGAGTACAGAGAGAATGCTTTAGTAACCAGAGACAATAACTGCCTGCCTTTAGAGTTGGGAAAACAAAGGGAAGAGGTAGAATGACTAGAATTTAGGAGTTCAGAGAAGGGACCTCTCCAGGGAGATACTTGATGGGCTGGTTCTGGAAGGTCTGAAGAAGCTGGAACTGGAACAGCTCTGAAAGAACTAGGACAAAACAGAAAAGCCCTCCCCATTCTCCTCTTCCCACCTTTTAATATCCCTCTAGTGACTCCAATTGGCAGAGCTCAATAGGAAGCAACAAGCACAGGAGTCTAAGAAATGCAATTTGCAGAGTTTCAGATGCAACATCACAAAGTAGAATAAAGATAAATGATTTTACAACTGAGAAATAATAGGTAAATAGCCATTAATTGATGTTTCACTTTTTCCCTTGTGATTTGAAATGTCACTTTTTTCTGTAATATAATATTTAAATCTATTTCTGGGTTATGGTTTGGTATGTAGATTTCTCTACCTATTTCATGTGCTAATACCACACTGTTCTAATTACTTGAGCACTATAATATGTTTTCATGTGTAGAAAGACCTGTCCTCTCTAATTGTACTGTTTCTGAATTTCCCCAGCTATTCTTATTTGAAAGAGATGGCTTTATAATCAGAGGATCTTTAAAGGACTTTATTTATTTATTTAAATTCAATTTGCCAACAGATAGTATAACCCTCTTTAAAGGAATTTAAAGGTGATCCCTGGGTGGCTCAGCGGTTTGGCGCCTGCCTTCGGCACAGGGCATAATCCTGGTGATCCGGGATCAAGTCCCATGTCAGGCTCCCTGCTTGGAGCCTGCTTCTCCCTCTGCTTGTGTTCCTGCCTCTCTCTCTCTCTGTGTCTCTCATGAATAAATAAGTAAAATCTTAAAAAAAAAAATAAATGAATAAAGGAATTTAAAGATCAGGTTGTGATTTTCTTTTTTTTTCCTTTTAAAGATATTTGTCTTCTTTTGGTTCTTTTTCATTGTTCATGGTAATTAGAATCTCTATATGTTAGGTACTTAACAAATATTTGCAGAATAACTAACATTTAAAAACGTCATTGTGTCTTTTTAAAAGTTCCATTCCTATGAACTCTAATCGAGTTTCAGTTTTAGTTTTATTGTATTGATAATTGAGTACATAGAGGAAATTCAGTGATTTTTTTTTTTTTTTTTTTTTTTTTGTCAGCAGTTCTTTATTTACTCCTTTGTTTCTGAGTTGATGGGAACCACCAGAAACAGGGACCTAACAAACAAGCTTTATCCAAACTAAAGCTGATGGTGGCTTGGACTAGCATGCTAACAGTGGTGAAAAGTGCTCAGTTTCTGTACAAATTTTGTAGGAGGACATAGATAGTATTTGATGGCAGGTTGAGTATGGGTTATGTGAGACAGAGATTATCTAATGCTGTCTCCAGGGTTCTTTGGCCCAGCAAAGGAGAACGGAGGTTGTCATTTACTGAGATGGGGAAGACTGCAGGTGGAGCAGCATAGACAGGTGGAGACCAGCAATGCAGTTTTACACGTTATTTTTGAGATGCTATTAGACATTCAAGGACAGAGAGATATCCATAGAGATTTGGATATGAGTCTGGAGTCCAGGGAAAGGTCTGGACTGGAGTTATCAATTTGGGAGTCATCTGTGTAGATGGTATTTAATTCCATGAAACAGGGTGAAATCATGAAGAAAATAAATTTAGAAAAGATAAGAAGTCCAAGGACTGAGCCCCAGGGAATTCTAGCACTCAGAGGTCAGGAAAGTGAGGAGGAATCAGCAAAGGAGAATGAGAATGAGCAGCTAGAGAGATAGGAGGGAAGTTAGCAAAGGTGGGTGTTTTGGAGTCAAACTAAAAAATGTTTCAAGGTGAAGAAAGATCAAAAGCATCTGATGCTACTGATGGATCAAGGAAAGTGAGGAATGAGAACTGACCACTGCATTTAACAAACAGGGAAATCATAGTTTGCCATGATAAAAGAGGTTTCAGTGGAGTGGTGAGAGCAGAAACCTGAGTGGAGTGGATTTTACTTGTGGTACATAAAGTTCCAAGTGCCTCCACTTTAGCAGATGTAAATGATTGCTTTCTTTATTTATGGCTTTGGTGAGTCCTGAGAAGCTGTGGCTAGAAAAAACAAGGCCAGGCATGTGAGGAAGAGATGCTTCAAATGATTTTGCTGTGATTAAGTCACCTTGGGATGCAAGCCTTCAGAGCTGATCTCCATGAATATGACACCATCTGTGAGCTGACCACTGGAACTTCAGCTGGAGTGAACCCATACCATGGCAGCTCCATTGTGTCTTGCTAAATTAGCTCTTGGGATTAAGCATGTGTGAAGAATGGCTGCAGAAAGAAGGCATCAGACTACTTGCTTGTTGGCCTTGAAGGTTGTGGAGAAATTGGAAGGAAATTTAGGGATATTCTCATAATATTTTTTAAAACTGGCCACTGCTGAATGTGAAATAATGAGTTCAGCATTGAGAAATCTGGCAGCACGAGTTGTCTGATCTCATCCACCTGCTTCTTCTGTTTAGTCATGTCTGCCATGCTTTCATCTGACCATTGGTTTGTGGATGATGAAGCATGATAACGACAACTTAGATAAGGTTCCTAACCACAAAAACTCAGTAGAGGTCAATGCATGTCAATTGTCTGAAACAACAAGGTTTGGCAACTTGGTACTACAAAAAAGCAGCAGGAGTTTGAAATAAACTAGGGGGACCATGAACCGTTTTGACTCTCTCATAATCAAGAAAATTCTTTCCCTGAAAGTTCTCAGCTATTAAAATGAATCTTGGCCAGTTGTTTTTGGTCACTTATTGTGAAAAAGCTAATATACTGAGAACATTATACAAGCTAGTAAGACATGGTTTTTAAACATCAGAATCAATGTCAGGTTGTCAGATAAAGCTCAGGCTTAGGCTTAGGAATGAAAAAGAAAATCCCAAGAGGGGGACTGCAAGTAAAAAGACCATGATATCTAACATACTCAACCGGAGTCCTCTCAACTTTGAATGATGAGTAGTTATTAGTAGTAGTTGTTGATAAGCTTAAGCTTATAACAAAATGAAGTTTTTCTAACATTTTCCCTCAGGAAGACTATAGGAAAATTGGTTGACTATGAGAATTGCACATGGGAAGAAAGTATGCTCTAAATAATACTTTACATGTGCACTGACCTGAAAATTAAGGAAAAGTATTGAATCAATATTTTGAGCTCAGTAACCACATTCCTATTGCTAATGGGCAAATAATGTATTTGAATACAAAGTCAAATTTCAGTGAAATGTCAGTTTCTTTTTTAGGGCATTGATTTTATAGCATGCCAGGATTCCTTCAAGTGTGCTCAGTGACATTCAAATGCTAATTTAAAAGATGACCTCTCAAAAAAAATGGCTTATTTCACATTTCTAAAATCAATTAGCATATGGATTAATTCCTACATGAGATTGTTGCAATGTATTCACTATGATTTAGTGTGATGGAGGGATCCCTGGTCTGAGAATCAGTTCTAATATATAATCAACAACCAATTAGTTGTACCCCTTGGGGAAAATAATGGCTTCTCTGAATCTGTTTCCTTAGCTGTAAATCATGGGTTTAAAGTTCTTTCCCACTCTAAATTCCTATGATTCTATGAATCAAAAGTCCTGCTATGGCTTGGAGTCATTTAGGTTGGTCAAAAATCTAGAATTAAAATTATTCATTCCTTATGACTTCCCTATGCTACCCCATGCTCTAGAACTTTCCTCCCACCGTTCCTTCCAAAAGGTTCTCTGGATAAACAATTAGTTACAGGAATCACCTCAAATCTCATTTCTAGTTTAGTATAAAGTCAATATAAGTGTGGGATTATGTCCTATTCATGTGGGACCCTTCAAAACAACTAGCAGAATAGCAACTTTACACATGAATAATTTAGTAAATAGAGGGAAAAAGAAAAGGAAGAAGGAGGGAGGTAACTAACTGCTCCATCTAAGGTGTGTGCTGGTGCCAGTGGAAAGAGAAGTGGTAGGCAGGCTCTTCAACTTTCAGCTAAAGAAGAGAGGAAGACAAAGCAAAGGGATATTTGGTAAAGATTTTATTTAATTTCTACAGTAGAGATCTTAATTTCAAACAAATTCAACGTAGTAGACTTCTAGTCTAACACAATAATCTTTCACTTGGAATTTTTTCACTTGGTATTAGAATTTTAAAAAAAAAAGATTTTATTTCTTTATTCATGAGAGACACAGACAGAGAGAGAGATAGAGATATAGACAGAGGAAGAATCAGGCTTGTCACAGGGAGCTGGATGTGGGACTCAATCCCCAGACTGGGATCATGGCCCTGAGCTGAAGACAGACATTTAACTGCTGAGCCACCAAGGTCTCCCTGATATTGGAATTTGATCTAAACTTTGGATTATAGATTCAAGTAAGAAGAAATGAGCAAACTGGAAAAAATCCAACTGAGAGACGCATATGTGAAAAGAGAGAGACTCAAAGAATATATTGATTTGAAAGATAAATATGCAAGACATATCTATTAGTTCTGATGAAATGAGTTTTATTGGCATCAGTAGAATTTCGTCCTTCTTGAGCTCTCTATTATATTTGAATAAAAAATAAAAGGTATATATTTGAGAGATTCCATACTGATATGTATATATATGGAGAATTCATAAAGTATATTAAGATTACCAGCTCTTTTTTTAAAAAAAGATTTTATTTATTTATTCATGAAAGACACAGAGAGAGACAGAGACATAGACGGAGGGAGAGGTAGGCTCACTGCAGGGGAGCCTGCTGTAGGACTCGAACCCAGGACCACAGGATCACGACTTGAGCCAAAGGTGGATGCTCAACCACTGAGTCACCCAGGTGCCCCAAGATTACCAGCCCTGGAGTTAGACTGCCTGCATTTGTGTTCTGATGCCACCACTTAGTTGTGTGACTTTGGGCAAGTCACCAAACTTCTTTGTACCTGCCTCAGATACCTCATCTACAAAATGATAATAGTAATAGTACCTGGGGCACCTAGGTGACTCAGTTGGTTAATCCCCTGATTCTTGGTTTTGGCTCAAGTCATAATCTCATGGGTTGTGGGTCTCTGTGTTCAGTGGAGAGTCTGTTGGAGATCTTCTCCCTCTGCCCCTCTCCCACTTGTGAGATCTCTCTCTCTCTAAAATAAATAAATCTCTTTTAAAAAGTAGTAGCTATCTGACAAGGTTATTGTGAGGTTAAAATGAGATAATATTTGCAGAGCACTTTGTACATTTCCTGGCATATAGTAAATGCTCAGTAATGTTAGGGAGAAAGAGAGATGGAGAGAGAGATAGAGACAGAGAATGTGTGTGTTTTGACATCTGTATTTATATACCTACAGAGAAAAACAATTCTGAGAAGATCCATTTCAAATTATTAATAAAATTAGGTCTGGGAAGTGAAATTTGGGAGGATGTGTCATATACCTTCACTTTTTCTTTAACGTTGATTCTGTAATGTTGATTTTTTATGATCAACTATTATAATTTTATTTTTTTCCAAAGATTTTATTTATTTATTCATGAGAGAGAGAGAGAGAGAGAGAGGCACAGACACAGGCAGAGGGAGAAACAGGCTCCATGCAGGGAACCCGACACGGGACTCAATCCCGGGTCCCCAGGATCACACTCTGGGCTAAGTCAGCGCTAAACCACTGAGCCACCTGGGCTGTCCAACTATTATAATTTTAAATCTTTGGCAAATTCAATAGTAGGTCCAAAGAAATAATTTGCCAAGCTAAATTAATCTAGAGAGAATACAATTTATGCAGTTTATGCAGAATCAAGGCAGAATAGACCATAAATAACAATTCCTTTGTGGGGGGCAACATTAATATGCACATTCAAAGGTATGGTCTTAGGATATTTCTATTTCAACCAAGAGTTGAGAAAGTTGAAACATTTCTTGGATCTTACCTTATCACTTGCCTGAAAATCAGGGCCAGAACTCAAGTGCACTGATTTCAATAGAGCCCCTCCACTGCTCTATGACATCTACAGTGTTGATTATTCCCCATCAAGCCCCAGTTTTTAAGAGGTAAGTAATGGCTAAATTTACATAATCTTGAAACCCAGCAGAGTGGAAGGTGTTATTTTCTGATGAACTTTCTAATTCACTCTAGATCTATATAAAGATATAGATGAAACTCTCAAAATATATGGTCACCATTCTGGTAATTTCTCATATCTTGTAAAGCTTACATAAAGTGATGTTTTAGGCTGTGGTGGGTGGTAAACAATCTTTTCACCTTGTGGATAATTCAACGTGGCTAGCTTTGGTTGAGATCTCATTTTTCTGGCTGCAGATTCACAAGATCCCCCAAAGAGTCTATTCAGTAATTGAGATGCATTCCTGTGGCATTTAAGACTAAGCCCTAAAAGCTTTGCTTTGTATACTTGATCTGTAGCGACCTTTAGATTTTGCTGCCCATTGAACCGAAGGTCTTCCCTGTGAAATCATAGAATAGTGCCCCAGTTCACTTTCTGTTACTTGATATCACTGAACAAAAATACCATTATCAGTGTCTGAGAAAAGAAAAAAAAGATATGGTACCCTGTCTCTTTAAAAGTTTAAGAATAGCAAGCACAGTAAAGTTAATTCTTTGAGGGGCTGTGCCTTGAGAATTTTCTGGCCCAGAATCAAGCTACAGATAATTAATTATGTCAGTGAAAAGCTCTGATGGCCTGCTCTCTTCAGAGAAAAGTGACATCATCCATAGAATTCTCTGGCAATAAAGAACAAAGCTGTGAGTGCAGGAAATAACAGACAGATGTCCATGAGTGCATATTTTATCTACTTCAAAGTGCATTGCAAGAAGTCATGCTCTAGGGCTGTCTCCCAGCAGCAGTGGCTTGGCAAGGGGTCTTGGAGAGTTAGAGAAGTAAGTTTATACGATTGGGTTCACTGCCTCACGTGCTCTGGCCTGAAGTTAGAAGTGTGGCATTTTTAGGGAAGTTACTAAAAAGATGATAATGCTCAAAAAATGTTAGCAAGATCATGGCAAGCCAATCAAGTTATGTAGTGGGGAAATGAGACCAGATGGTGGCGGCACCGTTTGTAGATGAATGTTAGTATAGGAGAGATTACCCAGAGTTTAATTCCAGGGTCTTCCCTTGCTTTGTGCCTATATTGTATTTTCAGATGCAACTTGTAATGGAGAGAATAAATATCTTGGAGTCGGATAACTCTGTTTCTTATCCTATCTTTATCTTACCTTTCTTATCTTATTAAATGGGCAAGCCATTTAATTTTTTTACCCTTATCTTAATCATCTGTAGAACAGAAATAAGAGAAGTAACATACCTGAAAAGAATTTTGTTCATACCAGGGCGCAATGTAAGTATTTACTGTATTCAACTCTGTTTTTCGCTGTAAAATATGTTAGTTTCATATTATGCACATAAAGCCAAATGTATTAGCTGGAATAGATGTTTACTTTCACAAAAATATTAGGCATGATAGAGAAAGATCATTGTTTCAAAATTTCAAATACCAGAGGACCAGAAATTCTACTATAAATTTATTCCTCTGAGTTGAAATTACCTCTTCCAGAACTTTCTTTAATTTTCATTTTGTCTGATAATCAAAGCAAAACCAGTTCAATATAGATCACTTAGGACATGCACTCTCAATAAGAGTGCTATTATTCCCAAGGAAAAACTGATTCTTATGGGAGGAAAATAAATTTTAGATGTTATAATGGTTTGTGATCCTCAAAAAGACCACAGTGCATAAACAGATGTATGATCTATCTGTGATATTGAAACTTCATAAGTATGGCAATTAGAAAAAATACTCTAAAAGGTCTCACTAGGAAAATAAGTTAAAAATTTTTGATAAACACTTATTTAGAAATATGGAAAAGTTACAAAGAAAAATATCAATCACCCATAATTCTGCCAGCTTGAAAGAACAATTGTGAATATTTAGGTGAGTGTTTTTCTTCACATGTATTTTTTACATAATTACAAGCACAGTGTATATACAAATTTCAATACATATTTGTTATAAGCATTTCCCACATCATTCAACACCCCTTGAAATAGAATTTTCAAAGTTTATAAAATGTTTTTTATCATATGGAAGTATTATATCCTACTCAAATACTTCCTTATTGCATATCTAGGTTGTTTCCAATAGTTTTACAGTTTTAAATAACATTGTAATGAACATATTTATGCTCAATCTGTCCTAACAAAAAGCCTTAGTTGGGATTTTACTCACTGACATATGTGAACACTTTATAACTGAGGATAATTACCCTGTATCTGTCATTGTTGTTAGAAATATTTCCTTTTTTTTTTAGCCATTTAATTGGCTATTTTTTTATGCATAGAATCTCTTATGCTTTTCCTTGTCATTTCAGAGAAAGTCTTTACCTCATACAGAAGTCAGATAACTACCCATGTATATATATTCATTCATCTTTAAATTTAAAAATGCACAAAAAAGGTCATATATTACTTGGTTGATGAAAATGTTGTGATGAGGGGCTTGTAGGAGCCTAACTGTATTTCCCCTAAGAGCAATGATTCAGTATTCTAGTGCAGTGTTTGTGGTAACTTCCAGAAAATAACTACTGCTGATATTGAGCATCACCTGTAGCTTATTTTTCGTTCCTTGTATACAAGAAGGAACTCGAATCATGGAGAGATTTTAGAGGGATTTCATGAACAAAATGAGAGTAATAAACCAGTAGCTTTTGGAATCTAAACTCTCTGTAGTGAGAGATAAAAGGTCGATTTTTAAAATGCTATTCTGTTCACAAAGGAGAAAATGTACATGCTTAGAAAAGGAGAAACACAGGAAGTTGCTGTTGGACAGATAGAGTTCATACACGCATACACACACACACACACTTCATTCATATATTTAGCAAACATTTATTGAACAAACACTTGTGTCAGTCACTGTTCTAGGGACTAGGGACACAAAAGAAACCAAGAGGTTTCTGCCCTCCATGAGTTCTCAGTCTTGTGAGGAGGGAAAAAATGAGCCATTGAAATTACCAAGTGGTGAGTATAATAATTAGGGAAGTATCAGACATCAGAAATGTCAGTTCTACAAATGTTATGCCCATTCTCAAATTTCAGAGTATCACATAGTTCCTGAATGCTAGCATGTAAATAATAATACACATGAGATGTTCTATTATTTAAAAATATTTTATTTATTTGTTTCAGAGAGAGAGAGGGAGCACAAGCAGGGGGGAGGGGCAGAGAGAGAGAGAAAGAGAGAAGCAGACTCACTGCTGAGCAGGGAGCCTAATGTGGGACTCAGTCCCAGGACCCTGAGATCATGACTGAGCCAAAGACAGATGCTCAACTGACTGAGCCACCCAGGTGCCCTTCACATGAAATATTCTTGTTTAAAAATTTCTTGAATGTGTTCCATCTGTGATCCAATACAGTGAAAAAGCAAAGCAATTGTATGAGCAAATGTGATGGACTACATATTGTCTTTGAACAAGTAGATTTGGCATTTCAAACTGTGACATAGCACTAGAAGGCCAAATATTGCCCATAAAAAGCATTTGGCAAATCATACCTATTATAGAGGTTTTGTAGCTTTCTCAGGATCTCCTTTCTTCAAAAAAAGAATATTCCAAGTAGGAACTCTTACAGGAATTTTATTAAACATCAAAGGTGCCATTTTTTAAAATTATCATTTCTATTTTTTTGGTACTTATTTTTGTTTTATTTTCCAAAATCAGAGGGCTTGACTTTGGTTGCACCTTCATTTATAGGCAATGCCTGCTTTTTACATGAGTGCTAGTACAAGATGTGTTATTTAACATTCTTACTGATGCCAGGTTTTAAATAGAATACTCAGAAAAGTTTTAAAAAATGGTAAGTCATTTCTGCTGCAATATGATCTTTTGACATGGTGATGAAGGAACTGCAGACTCTAGAGTAAACAGTGCAGTCTAAATTCTTGAATTAGAAAGTTGCTCCTTCAAATTACATCAACAAATAAAGCAGAAGGCTCAGAAGCATGGGACCAGCCAACATGGGGTGGCCAGTTGCCTGTTAGGTTTGTGGCTTAGGAATAACAGATATTGTTATGAATGTGCAGTCACAGGATATTGAGAGGAATGGAGATGAGGAAAACTGCCTTAGTCTTTTTTTTTTTTTTTTAGATTTATTTATTTGAGAGAGAGAAAGAGAGCGAAGGCACACAAGCAGGAGGAGGGCAGAGTGAGAGGGAGAAGCAGGCTCCTCACTAAGCAGGGAACCTCATGCAGGACTCGATCCCAGGACCCCTGGATCATGACCTGAGCCAAAGATGGACAATTAACCACCTGAGCCACCCAGGCAACCCCTGCCTTAGTCTTTGACTTGCTGACTCAGTTTGTGGGAAGGATTTTGGTTATGCTACTCAGTAGATGCAGCTGTTCCACATCAGCCATTTACCTTTATGAGAAAAAGAAAAGAGGAAATTGCCTTTTGTTGGGCACCTATAGCACTCCAGGCACTACGTTAGGCACTTCACATATATTTCATTCTCATACAGACAGGGAAACTGAAGTTCAGAACTAACTGGCCAAGGGTCACATGGCTGTAGTAAACTGCAGAGCCACAATTTGTCTGTTTGGCTCCCGAAGGGTAGGATAATTAACATTTGCCAAGCACCTTCCTACATTAGCTCATATAGGATCTGTGACATAGCTACTGCTATGCCCATTTTATAGAAGAGAAAACTGAGCTCAGAGAATCTAACTCACTTGTTTCAAGTCACACTGGTAGTAGTGATAATGCATATTTCTAACTCAAGATTCCCAAGTGCATGCTCTTTCTACTACATCACTTCTCTTGAGTTGCAGTAAAAATAAGCATTACACTAGGGCTAAGTTTACATCAAGAACTCATTTAAAGAGAACGATGAAAAGCAAGTGAAAGAATGAAAGAACCATGTAACAATATACATTTTCAGTGCACCAGAATAACTTATATTTAGAATGACCACCTGAGTTCTTGAAAAGACATTGACTATGTTCCTTATATTCTTTTTAAGAGCAGAGGGGCTTTATAATTCACTTGAGGATGCTCCTATTCCCAAACCCTTAAAATAAAACAACTCTAGTGTTTAAAGTACTAACTCTTGATTACTTATAAAAGTAAATATCCAGTGCAGTGTAATGTTCCCTGTAGGTTCATAATGGCTGACATTTACTTGTATTTTTCTTCAAAAAACTAAACTCTAGTTCTAAGTTGGTCATGTGTGTTTTATAGACATAGAATTCACTGAAGTCAGAGGCTGAAATAAATATATCAAAAACCATACCAAATCTGAAGGAACTTTATGTTATGTGATTAAATAAACCCCCATATAAATTCTATCAGATGATGTAGTCTTATCTTGTTTGGTTGAAATATTTTCTCTTTTGAAAAAAGTCTTACTTATATTTCCCAGCCCTCACCAGACACAGGATAAAAATAAGATCAAAGAAACTAAGCTATCTTCTCCCTCTCCTGCCTCTGCCCCTACCTGCTCTGTGCAGATGCCAGATCCCCTTAAGTTCCTCCCATAATATGCTAGAAGTCCTCAGAGGATGACCCACACAGGTTCTGCATACTCCTCTGGGCTACCATTTGGCATTTGCCTTTTTGCCCTTGTTCCGACTCTGGCCCACTGTGCTAATGATAGCTCCCCCTGCAAGTGCCTGCTGAAAGCACAGCCAGCACTGCTGCATATGCCCCAAAGGCTTTCTCTTCTGTTTATGTCAGCTGATGTCTACTTGGAGACTGCTCAGACTGATGTCTACACTGAAAGCATGATGCAAAATATAGAGAGGGTGGCGCCTTCCTTCATCCTTACTACTGAAGCATGGTATCTTGAATTCTAATTTACCAATTCCTCTTAGTTTTATTTAGGTCTTTTACAGCAATCCCTCACCCTGAGACTCAGACATGGATCAAGGGGGTAGGCTAGAGGGGAGTCTGAGTGACAGACACTATGCTGCACTCAGACTCACCCTTCCCCTCTGACCCTGCTCCATTGTCCTTCAACCAATATGGTGCCCTTCCTCCCTTGGGATGAGTTCTTTCCCAGGAAGAGCCTTAATTCCTCATGCAAATTGCCCTATGGCAAGGCCACCCTGCCAGTCAATCCTCCAGACAGGATTACAACATTTTGCTCAAGCTTGAAAAATAACTTCTAGAGACCATCATAGAAAAAAGTAAGGAGGTGAACAAAATTTAACCTTATAGGCAGAATTGTACCAAAGATGTCTATTCAGAGATGTCTGGTACCACATCTAGTATAGATGCTTTATTTGTCCTAGGTCTCATCTAGCTGGTTTTTGTTGAGGGGATTAAATTTATGGAGCTAGATAAACAACCACAGTGAGAAAATAATCATGTTGTGCCTTAGCAATGGCTTCTCCCATATTTTAAGGAATTCAGATTTTCAACTTGTTCACAGAAAGCTGGACCCTATCTGCTGGACTTGATTATATATAGGGGTAGGGAGTTTAAAGGCTCTGCCCAAGGTCTTTATTAGCACAGAACAAAAAGCTTGTAGTCTTTTGGAATTTAAGAAATTATTAGCTGTAGCATCACAGCACTGCATGGGGGAACCTGTGACCTTATCTAATTTCTAATCCGGGACATAGCAGCTGGGGTACTATTAATATCTCAATGTGTGTAAAAAGAAAAAAGAAGAAAACCACATAAGTAGTGAAAATGTGTTTCAATCCATGGATGACTCTGACATACAGTTAACTAATCATAAGGAAAATATGACTGAACTTTTATAATTTATTACATGGAATTTTACTTTTTTCTCTAAAGTGGTATTCTCTAAATATAGAATTAGGAATGATTTTTCTTTTCTTATTCCAATTATTTCAGGGGGAAACAAGGTACTTTTAGTTTTTTAAACTTCTGGTAAAATATGTATAATGTGAAATTGACCATTTTAGCCATTTTTAAGTGTACAATTCATTGGTATTAAATGTATTCACCTTGTTATATACCATCACTATCCATCTCCAGTACAGAAACTCTATACTCCTTAAACAATAACTCTCTTTCCCTCTAACTCTGACAAGCAGCATTCTACCTTCTGTCTCTATGAATTTGACTATTCTAATACCTCATATAAATGGAATCATATAATATTTGTCCTTTTGTGACTGGCTTATTTCACTTTGCATAATGTCTTCAAGTTTCATCCATGTTGCAGCATGTGTCAGAATTTCCTTCATTTTAAAGGTTGAATAATACCACATTTTGCTTACCCAGTCACCTGTCAGTGGATACTTGGGTTGTTTACCTCTTGGCTATTGCCAATAATGCTGCTATGAACATGAGTGTCCCTGCTTTCAATTCTTTTGAATATGTACCCAGAAATGGAATTGCTGGGTCATATGGTAATCTACTTTTAATTTTTTGAGGAAACACCACAGTGTTTTCTATAGTGGGTAAAATATTTTACATTTTCATAAGCAGTGCACAATAGTTTAAATTTTTCCACATCAATGTCAGTATTTGTTATTTCCTGTGTTTTAGATGATAGCTATACTAATGGGTATGAAGTGGTGTCTGGCTGTGGTTTTGATTTGCATTTTCCTAATGACTAGTAACATGGAGCATATTTTCAAGTGCTTGGTAGCCATTTGTATATCTTCATTAGAGAGATATCCATTTAAGTCTTTTGTACAATTTTTTTTTAAGATTTTATTTATTTATTCATGAGAGACACACAGAGAGAGGCAGAGACATAGTCAGAGGGAGAAGCAGGTTCCCGCTGGCTGGAAGCCAGGATCACACCCTGAGCTGAAGGCAGCTCAACTGCTGAGCCACTCAGGCATCCCTTTTGTCCAATTTTTAATTTTTATTTTTTTGTTGTTGCATCGTAGGCATTCTTTGTATATTCTGGATATTAATCTCTTAATAGATAATCAGATATATTATTTGCAAATACTTTCTCCTATTCTGTGAGTTGCTTTTCATGCTGTTGATTGTGTTCTTTGAGACTGAAGTTTTAAATTTTGATGTAGTTCAACTGATTTATTTTTTCTGCTGTTGCCATGCTTTTGGTGTGTCACATGTAAGAAATCATTGTCAAATCCAATATCGTGGAGCTTTCCCCCTATAATTTCTTTTAAAACTTTTAGCTTCTCCATTTAGGTCTCTGATCATTTTGAATTGATCTTTGCATATGGTGTAAGATAATGGTCCAACCTCATTCTTTTACATATGAATATTCAGTTTCTCCAACATCAGTTTTTGAAAAAACTGTCCTTTCCCCCATTGAGTGGTATTGGCATTCTTATTGAAGATCATTTGACAATATATGTGGGGATTTTTTTGTGTGTTTCTGTTCTCTTCCACTGGTTTATATGTCTGTATTTATGTCAGTATCACACTGTTCTGATTACTGTAGCTCTCTAGTAAGTTTTGAAAACAGAAAATCTGGAACCTCCAACTTTGTTCTTTTTCAAGGTTGTTTTGGCTCTTTGGAGTCCTTTGAAATCCCTCTGCATTTTAGGATGTATTTTTCTATTTCTGCAAAAAAATATCATTGGGATTTTGAAAGATTTTATTTTTAAGAATTCAAGCTATTATGTTGATAATAACAGCAAATATTAACATGAAAATAGCATCTGCTTTTAACATTTTAATGAAATATTTCTTTTGGGTGATATTCAGCCTGACATGCTAGAAAGCAGTGATCCTTAATAAACATGGATATAGAGACTTTAAGGCACTATTGACCATATATTTATGTAAAGGAATTCCTCCAAAGAAACCAAAAGACATATTTTTAGCCCAATGGCCCTTTAAACTCGCCATGTTTGAGTCTTCTCCTTGTTGTTGTGTTACTAATCATGTTAACTTTAAATTCTAAAACTCAGGAGAAAAGATGGTTTTAATTTCTGTAGGAATAGCTAATATCATCATAAATTATGTAGCTTTTTTCCTTCCAATATATTTATGGTATTTGTATTTACCTAACAAGAGTAAATAGTGTAATTCAATTTGTATGAGATTTAAAGATAGTCCATTTCCTGTTGCAACATTCTGGTAGAATGTACTGGTTTTCCTTATTCCGTTTACATATTTTCTTTTTGCGATAAACTTAAGAAGAACAAAGTGACTCCAAAATTGTAGACACAAATGTCAGATCAAAGGGTAGAAGTTCACAAAATATAATTGTTTAGATCTTTTAAACAAGGCTAAGTAGTTAAGGTTGTTCTGAGATTTTCAGTGCCAGTTTATGCCTCTCTGACTTCACATCATTTAATTGGACTTTTCTTATTTAAACAAATATTTACTGAGTTCTTATCACATAAACAGGCATTCTTTTAGTAGACACCGTAGACACATCTTTGTCCTCAAAGCAGCTCACAGACTAAGAAAGAAAGACAAGTAAACTAATAAGTTACCTTATTTAAATAGATACAGAACATTGAATGGAATGCCAGAATAGGAAAGCAATAACGGAATGGGCATGCATTGGTCATCCAGGACCATATATTTTTTTAAAGATTTTATCTACCTATTCATGAGAGACACAGAGAGAGAGGCAGAGACATAGGCAGAGGAAGACATCATGAACCTACTAAAAGCTTTTTAATTGCTATGATAATAATCCTGGAAGGAATACAAATGTTGCCTATAAATCACTGCTATTTAAAGTAAATCAATCATTATTATTGTGGTGTCTGCTTAATCAATGGGTTAATGAAATGGCTATGTAATAACAATACATTTTTAAACTATTTTAAATATATGATATTATGATAATATATGATAATATATGATTCCCAGGGGAGCCTGATGCGGGACTCGATGCCAGGACCCTGGATCACACCCTGAGCCAAAGGCAGAAGCTCAACCACTGAGCCACCCAGGTGCCCCCTCACTGTAGTTTTGATTTACACTTTCCTGATGGTGAATGATGTGGAGCATCTTTTTATGTGTCTATTGGCCATCTGGATGTCTTCTTTGGAGAAATGTCTATTCATGTCTTCTGCCTATTTCTTAATTGGATTATTTGTTTTTGGTTGTTGAGGTGTATCAGTTTTTTGACTATCTTGGATACCAGACTTTTGTTGGATATATCATTTGCAAATATTTTCTCCCATTCAGTAGGTTGCCTTTTAGTTTTGTTAATTGTTTCCTTCAATGGGCAGAAGCTTTTCATTTTGATGTAGTCCCAATAGTTTCTTTTTGCTTTTGTTTCCCTTGCCTTAGAAGACCTATCTAGAAAGATGTTATTAGGACCAATGTCAGAGAAATTACTGCCTGTGTTCTTTTCTAGAATTTTTATGGTCTCAGGTCTCATGTATTATGTCTTTAATCCATTGTGAGTTTATTTTTGTGTATAAGAAAGTGACCCAGTCTTATTTTTTTACATATAGCTGTCCAGTTTTCCCACCACTGTTTGTTGAAGAGATTCTCTTGTTCCTATTGCCTATTCTTGCCTTCTTTATTGTAGACTAATTGATCATATAAGTATGGATTTATTTCTGGGTTCTCTACTCTGTTCCATTGATCTATGTGTCCAATTTGTGCCGTACCGTACTTTTTCAATTACTACATGTTTGTAGTCTATATTGAAGTTTGGGATTATGATCCCTCCAGTTTTGTTCTTCTTTTTCAAGATTGCTTTGGCTATTCTGAGTCTTTTGTGGTTCCATACAAATTTTAGAATTACTTGTTCTAGTTTTGTGAAAAATGCTGTTGGTATTTTAATAAGGACTGCATTTAAATCTGCAGATTTCTTTGAGTAGTATGGACATTTTAACAACATCTGTTCTACCAGTCCATGAGCATGGAATATCTTCCCATTTGCTTGGGTCATCTTCAATTTCTTCATCAATGTTTTATAGTTTTCAGGGTACAGGTCTTTCATTTCCTTGGTTGAGTTTATTCCTAGATCTTTTATTATTTTTGGTGCAATTACAAATGGGATTGTTTTCTCAATTTCTCTTTCTGCCACTCATTATTAGTATATAGAAATGGAACAGATTTATGAATATTGATTTTGTGTCCTGAATTCAATTTATCTATCCTATCTAGTAGTTTTTTTGTTGGAGTCTTTAGGGTTTTCTGTTTATAGCATCATGTCATCTACAAATAGTGAAAGTTGTACTTCTTCTTTACCAATTTGAATGCCCTTTTTTTTTTTCTTGTCCAATTGCTATGGCTAGGACTTCCAGTACTATGTTGAATAAAAGTAGTGAGAGTGGACATCTTGTTTTGTTCTGATCTTTTGGGTAAAGCTCTCAGTTTTTCCCCATTGAGTATGATTTTAGCTGTGGATTTGCAGAGATTTTAAATCACATGTCCTGGACTACACCAACATACCTGTTGATTCAAAATCTGTAGGTTTTTAACACAGTAAATGAATGATCTTCCACCATACAGACTTGATCATGTTACTGTCCTGCTGCTTAAAAATTCCAAGGCTTCTTACTATTCCATGAGAAAATGGAAACTTACCACCTGATTTATAAGGCTTTTCCTGAGTTGCCTATTATTTATCACTCTAGCCTCATGTTTTCCAGCCCATGCATCTACATCTGTTTGGCTTTTGCCTACAGTTTTTCCTTGGCCAAGAACACTCTTACCCTAGCTACCCTCTCTCTCTGACTCAAGTACTCACTGTGAGATTTTTGGGTCACATACTCTATGAAGCCTTTTCCTTGGCTTATATTCAAGTCACGTGTATTTTTAGATGAAGTTCTTAGCCCCCTGTATCTCCTCCCTCCTAAGGCTTATCATGTCAATACCTTTCAATTATTTGTTCATATCCTTCTAGACTGTAATCTCTGAGGATGTGATTATATCTCCAATACTGAGCACAATGCATTGCCCAAAGTAAATGTGCCCAAGTATTTATTAAGTGAATGATTCGATTTAACTCTTTTTTTGAACTATGCCACCTGTTGTGGCTCCACCTTTTCTGACTTTTATTCTGCTTACCCCCCCATTCCCCGCCCCCCCCCCCCCCCAGCAAAGCCCAGATACCCTCTGTTGACTTTATAAGATAATCACACACTCACCTGGGCTTTGCAAGTAGCTCTCTGCTGCCCCCATATGTTTTTAATCAGTTCCTTATGCAGCCAGTTGAAACAAACCCTTGCTCCATCTGGTGCAGTTACAGTTCTGCAGGGACATTTTTGTTCTTGGCTTCCATATGCCTCCCTTGGCACAAAGAGGAACTTGTAGGATGGAATAAAAGAATGTGACCCCTCTGTGTCTGTTTTTATACCCTAATCTCATATTTATTCTCCTTCATCATCAGAACTAAATAATTGAACAATATTATTTAATCTCTTCTTTCTCTGACCCCTTTCCCTTTTCTAGAGTCCTCCTCAAAGTATTCTTCCCTCTGGGTCCTTTTACATATATTTAAATACAGTGGTCTATTTAGCAGTGCTATAGCACCCTAAGAATTTAACTACTTGCTTCTCATAAAGCTTCTGTGTGAAAACAGTAATTTTTAAGGACAGGAATCTTCTTACCTTTTGTATTTCATTCTTTTATATAAAAATTAAGTTTTGGGGTACCTAGGTGGTGTAGTCAGTTAAGATTCTTGGTTTTGGCTCAGGTCATGATCTCAGAGTCCAGGATTAAGCCCTACAAAGGGCTCTGCACTCAGCATGGAGTCTGCTCAAGTTTCTCCCTCCCTCTTCATCTACCTCTGCCTCTCCCCTGTGCATGTTCTCTCTCCAATAAATAAATAAGTCTTAAAAAATAATAAGAAGTTTCTTGAAATGGAGATTAAGGTCATTTTATCCCCAAAATGTAGGATCTTATTTATATAGATTGAATCATATATTTAAAGTAGTTTAAAAATGTATTGTTATTACATAGCCATTTCATTAACCCATTGATTAAGCAGACACCACAATAATAATGATTGATTTACTGTATTAAACTACTTTAAATAGCAGTGATTTATAGGCAACATTTGTATTCCTTCCAGGATTATTATCATAGCAATTAAAAAGCTTTTAGTAGGTTCATGATGAATAGTGTGGTTCTGAATCTATAATGCAGTGTTATATCACCATAGCCTCTTTTTTCTTTGGTAATTAGTGTCTAGGGTAATTAAACTAAGAATGAAATGTGTGGTATATGTAGCATATCACAGTTTATACAACTCAAGCATAAGCACATTTTTAGAGAAAAAAGTTGTTTCATATCAGCAGGAACAAAAGAAACTGTTTTCTTCTAAGAGAATTAAGACAATTTTGTCACGAAGATAGATACCAACAATATTTACATGTTTTTAAACCGCGTAGGTTAAACTTTTAAACTGAAATAGCTACCTATTTACATTTCTAAAAGCTCCTTATTTATCTTATCTGCCTGAAAACCATTAACTAATGACAGACCTTATGTTCTTCAGTCTAGGGCCACTTTCCACAGAATGGAGTAATGCCTTGCACAAAGGTGCCTGGCAAAAGGGATAGATAGGAGTGAAATACAGTCCTTTCTTTCCTTGCTAGGTCAGCTGCTACTCTGATTCAGGCTATATCTCCCAGAGGAAGTGGGCACCTTTTTCTAAACTGCATGAAGATATTGTACAGGATAGCCTGGTACTATATCTATGCTTATGTTCTTTCTGCATGGAAACACAGATGCCTTTCCATTAAATTATTTTCTGACTTTAACATTCTTGCCAATTCTGAACTACTAGTTTCTTCAAAATTAATACTTTCCATTTTTTGTCTTGAAATGAGCACATACAAATGTGGCAGAGACAACATGGGAAAAATCTGCAAATTCCAGTCTATTGATGTTTCCATAATAAATTAGTCTTTAGCCATCTTGAATTAGATTAATTTGGAGACAATGAAAGAGCAATAAAAGTGGGAAACCTTAAGAAAGACGAACTTTATAATGGTCCTGTCTTAGGGCTAACTAGTTAGCTCCCTTGTTTAGAATAACATGATAATGAGCCAGGTTTATGATTTCAAACCCATAGTTAGTATAACACAGGGAAAAACTCTATTGTATTGCCATAGGCTGAAACTCTTGCCCAGAAGTTTGTTCTTTGGTATACGTTCGCATGAAGTCAGGATACTTTATACCCATCACCATTACTGGAAAAACAAGTCTATAACCATCTGGGAGTACATTTAGCAAATGTCAGCTCCATCATAACTAGAAAATTCATCACTACTAACCAGCAGAAAATACATCCAGATGTATTTGCATTATGTGATGAGATCCATAGTCAATTTGATATAAAACCTATAATCATGTGGTTTTCTCAAGAGCTCGACAGGGTGCTGAAGTTTTGCTGAGAAACCAAAACAACAGCCCTGACCCTACCAACTTGACTCATGTGGTTGGTAGTCTGGATGTTATAGGAGTTAAATTTCACCTCTGGTGTGAATACCTTAGACTGAAAAGGCCAGTCCAGCACCATGTGAGTTCCTATCCATGTGTTTTTGTACAAAATGAATCACTTGATGAGAAACAGGAACTCACTAATAAAAGCTGTTTTTGTTAATTACACATAGAGTTATAACTAGAATGGGGAGAGCAGGGTGTTATTTTAAACCAATTTGAATACTACATTGAGAGCATAAATAGAAAACTAAAAAACTTTAAATTGTCCTTGACCCCATGTGCACTGAAATGGGGTAAGTATCCCAGGTGCTCTTGATTAAAAGCACTCAGAATCTCTTCTACTTAGATAAAGCAATTTTTATGTAGTTAATATTAGCACAAATCCTTTTTCTGCTTGCCTGCTTCCTAGCAACCTGAAGCAGACTATCTGCTTGCCAATTTGCTTTTGATAAAAAATAAGAACAAAATACCCAGTGAATTTGCCAATAGCCCCGAAGAGATGGGGATGTGTTCAATAAGCTTTATGTTGATTTTGTGAGTCTGGTATGTGATTTATGTTGTCAACTGTCTGACCTTGCTGCACTCTACCACAGGCCAGGGAAGATGTGATCCACATGCTGAAGACAGAGAAAACCAAGCCTGAGGTTCTAGAGGCTCATTACGGGTCTGCAGAGCCAGAGAAAGTGCTGCGAGTCCTGCACCGAGATGCCATCCTAGCCCAAGAGAAGTCTATAGGAGAAGATGTCTATGAGAAACCAATTTCAGAGGTAAAAATACCACATCAACAAGTTTCCCTATTTAAGGGTACCTCAGAGTGATGGCTTCACATTCTTCCATTCTACATGCTTTAACATTCTTTCAAAGGCAAAATTTTTATGATACACTAGTATAGAATTAAAGTGTAATTAAATAATTCATGAATTATAGTGGATACATTTCAATGATAAGAATTTTAGAAGCATTTCCTTAAATATACTTAAAGCCTGAACCATACTTCTCATGTGATTATGCTAGTTATAAGCTCTTGCAGTCTTGTTATTCTTTTATTTCTCTAAGAGATGATATGTGTAAAAAATTTGAAGTGCTTATCAGTTTTGGCATTGAGTTGTCAGGAGCATTATCAAATTGATAACCTAAATTTAAGTTGATTATTGATATTATATTGATGGAAATTTTATTATTGATATTTATAAAGGTACTGTGTTTTAGTATCTTATAGACTCGGTCATAATTAAAATGGTGTCACGTGAGTAACTACAATGCAATGGCTGAGGTAAAATACCAATGGAATACTTAGGGCAATTCTTTAAGATGAAAGGAAATCTAATAGGGCTATATTTAATCATTTTTATATAAGATTGTATTAGGAACTATTTACTATCATTATTAATTTCCCAGGATACTACATGTTATTTTTTTTTTTTTTCTACATGTTAAAAGTATTCTCACTTTGTAATAGAAGTTTGAGGCTGATTTAGGGAAACAATTGCTAGATCTACCATACTCACTTCAGAATTTATGTAAAAAAATTCAGAGATGTGAAATTAGTACCATAAATGAAAAAAAGAACACAGAAATGAAAACTCTGAAGCAATTTATTGTAATGTAACTTTTATCTTATGTCAAGCCTTTGTAGATCAGTTTGACAGATCTCAGATAAGATCTGCTTTAGATGATATTCACAACAGATTGATGGTCCTGTAATTACCTAATTTCTACAAAAAGGTTAAGCTTGAGCTCTTGTTTTCACCTTTGTCGTCTAAAATGTTAAGAGATGATTTATGAGGTGATGCAGTCAACTGGCTGGATCCACCTTCGTGTCTGGAGAGTCTTGGTTACCAGCTAGCTGCATATGGCTTTGGGCGGGTCACTTCAGCTCTCTAAGCTTATTTCCTTATCTGTTAGGTGGGAGTAATCACAGTGTGTATCTCCTAAACTTGTTGTGAGGATTATATGAAGCAATGCCTGTAAGGCTCTTAACACAGTGTCTGGTAAATCCCACATCCTCAATAAGTATTAGCCATTAGCATTTGCTGGGATTTGAGCGTGATATTTGCTCACACCTTTAACTAGTGTCAAACTTGGAGGGGTTGAAGGAGTAAAAGACATAACAAGGTCAAAATATTCATTAAATATTATTATGATAATCACCCAGATTGGTGAACTCAGTTTGGATAATTGATATCATTTAGATTTTCCTAATTCTTTTCTCCTAAGTTAGAGCTTGGGGTGACACCTCAAAGGAGAGATAGGTCTGAAAGCACACACACTTACCCAAAAGCACTGCTTCTAACCCTCTGAGTTTTATGGAAAGTACACACAGAAAAGTGTTTCTGACCTACCTTCAGAAGGTAGGCCTAACCCAAGTGTTCCTATCTCATGAACAGAGGAGTGGAGCAGAAAACACCCAACCTGTGGGTGGTCTTTTTAGAACTGGCTTAGCTAGGCATGCTTTTTGGTTTCTTTCTCTCCTCAACTCACAATCTGAAGAGTTATCCCTCACTTGGGAAGGAGTGAGTGAGGAGGTAGAGAGAAGGACAGAAGCTACTTTTCCCAATATTGACAAAAAGTGAGGTCCTGCTTTGTGGAAGAAATAGAATGCTAGAAGGAGAAAAGATTTATCTTCTACCATATTAGGATTGGGATTAGACACATTTGTGTCTACCATATTAGACACAAATTTTGTGTCTCCTGATCCTTTGGACTTAATAATCAAGTTGTCATTAAGCAGGAGCCAGAATCCTTCTTCCAACCTCATGAGAAATGATCCCAATACAATCACAATACAATTAGCCTCCTGGGACCATGAGTGGATAATCTAACTCTTGTTCTTAGATGCCATGCTGCATGCACCTCAAGCCCAAAAATCACTGCTTATTTTAATTTCCATACCAAATTAGGACCAATGAAGTTATCCAATAGAACTCACCAGAGGTTAAGCAATGAACCCCATGTGGTGGACTCCCTGCCTTTCCAAAATCTGGGGAAAAATCAAGCAGCATATATTAAATCCCCCTGAGCTTCTTTATGAATTAAAGTCCAGTTTATCAAAGTTCAAAATTCTTATGCAAAATTCCTAAGAAATCAAGGTTTCAGTTTCTTTCCTTCCCAGTTCTTATTCTACTTAGCCTTAGCCAGAGGGACCTTAATCTTAAGCATTTTCAAAGTTTAACTACTACATCCTAAAGTCCCCCTGACCCCCTTTTATCAAAGAGTCTAAAGAATTATTAGAACACATGCAATTATCATGATACCAACCTCACATGCCTAAATATTAAAAATACAAGAAAATCTTTGGTTCCACAGTCAATTTATCTCAAGCAAAATGACCCAATATAGTCCACGCCCATGTTACTCTTAGCAAGATGATGATCTCATTTAATTTTCCTTCTACCTCTGTTCAAGTGGGAGCTGTATTTCTAAAGTAGTAGGTTCCCATTTCACTTTCACCATTCATTAATAAAAGCAACCATTCCTCTATGGTTGAACCACAGTTTGGATCCTAAAAACCAAAAGTCATGGACACAGTGTACAGGATTAATGAATCTACAGAGCCCATAGTTATGGAGATGGTCTTCAGAGCCTCTAGACAAGCCACATAGATCCAAGAAAGAGGTTAGCCCACCTAAGTTCTCTCCTGGAAGCTCTATGTAGTTCCAAACAAAATAACAAGAAAAAGAGTATCATACAGCTGATTTCTTGCTACCTATGTTGGTTTTTACATCTAAAATTTAAAATTGAAAGCTAAATCCTCACACTCTAATACTTTATTGCTAAAGAGGAATTTGTGACCTCTGCAGTCACAAGTCTGGGTCTGCAGTTTAGTGTGAAAAACAGTGGCATGCCAGTGTAGCAGCATCCTTTCAGTGCATTAAGAGAGAAAAGACTGTTTTCCTGATTATGTGATCAGTGCTGGGGTCAAGCTGTACTAGTGTAGTTGAGGGGAACATTGCTTACTGAGACCCCAGCAACTGCTCCAGTGAGCCAGCCTCAGGACTGTAGCTGCTGAGAACAAACCAGTCCCAAAGCCCCACATGGACAGGACGTACTAAAGCTAAGGTCTCCCTTCTCCATGGGCTCCCTTAGAATACTCACTATCAACATAAGCTGTATTTCTCCAGATGCCCTCACAGTGTCTATTTTTCTGAGTATCTTAGCTACTCTATGAATAATGTCCCCATCTTTCTCTCCAGCGTTCTTCAAAGAGATTGAGGGGTAACTACAGGAGTTGGATAGATGAGTTAAATAATTAGTTTTATTATTGATCTGAATAGATAGATGAATACCACCGGGCTTTCTATTGCTTTCCCTTCTAGACTTTGGAGAAACCACTTGAGGGGAGTTTGGGCCTTCAGAGCACAATGGACCATTTTATGGCAGGCAGAGCAAAAACTAAGAAATGAAAATGCTGAGCTGCTTATTAGTTCCCTATCCCAAATACAACTATCTTTTTTTTTCTCCTTTCCCTTGTTTTGCTTCTTAAATTCTACATATGAGTGAAATCATATGGTCTTTGTCTTTCTCTGACTGACTTATTTCACTTACCATTTTATTCTTTAGCTCTCTCCACATTGTTGCAAATGGCAAGATTTCATTCTTTTTGATGACTGAGTAATATTCCTTTGTATGTATATACCATATCTTTATCCATTCATTAGTTGATGGACACTTGGGCTCTTTCCATAGTTTGGCTATTGTTGATAATGCTGCTATAAACATTGGGATGCATGTGCTCCTTCAAATCAGTATTTGCATGTGCTTTGGGTCAATACCTAGTACTGCAATTGCTGGGTTACAACTTTCAAATAAGTCACCACTCCTTCCTTAGGGAAGAATGGGGGAGGGTATGAAGAAGCAGGCAGGAATCCCTGGGTGGCGCAGCGGTTTGGCGCCTGCCTTTGGCCCGGGGCGCGATCCTGGAGACCCGGGATCGAATCCCACGTCGGGCTCCCTGCATGGAGCCTGCTTCTCTCTCTGCCTGTGTCTCTGCCTTTCTGTCTCTCTCTGTGAGACTATCATGAATAAATAAATAAAATCTTAAAAAAAAAAAAAAAAAGAAGCAGGCAGAAGCTACTCTTTCAAATACTTTCAAAAAGAAAGTGGGTCCTACTTCATTCATGATAAAGTAGAAAGGATCAAAAAAGGGAAAGAGTTGCTCTTTCTACATTGATGATGATGATGATATTTTAGAAATACTTGACAAATTCTATAATATATGATGAAAATCACATAGTAGGAAGATGGAAAAGTTCCTGGAGAGAATATTTTATAATAGGAAGATATTCCCATGAAGGAAATCTTTTGTACAAACTGTCCCTTTAAGATTATAGAAATTTATCAGAACACATAAAAGTACAATTTGTCAATTCCTAATGGTATCAAATATTATTAGCCACCAATTAACCTGGTGTTCTCTACCAGTCTGTCTGGTCACCAGCTCTTACACAAAGGGATGGAGATCTGGTCAGAAATGCTGAGGATTATGTGGGTGATGGTATCTCTTTTATTTGGGGCCTCCATTCACAATGGAGATCCCATACAACTACAGAGGGAACCTCAGATCATCCATCTGACTAAGGGACAAATATGGAGAACCAGGGGAAAAACTCTGATGCTGATACCACATGGAATTACTGTGTTAGATTTCAGGGAATAGGTTGTGGATTGAGAATGAATTTTAAATATGTCCGTTTCAACTAAAACAAGGTTCTCAAGGGGTGATGGTAGAGGTGATTTGCCCTCCAAGGGACATTTGGCAGCGTCTGATAATAGGTTTGTCACAGTTGAAGGTGGTACCACTGGCACCTATGGGGCAAAGGCCAAGGATGCTACTATATACCTTCCAGTACACAAAATAGCCACTCAAAATAAAGAATTATTTGGCCTGAAATGTCAATAGTACTGAAGTTGAGAAACCCTAAACTATAGTTTGAAGAGGAGAGTAGGATGGGGAACTGTCAATATTGCAAGATTTGGTCCAATTTAACAAACATTTACTGAACACTTACTTTGTTCCAGGTTCTGTGCTTGGCAGTAGGAACTAAACACATAATCAAGGCACCCCTTAAAGATCTTAGAACCTGGCCAGAGAGATACCACAAAAAGTCCTGTAATAGGAGCAACTGAGTGGCTCAGTCGGTTAAGCATCAGACTCCTGATTTTGGGCTCAGGTCATGATCTCTGGGTTGTGAGACCCAGACCTGTGACAGTCTTCACACTCAGCAGGGAGACTGCTTGACATTCCCCTCCTCTCCCCACCCACTCCCCACCCCCACTGCCGGGCTCATGCTCACATGCTCTCATAAATAAATAGATCGATAGATAGATAGATAGATAGATAGATAGATAAATATTTTTTAAAGGTCCTGTAATAATATTTGACAGCATCTCTTTTAGTCTGAGATACACGTTCCCTGTTAAGCTCTGAAATCCCCCTAAAACTTAGCATATCTTGAAGAGAGAGGACTGTAGATCCCTCCTATAGTTTTCCTAGAAGTGCATGTAACTGCAAATCTTAAAAAAAAAAAAAGATTGTGTTGATGGTAATGACTTCTCAGGGGAGAAGTTTGGTACAGGTACATGCTGAGCTCTTAATTTTTCTGAGAGCAGGAAGGCTATTATCCTCTTTCTTCCTAAGCATAGGGTTTTGTGCCATCTCACGGAAATGGTGAAAGAGTTTGTTCTCTCAAAAGTTTAGAAGCTGTACCATCTGTTCACAGAAAAAGGGCTAGAAGGCCAGAAGTTACCACAGCCTTATTTGGGTTAGTTTACAAAGCCAGCTGGCCTAGACAAAATGATGGAACGGGGAAGATGACAGAGAACACCAGACTCAATGTTCTCTCCTTCGGATAATAAATCAGTAGACCAATATAATATTTGGAGTCATATGCAAATCAAATAAAATATTAAGCTTGCTCTCATGTTTGTTTACTCAGCTGGACAGACTCGAGGAAAAACAAAAAGAGACGTACCGGCGCATGCTAGAACAGCTGCTGCTGGCAGAGAAGTGCCACAGGCGCACAGTGTACGAGTTAGAGAGCGAGAAGCACAAGCACACTGACTACATGAACAAGAGCGACGACTTCACCAACCTGCTGGAGCAGGAGCGGGAGAGGTAATGTGCACACATGCCACCAGGCACACTGAGGTACCTGCAGTCCTTTTGCCTCTGCGCCTCTTGTCAAGAATCAACCTAGCATCCAGCGACATCGCAGACAGGTGCCCAGGTTCCAACTCTGATTTTCGAGGGGCTTGTGATCTCAGCAGCTTGTAGAAAGTGAGACAGACTTTCACCTGGAATTATCCATGGGAACAGGTTTAGGGGGTGCACAGGAGTGGGACACCAGATTCCCTGTAGGATGTTCAAAGCCAAATAACTGTACAGCTGGAAACAAACCCAGGGAGCTTCTATATGATCAGTGAAGCATCTACATTTGCAAAGCCTCTCTACTCATGTCCTTCTATGGGAAGTAATCTACTTCTACTTCCTGAGTAAGTGGTTGAAATCCACTGATTCAGGAAGACAAATTATTAAGCTTAAACATTTAAAATGAATCCTATTCCTTCGTAATATCACAATTTCACAACAGAAAATCTTTGGCTCATATAAACTTGTATAAATTGATATTTAGTTTATTTGGTTTGTATAAATTGCTCAATGACTAGAACTATCTGCTTTCTAAGGATCACGTAAATTCAGTGAAAAAGAAACAAAAACAGAACCAACACAAAATTTTAAAAAGCTCTGCATGTTGAGCATTGTTATCTGTCCTGGCAGGTGGGTCTCTCAGACTGGGGATCACCGCATTTGAAGTAGACTCCATCTTGAGAAGCTGTGTAATTAACTCTTCTATGCACTCCAGTTTTTTCAGCATCTTCTTTTTTCTTGTTCTTTCCCTTTTCTTTCCTCAGCTGAATGGTTATGTCTGTGTATTCCACAATCTTTGAAACCAGTGACATTCAATCCTGATGCTTTGAGTTACCAAGTGTGTCTGCTTCTGTGTTTAGGACTTGCAAATTAAGAGCCACCTGGGAACAGCTTTACTAATCCTAGCTTTATTGTATATTTATAGTTACAAGAAAGAGATCTGGTTTTCCAGGATTAGTTTGTTTATAAGAAAAAGCTGTCATAGTAAGAGTAAATAAAAGCATGAAGCAGAACAGGTTTTTGTTCAATTTTTAAAAATATTGGTAATTTTAAAAACTATTGGTAATTTTTACTTATTGGATTTGGCACATCCCTTGGGGAAGAAGAAGTTTCTGGAAAAGAGAACAAAGTTCTCTTTCCTGGAGTGTCATGTACAATACTTTCAAATTCTTTAAACCTGTCTTCTGTTCCCGTAAACTCAGGTTTATCAGCTTCATGTTTGAACAAATGAATGGTCTAATTTGACATTTTTTGTGTAACCACGCAGTGAGAATAAACTCCACTTCCTCAGTCTCTATGAACTTTCCACCCTCAAGCACAGATCTTGAAAACAAAGTTTGATTGACAGTGTAAATTATGAATATTTACAACAGCCCTCTGGTTAGGTGTTCTGTGTTGGCATGTGGTCAGGTAAAAGAGCATAGCTTGTTTGATAGTGACTTCTTAAAAGATCTGAAATCAAATAATTTTGAAGAACACCTGTGTGGATTGTTTTCCAATCAAGTTGTAAATTATTTGATATAGAACCAGACACACTTGTCTTTTCTACAGTTTCCCATGTAAGCTAAATGCCCAAGGTGGCACTAGTTCACGTACAGAGTTGTTAGCTTATTTATTTTTATTTTTAAAGAAATTTTATTTAAATTCAATTAATTAACATATAGTGTATTATCAGTTTCAGAGGTAGAGTTCAGTGATTCATTAGTTGCATGAAGTGCATAGATGGAGAAACTGTATTATCCAGATCCAGGCTGTTTCCTTTTCTTTCTTTTTCTGTATTGCTAATTTTTGTGTTCTGTGTGAGTAATTGAAATCATAACACACGATGAAGAGCTTTATAGTTCACAAAGTACTTTTATATTATACAATGAGCCTACTCCAGATGTGTTTATTTACTAACTTCAGGTTGATCAACTCTATCTAGATGAACACTTCCAATCCTCTGTACCCTTTTGGAGTGTCTGATTTTACTAAAACAACTCCAGCAACCGTTTCTCCTGAGCAAAGCACTGTGTGGAGGGTTCTCAAAATTGAAGTAAATATTTTTTTTTAATTATCTTAACATGCTTTTGATACTTTGATCTGTAGCACTACTGGGATGCTTCAGCAAACTTTCATGTCTTAGATAAGAATTCACTAAGAGACCTTTGATACTCACTTACATACCAAACCCCCTTAAGGTTTTGAAATCATATTTTTGACTTAACAGGTTATGCCTTAGTGCTTTATATTTTTTGTCTTAAATGTTTTTCCCCTATCAGTCCTCTGATTGACCACCAGTGCACAGTCTGCGGTGGGCACGCCCTGTCAGACATCCCTTATACTAAATCAAACACCCCCACTAGGACCCTGATCCTGATAACTTAAGTTGGAATCCTTGAATTTCTCTGTGACCTGAGGAGTCCACCATGACTGGCTTGCTGAGTTCCCCAGGGCGGTGAAGCCTAGAGGATTTTCTCAAAGGTCAGGCCAGGGATTCCTGCTGCCCTTTGGAAACTACCCTGCTAAATCTGCTTTGGGTTAAATCCTCTTTTTGAAGTAAGCAGTCATAATTAGATCTACTTAAGGGAGCTGGCAGTTTGTTGACCCCCAGGCTTACTTTCCCCTCCCCCAGTCGCCTGGGAGCACCACCACCTCAGGCTCCTGCAGGGGATGCTGGGTTGCGTATACAGAACCCACATTTCTAAGCCTGAGTGGGAGTCCTTCTGTAAGCCAGTTCAAGTCCTTTGTTTCCTTCTTTGTTTTGCACTCCCTTCTCCTTCTCCAGAAAAGTCCCTTTGGTGAGGGGAAAACAAAAAGCCAAGAACTTTACTTCGGAAACAGTTCCCTTTGTTTCTACTGTTGACCATGAGTAAAGGAAGGAAGAAAGTGAGACTTAAGATAAGCCGAGTGGTTTGCTTCCTACGATCTTACCCAACTTCTCCTGCTGAACGTGCAACTCTTCAGGCGGTCTCCACTCCAGATAGCTTTTCATCTGGTGGTGGTGGGGTGATGGAGGGGTGCCAGCTAGGTGGCTTTCTGACTTTCCCCACCGGGGTAGCATCTAGGCGTGGTTCTTTGTAATTATCCTGCTAGAGTTTTTCATTTCCTGTGGAGAAATGGTTAAAGATAACAAAAGGGACCCAGGTATACAGGAGCAGGAGTTGCTAAGCAATCCAAATTCAGATACTCGAGACTAGGAATCTGAGGCTCAGAGCACTGCAAAGGATTTATGAGATCAGTCCCTTTAAGTCCTGCATTCTATGGGTAGAGAAATTGAGGCCCAGAAGAATTATGTAGCTCAACTCAGATCATGGTGCACAGTGGTCTAACACTTTTGTGCAAATGAGTCCCTTGTGCAAAATGGCTCTTTTGTTTTCTCTCTCTGTGTGTGGGCTCCCCACCTCCCTGCTCTTAGGGCCAAACTATGACATAAACTCTTAGAAGGCAGAATGATGGTTATTGGAAGGATATAAATAGAGATATTCAGACCAGTGGTGTCTCTAGACTGTCAAGATAGGATCTATTGGAAAAAGCAGCCTGGGGACTTGTTTGGAGCTAAGTTTGAATAGTATACACAATGCTCTACCTTGGTTGGATTCTGTTTCAGGCAGTTATGATGGGAGACTGATGATGGTTATGAGGGGCTAATTAAAGCCCCCCTCCAAACTACCTCCTTGTTATTGCCACTGACCTAGACCCTGCAAGTATAAAAATAATAGAAGCAGAAATTATTTTTAACTTTTAAGGAGTTGTTAAATTCATCTTACATAAAAATTCCACAAATTAAGAACCTGAAATGGTCAATATACTGTTCTCGGCTTCCTTTATTCTAAGTCAGCAGACTGTGATCATAATTTATTACCATCATTTACTGCATATTTATTTTTACAAATAGTCATATTCCCAAATTAAAAAGAGGAAATGGCATGGAAAAAATGCATTGCTTAACCAGCATTGTTAATAATAAAGCTGGAAATATCGTTCATTGCGTTAGTTAAAAATGGGTAAAGAAAGCTCCTTTTCTAAATGCTACATTGTTTGGTCCATATTTTAAGTCAACTTGACCTTTAAAGGCTTAATTCTGAGCACATGAGATCACCTTCAGCATTTATACTTTATTCTCTGTCTGAACTGCAAGACTTGTGATTTTAATCTTAAGCTTCACTCGGGCTGCTTCAAGAATGTCAAAATAGAACACAATTACATCGAAAAGTGGTCTGAAGCTTAAAGAGAATATTTGAGAGGTATGTGTGTTTGTGTGTGTAAATGACGTGGGGGAGTGCTGTCTAAATCTATAACTGCAGATATAGATTTTAAAGCTTTTGGCTTCTATAGGCTCAGCCACGACTACATAAATAATTACATCATCATATAATATTGCAGCAAGCTTTCCAAGCATAAGTTCATTTTTTTTTTAAAGTACAAATCAGCATCTCAAGAGAAATCTCTTAACTTACAAAGCAGAGAATGCAGGAAGAGGGGCTTGAATGGAAGGGAAGCTTTCAAGCCCTATTTTGATCAACATGGAGAGGAATGGGCTTTGCCTGGTGGCTTGTGGGACAGGCTGCACTATTATACTTGCCTATGCTGGGAAATGACCAGGCAGGGCAAGTTTTCAAAAAGCTTCTCTAGTGGCCTGGAGTCTTGGGAAATAATCCTAGCCCACTTTATAGGAAAAAATTCACACTTGGTTCCCTGGCATAATACCCATTAAGTCTTCTTTTTTAGATTTAAATGCCTTATCTCTAAAATATGGCAATAAATTGGACTTTCCTCGCTGGTAGCTTAGAGAGTCCTAATAAAACACTTTGTAGAAAAAGATTGCGATGATGTGTAAAAAGATCAAGTCAAGCAGAAAGTAATCAATAGATGTAACATTTTTTTTGGTGGGTTTTTTTTTTTAAAGATTTTATATATTTATTCATGAGAGACATAGAGAATAGATGGAACATATTAACAAAAAACAACTGAGCTCCCTTCTCTGTGCTTAGCACCCTGCTAGATGCTGTTGGATAGTAGAGTTAGTTTTCACTGACTCCCCCAATATGCTGGACACATATACATCCTGTTTAATCCTTGTAAAACTATATGATGTGTAATTACTATCCCTCTTTGGCACATGGGGAAGCAGAAAGGATAAATTCCTTCTACCAAGGTTACTACTAACAGTTAACTGGAAGAATCAATGTTTGAACTGAGTTTATAGTAAAATATAATAACCTTTCTACTTCCAAGTTCCTACCTTGTGATTAAAGTAAATGCTTCATTTCCCCAGTGCATGAAGGAGGAAAAGATGACTTAGAAAGTTGGCCAGTGACTTTGTGGACTACACATCCATTCTGTTGCAGATTCAGATGCCACCTATATCAGTGTTCTCCTGGCCAAAAAAAATTTCTGGGAATAAATACATTTTAAGAAATGAGAAGAATTAGAATTCAGAGACTCAATCACAGAAGGAATATGTTTTACAGTTGATTTTCTGGAAGAATGTCAGGATCAAACTCCTTCCAATTCCTCTTATCCTTGTAATATGCAAATCCTACTTCCTATGGACAAACGTAATTGAAAGGAAAGGGGCTAGCTAGCTCCTAGCTCACAGCTGAGTATTTGTGTTGGAGGATAGGAATAAGTTGGAATGGTGTAAAGGAAGTGATATTACTTTTTTTTGTTTTTTGTGATGTTACATCTTAAAGAGACCAGGCAATTGGCAACTCAAAAAGACAATTTCCTAGGTTGGAAGTTTAGAGTTAGAAGAAGAGTTGAGGTTAATGGAGGTTAACTATTAAGAGGTTAATAGATCCAGGATAGTAACATACCTACTTTCATCCCTGTAGAAGCAGGAGCATGTCACTCATCCTGAAGTAGGCACTCCCTGGATTAAGTATGCTTAGGCTCATTAAAAATACTCTTGGGATTCATTTCACCAGATCCCACTATAAAAAATGCTAGGTCTTAGGTAGATGTGATCTTCCCAAGCTTCATGGCATCCTCATTCTCAAAGTCATTGAGTTAGCAGCTTCTGATCTAAGACTTTTAATCTTAGTAATGTAAATTTAACAGACATACCTAGGAAAATGTGTTATCTGGTCAACAAAATTTTCTGATTAATCAAAGATTAGGATGTAAATTTACTTACTTTTCCTGTTATGGAAAATATTCTCAAATGCATTTTACTTTCCTTTAGAAATGTTCAAATATATCACAAAATCATATTTGATGATTCAGGATCTTATAGTGCTGCTATCTGGGTGGCTCTGTACAATCTCAAAGCCTATTAGATTATATTTAAATCTGAATGTTAATTACTGTTGCATTTTACTATAGGTAAGGATGGTGAAAATATTTTCAAGATCTGAGGGCTTAACCTGGCAAGCTGAGAGATTTAGTTAATTAGATTCATATATGCGTGTGTGTGTGTGTGTGTGTGTGTGTGTGTGTGTTTTAAAAATTTTATTTTTAAGTAATCTCTATATCCAATGTGGGGCTTGAACTCACAACCCCTGAGATTAAGAGTCACATGCTCGACCGACTGAGCCAGGCAGGCACCCCAGGAAGGATTCTAATATTATATAAAGGGGTGGCCACTAGAAAACTGACCACTAGAAAGGAAAAGCATTCAAAGGGAGGGCTTGAGAAACAATACACAAGAAACACACTTTACTCTTTCAAGACTTTTAACACATAAGAATGCCTCAGTGCTGGTATTTGATATCCCTTATTCTAGAAAAGTCCTAAGAGAAGAAAGAATGAAGGACAGTACTTAGATTTTAAATATGAGAAATAAAAAGTGGGAGCTCAGTAATGGGAGCTGATCAGGTTGTCAGAGTCTCTCTAGGCCTGAACGATCATTGCACTGTTCTCTTTCAGAAAGTTTTCAGGAAATTGCCGGTTTCTGAAACTCTTAAGTACTTGATTCACTGAAGAGGCCTTTTCTGAGAGAAATAGAGGCAACTCCTTTCACATAATTGTCATTCTTTCTTTTGTGTCCCATGACTCTGTCAATGCTGGTCACAACCACTTAGACCAGAATCAACTCTCCTGGACAGAGGTCACAAAAGTCTCAGACTCAGACACCTCCTATGCCAGACAGTAACTGAAAGAAGCAGATCCAGCCCTTCAGCACATATTGCATGAGTGGTGGGGACTGCTAGGCTGGAGATAGCATGCTCTGACTACCAGGAAAAGTCACAATTCAGCTCAGGCTGATTGACTCAATTTTAGGTTGTGAATTCACTTGCCACATTGTTGCCAATTTTGATTCTTTAGGAAAAGACAGAACTCTGATTTTTGTAAAATCTTCTAGTTTTTCAATGTTGACTCAAATTCATAAAACAATGTGCAGTGAGCAAAATTCATCTTTTGGCTATTTATTCTCCAATGTGGCTGGTTTGCAACATTTGATAGCCTAAACATTAGGGAGGCTGAAGCCTATAAGGTAAGCTGGCATGAGAACACTGCCAAATGATGGGTTCTATTTGATCCTCATCAAATAGGACCAACTAACCCATTGAAACACTTTCTTGAGGCATATGAAACAGAAGAACATTAAGACAGAGGAAGCCAAGAAAAATAAGCAGAGATAGAGAAATTCTAAGAGTAAAGAATAGCCATTTCACAGGACTGGGGTTTCAGTGGACACCTGCTTTTGAGATGATGACAAGCATTGTGTCACACTCATTTCTGTTGGGTTGCTAGAACTTTAGGTATATGCACAAAATGAATTATAATATTTTACTTCTGTCTAAGTCTGTTTGGCTGTGAAGAGAGTTTTCTGCATTAATTTATTTTGGGGTATTCTCACTAATAACTCCCATCATCCTAGGTAGTCTGGGTGAGGTGTCCCTTACAACCTCAAAGACCAAGTAATTCAATTATAATATTGTTACAGCTTTGACACTTTCATTCACCTATGCTCAGATATAAAAACCTGGGTGGCTCAGCGGCTAAGCGTCTGCCTTCGGCTCAGGGTGTCATCTTGGAGTCCAAGGATCGAATCCCACATCAGGCTCCCTCTGCCTTTATCTCTGCATCTCTGTCTCTCTCTGTGTGTCTCTCATGAATAAATAAATAAAATCTTTTTTAAAAACTTACTACAATATGATAATTAGATTTTTAACCTAATATTTTCTGTTATCCTATCTCCTGTCCTTATTTGAATAACCAGCCACAAGCAACAACTGTCTTGAAGAAAAGTTGCTGCTGCTGAAAGCGAATCTTGTCTTTAGATTTCAGAAGCAAAGATCTAGGTATAGCCTTAGAAATAATATGTCATCAAGTGGTTCCAGTTTTTATCACCCCTCTTCTTTTCTGTTAGATAAGATTCTTGGAGAAGCAAGAAAGCAAAAGCCATCTATGTTGTTTGTGGGAGGAGATAGTGCAAAAGAGGCTCTGTTCTGAGCTTTTTTGGGGAGTAGAGGGTGGAGAGAGGGAAGGTGAAGAGTAATATAAACCACAGATAGATGTTATATGGATAATTTGAGAGTAAGGATATTACTAATTGGAGTCCAAGGGTGTCTTAGTTTGCTGAGGCTGTCATAACTAATAGACTAGGTGGCTTAAACAATAGGAATCTATTTTCTCACAGTTCTAGAGGCTGAAAATTTGAAATTTGAGATAGGGTGCCAGAATGGTTGGGTTCTGGTGAGGTCTCCCTTCCTGGCTTGTAGATGGCCACCTTCCCACTGTATGCTCATGTGGCCTTTCCTCTGTGCATGTGCCTGGAAAGAGAGAGAATTTTTTTTTTTTAAGATTTTATTTATTTATTCATGAGAGACCCACAGAGAGAAAGAGGCAGAGACACAGGTAGAGAGAGAAGCAGGCCCATTCAGGGAGCCCGATGTGGGACTGGATCCGGGTCTCCAGGATCACACCCGGGGCCAAAGGCAGTACTAAACCGCTGAGCCACCTGGGCTGCCCGAGAGATCGATCTTCTTATAAGGCCTCTAATCCTATTAGATTAGAACCTTACCCTTATGACTTATTAACCTTCATTAACTCCCCAAAGCTGCATCTCCAAATATAGTCATATTGGGAGGTAAGACTTCAATATATGAAATTTAGGGAGATACAATTCAGTTCATAGCAAAAAGCATGGCAAAACTTGTGGCTCTCCCTCTAATAAATAATGTAGGAGAAATGGAGTAAATATTGGCGTCTGATATGCAACCCTAATAGAATATCTAGATTTTCCCCTATGTTCCTGAAAGGCCATGTGAATAGATGAAAGATGGCTGGCCATGAGGGTAGAACTGTGACTCATTTAGATCAGCAATCTGAACAGATTGACACCTGAGACAAAAGACCATAGTGTGCATCTCAGAGAATGCCAATATGGAAGGATGATGACTAGATGACCTTTTACCCACTTCTTAATAGTGATAGAACTTAATAACAATTCTGGAAATGGGGTCCTGAAGCCGTAGAATTAATTCAGTAGATCATGATGTGCCTGAGGAATCTTTAAATGTTTTAAGGGAAACCAGATTCAGCTGAGCCTACACAGAATAAACTAGGATAAAGTGTAATGGGAGCCCATAGCAGAGATTACAAGAGATACATAAAAATGAAAATAATTGTATTTCTTGCACAAATAAGTTTGAGGCTTGCAATTAGTACCTCCTTTATTAGTAAAAGAATCCATACATGTGCTAAGGAGAAATCATGTGGCACTGTGGTGGTTCCAGAGTGCAAATGGTTTGTGTCCTTCAGAGGATCATCTGATCTAAGTCAAACCTCTTTAATTATGGTTAACTCCTCCCTGGGTTACTCTAGCTACAGGGTGCTAGAGCCCCTCAAAAATCTGGACCTAGAGACAGTTGTTTTCTCAGTCTCCTGCATTTTATTTGGAGCCAAATAGCTCTGATTTCAAATTCTCACTCTGCCACTTTCTGGTCTGTAAACTTGGACAAGTTAACTAATCCCTCTGATTCTTGTTTTTTTTTTTATCTACAGAGTGGATGTAACTGAGTACCTATCTCATAGAGTTGTTTAAGTTCATGAGATAGTGAATATAAAGCCCTTACCACAAAGTATAGCATAAAAATCAATAGTTTTCCTATTTCCAAATGACAAAATAAACTACATTAAATAGAAACTATCTAGAAATAAACTTAAGAATGTGAAAGATTGGGATCCCTGGGTGGCGCAGCGGTTTAGCGCCTGCCTTTGGCCCAGGGCGCGATCCTGGAGACCTGGGATCGAATCCCACGTCGGGCTCCCGGTGCGTGGAGCCTGCTTCTCTCCCTGCCTATGTCTCTGCCTCTCTCTCTCTCTGTGTGACTATCATAAATAAATTAAAAAAAAAAAAAAACTGTTTAAAGAATGTGAAAGATCAGGACACCTGGGTGGCTCAGGATCCTGGGGTCCCTGGATCCAGTCCCACTTCAGGCTCCCTGCGTGGAGCCTGATTTTCCCTCTGCCTATGTCTCTGCCTCTCTTTCTCTGTCTCTCATGAATAAATAAATAAAATATTTTTTAAAAAAAGAATGTGAAAGATCTACAAAAAAAATTTAAATGCTACCCGGAGATATGAAAAAGGCTAGGACCAATGGAAAGACTTTATTATATTCTAGAACTGGGGACCCAACATCATACAAATATCTCCTTATTTTAATCCATGAATTTAATGTGATCCCAATACAAATATAATCAAGATTTTTCTTAAAGTATGGGAACTAAATTAAGTGATTCGGGCAGCCCAGGTGGCTCAGCAGTTTAGCACCTGTGTTGCGCCCAGGGCGTGATCCTGGAGACCTGGGATCAAGTCCCATGTCGGGCTCCCTGCATGGACCCTGCTTCTCCCCCCTCCACCTGTGTCTCTGCCTCTCTCTCTCTCTCTCTCTCTCTGTCTCTCATGAATACATAAATAAAATCTTAAAAAAATAAATGAAGTGATTCTAAAGTTCATGTAAAAAATATGCAAGCAAGAATAGACAAATTTTGAAAATGAAAAGTAGTAGAAAAGTTTCCTTCTAGAACCAAACACTCATTTTAAAATTACAGTAAGTAAAATAGTATTGTATTGGTACAATAATAGATCAATGAGAAGGATAGAAATTTTGGTAATAGATTATAGTAGATATGGAAATTTAATTTTAAATTTAATATATGTTAAAGATGGCATTCCAAATCAGTTGGAAAAAGTTGGGACCCCTAAAAATACTTATTATAGTCATTTTTATGTGCAGTACAGGTTATCTTTCATAAACATGGGAGAAAACGGACTTTATTTTCTAAAAAAGATTTTATTTATCTATTAGAAAGAGAGAACATGAGCAAGGGGGAGGGGCAGAGGAAGAGGGAGAAGCAGACTCCCTGCTTAGCAAGGAGCCCAATGTGGGGCTCCATCCCAGGACCCTGGGATCATGACCTGAGCCAAAGGCAGATGCTTATCTGACTGAGCCACCCAGGCACCCACAAATTCACTTATTTAGAAAGTCTAACCCAGATTTACCTTATAACTTTTGGATTTAAAAAGTTGACATATATACACAAACAAAGAAAAATAATGTATGCCTATTTTCAGTATTAATCAGAGAGCCCTCAGGAAGTATAGAAGATGGGAAGTTCTAAGAAACCATGAAGGGGAGCCTGGGTAGTTCAGTTGGTTAAGCAGCTGCCTTCAGCTCAGGGTCCTGGGATGGAAAATGGGTAGGGATCCCTGCTCAGCCCAGAGTCCACTTCTCCTTCTAACCCTCCTGCTTCCCTACCCAGCCTTGTCTCTTTCACACTCTCTTCCTCAAATAATTAAATAAAATCTTGAGGAGAAAAAAAAGAAATACACAATGAAAATCATTAGGAAATAGCAAATAGTTAGGCTAGCTACAATGGTACTAACAGGCAAATTTTTGGTCAGTTATTACAGCTTCAGAGTCTACCTGAGTGGCAAAAGTATAGTAAATAACTAGTGCTTTATAGTGACAGATTAAAAAAATATATTTTTTTCTGATCAGTACACTGATACTATCAACTGTAAATCAGGTAATTGTAATGCCAGGTAATTGATCAAGTCTGATAGGCATTCTGTAAGTTGGAAACACAACACCCAAGTCTCTTTCAGATCTTTTTTGAACTAACTGAATCATTAGTGAGATGTGTAGTTTCCAGAGAAAAACAACTGCATCTAGTTTGCAAAAGCAACTGGATTCAAAGTGAAATTTTCTAACAAATCGTTGGGTGTTTTGACCCCCAAAATCCAAACTATTTGGATTGAGTTTTTAACTAAGCTGGTAATTTATTACAGTATCGTGGACAAAATCAGGTATTGTAAAGTAATAAGTGAGATTTTTCTCCCGGAATGAAAACCCTTGGGAATGTTGCCTGAAATTGGCAGCATTTGTCATCATGCTAAATACCCGGCAAATTCATACAAATTTGTATACCAAGAATGAGTTAAGAAAGGAAAGTGCTGGAAAAATATGTTCTCTTAGCACCACAGTGAATATTCAACTCCATCACTTTGATATTTTCCCCTTTTTTCCAGGATGGAAGAAGGTACTCAGATTAGCATTACAAATCCTGGACTCCAGAGAGGGAGTTGGAACTTGGGAAGGTGGTGTTTTCAGTGTTTGGAGATTGCTTCTTTCTGGCTCCTTGACGGAGTATGCACTCTTTTTCCAAGAATGCTTGTGTTTGGAAAGTACTTTGTGGTGGTGAAAAGTTTGAACAGAAAAGATTAATCAAAGGTTGGGTCTTTTATGCTCCGTGCATAACATATTCAGCTCTTGGATGTGAACTCTTAGCCAAGGAACTATTCAAATTATTCAGGGGCTGAATGTGAGCTTCAATTGCAAACACACTAGAGTCAACTTTATTTAATCTCAATCCATTCCTCTTAAGCTCAGAAACACTGTGCCTTAAGAATGTGTTTTATTTTTTTATTTATTTATTTTTTAAAATTTTTATTTATTTACGATAGTCACAGAGAGAGAGAGAGAGAGGCAGAGACACAGGCAGAGGGAGAAGCAGGCTCCATGCACCAGGGAGCCCGACGTGGGATTCGATCCCGGGTGTCCAGGATCGAGCCCTGGGCCAAAGGCAGGCGCCAAACCGCTGCGCCACCCAGGGATCCCCAAGAATGTGTTTTATATTTTCTGCATAGCTCTCAATTTCCTATAAAAGTTTACTTCCTATAGAAGTTTCTATTTATTTTATTCTTAAATGCTCAAGAAAGTACATGTATCTGATCTGAAATGTGAAGGGAACTGGAAATGGTGGACTATGGCCGCTCTGCATCCTGTGTGCTGTTACAAGGGAGCAATGCTTTGGTCTACCCAGTCTTTCTCATCTGTTACAATTTCAGCAAATCTTGTATTCTAATTATAGACATGTTCTTACTTTACCCACTTATTTACACCTACCATCCTTCCTCCAATATTCTCTGATTTACTCAGCTCTCTAAGGCTCACAGATTTGTCTGACTTCTGGAATCTGTAACATTTGAGAAGTTTGGGATTTTATTTCTCCCAAGGAAGGAGGCACAATTGTATACAGAGCTACTGCCCAGTCTTAATACACCATTACTAAACCTCCAGGGAGAGATCATGGAAGAATGTTCTCTTCTCCTCACCCCCCCAACCAAGGAATGCCAGTGCAGTGCTTTTATCATATCCTATGATTTCTCCTTGCTTGCCCACTCCGGCTTACCAGTGCATTCACTTCTTACAGTTCTGGAGCACAACCTCCTCTGCAGCAAAAAATGCCTCCTGAGATAAAAGCATATTGAATTGGCAAGACCAGTAATCGCCCATACTTGAGAAACCTCCCACTTACCATATGCTAAACTAGATCTTTATCAAAATGTGTGGGAAACAGGTTCTATCTCTTCTTTTCCGGATCAATTTGAAGAAGGAGCAATGGTGAGAAGATTTGATTTTCAGAGCCACTTGCTCAGGTCATGTTGCTCAGGGGCAACCAGATGCTCAAAGGATGATGGGAACCTGGACACTGTCTCTGGGTTCTAGCACTCTAAGAAGTTCTGATTGTCTTAGAAGATCCCCATTCAGTGAATTTAGGACTTGGCCTATGAACTCGTAAACACAATAATACTTTCCACATGCATTAAATTAAATTAGAGTATACATTTTAGTTAACACATGCTAGAAAGTTTGAGAAAGGAAGAGCCTCCGTTTGACTGAATGTCATTCATAGCAAAGAAAATTACTAATCCTCTTTAAACAAAAATGTTTATTTAATTCATTGAGTAAATAATAATTGAGTGAATGTCCATACTTGACCAGCCCATTTATATGTTTAGTAGACTTCTCAAACTGAAAGTGTCTAAAATGGAACTCCTGGTTTCTATTTGAAATCTCTTCCTCTTATGCTTATCTCAGTTAACAGTACTTTCATCTAATTATTCAAGCTAAAATGCAAGCAATCATCCTAATCCTTCTCTTTCTCTTAACCTTCCAAACATAACCACCAGTAAGTCATATTGATTTTGCTTCCAAATTATATCTGGAATTTGTCCATTTTTTTTCTGAGAACCATTGCCACTGCCCTAGTCCAACATAAAGTTGTATCTAAGCCACCATCCCCTGCTTGTCTGGGCTACCACAATAGCATCCTTTAGACATCTTCTTTCCACTCTTGCTCTCCCTGTGCTCAAGTTCATTCTCTACATATTAGTCATATAAATCAGATGCTTCAGAATAAAATTCAACTCCTTACCATGCTGTGGCAAATTGGGCCAGGTCAGCTTGCTTTTTTCCAATTGTCAGATCTTATTGGGAGATCTTGGTAACTAATGACAAATGATATATCACAATGAAAGCAAGTCTCCAAACAAATTTCACCACAAATATAGTTATTAGTAAGCACTACTTGTAAGTTTGGTAAAGTTTCAGCCCTCTGACCTATAGACATACTGACAAGTTCCCTGCATGAAAGGTTCAATTTGGCAAATGCAGCAATATTTTAGCTGCAGGATCAACTAAATTTCTGGTTAAATCAGGTGATAGAATCCTCTGCTAAGTTTGAGGAACCAGATGAAGGACTGTGTCTCGAGCAACATTCCTGAAGACCTTGAGCTACTGGGTTCACTAGTTCCTTACATCTATCCATACAAGGATGGAAGCCCCCTTGCATCTTCAACTACTCATTTTGATGTGGAAAACAAAAGCAAAAGAAAAAATCAAATTTCCTTACTGCTTAAAAGTCTTGAAATAGGCAATGACCTTGAAATAGGCAGAGTGACCTTCCTCTAGGAACTCCGCTGCCTTGATTTTAATACTTTGCTAAGAGCAAAAGGCAATCTTAGCTTAACATTATCTCAACCTCCAGGATCCTGTAAGTCTTCTTTAACATATAAAAATTCCTTTGAAAACTTTCTTTATCTCAATCCTTCCAAGATATATGTTAACAGTCATTCTCCAAGCATATGGCCCACTGATACATATTTGAAGGGTCTCATGACTGGGTTTTATTAGACAATATTAAATGACCTTTTCCTCACCAGAGCTAGCCCCTCAAGGTCCTGGAAACCTTGCTTCCAAAATTCCTTAGAGACTTCCGCTATTCCTACCCCCTTCCCAATGTGAAAGTATGTAATGGGCCACTCCTCATGACCCCAGGGCTGCTCTTTCTACCCAGAAGTCCTGTCCCTGGGCTTTAATAAAACCACCTTTTTGCCTCAAGGACTTCTCAAGAATTCTTTCTTGACTGTTCACCCTGAACCCCAACATTTCCGTATCAATTTCACCAATTAAACAATGATTCTTCACTTTTCTTATGCCAAGTAGAGGAAGGACATAGTGGTACACTTTGAAGCCCTTGTATCCTATCGGAGCTCTCTCTGGAACACATATTCCAGATTCAGGTGGACCTTGTAACTCTCTTCTTTTGCTCTCCATGCTTTGGTCACACTGGCCTTCTTTCTGTGTCCAGAATCTCCCACACTCATGTCCACTTTAGGCCTTTGTGCTTGCTGCCTCTGTTCTTTGCATGGATGTTTCCTTTGATTCTTCAGCTTCAAATGTCAATGCCTTAGAGAAGGTCTTGATTGAGCAGGTCTGTGCCCTCAGTCACCTCCTTTGAAAACACTCTACTCCCTTTCCTCAGGGTATGTATCATTTTAGTGTGACCTCCACCAGAATAGGGATCTTGTTTATACCACATTCCCAGGATCTAATACAATGCCTGGTCCCTGATGGGCAGCCAATTAAGAATGGATGAATACAGTAATTAGCAAGGAAATGCAGATCAAAACCACAATGAGATATCAGTTCACACCTGTTAGAATGGCTGTTATAAAAAAGATACATGATAATAACTATTGGTGGGATATGGAGAGAAGGGAACCCTTGTGTGCCACAAGGGAACCCTTGTACCCTTGTGTGGTACAAATGTAAACTGGTTCAGCCTCTATGAAAAACAGTATGGAAGTTCCTTAGAAAATTAAAAATATAACAGCAATCCTACTTCTGGGTATATAGCCAAAGGAAAATAAAACAGGACATTGAAGAGATATCTGTGCTCCCATATTCACTTCAGCATTATTTAGAATAATGAAGATATAGAAACAACCTAAATGCCCATCAATGGATGAATGGATAACAAATTCGTGGTATAAATATATACACTGGAATACTATTCAACTATAAGAAAGAAGGAAAGCCTGTCATTTGCAACAACACAGATAGACCTTGAGGGCATTATGCTAAATGAAAGACAAAGAAAGACAAATACTGCTTGGTATCACTTATATGTGGAATCTTAAAAAAAAAAAAAAAGTCAAACTAATAGAATAGGAAAGTGGTTACTAGGGGCAAGAGGGGTGGGGGAAATAGGGAAAGACTGGAAAAGTGGTACAAACTCTCAACGAAAAGATGAAAAGGTCTGAGGAAATGATGTGATACATAGCCACTATAGTTGTTAACACTGTTGTATAATTGAAATTTACTGAGAGTAGAACTTCAAGGTTCTACTAAAAAAAAAAAAAAGATAACGATGTGACACTTTAAGTATCATATTGTCTTGTCACTTATATCTCAATAAATCTGAAATTAAAAAAAGAGAATACAAGATACTTCTCGAATATAGAAAGACCCAGAAAGATGTGGTCCCTGTGCCCTGTGCTTCAGGATATAATAGTAGGACATTTCTATTTTGACTCTAAGAAGGGCTCTATGACCCATTTAATCATCTCTTCTGGGTTCCAAGAGGCTCCTAATAAGTGATGTCATTTAGCCAGGGAATCTTAACTAATTATGAAAATGTCAGCTATTTTTTTTCCTTTTTAAAAAAAGATTTTATTTATTTATTTATTTGATAGAAAGAGAGAGAGGAGAGCACTAGTAGGGGGAGGGGACAGAGGGAGCAGGGAGCCTTACCCTGGGGTCCATTCCAGGACCCTGAGATCATGCCCTGAGCCAAAGGCAGAGAAGGCAACTGTTTAACTGACTAAGCCACCCAGGTGCCCCTAAAACATCAGCTATTTTAAGTGAGTCTTAATAGTAGGGCTTTAAATTGATTTTTTTAAAAAAAGATTTTATTTATTTATTCATGAGAGACACAGAGAGAAAGAGACACAGGTACAGGCAGAGGGAGAAGCAGGTTCCATGTAGGGAACCCGACATGGGACTCTTCCTAGGTTTTCCAGGTTCACACCCTGGGCTGAAGGCGGCGCTAAACCGCTGAGCCACGCAGGCTGCCCTTTAAATTGATTGTGATGTAGCAATTTAGTAATATTAAACAGGGAAGAGAAAAACACACCTGTGATAGACCTTTATTTTATTTGTTTTAAAGATTTTTCAAACATAACTAAAACATTCCTCTTGCTATTATTGTTTGTCTCTAAATAGTGACTTGCTATGCTTCCTGGGACGGTATACCTCAAGGTCGAATCACCAGAAGCAGACTAATGATGCCCCTTGACTAATATAACCAGCCCTGACCCCTGGATTGTCTTTTTTAAACATGAATTTATATTGTCTGTATCAAAACTAGACTACAAAGCTGTAGCTTTGCAAGATGCCTACCATTATCAAGATGAATAAACTGTACATAAATAGATCATTAAGTATTTATCTTGGGGGACACCTGGGTGGCTCAGTGGTTGAGCATTTGCCTTTGGCTCAAGGCATGAGCATCAGGCTCCCCACAGGAAGCCTGCTTCTCCCTCTGCGTATGTGTCTGCCTCTCTCTGTCTCTCATGAATAAATAAATAAAATCTTTAAAAGAAAAGTATTTATTGTGGGCCCACTGTGTGCATACTCTGTGGCCCTGACTCATGTTGTCTTACTTAATTCTCATGATAATCCTGCAAGTTAAAAAATCCATATCCTACTAGACAGCTGAATAAACTGAAGCCAGAGGAGTTATAAAACATCCTCCTGGTTATCTACCCAGTAGGTGCCAAGATAAGATTCAATCTTGGGTCTCTCAATTGCCAAGAAGCCCCCTGCCCCGATACTAGTGTGGCCTTGCACGTAACACATGGGTGGCAGCAGTTTCTTCCTCAATTTGGGTTTTTCCCAATCATATTAAAATAGTTGGAAAAACTCCTCCCTCCTCAAAACACAAAACCATCAATTAATTGGTTCAATATCTGTAATTTTACCTTAACCATAAATGTTGTTTTATGTAACTTTTACCAAAGTAACTCAAGAGGGGTACCTGGGTGGCTCAGTCAGTTAATCATCTGCCTTTGACTCAGGTCATGATCCCAGGGGTCCTGGGATGGAGAGCCCCGTGTAGGGGGTCTCTGCTCAATGGGGAGTCTGATTCTCTCCATCTGTCCCTTCTCTAGCTCATGCTCTCTCTCTCTCTCTCTCTCTCTCAAATAAATAAATAAAATCTTAAAAAACAAGCAAAAAAACCCCAAAGTAACTCAATAATCAAAACACTATATTCAAAGCTGCAACCTTGAAACATGCACTAATCACTGTCCTAAGTTTAAATAAGATAGAAGACAGGGACACCGGGGTGGCTCAGTGGTTGAGTGTCTCCCTTCCACTCAGGGTATGATCCTGGGGTCCTGGGATCGAGTCTCACATTGGGCTTCCTACAGGGAGCCTGCTTCTCCCTCTGCCTATGTCTCTGCCTCTTTCTCTGTGTCTCTCATGAATAAATAAATAAAATCTTTGTTAAGATAATGACAGACATGTTCATAAAACAAAAGACATGATTGAACATTTGTCATAAAACAAAAGACATGATTGAACATGATTGTCAAACAAAAGACAGATTGAATCAATCTACATGATTGAATTGTAGAAAAGCAGTTATCTTTAACTTATTTTTCCTTCATACTCTTTTCTATGCCATAACATAAAGGCTTATATTTGTATAATGTGAAAGATATCTGAGGACTTAAAAATGCTCTCCAAATATTTAATTCTGCTAACTTTAAAGTTAACTTGTTAATTTGACTAATCTATCTGATATTATGCTTTTATTCTGTAATCAAAATGGAATTTCTTAACATAGATGATATACAAATTCTATACATATATATTACCAAAACTTATACTGGAATTTTTGTTACCTAATGGTTTTTTGACCGAATTATTACTTACAAACTCAGGAAGGAAACAAGGAAAATAAAGAAAAGGGAAACTAATTGAAGGTGATAGAGGATTTTGAGAATATCTGTATGAATGATGATATAGACTTACCTTGAAATTTGGCTGACTCTGTTTACCCATTTCTTTGGGTACTTTTTTGCCACTTGAAAACACTTTAAGGGAAGAAATAAATTCAGGTAAAAAAAAAAAAATCCTTTTTTAAAGTCACAATGACCCTTAAACTAAAGGTTACTTGGCATTCTGCAGCCCACACCACAGTGTTTTCGTTTAGAGACACATAAATTAACTGCAATTTGGTTGAAGGTGAATCCCCTTCCATTGGCTGAATCACTGGCGGGGCTCTAGAGGGATCCTTATTTAAATTCCAGTGTGTGCTGAACAAAACTGTGTAGACTTTAGCTAGTTTAAAAAATTAGGAGTGAGGCCCATTTGACATTTTATAGATATATTTTCTCTTCCTCCCCAACTTCATCCCCAGCCCCATGCCTTTTCCTCAGGGTAGAGCATAATCTTGTTCACTTGCTTGGCTTCTTCAGATCTGCCTCCCCTTCCAGTCCTGGGCAGCTCCACCCCTTTTCACAGACCAAAGTAAATCTGCACAATAATGAACCATATAAGGGAGGAATGACATCATCAGTTAGTGGTCCCAAGCTGTTTTGCACAACATTCACCTTTCATTGTTCTGATGACAGGGCTGGAATGTGACGGTTAATTCCCTGTGGAGTAGGGGGTTGAGCAGGGCCTGCTGCTGTTGAACAAACTTCAGTAACCCCTTGTAAAAAACAAAAACAAAAACAAAAGCTACTATGCTTCCTACTATTAAGGTAAGGAAGTCAAGATCTGTTTTGATTTAAGCAACGTTAGTTGTTACTTTCGTCCAGGCGCATTTCATTTGTTAATAGGCTTACGTGGCAGTCAACTCATTTCTAAGTGTTGTTGCAAAGAGCATCTCAGAAGCTGGGTTTGGACATTTGTACAGCCTGTCTAATCTGACAAGGGCTGTAGAAACTCGACAACCTTTCAGCTCTCCGCTATAGGTTTTACAGAGGGTGGACGGTGACAATCCTTAAAAATGACCAGCTTATTGTGACTTTCCTTGGTACCTCAGAATCCTTGACTGGAACTGCCAGGATGCACCGTGTGGTATGAGGCATGCTCCTGTTTTTCTATAGAGGGAAAAGCAATCTCATCCTACAGAAACTTGGGGAGTTTGTATAAGAATGGAAAAATCTTATATCTTGCTGCCATCAGTAGTACTAATGTGTTTTGAAGGCTTTTAACAGAACAGCCTTTCCATGTGCTGTAAATGTATCTTCTAAGGAATAATTGCTTGGTGAGCAAAAGTTAATTGAAGGTAAAAATATGATTTTCAAAATTTGTCGTTGTTATGTGGATTTTCTGCAGATCTCTTTGCATATGTGGGGAAGGCTTGTAAAAGTTGGCAATGAATTAGAATGCATAGTGATCCAAAGAAAGCCGTGTTTGTTCTGAAACAGTGTGGCCGTGATAACAAGGATAATAAAGAAAATAGGAGGTTCTATTTCAAAGTGGGAATAGGATTAAAGTTTGAGCTATGTTAAACAATTGTGTAAAAAGTTCAACTTTTAGTAATTTTTCAAAACGCCAAAAAAACATTGTCTGAGCTCAGCAGAGTGTATCAAAATAAATAGCTTTCATTTAGCGCTCAGTAGGGCTGGAGGGTAGTGGGAATATTTCACAAAAGAACTTCACTTGGCCAAAACCAAATTTTTATAGCATGATTTCAGATTCACATGACCCGTTTTATAGAAATTTGAACGAGGGCAGATGGTATGGTTTTCATTTCTGTAGATTTAATTTTGTGTAACATTGATTGTTAATAATGTTTTGTCTGTGTTTAAAGTGATGAAAATCTTGAGTTCAACTGAGATGAAAATCTTGGGTTCATTACATTGATCTGCCCGGGTTCTTAATTCCATGTGATGGATGAACTTCTGTTTACTTGTAAAACTAAATATCCTTTCCACAACAGAAAGGCACTCACATTTCTTTTTCTCTAGATTAACAATAGTTAGGATCAATACAAATTAAGCTGTGGGGCTTTGGAGTTTTGTTTATTGTTTTGACTTCTTATTTTTTGCATTAGCTTTAAAGTTGTTCCAAAACTGGATAAAATAATGTTGACATAATACTTTAAAAAGCATTTAGTGAAATTTCATGTATATTTATATTTAAGAGCTCTTTAAAAGACCTTTAGATACAATGGCAATAAATTCTAATGCCATTTTAAAGAGGGAGAGAGTTATTTTTCTGAGTAAATAAAATGCATGGGAATGTACTATCGGTGATTTATGTACTTATGTTAATTTATTACTTATTTCATGTCTATATTACTTTAAGCTCATCTTGGTAATGAAAATAAATTTACCCAAGAGACAAATTAGCTTAATAGTATCTTAGTAAAGGGCTTTATGAAAGGGTATGTTTTTATATCGTGAGTTCTGATAATGTATAAGCTTAACAGCCTAATATATAAACTTAAAATATGACTTAAAATATGTCCAGTACTCTATAAATGCATGTATAGAGTAATTTGAGGTATATTTGTACCTTTGTGAACTGTCTTCAATTTGTTTGAATAGTCTTAGGGAATCTGATTCATGCTCTCAGCTCCTCCCCTCAAGTTCCGTGTGACCACAAGAGCAGCCCACAGAGAAGAGGCCTCTCTACTTAAGCAAGAGGGAAGATACCCTCACATTGTGATTACAGGGACCTAAAAACCCACCTGCCTCAAAATATCCTCCCACTCTCTGGCTTCCCAAGTGACTCTCCTCTCCATCTCCATCCCCACCCCATTTAGCTTACTTTCTGAGGGAGAGAGTTGCTTGTGATAATGCACAAGTGTTGCCTAGATGAGCATCTGACAATTAGGTATGATGAAACTTGGTGACACATTCTTTGGAAATGGGATAAGAAAGGTCTCTTTGGGTTAGAGTAGGGGAAGGTGAGGGGGCCACTGGGAAGAAAGAGCCCAAGGCCACATATTTGGGTGATAAAAATTCCCTGGATCATGCCATTTTCCATTCCTTATGAAAATCATTCAGTAAATTTATTCACCTGGCTGATTGTTTCAAAACTACATCAATAAGGGCACCTGGGTAGCTCAGTCAGTTAAGTGTTTAAGTGTCTGCCTTCTGTTTGGCTCAGGTCATCATCCCAGGGTCCTGGGATGGAGCCCCGATAGAGTCTGCTTCTCCCTTTCCCTCTACCCCTCCCTTTGCTTGTGCTCTCTCACTCGGTCTGCTCCCTCAAATAAATAAAATCGTTAAAAAGAAAAAAAGAGAAACATCAAAAAGAAAGAATAACATCTTTCTATAACATCTTTCTACTGTTTAAAATATTTCATCTGATCAATTTGAGGGTGTTTGGGAAGTACTTTGAACAGCTTAGGTGAAAACACAATAAAAGGCATATTATTGTGGGTAGAAACTACTCATCCATGCCCACAAGATAAACAACAACAATATCAACTTCAAGAATGAGATTATGTTTACATGGCATTCATAAATGCATCTCCCTTCTCATTGTCTTTGAAGAATTAATTCTCATTGGAAGGCAAAGATAGAAATTGGCAGTAAGCTCCAATTTAGCATTATTATTAATAGTAGCTAACATTTATCGAGAACTTAGCCTTTTACATATAATAATTCATGTGATTCTGACAATGTTTCTGTGAATAGGTACTATTATTATCTCACTTTTATAAGGAAGGAAACTGAGAAAGAGCTAAATTTAATTTGTCCAAGATGGTAGGGGGAGAATTAGGTTTAAACCAGATTGTCTGGCTCTAGAGTACATACTCTGAACTACTACCATGAGCACTGAGGGTTAACTTTGAAATGACAAATTTCAAAAAAATATGTATGTTTTCAGCCAGTGAAAATTATTGGCATGATTGAATTACATAGAGATTAGTTTTCTACACAGATTTCTCCATGTGACTTCATATTTGGTCCTTTGTCAGGAGTTAATCATTTTTTTTCTCCTAAATAGTCTCGTTCAGTTTCAGTATTTGTGGTCTTTCTCTTTTACTAACCAGAAAATTTCTACCTCTAAAGACCTTAGAGTATAAATGACACAGGTAGAGAGCTAGGCTTTAGGATTGTTGTCCTGGAATCCGACGCAAGGCCCTTCCTGCTGTTCAGCTTTAAAACAGGGGCAGATAAGACCCCTCCATCTCTGGTCTGAGGGAGAGGAGGACTACAACTAAAACATACCTTATAGGAAAAATCTGTAGCTTGGGATAATAGGACAGAACTGTCCAAAGCTACAGATTTGTCCTATAAACAATGCATTAGGTGTAGAGAAGGGATATGATCCTGAGCCCTAACATTGACATTTTGTATGATCCGGTTAGGGTTACAGCAAAAAACCCAGATGAATCAAATGGGGTAACTTCACATTGTATACATGTGGGTGGGAAGCTAGTAAGGGACACTCCAGGTCCTAGGGCTAGTATCTGGTGGGGGGGGGGTGCATTTGGAGTGTAGGAGTGTGTATCTCTTACTATGCTAACTTATGGGGAGGGAGTAGTTCCCAGAACCCTCAGGAGTAACTGTATCAGAGAGGGCTGCCAAAGGGACTGTGGCCCTCAGTAGAAGAATGAAGCCAAATATCCAAGACTCTGGAGGGAAGGAATATCTCATTCTCCAATCTCCCATGAGTGGGAGTGATAGAATCAATGGAACCAAAATTGAAGCTAAAAGGGGGTTGTCACTAAAATGGCTCTAGATCTGCCTCACAGAGTTGAGAATTGTGGAGAGTGGAACTGGAGAAGTAAATGGAAAACAGGCAGCACAAAGGATAACAATTAGAAATATAGAACTTAAAAAAATATATAGAACTTTGTGTTATTAAATAACACTATATACAAATAAATAGCTTGGTAATTTAGTAGCTTCAATAACAATTTTTTCTATAGCTATATATAACATTGATTCCATAAAGTGAGTCCATGTCCCTATTCAAAAACACTCCCTACCAAGAGGTTCAAGCCCTGATTTGCATCTCTCACAAGTTTGTTAGACAATTATATTTATTTTCCAAAGATGAATAAAATTGAGATGTAGAAGACCACATTTCAAAAAATCTACATTGTAGAAAAGACCTAGAGATTTATCTTGCTTATGCTGAATCAGGTGAGATGCGTTTTTTTTAAAAAGATAGCTTTGCCCTTTGCTAAAGTGAGTCGTCTTGAGGAAAAATTGGGCAATTGGTACATCATAACTATTTCACTAAGATTCCATGTAGTACCACTTAGATCAATTGTTGTTAGATTGTGATGCTAATGGGGCCATTATGGCCAAGGAGTGTGCCATTCATGTGGTCAACCCATGTCAAAATGCAGAAATAATCTTACATAATTCTTTCTACATAACCTTCATATTCAGGCATGAAAAACTGATATTTCTACATCCTACTTACTCTTAAAATCTCCTTTTCTTGTATTACAATTGTAATCTTAGTATAGTCTTTGGGGGGGGGGGTGGAAAATCTCAACACTTTCATAACTAATCTCCTTGCCTCTTGTCTCCTCTGTAATCCATACAATCACATTGTTATCAGAATATTGTAATATACAAATTTAATATTATCACTATTCTTGAAGTCCTTGCAGAACTTTATATAACCCTCAGTATGGAACCCAATTTCTTAGGATATCATACAAATTGCTTCATGATCTGACCTCCACCTTCTACTAGAGTCTTACCTCTTGACATTTTCCTACCTGCTACTGTGTTCTCTAACAATGACCCTGTGCTGTTCTGAGTGAGATTCTGTTTCTTGCACTTGTGTGCACTTTCCCCTTTACGTGGCACACTATTTCCCCATTCTTCATCTAGATAACCTTTGTTTATTCATTCATTGACCAAGTATTGATTGTGTACCTACTCAAAAGTGAACACCACTTTGCTAGGGGGCTGGTGTTCAACCATGGACCTTGCTCTTATGGAGTTTTGCTCTGTGGAGAGGTGAGCAGACGGACAGTATTGAAGTAAACAAACAAATGAATAAGATGATTTCAGATAGTAAAAGTGCAATGAAAGAAATTAATAGGGTGATATGATGAAGAGTGGCTGGGGAAACTATTTGCAATAAGCTGGTCAGAGAATGCATCTCTTGGGGGGAGACGTGCACTGAATGAAACCTGAAAGATGAAAAAGAAGAGCCCATAGAACTATTGTGTGTGGTTGTGCAGATTGTAGCTTGCTGGGGCAACTGACTAATGACAGAATGGGGATTGAAATCCAGTTTTCAGAGCATCAAGCTAAACACCCCAGCATGAGATTTGTTCTGTAGAGAGCAGGGGGACCCTTCTCTAGTTCTCCCAAAGTAGTCATATGGGCTGCACCCCTGAAAGGAGAGGAATGATACTGGGAACTACTTCCTCCAGTCACATCCCCACCCTTAGGTGTCCCTTAGTAGCCTATATTTAAAGATAAATGGTACTTTTTACATAGCATTGCAACTTATTTTTTTATTTCAAGTATCTAATATACTGTCTGACAATGGTGGGGCATATAACCCATCTTTGTTGAAATACTAAGTGAAATAATGAATCATGCTTATATGATTCATACTAGAATATGATCAAGGAGCTCCTTCTCAGGTAGTGAGTCCCAAATATGGGCCTCCTGACGAGCAGTAAACTATCAGAAGAAAACAGGTATTTCTATGTTTTTATGGGCAAATGACAAATAATTCCCTAGGCTTTAATTTCTACTGTGATTAAGAGGAATTTAGGGGCAGCCCAGGTGGCTCAGCAGTTTAGCGCTGCCTTCAGCAAAGGGTGTGATCCTGGAGTCCCAGGATCGAGTCCCAGGTCAGGCTCCTTGCATGGAGCCTGCTTCTCCCTCTGCCTGGGTCTCTGCGTCTCTCTCTCTGTGTCTCTCATGAATAAATAAATACAATCTTTTAAAATAAAAGAAAATACAATCTTAAAAAAAAAAGAGGAATTTACTAGTAATATACTGGAGGGCTTATTTTAAAATATGGCATTTATAAATTTAAATTAGCATGTTATTAGATTTTCGTAAAGACAAAAAGGGTGTTTTCCACTGCAGTCTGGCTACAACCAAATGCTGGCAAACACACTGAACCGTGTGTTCACCTGGTAATAGGAAATCCCATAATCTTCAAGAAGAGTAATTTGTTATCCACCATGAGCTTTTCATGGTTCTTAGTTGCTACCATCTGTGCCTTTTAAAGGTAAATTGTTATTGGTTAAACTTCATAATTTAGTTTGTTGTGGGTTGTCAGGCTAACCCACAGAGGGTTCATAATGCATATCCATGGTTTATAATTTTCAGAAGCTAGACTTCAAGGCATGTCATCAATGTGCCCATTCTAGAGCAAGATTATACCTAATCCCTCCTGATGAAGAGTGAAACTTCATTTGTGATAACTTGTCTGGAGTATGTATGATGTTTGCATTACTTGGATTATAATATCAAAGTAAATGTAATGAGATTACTAGATTATCTTAAAGTTTATACAATATGGTTTTATAACATAAGATCATGTATATATCTTTAGGGTCTTCTCTTACAAAATAAAAGCAGCTCATGAAAGCTGCTAGCAAAAAGTTTACTGATTTTCTTTTTTTTCCCATTTTTTATCACCAATTTCTTTTTTATTGTGAGCCGGTTAGAAAGGTCTCTGTCCCACCACACTGGACCAGGGTCAAAAGGTTTGAGATCAGATGTTCCACAATACTTCTGATTTTCACAACAAGGAAAAAAGAAAAAATGTATGAAGGCTTTTGTAGATTCATCCCCACTACTAAGAAACTCAAAAGAAAAACAAAGCTCAGAAATTTTTGTCCTACCATTTATGAATCATTTATTCATATATAAATGATTATCTAGCACTCAGAGCTCAGAGCTAGGCCTAGGGTGAGGCTAATGAAGGTGTCACCTTGGTGCAAAATTTAAAAGGATGCCCAAAAACTCAGTAAGCAAGATATACAATAGTTTTAATGCATTAATCAATGCAAAAAAACGATGATGAATAAAATTTCAAATGAGGATGAGATCTGGCTGCAGCTGCACTGCCCAGCCTTATTCACCTCACCCTAATCTAAGCCCTGTGTAGTATATTGGGAAGTTAGATTAATGTTGCATAATTATTATAATAGACATCATCTTGAGGAACTGAAACAATTTATGAAAAAGTGACACTTCTTCCTGAGTCATTTGGTAAAACCAGTCCTATCATGTTGCCAAGCTGCTTAGCTCTGTTCTATGCTCTAGCTGGGAAAAAATGCATGTGATTAAAGACTTCGAACTGCATGCAAGCTTGAGTCTTTTGAGGTTCATTCATCTTTAATTACTATCATGCCCTTGCTAGTTTTAACCTGCCTTTTCTCTTGAAAGAGAGCAAGGCATACACAGGGAGAATTGAAGAAAAATAAAAGAATAAAAATTGTGAAAGGGAAGAGAAATAGTGAGATGGGAAATTAGCATGGTCCAGCTGAGAAACAAATGAAATTAACTTTTAAAATGACATCAGTGTTTCAAAATGGGGTCCAATGGATTAAGATGATGGAAAGTGACTACATCTAAAGGAAGTAAAGAGAAAATTGCTGCTCAGGGGCTAAATGGTAATGGTAAGATAAATTTGGAAAATGATAGAAGTGAGAGTGTCAAGAAATTTGGGAAAAAGAACCTGTGAAATCTTACATGCTTTACTTTCCAAGGATAAGAAGTGAGAATGGTTATAGTCAGGTGTGGCCCTGGGTCTTTAGGAGTACAGATTGACAACTGTTCCAGGGAAGGTGTTTGTTTATCTAAGGAGGGATAACCAGGATAAGGTTAAAAAACTCTCACTTTCCCTTTCCCCCAATAACAACAAAAATTATGCTTTTAAAGGAAAGATAAATTCATAAATATCTGTGGAACAGAATTTCCACATGATTCCAAAAAGCGTGAGGATGCTTTTTTTTAGCATAAGTTTGACTCAGCATCACACATAGATCCCAATGAGGAAGAAAAGTAAAAGTCTTTAATATGCTTAATTTATAAATATAGAAATGAATGAAAGAATCCCCATAATCATAGACAAATATGAGAAATATATGGTACTGTAAAGAAAATTAAAAATATGACCATATATACCAAAGGAGCTGAGACTTGGGGGTGAGAGGGAGCTAAAGATCACAAAGATCACAAATTTCCTTTATTATGGAAAATTTCAAACATTTATAAGAATAAAAGAATAGTGTAAAGAATCCCCATATACCTATCACTTAGCTTCAACATTTAATCAACTCATGACCAGTCTGATTTCATCTATTCCCATTGCTCTGGATTTTTCTCTCCCCCTACCCCAGATTATTTTTTTTCCTTTGCTCTGGATTGTTTTTTATAAAACTTCCAGACATATAGTTTCATTCATCAACATTTTAATGTATATTTCTAAAGGATATGAATTCTCTTAAAACTATCCTTAAGCTACCTAAATTTAGTAAGAATTCCTTAACAACATAATTTTTCCAATCATCTTATTTTAAAAATAGCTTGAATAACCATCTAAATATATTAAAATTGGTTGACATGTCATCTAAATTTCTTTTAACCAACCCCTCCTCCCCCTCTTTTTCCTGCTTACAATTTATTTATTTAATGATATTTTATCCTGTGTAGTCCCTTACATTTTGGGTTTTCCTGATTGCATCATCACAGTGTCACACTGTGTTATATGTTTCTTGCCCCTGTCTTTCCTGTAAACTAGTAAGTAGTTATAGGGGCCTGATATTATTTAGGTTCATTTTTTTTTTGTAGGAATATTTCTTGGGTGGAAGTATGTTACATATGTATACAATGGTTGGCTATCTCTCTTGGGAGACATTGATGAATGTTGCCTATATCCATTATTTCATTGGGCATTGTAGAAGTGTTTTTTTATAATTACTTCTTTATTTATTCATAATGGCATTCTATTATTATTAACTGGAATATTATTTCCATAAGGAAAAACAGCTTTAAAGTTAAGTGAGAACATGCTAATCTCATATATATATTTAAGGGTTAAAATGTTGATCTTGCTCTGATTCCTGGGTACATTTTCCTGTTTCTCCTTCTTTTTTACAATCAAGATTTCGAGTAATTAGTCTCAGATATTTGTCTCTATGTGTTTTTTTTTGTTTTTTTTTTTTTTTTTTTGTCTTCTTCTTCCTGGTTTTTCTTCAGCCAAGCTTTAATCTGTATTTTATTCTGAAACTCCACTAAAACTGCTTAAATGAAGTACTGGATATTGACATATCCAACGGGAAAAGCTTTTTAAGTTTAAATGAAAACAATGGACATTTTCCTGTTTTCTTACTTGATCTCTCCAGAGTATTTGGCATTGCAGACATGTCCTGTTTCTTATGCTTCTCTCTGCCCTTTTGGTGTGTGGGAATGTACTATTTCCTGGATTTCTTTGTTTCCCTGGCTCTCCTGCTCAGGTGCTTGCATTAAGTCATTTATATTTTCTCATCTCAGTGCCTTTTTTCTGTCCTTACTGCTTTTTCTCAGGTCTACACACCTCCTACTTACCTCTCTTAGGTTGTACCAGTCACTGGAGACTCTCAGTCTGTATCTCTGGCCTAGATTCAACTCTAGGAACTCCAGGCCTACCAATAAGCATTGATCTTGTAAGTTCTCAGCAAACTCAAAGTCAGTTTGTCTTTTTGCAACATCATGATCTTCCTCTCCAGGTCTGTTTCTCTTATGTTACCCCATATGTGATAAATATGATAAGCATGGATATCAAAATAATAACCTGGACTAGAAATTGGAAAGTCTGTCCAAATTTCTCCCTTTCCATGTTCACTCAGTCTGTCACCAAATCCTAAAAAATCACCCAGGGCAACTCCTCCATTCTTTTTTCAATTGCATGATCTTAGTTTAGACTCCATGATATTTCTTATCTCCTGCTTTTGTAGCTTCCTAAATGAGCTCTGGCTTCCTGGACACATTCCTCCAATCCTCTACAAAGCTGTCAAATTTCCTCATATTCTGAATCCAAAGTTCAGATTCATCCTCTTCACCCATGGGGTGCTGTTTGGTTTGTCCTTCCCTTCTAGCCTCATTCTGTCCCCAGTGTCCCCACAGGTGTCCTTCATTTCAGTTGAGCTACCTGCTGTGCCTAGAAAATATCTCCTAATTTTCAATGCTGTGGTTTTACATACTGTTTCCACCAGATTGCGATTTTAGGCTGTGCAGACCACATACAATGTCTGCTACATATTCTTCTTTGTTATGTTTCACAACCTTTTAAAAATGTAAGAACCATTCTTAGCTTGAGAGCTGTACAAAATACCAGCCTTGATTGGATTTGGCCTACAGACAATAGTTTGCTAACCTCTGCTGCAGAGGGCCCTTTCATTGCCTTCTCTATTTACCAAGTTCCTATTTAACCTTTAAGATTCAAGAGTCTTATACCCCTGGAAGCCTCCCTGACTCCCTTTCCCTGGTACAACTTCACTGCCTTTTCTCTGTGTTCTCACAAAGGTGTATGCTTCTTTTGCATGTTTGTATAATTGTTGGTTTAATTGCCCTCTTCTTTAGAGACTAAATAAATGTCTTAGGGACAAGAACTGTGTTTTGTTTTGTTTTGTTTTTTTCTCTAAATTCTCAGCAGAGTGCCTAGCACATAGCTAATAATGTTCAGTAAATGATTGCTAAATGAGTCAACAAGAAGTGCCCTACTCAGTGCTGCTGATAGTGCTGACAGCTAGCATTTATTGAGTGCATTCCATGGCATAGTCACTGTCTAAGCACTTTATAGGTATCATTTTCACTTCGTTTTGTCTTCACAACAGTCCCAAGAAGGAGGTACTTTCAATCCCTCCATTTTATAGATGAGAAAGCTGAGGCACAAAGAAGTTAAGGAATTGGCCAAGTGCATTTGAATTTCAGCAAGGGATGGCCTTCTGTGATCATCTTCAACATGTATGTAAAGAACTCATCATGGACTACGTTCTGGTTACAGGGCCACAGCAGTGAATAAAATACACAAAATCCTCCTTCCAAGGTACTTAGAGAAGAGATCTAGTCAATTTAAAAAATAAATAAAATGTATAGTGTATTAGATGGTAACAAGTACTCTGGAGAAAAAAAAATGCAGGAAAAGGAAAGAGAAAGTTCTGTCATGAAATGCACAAGTTAATAAGTTGGACAAAGAAGATTTCCCTGGGAAAGTGATAATTGTGCAAAGTCCTGAAGGATATGAGGGAAGGATCTATTAGAATATGTGAAGGATGAGAGAAAGAGTTTTCAAAGGTAAAGTTACAGAGGTAAGGGAAAGGGGGTGGTAATGTAGGGCCTTTTAGGTCATTGCAGTGATTTGGCTTCACTCAGTCAAATGGGAAACTATTGGAAGGCTTGGAGCAGAAGAGTGACATGATCTGATTTACCATTTATTTAAAGAATCACACTGACTTCTGGGCAAAAAACAGATTGAAGGTGAGTGAGGGTAAAAGCTGGGAGTCAGACTTGGTGGCCATTTCAATAATCCAGATAAGAGATGATTATTGTCATGGGCCAGGGTGATAGCAATAGAAGAAGTGAGAAGTAATTGGATTGGCATCTATTTTGAAGGTAGAATTGACAAGTTTGCTGAAGAATTATGGAGATGTGGGATAAAGAAAGGACTAAAGGATGACTCTAGATCCGGGGCCTAAGCATCTATAAGAATTTAGTTGTAGTTGACTGACATGGGGAAGATGTCCTTGGAACAGGTTCATAGGAGAGGACTGGGAGCTCAGAAGAGAAAGAGAAATACAGCCCAGTAGGCTTAGAGCTAAGTGAATGACAATGTCCATGCTACTGAATGGATTGATGTCAACAGGAGGGAGATATTGAGAGTGTATAAAGAACTCTGTGCAAATTGACTTGTCTTTTTATTAATGTTTGGAGTCATTTTGCCTTTGACACAATGCTAGGTATAAGTTGTATCAGCTAGGTAACAAACCAAAATCCAAGGAAGATCTTGACAATTGCAGAAGGATAGGCCAAACCAAGCAAGATGAAGTTAACCCAAACAAAAACACTTGCAAATTTGATCTGTTCAAGTAGTATGTATTTGAGGAATGACATTGTTGTTAAAAGCATTTTGTTTGTGGTCAAACAGATCTGGTTCAAAATCTCAACCTACCCCTTCTCAATTCTGTCCCTTTGATTAGTCAAATAACTTTTGTTGTTTATAAAATGGTACACTAATGCCTTACTCAAAGTGTTGTGAAAATGGGATGAAATAAAGTACTTAACAGTGCCTAGGATGCAATAGGTAGTTGGTAAATAAGTTGTTTTTGTTGTTGTTGTTGTTGTTGTTGTTGTTTTTACTGAAGGCCCTTCTAGCCTTTATTTTTTTAAATTAGGGATTAGTAAAAATTGATAATTGGAGTGGACTTTTAGGAACGTCTTGAAATGATATTAGAAGTTTTCTAGTACTTGAAACATGTCTTCCCCAGACCATGTTTTCCTACCAGCTTCCCCAACTGCAGCTGAAAATGTTAGCCCTCTTCTCTTTAGCTTTCCTACCTCTACTCACACACCTTTCTGCCTTAAGATTAATAATCTATCTTATATTTTCTATTATATTTTAAGTCACTCTCCTATAATATTTGTTTATAACTCCTACATTCGGAATACTTTCTAGGGCCTTTTATTTATTTACTTATGTAATTTTATTTATTAAAGATTTTATTTATTTATTTGGTGGAGAGAGAGAGAGCATGAGAATGAAGGGAGTGGGGGGAGTAATGAGGAGAAACAGAAGGGGAGGGAGAAGCAGGCTCCCCACTGAGCAGGGAGCCCAATGAGGGGCTCAATCCCAGGACCCTGGGATCATGACCTGAGCCGAAGGCAAACACTTAACCGACTGAGCCACTGTTTATAATCTTTCTATCACTACATTTTTAAATAAGTAAATATATATATTTCACAGAACATTTGGGCCTATGCTTTTAGAGTCTTCTGATTTAAAATAATTGAATTTCTGAACATTTGTAAATGATAAATTTGCAATTAAAAATATAATTTTATTCAGTATGAAAAGAGAAATGAGGATTATACTTAAGAATAATTATTAAGAAAGGCAATAGAATTCTGAAAATCTATTAGATCATTTACTTGTCTTCCTTTTATCCTTTAAATAAGATAAAATGCTTGTTGAAAATTAAGAACTTGCCAAGAATAAATTTGATTTCAGGATATTTAGGGCTTTGCCTGTAACTGTTGATGAGAATCAAGGTACTGATTCATCTTCTTAGTCTTGGTCTTCTGGTTTGTTTCCTTTTTATGCTAATCTGCTTAGAATCAGGGCATGGTTGCAGAATGGCAAGAGAGGAAGGAGATGATGAGACCAGTTGGCACAAACAGCACCAACACCCTTTTATTCTGCTCCTTAAATAGCATAATTACATGGCAACAGGACCTAGTAATGTAGAGCAAATTAATTGTTTAAAGCACAAAGTGAAATTGTAACTATTGAGAAATTATTTGAAAAAGGAGATGTAATATGCCATAGTCATTATGTATTGTGGATAGTTACATGGTAATACTTCTGAATGCTTGTTTGATATAAAAATGAGGATTTCTAGAGGATAAAAGAGAAGGGAAAAGAGCCCACCTAAAGTAGAAGGATAAAGTGACTAGGGAGGGAAGGATGTAGACAAATGGAGACAAATGCCCCCCTTCCTTTGGTGCTCCAGTGTTGCTCCATGGAACTCTCCTAGTATATCTCTCTCCTTTTATCTGTCTTGCCAGGTCTTCATTAGTTTCTCCTCATTATTTTTACCCCTTATTTCTGGGTTCCCACAGTCTTTTCTCCATCCTTTCCTTTTCCTCTCTCTACGTAGTTTCTCTTTTGGAGATTGGTATGCCCCCCCTTATTGAAATGAAAATCCAAGAATTACCAAGCTTTAGCATGGTAAGAGTTTCTGTATAGAGAGGAGGGATGGTTGACAAAATAGCCCCAAGATCTCCTATAACTTTCTTTCTTCTTGAGACTTCTCTCACTTTAATTACTACTGTTCCTCCCACTAGACCCCAGATGTACACTACCCCAACATTAGAGTTCTGATCCAACTGTGGGTAAAATACTTTCTCTTGTTTTTCTGTAGCAGAGATTGGAAACTTTTCTAAAAAAAAATTAAGCAAGCAAACAAAACATACTAAAAGAACACTGAAACCTATGAGAGAACAAAAACTTTAGGTCTACAAAATATTACTTAGGGTTCTAATATTCCCAGAGGAACTTCATAGGATATCTAGAGGTTATTGATCATCCAGTACTAAAGATAGACGTATAGGAAGGGAGACCTTCCCAGTCCACATAGAGAGGGCTCCCTCTCTCCATTCTGGTTTCTACTTAGGAGATACACCTCTTCTTTAGGAGACCATTGACTAGAATGACCACAGTCTTCAAGAGAGGCCACTGTTCACTAAATCAGAGCCACTTGTTGTCTAATGGCCACTGTCAATATCAAATTACTGGCCTTGTAACAACCACAATATCCATTCAACAAAAATTCATATTCAGCATTGTGAGAGACTTCACAATGAGAGTTCACATATCTCTATATAAGATGACTTGAGCTATATTTCTAGCTCAAGCTTTATTTGTTCTTTCCTTTATCTGTTCAGTCACTATATTTTGAGCACTTTCTATGTGTCAGGCATTGTGTAAGGGGACAAACAAGACAGACATGGCACATATCTTCATGCAAGTTGTATTAACAAAGGAAGGCAGGTATTACAAAATTGTAAGTTGAGGGGCAGCTAGCTGGCTCAGTTAGAAGAGCATATGACTTGACCTTGGAGTTGTGAGTTCAAGCCCCATATTGGATGTAGAGATTACTTAAAAATAAAATTTTTTAAAAAACTTTTAAGTTGATTAGTGTCACAAAGGAAGATTTTAAGGTATTATGATGAGAGTCTGTAAGAGGATCTAACTTAATCAGGTTGGTCAGGAAGGTTTCTGGAGGAAGTGACATTTAAGTGAAACCTGAAGGATAAAAATCAGCTAGATATGTTCAGGTGTGTGTGCCAGAGTGAAAGGAGGAACAGGGAGGAAATAGTGGCAGAAGGCACAGCATATCCAAGGAATGTTAGCAGCTTAGATCACAGGGAAAGACTGACTTCAAATGAACCTGCCAAGGTGCACAGGAACCCGATCATGCAAGGCCATGTAATGGATTTTTCACCTCTGTTCTTAGAGCAACAAGAAGGCATGGAGGTCAGGGTTCCATTACAACCTGTGATTATATTCGAATTTAGGTGAGATAAATAATAATTATTATAACATAAAAATAGCTAAAACTACACTTAGTATGGGCCAGGCACTGTTGTAAGGGCTTTCCATATATTAGCTAATATGCATCTCACACAAACCCTATCAATTATTTTGATAATTTGTAAGTGAAAAAAAGTGAGACATACTGATATCTCATATTTTATATCTTGTCCAAGATCATACAGCTCACAGGTGGCAGAACTTCTGAGGAGACTCATTAGGAAGCTGTTGCAGAATTATCAGCAAAAGATGCTCAGGGCTTGGACGGGAGTAAATAACAGTGAGTCATTAGGGTAATAGCATTAAGATATGTATGAGCTATAAAATTTTAGGATTTACATCAAAAGTATTACATTTCTAACTGGTATGCTTAAAAATTATCTCATGATGGAAAGAACACTTAACATTAGATCTTTAAAATTTTTTAAGTGTACAGTACAGTATTGTTAACTATGCCTGGTACACTTTTCAACTTGACTATCTTGCTGTTACCTCAATTTTCTACCAAAACTCTTTTCTACCAGTTTTTCCTATTCCTGTTAAAGGTATTGTTTGTAATTATGCAGATTGAAAGCATCAGAGTAGTTTTTTTTTCTATTTCTCTTTCCCTTTTTGCTAGTGAGTGAATAGTCACAGAGACCATGCCAGTTATCTTTTGCAAAGTCTTTACAATTCATCCCATTCTTCCCATCCCCAATGACCTCCCTGGACAAATTTATTTATTTATTTATTTGTTTGTTTGTTTGTTTGTTTTTAAAGATTTTATTTATTTATTCATGAGAGACAGAGAGAGAGAGAGGCAGAGACACAGGCAGAGGGAGAAGCAGGCCCAATGCAGGGAGCCTGACGTGGGACTCGATCCTGGGTCTCCAGGATCACACCCCCGGGCCGAAGACTGTGTTAAACCACCGAGCCACCTGGGCTGCCCCCTGTAGAAATTTAAATGCAAGTCTGCTTGCATGGAAGGCTATGAGCAGGCTGTCTTGACTGAGTCACACAGTTTTACAGTAGTTCTGTATCTAACCCTCAGCTAAATCCTGTGAGTTAGAGCATGACCATGGTAGGAATTTGGCTTCCAAGAAATCACATTTTTCAGGTCCTCCTAGCTATGATTATTCCTCTCTGTCTCTCTCTCATACGCGCTCTCTCTCCTTTGCCCCATTAAGTTCTCTCCTTCAATCTTCTATCACTTCTTAAATTGTTCTCATCTCTTAGTTAAAGTGGATCTAACAGCAATACACAGCCCATTCTCTGCATTCTCCCAAAATTCAGTTATTGCATTGATTTAGCCGAGGTGAGGAGCAAGGATTCCAGAGCCCTACTGCCTGAGTTTGAATGCCAGCACTGCCACTTAGCTACTGTGGGCCCCGGGCAGGGGGAACACCACATTCCTTATCAGGATGACAGTAGCAGTACACGTCTCATAGGGTTGCTATGAACATAAAATAAATGCCTGGAATACAGAAAAAGCTACTTAAATAGTCATTATTATTACTAAGTGTTACTCAATGATTATGTTACTGCAGCATAACATAGCTGCAGAAAGGCACTCATAAGTGTTCAGCTTACTGAAATGTAACAGGCTGACCAATCCTTTGTAACCAGCACATAAATCGTGAAACAGAAACTAGTACTGAAAAGTACAGGAACTGATCCTCTTCATTCCCACTTCTGGTTACCACCCCTCCCTAAGGGTAACCAATATCCTGGCTTCTAATTAGTTTCATGAATAACTGCTAACCCTCGATATTGCAGCAGTTGATAGGTATTTATTATAATAGCATTTCATTTTTATTTAATATCTGAGACAAACCTACTTGTTGATGAATCTTATGTATAAAAATAAATACATATACATATATGATACATAATATAGTAGTAAAATATAATATTTTAATATATTTTGTTTCCTAGGTTGAAAAAGCTCCTTGAACAAGAAAAGGCTTACCAAGCCCGAAAAGAAAAGGAAAATGCTAAGCGGCTCAATAAACTAAGAGATGAGCTTGTGAAACTCAAGTCCTTTGCACTCATGCTGGTGGATGAAAGGCAAATGCATATTGAGCAACTTGGCCTGCAAAGCCAGAAAGTCCAGGATCTTACTCAGAAACTGAGAGAAGAAGAAGAAAAGCTCAAAGCCATCACTTCCAAATCCAAAGAAGACAGGCAGAAACTGCTCAAGTTAGAAGTGGATTTTGAACACAAGGCTTCAAGGTTTTCCCAGGAGCATGAAGAGATGAATGCCAAGTTGGCTAACCAAGAGTCTCACAACAGGCAACTCAGGCTCAAGCTGGTTGGCTTAACTCAGAGAATTGAGGAGCTGGAGGAGACCAACAAAAACCTCCAAAAGGCAGAGGAAGAACTGCAGGAGTTAAGAGATAAAATTGCCAAAGGGGAATGTGGCAACTCCAGCCTTATGGCAGAAGTGGAAAATCTCCGGAAGCGTGTGCTTGAAATGGAGGGTAAAGATGAGGAGATCACCAAAACTGAATCCCAGTGCAGAGAATTGCGGAAGAAGCTCCAAGAGGAGGAACACCACAGCCGGGAGCTCAAACTTGAAGTCGAGAAGTTACAGAAGAGAATGTCCGAACTGGAGAAATTGGAAGAAGCATTCAGCAAGAGTAAATCTGAGTGTACCCAGCTACATTTAAATCTGGAGAAGGAAAAGAACTTAACCAAAGACCTGTTGAATGAACTAGAGGTGGTCAAGAGTAGGGTTAAAGAACTGGAATGTTCTGAAAGTCGATTGGAAAAGGCCGAATTAAGTCTAAAAGATGACCTCACAAAGTTGAAGTCATTTACTGTGATGCTGGTTGATGAAAGGAAAAACATGATGGAAAAAATAAAGCAAGAGGAGAGAAAAGTGGATGGACTCAACAAAAATTTTAAGGTAGAACAAGGAAAGGTTATGGATGTCACCGAAAAACTAATCGAAGAAAGCAAGAAGCTTTTAAAACTGAAATCAGAAATGGAGGAAAAGGTATACAACTTGACAAAAGAAAGAGATGAGTTAATAGGTAAACTGAAAAGTGAAGAAGAAAAATCCTCTGAGTTAAGCTGCAGTGTTGACCTATTAAAGAAGAGACTTGACGGGATGGAGGAAGTAGAAAGAGAAATAACCAGAGGGAGGTCTCGGAAAGGGTCTGAACTCACCTGCCCAGAAGACAACAAGATTAAGGAACTAACACTTGAAATCGAGAGACTGAAGAAACGCCTCCAACAATTGGAGGTGGTTGAGGGGGATTTGATGAAGACGGAGGATGAGTATGATCAGCTGGAGCAGAAATTTAGAACCGAGCAGGACAAGGCGAATTTTCTCTCTCAACAACTGGAGGAGATAAAGCACCAGATTGCCAAGAACAAGGCAATCGAGAAAGGTGAGGCTGTGAGTCAGGAAGCGGAGCTGAGACACCGGTTTCGGTTAGAAGAAGCTAAAAGTCGAGACCTGAAAGCCGAAGTCCAAGCTCTGAAAGAGAAGATCCATGAATTAATGAACAAAGAAGATCAGCTTTCTCAACTCCAAGTGGATTATTCTGTCCTTCAACAGAGATTTCTGGAAGAAGAAAATAAGAACAAAAACATGGGGCAGGAGGTCCTCAATCTGACCAAAGAGTTGGAGCTTTCTAAGCGGTATAGCCGAGCTCTTAGACCCAGTGTGAATGGAAGAAGAATGGTGGATATTCCAGTGACATCAACTGGAGTGCAGACGGATGCTGTCAGCAGTGAGGCAGCAGAGGAAGAAACACCAGCAGTATTTATACGGAAATCCTTTCAAGAAGAAAACCACATCATGAGTAATCTTCGACAGGTGGGATTGAAAAAACCTATGGAACGATCCTCTGTTCTAGACAGGTATCCTCCAGCAGCAAATGAGCTCACTATGAGAAAGTCTTGGATTCCATGGATGAGAAAAAGGGAAAATGGGCCCCCAATCACTCAAGAGAAAGGGCCTCGGACAAATTCCAGTCCGGGGCACCCAGGAGAGCTGGTCCTTTCACCAAAACAAGGCCAGCCTCTGCATATTCGAGTGACACCAGACCATGAGAATAGTACGGCAACTTTGGAAATAACAAGCCCAACATCTGAAGAATTTTTTTCTAGTACCACTGTCATTCCTACCTTAGGGAATCAGAAACCAAGGATAACCATTATTCCATCACCAAATGTTATGTCTCAAAAATCAAAAAGTGGAGATGCTACTCTTGGCACAGAACGAGCCATGTCTCCAGTCACGATTACCACATTTTCTAGAGAGAAGACCCCAGAAAGTGGAAGAGGTATGTTTGCCGACAGGCCCACATCCCCCATTCAGATAATGACAGTGTCTACATCTGCAGCACCCGCTGAGATCGGAGTCTCTCCAGAATCCCAGGAAATGCCCATGGGAAGGACTGTCCTCAAAGTCACCCCAGAAAAACAGACTGTTCCAACTCCACTACGGAAATATAATGCCAATGCCAATATCATAACCACGGAAGACAATAAAATTCACATTCATTTAGGTTCTCAGTTTAAACGATCCCCTGGGACTTCAGCTGAAGGAGCAAGTCCAGTTATTACTGTCCGACCTGTCAATGTGACAGCTGAAAAAGAGGTTTCCACTGGCACTGTCCTTCGCTCTCCTAGGAACCATCTCTCGTCAAGACCTGGCGCGAGCAAAGTGACCAGCACTATCACCATAACACCGGTCACAACTTCATCTACTCGAGGAACCCAGTCAGTGGTGAGTAGAAGACGCTATAAAGTGTAGGCTAAGGGAGGGCCATGTGAGTTGTGGGAATAACCCAGTGCCTGAAATGAAACAAAAGCACATGCCTCTTAGGTCAGCTGAGTCCACTGGCGGATGTTTCCTAGAGGATAAGCTGTACCAAGAAATGAAAATAAAAGTGACTTAATATTTTAATAAATTGAACTAATTTGGGGAGAAATTTTCTTTTCTTCATGTAAGTTATGGAGGCCCCCCAAATTCTGGCAAAGACAGTCTCTTCATAGTGTCAGCATATGGTAATAATTAGGTTTAAAGTTCAATTTTTTTATTTAAAATGTTTTTAAAAATGGAAACCAAGAGAAATGGCCAATATACAGGAATAATTAAAACTGCCTTCTGGCTTATGTAACTACACCCTAAAATACTCAATATGTGGTTGTGTATGGCCACTGTCATATTTTATTCCAAAATATTTTATCCCAAAAATAAGATTAAAATATTTTAATATTAAAAACTTCTTTAAAAGTAAAAAAAAAATGAGTTTATATGTCTAAACACTATATCTTATTAATAATACCTTGTAGAGAGCAAGAGCTTGATAAATATTTATTTAATAACCAGCTAGAAGGCTAAATGAATGATTTTCAAAAAGTGTGTCCGAGGTATAAAAGCCAGAGCTTATGAATAAATTCTATTTTAAAAAATGCCTCCAGTGATTGTCTTCATTTACTTGGACAAATTGGTAAATTAAATTATAGAAGAATATGTACTGTTTAGATTTTAATTTAAACCGTAGATTAGAAATTATGATTCTTAGACTCTGAACAAATTCTATAGCATGTATCAGACACTTTTAAATACAGGATGCTTATTATTTCAGTATAGAAACTGTGGCTCATTTTCCCATATCCTCAATATGATTTGTTTAAATTTTCTGTGCACCGACATAGACACAAGACAGACTTAAAAGGTGTGAATTACTAATTGCTTTACTAGTAAATTTTTTCATTATTGGCTCAAAGGAGCTGAATAGCATTCAGAATTGCTCAAGCTTCTCAAATGGTTCAATATAATATTGCTTTTTAAGCAATACACAGCATAGTGTGATGTGCATGGTTACTTCTCTCTAATGATTTTTATAAAAAGATGGTGGAGGTGTAAGTTGTTGTAATTTAGAACAGATTTTTTGCTGAAACATGTTATTCCCATTTTAAGGGGCAGATCAAAATAGCTTTACTTTCTTTAGCAACATTTTAGACTACTGATTAAGCCCCATACACAAAGAAGATTTCAAATAAGATTTACAAGGCCTAAAGGATGACCCACTTACTTCAGATATATTGGATTCCATAAAGTTAAGAATGGCAAAAAGTTTAGGACACCTCTCTTAGAAACTGAATAGTGAGGCTAGTTCATTCAATATTTCTTGAGTGTTTAGCAACACTCTGCACCAAACCCAGTGCCAGCAGCAAAGAGGACTTTAAAAAGTTCCCTGCTTGGTGGGAGAGGCAGGATTGGAACCTCCTAAGTGGTTCTATGATAGAGGCATGTACCAAGGAACCCACCAGAGAAGGCTTCCTAGAGGAGGAAGTTTTCACGGATAAGGAGAGATTTTTTTTTTTTTTTTTTTTTTAAGAAGGAAAAGGGAAGGACTGTAAAGAAAACAGTCCGTGCAAAGGTATGGCGAGGTGAAGGAGCCTGCCATGTTTGTCTGGGGAACAGTGAACATTCCCGTTGTGCTGCAGCCACTGGGTGCCCAGACAAAATGCAAAAGCAGAAAATAGAGAGGCAAACTGGGGTCAGCTATTGAAGAGAGGTGCATGGCTTATTATGAAATTGATAATTAATCTCCTGGAAGAGACAAAGGGAACCATTGAAAGAACACTTATGATAGAAGAATGACATTATTTATGTGTTAGAAACATATTTAGAGGCACCTGGATGACTGAGTGGTTGAGCGTCTGCCTTTGGTTTAGGTCATGGTCCCAGGGTCCTACGATGGAGTCCTGCATTGGGCTCCCCACAGGGAGTCTGCTTCTCCCTCTACCTAGGTCTCTGCCTCTCTGTGTTTCTCATGAATAAATAAATAAGATCTTTAAAAAAAGAAACATATGTTTATAAAACAGTTTAAAGCATAAATTGGAGGGCACAGAGGCTGAGGGCAGGGATACTATTGCAATTCTCTAGGGTAGAGAGGGAGGCTGGAACTTTGGTAGTGAAAATGAGGACAGAGATATATTGAAGACAGGGTCAAAGATCTCATGACCACCTGAGTATAGAAGGTGGCTCTGGGGTTTCTGTTGTGGCTCTATGGGTAGATAGATGAGAAACATGGGAGGACTACTATAAGGGTGAGAAGATAAGTCGTTTATATCTGAGAAGCCTGAGAGACAGTGGAAATGTCTGGCAAGTAGTTGGGAATGTAGATGTGTATTCCAGAAGATCATTTGAAGGCTCAAGGTCCTGGGACTCATCAACACATGGGATGACAACTGAGATGATTCTCAGGGTGAACGTGAGAAATTAAAAGAGAGCTGAGAATGGAGCATGGTGACAGAAGAAAGGCACACAAGGACAAGGAGCCAACAAGACATTGGATAAAAGTCATCAGAGACAGGAGGCAAGTGGGTGAGCCTCCAGTAGGAAGGTATCATGGCGAGAAAGTTTTAGGAGAACTTCAAGAAAAAAGGTATGGTCAGCAGTGACAGGGAAAAATGAGAAGAGTTTGGTATCATTAAAAGGTAAAGCTTCATCTAAAGAAAGTAGAGATAATTTGGGGGACGGTGGGAGTCAAGTTGCCTCAGTTTCTGCCAGGTGGCTGAATTTTCTCTGTGAAATCGGAGTTGAGGTGACTTCAGGAAGGGCAGAGGAAATAGGTCAGGGGCTTGAGAAGGCAGTTTGGTGTAGATGTTTCAGGACAGGAAAGAAGAGGCAGGCAGAGTGGGTGAGGTCCTGACTCCAAGTTTCCTACAGTTTTATCTGGGGAGGTGTCCTCTGTGCACATTCCTGTCCTGCTGATGTTCACCTTGATGACAAATCTGGGCAGAAACTCACCAACATCTCTCTTGTGTCTCTGTATTCTCTTACAGTCAGGACAAGACGGGTCATCTCAGCGACCTACACCCACCCGCATTCCTATGTCAAAAGGTATGAAAGCAGGAAAGCCAGTAGTGGCAGCCCCAGGAGCAGGAAATCTGACCAAATTCGAGCCTCGAGCTGAGACTCAGTCTATGAAAATAGAGCTGAAGAAATCTGCAGCCGGCAGCGCTACCTCTCTTGGAGGGGGGAAGGGCTGAGGGCAGTGGCTGAGGGGGTATGTTGTGCAGATGCTACTGCTGCCGTGAAAACGGACCTTCCTCTGTTTGTGCCAACTCTTTACATGTACTAACTTAAGTTTTAAATATCTTGTTTATAAAATAATCAACTAATAGCCATATGTCTTTCCTATTTTGTAAGTTTGTTTTGATGCTAGAGAAAAGAACTGACTAGCAGAACTACTGCCTGCCGGGTGCTTTGTTTAGGATGGTGGGCCTGAGGCAGGGCCTGACTTCTAGTCCAGTTTTTGCTTCTAGAAAGTGGACCCATCGGTAAACCTGTCTGAGCTTCAGTCTTGTTGCCAGTAAGATATGGGGACTGGATCTCATCCTCTTCAAAGCCAGATCTCATATTTTCTAATTGTAAATCAAATTTTATAGGCCTTGTTCCACAATAATTGATTTTTCAGAAATTCTATTATGAAATAGGAAATAGTCTAACAGTTGTCATTTACTTCTATTAAATCCCGAATTTGCTTCATGTGCTAGGAAAATCATCTCCTGGCTATCACAGGGCCTGGACCTTAAAAGTTTTTGCAAAAACAAAAGCCTCTGGGATGATTTCAGGAAATAATTTGAATGTGAAATAAAATGGAAATGAAATATGGAATCCTAAAAACAGAGTTTTACTTATTTGTGTGTGTCTGTGTGTATTATAGAGGTTTGGCCATCTCCAAAACATTCCCAGAATTTTATAGACAATAATTTTAGAACCATTAATGTCAAACTCATGCTCTATTCAAGTGTGCAATTGATTTAAATTGTGGAGCAGTTTGAATAGAGCTGCCAAATGGCCCTTCTATCCATTACAGCCTCAATAGAAGTTGGGATGGATAGAAAATAGAAGAAAGTAATTGTGATACATTAATGCCAAGAAAAAAATGACATCATGCATAGCTTAATTGAATTCAAATATTTTCCTCAGTTGAGTGTGGACTTTACTTGCAAATATAGAACCAGCTCATGACTGTGTGTGTGTGTGTGTGTGTGTGTGTGTGTGTGTGTGGTGGTGTGGTGAAGTGAATTATTATTCTTGTCAGTTTTACTTATATTTATATCGTTTTCATTAATTTCAAGCATGTTTTAATAAGCATGAAACTGTGAATGCAAAATGCCAGGTGTCTTTGTGAGAAGAGTAACCATGTTATTAAAGTGGACATTGAGCTTCCTGGTCAAATAACCACAAATGAGCTCAAGGCTAATAATCCGCAGCTTAGCATCTGAGGTCTCATGTAGGCAGCACCTTTGTCTAAATTTTTAAACCAATTGAGTGAACTTTATAAAAATATGGTAACTACAAAGTTACAGGGTTTTTTTTTTCCCACTTCTGAATTGTGAGGGTTCCGAAATTATGTGGATAGTCCCCGTCTTTGATATTCGGGGAAAGATAGCTTTTTTAAAAGATATATGATTAGCTTTTATCATCAAATCATCAGGCTTCATGATAAAGAGGCTCTTCTCTGAGTTCTTTCCACACCGGATTTCCTACCTCTTGTAGAACTTGGACTTCAATTGTATTGGATGGTGGTAGAAGCCTTGCAGAATTCCTATTCTTTTTAATCGGGTCTCTATTGCCTATAGCTCATCAGTTCTCAGCATACATATTAAAAGATGTTGAATAACCATAGTAGATATGCCATAATAATGGGATTTCAAGGTAGAGGAGAGAGACTGAGAAAAAAAGATTTTATAAAATGTGATTTTGAGCAAGTTTAAACAAGAGATCTTTCTCTTCCAATACTGACTTGTATATTTTTACTTTTTTTTTTTTTTTTAAGATTTTTGTTATTCATGAGTGAGAGAGAGAGAGAGAGAGAGAGAGGCAGAGACACAGGCAGAGGGAGAAGCAGGCTCCATGCAGGAAGTCCAATGTGAGACTTGATCCCGGGTCTCCAGGATCAGGCCCAGGGCTGAAGGTGGTGCTAAACTGCTGAGCTACCCAGGCTGCACCGACTTGTATATTTTTAAAAGGACATTTTCCCCTTTTGTAAAGTACACATCCATCCCTTTGAAAAACAAAGACATTGGCTGTTTTTCCAAATGCCTCCTTGGCATTTAGAGTATTTAGTGTTACTGTGGTGTAACATACTCTATGTGAACACACAGTGTCAAAAGAACGAGATGCCGTGTTCCTTCTGACTTTGCTTGTCATTCTCCAGTAACTTTTATCATAGTCTCTGGTCACTGCTTCTGTCTTTTGCTCTTACCCGCTCACACGATGCTTAGGTCATTTCTGCCTGGAAGTCCATACCATCTGCAGGGAGAGTGCTCCGAGGGGCTGAACGGTGCATGTACAGGATGTTTATACATCTGGATGCTGGAAGAGAGCCACCTACAAAGTACAACTGCTAAGAAAACTTGGCAGAACAACACATATTCACTTTTCAGAAATGGTAAAGAGCAGCCATGGCAGTTTTTCTTTGTAATTTTAGAACCAACTCTATATGTATTGGATAGCTTTGTTTTCAACCACGTATTAGAAGTGAAATCCACTGGGGATAGGAAGTAGAGGAGTAAATGCACTACAATTCCAGCTTCTATTTGTGAGGATAATGTTTTCTCGATGCAGCTTAATGTGCTTTTATAAGAGTGAAAGGGATTAAAAGGTGAGAGTCTTTCCCCTGTCCTGGAACACGGTACTGTGTAGTCAAAGGGCGCTCACCAAGACTGCTGTGTCCAGCTGATGCTCAGGTCCCACCCTAGGGAGGGAGGGAGTGCCAAAGCCACAGATTTCAATGTGAGGGCTCCCCCCTGGGGATGTGCAGGGTATAATCTGCACAGCTACAGAGGAGGCCTTGGTCCTTCCCTGCAGAGAATAATTTTCACGGGTGGATTATTTCAGCCCACTCTGAGGTGGCCATTCAGCACACATGGTATGAGAGATGTTCCTGCATGGCACATGACCCTAAGGGTATGTATCATTTCTTGAAAATGACCTTCCGGTCTAGGTCACTTGCCTAAACAGTCATTCAGTTTCTATTGGCATTTTTATTATGTTTTCCACGAAGGCAAGTTAATGGGTGGCAACTAGACTAGAGATGTTAGTGTATTCATTAAGGGTAGGTCCTACTCAATCTCTTACTTGAAGGTCTTCTAGGAAGAAGTGAAGGAATGGCTCTGATGTGTAATGTGGGAAGAGTGCAGCTCCAGGGAAATAAAAACATGTCCAAGAATATAAGATGTACAAGGATTTGAATTTCTCATTGCCTCATAGATTTGGAACACTGAGGAAAGCATGAGACTTCCATCATCAGAAAAGCCCCAAGGTTATTAGATAAGAAGAACGCACTTACGTGGGAGGCTGAAGGGCAGAGAGAAAAGAAGAGGTAACGAGACAGGCACAGAGGGGGCTTCCCAGTAACCAGGAACACCATTCCAAAATTTCCCCAGCCCAGATGAGGGTCAGTGTTTCCCTCCTACCTCCTTCTCCAGGGTCTCGTGATTGCTGATGTCCCCGTCTTCAGCTATTTCAATTTCTCCTTTCTACCTGCTACTTGCACACAGGATATAAATATGCTCTGGACTCTTCCATTCGAGCATAATTCCTCCCTTAGCCGTGCAGTCCTCTCTAGGTGCTGCCCTGTCTCCTTCCTGCCTGGTTAAGCCACGGACAGAAAACTCGACCTTTTCTGCCTCCACTTCCACATTTCCATTTATTCTTTAACTTACTTTTAAAATTTTTATTAAAGTCATTCATATACGGAGTTAAACTATCAGCCAGCACTAAAAGAAAATGGAAACAGCTGTTCCCTGATCTCACCCCTTTTCCCTCTGTTTGACTCCCTGGAGAAAATCATTCCTAACCCTTAGCTGTTTCTTGGTATTTGTCCTCATATTTCTAAATAATATACTTGCTCCACTCTTTATTTATCAATTTTAGATAATTATTTTTTGTCTTCTCATTATTTTTTAAAAGATTTATTTGAGAGAGAGAGCAATAGTGGGGTTGTGGAGAGAGAGGGACAAGCGGACTCTGTGCTGAATGGGGAGTCTGACCTGGGGCTCTATCCATGGGGCCCAATCCCAGGACCATGAGATCATGACCTGAGCTGAAGGCAGTTGCTTAACGGAGTCACCCAGGTGCCCCTTCCCATTATTTTTTGATGGTTAAGGATGTAGCAGTCTCATATGTCCCCTCTTTCCCTTTCCCCCACCCTCTCAGTATGATTACAACACAAATTTTTTTTTTTTTAAGATTTTATTTATTTATTCATGATAGTCACAGAGAGAGAGAGAGAGAGGCAGAGACACAGGCAGAGGGAGAAGCAGGCTCCATGCACCGGGAGCCCGACGTGGGATTCGATCCCGGGTCTCCAGGATCGCACCCTGGGCCAAAGGCAGGCGCCAAACCGCTGCGCCACCCAGGGATCCCTACAACACAAATTTTTGATAAATCATCAGCCAGCATTTATATGTTTATATGTTTACAGTGTAAATTTAAATATTGTTCCCTGTTGGGGTGCCTGGCTGGCTCAGTCAGTGGAGCTCACAACTCTTGGTCTTGGGGTTGTGGGTTCGAGACCCACATTGTAAAAAAATTTAAAAAAATAGTAATTTCTTCTGAGCCAAATAGTATACCATGTTTGTGTTTCCTTCCTCATACTGCTTTGCACCCTTCAACAGAATAAATATTTTAACTTTTCATCTGCTTGGTTTTCTATGTATCTATCTTTATTTTTTCCAAATGCTCCAATAGATCTGCCAACACCTATCCAAACACTTAAACCCAACAGTTTCATATTTTTACCTGGAGGCTTTCCTTGTTTAGCCCTCTGCTTCCCTACTCAGTCAAGACTGGTCATGCTCTAGGCTAGCTAAGGCTATTGTCCTATTGTTTTTTTGCCTAAGTTGAATCCTCTGTTTCCTTGATTTCTTCTACTTCTTTTGCTTATATGCCTGTCTGTCTATCTATCTATCTATTGAAGTTCATTTGACCCTTGAACAACATGGGAGTTGATGGCGCTGACCCCCAGTGCAGTATAGCTTTTGACTCCCTCAAAACTTAACTACTAATAGCCTAAAATTGACTGGCAGCCTTACTAATTGCATAAACAGTCAACTAACATATATTTCATACATTACATGTATTGCATATTGTATTCTTATAGTAAAGTAAGTTAGAGACAAGAAAATATTAAGATAATCACAAGGCAGATAAAAGTACATTTATTGTACTGGATTGTATTTATTGAAAAAAAAATCCACATATAAGTGGACCTGCACAGTTCAAATTTATATCAATCAAAGGCCAACTGTATTATCTTTCAGTAGTTTCTAAAGAAAAAAATTCTTCAGTAACCATCTTGGAGTGGCTATCTGTATTCTGGGAGTAGATCAGGGGAATTGAGATGGAGAATCTTACAGTAAAATATGCAAACTTTTTAAAAAAATTTTATTTATTTATGATAGTCACACACAGAGAGAGAGAGAGACAGAGACAGAGACATAGGCAGAGGGAGAAGCATGCTCCATGCACCGGGGTCTCCAGGATCACATCCTGGGCCAAAGGCAGGCGCTAAACCACTGCGCCACCCAGGGATCCCCTGCAAACATTTTTATTGCCCTGCATTTAGTCTGTGCTGCCCATTCATATGCATAAGCCTAGAACTGCTTAAGCCAGTCCCCACCCCACCCCCAGCCTCCCGCACTGCCCGCCCAAGAAAATAAAGCTTGGATCTCTGATAAGGGGGACTAAAACATCTCTTTTGGTTTTCCTTTGACCTCTCTGACAGCTCTACATCAGTCTCCCTCAATGACTCCTTATTTTATGCATGCAGTCTATGGCTGTTCCCCTCTCTCTACCAGTTGCCTATACTACATGCTCATTCTGGTTACTTTATGCTCTCCCATGGCTTTGATTATCATCCATATGTTGATGGCTACCAACCCTCTATCTCCAAATGCATATCCAACTTTGTACTATATATCTCTCAACACTGCCTCCAACCCTCTTCAAGTCTTTTCCTCCTCTTACTATTTTGCATCTCAGCAGGGGTATCCTGATGTACCCAATCACCCAGGCAAGAAGCCTGGTAGCCATTTTAGGCTTCTCCTGCTCCCTCACCTGTCAACTCATTGAGGAAGTCTCTCAGTCTAACCCTCTAATGCCTCTATCAGCTAAACACACATCTCCATTTCCCTTGCTACTGCCTGAGTTGAGGATTTAATTACTTCTCATCTGGGTTACTCCCATATGCCCCTAACTGGTCTTAAGATTTCTAGCCTCAAAACTCTGATTCATTTTTCATTTTGTTTTCCAAAGTTCAAGTTGATCCTATCACTACTCTATTTGAAAACCTTCCAAAGGTTCCTCATTACCTACAGAACGTGGCACCAACTCCTCCATATGGTTCATGACTGGGCTCTCTCCATCCTTGTTCTTTGAGCATCCCTCCCCTTCCCTCTTCCTTGCCTTGACTTCTGCCCCACAGGCAGACAGAATGCCTTGCATACCAGGCCAGGCCACCTTTCCTTGACTTTTTCACCTTGTCCCTTCTCCCTACTTTCCCTTCAGGTGGTTGTGTCCATCTCTGTTCAAAATTTCTTTTAAAAACCTTGCCTCTACTAGAAGACATTATTTCAGAATCTAATCTGAGGTTCAAAGCCTATCTGCTACTGTAAAAAACAAACTTGGCTCTTACTGTAGAAGAAAACCAGAAGCTGAAGGATGGCTGGAAGCTGGGGGAGAAGGAGGTGTTCTCAATTCTTGCTTCCTCCATTTTGTCTGCAATGCAAGCCTTTGAGAATGATGTGAAGGGTCCTGACAACTAATGTGTGGGAATGTGGAAATAAAGAGATGGTAAAATGAGAGGAAATTCACATACCACCATCCTGGATAGTGTAAGTTACATCTTTCCCTTCAAAAACACTATAGGCCCACAATGGATGCAGAACAGCCAGAGATCCTGGACTAGGGAGTTGTCATCTCTGAAGCCATCACATATGTGGAGAACCAAGGGGTACTGAGAGCTTTCTGTGACATACAAACATACTTGAATGAATTATGAATTGCTCTTTCCTCACCCTCACTAACTCTCCCAGAAGAATATGAAAGATACTTCTGTAAAGAGAAAATTTCAAGTGATTTATCATGCTCTTCAAGTTCATAAAGGACCTTCTAAAATAGGGCAGGGGGCGCCCAGGTGGCTCAGTTGGTTAAGCATCCAACTCTTGGTTTTGACTCAAGTCATGATCTCAGAGTTGTTGGATCAAGCCCTGCATTGGGCTGTGTCTCTGCACCCTCCTACCCTGCTCACATGGTGTCTCTCCCAAATAAACAAAATCTTTACAAATTGGTCAGGAGAGGCTCTTGTTTTAAAACACCACCACCAAAAAGCAGGTTTCAGATTTAGGACAGATATTCAAGTGAACATCCACAGAAAGTAAATTGCTGAACAATGGACTAGATACCTGAGCTAGAACTGAAGAGCAGAAGACCAGAGCAAAGTTGTGTGACCTTTGGCAAATCACCTTACTTTGGCTTATGGTTTAGCATTTAGCTGTATAACCTTTTATGATTTTGGCATTCCTCTTTAGACTCAGATATATAGGCTTCACTATTCAGCAAGCAACTTAAAACATTCTATCCTAACACTTTTCCTATAAACTAGTAAATAATTGCTTAGCTCGTAAATGTAGTTTTGGCCTTTCTACTTGTGTTTCTGCTATGTATGTATGATGGACAGAACTGCAAAATCAAGGGCTGGTAATAGCTGAACCAGAGGTCAAGAAGATAATTATCCCCATTATTAAAGATGAAAACAAAAACAACACCAAGAACAAGACATGAAAACCCCGAGGCTTAGAGATGTCTAACCACCATATTAATGATGATGCCAGGTTTTCAGTATATTACTCATTATTTCATATGAGGAAATGGCTTCAGGTGAGCAAAGTATGTATTTATATATAGACTAAAACACCCACACACACTGAGCCAAAATAATACTGCCAAAGGATTTGAAGATATCAAGATATCTCATAGAAACTATGTGTGTTAAGGTTTTCATAACAGTACTTTGATGAATATTGTTGTCCTTATCTAAAAAGCACAAGGCCCTTCCCAGCTTTCGATACAATGTTATTTTCCGTGCAATTCTTTGACCAGCCATAGACTGAGATCAACCCTAGGCATTTAGCATCTGTGTCCAAAAAGGTAGAACCCAAGCAATCTTGGCTCAAATACTTTACTATTTTTCTACCATTGAATTATTCATAGTTAATGTTATATGTGGGATAATTAGTTCCAATTTGCTTGTATCTGGAAATGGTAAAGTATTTAAGAGATAAGGATTAACTTGCCTAAAAAAAGAAGTTACCAGTCATAACTGATTATTGGTAATTCCTAGAATCTGGAGAGGTAAGGGGATGATTTGGGCTGATGATGGAGTGGGAAATGTTTTGGAAGGAAGCAAATAAACTATTAAATGGTTGAGAAACCCCAAGAGAGTATATATCATCTGGTTCAAAAGTTTCCTGAAGCAAATGACAGAACTGATTAGCGGAAGTATTTTTAATTAGCTGAGCTGAATCCAAAAGAAAGAATACAAGTCCAAGTCAACAGAGGAAGTTTATTTGACTTCCTATTTAAAACAGATGTTTTATCAGGACTCTGATTAATTTCTGAAAGTGATAATAACAGGACTGAATACCAAAGCAGTTTATTAAAATGAGAACCTTAAAAGTAAACAACATCTAGGCATTCTTACTTCTCTCTAAAAGGTCTAGGACATTTTTGCAGGTAAATAAATCACTCTGTGGACAACATATTAAAGCTGGGGTTTAGTAGCTAGTGGAGAGGAAGAACGGCACAGCCCTAGGCCTGTGCATTGCCCTTCAGGCAGGGCCCATGGGGAGTAGGGAGCCATGGAACATGGGAAGCAGGTCATAAGCCAGCCAAACTGATGCAAAATCCAAGAGGAAATGTTTTCTATAGTAATTTAGTATGCAGTTTCCTGTGAATGAAGCAGTCTGACTTTACAGAGGCAAAGACCTACTATAAACTGAACTTCTACTCTTTTAGTCTTCGGTGTGTGAACTTAAGAGGATATTAGAGTGATTTTGTCTCATTTACTAGAATAGATTTTTAAAATTCAGAGCTCAAGTGTCCTTTGCAGAGAGTTTGGCAGAGTATAAACATATGTATTGCTTAGGAGGAAGGCACTGACTTTCCAGGGAGTACATCTTTCCTACTCCACAGTCAAGGAGCCCTCCTGGGAGGAATCAGACTCAATTTGTTGCCACACTCTAGCACTTGAGAGAGTCTCCCCCAAATTTCCCCCCAAATCCTATCTTGCATATACAACTTTGGATCTCAAGTCATTTAGCTGGCCAGTAGTTTTGGATTACCACCCAAGGAGAAAGAATAGTGAGGTCAGAAGTCAAGTGTCATTAGGAATTGATAATATGTTAAATTTCCTTTCTGTGGACATTATCTAATAGCTGGTGTACTAAAAGAATGAATTCATATTATTGTGAAACATCATTTCTCAATAATATAATGATCACAAATAATGTATTAATGTGTTACCTGAAGTTTCTTCAGGAGAAAACATCAAGATAACACTTGAGAGTAACATACAGGAAAGTTTAAGTGCTTTTGATAAACTGTTAATGTAAAAAATACATGAAAATCCCATGTCCCCATGTATGTATGCTGATTAAGATTTAGAGTTTTTTCCTTTTTCCAATTAGGAAAAAAGAAATGATATTATTAAATGTTTGCACATTAGAAGGCTCTAAATTTAAGTGCTTTGCTATTTTGAATTTGCTGATAGAGGTGGAAATTAATTATGGCCTTGGTTTCAACCTGCCTATTATATACTCCAGAAATTACTAATGTCAGAAAAATGGTAACTGCAAAAAGAGAAAAGTTATTACAGAATTGTACCTGATTTTCCTCAGGTTACTTTAGAGGCCTCAAATGACATATATTTGAGTCTTATTCTGAGGTGAAATAAAGAGTAAAAAATGGGATAAGATTTACTTTGACTTTGTAACTTCATTAAAAGTTATAACATTATTTCATTGTATTCAGCCATAAAAAAAAAAAAAAAAAAAAGCCTGAGAGAAACTTGGAGACTCTGCCCTTTTTTTTTTTTTTAATTTTTATTTATTTATGATAGTCACACACAGAGAGAGAGAGAGGCAGAGACATAAGCAGAAGGAGAAGCAGGCTCCATGCACCGGGAGCCCGACGTGGGATTCGATCCCGGGTCTCCAGGATCGCGCCCTGGGCCAAAGGCAGGCGCTAAACCTCTGCGCCACCCAGGGACCCCGACTCTGCCCTTTTTTAAGAACCATAAGTAATGGCATAATTCCTGAAGCTTTTTTTTTTTTCTGACAACCAACTCTGTATGCATCAGATAGTTTTGCTATATAATGAGTCACTTCAAAATCTAATAGCTTAAAGCAACATTTTTTTAATCTGTCACGGTTTTGTGTTTTGTTGGGGTGATTATCTTCTGAGTCAGTCTACAGATTTGGAGAAAACATAGATAATAAGCAAACATAGATTTAGTAAGTATGCTTAATAAGTTTCAATTAAAATAGATCTTCTATTATATAAATCTTTTCTCACTATCCCTAGAAACAAGATGAACTGTGTCTCCACGTGTATAAAACAACTTGGGCTTAGTTGTATTCCTTTAAATAACGTTTATTTATATAAATATGAATATGAAACACCCTCTTTTATTATTAAAGTAGAATAAAATAAACTGTTAGCATTGTCAAGTATTTTTTAGACAGTCTTTTTAATAATCCAATCTGACTAGGGGTACCTGGGTAGCTTAGTCAGTTAAGCGTCTGACTTCGGCTCTGGTCATGACCTCAGGGTCCTGGAATCCAGCCCCATGTCAGGCTCCATGCTCAGCAGAGTCTGCTTGTCCTTCTCCCTATGCCCTCCCTCAGCTTGTGCACCTTCTCTCTCTCTCAAATAATAAAATCTTTTTAAAAATTTTAAGAAATGATGCAATCTGGTTAATAGCATTTATATATATATGATATCATTTAGGATATATCTATATATATATCATGTAGGATGATCAGTTTGCTAACTTACGTATTATAATTATAAAATGTAATGATTCAACCAAGACATTGTTTCTTCTATGTATAGACCCAATTACTCTAGGAATTCAGAGGTTTGTACATTCAAGGTGAGAGTAGTAACACAAAATGTTAGCACTGCAAGGCACTTTAGAGATGATCTCTAATACCCTCATTTTGTGGTGAGGAAAACAAATACATGCCCATTCTGAATTACATCTAGGATAAGAACAATTCTGGGTTTCACTCCTTCTTTCCTCTTTTTTTTTTTTTTTTTTTTTAGTAGGATCCCAACACAGGGCTTGAACTCACAACTCTGAGATTAAGAGTCAGACAGTAGCCAAATGAGCCACTGAGGCACCCCATGAATTCACTCTTTTAAATTTAAGTTCTCTATGCTTTCTTAAGGGAGGAAAATGGGAAAGATACTTAAACTAGTAGGAAGACTTGAGATCTATGTCTTTACAGAAATTTTTAAAAAGTGTTGAGTGGGAAACGGCATTTGAATCTTAGATCCTGATTTTTAACTACACAATATTTTAATTAGTGATTTTAATTTCTGCCTGAAGATTTTGATACATTTTTAGGCACTGAAAAATTTAGAGCTGTAACAATTTTCCAATGAGAAAAATGAGATGTTAAGGGTTTGTAGTATTGTCAAAAATCATATGTATGTCTTAGAAGCATTACAAAACCTTCATAGCTAAATTTTATTAAGTATATAAAACCTTTATGTGTTTCATTTTACTTAGCTTTCCTATCTGCTTATCCCAAATTCAAATCAAAAGGTCGAGGGAAGGAATGGAAATATCTCCACCTAGTGGTCAGCATGAAGTAAAGTTAATAAAACCAAATTAAGAAAACTGACAAAAGATGGTCCACTGTACATAATTAGCACAAATCTATAGATCTATAATATGCTTATATAATGTTTACTTATATGTTAACTACTTAACTGAAAATAAAATATAAATACTAGTTAATTGAAATTAAAGTGAAAATAATAGGCGGAAATTTCATGTTATTGATAAACCCTGATACTAGTTTCTGCACTCACAACACTGCCATATATTGATAGGGACATAATACATCTTTCTGGTGAAGAAACCATTTGAAGCTTATTTCTTTGCTCTGTTCTTTATAATCTCAACAGTGGCAGCACTCTTTCTTATTATTTTAATCACATAGTTCCCTGTCTAGCACAGTGATGGGCATGTTCTAGAGCCTCAATAAGTAGTCCTTGGTTGAGAGAATGAAACAAAATTATCCATTTCCATAGAGGCATAAAGGTTAAGGTAAAAGTGAAATCAATCAAATAAATACGAATATCACACACCCATAACATGGTTGGTACTATCCCAATCTTTTTTATTTTACTTTCATAAGAATGAATTTAGATTTAAAAGCATATACATAACTTTGCAAGAAGAAGCAGTCCAAGACAAATGTGAAGTCATCTGTGTTGTGACTTCTTAAGAATAGATATTGAATATTTCCTTATTAAAACTCAAATCCACACAAAAAAAGAAATAAAAAATATGCGAATATTGTTTAGATTAGAAAGAGTATGACTGGAAAAATAGTGTTACTTCTAGGAAATAGTCTGGTTTTCCAGTACAGGGCATATATGTAGTAATTAATATTTTTATGTTCAGTTCTTTGCTTGGGTAAAATCTACCTAATATGATTAGAATATTGAACATAGTTTCTAAAACACTTAAAAATTTTAGAGATAAAGCACATACGCCAATTTAAGAAATTACCCAACAATAGTAAAGAATTGCAGGAGAAGCTATTGGGCTCATGTATGTGTTTTTTGTTTGTTTTGTTGTTTAACATCTACAGTCTTTGAGTGAAATGATGTGGTATTGATCCTCTCATAAACTACTGATTTTTCAGTTTAATTGAAAATGCTGTATCTTTCTTTTCTTTATAGAAAGCATCGTCATTCACCAGTTACGTATGAACTCCAGATGAAATGGTAAACCAAGCACATATGGGGTGCGTGTACTTCCTCTGAATCCGTGTTGAATGAGTAGTATCTCTGCAGCCCTCCATCATCACTAAGGTCCTCCATGCTACTGATCACTACTGGAAATAATTTTCTACTTCCAGTGATTTTTTTTTGAGGATATAATAATGTAAAAGCTGAAAATGGCATTGCTGATAATATGAAAATAGGTAGCAAGAGCGATTCAATCTTTGTGTCAAAATAAATTTCCTTTCTGCAAAGCTTTCAGGTCCACGGGCACATGCTATGTAATTTATTTTTATAATACACTTTGTAATGTGATTTTTTTTCCTAAAGTGTTTCCTTTTTTGTAGTCTATGGCACATATATCTGTAGAGTACACTGTCAGTTCTTCAAAGTGTTGGTACTGGTGCATTCAAAACAGGAAACTATCACTATTTTCCTTCATCAACCTTTTATTTCTGAAGGAAAAGAAAGTACAACACTCTACATATTTCCTGGGGTAAATTCAAGAAATAAAACAGAAGCAGGAGATTCTAGAGGAGGTTTTATTATTGCTTATACAATGCTGTGATTCTGATCATAGTTCAACAGTAATAAAATAACGTTGATTTAAAGACTTTAATTTTAAATATGTAAAGCCAATTTTAAAAGTTGCCCTTTTTAGTGTTCTGTGCCAAAACCCCTGGATAAATTGAATTTCATATGGAACAAATTAATAAAAGAAGATATATAAGTTTAACCAGTAAGGATATGGGACTACATCAACTGATAGTTCAATTATATTTGTTTGCATTATTTGCTTATATATATGAGACTTATAAGGACTGTGATAACAAGGTATTTCTCACAATCTGCCCAAATGAAAGCCCCCAAAATAAAAACTGACCCAAGGTAATATCTGCATCTTAAAAAAAAATGGTAAGAGAAATCCCATAAGAAATGATGTTTCTTCTTGATAGACAGGATTTGGATAGATTTTCATAATGGCATGTAGGTTGCAGAATATATTCTTTAAAGATAAAAGCACAACATGCATTACTCAAATCTCAATGTCAGAGCTGCTGTGGAATTTAGGTTTATATGAAAATGTACATCTAAAGTCTACTGAAACCCTAATAATACAGCTTTTTAAAAAGACTTTGCCAATGTGGACATGTTTTCAACAAGGTCTTTAAAAAAATAACTTCAAAAATAAATGAAGATTTGACATATCAGTTTCTGAATGCAAAAATCACATATCATGGAACTTTACTGGTATTAAAGAAAATGCTTCTCAGTGTCACACAGATAACTAAAAACCACAAAAGTAACACCGTTGGCCTATTTCTCCAGTTGACAGCTTGTATCCAGGTTATAAACCCGTAAAAAAGCGAGTCTACACCAAGTCTCTGGAATAGAAAAATTAATTGGATTTCCTCCCTTATGTAACTTTGGAAGGTTTTAAGTTATACTTTGTGGAATTAGCAATCATCTTCAGTAGGTATTATAAATTAAATAACTATATTTTATGGAAAATTAGCTTGATTTTTTTTTTTTTAAGTAAAAGAAATTCTATAGTAGGCTTGTCCTAGTTTGAATGATTGTGAATGTATCACATATCCTTCAGGGCTTTTGATTAATGACTGAGAAACCTAGAGTGTGTATGTGTGAAGATTTAAAAAATTGTTGCTATGAGTTTTCTGTTTTCTGAAAATGTTTTTGAACTGTAATGACATTTTCAAGTAAAAAGGGTTTTATTTTCTATTGTTACCTTTTTTGGCACACAGTTAAGTTCCCTATTTGCGAACATTTATACTTCTGATTTATCACAAATTAGCATTTGAAGCAAATAGCTTTTTCTCAACTTGTGGAAAATTATATGAATAGTGAAAAGTCTAGAGGATAAGACTTCTTGACTTTAAAATATTACAAGTGATTTATGTATATTTGGATCTGAAGTTTTTATTTCTCTTGAATTTATCATGAAATTTGGTACTTGCAATGCAGAGTAAGGATGGTGGTGCAATCAGAGTCACTTAGATGGATGTTGAGCTTTTTTCTGCTCATCCTGGGATTAAGTCTTCTGTTTAAACCCAAATGGAACCTGAGTGACAGATAAGTAAACTTAATTTTAAAAATTAATAAATTGTTCTGAAATAAAAGAATATTAAAAATTAACAGAAAAGTCAAAACACCAAATAGCTACATCCTTATCTAATGATATACAAAATCAGAAACAGTTCTATCCCAATATCCATAACCAGTTGAAAAAAACTGCCTCCATGTGCACCATTCTAGACTCATAAAATTTATGTATCTTTTATTAGATCTCCAATCATCAATATGAAAGGGAATCAGTTTTGAATAGTTTTCTGAAATGATTCGTTTAAGGTACAACAGTTGAACTAATCCATTATTTTACCCTTTTCTTTTTGATAAATATTTTTGAGGTATCCTCTGCAGAGATTTTTTTTCAAGTATTTCGTAAAATATTAAGGTTTGATGAAGACAGTGAATAAATTTTCCAGATTTTAGATGCCTAGAATGTTCACAAAATGTGAAGAATTAATTGTCTCTTAGGAAAACCATAAAAAAAATTCATGACATGGAACATCTAGCTTAAGCATTACAAAAGACACCAGCACTATTGATATAATTCACAGGTTCTAAAAAGCAGCTGCAAAGCAAGAGTAAATAAATGTTGGATCAGACAATGTAATGTATTTATGTCCTTTCTCTTTATGCTGTAGTTGAATTTTCCTGGAAATGAATAAAAAACATAATAAAAATTGGGCATGTTCATGAATTTGATGAGCAACAATTCTAAAAATAACAAAAATGCAAAGTGGAAGTTAAAAAAAACGCAACTGGCACCTGAGGCATATATCCCCTTTGGACTCCAGTGCTATCCCCCTGCTAAAATTACTAATTGAAAGTGAAGAGGAAAAACAATAAAAGCTATTGTAATAAATTCATAAAAATTGGGAGAGTTTCACGGAATTAACTGCTTAGTGAACACTAATATTTTATTTTGTGTCTTAAATTTTCAACATTTACTCCATAACTATACGATAACAACTGTTTGTTACATAGGAAAAATACAAAATGCAGATTATTAAGTGTTTAAGGTGCCATGACATACTACATTTATTTTTTCTTGTTGTTTTTTCATTTTTATTATTTGGGTAATTTTACCTTACCATCCACAGATTTTTGTTACTTTTAACAGTGCTGATTGTATTTATTTAGATTTTGTTTAAAAATATCAGATGTCAGCTTCTCCAATATGAGACTTACAGTGTGATCAAGATATTCTTAGAAGTCCTGCAGTCTAATGGATTTTCAAAAGCAAAAGAGTGCATTGAAAAATTGTGGAGTTACATTATATTTTCACAACATTCATAAGTTTTATTAAGTACGAGAAGTTTATTATTTTTCACTACAGCCAATGGAATTTATGGGTATCTACTTGTCTTTTATATGAATGTAATATCTTGCTTTCAGTTCTTCACAGGTTATTGAAATTATTTAGCCAATTAAGACATTCTCTTTGTGTTATTTCCAAAGTCAACCATGTTCATCAAAAATCTCACTAGAGAGTGAGAAAAATAACAATTGTGATATAAAAACATTGTGCAATATTTTTTTGAGTTGGAACATAATATTCATAAAATTAAAATCATTTAAAATAAGTATTCAACTTTCATCTTTTATTTAAAATTGTTTGCTTTAAAATAGTTTTCATTTCGGCATTTCCTATTTTCTTAAAAATATGGTGTTCTTCACTGTGAATGAGCAGAAATGGTACAGCAGATCTGGAAAAATGAGAGCTACTTTTCCCGAGTTACATCCTAGTCTGATTCCTTATTAAGATGAAAACTGCAAAACACCAAGAGATAGAACTGGTTATAGGGTTTCCCTCAGCCCTTTATCTTCACCAAATGCATTGTCAGTCTATATTTAGATATCACTTTACTGCTTTCTGCTGTCAATCTAAAGGTAGGTTACTCAGTAGAGCAAATGCTCCTGAGGTTTTCCAGCAGGCCACAGCCCAGCTTCTAGAGAGGCAGTTAGGGTAATGCTTTCAGCAAAATGGGATAGAGATGACAGTGGGGCTATTCTCTGATGCCTTTTATTTATCAGCTTTGTGCCAGATTTGGTGATCTACAGCCAATCTCTACTTGTCTTTGCCTTATTTGTGACAAAGGAATGGCTTTTTCCTGTTTATTGTCTAAAGATCCACATATCAAAAAAAGCAGGCAAGGATGATGTCTAAACACAGATGCTTTCTACAGGAAGGTTGTAGATGTTAGGGGTCTTGCCTACAAGGCAGTTCTGAGGCCTCTCTTTGGAGTGGAGCCCCTTGGGTTCACATGGTTTAAGAGCACTGGCCAAAAGTCATTGTTTATTTCATGACTTCCCAGGAGAAGGAATCAGGCTTTCTGTATTTGGATTTGTTCCCTTGAGCCCTGGACTAGCTTCACTTTTAATGAGCACCAGGCTATTTACGTGTGCAGAAAAAATGAAGCAAGTTCTCTGGGCTCCATGCATGTTGGCAATAGGGCACACTGCACCATTTTTTTTTAAATATTAAAACTTACTTTTGAAATTTGTTTCATGATATCCCAAAGAACATATAAAAGATGTCAGACTTTGAGGCCTCCCTTCAACTGAGGCAACCCTCACTAACTGCATGGTTCCAGGCATAGCGACCTGATCCACAGATAATGGTTGGAAACCCAGTTCCCTAAAGTTCCCAGGTAAGTTTTGGTTTGTTTTTAAATCAGTCCTCTTTTAGTTTCCACTGTCATTATTTTCAGCATTCCTTTGAGATAAGCGTCTTTAAGGAGAAACTATGTTTTCTTTCTCTTCAGGAGCCTATTTTCCCTTTCTGCCTATTTTGATGGGCATTGGTATACAAAGTTATCTCTCCAGTTTGACTGTAAGCTTCTTGAAGACAGGATTTGCATATTCCTCAGAGTGAATATAGGATACTGGATAAATGTTTGCAAAGGGCAATGTAATTCCTTCTATGGAGAGGCCTTTTTGCACTCTCCTTCTAGCTGCCCTATCTCATTTCCACCAATCTTCACAGACTTTTTCCATGACCATAATCACGTTTTCATTTTTGGCTTTTCCAGCTCAGAGAGCACATTTCTTTCTCCTCTTTGACAGCAAGACATATGTTTAGTCAAAGCAGCAGGGTGTTTTGTAGGAACCCAATTACTGACTCCTTACCCCAAAGGGTTGCTCCTCTAAGAGGAATATCTTAGGGTATTCAATGCCAGAGCTTCCTTATCAAATTGTTCTGGTTTCTTATCCTTCCCTTGTAGAAACCTCTGTGCCCACTGAAGATTTTAGGTGCAGGGTATCTGGATTAAACAGGAAGACTCTCAATAATCACGGATCTTAAGGGCAAACAGACTCTACAGACAGAGGTCCCTCATCTTATCAGACCACTAGATGGCTTACACCACTTTAACAAGAAAAGTGCGTTCAGTCATTTTCACACTTCACAAAGAGGTCAAGCACTAGTTCCCACATGCAGCATTGCTGTAAGTAGACAAGTGGGCCAAATGGACTACATGAGCTAACAAAATATCTCCCCAAGAATGGGGAGTATCAGAGATCTTAATTTTCAGGAAAACAACATAAGATCTTGACAAAAAGAACATGATCAGCCAGGGTATGGAGCCTTGCAAATCATTAATAATGAGTGTTGTAAATGGTTCAACTTTCTCCATATTCTTTCATTTTTGATCTTATTCTTTCCTGCATGGAGAATCATAATATCACTCAGACCCTAGGACCCATTTCCCCATAGTTTAGTTTTTGACATCATAAAGAGGATGAGGTGTGGCATCTCCTATAACCCCTTGTGCACACATGTTCCTGACCTCATTATACTCAATTGTTTGTTGGCAAGTTGTCCCTTCCACTAAAATGTGAGTTGAGAGTAGGTCTGGTTAGTTCAACTAAGATATCTTTAAGACCTTGGCATTTTTCCAGGTGTTATAAATATAGAGACAAACAAAAATAGTCTCTGACCCTGATAAGCTTACATCTAGTAGGAAAGACAGACATAAACATATTTCTCAGTACTATGGTAAGTGCAAAGATAGAGGTATGCAGGGTAGCCCTGGTGGCGCAGCGGTTTAGCGCTGCCTGCAGCCCGGGGTGTGATCCTGGAGACCTAGGATCAAGTCCCACATCGGGCTTCCTGCATGGAGCCTGCTTCTCCCTCTGCCTGTGTCTCTGCCTCTCTCTCGCTCTCTCTGAATAAATAAATAAATAAATCTTTAAAAAAAAAAAAAAAAAGGATAGAGGTATGCATAAGTTGCCTTGAACTCAGAGAGAAACTCTTAGCACAGCCTGAGGACAAAGAAAGATTCCTCAAATTGGCTACTGTCTTGCATCTTGAAGGATGAGAATTAGCAAGGCAGTTTCAGTGGAAGTGGGGTCTGAAGTGGGGGAGCAGTATGTTGTTGGATGGGTTAGGAATTGAAGACAGTGAATGCAGATTATTCTTCTCAGAAGATTCAGTGAAAGTAAAAGTGTTGTGGAATAGTTTGCTGAACCCCTGCTTTGTCCCTCACCAAGCACTGGTCAGAGGGAAGTCTAGGAGGTCTTGGTTATTTGTTGTCATAAACATTTAGTTCCATTGACAAAAAAAGTGTTTCCTTCCTCAGGCTCAGTAGACGTTGACTTTCACATTTAAGTTCATTTAGTGAAAATCATCCTTCAATAATACATTAGAGCTATTTTAAAGAAATAATAACTTCATTGGTAGTAGTGACCTGTTTCAAAAACAAATAATAATGAAATGCCTGCCACACCTCAGACTTCCTGTAATTTAAAACTTGCAGAAACAGAAAAAGACATGTATAAAAATAGTCCAAATGATTATAAGTGGTTAAACATTTAAAAAAAAAAAAAAAAAGTAGATTCCATGCCCAGCATGGAGCCCAATGCAGGGTTTGAACTCATGACCCTGAGATCAAGACTTGAGCTAAGATCAAGAGTTGGATTCTTAACTGACTGAGCCACCATGCACCCTGGTTAAACATTTTTAAAGATCTACTTACCCATATCTCTCTATTTTGGAGATGGAGTAATAAGTTTCTTCCTTCCTCTGCCTGTCCCCTGTAAAAAATAATTTCACTATTATACATACAATAAATGTTGGATGTCAACTTAGAGATGGCAACATCATATTTGAAAGCAAGATCTTATCTATAATTGATAGCACCTATTGGAAAAATATATGCCATGGGACATAATCTACTGAGAGAGTCTATACAGGGGAGTCATGAAGTCTGAAATCTTATTAGAATTCTATTTTTTCGTTTAAAGAGAGCATGGAATTAAGATGAAAGAAACCTTATTTCCTTCCCAAAATAAGATTCTTAGGCTGTCTACTCTTTCCTCTAATGAGACTAAACATTAAAATATGTTGTTTGACTTGTTATTTCTGACTACTGACTATGATTACTATTTATGAACTTATAAAACCTTTCATCACAACACCAATGTACTCAGGCTAATCAGACAATCTCTCAATGTGAGAACAAAAGGATTTTCTTACATGCCTAATTGAAAAAGTTTAATAAATACACAACATAAAAAAAAGGAAAAAGTCAACTCTAAACGCAGTAATTTTTCAGTCAGTTGGAACCAATCTCTGATGCCATAAATATAACAAATTAAATTTATTATACAAATTCTCTATCATTCTTTTCCTAAAAATCTTCTTAGATAATTAAACATGAATATGATTTAATCCTACCAAAGATCTCTAAAGTAAGCTACCATGCCTAACTGAATAGAAAAATTTTTTCCTTCAAAAATAAACAAGCAAAAATACTACCAAGTCACTGAATACAACTCAAACCATTTCCAGTCCCTAAGACCTTTTTCTGAAATTCATGCTGGTAAAAACTATGGTACAATTTTTAGGTCTCTTCAACTTTCCTAAATATTGTTATGCTACACATGTGAATAAATGGCTTGAATATGGCTAGAAGCTAGAGAAGTTAATCAGCACCAAATACTCAAAGGAGTCTAACAAGCAAATATGTGTGGCACTAAGGCTAAACAGTTAAAAAAAAAATGAGTTTCAGTTTCTTCTTCTTAATTCTTTAAGCTACTCAATAGTTATTCAGTATTTTTTCTTTAATGTTTTTGGTTACCTAGTTTGGTGGCTTGAATACAACTGAGCTACAAAATAAAAAAACAGTATAAAACTACTTTCCCAAAGTTATTTATATACATCTCTTCAGATCATGGGATTTGCATCTGCTTTATCATTTTGGATCTACTTTTATATTTGGGCTCAGGCATTCACTGCACACTTATGTGTTGACCTGGTAGTTGGCATTAATCAATATCATTTAGCCAAATATATTCTTTTATCAGGAATCAGCAAATGAACAATCATTTGAACAATATAAATGTTACCTATATGTATCATTAATACACACAAACACCAGTTACTCCTAGGAAACAACAGTGAAAAATGTATGACCAGTGGATAAACTGGTAATGCGTTGTGAGAACGACTCTCTTTTGTTATCCCAGAAATGTTGAGTAACATTTTCTTTGAAGAATTTGTACTTCATCATATTAAATGAAAATGAAAAACAAAAACAAAAAAACACAACTACCTGGTAAGGACAATCATAAAATAATGAGTCCCTTGAGATAATGATGTTGATGTGAAAAAAAAAATATTAGCTCAGAAAAGCAGCATATCATGATGGCACAGTACAGAGAGGAAAAGGAACTGTAAGGATATCATCAAGAGATTGAAGGTCATTTAATCTATTTGGCTCTCATCTGAAAATGTAAGTTTTAGACAAGAATCTAAGGAAGCTTTCAGTTCTACAACTCTGTTCTGGTCAAAATGGAGTTTCTAGTAACAAAAAAAGAGACAATAAGTTAATCTTTCTTATGAACAGAAAAAAAAAACTAAAGAAAAAGCAGATAAACTTATTGCCATCCCTTAGATTACTAAAATAAAAAAAAAAATCTGAGGGCAAAATAACTGACCAGTTATTCAGAATGCTGAAATAACCTTTTTTTTTTTCTTTTAAAAGATTTTATTTATTTATGAAAGACACACACACAGAGAGGCAGGGACACAGGCAGAGGGAGAAGCAGGCTCCATGCGGGGAGCCTGACGTGGGACTTGATCCCGGGTCTCCAGGATCACACCCTGGGCCCAAGGCAGCGCTAAACCGCTGGTCCACCGGGGCTGCCCTGAAATATTCTTTTAAGGAATTGTAACATTTAGTGGATGTGATAATATAGGTAGAAATGAGGAGAAAAAAACTTGCCTTATGCTTTATATTTTTGCGTTATATCCAATATTGTTAAAGACATTTTTTACTAACAGAACTTAGCAAAACTAAACTATTCCACGCCTTCTCCATCAACTGTGATAGACAAACGTTTTCCATTTGAGCCCTAGGTTGAACTTGGCATAGATCAAAACAAAAAATACTCACCTATGTTAACAATGCTAAGAATTTGAGAGATACTGGATGTCATATAAGAGCAAAACCAAGCAGGCCAGTTGTCTGCCAGATATTCAATTGGCTCACATGTTGAGACTTGTCATTTTTAAAATATATTTAAATTTAAATCTGAGGCCCAAACATTCTTTTCCTTTCCTGTTCCTTGGTTTACCTTCAAAAGGCATAAATACAAAAGTCTGAAAGAAAACTTGGGTATGTTTTCAGATGATGTGATTTACTCTCTGGTCTAGACTTCAAAGATGCCAAATATAATGTGAATGGTACATAATTTTTTTTAAAAAAAATTTACAAATATATGCTTATTGCAGAAATTTTGAAAAATACGTAAAAGCGCAAAAATAGAGAATAATCATCCTCCATCCGGTCAATGGAGATTACTACTTTCAGGTGGGCTTTACGCTCTGTACCTAGACCACTTTGGTATCATTTAGCCACTTTTAGGTATCAGTAGTATTTCCTTGAGTCATCAAATACTACGTGTTCACATGGTATCTCATTTTATAGCGATGCCGTAAGTTGTTGCATTTGATCAACAGTAGTAAAGAGCTACAGCTTCTTACAACTGGCTCCTCAAATCAACGTGCAAAGAGAAACGTGGACACAGAAAATAAGGTAAAAAGTAACACGATGACCATTAATGGAGGAAAAGGTAATAGGGCTAACCAATGGGCACGATTCATTCTTGATTTTAGTACCCAAGTGTCACCTACCACGCATCTCACTTAACGTTTACCTTTCCACCTTGAGTGGAGGTTTATTGATTTTTAGAGAAAAGTGGCGTTTTTTTTTTTTAATTTTTATTTATGATAGTCACAGAGAGAGAGAGAGGCAGAGACACAGGCAGAGGGAGAAGCAGGCTCCATGCACCGGGAGCCCGACGCGGGATTCGATCCCGAGTCTCCAGGATCGCGCCCTGGGCCAAAGGCAGGCGCCAAACCGCTGCGCCACCCAGGGATCCCAAAAGTGGCGGTTTTATAACCCAAGCAAGCACTGCCATCCCACCAGGCTCAAGCTCCCTTGGTGTGGTCTTTTAAATGCTCCGATTCCCTTCAGAGAGGGCTTCGAGGGAAGGCAAAAACCTGTCTGGCGCCGAAGGCCCAGAAAGACCTCTCTGCTAGCAGCTCCAGGGTGATTTGGGCCAGGCGGCCGGACCCGCGGCCCAGCACCGCCGCCGCCATGATGACCCCAGCAGGAGGCAGGAGACGGCGAACCGAAGCTTCCGGGGCTGGAGCACGCACACCTATCGCGTAGGCGTCGAAACCTCTACGCTCCCAGGGACGCGCAGGCGCAACGCAGCTCCACGCTCTGCGCGGGGGAGGGGCTGAGGCCCTCACTCTGTCGTCACAGGGGAGATGATCAGGGTGCGTCCGCCTCTTCCCTCCCCCTTCCATCCTCCTCCCTTTCCCCCTCCCCCTGTCCCTCAGTTTTCTCCCTCCTTCCTCTCTCCCTCCCTCTGGCGTCCCCAGCCGACTCCCGCTTCCGGTCGGCGGCCGTCTGCGGAAGGGTGTCCCGCCTCTTCCGCCTTTACAGCGGAGGTGGCGGCGGCCGCGGCGCCTGCGCATCTTCTGTCAGGGTCGGCCGGCGGGTCCCCCGGGTGGTCCACCTGCGCGTAGGGGAGCCGCGCCGTGGGGGTCGATGGCGATGAACTATAATGCGAAGGATGAAGTGGATGGTGGGCCCCCGTGTGCTCCTGGGGCCACCGCTAAGAACCGGAGGCCGGATAACACGGCCTTCAAACAGCAACGGTTGCCGGCTTGGCAGCCCATCCTTACGGCTGGCACGGTGCTACCTACCTTCTTCATCATCGGCCTCATCTTCATCCCCATTGGCATCGGCATCTTCGTCACCTCCAACAACATCCGCGAGATCGAGGTGAGGGGAGGGAGCGGCGTTGGGAGTTGGCGCTGCCCGGGAGCGGGGTCCTCCGTCGGCTCCAGTCCAGCCTCAGCTCCCTGGAGGTTGACCGGCGGGCTCTGCCCTCCCCCGCCTCTTTCCTCTCTTCCTCTGTTTCTCCTTTTTTCTTTCTGTGTGTTTCCGGAATTTTGCAGTTCTGTCTGAGCTTCCTCTTGCGATTTACAGGGTTTCAGATGGAATGAATGTTTCGTGCAGGGGGTGGGTCAGGTGAAGAACGCCCCTTTAATGCACGGTTCCTGTGCTTCTGTCGGGGTTGTTGCCTCCAACGGAGGAGGGGAAAACTGTGAAAAAGACAGAAGCTATGTCTGGTTGTAACTCCGTGACAATTGACTTGATCAGAGTGTCGTTACTCGTGTGGGGATTACAGAGATTAACGCGTTGGCCATTGTTAGGGAAAGGAGCCTGGGTCATAGAGGCGTGGATTTTTATGTAAAGCAGTTGTGTCACCAAGTCACATAGTAGGACGTATAACCGAAGTGTACACGGTATCTTTCATTTGGGGCTAATAAATACTTGTAGTCGTAAGGCATGATAAGTAAGTGAAAGGTAACCAGAATCTTCAATTCTGATGTTACTTTTAGGCTGCGTTTAATAATCATGCCCTACATTCGCCCTAGGTGCTTTATTTTGTTTCCCCCCTCCTAGAATTTAAATTAAAAAAAAAAGAGAGAGACAAGAACTACACATCGAATTAGTTGTACACTGTCTACTGAACATTTTGCTGATAGAAGACATGACAGACTTAGAGAAGCATCTTGAGTGTCGGAGCAGCGATCATAGCACCTTCATCTATTTGTACTGAAGGTACAGGTGAAGGTAGGGTGATACTAGAATGTAAATACTTCATAGAGATGTCCAGTATTAAAATCTGCTCATCTTCTTTTCTTGTACGTCACAGGGTATTTTTATGTGTTTGGAAGGGCAGGAACTGGTATCAGGCTCTCTTGAGTTCTTCTGTTCTATCAGGTTATGCTGTTTTTGTTTTTGTTTTTCCCGAATTTTATTAAATACTTTAAATGTGTGTATGTGATTTAATGGGACTTTCAGAGTAATTTTATTTCAACTACTGGAATAGGCATGAAGATACCTCTTTTACAGTATAATCTATGATATTGCTCCTAAGACCGAAATCAATATATCTTTTAATTGTACAATGCTCTTTTATGTTAATAGTAATAAGAATAGTATCAATAGCATAGTTTTTAAGTCTTTTACTAAAAATTCATTTTTGGTTTAATAGCTGGAGAAAGTACTAAAGTATGTTTCTTCAGCATGTGTTTTTATTTGTTTTATGATTTGTATCTCCCGAATAGTCCTGCAGATATGGTACTTGCTCACTCAACCGCACTAGGATCACACATGTAAGAGCAAAATAATGTAACACAAAGACCTGTGGGCTCTAGGTTAGTGTTAGGCAGAGCTGGTGTTAAATTCCAGCTCAGCTACTAACTAACTAGCTCACTGTCTTGGAAAACTTAATCTCTCCATGTCTAAGTTTCCTCACCTGTATAATAGGCAAAAATGTGAGAATTTGAAACAATATAGGTAAGATTACTGGTATGAAGTTTTTATAATAGTTACTGTCAATGTGATAATCACTGATCAGAAGATGAGAAATGGAGTCAGAGAGGTTGATATTTTGTTACTAAGCTAGCAGAGTATTGTAAAATTGAGGCAGAAACCTAGATGTTTTGATTCCCAGTCTTACACTATACTGGAATCCTAACTGCAGTGTGAGTAGTTAAGTAGAAGAAAATAATTTAACGTTAGAAATTTGATAATTTTACCTCAGCCTGAGATATTAAGATAAAAGTAGCAATAATTTGGAATTTACATAATGGGAATTTACTGAATTATCAGAACTCAACTTTGTTAATATTTATTATACTATAAAAATAAGTATTTACTTTCTTTAAAACTTTTGGGTTCAGAGATAAATAAGATTCTTCACACTAGGTAGTTGTTAAAATGGAAATTTCTTGACTAGTTCTCATGTATGTAATTCTGATTTCATGTGCCTGAGAAGTCTCCTCACCTTGGTCTGGTTAAAAGGGCACTGAAGAGTCAAGGCAGTAGAGTTGAGGTCTCCACTCTGTTACTCTCTAGTTTGTGGTCGTGGGCATGTTTTTGAGTTTTAGTTTCTTTTCCCAGAAGAATCAAAAAATTCAGTCTAGATGATCTCTGAAGTGCTGTTCAACTCTAAAAATCTATGACTTCCAGCTTTAATGGGGGTTTTAAAAAATGCTGCATATTTGAATTGGATCACCTTTAGAACCAGAGGAAATGAAAGTTAGGAATTATTAGGAATTTTGTACCAACCTTGACAATACAGTTGTGTAAATAGAGTCACAGTTTTTTAAAATTTGGCTGTTAAATATGTAGAAAATTGGTTTTGGGTTGGGTGTGGAATATTAGAAAAACCTAGAGAACTTTCCCAAAACACACATGCTTGTTTCTGCCAGCTCTCCACCCTATGTTAGCCACTTGAGGTTAAAATCTATTGACTGTTGGGGCCCCTGGGTGGCTCAGTCTGTTAAGTGGATGCCTTTGGCTCATGATCCCGGGGTCCTAGGTTCCAGTCCTTCATGGGGCTCCCTGCTTAGCAGGGAATCGGATTCTCCCTCTCCCCCTGACCCTGCCCCCTGCTCATGCTCTCACTGGCGTGCTCTCTCTCTCAAGTGAATCAATTAAAAAAATATGTTGAGGATTATTAAAAATAAGTGGGTAATGAGAAGTGCTTGCCAACTTTTACACTGTAATTTGCTCACAGCTCTTCAGCTTTTTTCCTCAATTTTGAAAATTTTAAGAACTTTAATTGCCAGTATTACATCAAATTACTAGCTAGAGGAGACTTGTCAAATAAGAATGCTTTTGTAATATAGCTTAGGGTACTAATATCAGAAATCCAAAGTTTTTAGACACAGAAAGATCAGTGGGTCTTTACCCTTCTCCCAGAAATGTTATATTAAAAAATTACTCTTATAAAGAGCATTGGACTCTCTTGAAAAAGGTATAAAAAAGATAATTTTACATTTTAATGCTTATATTTGGCAGGATTTATCTCCTCAGCTCTATCCTGTTATGTGTGTATATCTTGTTTAGTTGGTTTTTAGATTTTTCCACCATCTAATTCGATGAAGTTATTAGAAAACTAAAGTTGTTAATTTTCTCATTCATAAGAAAGTATTTTAAATACTTAATATGTCACTTAACACTAAGGTTTAATATCTTCATTAATATTAGCAGCAAGGAATTTCCTTTAACTTGGCAGTTGTAGGAGTGTGGCGCATCCTTTTATGACAAAAATAATGATTTTCTGGTCTAGGGTCCTTGTTAGTGAGGCTGAGATATTACCTGAATAGAGCTAACTTGGAAAAGGTGATAGGGTATTCTTAACTTTTGTAAAGGCATTTATCAGTGTGAAATTATGTGGTTTTAAATTAACTGTTTGAATCAGATGAGGACATTTTTCAAAGTAATATTCAGAGTAAATTTAAAAACTAAATATTTGCTTCAAATTAATATCGCGAAAAGTGTTCAAGAAACATTTTTATTAAATTTTAGTGGACTAGGACACCCCCTCCCAACACGTTTGATAGAGAAATCCCAACTCTCCTCTGCTTTTATCTTAACTGTCATTTACTGCCCTCACTTATTTAATCCTGATTATTTTGTTTCACTAATTTCTGATAAAAAACATTTTTTTTAAAAAAATTATTTATTTATTCATGAGAGACACACAGAGAGAGAGAGAGACTGGCAGAGACATAGGCAGAAGGAGAAATGCTCCCCGCCAGGATCCTGATGTGCAACTGGATCCCAGGACCTGGGATCATGCCCTGAGCCAAAGGCAGATGCTGAACCACTGAGCCAACCAGGCGTCCCCATAATAAGATTTTTAAGAGGTTTAGATCTCTCCTGCATTTAGTATTATTCTTTGTTTATACTTAGACTATAGCAAAGAGTCAAGGAAGAATATATTGCTGTGTAGAAATGATTGTTAAAGATAAGGCACTTTATGTTAATGAAGTGAATTACAGTGAATGAATTACAGTGGCTTAGAAGCTGACTGTTGGAAATTAAGAGGTTCGTGGTGTGTTTTAATTTGTTTCTCAAGCAACTTTAGTACTTAGAGCAAGGCATGACAAAGTAAATATGGCTGGCTCAAACCATGTTGTAAAGCTCAGGAACTGGCAATAGTTCTATAGATGAACATTTGAAATTGATTTGATAATAGAGAACACTAACTTTGGACCCCAATTATGTGAAATGTTATTCCCCCCAAGATAATTCCATTTTTATTAGTAGACCTGTGTTACCAGAAAATTGTATGTGAGTGTTATTATTATATTTTGAATTTCATCAATAAACATTTGTGCAAAGTTGTTTTCTCTTGTTATATAAAGAACCAACATAATATCTGTTTGCTTCTTGGTTTGCAAAGCCTTGAGTGTTTACTTTCTGGCCCTGTACAGAAAAGAATTTCCTGCCCTTGAGTTAGAGTTTTAAAGAAATATGCTAACAAATTTAGCATTTGTTACGAAAATAGCAGATTTTAATTTATACATTCTAATCCTCAATAATCTTTCAAGGTAGGTTTAATGATCCCTGATAATCGCTTGTGTTGATCTTCTTTGTATACATTTAATTAAATATAAAATACCTTAGCTAAACTTATATTACTCTTGGCTCAGATGATACCATTCTTCATTTCTTTGTCAGAGCCAGATAAAGTTCAAACAACCTTTAAAAAATTGCTTTTGAAATTTTTACTTTGGTGAAAGGATTCCAGATAAATTCTTTAGTGTGGAATTGTTAGTTCAAAGGGGGTACTTAAAATGCCATTTTAAAAACTTAATCTAATTAATACTTAAAATGATTTACCTTATTACTCAGCATTTTGTTGGGTGACCTGTTTAGGTCTTCTATTGATTTCCTTTAAGACAGATTTACATTCAAAAATGGAAGTTTTCCAGTCCTTCTTATACAGTGTGAAAACTGCATGTCCTTCAAATTCCTCTTTTCCCAGTACATTAAATTCAGTTCGTTTCTGAGGAATAGATTATATTTTTAGAAGTACTAAGGAGAAATGACAGTTTTAGAGGAACAGTTATAATGGTAGCAAAACAAAGCTGAGAAATATATCACTTTTAAACTAATCTAGTCATCTACATCTGCTGTTCTGCTTTACCTCTGGTTCTTTGTGTTTTGTATTTAAGGTAATGGGCAGGTTCGCAGTTTACCATTGTATTCTGTACTGTGCCTTGTATGCCTTTGACATTAAATAAGCATTAATTTTTAAAAATAAGAGAACTGTAGTTCCTCTTCCCCCTAGTAACCTCTTTCTTTCTAGGATAAATTATGGACTGTTATCGTTAGTATGAAGTTTTTTTTCCTACCTTTACTGAGGTGTATAATCGACAGGTAAAAATTGTATATTTTAAGGTGTTCAGTGTGTGATGGTTTAATATATGTAAGTATACAATGTGAAATGATCACCATAGTCAAGCTGATTAACACATCCATCACCCACCACAGTTACCTTTTTTAGAAAGATTTTTTTGGTATAAACACTTTGGTGAGAATACTTATAAGGTACACTCTTAACAAAAAGATAAGAGATAACAAGTGCTGGTGAGGATGAGAAAAGGGAACTCTAGTGGAATGTAAATTGATATAACTATTATGGAGATCCTCAAAAAATTAAAAAAGGAACTACATACAATCCCACAGCGCCATACTGGTATATATCCAAAGGATATGAAATTAGTATCTGAGAGAGTTATCTGCACTCCCCTGTTCACAAATTTTGTGTTTATATCCAATAGATTTTATTACAATCTGGACATTAGGTCAGGCAACACTTGAATTTTAGCTGATAAAGAATTTAGTGGGTTTTGGTGGTAAAAACTCAGACTGAATTAAATTTATCAAGAAGTTGTTTTCTTTGGGCAGCCTGGGTGGCTCAGCGGTTTAGCGCCTCCTTCAGCCCAGGGCAGGATCCTGGAGACCTAGGATCAAGACCCACATCAGGATCCCTGCAAGGAGCCTGCTTCTCTCTCTGCCTGTGTCTCTGCCTCTATAATAGACACACACAGAGAGACAGGCAGAGGGAAAAGCAGGCTCCCCCCAGGGAGCCCGATATGGGACTCACAATCTGAGTCAAAGGCGGATGTTCAACTACCACCCAGGCACGTCCCCCCCCCCCTTTTTTTAAGAGTTTATTTATTTATTCGTGAGAGACACGGAGAGAGAGGTAGAGACACAGACAGAGGGAGAAGCAGGCTCCCCATAGGGAGCCTGATGTGGGACTCCATCCCAGGACCCCGGGGATCACCTTGAGCTGAAGGCAGACGCTCAGCCACGCAGGCGTCCCAATTTATCAAGAGTTTTGATTAACATTGAGCACATACATTCTGTATGCCAAGTGCTGCTCTGGACATAATGAATGTTAGAAAAATGTTTCTGGACAGGGCCTTTTTAAAAAACTTTTTTTTTCTCAAGTGGAGAGTCCTTAAGGACCCAGAATCTTTTTTGGGGGGGGAGATGAGATTATATATCTAAAAGGAAAATTAAGCATTGCTAGGTGAGTGGCACAAGCAGAATATGCTTTAATAGTTCAAAGGAAGATAAGATCACATTTGTCTTTAATAACCATGGAAAGCTTTGTGGTGGAAGTGGGCTTTGAGCTGAAACTGGAAGAATAACACTTCTAAATGGGAGGTTGGATGGATTCCAAGAAAGGTGATTAATAAAAGCAAAGATATAGTGACAGGAACTCAAAAGGTGTATAGAAGAAATAAGAGTAAGGGCAAAGATTCAAATCTAGCTACATAACTAGAATTCAAATCCTAGCACTCTTATCTCTTGTTTCGATTTAGTGTTTGATAATGAGTATATTAAACTGGGGAAGTGCTGTGATTGATACAATGTGTATCCATTAGGATTGGGTTTAACAATGAGGAATTAAGATTTTCATTCTCATGTAAAAATCCCTTAGAAACACAGTCTCTGGCTAGTGTGGAGGTACTGTTTGACCGAGTCCTCCCTCTATCTAGTTTACTGCTGTGCCATTCTTAGGTTTTGCATCTGTTGCTAATAGTCCAGAGTGGAGCATAGAGTTTTGTTGTCACATCCTTTTCCAGGCAGCAGTGTGAAAGAAGAGATAAAGAACAAAGAGATAGGCCTTTTAAAGAAGGTTTGAGGAAGGTGCCACATACTACCCCCACTTAGTATCAAAGCCACACCAGTTGTAAGAGGCTAGAGGCTAGAAATGTGGACTTTAGTTTGATAACAAGATTTTTAGCTGGTAATTAAGGTTTTTTAAAATTAAGGTTTTTATTTGAATTTCAGTGTAGTTAACATACAGTGTTATAGTAGTTTCGAAAGTACAATACAGTGATTCAACAATTCTGTACATTACTCAATGTTCATCATGGTAAGTCTCCTCTTTAATCCCCATCCCCTATTTCACCCATCCCCCCTGCCTACTCCACCTCTGGTAATCTGTAGTTAGTAATTGAGTTTTAAACTATGGAAGAAAGATAGCACAGAAATTGAGATTGGAGGATATGAGGAATCTCTGCAAAATAAGGCTATATATAGAAAGATTTGTCTGGTAGTAATATGTTGTCTGGATGGGGGCTAAATCATCTAGACGTGAGTCTAGTAATTTAGACACTGAAAAACAGATTGCATTTTTATATTGATTATAGTATTGAGTTGAACTTGATTTCATAGTAAAAGACATTATGTGTTTTGTATTGTGAAAAGCAGATCCAGGTGTATCACTTTGCTGATAAGTTTTTTAAAAAATAGGTTAATAGAATTTTGAATATTATCACCTTCCTCTTATTTTCTTCAGCCTCTTTTTTCCTTCTCTGTTCAGCATATAAGTGTGTTCTAGTTTTACCTCTTCAAAAATGAGAAGTCTTAATTCTGTTAAGTGATAAGAATTTTAATACTGACGCAATGGTAATGTTTTTATTTTTTATTTTTTGAAGGGAATGTTGAATCAGATTAAGTCGTTTGCTTAGTCATATAGCTAGAATTCAAATCCTAGCACTCTTATCTCTTGTTTTGATTCCTGTAGGTGCTGGTGTGTATTCTCTTTTTCCACACAGTCTGTTTGAAGAGTTCACACTTGTTGATAATACACATTCTCATCTTTCATTAACTTGCTTTTTAATTCACTATATCTGAAGTATGTTGAGTAGTGAAAAGTGCTATTAAGAAAAATGAAAGAAAGGGAATAGGAAGGTTGAAGAATGGTTGACGGTTTTAAGTAGAATAGTTAGGGAAGGCTTCAATACAGTGGTATTTAAATAAAGATCTAAAAGAAGTCAGGGGATGAGCCATATTGATAACTGAAGGAAGGATGTTCTAGGCAGAAGAAAGAGTAAGAGAGTCCTGAAGAGTCCATTTAGTAGGATGTTTGAGGATCAGCAAAGAGGTTAGTGTGGCTGGAGTAGAGTGAGAAGTGGAGAAGAGTAGTAGAAGCTGAGGTTAGAGTGGCAAAGTAGTGGGGTGCATTTCACATGGGCCTTTTTTTTTTTTAAGATTTTATTTATTCATGAGAGACATGGGTAGAGAGAGGGAGAGAGAGAGAGGCAGAGACACAGAGGGAGAAGCAGGCTTCCCTCAAGGAGCCCAATGTGGGACTGGATCCCAGATCCCGGGATTATGCCCTGAGCCAAAGGCAGACACTGAACTGCTGAGCCACTCAGGTATCCCCACTTGGGACATTCTAAGGGGGCCACTGAAAAGTTTCACACAGGTGACATGATCTTACCTATGGATAAGAGTCACCCTTGCCATGATAAGGAGAATATTACCTGGGGATAAAAGTAGAAGCAGGTGTGGGGAAGCAAGAAAGTCCTATCTTCTTCAGATTCCTTCTAGCTGGACTAAGAATCGAATTGAATTGAGACAGGTTAACATGAGAAACTTAATGGCGTACGTATGAGAAATCCACACAGACATGAAAGTTCCAAAAACAGACAAAATTAGGTATATACTCATAATGAATTAAGGAGAAGAATAGGGGTCTGGAACTTAAAAGGGAAGGACTGTAGTTCACAGGAAGGTAAGTACTTGCTTGGTAAACAAGTGTTTGCTGGGCCACTCAGAAACACTGGGACATAGAAGACTGATCAAACAGGCCTTGCTACTTCTTCCCTGTCTACCATATCTAGTTCATAGTATTATTAGTTATCTATGGTGATAGCTTTCTTCCTGGAGCACGTCCTCTGTCCTAATTATTTTTAGGCAGTTATGGGGGAGGTAAAGACCTTTTCCTGAATCTACTGGGTTTTGATGGCTTTTTAACTCAAAATAATATAAATACCATAGTGGCCCATTATGGAGCAGCTAGTCCTTGGCCCATACACAGGGAAATCAGATAATTGTCTATTGCAATAAGTCAAGCAGGAGATGATGGTGGCCACAGTAAAATGGTTATAGTAAAAAGCAGTTAGATTTAGAATATATTATGAAAGTAGAGGTAATAGAATTTTCTCAGGTAGTGGACATGTGGGGGAAGAGAGAAATTGCAGAATCAAAGTTAACTTTAAGATACTTTGACCTGGAATGCCTAGATGGCTTAGCAGTTTAGTGTCTGCCTTCAGCTCAGGGCATGATCCCAGAGTCCCAGGATTGAGTCTCGCATTGGGCTCCCTGCATGGAGCCTGTTTCTCCCTCTGTCTATGTCTCTGCCTCTGTGTGTGTGTGGGGGGGTGTCTCTTATGAATAAATAAAGTCTTTTAAGAAAAAAAAATATATTTTGACCCGCATTGGAAGGTTGGAGTTATAATTTATCGAGATGGGGAAAGACTACAGAAGTAGTTGTGATGTAGTAGTAGGGGTTTGGGGGTGAGAAGCTGAAAAAGGAGTTCTGTTTTTGACTTGTTGGGATGAGATGTCTTTTAGACATCCAAGTTGGAAATAATGAGTAAGCACCAATATATTAGTCTGGGAGGGGAACGTTGAGACTTGGGTTACAAATTTTGAGGCTTAATCAGCATAGATTATCTATAAAAACATAAGATGGAATGAAGTCAAGAGAGTATAGTTCAAAGAAAAATAAGAACATGTAGACAGCCCAGAGTCACTCCAGTGTTTGTGGAAGTTGGGGAGAAGGAGAAACAGCATAGGGGATTGGAAAGGAGCAGCCAGTGAAGTAGGAGAAAAACAAGGTAAGTGTGACATCCTGGAAACCAGTTTTAAGGAAAAGTGTGTGAACAATAGTGCCCTTGCTCCTGCTGATAGTTCACGGAAAGGAAGGACTGAGAGCTGACCTTAGCAGCATGAAAAGCCGTGATGAACCTGCCCTACAGTGAATGCCATCATCATCCACATGTTTTGTCACGCCAGAAATCCTGGTAGTCAAACTAAACTTATCATCATACCATCTCTAGGCACTAAGTTCATTAGATTCTACTTTATATTTTTTGAATCTATCTTTCCCCCATTTCTCCTGCCCTTTTCCTTAGTTTGTATTCTCAACATTTCCTACTTGAATTATTGAGGTAGCATTCTATTTTCTTTGCTTCTAGTCTGGTATCTTCTTTAGTCTTTCTGCACATTACTGACAGGGTTTTTTGTTTTTTTCCTAAGGCTACTCTGAATGTTTTCATTTTCTTGCTAAAAATTTCTCCTATGGTTCCGTTCCGTATCCAGGGAAATGTTCAGACATTTAATGTGAAATGTAATTTTCTTCACGTGGAATATAACTTTCTTCATATGGAATATAATTTTCTTCACAGTAGGCTACTTTTCTGCTTCTTTGGCCTCACCTCGAACCACTCCCTTCTACCCTTTGCTCTAGCCATAGCAAACTACTGGAGTTTCTGGAATGTGGCATGCATTCAGATCTATCTGAAATGTCCCTTTTCTTATTCTGCCATTTGTTTCAAATTTCATTACTGTCAACACTATGAGAAATGTTCCCTGATTCCTCCCTTTGCCTGCCTGATATAAATGCTTCTCAAGTTCCATAAGTACTAGCTTATGGCCTGTCATAACATTACCATGCTATAACCTGTAATTATTAACATGACTTTCTATTTCACTAGTCTGTAAATGCTTTTGTAGTATGAATAATGTATTTTTTTTAAGATTCTATTCATTCATTCATTCATGAAAGACACACAGAGAGTGAGAGAGAGAGAGGCAGAGACACAGGCAGAGGGAGAAGCAGGCTCCATGCAGGGAGCCCAATGCGGGACTCGATCCCGGGACTCCAGGATCACGCCCTGGGCCAAAGGCAGGCGCTAAACCGCTGAGCCACCCAGGGATCCCCTGAATAATGTATTTTTTTATTAATGTATTCCCATCCTATAGCACAATGTTTGGTATTTAGTAGGGGCTAAGATGTTTTAATGAACACATTAATTAAACTGAGTGAGTACAATCAAGAAATTTTAAAGTAGTTTATTGAAGATTTATTGATTATCTGAATACAAGAGAAAACTTGTATTAGTATGTGAAATCGGTCCATGTCTAAAGGCAAAATAAATTTGCCTGTTGAACAGTATTTTACAAAGTGCTGAAAATTTAGCAAACGGGTTGATTGGCAAATGTTACAGCAAAGGAAAAGCGGGTGCATGATTTAAAATATGGCATAAAATACATCATCCACTCCTGCACACAAACAGATTTTTTTTTTGAGGTTTATTTTTTTTTTTTAAGTGCTGGTATACATATCAGTTCTGAAAAATTGGAATCTGTAGACCAACCACCAGTTACATGGATTTGTAGTTTAATTTCTAAAACTAATTGAAATTTATTTAAGGATGATTATATGACATCATAGCATCTAATAACATTGTTCTTCAATATGCTAAGTTGGCTGTTTTTCTAGGTTCTCAGGTCTCACATTATGTACAATTATGTTTAGTTTTGAAAAAATTTTATAGCTTATTTTTTTACTTAATTTTTAAAAAGATATGATATGCCCCCCACACACACTTAAAAAAATTAGCATGAGGTCTCAAAGTTTGATCTGTAGTGGAAGCAATGGGAGTCAAATTCAAGGATACTAAGTATATTGCTAAGGAAGAATTAGAGGAACTTGGGAACTAATGCCAAAGTTGATGTCAGGATTTTGAGCTTGGATGCTTGGGACAATGGTGATACTGTAGTTAAGGCACAGGGCTGCAAGAGCACCTGGCTCCAGGGGTCCTAAATAGGTCACATTCAGCCAGTTACTACTGAAAAATCCAAAGACAGAAAGATGAGTGGTGGTGAAACAAGAATTTATTTTAGTGTGGCCAACACGGGGAAGATAGTGGACTGGTTTCCCAAAGGCTCTCTCCAAAGTGTTGAAAATACTTTTAGGTTTATATAAGGAAAATGTGGGACAAAGGGCAATGGGTACCTGCAGGTGGGCAATGAAGGTCAGTCATTGTTTTGGAGTCAGTCCTGCTGGTCTTGCTGACTCAGGCAGTCCTTATTGCTTGAGGGGGTAGTTTTGGTTCCCATCATGGGGATGCTTTGCCCATAGAGTAGGATAGGGTTGGGTAGGGTCTTTTGCTTGAGTTAAGAGATAAGCTGGAAAGAACTTAATCAATTAGAAAGTATAGACTGAGGTCATAATGGAGGTAGTTGAAATCCTCCTTCAGTACCTTTACAGGTTTCAAAAGACAACAGTTGGGTGTGAGATTAAGAGATTCAATGAACTATCATTATTGTTTTTTTTTAAAGTCAAGTTTTTAGAGAGGCACAACAAAAAAATATTTAAAAATAATATACGTATAGATGAATTTTGAAAAGATCACTACAGATTTGAAATAGAGATGGTAAGAGTACCAAGTAGGAAGGAAGAAATGCAATCAAGTGAAAACATCTACGAATATAAACATGGGACTATGGGGTGGAGACAAGACCAATGATTTAGGAAGGACAGTATAATGGATGCCACGTGATATGAGGCAGCATGAAGTTATTGTCAGAAAATGGCATTGGAGACAAAGATAAAAACCACTAATATTTGAATATCAGTTGGACTATACAAAAACAGTGTTCTATGTAGAATGACTATGTATTTCCTCAAAATAGAAAGCTCTGCTTTACTCATTTATCTCTTCCTTTGATCTAACCTGTTATATAGATTGGAGCATAATTAGCAAAACCGCTTTCATGGGTTCTATTGTAGGCAATTTTTATAACTTGATAACCTTAGTAAGACTTTTAAGGAATAAACTAAAACTTTATGTTGGACCTTATTTTTTTGTTTGTAGACATGGGTTAAATACCATATATAAAATTTTGTGTATGAAAATTTATATTATAAATTCCATTTCATACGCTAAAAACGAAGATAGTCCTGAGACGATATTATCAGAGAGGAGGAATTTCTGCTACCTTTCAAGGTCCTTCTAGATGAACTAGGAATCAAATTGACATGAGACAGATTAGCAGGAGAAAATCAAACCTGATAATGTGGAAACCCACACAGGCACAAAAATCCCAGGCAGGCAACCTGATGCTTATATATGAGCTAAGGAAAGGAGTAGGGGTCTAAGGATAAAAAGGAGAAAAAGACCATTAGCAGATAAGTAAAAGATGGTGTTTAGAAAAGGTTGCCCTGTTATGTAGGTAAGTTAATTAGGTAAAGAGTAATCTCTGTTAATAGCGCTCTTCCTGGTAAAAACAGGCAATTGACGGGGAGGCAAAGAGCATTTCCTCAATCTGCTGGGTTTTGATTGCTTTTAACTCAAAATAATGTTAATAGCGCTCTTCCTGGTAAAAACAGGCAATTGATGGGGAGGCAAAGAGCATTTCCTCAATCTGCTGGGTTTTGATTGCTTTTAACTCAAAATAATGTTAATACCAAAGTGGCCCATCTTGGGGCTGCTTGCCTTTGACCATAATGATATCTACTTATTGTAACAAAATCATTTTAATCTATCTTTTAGTTGAAAAATATGAAGATTTGGTACCATTTAAAACATCAGAATATTCACAATTGACACCAATTTTATTTTAAAATATAATGGCTTTTTTAAAAAAAAAGTTTATTAATTTATTAGAGAGAGTGAACAAGGGAGGAGCAGGAGAGGGACAAGCAAACTCTTTGCTGAGTGCTGAGCCAGAAGCCTGGCTCAGTCTCAGGACTCCTGAGATCCTGACTTAATCTGAAATCAAGAGTTGGATGCTTAGCCAGTTGAGCCATCCGGGAGCCCCAAAACATAATGGCTTTTAAATTGACTTATTTCTAAATTATCATATGATGCATGCTATTCATAAGAAGCAGCAGTGCAGTCTAATAGAAAGAACAGCATCTTTGAAGTTGGACAAATATGATTCTATCACTGGTATGGATTGAATTGTCTCTCCAAAAAGATGTGTTGAAATCCTACTCCTAGTACTTATGAATGTGACTCCATTTGGAAATAGAGTAAGATGTAATCAAGTTAAGATGAGGTCTTTTGGGTTGGTTCCTGTCTAATATGACTAGTGTCCTTGTAAGAGACAGACATGCACAGAAGGAAGGTGATGTCAAGACAGAGACAGAGGGAAAATCATGTAGCAATAGAGGTAGAGGTGGAGTGATGCAGCTGGAAAGCAAAGAACATGAAGGAATGATGGCCACACCAGAAGTTAGAAGGAGGCAAGGAAGCGATCTACCCACAGTCTCAGAAGGAGAATAGCCCTGCTGACACCTTAAATTCAGACTTCTATAGAGCCTCCAGAATTGTGAAGGAATAATTTTTTTTTTTTAAGATTTTTATTTATTTGAGAGCCTGAGAGTGAGAGAGCACAGTAGGGAGGTGGCAGAGGGAGCAGCAGACAGAGGGGGAGAGGGAGAACAGGTTCCCCACTGAGCAGCAAGCCTGACACAGGGCTCCATCCCAGGACCTGAGATCACCACCTGAGCTGACTGAAGGCAGCCGCATAACTGACTGAGCCACCCAGGCACCCCTAAATTTCTCCTGTTGTAAGACACCCAGTTTATGATGATTTGTTATAGCAGCCCCATGAAACTAATAAGGCCACATACCAGCTGTTTGGTTTGGGCATTTAACCTCTGAATCTCAGTTTCCTCTCTGTAAAAGGTTAAGAGCAGTTCTGGCATGGAGAAGATATTTGGGAAATAGCAGCTAGTTTTGCTATTGCCGTCCTTTCTTTAAAGATAATTTATATAGGCAGCCCGGGTGGCTCAGCAGTTTAGCGCCGCCTTCAGCCCAGGGTGTGATCCTGGAGACCCGGGATCAAGTCCCATGTCGGGCTCTCTGCATGGAGCCTCCTTCTCCCTCTGCCTGTATCTCTGCCTCTCTCTCTCTCTCTCTCTCTCTCTCTGGTCTCTCATATATAAATAAATAAAATCTTTTAAAAAAATAAAGATAATTTATATTATTTATTACCTAATTAATTTATCACTTCCAAATGTGAGTTTGAAACTGATTGAATTAAAAGTCAAATCCTTGAAGTGCCTGGGTGATTCAGTCGGTTGAACAGCTGACTTCTGCTTAACGTCCTGATCTCAGGTCCTGGGATTGAGCCCTGAGCCCCACGTTGTTGTGGGGAGTGGAGAGTCCACTTGTCCCTCTCCCCCTACCCCATCCCCTTCTCGTGCTTGCTCTATCAAATAAATAAAATCTTAAAAAGTAAAATTCTTGTTTATTGTTACACTCAGACTCTCTAATTTATAGAAATGAACAACAGATTTCATATGACCTATAGAATTTGGTTAGGATATAAAGGATTAAATGTGTTCTGTAGCTATCAGTTTAGAATTTTGATTTTTTAAAAACTAATCTTCAAAAAAGATTTAAAATAGAGTGACCGAATCTAAAATTCAATCAACAGCTTTTAAGAAGCTGTAATTTAAATACGGATGTTTATTTCTTCCCTTCACTCCATATATCTGGTGAGCATTTTCGAGAGGAATTTTTCTACAGTGATATATTACCTGTTAATTTACAAAAAGCATTTTAATACTTTAAAGTATATTATTCAGTACTCTAGGATACCCTGCTGCCTGTTGTACCTCTGTTACTTCTCTCTCAACACAATCCGTACCCACTTTCTTTCCTAGTAGTGTGAAAAGAATATAGATTTTGGAGAAAAGCAGAGCTTGGTTCAGATTCTTGCTCATAATTACTAACAGGTAATCTTGAGAAAATTACTAAGCTTTCCTAAATAGCAGTTTTCTAGGTTAAAATAAGGAAAACAAAAAACAGACTTTGCAGGATTATTATACTTTTTAATGAGAGGATGTGTATTAAGTGCTTACTATGTCTGGCACTTGGTATACATTCAATAAACAGTAGCCAGTAAAACACAGTGTATCGTTATGGCTCCATTTTACCTTCCTTAGCCTTATTTCCTTCCAACATGAAAACTGTCCATAAATCCAAAATGTTCACGCTCATTGTGCTGAAATGTACCTGTGCTTTCTACCTTCTTGCTCCTCTATATGCTTCCTTTTTCACTTGTATTCATCTTTTTTCTTATTTTTAATGGCTCATTTCAAATCTCTTTTCTTCTCAGTAAGAAAGTATTGGCTTAGCTTGTGCTTACTATCCTCTTTACCACTGAGTTTGGCACTTAGCATTTATAGTAGTTTTCTTTATATTCATGTGATATCTTTCATAAAGTAGTCTTCTAGAGGTGAAGGGGACTGCTGATTCTTGGGGAAAAAAGCAGTTCAATAGATGGAACATGGGCTTGAAGTCAGACATTTTTGGTTCTAGCCCTAGTGCAAGTTATTGCTATTAGTGTGATTGTGGGCAGGTATCTGAATGTGTTCTTTTTGTGTACAGTGGAGATAACTATATAGGATTTTGGTGAGGATCAGATGAAATACAGTATGGGTATAATAGAAAGGAACATGTAAACAGTTCAGGTATCATTGCTTTTGTATTTTTTTTTTTGTATGGTATGTTATGCCTTGCATGTAGTTAAGGCTTAATATGTTAATAATAATGATATTTTTTAAATCTCAAATTTTCCTGAAATTAAATGACATGCAATTTTTTGTTCATTTTGAAAATTATAATCAAAAGATTGTAATGAAACTGTTATAGCTATCCTTTGACTTTATTGAAGTGTAATTTAATATTCAGCAATTATTCTTGGCTCCAATAAAATTTTCAGTTTTTTTTTTAAGATTTTATTTATTTATTCATGATAGACATAGAGAGAGAGAGAGAGGCAGAGACACAGGCAGAGGGAGAAACAGGCTCCATGCCGGGAGCCCAACGCAGAACTCGATCTCGGGACTCCAGGATCATGCCCTGGGCTGAAGGCAGACGCTAAACTGCTGAGCCACCCAGGCTGCCCAAAATTTTCAGTTTTAATACACTGTAGTATAATTTATTAGATTTTACATTCCATCATATTAATTATTTTTGTTCAAATAAATAATATATATCCTTGCTTAATCACAATTAATGATCTTTGTTTCCTGCTTTGCCCTAGAAACTAATTTGAAAGAGTGTGATTCGAGAGGATTTTGTTCAGAGGCATATAATATGGTAATAGGCACAGCTGGCAACTTTTATTTTTTATCCTTAAATTAGTCTTTTTTTTTTTTAGATTTTATTTATTTATCTGACAGAGAGAGAGTATGAGCAGGGGAAAGAGCAAGGGGAGAGGGAGAAGCAGGGTCCTCAACTGAGCCCTGAGCCCAATGCGGGATTCTGAGCTGAAGGCAGACTTAACCCACTGAGCCACCCAGGTGTCCCTTAAATTAGTCTTAGAGAAAATGTGCAGAGATTTAAAAAAAAAAAAGAAAAAATTGAAAAAAATTTTAATACAGTTTAATATATAGATTTTAAAATTAGTTCTATCTTCTAAATGGTCTTTCATCTCTTCAGAATTGTAAAACTTGGCTTTTAAGTGGGATAAGGCCCTGAGTGGAAAGTTGTGGCCCAGTAGGTCTAGTGATAAATTATATATGCTTTGCTTCTCTTCATTTAGCAGACCTGTGTTTTTTAGCTTGTTTTAGTTATTTGCGTAACTTCTAGATACTTGCAGTGAATAAAAATTTTCTCTAAACAAAGTTTCATTAGTAAACAAATAAGCTTTGATGGAGAACATCAAAGTATACTCTCTTTGGTTTGATGCTCCTCTGCCTTTCAGGACCCACTGGACTGACAGCCTTGCCCCAAGGCTCTTTCTTGGCTGCTGCCATCTGGTCTGTTGAGCCCTTCCTCATCTTTGAACTGAGGATGTAACCCTGATGGCCTCTGAAACATCTTTAGGGTGGTTCTTCCCTTGTCTTGAAGAATAGCACATATTTGCAGCGAATTTGCTCTATGGGTCAGTAGGATCTAAGAAGTCCCACAGCCCTCTTCAGTTTGTCCTAACTCTTCCCTCTTTAGTTTAGACTGGCAACATTTCTGCTGGGATGGCTGTTTATTAGGTGCATGGTTCACATCCCTACTAATCGCTTTATCTCATGGTTGTTCAGCCACACCCTTAGTAGTCTCTTTAGTGCAAGATTTCTCATTTTTTGCAGTATGGATAGACTTGAGTTTCCCAAATCTTTTAAGTTTTGGTCCCTTTTTGCTTAATATTATTTCTGTTTTTATTCATTTTTCCCTTGCATTTTATTATAAGCAGTCAGGTGGAACCAGGCCACTCCTTCAACACTTTGCTTTGAAATCTAACTAAATATCCAATTATATCTCTTACAAAACATCCTTCTATAAATGCCAGAACACATTTAGCCAAGTTCTTTGGCACTTCATAAAAGGATCACTTTTTTTTCCATTGCCAAATAAAATGTTCCTCATTTCTGCCTAAGACCTCATCAGAATGGCCTTTACCATCTTATTATTTCTGCCAGTATTCTGTTAATGATTATTTATGCATTCTCTAAGAGGATGGTAACTTTCTAACTCCACATTTCTTTCTGAGGTCTCACCAAAATTACCCTTAATGTCTATTATTTTTAGCATTTATCTCCTATCTCTTCCAGCCTCTACCCCTTCCACAGTTCCAAAGCTACTTCTATCTTCATAGGTATTTGTTACAGCAACACCCCACTTTTCAGTACCAAACTCTGTTTTAGCTCGGCCTGCTACAAAACAAAATAAAACAAAACCCAGAACAAAAAACACAGACTGAGTGGCTTAAACAACAGGCATTTATTTCTTATGGTTTTGGAGTCTGGGTAGTCTAAGATCAAGGGGCTGGTAGATTCAGTTCCTGGTGAGGACCCAATTTCGGACTTGCAAATGCCGCCTTCTCACTTTGTTCTCTTGGGTTGAGACAGAGCTCTTGACAGGTTGAGAGAGCTCTGCTCAGAAGGACACTAATCCCATCATGGGGACGCTACTACCTTCATGACCTCATCTAAACCTAATTACCGGGCAGCCCTGGTGGCGCAGCGGTTTAGCGCCGCCTGCAGCCCAGGGCGTGATCCTGGAGACCTGTGATCGAGTCCCACGTCAGGCTCTCTGCATGGAGCCTGCTTCTCCCTCTGCCTGTGTCTCTGCCTCTCTCTGTGTCTCTATGAATAAATAAATAAAATCTTTAAAAAGAAAAAAAGGTTTAAAAAAAAGTAAACCTAATTACCTTCAATGGCCCTACCTTCAAATATAGTCACGTTGAAAACTAATGCTTCAACACTGAGTTTTGGGAGGATACATTTAGTCCCTAATACACAGATGGCAAGTAGTATGTGAAAGATGTTTAACATAAATCATTAGGGAATTGTAAATTAAAATGAGATACTACTGTACACCTATTAGAATGGAGAAAATCCAAAAAACTAAGAGTAGCACCTGCTGGTGAGGATGTGGAGCAACAGGGACTCATTCACAGCTGGAGAGAATGCAAAATAGTACAGATAGTTTGGCAGCCTCTTACCATACAATCCAGCATTCTTGCTCCTTGTAATTTACTCAAATGGGCTGAAAACTTAGGTTCACACAAAACTTGCACATGGATGTTTATAGTTTTACTCATAATTGCCCAAGCTTGGAAGCAACCAAGATGTGCTTTAGTACATGAATGGATAAATAATCTGTGTTGCATCCAGAAAATGGAATAATGTTCAACGCTAAAAAGAAATGTGCTATCCATCCATGAAAAGACATGGAGTAACCTTAAATGCATATTATTAAGTGAAAGAGGCCAATCTGAAAAGGTTACATGCTGTGTGATTCCAATTATACAACATTCTGGCAAAGGCAGAACTGTGGAGAGAGTAAAAAGATCAGTGGTTGCCAGTGGTTAGGGGAGAGAGGGATGAATAGGTAGAGTACAGAGGACTTTTAAGATAATGAAATAATTCCTGTATAATACAATGATGGAATGTACATCAGGAGTGAATCATATTGTAACCTCTGGCCTTTGGATGCTCAAGTGTCAGGTAGGATCATCAGTTGTAACAAATCTACCACTTAGAGGGGAGATACTGATAATTGGTAAGATTGTATATGTAGAGGGGCAGGAAGTATATGGGAACTCTGTACTTTTCCACTCAATTTTGTTGTGAGCCTAAAACCTCTAAAAAATAAAAATCTATTTAAAAAATTTCTTATAATGGAAAATAAAGGCTCTCATATTAGCTCTCAGGCCAGGTCTTCTGATGCCAGCTGGTGTATTGCAATTCAGTTCTAACACTGATCACCCTGAAATAGCATCAGATTCTACAGCCATAAAGACATGGTTCCCAACAAGACTGCCACCACTTTAGACACCAGCTGCAAATTAGGTCCCCAGGCTACCCACACTTCTGGTCAACTAGCTCTAAATCCGGGGTTTTCCTAAAGCCCCTTCCCTTCCCTCCACACACAGTCAAGATTGCCTGTCCGATGCCAGTTGCAAGTTTAGAGGTCTCCAGGTCATCTGCACTTCTGACCAATTGGCTATATATCTGAGATTCTTGTGATCCTTCTCAGTTTCAATAATTTGCTAGAATGACTCAAGAAAGTGCTTAGTGCTTACAGTTTTATTGTAACACACATGGAGATCTGGAAGGGTCCTGATCATAGAACTTTGTGCCTTCTCCCTGTAGAATCAGGGCACATCACCTTCCTGGCACATCAGTGGGTCAACCACCCAGGAAGCACCCTTGTGCTTTTGTTTCCAGAGTTTTTTTTTTTTTAATTTTTATTTATTTATGATAGTCACATCAGAGAGAGAGAGAGAGAGAGAGAGGGGCAGAGGGAGAAGCAGGCTCCATGCACCGGGAGCCCGACGCAGGACTCGATCCCGGGTCTCCAGGATTGCGCCCTGGGCCAAAGACAGGCGCCAAACCGCTGCGCCACCCAGGGATCCCGTTTCCAGAGTTTTTATTGACATTTCTTGACATAGGTATGATTGAAATATTGGCCCATTTGTTTGACCTAAATTTCCAGCCTTTCCACTCTTCCCAGCAGAGCCTTGGGCTGGGCTAAAGGCCTAAGTGACATAATAGTCTTTCTGGTGACCAGCCCCCATCCTGGGCATTCTCTTTAGCGAAAACTCTAGTGTATGAATCAAGGGGCTTATCAAAAACAAATACACTCTTGTCATTGGGGAAATTCCAAGAGTTTAAGAAGCTCTCTGCCAGGAAATCAGGACAAAGACAAGAAAGATTCTTTATTTTGTAACACCAAGTTTTTAAGAAAATGGTGGCTCTTGAGATACCTACTAGTTTTTTGTTTGTTTTTAATTTCAGAATGTACCATGGAAAGCTGAGGTGACTGAAAGGTATTAAAGGTTGGAAGATTTCAGAGCAATAACTGATTTACTGATCTCTGAATCAAGTTGGTATTTTAATTATTTAGACTTGATATAGCTCTTTAAATCTTTATACATCACGCAGTTAGAATTTTATACCTGATTTTATGTATAAATATATTTCTCTTGGTAAAAAGGAAAGAGGAATTTACTTGGAAAGATAAGCCAGTAGAATAGCATAGGACTCCTTTTCAGTTTTTATTACCTTACATTGTCAAAACAGATTACCTTAAAAACAACTTTTTTTTTTTTCTGGGCTATGGGTTGCTTCATTGGACTCATTTTTTTCTTTAAATAGCAAGTTATTTCACAGTGTATTGTATCACTTTCTCCAAGGAAGTGCTTATTACATTTTTCTCTTACAGATTGATTATACCGGAACAGACCCTTCCAGTCCCTGCAATAAATGTTTGTCTCCAAATGTGACACCTTGTATTTGTACCATTAACTTCACCCTGGAACAGTCATTTGAGGTTTGTATTCCTAATGTGATAAGCCCTGCTTTAAAAAATACTGATATTTTATTACAATTTTTTTCTAGTTATTTCATTTTTGTAGAGAAGTCACTTTAATTTATTGAAGTCCATATCCTTCTGAAGAAGATTGTTTTGGCCTTTGCATTATGCTGTCTGGTAATTAAATACATCTATTTATTTTAATAGTTTAGTATTTTATAAGCTAAAATGTTTTATCTTTTCACTGGAAAATTTTATTACTGTACAAATCAATGTTGTATCATATTTATATCAAATAGTTTTGCCTACTTTTAACACTAAAGTAAGTTTACTTTAGAAAATTTACTAGGTCATTTATTATTTAATTGTATTATTTCTCTATCAGATATGAATTACCGTAAATGTAAACATGTAGTGAAAACTTATTAATCTTTTATGTCTTGATAAGCAGTTAGAACACTGTGTGTGTGTGTGTGTATGTTGTCTGTGTGTCTTTTTGCGTTCATCTTTAGCTGTCACTGGAAATTGAGCAGCTCCTAAAGGACATAAAGATTCAGAATAGTCATGACAAGACCAATTTGTGCTTTCCTTTACCTAAAAATTGAGCTTAAAAAATTGTTTTATTCTTCACGAAACAAAACTACTTTATACTTGTGAACTTAGATTTTTCTACACTTAAAATTTTCTTAAAGGCCCTATGGCTTTTGTAGTCCCTGGTAGGTGTTTGCCATCTAGTGGTTGTAGATGCTCTTGTACTGAGATGAAAGAATAATATTGTAAAAAACATGAATATAACTTTGGGAGAAGACAGGAGTTTAATTATTTTACTTTGTTTCAGCAGAAATAACACATAAATTTAAAAAATCATTAAAAATGTCATTCTTTTTCAAGGTGAGGAAGAAAACTGTAAAGGTAGATGCATTAAGTTCTGCTTTTGTAAAAGCAGGCAGAATTGAGATAAAACAGACTTGTAATTATTAGAAGCTTCAGTAGTTTCATTCTCCATCCAAAAACACCTATTTCAGAACTTCTCTTCCTGAAAGGCGTATTCTTTTGTGGGCTCTGCGTTCCTTCACAAGACCAAACTTTGGATTAGACTAACAGCCCTTTCAGAGTTTTTTGTCTCTATTTATTGACGGGATTTCTTTTAAAGTTTATAAGTTAAATTTACTGTACTGCTTCTTAATTGAGATGATACTCTTTTTTTTAGCATATTCTTTGTTTCTGTGATATCTTGATACCAAAACTAGCTTTTATATAAACATTTTCTTTATATGGAATAGGAACGTTTGCATAGTTTGACATTTGAAAATCAAATTTTATTCATTCATTCATTTATTTATTTTAAAGATTTGCATTATGCTGCAAATTTATTTATTTACTCGAGAGATACAGAGAGGGAGGCAGAGACATAGGCAGAGGGAGAATCAGGCTTCCTGCAGGGAGCCCAATGCAGGACTTGATCCTGAATCCTAGGATCTTGCCTTGAGCCAAAGGCAGATGCTCAACCACTGAGCCACCCAGGCATCCCTGAAAATCAAATTTTAAATAAATAATTGTGTATGTGAAAATACCAAATTAAATAAAGCCTACTTAAAATGTTACTGAATTTTTTTTATTGAGTATTGATGATTGTAGACTATAGAGGTAGCTACCAGAAAGGAGAAAATAGATTAATGTTTTTGCTACCTCTTAAACTCTAAGTCATACAAGATGGGTTTGTGGTGTCTTCTAAATAATTATAATGTATATAGGTTACTCTTCTTTCCCAAGTTATTCCACATTGGCTCCTTCAACTATGTTAAAATATTTTTCTTAATTGTTCTATATTGACTCATCTTACTTTACTAATTATTAACTCATTAACTACTAATATAGTATCTGTTGAGAAATTTATTGTCTCAATTCAAGTTCAGAATTTACTTGGGCAATAAATGAAAATTTGACTATTATCTTATTGAAAAATTGACTGGGTGGAGACCAATCTGAATGGAGAACATCTGAAGTTGAAAATAGATCAAAATAGGGTAATAGATACCTTGAGGGTTTTTTTTTTTTTTTTCATGAAGATAGTACTTCTTTAAAGTTTTTAGGTTGATAGATACTTCGAGGGTTTTTTTTTTTTTTTTTCATGAAGATAGTACTTCTTTGAAGTTTTTAAGGATATTTTCTAAGTTTATTCTTAGACTTTTGTAACATACCTTCTTAAACCTTATTTGCAATTTGTACTGTTTGAGATTGTTAAGGATTGGTAGGATTCACTCCAGTATTTGTTTTAAGTTAAAACAAGTTCTAAACTATTATAGTCCAAATAACATAGCTTTTGTGTATGCATAAAACAAGTTCATACTTAATAGTTTCATATGAAAATTGTTTCCCTTCTCTTTCTCTAGGGCAATGTGTTTATGTATTATGGACTGTCTAATTTCTATCAAAACCATCGTCGTTATGTGAAGTCTCGAGATGATAGTCAGCTAAATGGAGATTCTGGTGCTTTACTTGTAAGTAAAATGGTGGGAATATGAAAATGTGGTAGATATAAATAATATATGGTAATAGTTTAGTTAGAAATGTTAAATTTAGGGTTGCCTGGGTGGTCAGTCAGTTAAGCATCTGCTTTGGCTGCTTTTGATCTCAGGATCCTGAGATCAAGCCCTGCATCGGGCTCCCTGCTCAGTGGGAGTCTGCTTCTCCCTCTGTTTCTCCCCCACCAGCTTGTGTGCTCCTCTCTCTCTCTCTCTCTCTCTCTCTTCTCTCAAACAAATAAAGTCTTAAAAAATAGACAAAAAGAAATGTTAAATTTAATAATGTTAGGATGAAATTAAAGTGTTACTTGTCATCTATAGTTTATTTAATGAGGATTTTTGGTTAAATTCCCCCCCTGGAATTCGCACAGATGAATGATTTCTTCCAGTCAGAGGATACATTACTATTACTACCTGCTTTTTTTTTTTTTTTAAGATTTTATTTACTTATTTGAGAGAGAAGAGAGAGCATCAGCAGGGGAGAGGGGCAGAGGGAAAAGCAGACTCCTTACTGAGTAGGGGCCCCAACTCAGGGCTCTATCTCAGGACCCTGAGATCACAACCTGAGCTAAAGGCAGACGTTTAACCAACTGAACCACCCAGGTGCCCTACTATCTGCTTCTTTCTTATAGTGCCGTTAGATTTTTGCTTTATTAATCTGTAATCGGATTTTGATGAGTCTAGCATCCTGGATATATAATTGGTCTGTTTGGATTTGTTCATTATTATACCAGGTAGGAATATGTAAATAAACTACTTTTAATTTCTGAGGTTGTGTTTTAGAATTGAACATGCTGTCTATTTTTTAACTTGTGGGAAGCCTAAGTATAAAGTTCAAAGGATTGGTTACTGAAAAATTGTTTGAAGAACTTTTTGAAAATACAGATTCCACTTCTTTTTTTTTTTTTTTTTTAAGATTTATTTATTTATTTATTCAGAGAGAGAGAGAGAGAGGCAGAGACACAGGCAGAGGGAGAAGCAGGCTCCACACAGGAAGCCCCATGCAGGACTTCATCCTGGGTCTCCAGGACCACATTCCAGGCTGCAGGCGGCGCTAAACCGCTGTGCCACCTGGGCTGCCCAGATTCCAGACTTCTAAGTGTAAAAAATTCATGTCTGTCTGCAGGGATGGAGCTCTAAAATACCTATTTTAAACAAGCTCCCCTTCTGATGCCCAGCTGGATTTGGGATAGAGGATCTTAGTTTCCTGACTATTACTCAGCTTTTCATAGTAGTGGTTGATGGTCTTTTATGTTACTGCTGCCAGTGCCACAAACCTTCAGAGTCGGAGCTATTTAGAATTTCTTAGAAACAATGAATCTCTTATAATGCCATTTAAGACTATATTGTGACCAGAATGCTCCTGGTAAGCATATATCTGCTCTAGGTTGTCCCTACTTATTTTATTGCTAGTTCCTAATGTTTGGGAATCTTAGGAAATTAATAAGTCTATTTAATCTGGTTAGATCTGCAGTATTTTGCAGTTCATGTGGGGACTCAAATCCAGAGAAGGTGCTGTCCTGTGAGACACATAGAATTCTTAGACCTTTATCAACTTGTTTATTGGGATTATAGATGCGGCATGTTCAGAGACCTGGAAAATGGTAGTTGATTTACAATTCTTTTATTTAGATATATCCTCTCTTTGCTAAAGGCAAAAGAAGCAGAGATTGATTCTTTTCTTACAGGCTGTAGGCAGAGCTTTTAGCCTAAACTAGGAATTGATGATTTTGTTTCCATAGAGGCCAGACAGGAAATATCATCTTCAGTTTTACAGGTCATATGGTCTCTGACACAGCTACTCCCCTCTACCACTGTAGAATGAAAGTAGCCCATAGACAGTACTTATGAGTGGGTGTAGTGTAACTATGTTCCAATAAAATTTTATTTATAAAAACAGGTGGTGGGCTGGATTTGGCCTGTAGTATGTCATTTATTGATCCCTGAGCTAGATCAAAATAGATGATTTTAAGACCAGGTGGCTTTCAGAAATTTTAAAGATTTTAAGAATGGACAGATTTAAGTCCAAATTACTTAAAACATTGTGTGTAAGATCCTTCACAATCTACTATCAAAGTTACTTAGTACATCGGTAGAAGTAGAGCCTCCAATCTACTTTAAATTGAAGATTCCTTTTATTACATCACAACTGGATTGACAATAGAATGCTTAATTTTTCTTGGGTAGAAAACTCTTTGTGGTATGATTTTTGTGTGTTGATATGAAAATAAAACAGTCAATTTGATATATGCCTATATGACAAAATATTTGCAAGGAAGGATTACATAAAAAGGTAATACAGTAACATTAAATAATTTGAGTATTTAAATGTGTTGTTATTCATAGTCTTTGCAATACAGACTTAATCTGTATGCATTGTAAGTGAGGTACATGTGGGGATTGAATTTTTAATCAGTGATTATGGCTGGCTTGTAGTTATCCCAGAGGCTCATATAATAATTTGTCTCTTCTTTTCCTTCTAAATATCAGAATCCCAGTAAGGAATGTGAGCCTTATCGAAGAAATGAAGACAAACCAATTGCTCCTTGTGGAGCTATTGCCAACAGCATGTTTAATGGTATGATATAGATACTAAACAAAAACATGGATTATAAACACATAAATAGGAAAATTTGTATAATTTATTGATTCTAATTTGATGTCTAGTAAACATGAATGAAATTGAGAAATTGAGCAACTTTATTTATTTTATTTTTAAAGATTTATTGGGGATGCCTGGGTGGCTCAGTGGTTGAACATCTGCCTTTGGCTCAGGTTGTGATCCCAGAGTCCAGGGATTGAGTCCCAGTTGGGCTCCCTGCAGGGACCCTGCTTCTTCCTCTGCCTATGTTTCTGCCTCTGTATATCTCTCATGAATAAATAAATAAAATCTTTTAAAAAGTTGTATTTATTTGAGAAGAGAGTGCACACATGTGCATATGCAAGTAGAGGGAGGGATAGATGGAGAGAATCTTCAAGCAGACTCCCCGCTAAGCACAGAGCTCCACTCTGGGCTCAGTCTGATAATCTGAGCCAAAACCAAGAGTCAGACACTTAACCAGCTGAGCCACCCAGGTGCCCCAAGCAGTTTTAAAATAAATATATCAATTAGTTATTTAATGGGATGTTATAATGTTTTGTGACATTTTTAGAGATTTTTTTTAAATTTTTTTCATTTATTTGAGAGACAGCCAGAGAGTCAGAAAGAGCATGAGTAGGGGTGAGGGGCAGAGAGAAAGGGAGGGGGGCAAGCAGACTCCCCACTGAATGGGGAGCCCAACATGGGGCTTGATCCCAGGACCCTGAGATCATGACCTGAGCCAAAGTCAAATACTTAGCCAAGCCAACTGAGCCACCCAGTCGCCCCGAGAATTATATTTTAAGAATGAATCTCTCTCTGGGAGGAAAGAAGCAGAGACATTGTGCTAGCCTTCATATTTCATATATGATAAAATAAAAGTCAGACTGCGTTTTTCACAAATTCTGAATATTTATCCCAATACAAAGGAGCTATATATTTGGTCATTTAGACCAGCACTGTCTGATATTAATATAATGTAAACTATCAGTATGAGACGGTTAAAATTTTCAAATAGTCACATTAAAAATAATAAATAGGGCAGCCCCGGTGGCGCAGCAGTTTAGCGCCGCCTGCAGCCTGGGGTGTGATCCTGGAGACCCTGGATCAAGTCCCACGTCAGGCTCCCTGCATGGAGCCTGCTTCTCTCTCTGCCTGTGTCTCTGCCTCTCTCTTTCCCTCTATGGATAAATAAATAAAATTTTAAGAAAAAAAAAATTAAAAATGTTTTAAAAAATAAATAAAAACAATAAATAGAAACAAGTGAAATTAATATTTTATTGAACCCAATATGCCCCAGATATTACCTTTTTAGCATATAAATGATATTCATTGTATAAGATTTATGAATGAAATATTTTATATCCTGTTTTTTTTGTACTGAGTTTTTTATTTCTGAAATATATACTTACAAAACATACTCATTTGGACCAGCCATAATTTCAGTGGCTCTATAGCTATGTAGCTAATGCCTACAGTAGCTATATTGGACGTACAGATAGAGAAGTGGATAAGCCAGAAACTATTCAGGAATGTGTTTAGAGGATAGGAGGAGAAGCGGGTTTATTCTGCAAATTATTTTATTTGGGTTAATATTAAAACATTTGACCTTATTATGTATCAGCTAGCCATACATGAGAAGTGACCTCTAACTATATTGAGCAAAGAGAATTCCACCTAGGATTACAAAGTTATCACATATAAGTAAATCAAGACCAAATGTATGCCTGCCTACTCTGTTATAACCACTTTTGGGAGCAGATACCAAATCCTCATTTCTCATAGAATATAGTAGATGCTATTTAACAATACCTTCTTTTTTCTGTTTAGATACATTAGAATTGTTTCTTGTTGGCAATGAATCTTATCCTACACCTATTCCTTTGAAAAAGAAAGGTATTGCTTGGTGGACTGATAAAAATGTAAAATTCAGAAATCCCCCTGGAGACCAAAGTCTAGAAGAACGATTCAAAGGTAAAATTTACTAATATTTCTTTAAAAAATGATAGAAACTAGGAGTTTTAATGAAGTACCTAAAATTTTCTATCTTTAGAATCTTAAAAATGTTTATGCTTTTGTTTTACGAAAACAGCAACTTTTCTTAACTTCATATTAAGTTAGGCAAAATATGTTCTAATGTACTGAAATTCTAAAGAAAATGTAGATGTACTTTTAATTTTGAATTTTTCCAGTATTTTCTCTTAAGCATTTCAGGCATTGTATTTTAAACCTGCAGCCAACCTTCTTTTAAATAGGCCCAATTTTTTATTATACTTATAAATTAAAATTTAGTTTGATTCTGTGCCTCCTTAAATTCACAATGTAATGTTTTTTACCATTATATCTTTGCATTAAATCATCTGCTTTTTGGCATATATGCAATAGCATACTTTTAGTATTTTCTTAATGAGGATGGCCATCAAATCTTTGTAGTTATTTGTTGTTAGATGAGAAATGGATTCGTCTCTAGATTTTAAGACTTTCTTAGCATTTGTACCTTTGAAAATAGGAAAAATACTCAGATTGTGTATTCTGTATCTTTGAGTGTGAATTTTAAGTGTAACTCTTAATTGAATATTTTGTCCCCTCCTTTTACCCTTCTTTTTTAAGGTACAACAAATCCAGTAAACTGGGTTAAGCCAGTGTACATGCTGGATTCTGAACCAGATAATAATGGGTTCATAAATGAGGATTTTATTGTTTGGATGCGTACTGCAGCATTACCTACTTTTCGTAAGTTATATCGTCTTATAGAGCGGAAAAGTGATTTACATCCAACATTACCAGCTGGACGATACTATTTGAATATCACATACAGTATCCTTTTTTGGCCCTGTGCACAGATTCATAGACTTTGAAAGGAGTGTGGTTCACCCTTATCTCAGTTATGTGATATGCTACTCTGTTTTAGTTTTGATCTCTGCATTTTTATAAGAGAATGTGTGTATATGTGAGAAAGTATCTTTCCATTTTTATCTTCTGGAAGTCTTAAATTTTGATATATTTTATACTAGGATTCAAGCATATTATTTGGTAGAATTATTTAAGATGTTGGTGCTAGGTATATTAAGAAGCTAAATATTTCTACAGTGGAGATTGTAATTGAGTTTAATTCAAAGGCCAGGGCAGCCTGAGTGGCTCAATGGCTTAGTGCCACCTTCAGCCCAGGGCGTGATCCTGGAGGCTGGGGACCGAGTCCCACATCGGGCTCCCTGCATGGAGCCTGCTTCTCCCTCTGCCTGTGTCTCTGCCTCTCTCTCTCTCTCTCTCTCTCTCTCTCTGTGACTCTCATGAATAAATAAAATCTTAAAAAATAATAATAATAATTCAAAGGCCAATGAGCATAACTCATGCTAAATAGGCATTGGTAGTACTGGGCTATTTTAATATATATTTTTAGATATTAAAAATCAGTGGATATTAGTTCACATCAATATAATGGTTTCACTCATAGTACCAAAACATTTTATCATTAGCTATATTATTCCACATTAACAATTCAGGTATACTCTTAAGTGCTGATAACTATCATTTATTTCATTCTAATTGTATGTCAACATTATACTAAGTACTGTCCATTCATTGTTTTATTTAGTTAAAGCATTATGAGATGGGTATCATTTCCATGTCATAGACAATAAACAGGCACATAGAGCATTTAAGTAACTTTCCCAAGATTGTTCAGGTAATAAATAGAAGAGTTGGGATTTATAATCAAGGTATTGACTTGAAAGGCCATGACTTTACCGTCAGCCACTACTACAGGCTGCATCCCTAGCTAGTTCACTCAAGTAGTCAGACCAAGCCATATTGGCCTGGATACAAAGTCTTCCTTAGCTGGAAATATTGGGCACTACCTTTTATTCTAAAAAAAAGTCCTTATATTTTTTAATCTGTAGCCCATTGCTTACATATATCATGAATGAAAATTTTCTCAAATGTTTGCTAATGATCTTTGCAGTTTTGAGTTTTCATAATCCAAATTAGCCATAAGTGTATAGTTTCAGTTTAATAATGCATTAATTAATGACCTAATTTCAAGAGAAATATCTTTTTGGATCCTTAGTCTCTTGATTTTGCATCTGAGTATGCAACTGAATATGACCTGATAGTGACAGGGTAAAAGTAGCCAAGTTTTAGAAACTAGGCCCACATGGGAGCAATTTTGGACAGACAGACCCAGTTGAGGTGCTGTTAGAAAGAACATTATCCTAAGACTATTGCCAAAGTAGAAAGCAACTCTGTCACAATATCCAGGAGATCTAGTAAGATATAAGAACATAGACAGGCCTGTAGCCTAGAGCATAATAAAGGAAAGTTTTTGGAGTACTCAGCACTTTGTCTTAGTTGACAGAGTATTTGCATCCTAGGCATTGTGAAGAAAACTGAGGAGGAATGTAGGCTCTTAAAGATTGTCAAGACGGAAATTTGGGTCTGTAAAGTATTAAGGGTAATTACAAAAATTACGTATAAGGTTGGAACCTAGATATTAGATATTAGAATTAAGACAGAAGCCCATTTTGGGGGGTTGGAATACAGAGAAAGGCTAGACGGGTAATTTGATATTTTGTCCCCCCAGAGTGTTTTTATTAGTTGGAAATCTTACTGCAGTCATTCCTGCTTCAGGTTAGGATTGATTTGAGAGACCTTTGGAATAATAGGGTCCATCTGTAGGGATGGAAAATTGCAGAAGCTAGAGAAACAGATGGGGCCTAAATTTGATTCAAAAGATGCTTTGGAAAAGGTTGCAAACCTTTCACGTAGGGATTTAGTTCTATCTTCTCTGCCCCAATTCTCCCCAAAATCTTAGAATTGGTTCATGTAAATAGTTTATTCAGTATACTGATATTCCATTGATTAAGTCTCTAATAGACCACCCTTCACTTCTATTCTGTTTCAGCCATCAACTCTGTGTCACACCATGAGTTTTATCATTGCTCCAAATTAGCAAGTTAAAACTTCAGTATCATACCCTTTGACCTTGTGCTCAGAATCCTCTCATATTCTCATAATTACTCTTTGTTCATGCTCTTTGAGCTCACAGAGACCTTCTAATCTCTTCATTCTTCCTTTTTCTTCTGGTCCGTCGATCTCCTCTTTCTCTATGGGTTTTATTGCTGTTCATCTGAAATATTTGTTTCACATTGCATTTCTTTGTGGCCTTTTGCCCCTTCTATGTAATGAGAGTACAAGTACCTGAGAAACCATATAACCCTTAATTTAAATTTGGCTGCTTTAGCTTGTAAACTATTATTGGTTTTTACTACTAACGTTTAATTTGCTAAATCAGTGCTTCAAGGTAATTATATATTTTGTGACTCAGAAAATGTAAGGTGCCTGTGTATCATAGAATTATACCAATGAATTATAAGCAATTAAATGCCTAATTTTTAAGTTATATTTTAAAAATCAAGTACCTAGACATAGAAAAGTCTTCCTATACACTCTTCAGATTACCCCGTACATTCTTTTGATGGACGAAAACGGATGATCTTAAGCACTATTTCATGGATGGGAGGAAAAAATCCATTTTTGGGGATTGCTTACATCGCTATTGGATCCATCTCCTTCCTTCTCGGAGTTGTACTGCTAGTAATTAATCATAAATATAGAAACAGTAGTAATACTGCTGACATTACTATTTAATTTTATATTCTGAAAACAAATTTACTGCATGTGCATCAAGGCCAGTCCTATTCAACTTAGCTTTCGAATGCTGATGTCTGGTTAGTATGTCATTTTTGAAGTTGGCACATAACTTTTTTTTTTTTTTTAAAGCAGTTTTTGTCCTTTGCTTCTTCTTTATGGATGTCTTATGGAAATATATGACGGGTATGAAACAAATTAACTATATTGATCATATCAACACTGTAACTTCTGAAATGGCATTCTAATGTTTGCTTTTTGTTGGGTCAGGCCATATGATGCATAGAGCCTCTTTCATGTGAAATGCATCTATTGCTTAAATGTTTATGCTGTGCTGATAATATTATATTGACATATGATGCTGTATACGTGTGCCTATTGTGTGAAGAAAGGGATTACAAGATGTATGAATATAATGACTTGCTAACCTTGCAGGATTTAGAGTTACAAAACGATGAAGAAAGACCAAATTTAAATAAAACACTTCATCATTTTCATGTGTCGTGTGTAAAGGCTTAAAGTACCATCTTTTTGGAGGTGGTTCATGTATTCAATTTATTCAGTACAGTTCTTTGACAAGTTTAGCTTTATTTTCAAAGGACAAGAAAATGCTTACCTTGTCTAGCATAGTAATTAATGGTCATGTCTGAAGAGGTCAGATGGGCCTCAGGTGGGAAAATTTAAAATTCTTTTTCCATTTGGTTGAGATGTTGCAGTCAGGAACCCCAATTCACTTGATATGTTTTTACATGTGATCATTTCCCTTGAAGCTTACACTTCCTAAGGGATACAGAAATATAGGTGAGATGGGAAAACTCCTTGGCAGACCTTCATCTTCTGCCTCAACTATAAACCAGATATAAATGTTGAAAGGAGACTGTTTTCATTCTTGTGGTATTTAGCATTCAGAAATTTGCTTCAGCATTGGAAATACCTCAAGCTGTTTTTATTTTGCAGGTAAGTTTTGATTTAAGTACTAATGTTACATTGCAGAAATTTTAGAAAATAGTAACCTTCATTTCTTCTATATTTCATTCAATTTTTGTATATAGGTCAAATGTGGATGTGTATGCACATTCTCTTTAGTTAAGGTACCAATTATTTTGGTTGTTGTTTCCTAAAACATACTTTAAAAATAAATTCTTTAAATTTTCTAATTAAATTCTGGAGATTTTACAGTACGCACATGATAAATTATAATATATATGGTTGAAGTTATTTTATTTTCTATTAACTGGAATTATTTTAATATTCCTTATTGAATAAATGCTGTAATTTGTTTGCTATGGAACTTATTTTGAATGTAAACCTATTTTTTCACATGCATGAAAATGTATGTCTTAATCAGAGATGACTTAATTGCATTGAAATTGCTTTTTTTTTTTTTAACTAAAGTGACTCGTATGTTTGTAAAGAAGAATGGCTGTTTATTCAGTTTGTAATGATTTCCTTCAGTTATATTGTAAATCAAAAGGTCTGGGTAATGTATCAATTTTGATTAATATATGTTTTTTTAAAAAAAACAAAAAATAATGTAATGATTAATAGAAATGTGCCATGCTTCATAAGTTTTGTATAACATGAAATTCAGTTAAAAGAACTTGTAGTTCATAATGACTTTTAACTGGTAGAGTATTATTGCATGAGGTACTTTCTGTATGATTATTCTGAAATTGCTGAGTGCATAGAGTATTCTTTGTCTAAAAATATCCTTTGTTTTGTTAGTCCTTCAGAATGTCATTTATTCTGATATTTGACCCTCCTGCGTATAGCATTTTATTTTCTGGGATACGTCATTAGGGGAAAAGGTTTTTGCCAGTCTTCCCAGATCGAGTTTATGTAAAGAAGGACTGCCATCCTGCATCTCTTTTTCTAATTAGGGGACCAAAGGTGCCGCTAAAGAAAAGTTGAAGATCTTTCCAGCACTTTCTCATCTGTGGTGAAGACAGAATCTTAAAATATATTTGGAGTTTTATCTATCTTACAAGTTCATTGATGGCCCAATTTCCTTCCAGTTCCCTGCCATTTGAGCTCTGAGGGATTCCTGTTACTAATTATGAAGAATGTGGAACATTCATAAGGCCTCTGAAGCATGGTGGGGGGGGGCATTTGTTTCTTAGGGGTTTTATGCTTATCTTTTGGAAATATTGATGTCATATTCAACTTTCAGAGAATCATACTGCGTTTTATTGCATTTAGGTTAAGTAGAAGGCATTGAAGAATGCATTGACTTTCAGGAAGTATTTTGATATATGAAGTTTTCCAATTGAAGGAATTATTTAATAAGTAAAAGCTAAGAAATTTCATTAGAATCATAAGGCAGTTAAAAATAAAATGGGAAAAATAACTGTACTAATGGAGAATTACTCAACCAAGAGGAGAGTCAAGTGAATATTTTTTGTTTATTGGTTAGTAACAGTATTTGTAATCCTGAATATATTCAAAGATAATGTTCTGTTAGTATGTTCTGTATTAATAAAAATGAACAAAATTAATCTTGCTATGTTTAAGTGTCTTGCTAAAGTAATAATGCCCCAGTGTCTTTGCTAATGTTGAGCACTAAATTTTAGCTCAAGGTCAGTAAGTCCTGAGTTTTAACATTTTCATGCCAGATTTGAAAGCTTTTATGTGTATATTTTAATCACTTGATCAGCATTAACTGCAAGATCTGTCTATTTTACTGGGAAACATCTCTTCTTACCAGGAGGTGCTCAGATTGTCACCTGAATTATAGCCAGATAGGCTAAATTTGGTGTTAGACCAAGGACAAATCTAGTAAATAGAAAGGGAAGAACTGGTAGAGAAGCAAGGATAATTGAAGAGGGTGGGGCATACAGGAAATGAAAAGCCAGGCCCGGAAAGAACCGCTGACCTAGGGTTAGTCAATACTGTTACCTTGCTCACTTCCTGTCTTCATGGAAACACTGCCTCTTAGATTTGTTGTATGGTCCTTTGTTGTTTAGGATGAAAAGTTTTGTTCTTTGTGAACAGGGTTATTTTGAAGGGAGGGTGGAGGGAGTGAGGAGTACTTTTTCAAGAAAAATTTTGATGCATAAATGTTGGTTGTAGAGTTTAGATGACCTAGTAAAGAGATTTTTAGAGCTCTTTTTTTTTTCTAGCCCATGCCCCATTCAGTAAACATAAAAATCCTATTTCCTCTAATGTCATTTGAAATTTCAAAATAAATATCATGTCTAAACTCAAGACCATGGTGACCTTGTTTGATTTTATATATTTGTAAATGTATAAATTTATGTTTTGTCAGAAGAACGTGTATACACTTAAAAAAATTTTTTCCCTGTCCTTTCTTTAGCTTTTTCCTTTTTTTTTTTTTTTTTTTTTGAAGATTTTATTTATTTATTCATGAGGGACACATAGAGAAAGAGACAGAGACGCAGAGGGAGAAGCAGGCTCCATGCAGGGAGCCCTAGATGGGACTCGATCCTGGGTCTCAGGATCAGGCCCTGGGCTGAAGGTGGTGCTAAACCACTGAGCCACCTGGGTTAAAGCCACCCACTTTAGCTTTTTCCTGGCTTTTCTTTAGTATTTGTTTTAGTGTATCTTAATAATAAAATGACTCTTCTACTATTGCTTGATTTAAGTTTTAGGTATTTTTAAAAGATTTTATTTATTTATTTGATAGAGAGTACAAGCAGGAGGAGTGGTGGGGAGAGGGAGAAGCAGGCTCCTTGATGAGCAGAGAGACAGATTCAGGGCTTGATACCAAGACCCTGAGATCATGACCTGAACTGAAGGCAGACGCTTAACCACTGAGCCACCGAGGTTCCCCAGTTTTAGGAATTATCATCTTCTTGATAATGTTTACCTGAGGATTTAGTTTTTTAACACACCAACTTCTCTTCTCCATTATTATAGTTATATTTAGTAAATACAGTAGCTATTGTTTAGTTATGACTGTAGAGCAAAGTAATGCACCATGATTACATTTTGCATCATTTTATTTTTCCTAGAATTAATAATTGCCTCATTTTTCACACATAACTTTCTGGAAACTTAAACTTTCTCCAGTTTTTCTGTCCAGTCCATCATGTTCTCATCAATAGTCTTGAAGGGTTTTTGTCCCTAAATATCAGATAATCTGATTCCCTGTTTTTATTAGGGAGGTCTATTCTCTATCTGTCCTTCCATGCCAATCTATTCTGGTTGTTTTCTTGGCCAGTTACGCAGCCATTATCCATGACCTCCTCCTGTAACCTTTCTATGTTGGATCTGTTTTCTGGTTTATTCTCTAGTTTACTGGAGCAGTCCCTAAAGTACCTAAAGCTTTCCAAGAGGTGGTATATGAGAGGCAAATCTTCTGAGTCCTTACATGTCTAAAAGGCCTTTATTCCATTCTCACATTTCATTAATAGTTTGACTACATATACAATGTTAAGTTTAAAATAATTTTCCCTCTGGGTTTTGAAGCAATTGCTCCACCCTCTTCTAGGTTTCATTGTTGCTTTTGAGAAATCTGATTCTTAATCAGATATTGGACTTAATTTTTAGTTGTTTAGACACTATTGTCTTTGTGCTTTTTAGAAGATTTCTTCATTTTGATCTTCCAACATTATCTTCTGTAGGATTTTTTGTATATTTAAAAAGTATTTTAATTTCTAGGACTTCCTTTATTTCTATTCTATTTCTGAAATACATTTATCTCAGTTCACAGGTGAAATATTTTTCTGAGGGTATATATGCTTTTCTTTCCTACTCAGCATTGATTTTTGTTGCTGTTATTTTAATTTTTAGTTGTTTTTTGTTTTGCTCATGTAAGTGACTTTCTATTTCTGGGTAGTCTTGACAATCTGTCATATATGAATGGTCCCCAAAAGACTAATTGAAAGCTCTTTGGCCAGTGCTTGACAACTGATAGGCTTTAGTAACACAGTGCTACTCAGAAATGCCACTTGGCAAATTATTTGTTCATGATGAAAAAGCTTAGACAAGTAAGAGTTGGTCGGTCAGCAATTGTAGGTGGACCAAGTTTTGAGAGGTGCTGCATTAGAGAATGATTGTCAGGGAGCCAGTCATTTGGCTGGAGACCTTTTCTTTGGGGCTGTTCAGTTTCTCTAGGGAATTCTTTGGTCTTTGCAGTATGAAGGAGTCCAAGGAGGGTCTAGTTTTTTCCTGCCTTTTAACTCTGCTTCTGCCTTGTCCTCCACCTCACCTTCTATTTTCCACTTTATACATATTCCCATATACCTGTTCCTCTGCATATCCCTTCTACCTGGTTGTCTTCCATTACTTTCTCCAGATAAAAATTATCTCCTACCTGTGGGAGACAATGAGGGAGGTGTGAGAGATTGTTTTTGGATGAGAAGGGTAGGGCAGAAGTCGTAGGATCTGATGATCATTCTGTTGTATATAATTTCCAATTAGTCATTTTCAGGCTTATTGTAACTATAACATCCAAGTCTGAACTTCTCAGGGGCTATGGACCAATTAGCATGCTTCTCACTGGTGTCCCCCTTTTAGCGTCTTTGGGTTGCAGCTTCCTCAGTCTTGCTCAGACAGGACATGTCCCATTTGCTGTTCTCTAGAAATCTGCTGAAATCACTTTTGGGTTTTTTTTTCCACTCAACTCTATCCTTTTGGGCTCCTGTCTTTAAAAAATTGTTTCCGATGATCATGCAGTAAGTTTTACTTTTTTTCTTGTAGTGTATATTTCTGTGCATTTAACTTATGTATAGATTCATGGAATCATCATAGGATGCAGAACAGTACCACCAGCCCCCAAAACTCCCTTGTCCCATTCCTTTGTACTCATTTCCCCTACCCAAACTCCCTGTCAACTGCTGATTTCTTTTCCAAACCCATAGTTCATCTTCTAGAATGTCATAAATGGAATTATACCATATGTAACCTTTTGAAACTGACTTCTTTCATTGAACATGCCTTTGAGATTCATCTAAGGTAATGATGCCTATCAGTACCTCCTACTTTTTCAATTCCTTTTTCATTTTACTGAGGTGAGAGGGAGAATAGATAAACTTGGGGCCAATTCACTTTTTTAAACCAAAAAAAATGCCTTAAAGTAACTTTTTGTGCTTTTTAAAAAAATTTTTCTAAAAAAACCATTTCTTTAGATTTTATTGATTTATTAATGAGAGACACAAAGAGAGAGAGAGGCAGAGACACAGGCAGAGGGAGAAGCAGGCTCCATGCAGGAAGCCCCAAGTGTGACTCGATCCCGGAACCCCAGGATCACACCCTGAGCCAAGGGCAGACGCTCATCCGCTCAGCCACCCAGGCATTCCCTTTCTGTCCTTTTTTTTTTTTTTTTTAATAATTGATTTATGAGAGACAGTGAGAGAGAGAGGCAGAGACACAGGCAGAGGGAGAAGCAGGCTCCATGCAGGGTGCCTGATGTGGGACTCGATCCTGGGTCTCCAGGATCACACCATGGGCTGAAGGCGGCGCTAAACCGCTGAGCCACCCAGGCTGCCCCCTTTTCGTCCTTTTATAACATTTTTAAAGAAACGTGCTGTCCGTGATATTAATGGGAGCTCTTCTGTTGGTGTGTGACCAAACTTTTTTATCCAGGGTAATGTTGAAGAAGATTGAATTCACCGTACAACTTTTCACTGTCAAGATTTGTATGCCACTTTGTTTCAAGAACCAGAAATACAGAAAAAATAGCTTTAAAAATACCTATTAAAAAAATACCTATTAAATTGCAGTTGAATTAGTAGTCTAAAGTAATCCCTGGAATGTGTCGTCTTTCCTTTTCACAACAAATCTTGTAAAAGAATAACTTCTATTTGGGCAGCCCGGGTGGCGCAGCGGTTTAGCGCCGCCTGCAGCCCGGGGCGTGATCCTGGAGACCTGGGATCGTGTCCCGCGTCGGGCTCCCTGCATGGAGCTTGCTTCTCCCTCTGCCTGTGTGTGTGTGTGTGTGTGTGTGTGTGTGTGTGTGTGTGTGTGTCTCATGAATAAATAAAATCTTAAAAAAATAACATTTTATTGTCATCTTTAGCTTTAGCTAGGATTTCACCTCACAATTCCACTGTACTGTTTTCTATCATCTGTGTCTTAAAGATGGCAGTAGGGCAGTAGGTAGAGTATGGGATTTAGGAGCAGGCTGACCTGGCTTTTATATTATATAAACTACCTTCACATTATTTTATCTCCTAAATCATTTACCATTTCCTGGTAGTAACGTGGGAGTTTTAATACCCACTTGACAGATTTTTGTTCTGAGGCATAAGGGAGGTGATAGATGACAGACATTTAGCAGAAAGTATAGAAAAATGACAATTCCCACTCCTTTTTGTCATAAGAAGTAAACTCACCCTTGAACGCTTTGCTCTGTTAGGCATCTTCCTTCCCTTTTCATTCTTAGCACTCATATGGCTTTTTAAATAATTCTTCTGATTTTCTTCTTACTTATCTGTTCTTTGTCTCCCTTTTATATTCCTTGGTTATGCTCACCACATAAAATATTGAGAACTCTTTAAGGTTATGTTCCAGGCCCTTTTCTCACTTTACATATGCTCACTGAGCAATCATAAAGTTCTAATCACTTCTACTACCATCTTTACATTGATTTATCTTTTCTTGTGTCTTGACATCTCTTCTGAGCTCTAGATTGTTCAGTATAGATCTTTTCTTGGATTGTCTTTGGATTTCTCAAGCTTAAGAAGGCCAAAACAAGAATTATCTCATACTAACCTGGGTTTCTCTTATGTTCCTTGATATAGTGAATGGTATGATCAAACACCTTATCAGTTAAGTCAGAAACCTCGATATCTTCTTCAGCTTCCCAATCCAATAAAATCACTATACTTTGATTTTTGAAGGCAATTCCTTATAGTTGGCTCTCTGACCCATCTCCCTGTCTACATTCCTGTATATATATCTCTGTTGCTAACCATCAGGTTTTTCTTTCTTCCTTGTATTATTATTAGAGCCTTCTAATGGACTTTTCAGACCTTTGTGATTTATGTTCAGTCAAGCCTTTCACTGCTACCAGAATGATCTTGAAGTAGATCTTATTTGGACCGTTGACTCCATAAATTTTTAAATGGCCCTCATTCACATCTGCCTGGATTTTGTTGATCTGTTTCTCTTTATCCAACTTGTTCTTCCATAATAAAAGTTGACATTTATAGGGGCACCTGGGTGGCTCAGTAGGTTAAGTTGTGGACTCTTGATTTAGGCTTAGATCATGATCTCTGCGGGGGTTCCGCACTCAGCATGGAATCTGCTTGTACCCCTCCCCGCCCCTGAACATGTGTGCTCTCTCTTTCTTAAATAAATAAAATCTTTTAAAAATTAACATTTATTGAATTATATCATTTAATCTTCACAGCCACCCAAAGATGTTGGATACTTTTATCTCCATTTTACAGATGAGCTGAAGTATAGATTATGAAACTTGCCTTTAGGGCAGCCCTGGTGGCGCAGCGGTTTAGCACCGCCTGCAGCCCAGGGCATGATCCTGGAGACCCTTGATCGAGTCCCACGTCAGGCTCTCTGCATGGAGCCTGCTTCTCCCTCTGCCTCTCTCTCTGTGTCTCTATGAATAAATAAATAAAATCTTTAAAAAAAAAACAAACTTGCCTTTAGTCATAATCACTATTAAGTGACAGATTCAGAATCTAACTTCAAGTTGCTAATTACAATATTTTTTCTCTTTTCACTACACCTAGGTATCTGTTTTAAAGTTCCTGCAGTAGATCGTGCTTGATTCTAGGTCCATGTTAGTCATGTTCTTGCTTTAAATCGAGAATGCCTTTTAATCTTTATTCCATTTATTCTCTTGGACCCTGCTAAAACTCACTACTTCGTTTATTCTAATTCTGCCAGACTCTACTGATTTAGTCTTTTGAAAACCTTCCTAATGACAGCTATCTTCCTTGTATTTTCTTTTTTTTTTTTAATTTTTTTTTTTATTTATTTATGATAGTCACAGAGAGAGAGAGAGAGAGAGAGAGGCAGAGACATAGGCAGAGGGAGAAGCAGGCTCCATGCACCGGGAGCCCGACGTGGGATCGAATTTTGGCCCTGGGCCAAAGGCAGGCACCAAACCGCTGCGCCACCCAGGGATCCCTCTTCCTTGTATTTTCCATGAGCAAGTTTTACTAAACCAGTTACCTGATATTAATTCATGGCCACATTATAATTTACTAGTATGTGTTTATTACCTTCCTAATTTGACAGGTCAGGGATTTTAAAAGTTTTTTTTTAATATATTATAAAATGTTAGATTCATATTAGGTAGTCAATAAATTATTGTTCAACAAGGGGTGAATTCATATATTTTTTGTTTTTGTTTTCACTCATATACTTTATATATTATTTTTCACCCACAAGGATTTTAGAGCTAGAGATAAAGATTATTAATCCAAAGCCATTCCTTCACTTTAATGAGGAAAAGACTGAGGCTTGCAGTTGATAAATTATTTAATAATAGAGCAGTTTAGAGATAACCAAATGTTCCTTGATTCCAAACTGTAATACTCAAAATAAGAAACTATATTGAAGGGAGATCCCTGGGTGGCTCAGCGGTTTAGCGCCTGCCTTTGGCCCAGGGCGCGATCCTGGAGTCCCAGGGTTGAGTCCCGGGGTTGAGTCCCGCGTCGGGCACCCGGCATGGAGCCTGCTCACTTCTCCCTCTGCCTGTGTCTCTGTCTCTGTCTCTGTCTCTCTCTCTCTCTCTCTATGTCTATCATGAACAAATAAATAAATCTTTTTTTAAAAAAGAAACTATATTGAAGTGCTATCTTTTCTCTAGTAGTTTTTGTGTATTAAACTTCACATGAGGCTGTTTACTATATTGTTTTTGTAAAACTGGAAGTGGATTAAGCATGGTTCCAGAATTAAAACACATATCCCAATCACACAAAACTCTATTCTGGCTTTCCTCTTTTTATTTATAGATGCTATAGGCAGGATCAAAGTGAGGATTGTAATCTTGTTTGTTTTTTTAAAAGGAAAGATTGAATAACTGATTTGGTAACTTTGCATCCCTAATTGTGAAGTATTTTTACTTAGTATTTTCACACAAACTTATGTTGCAAGGCTTAAATTAACCATTACCTACCACACATTTTGCATATATCTAAATAGCATACTGCCAGTCCAGTTATAATGTTCAAAAACTCTCTGAATGAAATACTTTCTAATTATTTCTAGTAATCTAATAATAATTTTCCACTATTACAAAAGAACCTCAAACATGTTTTGGAAAGGAATTTTTTGAAAATAACTACTTTGCTACAGAGGATGAATTTACAGATCTAGAAACAAATTTCAAGTGTGATTGAGAAGATCCAATAAAGTTTGATAGGCACCCAGGCAAATTCCAGGTATATTTTTCTGTCAGGGTAATCACAATTTACAAAACAAGAGCAAGGAAACAATAAGTGAGGAATCCCAAGGCTGAAAAATGTTTGAAAGTAGTACAATGAATAGCAAAGTTTTTTGAGTTTTTATTCTCAGTAAGTTCTTTCATGCTACATGCTATTCACTTAACCACTTAGTTGCTGAGCATTTTCTATGTACCAGTTACTGTTCCGGATGCTGCAACTATAGCAGTGAAGAAAACAGTTGTAAACAGTCATTATCTAACTTAAATCTTTAAAAGGGTCATTGCTATGTGAAAATAGACTTGAGTGTAAAAGTACAAGTAGGGAAGCCAGTTAAAAGGGCTTTTGCAGTCATGGAAGCAAGAGATGGTGGGTTGGCCTACAGTGGTGGTAGCAGTAATGAGAAGTGGTCAGAGTCAGATTATATTTTCAAGGTGTATGTATTCAACAGATTTTTCTAATGGGTTAGTTTATATGGTATGATGCAAAACAGAGTTTGAGGCTTGAAATGAAGGAAATTGCAGAGGAGAAACCTTGGAAATAAAGAGTGGAGAGTAGAATTCAGTTTTGGTCATAATTTTGAGATGCCTGTCAGACATCTAAGTAGAGATGTCTGGGGTTAAAGAGAAAGTTTATGTGCTGGAGAGTGCCGGCACATAAATGGTATTTCATGACATTGGATGAAATCACAAGAGGGATGAATGTTTAAAAAAAAGGGGGGGGTGGTACTCTGAGATTTAGAGATTAAGAGGATGAGGTTTCAGGAAACCAAAAACATTGCTGAAATAGAAAGAACCATCAAAAGACTAGAGTATAGAGGAAGCCCGTTAAGACCGTTTGAAACTTTACATATATGTTGTATGTTATACCGTATGGTATTTATGGCTTATTTCCAAGTTAAAGTATATTGTGAAGGAGTGATCAGTTATGTTAAATGTTGCTGATAGATGGAAAAGATGAAAATTGATATTGACAGTTTAACAATGTAAAAGCCATTAGGGATCCTAGGAAAAACACTAAAAGCCGGCCCAAAATGGGATTTAAAAGATTAGGAGAGGAAGAGAATACAAGTATAAAGAGATCTGTGTTTTATTTTGAAGAGAAATGGGATGGTAACTTAAATGCTTGTTTGTTTAATATGGGAATAAGCTTATAGGCTGATGGAATGATCTAGTAAAGAGGGAAATTGTACTAAGTGACATGCAAATAAGGATCTGCATCTAAGGATCTATTTTATGTAAATCTTTGGTTCTTTTTGGACAGAACAGTGAGTGTCCTTCATTCAGTATATAGATTTATTATCCAGTATATATCATTAATTCATCTGCTGGCTAACCTTTAACCCGTTAAGCAGTACTAGGGGATCGGTAAAAAAAATAATAATAATCTCTGTTCTTCAGTTTACAATCTAGTCTAGATGGAGAAAATGTAAGACAGCACATACTACTTTAACAAGTTCATATTTTAGACTATCTAATTTTTAAAAATTTGTAGGCTTCAGCTGTCAGTACCTGGTAACTGTCTCAAGGATTTGATCACAGTGTGTAATACAGAGAGGGGAATAAGCTAGATCCATTCAGTCCTTATCTAGGGAAGAGATGAATTGGCTGTTTATAAACCTTGGCGAGGAAGAGAACCTGAACTGGGGACAGATAACTTGGTGGATCTAACCCAAACTATCAGCAAGAATAGTAATTTTGACTTTACTAGTTTTTACCTACACATTTCACCTATGCTGAACCCATATATCTTATCATCCACTTTCTATTTGAAATCTCAGTGGATTAGAAGACTTCATGAAAAGGTGACAAGATTTAGTATGGGGTAAATAGTTTTATGTCTATAATTTATACACACTTGGTGGGCACAGAGAATAGAGAGAGAACGTAACATTTAGGCAAGCCTGATAAAAGATACCCTGACAGGCCACCTGTACAATAATTGGCTCTGCCTAGCCACTCCAGTCATGGAAAGGGCCCCGCTGAGCCTCAGCCAGTAAGACTTAATTCAGAGTCCAGGTTTGCCATCCCATTTCTTGCCCCACAGTTGCATTTCCCCCCCCTCTTTTCAGCACTTTCCCAGACACGGAGGAACGAGCGAAGAGCTTCCACAATTGCCGGACACCGTGGTAGAGTTTCTTGCATGGGGAGTTCTGCAGCATCCAAAGGCACCAGAAGATAAAAACTGGTATCCGAGCGCCGCGGCCTGCAGCACATTCTCAGCACAAGGAACAATAACGCCCTCAGTCTCATCCGCGGAACAAAACTGCATCGCGTAAGAGGAGTCATCCTTTTTGTTCTGTATGTCACGCAGCTTCACAACTTAGGCCAACCAACGTCTAAACAATGGCTCAAAGTTGGCTAAGTTGTAAAAACGCCTCCTCGTTCCAAATACACTAATTTTCTACGATAGCTTGGTCTCGCGTTAATTTCATCCAAGCTAACTAAAAAAGTACATATAACACGTCATTCCTCGCCTCTCTGGTCTCACAAGTCGTTTGCTTCTCCCGGCCTCAGCTTCAGGGACCAGCCACCTGAAAGGCATCGGCCAGGTTAGGAACGAGATGAAGGGACAGAAGCGCCCAGTCTCCTAGAGCGGCCACGGCTGTAAGGCCGCTCTCGCTTACCTTGCGCTCTCTATGGTTAGAAGCTCAAGCCCCTCCTCCGCCCGGAAATGTTTCTGTCCCCTGACGCTGGCGCGAGGGCCAGAGGTATTTCCGGTTCCGGTGCGGGGACTTTCGTTCTTGGTGGTCAGTTGTTGCAGTTGGTGGGTAGTAACTGAGCCAAGATGCTGCGGAATCTGCTGGTGAGGAGCTTCTCGGCTTGCGTTAATATGGAGCGGGAGGATGGAGAGCGGAGGCCCGAGAGCCTTGAGTGAGCAGCTTCTCCTGGGAGAGAAGAAGGGGAAGAAGGCGACTTCCCAAGTCACCTTGATCCGTGTCTCCTGTTGGCCAGACGTTACTCTCCCTTCCATCTGTTCCTTCCGCCCCAGGCTAGGCTGGGTAGATGGAATGGAGGGGCCGGGAAGGTGCCCGGAAGTGGGTTAGACAGCCTTGGGTTCTCAGTGGCCACCCCTAAACCTCTCGGTCATTGATGAAGTCGGTAGCTCTGTCTGCTAGGAGTAAAACTAAGGTTCAAATGGGAGGTTTCTGATACACGGAAGTTTAAGGCAGAAAGATTTGAGAGAAGTTTCAACGTTTCTGAGCTTTGTGAGCATCAGAACGCGGTTTAAAAAGCAAGTCATTCACTTTTGGATGGGACTTTAGGAGCACTCGTGGCAGAAGTGCAGCGTTACTTCAGTCAGGCCGTTCTGCAGTGTCCTTCACCCCTCCACCGGCTTTGAGCGTGTGAAATACTTTCTCAAAATTTCGAAAAAGAGAAGGAAAATGTAACTGTAACTAACCGTTCTCTTTTGTGATTATTCAGTAAGGTTTTACTTAGGTTCTCAGTGTATCATTTATTTTGGAATATTGAGTGCATATTTGTTTCATTATTTAATTCAATTGGATAGATAAAAAAGAATTATGCCCTACTAAAGATTCTTTTTTTTTTTTTAAGGAAAACTAATAAAGAAAGCATTTTAACTAAGTAGGAGTCATGCTATTTTATTTTGGTATCAATTAATAGATTTTTGATAATTTGGTAGAGTATTAAATGAAAATATTTGAACTTAGTGTATTTTGTAATTATTTTTGTAATATATGTATGCCAGTGTTTTACTCAAGGATTATATAATGCTACTCATTCAATTCAGGTACAGATGAGGGTTTGTTTTTTTTGCTCAGCATCTGCACGAATTGCTACTTGAATGTGGTCTTTGGATACTGCAGAATTTTAATATAAGGAGTAGAGGATGGACAACCAATTGGAAAACCTGCTGCTGGTTTAGGACTCTTAACTGACAAACCGGATATGTTTTAACTGTCAATTTCTCTCTTTTGTAATATTAAAGATTGAAAGTGGTTGGTTTTGAAGGTTTCTTTATTAAAACCTAAAACTGCCTAATATATATGGATTTTTCATTTCAGGCTCTTCGCCAGATTGCCCAGAGGACCATAAGTACTGCTTCACGCAGGCAGTTTGAAAATAAAGTTCCAGAGAAACAAAAGCTATTTCAGGTACTGAAATATTTCATAGGCAATTATGAATTGTAATAATAGTAATTACCAAAAGGTGGAGATAAGAAGTACATTTGGAGATGTTTGATTGTTACTGATCCTGCTATATTAGCAAAAGAATAAGAAACTATTGATAGCTAATTGTGCATTTGCTATATACAAGAGGACCTTGGGGAAGCGGAAGGGTATAGTCAAAGATACTTTGGAGAAGTTACTTTGGGTTGGCACTCTTTGAGGTAGTTGCACAAGAATAGATAAATAGACCAGACCAGAGAAAGGGCCCAGAAAAAAGAAAAATTATATATGCAGAAATTTAATATATGTTAAAGGTGCTATTCCGTATCAGTGGGGAAAGGATACAGTAAATTGGTATTGGAAGAGTATAAATGCTTCTCCTGTAAAACATATTAGAAGAAAATATATTTTTCCAGTTTGGAGGTATGATTGACAAATGAAAATTATATAGAGGGGAGCACGCTCTCTCCCTCTCTAAAATAAAGATATCTTTTAAAAAGTCTTTTCTGGGGAAAAAAAAAGTCTTTTCTGCAGAAATAGTAGCGTAAGAATATTAAAAAAACAAAGAGGTCATTCATTATAGGATTTTATTTTATTTATTTATTTTTTTAAGATTTTATTTACTTATTCATGAGAGACATACAGAGAGAGAGGCAGAGACACAGGCAGCGGGAGAAGCAGGCTCCATGCAGGGAGCCTGATGTGGGACTCGATCCAGGACTCCAGGATCAAACCCTGGGCCAAAGGCAGGTGCTAAACTGCTGCGCCACCCAGGGATCCCTCATTATAGGATTTTAATACAAAAAGCCCCCCAACAACCTAAATACCCATTATTAGGAGACTGGCTAATTCACTTAGAATATTTTCGCACAGTGGAATGCTGTGTGGCCATTAAAAGGAACAAGTTGGGGTTAAAGGGACTAACCATGGTTTTTAAGATAGCATTAAGTGAAAAACAATATATAGCAGACCCTTATATGTCATAAGGGTCTCATTTTGTATATTAAACAGGTGTGTGTATAAATTAGAAGTTAAGATAATGTAGGCATTAAAAATATCTACAGGTATTGGGATGCCTGGGTGGCTCAGTGGGTTGAGCATCTCACTACTGATTTTAGCTCAGGTCATGATCCCTGGGTAGTGAGCTAGTGTCAGACCTCAGGGCTCTGTGCTCAGCAGGGAGTCTGCTTGGGATTCTCTCCCTCTCCCTCTTACCCTACCCTCCTGCTGTGCTTGCGGTCTCTAAAATAAATAAATAAATCTTTAAAGTATTTATAGATATGTACTACACTGTTAATACTGGTTTTCACATAAGAAAGGATGGTGGGATAAAGTAGTTGACCTTTATAAGTAGTTCGATTTTTAGTGATTTTTTAAATTTTCCTGGGGTGATCTCTGGTTTTTCCCAAATAAAATTTTAAGTGATTAAAAAGACAGATCTTCCTTGACTTACGATTGAGTTGTATCATTGTGTCATAAACAATAACCCATCATAAGTTGAAAACCTGTTAAGTTGAAGATTCATTTAATATACTTAGCCTATTAAATGTAGCTTAGCCTACCTTATATATGCTCAGGACACATACATTAACTTACAGTTGGGCAAAATCATCTTACACAAAGCCTATTTTATAATGCTGAATATCTTACATAATTCTTGACTATTGTACTGAAAGTGAAAAACAATGGTTTTATGGATACAGAATGGTGGTAATTCATTGGTTATTTAACTTCATGATTGTGTGGCTGATGGAGAGTTGTGGTTGTCTGCCACTGCCCAGCATCGTGAGAGAGCTTTGTGCTGCATATTGCTAGCCTGGGAAAAGGTGAAATTCAAAATTTAAAGGACAGTTTTTACTGAATGTATATTGCTTTCACACCATTGTAAAGTTGAGAAATCGTAAGTTGAACCACCGTTAAGTCAGGGGCTGTTTGTATGACATGTAAAAATGAAATACTTACATTTAACAAATGTATTAAATACCATATGCCACGTGCTGGGCTAAAGGTTAAAGTTATAATTTAAGGTTACAAACAAAACCCCTTCTCCCTTTTTTCTTTAAGGAAAAAAATTAATCTTTCTTATGATTAGATCTAAAGTGTGATGATTACTGATCTTTTTAATAATTTAGTTGATGAGATGAGCTCCATCAGTGTATTTTCACAGCTTTAACATTTGTATATTCCTTGGAAAGAATATCTGTATTGGATCTCATTAAATTTTAAGAGAAAGAATATTGACTTCTAGGAGTTCTTATTTTAATACTTCAGTGGAAGTAGAGACAGAATCAGGAAAATTGTAGTCTTTAAATTTTGGTGTTTACAATATTTTAATTCCAGGAGTTTAAGGAAGCACTTAATTTTATATAAGTGGATTAGCCTTTTGAACTTAGTTGAAAACAAATCACACTTGTATTAATTATTATTATTTTTTTAATCTAGGAGGATAATGGAATTCCAGTGCATCTAAAGGGTGGAGTAGCTGATGCCCTCCTGTATAGAGCCACTATGATGCTTACAGTTGGTGGTAGGATATTTGGAGTGCTTCACTTATACACAACCTGCATAGAACAACACTCATTACTGTACCCAGAGTGCTTTGATATTTTTTCTGTGAATTGGGCAGGTCCATTGTTCAGTATTAGCAATGGAATATCATAAATTGGTATACTAGGAACAGAGTTAAGAATTTTAATGATTGCTCTCTGGGGGAGGAAGAGAAACAATATTTAATATTTGAGTGATTACTGTGTGCTTGTCCTATTGATGAGAATGTTACATAAAGGGATTTCTGTAACCCTTTTATTAAGTCTGTATGTGTCCTTATTTTAAAGATGAAGAAATTATGTTAATTAAAGATAATATTGCCTCTATGTGGAAAAGCTGCAGTTTGAATCCTGATTACAAAGTCCTCCTGCTCATGCCAAAGTGCCTTTTTGGTTTGGATTGTATACAGTGAAGGGGCATTTATGGATGAAGACAACTAACTAGTGACCTTTGGGCTCTCATAAGATCTAAATTTGTGTTGATTGGTATGACTGTTTCCTAGGTATTCTGGTAATGAGTTTTAGTAAATTTTCACTTAATTAGCTATTACATTAAATTTGATAATTTAAATGTATCACTGTTCCTTGGTTTTACATTGATGATATACTTAAGGGAGTGCTTGCATTTCTTGACCTCTTTTTCAGTATTTGAATCATTCTTAGCATTTCACATGCAGTTTTAGGTTGGTATGGAAATAACCTTTATATATATTTTTAATTTTATTTAAAAATTTCTTACATCTTATTAAGTTGACAACTACATTATTGTGCTATATCTAACACTTTCTGTAGAAGTTAACTGATAGTAAAACTAGATTAAATGTGTTTAAAAACTATATTTATTTTAAATTTTGCCAGCACCTGTCAAAATGCTTTTTTATGTTCACATAAAAGTAATCTTAATGCCAGACTTGCTTCTCCCTTCTCTTACAAGTTTTATACGTATAAATAGCGGAATTTCTTACAAGTTTTTTTTTTTGTTTCTTTTTATTTTTCAGGAACAGCATATGCCATGTATCAGCTAGCTGTGGCTTCTTTTCCCAAGAAGCAGGATTAACTTCAATTCATCTCAGCAGGCAGTTGGTTGTTTCATTCAGCTCTCTATGGACCAGTAATCGATAAATTCAATATTTATTGACTTAATACTAACTGCCACCAATAAAGCAGTCTTTACCATGATTTGTCTCATTTTATCATTTTATACTAATAATTTCAGTTTTTGATCAGCCTTGTAAATCTTAGGTAGGGAGCAAAAAAATGGTTCTTTTGTCATTAGGGTTGTATAAAATACCATTGTGATATTTGTGAAATTTTATTTTGTAAATAAATTAATAGAGCAGATCAGAATTATACAGTGGATGGTCTTCAGTCTTAAATGATGTGACACTTGAAAGCATATTTCTTTGACTCCTTCCCCTCCCTGTTGTGCTATATCCTGGGATATGCTAGAACCTGAGGTTAGTGGAAGCAGGTCATTTTTGGCTCCAGGGGTTCAAGTTTCTTTTTTTCCCCTTTCTCAGTTGTGTTAGCATATGTTTAAATATTGGATGTATTTCACAGTTTAGGATTAGGCTTTAGTAGAGAAGCTATAAAATAATTTAGGACTCGTTCTTTCACACTAACAATGGGTTTCTATTACTTTAATCTATAACATAAAGGGTAACTTTCCTTAAAATACTTCGTTCATTTCTGAAAACTATCTTCTGCAGGAATTTAAGGAGTCAAACTTATTAGTCATCTCCTCTGTTAGGTGTACATTTGTAACACTGAAATTTAGAGTCTAGGTGAATTTGTTCTAAGGGAAATCGATGAGTCGAGGTTTATAAACTTTCTGTGGGTGCCTGGGTGGCTTAGTTGGTTATGTGTCTGACTTTTGATTTCGGCTCAGGTCACGATCTCAGGTTTGTGAGATTGAGCCCTGCATGGGGTTCTGCGCTGGACATGGAGGCTGCTTATGATTCTTTCTCTCAGGGCGCCTGGGTGGCTCAGTCAGTTGTGTCTGCCTTCAGCTCAGGTCATGATCCCAGAGTCCTGGGGTTGAGCCCCACATCCAGCTCCCATTTTGGTTGGGAGCCTGCTTCTCCCTCTGCCACTATCCCTGCTTGTGCTTGCTCTCTGTCAGATTAATAAACTTAGAAAAAGCCAATAGTAAAAAAAAAAAAAAAAAGAAAAAGCCAATAGTCTTCATGTTGAAACACTGAGACTTCTAGTATAAATCTATCACAAAAGGTACCTAATAAAAGATGTCTCAGCCTTGAATCTCAAAGATGGGAAAGGATCTTGGTAGCTACATTATCTAACCTGCCACCAAATGCAGGAATCTGCCCAACTTCTGAATCTTCCTACTAATAGCAGCCAAGAACACTGCTTTGGAAGGGAGTAAAGTATCAGACATTTCTAAATGCTGAGAAAGTTCTTAAGTTGGGCTGGAATTTGGTTCAATTTGGTGATTTAGAGCTAAAAAAACAATTGCTGGTTATATTTTGAAAAAAAGCTATATATGTCAACATTTTACAAAGAATTTAGCTTTCCTAAATGTGATTTGAAATGCTTTTATGACATGATGTGAAAGAGACTTGTGTAGTAAAAAAAAAAAAAAAAAAAAAAACCTGATACCTCTGATAACCTTCATCTCAATATTGTGAGAGGTGCTTTACTATTTCTGACAATTTTTTAAACATTTTTCCATGTGAAATGTTCTGTTTATGCTAGGGTATCATGGTAAGATTGGGTAAAGTAAAAGATTAAATCCTTAAGATACTTGAAAAATTTTTTTTTATACTTTATTTTTTTTTATTTTTTATTTTTTTGAAAAACCCAGTCATTCTTTTTACTCAAGGAGAAAAAGAAAAACCCATTAAAAAATACCTTACCATTGTTCAAAGCTAATCTATTTGGGTCCTAATGACTCTTATTTAAGAAGGCAGATAAGTGTCAAGAAGCAGCTTTTCTTAGCCTTAATTTTATGGAGATTGCTGAAATTTTCTAGTTAGCTGTGCCCAAATAATGGCAGCTGCTTGTTGAGGGTTCAGAGACACCCCACAGGAGGGTTGGAAAGAGGCCTGCCCAACAGCCTTGGCATACTGACACTTGTTCTGCCCATTTTTTTTTCTTGAATTTCCACTTTTTGAATGAATATTTCTCTCTTGGTCCTAATTTTCATTTCTGTCCAGAAGTCATGAACTGAATACACTGACTTCCATCCAGAAACACTTTCATTTTCTCTTCCTGTCAGAACCTCCTGAGCCCATGAAGGTCTGGTTTAGTTTGCTAGGGCTGCCCTAAAAAGCTACCACAAGCTGGATGGCTAATACAGAGAAATGACTTTCTCACAGTTCTGGAGTCTAGATGTTTGATCATGGTGCCTGTAGGTTTGGCTTCTCTGGAGGGCTATGAGGCAAGGTTCTATTCCAAGCCTCTCTCCTTGACTTGTAGATGGCCATCCTCTCCCTGTGTCTTTTATTTTATTTTATTTTATTTTATTTTATTTTATTTTATTTTATTTTATTTTATTTATTTATTTTATTTTATTTTATTTTATTTTATTTATTTTATTTATTTTATTTTATTTTATTTTATTTTATTTTATTTTATTTTATTATTTTATTTATTGGTGTTCAATTTACCAACATACAGAATAACCCCCAGTGCCCGTCACCCATTCACTCCCACCCCCCGCCCTCCTCCCCTTCTACCACCCCTAGTTCGTTTCCCAGAGTTAGCAGTCTTTACATTCTGTCTCCCTTTCTGATATTTCCCACACATTTCTTCTCCCTTCCCTTATATTCCCTTTCACTATTATTTATATTCCCCACATGAATGAGAACATAAAATGTTTGTCCTTCTCCGACTGACTTACTTCACTCAGCAAGATACTTGAAAATTTTTAAAAATAAATACTGAGTTTAAGTATTTGCCCTTTAAAAGTCTACTGCAACCAAGGGTGGAGAGAGGGAGGGGTCAAGGGGCAAGATCCCAGAGTAAGGGTTGCTGGACCAGTCCTGTGAAAATATCTCCTATACTTAGCATTTAGTGAGAAAGCTGTTATAATTACTGATACATTTCAAAGACTAACCAAAAGTCCATAGAACAGAGTCCATAAAAAGTGTTGAAAATGTGGTGGTCAGAAAACAAAACCTGCATTCAAATCTTTATCTTTATCATGCAATATGATCTCTTGGAGATTAGTATTTGTTACTAAATAGAAGGAATTCTGTGATGATGTGTTATCCCATTAATATAAATAGGAGATATATCTAAGTGGAAATGTTATAATTAGTACTATGCTCAAAATTACACTTGTAGTCTGTAGCTGTTGTATGTAAACTACAGATGAAGGAACAAGCTCAAAGAAGGCATGCAATTTACACAAAGCTACAAATAAGTGACAGGACAAGGTTTCAAATCCAGTTTTATCTGGTCTTTCCAGTATACTTCTGTTGTTTGATTAAGTGTTGACTGGGATAGCTTCAATACACTATTAATAGCAACATATGCAAATATGAATCCTCTACAGACTTCCATCTCCCCTGGACAGTTAAGCTTATTGGAAGAGTAATGAGTATAGTCTCCAGTTCCATTACTCAGTTTCACATTGATTGCTATAATTCATAATCTACCTACCTATTTAACATCTGTTTCTTCCACTTAATGCCGAGATCCCAGCTCAGCATTCTAATCAACCACCATATTGCTCTGCTTCTTGGCGCATTCATCCTCATTTTTGACGCTGCTGATAAGTGCCCAAAATTCTGCTGGAAACTGACATTCTCCCCTTTGCTCCCTATGTTCTCTTCATCAAGAGTTTCATCCCTTTGAATTTGAATTCAAATTTGAATTATAACCGATAAGACTGGGAACCAGTATAGCATTGTAGTTAATCATACAAATGATAGAAGGCCCAGCTTCAAGCCTTGGATTACTGTGGGTAGCTAACCTTGCTAAACATGTATCCTCCTCCGTGTAAATGGAATAATACTCCATGCGCATGTTTTTATCCTAATGCATGGAAAGCACTAAGAATGATTTCTAATACATACCAAGTGTGCAATAAAAGTTAGCTGCTTCTATTGTTAGCTCTCTGGGAAAAGGAGCTATGTCTTCATTTCCTATCCCTTCAACTTGACACAGCAGGGACTATGAGCCGGTCAGGGCTGGTAGGGCAGGCTCATGATTTGCTCTGCAGGGTAGGTGCTTCTGTCTTTCAGTTCTCCTTAGGATGTGGTTTTCATTCCTGTGAGATGACTGCTGCAGCTCCAGCCCATTTTCTTTGTTGCGCTGTTAGAAGAAGGGTTGGTGAAAGAGCACACTAATAGGTGAGCTCTTTAAAAAGAGCTTTAGAAACTCCAAAGACCTCAGCTTAGAGGTCTTTGGCTAGAGCTTTGTCCCATGATCATGCCTGGTTTCAGAGAGGCCAGGAAATGTCTCAGCTTTACAGATTGCCAAATGCAATTGGAATTCTATATAATAAGTAGGGGAAACAGTATTGAGTTGGCAACTAACAGTTCCCTGGTATTTTGGTTTTTTTTTTTTTTTTTTTTTACAGTGGTATGAATAATGTTTTTCAAAACATTATTTCTCACCATTCTCAAAGTGAAGACTGCAAAAAGTAAAAGCAATGCTTTACTGTGTTGTCATTAACCCTGGGAGCAGTGCTGCTGCGTCTCCACGCTCTGTGACCCCTGAGCCCCCAAAATCTCAGCTCACACACACCAAATCTCTCCCACCTCACTTTACAACAGTCCTGAAAATTCAAAGAAAGCTATGCTATACAACATTTACATTTCTCTCTCTCTGTTTCTCTCATGAATAAAATAAATCTTAAAAAGAAAAGAAAAAGATAGCTGGACGTAGGAAAACCAGGTGTGTTGTTCTCTTTGAGTAACGTTTGCCTACACAGTTGGGGCATCTTCGCTCCTCAAGGCAAAACAGCAGATGAACCCCAGTAGGAACCAGATGATGGCCCCGAAGATGCCCGGGGAGGTGAAGGAGTCCTGCCAAGCCTGACTGCAGACCGGGCAGCCTCCAACGACAACAATGGAACTGGCAGGGCACCTGGTGATACGTGGGCGGTGGCTGTTGCACACCCTGGGGAGGTGGGAGGGTGTCCCTGTGTCCCTGTAGCGGCGGGGCCCCGCCCGCCAAGTGGCCCAGGCCCGCCTCCAGGCTGTAGGCGCGCGGCGGCTCCCGCGGCGGAGGCTTGTGGTCCACTGCGGCCGGCGGCGCCAGGCCTGCTCCCGCCCGACTCCTGCTCCCGCGCCGGCTCCGACTCATGGGGTCGCCGCTTCCAATCTGTTGTTTGAAAAGGTAAAGTCAACGCCGAAGGAGAAGAGCTGGAAGCAGCTCGGTTCCTAGTTCTAATTTCTGATGCCCACAACCATATCCAAGCCTGTTCTTAGGCTCCGCTGCATTCCATTTTTGAACTTTCCCATTTTTGCTTAAATTACTTCAGGTAGGTTTCTCGGCAGGGAACCGACCAAGGCAGGGTTTCCTGACTTTCCTGCCTATTGGATCACCTAATGGAACCACAACTCTACCGTTTACTCCAAACAGTACTTAGATGATTAAAGAATGATGGTCATCACTGGTCTCTTATTGGGAACGGGAATGTTTCAAAAAGATTTCCCGAGGGAACACAAATGTACAGGAATATGGAGAATACAAGAATGATAGGAACAAGAATTATGATGCTGTTATAGGCAGTTTAGTTCAGGGTTTGCAGAAACCTCTTGCTGCTCTTTGAGATCGTTTTTGCCTAAGTTCCCCAAAGCTGACAATTCCACGGGCATCTAGCTTTAGCTCCCTCCTCTTGGGTGCTGGATGCATCCTGGTGGAGAGCAACATCTTGTAATCCACTTGTAACCCAGGACCCTTCTTCTATATATACATCAAGACTAATAATTCAAGTCAACAGATACTGAGTGCCTCCTATGCGCCAGTCACTATGGTATGTGCCTGGGAATCCTGGGTGAACAGAATTAACATTATAGTGAGAGGTGGCAGAGAAGATGACTAATAAAATGTAACAATAAATTGTAAAATATGTTAGAAGGTAGTAAGGTCTATGGGAAAAAGGCCAACAGGGAGAGCTGGCATGAGGGGGAGTGATTGGTTGCAGTAGTAAATAAGATGTGAGGATCAACTTCAATGGGAAGGTCATTTTTTAAAAAAAGATTTTATTTATTCACAAGAGACACAGAGAGAGGCAGAGACATAGGCAGAGGGAGAAGTAGGCTCCCTGCGGTGAGCCGATTGTGGGACTGATCCCAGGACGCCAGGATCATGACCTGAGCCAAAGGTCTCAACCACCGAGCCACCCAGGCATTTCTGGGAAGGTCATATTAAGTAAAGACTAGAAGATGAGGGAGTTAGTCACTCAGATATATGGGGGAAAAGCATAGGAAGAGGGAACAGTCTAGAGCAAATGCCTTAAGTGCCAGGCGTGTTCAAGGAACGGAAAAGCAATAGCAGTTAGCACTGAAGAGTGAAGAGGAAGTCAGAGAGGTAAGGAAGGAGGGATGACACTGTGTAAGGACTTGGGGCTGGTGTAAGGACTTTGGCTTTTACTCTGAGGGAAATGGGAAGCCATTGCGGTTTGCTTTGTTTTGTTTTCCAGAAGACAGATCTACATGTTTTTAAGGGGATTAGCTTGACTGTGGTGTTGAAATAGGCCTTGGGGGACCCAGGATAGAAGCAGGCAGACCATTAGGCCCCCTGCAGCAACACAGTTGGGAAGTGTTGGAGGCCGCGTGCAGGCGTTGGTCATAGAGGTCATCAGAGTGACTGGATTATGAATAGAGAAGGAGTTTTATCAGACCACGTCCTTCCTCCCTCCCTCCCTCCCTCCCTCCATCCCAGTGGGGGGGGGAGGTTCCTAGCGTCTTGGGGCGCTGGTGCGTGGCTTCTGCTTACCGGGAAACAGCTGCCTAATTACCGAAAATAGTAATCAGCAGCCTCCTAAGTAGCAGTCTTGGAGAGGAGCGCTCTATGTGCGGGGTCTCACGTTGTGACGTGAAGAAGCAGAAATCTAGATGCTGAGGGGACCTGCAGCCAGCAGTCTGGGCCAGTAGGTCCCCAGACTCTAGCACCTGACGTCCCTCCAACGGTCAAGCCTCAAGACCTTCTACCTTCTTTTCACCGCCTGCTGCCTCACCGTCACCACTACTCACTCCCCGATCTGACTCCAGCCTGACTGTCTACTGAAGAGTTGCTAGGCTGTCACCACTTAATTCCTAATGACCTTTTCTTGGCCTCCTCTCAGTCCCAGCTTTTGACTGGCCTTTGTCCACCTCCGCCCAATGCTTGAGGTGAGGTAGATGATAACTTGAGATGAGGCCTTTTGATTGTGACACTGTTTGCTGCCCTGTTTCGGTACTGGCCTGTTCGCAAGCTCCTGTCTCTCTTCCTGATCCCATTCAGATAACCACCTGTTTAACCCGGTCCTTGCCCTCTCCTTGGGGGCTATAATGGGCTTCCAATTGCCCAGGCAGATAGTCTCCACTGCTGCGCCACTGGCAGTTCAAATCAGTACAGCCCAAACCCAAGTCAGCGTCTTCCACCCCATTTCTATATCTCAGCCAATAGGTATGTTGACTCTTGATTTCTGCTCATGTCACTTCCTCCATCCTTATAACTACTATAGGCTTGAATCTTGGTTGACCCCTTCCTCTGTCCCTCCAGGAGCCCTCAATTCCCAATCCTATGGATCAGTTAGTAGTGCCTCTTTCATGCACACCCATCTCCCCCACCTTTCACCTCAACTACTGGGGATACAGGCTCCTACTTGACAGCCTTGTTTCCTTTGGCTCCCTTTATGCCACTCTCTACTGCCAGAGTAACCCTTTCCAGTCTGGACAATTTCCTACCTAAAAAGTTCTAATAGTTCACCTTGATCTGCTCATCTGTTCACCTTATCTTCCAGTATTTCTTGGCCTTCCACAATGCTTCAATACATCATGCCAAACTGATATGCCTACACATACCCAACCAAATTTCCTGATTCAAGAATATGTTCCAGAAGAAAAAAAAAAAAAAGAATATGTGTCATGCCTTCCATCATGCTTCTGTTTATGCTGTTCCCTGGAGCACCCTCTCCTACTTTTAATTCCATTATCCAAACCCTACCTATCCTTCAAGATCCATTTGCAAGCAATAGATGAGTCAATAACCAGACAGAATGACCTTTTAGGGTATCTCTCAGCCACGAGACGCTGCAGCAATGAGAAGTCACTCTGCACCTTTTCTTTTTTTTTATTTTTATTTTTGATTTTTATTTATTTATGATAGTCACAGAGAGAGAGAGAAAGAGGCAGAGACACAGGCAGAGGGAGAAGCAGGCCCCATGCACCGGGAGCCCGATGTGGGACTCGATCCCGGGTCTCCAGGATCGCGCCCTGGGCCAAAGGCAGGCGCCAAACCGCTGCGCCACCCAGGGATCCCCAACTCTGCACCTTTTCTTTTTCAGTGCCTTTTCAGATTCTCCTTCGGCATGGGATATTTCTCTGTTTTGAACTCTTATGGGATAATGTACCACCCACATGCCATGGATTTTTCTGGTTTTCAATTGTTCCACCCAACTTTTTTGAGAAGTAGTGCACTCTCCCTGAGTCACAGTGATGTCAAGGAGATATCTGTTGGGGAATCCATTTTCTCTTTTCTGGGACTCATGGCCCTCCTCTGGGATATGCCCCTAATAGCAAGTTCATTCTGCTCCACAAAAGCTGGGTCATTATTTACTGATTCTCACAAACTTAAAACCAAGAATTAGAGGTTCTAAGGAGTTGGCTGTGGTCCTAGGACTTATAACAGGACAAATAAACTCAGGGAATTGCCAAATTAGACTGCCATTTTGGGGTGGCTGTTGGGGAGTTTTGTGTGCTGATGATGAGCAAGCAAAGAAAAGCAGGACTATGTAGTAGAGAGGTTACCTTGCCTCCCTTCTCAAAAACTTTAAGCCCCCCCAACCCCAACCCCTTCTCTCCATTCCTTAACCCACTTTTTTCTTCCACTTCATATTACTTGTTTGCTTGTTTCTGTCTCCCCATTCCATTTTCTATTGCTGCACAAAAACACCACCCCAAAACTTGGGAGCCATGAAACAAAAAGAGTCCTCTATTTTGATCACAAATATGCAATTTTGGCAGGCATTACTCTGCTCCCTGGTGTCTGGGGCCCCAGTTTGAGATTGAAACAGCTGGGAACTAGCAGCACTCTTTCTATGCATCTTTACCCTCAAAGCCTTGGGCTTCCGCACAACATGGCAGCCTCAAAGTAATTAGCCTTCTTACGTGGTATCTCAAGTCTCCCAGACAGGGTTCCCAGAGATCCAGATGGAAGCTGTAAAGCTTCTTCTGACCTAGCCTCAGAATTCCCTGAACATTACATCTGCCTCATTCTACCAGTCAAGCTAGTCACTAGATCCTGATTCCAAGGGAAGGAATAGACTCCACCTCTCAATGGACAGAGCAGCAGAGATATAAAAGTTCTCAGTTTACAGTCTAAAGAAAATTGTGTTTGGCTCACTTTCTAAAAGCAAAATGAGAGCGGGGCACCTCTGTTACTTAGGCTTCCAACTGTTGATCTCAGCTCAGGTACTGATCTCAGAGTCCTGAGTTCAGGCCTAGTATGAGGCTCCATCCTGGGTGTGGAGCCTACTAACAGAAAAAAAAAAAAAAAAAGAGTTGAACAGACTAAACCCAATGTTTTAGATATTGTGAATCGACTATAAAACATAATAGTATACTTATATTTTTTCAAGTATCTAAAAATACTTTGTTTTACCAGTATTATGTACTTGACCACTGCATAATTTGCTAAGTGAACAAAGTTTGCACTTTGCCCTGGTTTTCTGTTTTCAAGGTTAGAATCTTGACTTTTTTTTTTTTCTTTTAGGGTGTTTTAGGGTTTTTTTTTTTTTTTTTAGAGAAGTAGGGAGGGGCGGAGGGAAAGGTAGACAGAATCTCAAGTAAGCTTCATACCCAGGGCACATCAAACTTGGCACTAGAGTCCACCACACTGAGATCATGACCTGAGCCAAAATCAAGAGTCAGCTTAACTGACTGAGCCACATAGGCACTCCTCCTTTAGGTTTTACTAGGCTTACTTGTGTATTTTTTTAAGATTTTATTTATTTATTCATGAGAGACAGAGAGAGAGAGAGAGAGAGAGGCAGAGACACAGGCAGAGGCAGAAGCAGGCTTCCCACAGGGAGCCCCATGTGGGACTCCATCCCAGGACCCAGGATCACACCCTGAGTGTGAAGGCAGACACTCAACCACTGAGCCACCCAGGTGTCCCTGTTTGTTTGTTTAATTTTATTTATTTGAGAGAAGGAGGGTACAAGCATGGGGAGGGGGGAGAAGGGAGGGGCAGAAAGAGAGGGAAAGAGACAAGCGGACGTCCAGTACCCTGAGATTGAGACCTGAGCCGAAGGCAGACACTTAACCGACTAAGCCAAGTAGGGACCCCCTTATTCATGTATGTTGAAGTAGTTTATGACAGGCTTACTCAGGAAGATGCCATGAAAAAATGATCCTTGTTAAATTGGTTGGGGAAATCTTAGTACTTAAGTGCTTAAGGCGGGGGTATAACTGAACCCAAGTCTGTCTGCCTGATGCACACAGAGCCAATCACTGAGACAGGTAAGCAGCAAGGAAAGGGCTTATTTGAGAGGCAGAGGAGGAGACTGGAGAGCAAGTCACAAATCTGGAGGAGAAAACAAGTTTCTTATACTCATAGAGGCTGCATACATACATACTGATGAAAAAAGCAGAAAAAAAAAAAAAAGAAAAAAGCAGAGAAACAGGGACTATTCATGAGGAAAGATGGAGCATGTGTGTGGCTCAAGTGTATATGTAACATACTTCTCATGTTCACTTTGAGTGGAGACTTAACACCAGATAAAAGCAAAATTCAGCCCCTCACATCAAGTTACCTTAGGACAAGGAGAAGGGGCTCTGGGCATGCTCCAAGAGCGGGTATAAACTGGATGAGATCTTGGGTTGGTTACCTTGCATTAGGAATATAGGTAGGAGGCTAGAGAACCATATTAATTGACCTTGAATACAGGCTTCTGTAGAGACAGCTAGAAAATTTACTAGTGGGGTCAGGAAAGACACAATAGGGGCACCTGGGTGGCTCAGTGGGTTAAGTGTCTGCCTTGGGCTGGGGTCATGATTCCGGACTCCTGGATACAGGCCCACATCAGGCTCCCTGCTTAGTGGGGGGCCTGCTTCTCCCTCTCCCCCTAGCCCTCTCCTCAATGTGCTTGCTGTCTGTCAAATAAATAAAATCTTGGAAAAAAAAAAAAAAAAAAGACACAATACCTGATTAGGGGAAAACTGTTCTCTGAAAAACTAAATTTTATGCAAGGTTCAACCTCATTAATCCTACGGGACACACTTTCAGGACGGCGAAATGTCATAATAACCTGTCCAGTGAGGATGAGCCGGCTAAAACAAAACACACTGAAACTTCCTTTTTGCTCAGGGACACGGGGGATCAAACCCCGGCCCCACCCACCCTCCAGTGAGGCCCTAAACCGCTCAGAGGTCGGAGACCCGGCTTCTAGGCCCCCGTCCAAGTCCCAAGTCCTCGCCCCCCACCCCTCCATCCAGCCCTCCAGGCATCCAGTCTCCGCCCTGGCCTGGTACCGCCGGTTCCCAGAGCCGGGGACGGACCTGGGGTGGGGGTGGAGGTAACGTCCCGGGGGCGTGGCGTATGTAGATGAGCAGGCGCGCAGAGGCTGCCGGGTCCCCACGGCCCGAGCCCAATCGTCCCGCGTGGGGCCAGAGAAAGGCGCCCCAGGGCGTGTTGCGGGTGGGCGAGGTCGCGGCCGGGGCGGCGCGGGGAGCCGGCGTGCGGGGGCGGCGGGCAGGAAGTGACCGTGTGTAAGGAGCGAGGCGCGCGCTAGGGTGCAGGTCGCAGCGGGCCCTGCAACTCATACTTACCTGGCAGGGGAAACACCATGATCACGAAGGTGGTTTTCCCAGGGCGAGGCTTGTCCATTGCACTCCGGATGCGCTGACCCCTGCGATTTCCCCAAATGTGGGAAACTCGACTGCATAATTTGTGGTAGTGGGGACTGCGTTCGCGCTCTCCCCTGGCAACGCGGTGGCCAAAGGAAGACTTCTCGATTCTAGGGCTTACGATCGGGTCCCTAGGGTAGGCTTGGGTGTTTTTTGGTCCATTTAGCGGCTTTCCTTTTCTACTTTTTTAAGTTTTTCTTTACGTGTGCGTGCTTGTGTTTATGTGCATGCGTGTAACCCACGCTCACTGTATCCCCGCGCCGCATATTTTGTTTTATGGGGAAGGGTTTCTTTTTTTTCTTTCTTTTCTTTTTTTGTTTTTTTTTTCTAGCGTTCTCGGTGTCTTGGAAAAGAGCCGCCTAGTGATACGCAAAGTCGCTTTAGGTAAATCTGCTACGTCTGCTTCTGTGCTCTAAACCCCCTTTTGGCATCAGCCATCTGGCCAGCTGTCTAGCCATCCGGCAATTGCTTGTCGAAAGCCTTTGTTCTAGTCAGTGGAGATAGACAACTGAACCCATTCATAAACCTGATAATGGTCTATAGGGGGAAGCGCCATAAAGGAATCAACAGTGCGATCTCTTAGGAAAAATGGAGTGGGAGCTAGCAAAGGCCTCAATTGAACTGAGACCAGAAAAAAAAAAAAAAAAAAATGAGCCAGCTGTGATAAATGTCAGGAGAAAGGCATTCCAGGGGAAAGGAAATTCCTTTGCATGGTTGAATTGCCAAAAGAAGACCAAGGTTGTTGGAACATAGGAAGCTGGAGAATGCAGCAATTGTGATCTCCTCCCCAGTGACTAACAACAAATGGCCATGTCTCTACACACAGTCTCTAGATTGATCTTGTTTGTTTTCATCTTATGCAACATAATCTGATAGCCATAGCACTGATTTAAAAAGAAGTTTTTTATTTTTTAAAAAGATTTTATTTATTCACAAGAGACACACAGAGAAAGGCAGAGACACAGGCAGAGGGAGAAGCAGGCTCCACGCAGGGAGGACATGGGACTCGAACCAGAGACCCCAGGATCACACCCTTGGGCCAAAGGTGGCGCTACCTGGTCTAACCCTAAAAAGAAGTTTAAAAAATAAATGGACATGTGGGCATCCAATCCCAGCTAGTTATTGTTACTACTATCAGCAAGAATGAGAAGCTGAGGAAGTACAGTTAGCAATAAATCAAACACAGAGCAATTACTCATGAACTCAACTTTAAATCTAGATCTGTTTTATTCCAAAATCGATTCTTTATGTACCATACTGCTTTCTAGATAAGGAAAGAAGAAAGAAAAATACCTAGGACAACTCTACTCGTTTTTCCCCTCCACAGACTTTATTGTCTTTGAACACTGTTGCATCACTGAAGCAATATTAGGTTATGGTTGATAAATCTGCATTTTAATGATGTGTAACTTTTTATTCTCTCTCTTTTCTCTCCTATTTCCATGAATCTAGCCATGTATCTGTTCCAGTTACCTACCTCTACTGAAATTATAGTTTCATAGCTGCTACTTACTTTTTAAAAATATATGTATTTTTTATTGAAGTTCTATTTCAACATATAGTATAACACCCAGAAACTTTTAAAGTCAAGGATATTTTGCAGGATTCATCTCATTAGTGAGGAAAACCAATCAAAACCCAAGATGGTTTCCAAATTTGTATCCTAGTGTGATACACCAGAGGAAAAAAAAAATAAATGTTTACAATTAGATTGCTTGGAAAATAGAAAACTATTGAAATGGTTATTTTGAAGCATATATGAAGTCTGCTACATGAAGAAGAACTCATAATACTGGATTTTTGAGCCTTACTGCTACAATATAATGTGTGTGTGTAAATAAATTTGGATTTGGTTAGTGGTTTCCAATTATAAATGTCTTATTAATATGAATTGAAAGGAGGGCTATTTCCTTGAATTCTGAGATTATGGAGATTATGTCAGGTCTTTTTTTTTTTTTTTTTTGAAGATTTTATTTGTTTATTTGAGTGGGGGAGGGAGAACACATGAGAGTGAATGAGCATGAGGGAAGGGGGAAGGGGAAAGGGCTCAATGCCAAGGCCTCCAGTATCATGACCTGAGCTGAAGGCAGCTGCATAACCCACTGAGCCACTCAGGCATCCCTGAGATTATGGCAGATTTTTACTGACCTCTTGTGGGAGGCCATCATCTTCCTTCTGGGAGGTTGCTAAAAATATTCTCTTGGCATTATTCCGGCTAACTAAAGGCTGATGTTCTTGCCTGGCCTTGTCACATCTCTCTAGGCCATTTTACCTGAACTAGTGCACTTGACTACAACACTCATGGCACCTACAACACTCATTTTTTTCCACCTTGATTCTATCCTAACAATCATCAGAATGATTTTTTAAAGTTATTTATTTATTTATTTGAGAGAGAGAGAGAGAGAGAGAGAGAGAGAGAGAGAGAGCGCAAGCCTGAGCAGGGAGAGGAGCAGAGGAAAAGGGAGAGAAAGTGTGGAACAGACTCGGAGCTGAGCATGGGGCCTGACACAGGGCTCGATCTCATGAGTTAGAGCCGAAACCAAGAGTCAGATGCCTAAACTGATTGCACCCCAAGAATAATTTTTTTAAAAAGGTTCTTTCCACTTTAGTTGGAACATGCTAAGAAAAAATAGACCAGAAATCCCTGTCAAGGATGAGAAGCTAGGAGTCTCTTTTTGGTTTATCTCTGTCTGTATTTATCAATAAAGATCTCTACAAAGAGCAACGAACAGCGTCCCTTCAAAGGATTGAAAGATGTGAAAGCAAATGAAACAAAACAAAGTGATACATTTCTCAGGAGCAATTTAAAATGTCAGTTTCTCAAATCTTAAAAGATACCCTAGCCTCATTTCTCAAAGTGGTGGCAGCCTCACTTAAATAATACAATTGTGATCATTGTTTTTTTTTTTTTTTAAATCTATTCTTTTTTTAAAAAAATTTTTTTGATTTATTTATGATAGTCACAGAGAGAGAGAGGCAGAGACACAGGCCGAGGGAGAAGCAGGCTCCATGCACCGGGAGCCCGACGTGGGACTCAATCCCGGGTCTCCAGGATCGCGCCCTGGGCCAAAGGCAGGCGCTAAACCGCTGCGCCACCCAGGGATCCCAATCATTGTTTTCTAAATCAAGCTTTTTGCTGGTAGATTTTTTTTATTATAGATGATTATTAAGCATGCTGCCAAGAAAGGAAAAAATGGATATGTATAAAACACGTAATAAGATACCATTTATTTTCTAAAATACCATTTCAGGAAACATTTTTTTTTTTTTTTTTTTTTTTTAGTATAAAACCAATTCTTGTATAGTAAGTACAAAAAAAGAGTAAAGAAAAATGCTTCTGTTAATGTTCTAATCTTTGCTCTATGTGTAAATAACTGGAGCACAGTAGTGCTTATAGGACTCCCTCCATCCATGCTTTTGGAATGCCTTCTTCAGCATGGCAGGAATGTGTCCTCTGTGAATCCGGACTTTCCAGCGTCACCACCTGTTTTAGCCTGCTCAGGCTGCCACAGAAAAATACCACAGACTAGGTGGCTGAAACAACAGAAATTTATTTTCTTACAGTTCTGGAGCCTAGGAGTTCCAGGTCAAGGTGAAGGTCAAGTCAGCTCCTGGTGAAAGCTCCCTCCCTGGCCTGTAGATGGTCACTTTGTAGCCTGTGTCCTCACGCGTGGCCTGGAGACAGAGAACTCGGTGTCTCTTCCTCTTGTAAGGATATCAGTACTGTTGGGTCAGGGCCCAGCTTTTATGATTTCATTTAATTTCAGTTACCTCCATAAAGACCCTCTCTTCAAACAGTCATGTTGAGGGTTAGGTCAAACGTACGAAGTTTGAGAAACACATCTGAAAGAAAATGAGAATGATTTCTGTCCCATGTTCAAAATTTTCAAGAAAGGGCTCTGACTAGTCCAGGATGTGTCATCTGAAAGGCACCGTAATTGACCCTATTTGCTTTGGGGCTCACTCCTTGCCAATCAATAGCTTCAGTTTAAATAGCTAATACTCTGAAGAGTTTCTCGTGAATTAAACATAGTATTAAAAACATACAGAATTATATACAGATTTTTAAAAAAATTTATTTATTTATTCATGAGAGACACAAAGAGAGAGGCAGAAACAGGCAGAGGGAGAAGCAGGTTCCCTGCAGGAAGCTCAATGTGGGTCTCGATCCCAGGACCCCAGGATCATGCCCTGAGCCGAAGGCAAATGTGCTCCAGAATTATAGATTTGACACTGTATACACCTAATGTGTTCAATTAAGGGTGAGTCGGGGGTAAGCATACTTAAAAGAGTATAGTTCTTTTTTTCTTTCAAGAGCTCCTGTTAATGTTCCTAGAGCAACAGAAAGATGAAAAATATCTTGGTTTGAGAAAATTAGCTAGTTCTAGAAATGCAGAATATTCTGCTCAAGATTTTTGTGGCAGGAAAAAAGAAATTCTGAAACTTATGATATTTTGACATCCCCAAATCCACTGCGAGTTTCTTGACTTTTTTTTTTTTTTTTTTTTTTGAGAAGGCTCTCCTGAGGGCAGGAGGAGATACAATTGGAGAAATTCAGAAGATTTAGGCAATAGTACTGAAGATGAACCAGAGCTGAGACAGAATGGCTAATGAGGAGGATATCCTAGTAGACTAGTAAGACTAAGCAAGATTTAAAAATGTTGAGGGAAATGATTGTCACGTTGGGTGAGAGTAAGGTGAGGGTGGCAGGAGGTGTTGTAAAGATATTAACAATAATCTGAAGTCTTACAAGTTACGTTTTGGATGAAGACAGCAGAGGAAGAGAAGAATGAGTGAATTTGTAAAGAGGACCAGCAACATTATTCTTAGATTTCTACCTTCAATAATCAGAGGAAATGGGAAAGCTGACAGTGGAGATGATCGAGGACCAGAGATTATAATGTACAGTTGCAGCATTTTCCTTCAAAAATGGAACCCAATATCTATGCAAATTTTAAAATATGGGAACCGTAGACCAGAAGAGAGCTGCTCAGGAGCCATGAAGTGGCCAGTGCTGTGTTGTGCTAATGATGCCAAAGGTCACACCAGCTTGGGAGCCCGTGGAGGTCACGTTCACAAGAATGACCAAATAACCAAAATTCTGAGCTCCCGCCTATTCACACAGAAGCACTGCTTGCTATTTCTCAAGGTGGCCTAGTTTATTTTTTGAGTCCTCAGCCCCTCACATATGACCAGGAACATGATTTTCCATATTCCTCCCTCCTGCCCTTCCTGTCTAACTCCTTCAACAACACCAGTAGAAATCACCTCTGCCAGGCACTGCTCTGCCCAGATTAATGTCTTTCATTCCCTGCCCTTCCCTGTTCCCAGGGCAGAACTGGTCTGCATGGGGAAATGGGGAGCACTTTTCCTTCCTATACTCCTTTGACAAACATTGAAATGTCAACTGTGAAGCTGACAAGGTTCTAAGTTGTGGGGAGTACATCCATGAAACAAAATTCCTGCTCTCAGGTGTATTCTGGGCCTTACTTCCTCAGTGAGGCCTTGAGGCAGGTCTTCTGGAGGCCAAGTCTTGCAAAGTTTCTGGTGAAGATGGCTGTGCCAGCTTCAGGCTCCTGTTAACACCTCCCTAATAAAACCCTTGTGTGCCTCAAAAAGAGCAACGATTTTTAGGCACAATGTCCCAATCCATATTTAGGAAGCAAAAATGGACATTTTTGTTTTGTGGATGGGACAGAAATATTCAAAGCTTTAATTCTGTGTGCTGCAATGACAACCTTTCACATTATTCTAGAGCCACTACTTTTCCTTGAGTAGTCACTGGGCCTATCGTGGGGGTCACTGCAGAACAAGTAGTAGCCTGCCCCAAAAGAGCACCTAAGTTGTCTTCTCTTGCAAAACAGAAAACAGCTCCACTTTTGACATGACAGGATTTTTAGCTTTTGATACATGCATCAAGGTTTCAATGTTTTCGGGACCATGTTCCAATTAGATTCAAACTCAGGGAACTGTGAGCTTCCTCTTCTCCCTGGAAGGAGGCTGCTCTCAGCTGCAACCTGGAAACAGGAATAGGTCCTTTCACGAGGTCCGTGGAAGATCTCTACTTTTCTCTTTTATAACCTTTTGTGAGGGGTGCGGGGGTGGGGGTGGGGTGTGGGGTGGGGTGGGTGGGAGGTCATTGTCTTTTCCTAGTGCAGCCTGTGATAAAATGCTAAGACCCGTAGTACTTGACACTCTTATGGTAGGACACAGTTTTCCTGGAAAGGAAAACCAAGGAAATGAGGGCTTCATTTAAAATGGCTCAACTTAAGTAATGTTCACAAATCAATTCAGTTTCTATAGCAATTTGTTGATGCCACGTTTCTGTTTCCTTTTCTGTATCCCTTTGAGGGTGGGAGGGGGGCAGTTGAGAGGCACTGCAAAGGGGCCATGGCACCACCAGGTGGCAGTATTGGATAGGAAGAAAAAGGAAAACTTCATCCTATCCCTATAGAATGAAGTAACATTTTAATTTTTTTTTTAAAGATTTTATTTATTCATGAGAAACAGAGTGGGGGGAGGGGGTGGGGGCAGAGACACAAGCAGAGGGAGAAGCAGGCTCCATGCAGGGAACCTGATGGGGACTCGATCCCGGGTCTTCAGGATCACCCCCTGGGCTGAAGGTTGCACTAAACTACTGAAGTAACATTTTAGTAAACCTAAATTTAAAATAGCAGACTCTTGCCAGTCAGAAGTCATCTGCTTTTCTGCACGCCAGTGGCACTGCCTACACGTACATGTCATAGCAAGTATGCTTTGCATTCATCCATTCTTTTCTTTCTTTCTTTTTTTTAAGATGTATTTTTTTTATTTGAGAGAGAGAAAGAGAGAGAGTGCGAGTGGGAGGGAGGAGCAGAAGGAGAGGGAGAAGCAGACTCCTCACCAAGCAAGGAGTCCTATGCAGGGCCCCATCCCAGGATGGTCATGAGCTGAACTGAAATCAGCCACGTAAGGGATTGAGCCACCCAGGTGCCCCAGGAGAGTGAAATACTAAGTGAAATAAGTCAGTCAGACAAAGACAAATATATGATTTCACTCATATGTGGAATTGAAGAATTAAAACAAATGAATAAAGGGGGTAAAAAAGAGAGAGACAAACCAAGAAATACACTGTTAACCTATAGAGAAGAATATACTCAACCTATAGAGAAAAAAACAGATGGAGAGTGAGTATTAGGCAGACTCCACTCTGAGTATGGAGCCTTTGGCAGGGCTCAATTTCATGACCTTGAGATGAGGACCTGACCTGAAACTAAGAATTGATGCCTCAACCAATTGAGCCACCCAGGCACCCCTGCATTCATTATTTTCTCTATTCAGTTGTAAGTTCCTTGAAGATGACTGACTGTCTTATGCTTCTTTAGTCTATTACATAGCATCTGTTGAATAAATGAATCTTTTATGAGCACCCTCTGAGTACATGCTGAGCTCTTAACCATTGAAACAATATTTAAAAAAATACAATTTTAAAGTTTTGATGTAGAGTTCAAAGTATTAAATAAGGAAGACATAACAAACAAAAATAACTGGGTTATTTCACAACTACCAGAGCCATGGTTATTTCTCTGCAGAGTGTTCCCACCTCATAATAACCCTGGGAGCTGAACTGAGTGACTCCAGGTGTCTACGAGAAGTCACAGTGCTCAGGGACTCACCCAATCTTGTATTTGGATGGGGAGTCTGGATTGAAGACACCCTACTCCTTTCTTCAGCCTGTGTTTATCCCTTTTGTTCCTGAGCATTTTGGCATAAAGGAGGTGACCAAAAGGATGACACAGTATTTCTGGCTACTCAGGCCAGTGAAGGCAGGAGGGATAAGTTGAAGAATCAGTAGAGATGTGAAAAAATTAATAGAGATACCAACATGTTGGTCCTGAACAGTGTGGAGGCTCACAGGTATGTATAATACCACAACTGGAGTAAAGGAGCATGTAGGCAGCTTCAGCCAGCATGGGTTGGAGCAAGTTCTTCTGGAAGGCAGAGGATGAAGACAAGACAGGCAGGAGTTAGGGAAGAAAAAGGCATGAGGAGGGCGGAGTGTCCCAGCTGCCCGTGTAGCTCCTGTACACTTAGTTAATAGTGCTTAACCTTGAGAGTTTGCCCCATTCAGTGCTAGGAAAGACTTAATAATTTCTGTGGAACACCTGGCCTAAGGGAAGACTATTCATGATGATCACATGGCTCAGTGTGTGTGACACATCTTATCTGTCATCATATTGAAGCATCGTGTCTAATCTCCAAACCAATCTATCATGCCTTTCACTGAGCACTTGATAAATTGTTAGGCAGTATTAGTACTATTGATGGGGTTACTCATTGTTATTATCGCTACATCATGACACAGAGGCTTATTCTGACCAATTGTTTCAGGTAGTTTTGGAGACAGAAACACTGATACCATTAAAGAGAGTACAGCACTTATTTGTTTAGATAGATTTTTTTCTTATTTATTTATTTTTAATTTTAGTTATGGTTAGCATACAGTGTTCTATTAGTCTCAGGTGAATGATATGTGCTTCAACAATTCCATACATTACCCAGTGCTCATCATGGTAAGCGTACTCTCTGATCCCCAGCCCCTATTTTCCCCATCCCACCTGCTCACCTTCCCTCTGGTAACCATCTGTTTCTTCTCTGAAGGTTAAGAGTATATTTCTTGGTTTGCCTCTCTCTTTTTTACCCCCTTTATTCATTTGTTTAAATTCTTCAATTCCACATATGAGTGAAGTCATATATTTGTCTTTGTCTGATTGACTTATTTCATTTAGTATAATACCTTCTAGCTCCATCCATGTTAAGAATCCAACAGTGTTGACTGCTGGTAGACTTGGTTGGCTGCTGGGGTAACCACACTTTGCTTTTTAGTCTGATATTCATGAGGGAAGCACAGTTGTCGTAGCACTGTCCAACAAGAAATCTAAGGGTGATTCAAAATTTCTAGATCCATTTCGTTTCAATAATAAGGGCCTTAACAACTGAAGAAGGGCCCTCTGTCTATATTTGCTAGTTGTCTTTTGAACTTAACAGGTCGCAACTCCTTAAACCAACTTTAACATACCTTTCCTTCTTATATTAAGAATTTTAAAAACTTGGGGATAGGAATAATATCCACATACTTTTAAAAACTTTTATTTTGAAAAATTTTCAGACATATAGAAAATTAGAAAGAGTGTACTCAACACTTCTATACTCAATTGTTATCTTGCCAAGCATACTTCATCTATGTGTTTTTTCACTAAACCATTTAAAATAGTAGACTAGGGATCCCTGGGTGGCGCAGTGGTTTAGCGCCTGCCTTTGGCCCAGGGCGCGATCCTGGAGACCCGGGATCGAATCCCACGTCGGGCTCCCGGTGCATGGAGCCTGCTTCTCCCTCTGCCTGTGTCTCTGCCTCTCTCTCTCTCTCTCTGTGACTATCATAAATAAATAAAAATTAAAAAAAATTTTAAAATAGTAGACTATATGAAGTTTCAGTCCAAAATATGTCAGCATATAATCTTATATCACATGGTACCATTATCACTCCTAATGAATGGATGATTATTTCCTAATATATTGACTATATTCATTTGCCTCAACTGACCCCAAAGTGTCCTTTATATGTTTTTTTCAAGTCAGGCTTTTATCAAAGATCATATACTGTATTTTTTCGTTATATCCTAAGGCTCTTATAAGTCAGAATGACATTCCTCTTTACTTTTTTCTTCAATCTGTGAAGACATTAGGTCAGTTGTTTTATCAAATATTCCTAACACCCATAAACTGGAACTTCATTGTAACTATGGTGCTTGGGGTTAGAAGTGGGGAGCACCCTCTGCCAGGGTGGTGTTAGGAATCTTCGTGAGACATGATTTCCTTTGTATTCAGTTTTAATATTGATGTAAATTTTATGCTGTCACATACACAAAAAATAGAATTGTGACATATTTCACTCCCTATATTATCATGTTTCTGAGGTTTTCATGCACAATTTTTCCCTTTGAGATTGATCCTCCAAAAATCCTCCAAATGTGCTCCTTATTCAGAATTTGACATCTATCAGGTGGAATGTCAGAAAATCAAAGAGGCAGGGCATTCTACTAGGGCTCCATGCTAAGGTTATCACAAATCAAGATTCTACATTGTGTTTTAAAGTTGGCTCGTTAAAGTTATTTTGTATAATACACTTTTTTTTTATAATACACTTTTCAAGTAAGAATGCTTTTGGCGGTGTTCCTAATTTTAAGAAACTGTTCATAGTGTGTTTTGTTTGTTTGGGTTTTGACGTGTGTTTGTGTGTGTGTGTGTGTGTGTGTGTGCACTTTAAACTACTGAGCAAGGTCAGAAATCAGTGGACCAGTTGCTCAAGGTTGGTGGATAAAATCAACCTTCCTTGGCAAACAGAGTTTGTAACTCTCCGTGAACAGTTTCCTGCAATACTTTAATAAACGTAGTTTCTAAAACAAATATTTATAACATCAAGGTTACAAGTAGAAGTCCTAAAAACTAGTAAGATAAATTTTTGAAGATTATAAGGAAACTCTTTCCTTATCTTAGTCATAGAGTTACGCAGAAACTCAATTTTGTGATGACAAAATACAGAACAAGTATAAATTTTACTTATATTTTATGGTAACCTGTATGTATATATGCTCAGTTCTATTTTATCCAAACAAAGCCTGTTGTAAACCTTGTGGTTTGCATTCTCAAATGTGCTCATAGAAACAGCTTCCTAACATTTCCCTCAGTGTTTCCTGCTTAAAACAAAGCAAACAAGCAAATGAACAAACATGATAACTTTAATATAAATTAAAACTGAATCAAAGATATTTGGCATCTTGAGTAATTTATTTCCACACAGTGAACTCCCTGTCCTACATTGAGCATCACTGAATTCCTTTCCTTTGCTCTTACCAATATGTGTAAATTATATAAGGTTCTTTTCCTTTCTAAATGGTTAAACTGTCACCAGAAATTTCATCTAATTTTTCTTGATGAAATTGTTTTTGAGGAATACTCATTACTCCAGGCTCTCACTTGAATTTTTTTTTTTCAAGGAAAGGTGGGTCAGCTTGATTGAGACCGAGCAGAGAATCCTTCAAGGGAGAAGGAGCTGAGATCCCAGATGTTCATCCTTTCTGCTTCAGTGGGCAAAATACAAGCAGTCCACCTTCAGAGGGGTAGGAGGGCAGGCAGGCAGGCATCTGCACTGGCCTGCTGCTTTGAGTTTCTTTGTTTATGTCCATTGGACAGCCGGTAGTCTTGGGCCCAGCTGGTGTAGGAGAACCTTCCCTACTGCTGGTTGGCTATCTCTATATTTTGTTTCTTCCTTGGAGACCAAACATCATGAAAGGAAATAAGGCCTAAAATTTATTACTTTGAAACAGTGGTTATGAGAGTCTTTGTCTTAGGTTGATTTTGGTTTTATCAAAATAACTGGGGCTTAACCAGAAGTCCTGGTCCCTTTTCACAAAGACCATGTACTCTCTCTTTCTAAACAGTCTGTCCTGGGAAAGGGGGTATGTGGAGTGAAAGTGGGAATTATCTCCAAGGAGAGTGATAAGAAATGAGGTGTAGAAGTGTAAATGAAAGTAGGTTCTGTGGACTCAGAGGTAGAACTAAGGGTGGTCCAGCTGAGTAGATGACAAAAGGTCTACTTTAAGGGGTGTGTGGAGGTATTTAAAATATGTCCACTGGGCAGCCTGGGTGGCTCAGCGGTTTAGTGACGCCTTCGCCCAGGGCGCATCCTGGAGACCCAGGATCGAGTCCCAAGTCAGGCTCCCTGCATGGAACCTGCTTCTCCCTCTACCTGTGTCTCTGCCCCTCTCTCTGTCTGTCTCTCATTAATAAATAAATAAAAATCTTAAAAAAATAAAATAAAATATGTCCACCAATTCTTGCGTCTTCTCCTTTCAAGACATAGAGTCTCTATTCCCTCCCCTTGAACCTGGGTGGTCTGTGGCTGCCTTGATGAATCAATGTGGCTGAAATGACACTGTGTGACTTCCAAAGCTCAATTAAAAAAGTCCACACAGCTTTCTGATAGTTTCTCTCAGGATGCTCACTTATGCAGCCTCCACTGCCATGTGAAATGTCCATGAGGTCACCATGGGGGAAGGCTTCCCAGGGAGGAAGATGGAGAAGGAGCCCCAACTGTGCTAGCCTATAGCTGTTTGAGTGGCTTTGGCCCAAGGTGTCAGTCATGCATGAAGAAGCCTTCAGGATGATGATCCTAAGCCCTCACTGTCTGATGGTACCTGCACAGAGAATTGAGTGAGAACTGCTTAGCTGAGTCCACTCAGCCCAAAATCAGTGAGCAAAATAAATTAATATTATGTTTAAGCCATGTGTGGGGGTAACTTTTAATGTAGCATAGATCATTGAAGCAAGGCACTAAAACAGAAAAATGCTGATAAACTTAAGTTCTCAAAAATTCTGGTGAAATGCAAATAGACTCCACTTCTGCTGAAATGGATGTTGCCCTTGAGAGAAAATTGGTTAAAAAAGCACTTCTCTCCAGCTTGTGCTCATCTCTGTTGTGTATTTGTGTGAAAAGCAATGGAGTAAATTCCACTTCTCTGTATGAGGGATGGCTTAGGGGAGGTTGGGACTAAAGGGGAGGAAAAATCATTTTCCTCCACCCTTCTGAGTTCTTGGCTGAGATCCCTGTAATAAATGACAGAGAAAAACATACAGAAGTTGATTAACATGTATACCTCATGTGCATATGGAAAATACCTAGGGAAAAATGAGTAACTCCCTGAGGTGGTTTAGGATTCAGGCTTAAATACCATTTTAATAGGGAAAGAGGAGGAATGCAGGCCTCTTGAGGGAGAGGAAATCATTTCTAGGAAAGATTAATGGGCACTTTGAAGAATAGAGGGGAGGTATGATAGTTTGTAACAAAGTCTGTCTGGGTGTAGTGTCCAATTTTATCAGTCTTCCCTGGTTGTGGATACTCCCAAGGAGAAGATTTATGACAATTGAGTTCCTTTTGGACCATGTGTCCCTAGGGCAAAAAAGGGAGTTCAGAGAAAGCATCTCCCTGCATCCCCTGTTTTTAAAGTGCCTACAGCTCTAAACAATCAATGTACCAAAGTGGCATATTTGGAAGTGGTATGTCCTAGACTCCTACAATCATATTTTGGGGTGGCATATTCTGCTTCTCTTCTGGGCAAAGCTTTCTTCCTGGATAAAAAGAGATTCAAGAGGATGAAGACTTCCCTTCCAGGCCTCAAGCCTAGGGGTGGGGGAACAAGGACCCTGCAGTTTCATCTTCATTTTGGTGCTGAACTTGCCAACCTGAACTGCTGGCCACTGTTATAAAATAATTGCCCTTCTGATAAAATGATATCCTATTATTTGTGGTTCAAAACATAATATATATTTGAAATGATGTGGCTTCCCAGGAATGAGTAATTAAAAAAAAAGTTCGAGTGGAGCCTGGGTGGCTCAGTTGGTTAAGCGTCTGACTCTTGATTTCTGCTCAGGTCAGGATCTAGGTGTCCTGGGATCAAGCCCCAAGTGGGTTTCCTGCTCAGCAGGGAGTCTGCTTGAGATTCTCCTTCTCCCTATCCTCCCTGCCTCACTTGCACTCGCACTCTCTTTCTCAAATAAATAAAATAATCTTTTTAAAAAAAACTTCTAAATTTTAAATCTTTTAGTATATCTTCCAAGAGGTTTTCCAGCTTCAAAAGTCACAAAAGGAAGCTGAAGAGAGAATTTGCACGTAATAAAAACAGGGACAATTTTGCTGTTTTCTTCCCCTTTCAGGATGCCAACCCTCCTTTAGCAAGTAGAAGGAAGTTAGGACATGAATCTGTTTTTATTTCTTCTGTTTCTGCAAATTTTCTTGTGTAGAAAATGATTTGGAATCCCAAAGTGAAATGTGGAATGCCTTGTAAGATAGTACGTCTTAGGATTTTGTAATCATAGGCTGTCAGGGGTTGAAATAAAGTCCTTCCCTGTCTGATTTTAACATTCTAGGATGGCCAGCTGTTACAGGCTGAGTTACATCTTCCCCAAATTCATCTATTTAAGGCCTCCCAGGAATCGCAGAATGTGACCTTCTTTTGGAAATAGGGCTTTAAAGAGGTAAGTAAGTTAAAGTGGGCTTGTTAGGCTGAGCCCTAACCCAATATGCCTGATGTCCTTGTAAGAAGAGGAGATCAGTGCAGAGGAAGCAGCCACACGCTGTACCAGGTGAAGCACGAGTGAACACACAGCGGGAGGGCAGCTGGGTGCAGCCAAAGAGAGAGGCCTCAGGAGAAATCAAGCCTGTCACTACTTTGATCTTGGACTTACAGCCTCTAGAATAATGAGAAAATACATTTCTATTATTTAAGCCACCAGCCTGCGGTATTTTGTTATGAAAGCCCTAGTGATTGAATGCGACAGACATATGCCATTTGACTTATGGTGATGAAGGGTACAGTTTTCGTCCCTTCATTTCATCACTCATAAGGGAAGGGATGAAAAACTGCAAGAGACATTTGCAAATAGGTCAAAATACAAAAGTATATCCAGCGCCACTTCTTTGGAAGGGGCATACAATTTTTATTAATACGTAATCAGTTTCATCCCACCTGCACTGTATGTTGAGTAAATGTTTACGGATTCTGGTTCTTTTTTTTAAAGACTTTATTCATTTATTCATGAAAGACACAGAGACAAGGCAGAGGGAGAAGCAGGCTTTCTGAGGGAAGCCTGATGTGGGACTTGATCCCAGGACCCTGGGATCACGACCTGAGCCAAAGGCAGACACCCAACCACTGAACTACCCAGATGCCTCACGGATTCTGGTTTGAAGGTGACATTAAATCATCAGGCTGTCAAGTTTGCTCACTGGTCTGAATCTAACCTCGAAAGAATAAAGGACTTGGAGCCACTTCTTTTGACAATGAGGTGTATATGAAGGAAAAGAGGGAATAAAATTTGACTCATTGATTTGACTCACTGGATAGCTATGAGACAAAAATGTTAGAGACATTATTAATATTTTACACTTATTAGTGGATAAGGAAACATTTAAAATATTTTATTTTTGCTCAGAATTCTCAAAGGATGAATTAGTTTCCTAAAGAATAAGATCTGAGATCTCTTCAACTGACTTCTTTATATAAGGTTGTTTGGAGGCAAATTTGTTTCCTTTGTGTAATAATTCATGTGATTAGTCTTTTGGCCTATTTATAAATTCAGTTCTCAAAACAGTTTGTTCCTAAGTAAATTGCAACGCTGTTTTTATTTAATTTTCTAAAAAAGAAAATCTAATGGAAATGTCCTCACTAGTATTTATTTGTTATTATACTGCAATTAATGGGAAAAGATAGTTATTGCTCTTTTTCCCGCAGGTCATTTTGATGCTATGGAAATTACCCAGGATGCTTTCTAATAAAATAAAAGTAATAGATCGACAATCTTATCTAGGTTTTTTCAGGTCTGTCTTGCAAATTTAGCCATCAGGAAATATACCAAAATATAACACTAGTATATATGACAAAATGGTTATTTCTTGAACTGTGGCTCACAGCAAAAGATACAAGAGAGCTGAAAAATTTTAATATTCTCTTGCCCAGTTTTCAGTGACATTGTTGGAAATAAAAGCCTGACTTATAAAAAAGAAGCCAATTCTCTTTGATATACTGATGTGCAAATTTGAGAAAGGTCCTCAATGGCTATGGAATAAAAACTGGAAAAGGCAACTGTAATTTTGTTCACTTTTGTTACTAAGAATGTCAATTTGTTAGAAAAGGTGACTGATTATCATAAGTCAATAATCAATAACTAAAAAAATAAATATATACGAATGGAACCTTTTGTTTGGAAAGTTTTGGCACTATCATCTACAGGAACACAAATTTTACTCTTCATAGTGAGAAAAGAATTCACACTAACAGTTGCTGTTAATTGGGGCAGGACCAACTAGGCATCTTTGACAAGCTACCTGCCATGGAAGCTTTAAGGAAGGCCTATAGAGATGGAATTTGATGCAGTAAAAAAATCTTTTTAAAAGAAGACACAAGTGGGGGGGGGGTGGTCCTTGGGTGGCTCAGCGGTTTAGCGCCTGCCTTCAGCCCAGGGCATGATCCTGGAGTCCCTGGATCGAGTCCCACATCAGGCTCCCTGAATCGGGACTGCTTCTGCCAATCTCTCTCTCTCTCTCTGTCTCTCTGTGTGTGTGTGTTTTATGAAAAATAAATAAAATCATAAAAAAAAGAAGACACAATTCTGTAAGACTTTTTTTTCATTTTATAAATATATTACTAAATGCTATTTGCTTTTGTATGGCACTATTCTACCAAATTCATCCCCTTATTTTAGGAAGGTTACCAGGACCATAAATGAACATCTGAGTGAGGAGTGGAAGAGGGGGCAGAGATTAGACTAAATTTTCTTTTTTGGAGCTCTAAGTTCTATGGCTTCACGGTAAAGAGGCAATGACCGATGATAGTATTTCTCTAGCACTTACCCTATAGCCAGCCACTGTCCTTAGTAAAGTAACCTGTGAGGCTCCAGGGTTACACAGAATGAAAAAACAAATAGCTCCAAATTTGAGGAAAATTTTGACAATAAAATTCTCGAGGTTATGGTTTAAAAAGAAAATGCATGATCTCTACAGCCCCAGTATTCAGAAGGATAAAGGAAACCTCATCCTTGATTCAGAGACTCCTGCTTATCCTACACTACCCATTCTTCCCATTTCTAGCAGCTAGCACATGACCAACTGGAATAAAGACTGTGTGCTTCTTGCTCCCTTCCAGTTAGGTATGGCTCATGACTAAGGTCTGGCCAACAGAACAGAAATAGAAGCATTGTGAGGGAACATGCAGGAACCTCTTTTATGAGACTATGTGTATCCTTTAGGTGGCTCATCATATTGTACTGTTTTGCTGCCTCTTTGGGAAGGGACTTTCGTACCATGAAGTAACAGATCAGGCTAAATGATTTCTGGATGTCTTGCGATGATACAGCATGGCAGCCAGCCAGATTTTTGTGTGCTAGGCTTTTTTTTAAAAGATGAAACTGTACGAAGAACAAAATTGAAAGTCAAGCTATTACATTAATTTCTTTTGTAAGTAGATAGGACACAAAGTAGTAAATGTTAGAAATGGAACAGACCAGTAAAGTCTGTGTTGATCCTTGAGTCACTGAAGAATTAATAGGTCACCATGCTAAAGCAAAGAGATCTTGTTCTTAGCATATAACGTCTCGTTTTATCTTATGGACTTGGTTTTCAGGATTCTCCAGATCATCTACTACTTACTTGGGAAAGAACAGCTCACATTTTAATACATCTCACTGCATGGAACATACTTTCTGACATGTCTAACTTTTCTCCTACTCATTCATTACCTTCTTCATTTTGGAAATTTTCGAGACTAGAGCTGATCCATGAAAACCTCATCTCTCTCTCTCTCTCTCTCTCTCTCTCTGTTTTTGTACTTTATACTTCCTTTGTTAAGGACATCCTTTTCTTATCTGGCTGACTAACTCCTACAGCATCCTGGCTCAAGCTCAAGCATCATCTCTCTTTAGGGAGTCCTTTGTTTCTAGAAACCTGGTGTAGGTACCCCACTGTGTGCTCCGGCCCACCTAGCCTATCTCCACCAATGCAGTTAGTACTCAATGTTGTAGCTTTGTTTGCTCTTTTCTTCTCCACTGGACTATAAACTCCTTAAAATAATGGACTGTCTTTCATCTCTGTATTCCTAGATCTCAGTAAAGTGCTTGTCTTATAGCAAATCTACAACAAATTCTTCTCTAAAAATTTTTTTTCTTAGCTCTGAGATTCCAAATATCTCAAACATGTTTTTCTTTAATACACTTTAAAAGTTAAATTTATTGAGGAGTAATTCACATACAATAAAATTCACATTTAAAATTGTACAGGTTGATGAACTTTGCCAAATGTATATGATCTTGTAACCACACCACAACTGTGATTTAGACCATTTCCACCACCTCTAAAAGTTCCATTTGCTCCTCTGTAGTCAATCCTCTATCGCATCTCCTGCCCTTGGAAACCACTGCTTTGACTTCTGTCTCCACAGTTTTGCTAGTGCTATATTAACAAATAAAATAGGATGATATGCAGCATGTGTGGGCATACATTTTATTGCACTTGATTTATTGTACTTCACAAATATTGTGCTTTTACAAATTGAAGATTTGTGGCAACCCTGTGTTAAGCAAGTCCATTGGTACCATTTTTCCACAGCATTTGCTCATGTATGACTCTGTGTCACATTTTGGTGATTCTGCAATATTTCAGACTTTACTATTATTATTATATTTGTTATAGTGATCTGTGGTCGGTGATCTTTGATGTTACTATTGTATTTGTTTCAGGGTGCCACAAATTGTGCCCCATTAGACAATGAACTTACTTGATAAATATTGTGTGTCTTCTTCCCGTTGCCCGTCTCTATCTCTCGTCAGGCCTCCTACTCCCTGAGACACAACAATATTGAAATTAGGCCCATTAATAACCTTATGGTGGCCTGAAAGTATTCAAATGAAAGGAAAAGTTAATAGAGGTGGCAACCTTCATTGTTGTCTTATTTTAAGAAATTGCCACAGCTCCTCCCACCTTCAGCAACCACCACAACGATCAGTCAGCAGTCATTAAAACTAAGGCAAGACCTTCCACCAGCAAAAAGATTATGACTTGCAGAAAGCTCAAATGATGGTTAGCATTTTTAGCAATAAAGTTTTTAAATTAGGGTACGTACATTGTTGTTTTAGACATAATGCTATTGCACACTTAATAGACTACAGTTTAGTGTAAAGATAACTTTTATACATGCTGGGAAACCAAAAAATTCAGTTGACTCACTATATTGCAATATTCACTTGATTGTGGTTGGTCTAGAACCAAACCCATAACATCTCCAGTGTGTGTCTGTCTGCATTCCTCTGTGTTTGACTTTTTTCACTGGACATGACCTGTGAGATCCACCCATGTTATATCTATCAGCAGTTTATTCCTTTCCATGTCTAAGCAGTACCCATCTTATGCATCGTCTAAATATGTTTATCCACTTGATGCTATAATTGTTTCCAGTTTTTTTACTATTAGGGATAACAGTGCTAAAAAATCACATGTAGATATTTATATGGATATAGGTTTTCATTTCTCTTGGATAAATATATAAGTTTGGGATTTCTGGGTTGTATGGTAAGTGTGTGTTTAAGTTCATAATAAAATACTAGCCTACAAAGCAATCGTACCAATTTTTACTTCTATCAGTAGTATTTGCGGCTTTCAGTTAACAGCGATTTTATTTTTTAAAATTTCCTTTAAAAGATTTTATTTATATATAGAGAGAGCGAGAGAGAGAGAGAGCATGAGCACAAGCAGGGGGAGAGGCAGGGGAAGAGGGAGAAGCAGACTCTCTGCTGATCAGGGAGCCCAACGTGGGGCTTGATCCCAGGACACCGGGATCACACCCTGAGAGAAAGGCAGATGCTTAACCCAGGTGCTCCTCATAAGTGCTTTTAAAATGAGTATCTTTCTGGTTTTATAGTTGTCAGATATTACCAGGTTACTAAAAATGTGTAAAAATAAATGGATAAATGTACTGATGTCTAGCTTTTTCTGGTTGCCAGAGTAGAAAAATGTTGAATAAGACCCATTCCTCCCAAATAATTCCTCTGCTGTTTTAATTAGCAATACTTGAAATTCCTTCCTTGCCATGTCATGTCCCCCCAAAACTTTGTTAGAACTCAAAGTCCTCAGGAAGCTGATCTGATAGGATCACTTCATTAAGATTTATCAGGATGATACGAGTCGAGTGGGAGAGCCATTCCGAGTACGGAGAATCTGGGGACGAGCCAAAGACTAGAAGAGCAGAGTTCCAGGATGAAGAGACACACAGCAAATGGCCAACAACCAGGCTGGAAGGAGACTGGAGCTGGCCAGCTGTTCTACTGCTGTGCTAGCTGTGGCGGCAGATCGGGGTTTGAGAACAAGTTGTGCCACTTTCTAGTCACATGGCTTTAGCAAATCCTGTAACCTTTATTACATGTCAGATTTTTTTTTTCTCTTCCATCTGAGATGTGAGGAAATTATAGTGCCTCAAATAATTGTTGTGGGCATTGTACTGAGATGAGCCGGTAAGTGCAACATATGCTTCATGAGTGTCTTTTAACTGGTTACTTTAAAAAACTGCTTTCCCTCCTAAAAATTCTCATCTGTTGAACCTTCTTTTGGCTTTCACTCTATAATGACCCTGCCAATGGTCCTCTTTCTCAAATTCATTTAATCTCTGTTCCTGCTCCTTGAGGACACCCTACATGCTTTAGAATAGTAGTCTGTGGTACTTTCATAAATTTCTTCCTACCACAGTCTGTCTCAGACCCAGAGAACAAAATTGTATTTAGATGTGATTGTGTGAGATGTCAAAGCCTACTCAAATTACCTTGCCATGGACTTGAAGTAGAATTCAAATCAATCTGAGATGCTAGGAGCCTTCTCAGCATTTGAGGGGGTGTAGAGATCCTTCTTTGACTTTTCCACCATCTTTTCACAGGAGAAGTTCAGACATAGTCATTTATAAAACGCCTACATTTTCCTGGAAATTCTCCTATATTCCCTTTCTATTTATAACTACATTTGTTTTGCCTTTTTTTGTGTTCCAGCATAATGTTTGTTTATAAAAAAGATGTCATGTAATCCTTGCAATGCCCTCTATGATAGGAAAGATGAAATGAAGTTTTAATGGAGTAAATGACTCGCTAGGGAAAACACATGTCTATGCCATGATGTCATCACTGATGATTCCATGGCCCCTTTGTTCTCTGGGGACCTGCTGTTTCCATAGGCCGTCTAGCTCACAGGATGGTTTTGCTTTCAAGTAAAGCCAACCTCAAAATTATGCTAAGTGTGAGGGCCAGAAGTAAATAGGAGTTAAGGAATTTCTGAAGACAATAGTGCAAAGAAGATTCCTCTGTTCTTGGCAGCTATTTCTCCAGACTGAGTGGAAGGAGTCAAAATTCTGATTAAGGTTTTATTAAATCTGATGTCAGTAACCAGGACTATTTGGCACCTTGGATAGGGACTGGCTGAGCTGACTTTTTAGCTACCAAGTGCCCAGCCCAGCTCAGATGTCTGCAGAAGTGGGTATTTACCACCGCATTGCTATTATGAGTGGTAGAGTCTACTGATCATTTCCTATTTTCCCTTCTCTCTTTCTTCTATAATAATGGAACCTCTGAATTTTAGATGGGTACCTGGGTGGCCAGAATAAACTATGTTGTCAAGCCTCCTTTGCAGCTAGATGTGGCCATGTGACTAAGTTCTGACCAAAGAAATATAATCACAATCATCAAAGAGCAGCTTGTGGGAATCTTTCTCCGAAGACAATAAAGATTACTGTGTGACCCCTGCTCCCCATTTTTCTTTTTGTCCTTTGCTTTTTCTTTTTTCCGTTTGCCTAAAATTTGTATGACATACCTTAAATCAGAACATGGACCATGTAGTACCTTGAAATAAAAGCCTCATCCGTGGAGTATTAAAATGATAGAACCTGCATGTCTGAGGACTTCATGGACCAAGTGATGGTCTGAGCTGTGGACTGCCCATCTCTTGACTTCCATGACTGTTTTAGTTTCTGTCCCCTGTTGCTAGCAGCAGAACCTTCCTCCTCCTCCTCCTCCTTCATCTTTTTCTTCAGATTTTATTCATTTATTTGACAGAGAGAGCATAAGCAGGAGGAGCAGCAGAGGGAGAGGGCGAAGCAGGCTCTTCACTGAGCAGGAAGGCCAATGCCGGGCGCAATCCCAGGACCCTGGGATCATGGCCATGATGCTCAACTGACGGCGCCACCCAGGCACCCTATTAGAACCCTTCTGGTTGCAATAGAACTCCAACTGTGGACACTTTGAGGAGAGGAGAGGAGAGATTAAAAGTGGGTGTGCCAATGTTCTCATGGATTCCCAAAGGTGGTCTCAGGAAGGAAGCAGACACTGCCTGTCATAGGACACGAGTCCAACACAGTGCAACTGTTCTGGTGCTGCTTCAATATCTGCAGCAAGTAGGCACCGAAGCTACCTCCCTTCTTGCCTGCTCTGGAGCAGGAACTCACAGCTCCGAGGCACCTGGTCTCCTTATTAGCAGCTCTGCCTACTGTTCTGGTAAGTGCTGGGTGGGCCAGGCATATCTAGATGCATATATCACTGCTTATTGGTGGTAATTTTGTTTTGCTTTAACTTTAAAAGATTTCAGATGCACAGATACTGTGACAGGTGGCAGGCTTCCACTGCTCTAGTCCAACGCTGTTCTTGAGGTAGTGAGGCAATGAGTTCCAACATGTTTTGCAAAATTAATGACATGCCCAAGAATAGGGTACGCAGAATAATGGAAAGAAGACCAACCAGGCAGTTGGCACCTGGATTCTAGTCCTGGCACCAATGATAGAAACATGACATCGAGCAAGCTACTGAACTGCTCTGCTCTCAGGTTTTGTAAATGTGAAATGGCACAGCAGGTTACATGACTCTAAGACCCCTATTGCTCTTACATTCTGCTGGTTTTTCCTCATTATCCCCTTTGCTCTTTCTTCCATTATAATAGATCATCAGAGTTCTGTTATCATTCTGATAATTTCTAACATCATTAGATAGATGAGGCCTACCGTACAATTTTATTTCTATCTCTAAAAGTATTCAACTCACCTGTTTAATACACATACAGTAAAATACATTATAGTCTTTTCATTGGAAATGGAGGAAATAAACCAAATTTTTCCTCATCTTTGGTTTTACATTAGTAAGAACAAGAAATAAATATCATTTTGAGTGTCCTTTGGCAAATGAAACTGGACCATGTTTTTGCCTGATTTAATCTTTAAAGCCAATGACAACAATGAAGCAGATTCTCTCCAAGTGTCACATGAAAGAGGAGTTGTGGAGGCTTGGGAAGCAAGTGGGGATGGGTTTGGTTCTGGCCGTGGCACCACCAGCCCTATGACCCTGGCCAGTCAACTGTCCCTCATTTTGCTGGTTTTGTCAAAATAATTTTCTAACTTCTGCTGGCAACACTGAACCCAAATTTAAACACTTCCTTGGAGCACTGATTTGGGGACCAGCACTACAGGTGATTGGCAATCCTGACCTGCAGGTACTAGATGATTCCCCTTAATCTTCCAAATAGTAGTTGGGGTCTCGGCCTGCTTTAGCACCGACTTCATGAATAGCAAAGGGGGCTTGTCTTATATAGGCATGTGTCAACTCTCACAGGCCATCAGAATTATCTGACAGCTTCAAAAATGTACAGATGCCCAGGCCCTACCATGAAGAACAGACTTCATTGGTCCAAGGGTGATGCTCAGACATCAGTACAGGAGTTTTTTTAGACTCCTTGAGTGATTATTTTGTGAAGGTAGGCTTGAGACCCATTGGCTTAGATCTCCTATAGTCACCTCAAGCCCCATGGTAGGGCAGTGGGGCAAAAGGGGGAGGAATTTTCAATCACAAAGTCCACACAATAGCCATATTGTGAAAGTCCATTATTTATTTGCTGAAATCTTCACCTTCACCTTAGCTCCAGTGGACAAATGGGAATGAGCATCAACCACCATTAGAAAATGCAAGACCAGACCTTTCAACTTCATCTTTGTAGGTAGCAATAAAAATAGTAAAGGCACAAGACTTCATTTTGAGAGTGCCAATGAAAACATAATCTCAATACTTAGTTTCCTACTTCTGTGTTGTGAGCTCAGCCTTAAATGTTCCTAACATTGGAGATCAGAATATTTTATTTTGGGGGTAGTTAGTGGTTCTGCTCAAAGTTATTGCCTCCCAGAAAAAACCCAAACATATAAGAAAAGAAGCCATTCAATAAATAAAAGTACACTTTAAAAAAACCTAGACCATGTGTGAAAGTTTGAAATGATTTTCTCAATTTAAACAATGAGCGAGGACTTTATGTACTTTCAGCCTGATGAGTCTAGCACTTGGGCAGCATAGACAGGGGGAGGATGGAGAAAATTGTTTAAGCATTTCCCAGATGCTTTTTGCATCACATGCAGTGTTATGTATTCAGCCACCCATGAACGTGCTTGCAGGAGAGCCAAGGAACAACAATGCCATCGTTTTCCCTTTGAATAACCAACTGCCTGTCACACAGAGTGCAAATGTGACTCTTCAGTAGTTTTTCACACTTTGCAAAATTCTGGCAAAAAATAGAGAAGGATTTCTCTTTTTAGAAAAATCTGTATTGAAACCTGAGATATTATTTATATTTTATATAAACATATTAATAAAATGTAGTAGAAAGTTCCCCCACACTTTCTTGGTTAGGGGGGAAAACAAACCTCTAAGGATTTTGGTCATATGTAAGGCCATTTTGTCATCTCTTAAAACTAGCTTGCCTGTTGCATTTCCTTAATTTCTCCCATGGCGCATCATTCTTTCAGTCATCTGACTTTGCTCAGTACCACCCCCCCCCCTTTCTTTTTTAAAGATTTTTATTTATTTATTCATGAGAGCCACACAGAGAGAGGCAGAGACTAGGCAGAGGGAGAAGCAGACTCTTCGCAGTGAGCCTCATGTGGAACTCGATTCCAGGACCTCGACCTGAGCTGAAGGCACACGCTCAACCACTGAGCCACCAAGGCGTCCCTTTGCTCCATCATTTGAAGACATTTTCCCATCCTGACTTCCTAACACCAGTCAGCTTCCTCTTTGCACGCCATTGCTCTGAGCACAGGACCCTCTGACTCTCTTACCTGGATGCTGCCCCCACCTTGCCTGCTGGCTGTTTTCTCAGCAAGTCACTGTGAACCCCAGTGCCAAATTCATTTTTACACAAGATTTTTATCATTCTTTTGTGTAACATGCATTCATTTTAATATACCAAAAAAGACCATGAATTCAGATATCAGAGAGCTGAGCGCAGATGTGAGTTCCAAAATTAACTAGTAAGTCACTTGAGTCCTCGGAGCATTAATTCCTTATCTATAGCATAGAGATTAGAATTAAGTATCATGGACTGACTATATGTAAAATGTTTCGTGCAGTGTCTGGAATACACCCTGTCAATTATTTGCTCAGTTATTATTATTTTTAAAGGAGTAAATTCCAGAACCTCAGCCACTTCCAAGATCCAATGCTATTCCATCGTGCTCACAAACTTTCTGCTAGAACAGCTCTGCTTTATTTATTGCCCAAGACATTTCCTGTCCCTTTGCTATTTTTTCAACATCTCGTTTTGAATCTTGTGCTCGGAATGTTAACTGCTAGTCCTTTAAAGTCTTCCTCCTCCAGAAATTCTTCAGGGACCACTTTGGCATACCCTGCTTTCTCCCCTCCATGAGCTTGCAGCAGTTCTTATTGTCAGGTCTGCCTTGCCTTATCTCTCCGTGGGGTCCCTCATGCTTCTGCATGTCTTTGGAGCAGGGGCACTTGCTGAGGATCACTTCCAGCGGCCTGAGAATTCAGAGGTAATTTCTCTGTGCAGAGCAAAGGGCAAGTTTGTTTACTGTCTAGTGTAACAAAGATAATGCCTCCTTTCAGGGCAAAAGTCAGGCAGGCTTACTGCCCTCAGAAAAGGCATGGTGTCCCCAAGCCCGGTCCTCTTCCCGTAATGCAACCCACTGTGTATGGAAGGGTCACCGGGCCTTCTTTGCACTAGCCTGTGGGAACTGGGGTCTGGAAAACCCGTACAAACGATGATACGCTGGCTGCTGGTCTTGCCGTCAGCCACACAGTCCTTTGGGTCTGGTTCCTTGTGTGTTCTCCCAGCATGTGTGAAACTGTAGTATGTTAACTTGTTAGCTTGCAAGTAAGATATAATTTCCGATCCTAGAATAGTTCTTGACAACTATTATTGTTATTATTTGGTTGCTATGGTTCCTAAATATTTTTTTTCGTAACAATCTACTCTTTCCTCTCTTTTTTTCTTGTCATGGGTTTGGGAGAGACTGATTTATAGAGCAACTGGTTTGTGGAGAAATTGCTTTTTTCTGCAGAATGTTCTGAATCACGAGTTGAGTTGATTGCTTCCTGTGATGTCATTTGTCTTGTTTCTGTATACCATGATTTCCCCCCAAATTACTTTTCATGTTGGTCTGTCAGCTTCCAATTACACACTGTCTCCAGACCTCTCTTGAATCATTGGACTTTTATGTTTATTTCTGGCCTTTGTTACTACATTTATGTTTTTTATGGACAGGACCTCTTTTGATCTGCCTTAAAAAAAAATTCCTAGCAGTTTCGCTAATCATAGCGACCATGATTAGAGTAACAGCGTTTGCTGAATGAATGCTCAAAAGACCAATGATTAAAGGAGTCTATCAGATAAGGGCCATCCTTTCCCTCTTTTCCACCAGAGGGCGCATCCCATTTCATGTTGGATTTAAGAACATTTCAAAGACAGGGATTGAGTCTGCTTTGAGTACCTGGGTGACTGTGCTTCATAAATGTAGCTGAATGAAGGAGAAAGTGTATAAAAATGCTTTCTCAATGAAGCCTTAGTCTGGTTACACTTTATCCTACACAGGAGCTCCAACTGGGGCCAATGAAATTTCTGTGATTTCATCACTGTCGAATTTCACTTTCCTAATAGGGAATTTGAAGGCCAATACCAATTCTTAAAAGATTACTTCCTATGATTTTTTTGTAGTTTCCAGCAACCTGAAAGTTTATATCAGTTCGGACATACCAACTGTCCACACACAGAGCAGCGGTCTTCACTGATCCCGGACCTTGTGCTACTTTGATGGTTATAAAATAAATAGATTCCAAGCCCCGAGGTGGTAAGGATGACTCGACCAGTATTGAAGCTGATGGAAATGAAGTAACAAAGGGTTGCTTTCTTAATTCTTAAGTGAATTTATTTCCTTGTATCTTTCAGTTTGTTCAAGGAGGTCAGAGCCAACTGAATAATCAGTTCCCATCATCACTGGACTTGTATTAAATTTGAATGGTTCATCTTAAGAAAATACTGTATTAGGATGCAGATGTTTTTTTATTTTGTTTTTTAGGCTTCATAGCTTTCCATGCAACCACCACTTTTTGAGGTCACATGAGCTTTGAGCTAGCCACCGTGGGGAGGAGGATACATATGATGTAGTTATCATTTTCTGCTCTAAGTTGCTGACACTCTGACAGGGAGAGATTGTTTCAGGACAAGTGAGAGGTCTGGATGAGGTGTGCACAAAGCCTATAGACTTCACAGAAATAGTTCTTTGTTGAAGCAGCAGAACCTGTCAAGAAGGCAGGAGTGCAGTACCTTCTCTCCTCCTTCCTTGAGCGATGGCTTTGGTCTCTGGATTCTTCAGCTTTGCTAGCACAGAGGGCAGTTGTCCACTGCTTCTCATTTTTAATGTTAATCCATTCTGAAGCCATAAACTCTTCAGAGCTGTGAGGGGGCCAGTGAAGTTGTGTCAAGTGGCCCAGATCTTCTTTGGCACAATTTCCAGGGCAAGGCCTCCTATTAATTATCTTTTTTTTTTCCTCTTAATTATCTTAATGACAAGCTCAGAGCTTGTCATTGTACAGGCACATGGAAGGTGCACAGTAAGTGCATTTTGACTTAGTGCACAGGGTTCTAAAGGAGAGGATTCAGATACACCATTTTTGATGTGACTTCTTGACTCTTCAGATACACTGCCTCTCTACCCCGGAGAATCAGTGTAGATAGAGTACTGCCTCTTCTCTTCACACTCTTACCTTGTGAACACATTCTTTACCAAGGACCCTTAGAGTCCACTCCGGGTACAGCCCACACACAGCCCCCAGAACTGGACAAACAATGCACATTCAGCCTGGGGCCCCCTTCTCTTCCCCACTAGATCTCTCAGCAAGAACTTGTGGGGGAAGCACCCTCACCCGCTCCAGGAAAGCTTGCTAGGTTAACCCCAAGCAAGCCAACGAGGAGGCCGCTTTTGCCTTTTTATAAACTAGGGATGACCCTGTAATCTGAACTCCTTCCTGAAAGTAGCACCTCTTCCTTTGTTCACCCCTGACCCAAACCTTGCTGCAGGCTTCAGGCAAGAATTTCCACAGGCGGTTAGTTAACCACAAAGAAAGTTTACGCCACCTCCTAAGTTGTTCTGCAGTCTTGTCGGCTCTCAGCCATTCCTGGGAATCAGATGAATGACACATTTTTCAAAAACTCACTTAAAACTGTGGCGCGACAGTGTGGGCCTTTGCCCTTCGGCGCCGGCGCTCGCGCTGACCGCTAGATCGCGCTGTCGGACAAGGAATCTGAAGCTCGGGACCCGCCGGGAACCCAGGAGTCGGAGGGAGAAGAGGTGGGAGCAGAACACTGGGAGAGTGAGGAGAGGGAGACCCCCGGGGATAGCCTCGGGGCTAAAAGCCATAGAAACAACCAAACTGAATAAATTCAACCAGCTCTGACTCAATGTATAAATATCAGTTTGTTGCAAACATTAACGGATTCCAAGGGGTGTCAAGAACTGGACGCTCTACAAAAGGGGGCAGATTGGAAGAGGGTTTACATGTTTTTTTTTTTTTTTTGTGTGTGTGTGTGTGTGTGTGAGTGTGTGTGTTTTAACCCATTTGTTCACTTAACCATGGTAGAAGGCTAGCTTGCACAAGGGCCCCCCGTGTGTGTGTGTGTGTGGGGGGGGCAAACCGTGCAGACATCGCACTGGAAGGCCCCTGAGGAACCCCTTAGGACACCCTTGAGTTGCTCTTCTGTCCCTTGGGAATGGGTGTGCTTGGATTAGCTTGTGGATGTGTCTCTGCCTCTTCCTCTCATCCTACTTTGGAAGCATTGCCCAGAGATCCTTTTTTGGAGGGACAGAGGGTGTTTTGAGGCCAGTGGTTTTGTTACAGACCTTTGCAGCAACTATTTTAATGCATTTAATCTGTCTTTGAGCAAGAGAATGCCTTAATAGAGGATGGCCACGGGGGTCCTCTGGACGCCAGTCTGGGCTGGAGAGTGGCCCAAAGTGAGCGCTCTTGGAGGCCCCCTCCCCACTCCATAAAGCCATAGAAACAGGAAAGAGGTACCCCCATGGCTCCCTGGCGGGAGACTGACCGCTAAGAAATACAAGTGCAGCTCTGAGTGAAAGCGACAGGAGAGAACTCTTTTAAAACATGTAATAACAACGCCCAGGTTACATTGCTCCCCACTCAACAACTTTGCCATCACAAATTAAAAACAACAAAAGTACATAAAGAAAAGCATAGGCGCGCGCGCGCGCGCACACACACACACACACACACACACCACCTGGGCGAAATGCAAACCCCAGGCAACCTTGGCTGGCGTGCAAGGCAGCAATTTTCCTTTTTCTAGACAGTGGGGGGCGGCTTCCCAAAGGGCGTCCCTGGCGGCTCCAGGCCACTTAGCAGGCCAGGGCGTCTGCGGGGCGCGTCTCAGCGCGACCCGGTGTCCAGCGGGCGGCTGCCGGGACATCTCTGCCCCTCGGCTCTGAGCCCGCCACCAGCCCACGGGCGTCCGTTGGAAGGAATCTGAGTGAGGGTGCGGGTAGAGGGCTGGCCCGCGGGAAGGCCGGCTCTCCCCGGGTTGGGGTTAAGGGCTCGTGACCTCGCTCTGCGTCGTGCACGTCGGGTTATGCACGCCCGGGATGCGCTCCCGCCTTGGGGGCTTGTGCCAGAAACCCGGGTTGTGAGAGTTTGAAGGGGGAAGAGGCTGCGCCCTGTGCGCGTGTGTGGGCTCTTTGTGAGAGCAGCCCAGCTGGACTTCGAGTGGGTCGTGTGTACTCAGGGAATGTGCAGAGGTGGAGATTCCCATCCCCCCCACTCTCCCCCCCACCCCAGTCTTCTCTGGCTTTCGCTGGAGGCAGCGGTGAGTGGGGCAGGGGTGGCGGGGGGGGGGTGTGGGGTGGGGCGGGAGCGAGGGCGCTCAGCAAGTTCTTGTCGGTCTCAAGGCAAGTTCAGAGGGTATCGCGCCTGGTGGAGGGAAGGCCAGATTTGCAGACGTCAGATCAAATAGGGAGAGAGATTCACATTAGTGACAAAATCTCTGCTTTTACTATTTCGGGGAGGTCAATTCCAGCCTAGCTCCTGCGTTCGCCCGCGAGCCCCCGCCTCCATCCGGGTTGCACAGCCTTGCAGGGTTAACCTCTGCACGTCTAGAGGCCAAAAGTGCAGCGCTTGCGCCGAGGGCGCCGACGTGGGGAATCGGAACCTCTCCCGGGGCGCTTTCCCGACGCCACCGTGTAGGAGCCCCGCGCTTCCTCCCGTGCGCCCAGCACCGTTTGGCAACCCCGAGTGCCAGGCTCCCAGCTCGGGGCCAACGGGGTGGAGCCGGGGGGGGGGGCGGTAGGCAGGAGAAGATGCTGGCGGAATGTCTGCCCGCATTTAGCCTCCATCTCTTCGGCAGTTGGGGGAAACTTAACTTCATTCTTCTCCTTGACCCCGCGGGGTTTTAAGGGCAAAGATTTTGGTCCAAGCTCCCCCCCCCCGGGGGGGCCCGGTTATGCTCAGGGTCTCCACGGTGATTGCAACTTGGTTTCGAGCGGCTTCTTGTTCTGAAGATCCCTAGGTCTGTTTCCCTGCGTCCCTTGCCCTGTCTCTTGGCTCAGATTAAGCCTCCCAGTTCCGTCCCAAAGCATCAGAGAAGCGAGACAGGACTGGGAAAGCCATCGGTCGCGGCGCCCGCGCGGGCTGCTCTTCGGGTTTCCAATCGCCGCTCCGAGATTGAAAAAGACAGAAGGCGCGCCGCGTGCACAGACAGTTAGTTAATGGAAACCCTGTAAATCGGTTTTAAGTGCACCCAGGACGGAGAGGGAGCGGGGGCTGGGGTGGCGGAGGGAAGTGTAGGTGGTGATGATGGGGGATGGGGCAAGGGTGGGTGGGGGTCGGTCACACATTTTTGCAGTTCTGAATAGAAGAGTCGCTTCCCTCCCTCCTACTGTTCTTAATTTAGAAAAAAAAATAAATTCATTAAAGAAAATCTCAAGGATAGGGAAACCCGAGCTCCCCAGCCCGCCCCAAGCAGAGGAGCGCGCGGCTTCCCCTGGCAGCGAACCCGACCGCGGCTGTCCCCCTCCTCGCTTCCTCCTCCCCCTCGCTGCATCCCTCCCCGCCCCCTCCCCGTCCCCGTCCCCCCTCCCCCTCCCCCTCCCCGGCGGGGCACTGCTACTACGGGGCTCGCCACCTCACGCCGAAGGAATGCTGGAAGTATGCACACGTTCCCAAAAGTAGACCTCCTTCACCGCCGGAGGAGCATACATCACCCCGTGGCAGCCGTCCACCTTCTCAGGCGTTTCGTAACCGAGTAAACTGAGAGCGGGGAACAGCCCTCTATTAAGTAGCCCGCGGCGCGGAGCCTCTTCCCACTCGGCCCAGGCGAGCCGTCGCAGACGCGTCCGCGCGCGGGCAGCCTCCGCCGCTCCTCCCGGGATCCCCAGCCTCTGCGCCTCCCGGGCGGCCCTGCGGCCGCGCACCTCCCGGCCGCCGCCAGGTGCTGCAGGAGCGCGGCGGCCGACCGCCGGGCGTGCGCGGGGCGGGGGTCGACGCCGGGAAGCCGCTGCCGCCGCCGCTGCCGCGGTGCCCACCGCCTCAGGTTGGTCCGGCTTCTAGCCCTGTGCCTCTCCGCACACCTCGCCGAGGTAACCAGGGGAACGTGCACCTAGTCCGTTCCCTGCTTCGCCCCAAGCCCTTTCAAAGATCGCGGGCCAGAACCGTTTGGACTCGCAAGAGTGGAGCCGTGCCCGAGATTTGCCGGGTGTCCTTGTGTCTTTGGGGGAGAAAGAACTATAGCTTTTCAGACCGGCGGACGTCAGGGCGGCTGGGGGTGCGTGAAGCACCCTGTTCAGGGTGGGAGGGGGCCTTCATCCATAGATGCTGCGGGTTTCAGCGAAGGGTGCCCGGGTTCTGCGGCCTCCTCGTCGTCTCTTGGCCGCAGCTTCCCCGGGGTGCTGTAGTGCAGCCCCGGCGCTGGGAAGGTGTGTTAGTGACGCAGGGTGCGGAATTCTTTGGAGGAACGGCCGAGCGCTCTGCGGCTCATCGGAGCTGCGCGGGTGTGTGTGGCATCTTGAGGCAGATTCCTAGTCGACTGTTCTGGCTCCTTTGCTTTTCAAAACATCTGAGATGGTGGGTGAATCCAGCTCTCCGGGGACTCAGCCTTGGCCGACTTTCCCAACTTCTGGAGAAAGCTCCCCCCTCCCGACCTCGTCCCGAGTGCATTGGTCGGGGCTCTCTCTACTCCGGGTCCGTGGGACCCTGAAAGTAGTTTCCATCCCAAATCCTACATAGTATAAAGATCAGGGGGCGCCGGGATCATTTATGGAGCGAGCCGCGAAGCCAGGGAGCAAAAGAGGTACCTCAAACCGAGTGTCCTTAGGGAAAGGTGACCCTTTCGAGGCGTCCCAGAGCCCCCTCCCTCCCCCCTGCTTCTGCCTCAGCCTGGACTTTGTGACCCCACTGTCACATATGTGGAGTACTGGGGAGGCACCGTGCAGGAAAGGAAATGAGCGCCAAACTCGCCCTTGGCTACGTAAGGTCAAGGTCGCAGTGGGTAAAAGAGGAGGTTAGGTGATGCGCTCGGGATCTAGAGGAACCCCGCGGGGTGGGAGGACGTGTCATTTTATTTTTTAACTGGACCCAGGAGTTAAAGAATTGGTCTTTTCCAGCGGGGAGGGGCAGGAGGCACGTTGGTGGAAGGAGACCCGTCCCTTAAGACCTCCCCCCGCAACTGGCTCACTTCATTCACGAGGGTGATGTAAGGAAATCCTTGCGGACATGTAGGGGTGGCCGCTTTCAGATTTTATGTCTGAGAATGCTCAATGAAGTACTGATCTAAGCATTCACATAAATGATTTGGCTAAAAGGAGAGAAAACTTTTTTTTTTTTTTTTAATGAAACATATGGAGGGAATGACTGGCAGGCTGGTAGAGAACTACGTTCCGATGCTCCGGGCGCATCGGGATTCATCCGTGCCGCTGAGTCAGGCAGCCAATAGGTGGCGCTCTAGACCCAGACAAAAGCAGTTGCGCTGTTAAGGTTTTTGTGAAGAGTTCAGAGTTTTACAAAAAAAAAAAAAAAAAAGTCTGCACGCAGCATTTTGATGGGTCGATTGTCAGCCTTTAACTTTTCGCGAGCACGACTGCCAACTGACTTGGAAATTATTGTAGCAAAGTTAAGGCCAGCTGATGGGAACAATGGGCCAGTCTCACCTCCTGCTTTTCACCGATGGTGGAAGAGGGTTAGAAATGTCAAACAGCTGTTAATTAGGAAGAAAGAAATCGCTGGAGCCCTTGAATCTTCAGAGCAGCGCCAACATTTTAATCTTGGCTTCATAAAAAGGAGCTCCGGGCAATTTGGCACGCCTGCTCATCAGACATTTAAAATGCAATTTACACTCAGGCCGAGGAAAGATGCCCTAATACATTGTGCCAATAATTTGGAAGGGCATGGTTGGAGCTTGTCAGTTTCTTTTCTCAAAGAGGGCTCGACCTTTGGCTCATTTTTGGATTCCCAAGCAGGACTTCGTTTTTCAAGCGGCTTCGTCTGTTGCCTTACAATAATTTATGTACTTCACAGTCAACTCTCTTTTTATGTTTTGCCTCTGGCAGCTTCCCAGTTCAGTTCATTGCTAGTAGCTTTTGTCTCTGGATTGGACCTTAGAATGTTTTAGAAGATTCCCTTCTGCTAACATAGATTAAGCACCTACTGTGTGCTGGGAGTCGCAAAAGATGAATAAGACTCTTTGTCTTTAGGGAATTAATAACCTAGTTACAGAATCAGGAAAAATCAGAACGGAACAATTCTCCTATGGAGCATATATATCTATAATCTTCTGGAATAAGTGAAGTGAAAATAAGTTAAATGAAAATATTAATTATTACCGAGAATTTTTATAAAAAAATATCTTGGGAAAACAGACATGAGTGTCTTGTCTCTTCTATTGCTTGTCCTTTTTTTTTTTTTTTTTTGTTAGGTATTTTAGAGTTGTTTTCCCCTCATCTTGGATAAAGGATTTATCAGATGTGAGGAGAAAGCTGCTAGCAGTAGGATCAGGTTTCATTTGGGCCTTACATATTTCTGTATAATCCATTTCAGACCTTAAAGAGCTGCATATTTGTAGGCAGAACAAAATGAAAAAAAAAAAAGAGTAAAAGAGGTTTATTATACTTTTCCAAATTACCCCGAGACCACTAAAGTACAGTTACCTAAAGAGTTCAGCAGCTAGGAAAAAGCTGCCGGCCAAATAAAATCCCCAGCTGGAAGAGACATTTAGTTGAGTCAGGGATAAAATGACCTCTGAATTAGCCATCACCAAGGCAGGATGAAGTCATGTGGGGCCTAGTGAGGCCGTCACCCGGGGATGCTAAGCAGGACCAACCTCGGGGAAAACAGGACCCTCTTTAAACTTGAAATCCCTCTTAGTGCCATGATTGAACTGCAGTGGATGAACTTGACTTCCACAGCTCCACAATAGGCCCATTATATGCGAGGCCGGGCCCTGCGGTTATTAAGGCAGATCTGCTCGGGTCCTGGCCCGGGCCCAGGCTCCAGTCCTAACCTGGTCCCAGGCCTGCCCGGACCCGGTTCTGACACGGTCATCGCTTCCTCCCGCAGATCCCTTCATGCGGCTGTGAGCCGGAGGCCGGAGGCCGAGCATGCGGACCGGGCTTCCCCCAGCGCTTGCCGCCCTGGGCGCGGCCCTGCTCCTGTCTTCCATCGAGGCAGAAGGTAAAATGCTCCTCCTTCCCCCTCCCTCAGCGACAATGCAGCATTCTAGAAAGGAAAAAAAAAAAAAAAATCTTGCCACTATTGCTTGCTCTGTTTTCCCTGTACTTCGTGTTTTCTCCGGATGTTTCTCTCCTCTACGAGAAACGCCCCCTTCCGAGGTCTGTCCGTGGTCCGGCTCTCAGGTCCAGCTCTTTCGTATTCTGCTTAATCCATCCCGTGCAGTGCTGTGTGGTCTCCTTGCGCTTGTCCCTGCGGTGTGCTGTCCACACTGCCACCTACCCCTCTGCCTTCCGAGAGGACCTGCCGTCCGGGAGGGGGCGACAGCTGCACCCAGCTCTGCGCACGGGACTCCCGCCTCGTGGTGCTGCTACCCTGGAGCCCCGGAGCGCGGGCGCGCTCGCTCGCGTGGGTGTCCCCACCACCTGGCTCGGGGCTGCGACCTCGGTGACAGCATGAAATAAAGGACTGCCACAGTGCCGGCTCTGCGCCTCTGTGTGTTTTGTGGGGGGACTCAGCAGTTGAGGCGGACGGTGCAGGCAAATGAGGTGGCAGCCAGGCCGCCAAGGGGGTGGGTGGCAGGCAGAGATCCGGACCCAGAATGTGTTCTCCTGGCCCAGGGTCACTGCTGCTGTCCCTGTTTGGTTTGCGGGGCTCAGAGGAACGTGGCTCAGACCCAGCCCCGTGCAGACAGGTTGCGTGCGTCTGCGCCAAAGTTTCCAACCCAGGAAGCAAAGGGGCGCCGGGCAAGCCAGGCTCTCCGGGCCTCCCCTCTTACCTCTATGCATAGGACCCGAGTGGAGGCCTTCAGGGGCAGGGACATGGTGCTGTGGTCCCCAGGTCTGCAAAAACGACTCTGACCTGGAGAAAAGGATCTTTGCTAGATTTTCAACCTCACTTTATATCCTTTTTGTTGTGTGCACTTGATGCCCTAATTCTTCAGTGTTTATTTAAAAAGTTATTTCTGTGTAGTAACCTAGTGAGAGCTGCCGTGTGGCTTCCAGTATCATTAGAGACCTGACAAACTAGAATTATTGTTCTGCAAGGTAAATCAGGTAATACCATAACAGACATCTTAAATTTTTTTTTTCTTCAATAAAAAATGCTCCTGATGGAGTTAAGGGAGAAAAGAAAGGCCTGGGGCAGCTGTGGGAGTTCCAGGGTGGGTCGCACTTTTTTAGAGGCTGTGGGAAAGTAGAGTTGTCTCATGACAACATTGAGATTTTTTTAAAACTTTCTGTTGTGTTTGATTTTCCATTTCAGAACTGCAGGTACAAAAAAAAAAAATTCAGATTAGGAGAAAACACAGAAGTTCCAAAATGTGTGGCCTGCTTAGAAAAGTTAGAAATTTCCTGCTCTTCTTATCTGAGCAATACTGTGTGAATGTAGAGGCTTTTCAGAGTGGCCTCTGTGAAGTAATACTCAGATGAGGTTGCCTTTAATTCTATGTCGTTGGTAGGAAGGAATTTTATTTGAGGAACTTCTGGAAGCCCTACCAAAGATATTTTTAGATAATTCACTGAAGTGGCCCATTTATTGCTCGTTAAGAAAATAGTTATTTGAAAATCAGAAAGATTTGAGAATTCTTAGGAAAAGAATTAGGTTGGAAATGATGTAAGTGGAAAAAATCAATTCTCAATTGGATAATGGGCTGGTTAGCAAAGTGCTCTTAAAAAGAACATTTTAACATGGTGTGTCAACTATACAGAAATAATAAAAAAAGAGAGAACATTTTACTGTCTATATTATTGATTATTTCCGTATTTCTCACATTTTATCTTTTCAGTCTGGTATAGTTCTTACTCTGGCTTTCTTAAACTGTGACTTTCTTGTCTCCCACCTCCTTAGGTCAGCATTTAATAATTTTATTTTAATGGGATTCATTTTTGGGGGGCTTAGCTCTCTAGTTTGGTACTGTCGAGTAGAAATATATTATAAGCCACAAAAGCAAGCCACATGTGTAACTTAAAATTTTCTGGTTGCCACATTAAAAAAGGAAAAAGAAACAGGAGAAATTATTCTTTATAGTATATTTAACTTAGCCTACTATATCCACAGTATTATCACCTCAACATGTAATCAATATAAAATTTTTTTAGTGAGCTATTTTACAATTCTGTACTAAGTCTTTGAAACTGGGTATGTATTTTCCACTTGCAGTGTATTTTGAACTGGCCCCATTTGAAGTGCTTGAGAGCCACCTGTGACTGGTGGCTCCTGTATTGGACGGCACAGCTTGGGTGTTAACTACCAACTAAGCGGTCCCAAGAACTTGTGAAGGGCTAACAAAATTTGTGGCCAAGACCTTCCTGGGGACAATGGCTAGAAAGAAGTTTTCTTGGAAATTTTGGGGGGCATTTCAATCTTTCCACAGTCACCCTTGTTTCCTGCTATGTCATTTGGAACTTAGTTGTAAAATGGTAATAGTTACTTCTCTTTCCCTTTTACAACATCATGCTTGAACTCTTATATTTATACTGTTTTCCAACCAATTTCTATTTACTTAATTTTTATATGTTGAAAACAGTACCTTTTATGATACTAATTAAAAGGATTTGGCATACACTTTTTGCATCTTCATTTTTTTTTTTTTTTACAGTGGTACCACCCTCATCTTGTGATTTTCCTTTCCTGTGATTTTCCTTTTATCTGCTTAGACAAGGAACTTTATTTTTTATAATATAGTATTTTTGTCTTATGGAAATTAGGGTGAAATGATTTTTTTTGCCTTCAGTGTTTGTAATTTTTAGCCATAGCATAGAAATTCTAGAATTCAAGATGAACATGTCTTGTGAAAAACAGGGTTTTAATTTTAGTAAGTTTGACTTGTATTGATAATTTATGAGGGATAGCTGGATAATATCAATTGACCAGTGAGTTGAGGCCATTAAAGACACACTTTAATTGTCTTGTGTCTAAGCTAAGAGGCTAATTAATATATATTTCTATAATTCAGTGTCTATGTTTACCTGTTAATACTGTGTCATAATAGAAATTTTGGACTATAGGGAAACTTGTGGATCATCTATTCTGATTTTCTCATTTCCAAATGGGAAAATGAGGAAGATAACCTGAATAACTCAGTCAACTAATGTGATTACTTCAGAACAAGTTACAGATGAAACCCAGGTTTTCTTGTCCTGATTTAGTGGTAGTTTACCTACACTGTGCTTCTTTCTTGCTTGAAAACTGGTCAACCATGAAAGAACACATTGATCCATTACTTGTTTCCACTATTTATTTTTGGTATCTTGCAAACACAAATGAAATGAATATGTCATGGCAAAGATCATTCAACTTACACTAGCTTTGGATGTAAGATATAAATGAATACCAATTGCATAGAATAAAACCACTCTTTGCATACTTTTATAAGTTTCTGATGTTAGAGTAGTATCCTTTTCAGTGTTGTTATCACAGAGATCAGACTAAAAGATCTTACTAGTTCATCAAGATGGTATTTTGGTAGTATGTTTTGCTTTATCTTTAACATAGTTTATAAGTTACCAAAACTTATTAGACTATTCTCCCATATGTCCATCTTTTCATCCATCCATTATCTCTGCACAGTTGGCAGACTTGCTTTTGGTTGCCATAATGAAAAAAATTGTTTTACAAAATATATACCAAGATAGATACTTTAGTTTTAAACAAAGCATGTAAAGTTAATTTGTTAAATTCTATCTGTATCTGAACTGGAAATATCTGAATACCATGTATTTATTATTTAACAGGCATCAAATAATGTTTTTTTATAGAGTAGAAAATATATAGGTATATATTAATAGACACTTATGTACAAATATTGCTTTCTAAAGTTAGTCATTCACTCAGATGTTTCTTCTTTACATTGTATGCTCTGGAGTCTGACTATGGGATCAAAGTTTTGATGCTTATTTTCTGTGGTAACCACTCTGAATTTCATTGACTCATGTGTGGAACAGGGGTAACAGGGTACATTATGCGGGATTGTTACGAGAAGAAAAAGAGATTATATAAAGTGACTCGTACTCTGCCTATTGTATAGTAGACACTCAGAAAATGCTAGCTGTAATTATCATTTCAGAAAGTCCCAGATCCTGCCAATTTATGTGACAAAAGTATCACCAGAATGCAGTTTTCATAGCATAGCATAGCTTATTGACAAGAAAAAGCATTATTCCTAAGTGGGAAATTAAAACTACTAGAGTTATGAGTGCTTAAAATTTTAGTCATTTCATTTTCAGTATTCAGGTTCAGGTTTTTTGAATATATATCTGATTGTTTTATTATTTCTTTATAATTTGAGTTCTACTTCTCTTGGTTCAGATTCTCATTCTATGCAACTATGGCTCCTTGCAATTATAATCCATTATAGATAGGTCATATTGAAATATTCTGGCATCTTAATTGTTTCAGGGAACATAGACACTGCTTGTGACAATGCAATGGCAGTTGTGAATGATTTTTATACAAAAGAAAAGATTTTCAAAATTAATGAGAATTACGTTTTGCATCGATTCAAGTTGACATGGGTCCATACTCACTCCTGCTTTGTTATCTTTTTCATGAAACAAACAAACAAAAATGTATACATGGAGTGGCCAGCCTGAAAGATTTGACATGCGCTATAAGTGGCAGGAAGAAAAGTGGAGTGGGCTCTCTGTTGTACACATGCTAGTTGGCCATTCTTTCCTTCTTTTGATTCCCAAGTACCACATCTGAGTTTCTATGAACACCTTAAAATCCTCTGAAATGTTAAAGACTTTTCCCAACAGTCAATTTTTCAGTTTTTCTGGAATCCTGGTCATTTGGAAACCAACAAGGTGGGCCGCTGCTGCCCTTCAGCAGTTTTAACCTAATGTCTGCTGCTTCAGGTCAATTTCCTTGCAAGGTTGGTGGTACTGTTTTTCCATGTACTGATTTTTTTTTAAAAGCATGCTCAGGCCAGTTGCGTCTGCCTTTGCATTAAATTTGTCCTGAGCCATTGCTACTAGAACAATATTTTATAATGATATTCTTAATACCTCTTGTTCTATTAACATTTGTTGCATGCTTGTTATACTAAGTGATGACTACAGCTAAACATTGCAATATGATTACAGACAGCAGAATGTGGAATAATTAAGCTATGCATGTAGATTAATAGTCTAATCTCACTGCCTGTGTATGGATAGTAAGAAAATAACATTCATTCCTTTGCTAGTATATCCAATGAAAATAAAAAGCCATCTCCTATAGTTGGAAGCAGCAGTTCATCAAAGCAAATGTTTGCTTAATTTGTTTTATTTTCATTAAAATGTGCTGTTAATATTACATCAATCCCTAACCCCAGTTAAATTGTGTGACTCATGTTTCAAAGCTACTACTGTATTTCAATTGACCTCTGTGAAAACCTAAAAGAAGATTGTAATCCCTCAAAAGAGATGCAAAGAATCTGACTCACAAGGAATACTTTCAGACTTAAATACTCTATTAAGAGAGAGTATGGCTGAAAGTCATCTTGCTTTGTTGACCTACTTCAAGTGTAGTGATTTATAATGCATTGACCATGCACTGACAGTGAGTCAGTACAATGCTGCATGATGAGGCATGAACATTGCAGAGAGAATATCATTATAAAATATTTCTGAAACGTCTTTGTGTAATGACTATTGTACATGGAGGCTTTCGTTCATTGTGGGAAACTAAAAACAAGTCAACATTTCATTGACACATGCATGAAGCTGTATAGTTTTGTATGTAAACTATTTCTTTCTGTACTTTTCAATTATTCCTGTCATTGACTTCTCCAAGTTTTTATGCACAGTCATGTCTTCAGATCGCTGATCCTTCTTCGCTGTTTTCTTTAAGTTCTGTAAATAAATGTCCATGAATATATGGTTTGATGTTGTCTTTTCATAATTAACCATTGTTTTGTAAAGGACCATACTGGCATTTTAGTTTAAAATGCCACTTCTAGTATGGAGTATACCTGCTGCAAAGGAGAAAATAATAGTGTTGGTTTACACCTTGCAAACATACAGCATATTGGTGTAAACAGGCGGAATAATAGTTTTATAAACATCTGGGATATATTTTTTATATATTTATAAATTATTATAACATCCCCTATTACTATTTTTGAATATTGTCTATGTCAATGTGAATATACATTTAAATGTATATTTCCTTGTGCAACGTAACAGTGCTAAATTTCCCATGATTTCTCCCTTTCATTAACTTTCGTATTTCATCTCTGCACAGATTGAGATTTATCAAACAAAAATTAATAGCAAGACAATGATGCAGAGAATGAACCAAAAATATCATTGATTCTTTTCTGCATGATGGGAAAAAAAGTACTATGTCAATGTTCTAAATTAACTTCTATGGTTATAAGCAGGTTGTGATTTGGCATGCTTATTCAAAATGCTCTCAGCATGTATTGCGATCCCTTTAATTGTTATGTGAATTGTTTGCATATGTGGTTATTATCTGTGATTTCATTGTATTTGTATGTATTTGTATCCAAATATGTTTCTATTATGCTTGATTTTGCTGGCCATTCTTGGATGACCTAGCAACTCAAGAATCAAAAGTGTTTTGTGCTGTCCTCTGTAATATGTATACTCTCTAATGTTTTGTCATATCTTGTCAGCTTTTAATTTTATTCTTATCCAACAAGATATCTTCTATATTTGTTGGAAACAAATTTATGCAAAGACAATTTTAGTAAGCTTTGCTCAACACAATTCTTTATTGATTAAATTGACCATTTTGTGACATCGGAAAATGTAATTGATATCAACTCTCTCTTTTGCAGTTGACCCACCTTCAGACTTGAATTTTAAAATAATAGATGAAAATACTGTTCATATGTCATGGGCAAGACCAGCTGATCCAATTGTGGGTTACAGAATAACAGTGGACCCTACAACAGGTAAGTTTTGAGATGTTGGGGTTTTAAAATGGAGACACCAAAGATGATAGAGCTCAGTGTTCTCTCCTCCCATTTCTTATGAGAAAGCTGAAATTTAGAAAACCTTAGGAATTTAGACAATGTCAGATATTTGGTGAATGCAGGTCTCCAGATTTGCAGCCTAGTACTCACTATTTTTGTAGTATTGAACTTTATTAAAATGGTTTGCTGTGCTAAGCTGGTGCTATTAAAAGTGGACTTTTTTTTGTCTGATCAGAATATTGCTGGTAATCTTTGATTTTACAAGATAGAATTCTCGCTTCTTGATATTCTCGCTTCTTGATATTCTTGAATTAAAAAGAATTATATTCTTTTTAATATTTAAAGTGTCAGGTGACGAAGTGAGTTGTTATGCCTTACCCAATGTCCTACACATTTCAGTACTCAGGAAGCATTATTCTGGAATAATGGTGAGCTGCCATGGTGGAAGACAAGAATTTACTTTGGCTAGGTGATTCCACAGATCCTAGGCTAAGAATCTTTGAAACACAACACAAAACCCCATCTTGTTTTGGTTGTTCTCAGGAGTTATCTTTGGTGTTTATGTAGTTGCTCAATGTGGAGAACTAATCTCTGTTGATTAACTTTCAGTTTTAACATGGAATGGGAAAATTACCATTTCTACTAGCACTGGTCAGGTGGTAGGAAGATATCTCATCTGGCCGATAGTAGAGAGGGATGATGTCAATATAATTTTCCACTACAGCTCTGTTTAAATATTTATAGCCTCCAAAAATACTAATGATTTTAAATACTAATTTCTCAAGGAGTTGGGAAGAAATTTTTCAATATGATCTGGGAACTTAAGGGTCAAGAATTTACTTTTTCTTCTTTGAATCTTTTCTCCCCAAATGTACTTGCAGTTAACTAATTCATTCATCACAAAGCAAAGAAGCTGTTGGAAAATAGTTCTATCAGTTTCCATATGTTGGAATTCCTGACTCCTGTACTCCCCAAACTGGTACCCAATAGAGCCCTGGTGTCTTGTCCTGTGGGGGCCTTTGTTGATTCTGCATGCTCCACACAAAAACTGGGAATGTTTCTCAGGGTTCTATTTTACTACCTGTTATCTTTCCTGATTATTTCTGTTTTGATGAAAATTTAGTATAATTAAAAATCCTAGCAGGCACTTACTCCCTAGGAACTATTGTTTCCTAATTGAATTAATGAACATAATCTAGAAGGGAGTACATAACTGTCAATATATAAGTATATACTCAGGACAGTGTGTTTTGAAATACTTGGTATCTAGTTAAGTCATGTCAGAGGACTATGATTACCCATTATTGTATGCCACCATTTGAGAATGGAAAATGCATTGCTTCCACACAGACCGCTTCCCACTATAGCTTAACTTTAACCTATGGTGTTTGTTCTTGAGTTGATTTTCATCCTCCCTTTCTTCGCTCTCCTCCAGCACATAATTTAAAGTTAAATTATTTTCTGTTTTAAGTCTTATTTGTGAAATAATTTTGCTATCTACCATTCACCTTGAGAAACAATGGGAGATTTGGGCTTGATATTCTGGTGTATCTTTATTCCAGAGGAATCCTTGAGTCCTGGAACAAATATTGAATATTATTATCATAAGTAAAGGTTATGCCAGTCCACTTACTGCATTTCAAAGTTTTGGTTTTAGAAGATAAAAGAAGATAATGTTTAGATGTTCTGTAGAAATGTATATATATTTAATTTTTTAGATTTTGAGTATATCTGGGAATTTCATTATAATGTGTTACATTATATGTGAAAGATATTTTATTGCATTCATATTTTCCTTTCTATATTTCCAGATGGGCCCACTAAAGAATTTACCCTTGCAGCTAGTACCACTGAAACTTTATTATCAGACCTTATACCTGAAATAGAGTATGTGGTAACAATCACTTCATATGATGAAGTAGAAGAGAGTGTTCCAGTTATAGGACAATTAACAAGTAAGCACACATATAAAGTACTTTTCTGCCTTTTATTTCGCAGAAGATTTCTCCAACTTTCAGATTTAATCTGTTATGCAGAGTTACTTTGTATCAGTATAAACTATTCCTTCCTATGATCCTAGTCATTAGTGGATGTTAATTCATTCTCGATTTATAACCGTAGTCTCTGGAAGCAGCAGGAAAGTTATGAGTGAAAACTATCAAAAATATTAAACTTTACTAAGCAACAATGTCAATGTCTTTTTGAAATATATCTAAAATATCATTAACAATAATTTATTTGCAAGGCATTGATTATTTGGAAGTATTCTCTGAGCAGCTGGGCATGGATCATACATTTGAAAGACAGTGGTGGAAAACAATATATATATATATATTTTTTAAAGAAGTATTTGTATGAGTTCATTTATTTTTGTAATAATAGGGTTTTGACTCAGTTCAAACAGGTGGTCCCACAAAGCCAGGGGAGAAGAAACCTGGAAAACCAGAGATACAAAGTAAGTATTTCTCTTAATATTTTTGCTTGGCTTTATAGAACTCATAAATGTAATATAAAGGAAATGTTCCAACTATACGCATACTTTGACTTTATTCCCTGTTAATTTCTATAGGTGTTGTCTAGAAGGAATATAGAAAAATAATAGTAATATATGACTAAACAGTTATACTACCTACATTCTGGGTTTCTAGTCAATTTTTCATTCTGTTTACTAAATATTCATTTTACTGGGAGTAAACTGAATTGGTGTGTGTCCACTTTTTTTTTTTTTTTGCAAGATTTTGGGAGTAGGTGAAAAACAGCTCATCTCTAGACTTAACTCATTTCTCAAAGACCAATAGAAATAGGGGTATATGAGGGATATAAAGCTGGAACACAAGAGAGATGCCCTCCTTGTGTTTGAAGAAACTCCTTGTGTTTGAAGAAACTCTTGCCATAAAAATCTATTTCTAAATCTATGGATATGTTAATTATGCCCATCTCTGGGTATTTATATACCTTTCATTGATGGCAGTGTCACCATTTTCAGTGTCTGTTTAAGACATCTCTGGTAATAAGTTGGTCTTAACACATCTAAAGAATAGTACACATTTTCCAAGGATGATGTTTGGGAGGTGGCGACTGTGAATCAGTGGGATGAGAGATGGGAGTGGAGTCTTATGCAGTTTGAAACGATGTCCCTGGTCATTCTAATACATTCTCGCACTACCTCTATTATTATTCCATCCCCACAGTCATAGAGGCAAATTAGAAAAGAAAAAAGGTATGAAAAACACTGTTTACCAAGTTCTTTATAATATGTAAGTAAGAACCCAACCCCCAACAAAATAAGTTACACAATGATCCTTGATGCACTTGTAACCAAACAAAAGGAATTTTATTCAGACTAGGTTTTGTAATTTCTAGCCTCCTATGTCTTCTATTGCTTGGTCTGACTTATGGGGTGGACACTTACAGGGATTCTTGGATTTTAATTTGCCACCTTATAAAAGTTGGATTTGTGACCCAGGATGACTATAAAAGGATTTGAATAAACTGTCTTTTATCAGGAGTTTTCCTCTACAAATGCCTGTTTATCATTCTTTCTAATGTCTAATAATCTGAAATGAACTTTATAGTATGCAATTATAATGCTAATATTTTCCTTGAACCATCGATATTTATTCTAAGTCAAAGCATTATACCAAATATTGACTAGTCAATAGACTTAAATGGGCCCATTAAATGGTGTGCAAAAATTATTTAGACATGCAACTTATACTTAGCTTGCAAAATTTTCCAGGACCCTTTCCTTCTCTTCCTAGCCAAATACTTCTTTTATTATTCACCAACTGACTTATAAGGATAAAAACATCTTCAAAAAATTCACTTAGTGTTGTCTTTTGAATACAGATTTTCGTGAAAATCAGCCTGTTTTCCTTCTGACTGCAGAGAAAAGGAAAGATATGATGTTCATTTATAAAAGCCAATCATTATATTTCAAAAATTTAAGGGTATAATGTGCATTATTTACATTTGAATTGAAATGTTTTTCTACTCCTTGTTTTGTAAAAGTGGGTTTTAAATTGTCAAACTTAAATACACTGATAATTAGGACAATAAAATATTTTGACTATCTTGCATCATATTTATGCTTCTTTTTAAAAAAAAGATTTTATTTATTTGAGAGAGAGAGAGAGCTCAGCAGGGGCGGGGGTGGATTTGGAGAGGGGCAGAGGGGGAGGGGGAAGCAGGGTTCTGGCTGAGTAGGGAGCCCAATGCAGCGCTTGATCCTAGGAACCCCAAATCATGACCTGAGCCAAAGGCAGACACTTAACCTTAACCGACTGAGCCACCCAGGTGCCCCTATGCTTCTGTTAGACTCTATTAACCCTCTAGACTAACCAACTGCAAACTTTAGACAATTACATTGTAAAATGCAGGAGAATTTTAAAAGATTTTCTCTTTTCTTCCACTTAATTACATCTGCTTGAATAGGACAGCAATTGTTTTGTATTTATTGCAAGATACCAAGTAATGAAGACACTGCTCACACTCATTTTGTGTTTCCCAGATGTTTTGTGTAATTTGTACTTGGAGAAAAGAGGAAGGATGTCGTTTATAAAAATAGGTTAATAGCATGAATATTTTGGTCATATGCTCTTGGAGAGTAGGTCATGTATCTATTTATCTCTCTTGCTCAATGTCGTATATAGTAATTTAGAGCCATATAGTTCCATAAATGCATCTTAATAAAGTCACCGAAAGTGCTTCTGTGTATATTAATAAAATGTTCTTTTGTGCATGTCAGTTGTAGGTGAACAATGTGAATATATTCTGATCAACAAAATGACTTAAGTAGAGAACTTAATGTTGTTACAATGTTAATTTGTATTCTTTAAGTTTTGCAATGTTAATTTGTTCTTTAAGGATGGGTAGAGTTAAGAATACATCATTTAAAAATATATCAAATGTATTTCAGAATGCTCTGTCAGTGCCTGGACTGATCTAGTGTTTCTCGTGGATGGCTCATGGAGTGTGGGAAGAAATAATTTTAAGTATATTTTAGACTTTATTGGTGCTCTTGTGTCTGCTTTTGACATTGGAGAAGAAAAGACAAGGGTTGGAGTTGTTCAGTACAGCTCTGATACCAGGACCGAATTTAACTTAAATCAGTACTACCGAACAGATGAGCTTCTTGCTGCAATTAAAAAAATTCCATACAAAGGTGGCAACACAATGACGGGTATGTTTTACAAGTTTTGTTCTTGTTGAAAATGAATGAAATACCTGTTTGCACAATTTTCTTATGTTAAATAATTTTGAAATTAATCAAAAAGTTTTTGATTTTGGCAAAGTTGTGGGGTAAGGAGTGAATGAACATGTTTCTTTTTCACTTCAGGGGATGCCATTGATTACTTAATTAAAAATACTTTCACGGAATCTGCTGGAGCAAGAGTTGGCTTTCCTAAAGTGGCAATTATTATTACTGATGGCAAATCCCAGGATGAAGTGGAAATTCCAGCAAGAGAGCTTCGAAATATAGGGGTTGAAGTTTTCTCTTTGGGTAGGTCACATTTAGTTAAGTATTCTCACTTTAGACTTCCTTCAATACTTAATGTTTAGAAAGAGGAAAAGTGAATTCTTTAAGGAAGGATGCTATTACAAGTGTTTGGTGCATTTTATAGTGTAGTGTTAAACCATGTCATCTTCAAGTTAAATTCTGCTTATGTATCTCTCTAACTCCCTTAGCCTATGCGTTGTGAGGTGGTATTCATATTTTTGCCAGCCCTCTACTTTTCAAAAATGCTAGGCCAATGATTCTAATAAAGATCCTCCTTGTATTATCATTAAGTTTTTTTTTTATGTGTTTCCTATATTATGTAATACTTGAAGAATTCGGAGGGTTCCAGCTCATTCAGGACTCTGGAAGAAAAAAGTATTATCTTTACAGATGGCAGGGACAAATGATGGCATGGTTGGGATGAGAGCCCGCTCTGTTTTACTAACCATTCATTTTCCTTTTTGGCTGGCCACTTTCTGTGAAATTATAAAATGCCTTTGTCATTTGAACAGTCGCACATTCGTTATGAAGCAAAGCAATTCCGGATAATAACTAAATAGGGATTTACCAATGTCTTCACTTTGAAGATTGAGAAAACAAAGAACTTCTCTAATTCAGCACATTTTTCTTTTCAATATATCTGTCCTTTTGTTTTTTAAGGCATTAAAGCTGCAGATGCAAAAGAACTCAAACAAATCGCCTCCACACCTTCATTAAACCATGTCTTCAATGTGGCCAACTTTGATGCAATTGTGGATATTCAGAATGAGATAATCTCCCAGGTGTGCTCCGGTGTAGATGAACAACTGGGTGAATTGGTTAGTGGAGAAGAAGGTGAGGGAATTGTTCAGCGTTTCCCTGTGTTAGGCTTTTCCATTATTTGATAGCACTTAAAGCTTTACAGGAACTCTAAGAGTAGATGTATTTACTCAAACACATCTTCCAGTGGTTCTGCAGTTGCATATTTTCAGTAACTCAACTGGTTGGTGCCATTTGTATGGTTCCCCCTCCCCCAGAGGAACATGAAGGAAAATATTTATATCATTGTATATTTCTTAAAAATCTTCTATGGGGGAAGTTTGACTTGTTCTTTCTCTCTATGACCATCTTATGCCTGTTGAGTGTCCATAATTAGGCTACTCAGGCACTGGCTTTGATGATCTTACACTCCAATGTAAACACTGATAGGCTGGGGAGACATGTCTTCTAGCATTCGGCCACGTAAACTAGTAAGAACACTACTTCTATTAAATGGTGAAGCAAAAGGGTTTTCTATCATCATTCTCTGCATGTCCTCAAAACTTTAAAGAATATTTCCAAGATCAGACAGTTTGATCCTTCCACATCTGGAAAATTTTCCCATTTTTATCAATTATTGCTTCTAAATACTTGGAAGAAGGAAAAGACATTTCAGAAAACATTTCATAAACATCCTTTTGGGTATTAAGAAGTCACAATTTCCATGGTTGTTCTCCTCTTAGTCTGAGATTTGACGAGTGATTAAAGATAAGTTCTAAATAGCTGCATCTTCAGTCATATAAACTCTTTAATCTCCAAACCCCAAGTATTTTGGCAATGTTCACTGGCTCTGATTCTGTTTCAGAACCCCTTCTCATTACTTCATGGGCTCCAAGGTTTTCTCTTTGTTTTACTGCCTAATGTCTGATTCTTTTGCTCTGTGTTATTACAAAATTGATCTCCTTACCCCACCTTTCCCTGATTAACCTCTCATTACTTAGTCTTTTAAAGTTTCTAATGCTTACCTGTCTTCCCTGGTGCACATGTGAGGGGAGACCAAACGTCCGTCCTGCCACTGTGTGAACTCTGTTTGTATGATGCTCGGGGCTGCATTGCAGGTGTTCATGCTGTTTCTCAGGGCCTCTCTTTCTTACTGGCACAGCCTGGGATTGGTAGTCTCTGTAGTGTCTTTGCATCACTCAAAAGTTTGACCAAAGATCCAGTTGGTACATGTGTTGCTTCCCCCTGTCCCCCACTACTTCTTACTTTTAGACATCATTTTTATGCACTATATATGATTGCCTTTTTGAGGAGGCCATGAGGAAACTTGTGCCTGTTTTATCATCCACTTCTTGCAGGATGAGATTAAAATAAAATGGAACTTTTTTTTTTAAATTTTTATTTATTTATGATAGTCACACAGAGAGAGAGAGAGAGGCAGAGACACAGGCAGAGGGAGAAGCAGGCTCCATGTAGGGAGCCCGACGTGGGATTCGATCCCGGGTCTCCAGGAACGCGCCCTGGGCCAAAGGCAGGTGCCAAACCGCTGCGCCACCCAGGGATCCCTAAAATGGAACTTTTTATTCTGGGAAGTTGATCCCACTGACAAATGTTAAAGTGTGAAAATTTGATCTGAAATATCTTAAAATACTTTATGTTTTCTGATAAGTACATGATTATATTCTACATTGCGTAAGAATAGAAATGTTGGGGATCCCTGGGTGGCTCAGCGGTTTGGCACCTGCCTTTGGCCTGGGGCATAGTCCTGGAGTCCCGGGATTGAGTCCCACGTTAGACTCCCAGCATGGAGCCTGCTTCTCCCTCTGCCTGTGTCTCTGCCTCTCTCTCTCTCTCTCCCTCTCTTCTCTATCATGAATAAGTAAATAAAATCTTAAAAAAAAAACCAGAAATGTTTTAGATGATCGGTATTTCCATGCCAGTATACATGTTGTAAAACATTGTGTCACTCCTGGTGGCATTATGAACATAGTTGAAAATTTTTTTCTTGGCTTGAAATAAGTAGGAATAAGATCGTCTAAAATTATAAGAATTGTTAAGAACTGCTGAATCCTTTATCTTTCTTTATGCATTATAAAGGGTCCTTTAAAAATTATATTTTAGTCTTCATAATATTAAAAGAGAAAAAGAATTGAGTAAGTCATTGGTTTAACAAACATTTATCAAGTGCCTACTTTGGTACCTGAGAATAAAGACAATGAGTAAAATACCAAACCAGAATGGAAATCTTGGTCTCAGAGAATTAGGCATTAGACATCTTATTATTAATTTCTTCCAATGACTTTAATTTCCCCTAATTTTCTCAGCTCCCTGCCTAAAAATCAGGCACTGAGTCTCTTTGGTTTTGGATAGGTAAGGGTAGAAGTGGAGAGCTAGGATTAGGCAACTCTTCTTGATTAATTTATGATTAATTTGAGGAAAATTGAATGTCCAAACCTAAGGGTTGCATCTCACTGGTTTTTTTTTAATAGTTTATTTATTTATTTATTTATTTATTTATTTATTTATTTATTTAATACCTACACCCAATGTGGGGCTGGAACATGACCCTGAGATCAAGAGTCACATGCTCCTCCAACTGAGCTGGCCAGGCACCCCTGCATCTCATTGTTTTTAATCACTGTTCTGCTGTTACTTTGTAGTTATTGAACCTCCTTCAAATTTGGTTGCTACGGAAGTCTCATCAAAATATATTAAGCTAAGTTGGAGTCCATCTCCTAGCTCAGTAACTGGTTATAAAGTCCTCCTTACACCAATGACCGCTGGAAGCCGACAGCATGCTCTTAGTGTGGGGCCTCAGACCACCACACTCAGTGTTCGTGACCTCTCAGCAGACACAGAATACCAGATCAGTATTTCTGCTATGAAGGGACTCACATCCAGTGAACCTGTTTCAATAATGGAGAAGACTCAGCCCATGAAAGTTCAAGTGGGTAAGTAAATAATAGGTCTATCCATTTGACAGTATGCCTCACTGGTTCAGGTTTAGTTTTAAACAAAATATTTGGGGGATCCCTGGGTGGTTTGGCGCCTGCCTTTGGCCCAGGGCGTGATCCTGGAGTCCCCGGATCAAGTCCCACGTCAGGCTCCATCCAGGCATGGTGCCTGCTTCTCCCTCTGCCTGTGTCTCTGCCTCTCTCTCTCTCTCTCTCTCTATGTCTATCATGAATAAATAAATAAAATCTTAAAAAAAAATAAACAAAATATTTGGATTAGTTTTCTTTTAAATAAGCATGGTTACTAAGAAAACCAGATATCTGTATTTTAATGATTAATTTATATTTGTTGAACTTTAATGGGCTTTTCTTCTTTTAACAGAATGCTCACGTGGTGTGGATATAAAAGCCGATATTGTGTTTTTGGTTGATGGTTCCTATAGCATCGGGATTGCAAACTTTGTTAAAGTTAGAGCCTTTCTGGAAGTTCTCGTAAAAAGTTTTGAGATTTCACCAAATAGGGTACAGATAAGTCTTGTCCAGTACAGCCGGGATCCTCATACTGAGTTCACTTTGAAAAAATTCACCAAAGTGGAAGATATAATTGAAGCAATAAACACCTTCCCCTACAGAGGAGGATCTACAAACACTGGGAAAGCAATGACTTATGTCAGAGAGAAAATATTTGTGCCTAGCAAGGGTTCAAGAGGCAACGTACCAAAGGTCATGATTCTTATCACTGACGGGAAATCTTCAGATGCTTTCAGAGATCCTGCTATAAAACTAAGGAATTCAGATGTGGAAATCTTTGCAGTTGGTGTGAAGGATGCTGTTCGCTCAGAGTTAGAAGCTATTGCCTCTCCTCCTGCTGAGACCCATGTGTTCACAGTGGAAGATTTTGATGCTTTTCAGAGAATATCTTTTGAACTCACACAGTCTATCTGCCTTAGAATTGAGCAAGAATTGGCAGCTATAAAGAAAAAAGGTTAGTAGACTTTGTAGAGCCAAAATGATCTCTTAATGAACAAAGTGTTCAATTTTGGTTCTAAAATTGTGGATAACATGCTTTTCCAATTCTTTTTTGCATACAGGAAAAAGCAATTTTTCTGTCTTATAGAAATCTATTGAGCTTGGTTTATTTAGCTCTGAGATATGACTTTCTCCTGGGTATGGGTCATGTATTTATTGGTGAAAAAGCTATTCACCATGAGTCATGAGATGTTTTTGATCCTAGATCCTTAAGCAGGGCTGAGCACCAGCTTTATCACACCTATTTGTTGTATTCAATTCAGTGACCTCTAGTTGAGTGTTTACTATGTGCTAGATGGTGAGCTAAGTCCTTTGAATTGAAGGTGATGAGAACATAGTCCTAGACCATTGAATTCTTCTTATGCATTCCCTTCCCTGGACCAATTTTGGGTATCATTCCTCACAGCTAGAATTCCTTACCTAACTCTTTTCTTCATTTGTTCAAATTCTATTTGTCAACATTCAGTTAAAAGTCCTATCTCTTTCACCCAAGTCTTCTTTAACTGTTCTAGTGCCGTAACACTTACTATCACTTCTAGTTGTCTGGAGTTCATAGGTACCACTCTAGTTTGTTAATAATGTTACACTCTTGTCTTTCCAATTTGATCATTTGTTCATTGAGAAGAGCAGTGTGCCTTGAACATTGCTTCTTCCTATGATTCAGCTAGTGAATATTCTTTTGTAAGGAAGAATTCCTTAATCATTACTTTGAAATATCTGTCTACCACCAAAAATTAATATCTGATTGCTAAGGATTATATTGCTGTTCAATTTTAGTTCTGTTACTGTTTAAATATTCCAGTTGTGGGCAGGACCATTCCATTACTGCTTTTTGTTTAGAAACCCAATTCAAATTCATTTTAATTAGTAATTTAAACAGTGTAACAGTATTATGAATGGTCAAGCCAAATGATCAGGACCTCCTCGGAGGTGAGAGGCCTTCTCTCAGTGGTCATGTGTGGAATACTTGCTCAGTGTATTTGTCTCATTAACTATTCCCCCAGTGAACATAAGCCATTTCAGAAACGTGGTCATTAGGTCCATTTTTGCTTTATAGATTTAACAATTTTTAACTCTATCCTTTTTTTTTTTTAAATAGCTTATGTGCCTCCAAAGGATCTTAGTTTTTCTGAGACAACTTCTTACAGTTTCAAAGCTAACTGGTCTCCTGCTGGAGAAAATGTTTTCTCATACCACATCACCTACAAGGAAGCTACTGGAGATGATGAGGTCACGGTGGTAGAGCCAGCGTCAAGTACCAGTGTTGTTCTCAACAACCTGAAGCCAGAGACCCTGTACTTAGTTAATGTGACTGCAGAGTATGAGGATGGCTTCAGTGTTCCCTTAACTGGAGAGGAGACCACTGTGGAAGGTGAGATGGGGTTTCTGACCCTGTTTTCTAAAAACTGGAAATTAATTGTAGAAACAAGTAACAGTTTGATATAACCATCTCTTCTATAGAGATGGTAAATACCTTTGTAAGATTCAGCACCTGTAAATTACAGCTATTCATACATCTTTTTAAAGAGTGAAAAAACTTTTATACAAAAAACCTTGGGTTTATTTTGATGAATGTGAGATTTAGAGATAAAAGAACTGTTAATAATTATGGAATTAACTCGGAATACTGCTTAACCAGATTTTTCTGTCCCATATTTCAGCAGTGTTATGTTCAGATACTTCTGAACTTTGTTTACTTTATCTACGGATTTGATGGCAAATATATTATCAAAAATTTTAAAATATTTTATTTATTTATTCATGTGAGAGACAGAAAGAGAGAGGCAGAAACATAGGCAGAGGGAGAAGCAGGCTCCATGCAGAGAGCCTGATGTGGAACTCAATCCTGGAACTCCAGGATCATGCCCTGAACTGAAGGCAGATGCTCAACTGCTGAGCCACGCAGGCGTACCATAATGTTTTTCTTTTTAAAAATTGTAGTAAAAAACACATAACATAAAATTACCATTTCAACCATTTTAAGTATACATTTCAGTGGCATTTAATACATTCATATTATTTTGCTACCATTTACACCATCTGTCTCCAAAACATTTTTCATCTTGCAAAACTGAAACTATACTCATTAAGAATAACTTTCTATTACTCTCCCTACTGCTCCTGGTAGCCACCATTCTATTTTCTGTGTCTATGAATTTGACTACTCTAGGCACCTCATAGAAGTAGAATCATATTGTATTTGACCTTTTGTATCTGGCTTATTTCACTTAGCATAATGTCCTCAAGGTTCATTCATGTTGTAGCATGTGTCAGAATATCCTTTTTCCTTATGGCTGAAAGATATTCCATTACATGTATATGCCATATTTTGATTATCCACTCACCCATGGACAGACACTTAGGTTGCTTCCACCTCTTTGCTATTATAAATAATGCTGTTGAGAACATGAGTATACAAATTTTGCCAAATGTTTTAAACAGAATTTTTTAGATATGTCCTCTTTACCGGATAGAATGGAGTATTTTCTGATACATTTCAATACATTTGACATTTAAAGCGTACCAAGGAGGGATGCCTGGGTGGCTCAGCCATTGAGCGTCTACCTTTATCTCAGGGCGTGATCCTGGAGTTCTGGGATCAAGTCCCACATTGGGCTCCTTGCATGGAGCCTGCTTCTCCCTCTGCCTGTGTCTCTGCCTCTCTCTGTGTCTCTCATGAACAAATAAATAAAAATCTTAAAAAAAAAAAAGGATACCAAGGAACTTGATTATGAGAAGGCAATTACTCTTCAAGATAAATATCGCAAATAGTAAAAGACATGTCAGTTGTTTCCTATTTTTACAGGGGATAGGTGAAGAAGCTGAAACAGATGCACTAGGAAATTAAGATAGTTACAAAGAAGTATTTGTTAACAGAGAAGGCATATATTGGTATATCTTGGTCATAAAAGCTAGAGAATCTTTTTTTCTCTGAAAAAGTTTTTAAGTAAGATGGATCTTTTCTTTTTGTGCATGGTTTGGGTATATTTCTACCTGAAGGCCAGCAAATAAAATAATGGCCCAAGTTGACTTCTTTTCTTAGAATTTTTGTGTTGAATAACTTAGAAGTCCATACTTTGATATTTCTGATTTTTTTCTTTTTTTTAAAGATTTATTTATTTATTTGAGAGATTTATTTATCTATTTGAGTGGAAGGTGGGACAGAGGTAGAGAATCTTCAAGCAGACTCCCAGCTGAGTGCAGAGCCCAATGAAGGGCTTGATCTCAAGACCCTGAGATCAGACCTGAGCGGAAACCAAGAGTCAGATGCTTAACTGACTGAGCCACTCAGGCGCCCCAGTATTTCTGATTTCCTGAAGCTTTCTCTATCATGCCCCTATTGTTGCCTAATGAGCCTGGCCCTATTCCTTCAGTGCTTTGGGATGGCAGATGGATATATGTTTCAAGAAGAAATTTGAGTCCAGAGGGTTTTTGAGTAGAGCCAACTGCATTCATATATGCTCTAGTTTTTGCTCATTGCATTTCAACAACAAAATTTGCTAATACATTTCCAATTCTATTGTCTGAGTGAAATCTGTGACCTTAACTTTCTTTAGTCAATAAGGATGTTTCGGATTTCAGTACCTTTGTTAAACTACCAATTACTGGGACACCTGGGTGGCTCAGCGGTTGAGCGTCAGACTTTGGCTCAGGGCATGATCCCGTTGTCCTGAGATTGAGTCCCATATTCGGCTCTTTGTGTGGAGCCTGCTTCTCCCTCTGCCTTTCTCTCTGTCTGTCATGGATAAATAAATAAAATCTAAAAACAAAACAAAAACTACCAATTACTGAGCTCTAGCTTATGTGTCAGGTAGTATGATAATTGTTTTCCATGGATTATCTTTTTTTAACAACCTCAATAATCCTACAGATTGTAATTTTTTTTTCTGTTGGGTAATCTGAGGCTCAAAATTACACATGCAGCTTCAAAACAAGTATAGTAGATCCCTTTGATTTGCGGCTTCACTTTCCATGGTTTCCATTGCCCACCATCAACCACAGTCCAGGAGCAGATGATTTTCCTTCTGACTATTGTTAGAAGGTCAATGGTAGCCTAACGCAAAGCTTATGATGCCCACGTCATTCACCTCATTTTATCTCATCACATAGGCATTGTATCATATTACATCATAATGAGAAAGGTGAGTACAGTACAATAAAATATTTTGAGAGAGAGAGAAAGAGAGAGACCATATTCACATAATGTTTGTTTGTTATAGTATATTGTTATAATTATTCTATTTTTATTAGGTATTGTTAATCTCTTAACAAGTTTAATTTATCAATTAGGCTTCTTTATAGGTATGTATAGGAAAAACATAGTGTATTTCAGGGTCAGTGCTATTCATGGTTTCAGGCATCCTCTGGACATCCTGGAATGTAACCCCTGTGGATACACAGGGGTGGGGGCTGGAGGGAACTACCGTATTCAAACTCATCAGTTTATCTGCCTCATTTGTTCTGGCTAGTTTTGTCTTTTTTCTTGCCATCTAAAATGAGTCATGAGTGTCAGTCCGCCAACTCCCATTGCTTGCCTTAAGGGATACAGTTTCCTTCTCCCTGAAGTGATCTACTGATGTGTTGGCCATTTAGATAAACTTCTAATTATATGTGAGATAAGTGCAGATGAACTGCACAGTGCTTTCACTCCAGTGGATTGAAAAGACCATTAGCTCATCTTTCTTGAATGTGTAGGCCAAACAGACAATTTGCCCCTTAAATGAATAAGTAATTTAAACATGTTTATTAACTATAAAGCCAAATGACATTCTCATATAGGCTTAATGAAAATCCCATTTAAGATTGTGAGTCTATGGACATTACCCACATTGCAATTTGACCTCAAGATTTAGATCCAGCTAGCATTCATTAAATATGATGTATTTGGTCCAACACATGTATGGTCTAATTATTTTCCAAGTCAAATGACTACATAGATAGAAAAGTTAAACATGGAACTGACTGGATAAAACAGTTCATTCAAGTGGGTAAATATGGTAGAACTGGGTATTATTTTCCTGCTTTCCTGAGAAAATCTAGTTAGAGAGAAAACTTTGGCTACCTATATTTCGAGAAATGAATTATTTTTATTCTTGAATTTTATGTCAGTATGAATTTACCATTTAATAGGGTATTTATGATCTTAAAAGTTTACTATTATGTGCCTCTTTACTTGATTAAAAAATTAACCATACATAGTTTCTTTCTGTACATTGGTGGATTATTGTTGTTGCAGCATCTAGTTAATATCTGGCTGAGAGAATACTGTACCAGGATGTTTGACAAACAACTGCTTTTGAATTTGTTTAGAGAAATGCTATAATTTAGTGATCAAAAGCTTAGTTTTGCCTTTTTTAATGTAAAATTAACCTTTTTTAAAAAAAATTTCAGTAAAAGGAGCACCTCGAAACCTAAAAGTGACAGATGAAACTACAGACAGCTTTAAAATCACCTGGACTCAAGCTCCAGGGAGAGTTTTAAGGTACCGAATTATATATAAACCAGTTGCTAGTGGAGAAAGCAAAGAAGTTACCACCCCTGCCAATCAGAGGAGGATAACGCTCGAGAACCTGACTCCAGACACAAAATATGAAGTATCTGTAATTCCTGAATATTTCTCAGGACCTGGCTCCCCGTTGACTGGAAATGCAGCCACTGAAGAAGGTAGAGGAAATATGCTGACCATATGGTAACAACCCAAATCTTAGACCTCAAGGGATACTGTAGTCAGCTATCCAGACACTACAGGCCATGAGACACTTAGTCCCAATTATCTGAGTATCTTAGATTATAGTCCTTTTAGACTTGAGTTACTCAAATTTTTAACTTGCTTATGATAGCATTTGTGTCAATAGAACTCAAATGCTGTTATACGGTCTAAATATTCTTTTAAAATAATATTATTAAATGCTCTCATATAAATTGAAGGAAGACTAGGGATTAAAAATCAAACTGCTATGCACCGTTGAAACAGATTAATTATTACTTCAGGAAGATTTTAAAATATTAACCTTTTTTTATTTATGTGGGATGGTTAGGCTCCCAGGATACATTCCGATATTTGTTGCAAATTACTAATGTTTAATATTTATTTCATTGAGAAAAACTAAGGCATTCCTAATTTTAATTTTACTCCCTATCTTGTAAGTTAAAAAAAAAATAAAAACAACAACAACCACAACAACATATTAGCAGTAATGAACAATTATCGAGGACTTATTTCTGTCAGGTTTGTTCAAAGAGCTTATCTCATTTAATCCATGCATAGATTCAAGGGAATTGTTAGTATTATTATCCCTCTTTATAAGGAAATCAATGATGCCCACGTCATTCACCTCATTAATAGCTCCAAGTCATGTTGCTGATAAGCAGTGAATCTGAGGCAGACACTCATAAGGAATATCCATCCCAGCTCCACCTGCATCACTACGACCCTCCCAGGGGAACCTAGCTAAATAGCCTTTCCTGCGGAGACCCTTTCTCTTTCCATCTGCTTTATTCCTCCTCTCTGCTCTTTGGGAAATCACTGCCTTCCTCTTTCTCTTTCTAGTTGGGGGTCTAAGGCCTTTTGTTCCATAAAAAGACTCTTTTCAGGGGCTCTTCATCTTTCTGTTTTCTAGAGTAAAAGTGGCTAGCTGTTGTGTGTCCAGTGGAGAGTATCGCAGGTTTAGGTGCCTTGGGACCCTCCCCACCCCAGAGATGACATGACCATTCTACCAGGGAAGTTATGAAATGCTAAACATCATAGTTGCAAAGGGATAGATAGCCCCTGAGTTTCACCCAAGACAAGGCCTCATTAGTGCTGTTTCCTCTCTTAAGTTTTTTTCTAGGGATAGCATTTGATCATTTATCACTTTTATCACATCAGTGTATTTCCTGGCTATTACATTTAGAACTTCATAGCATTAGGCCAACAAATCCTTTTTATTGAGGATTTCTTTTCATTTCTCAGAGGTATTAAAACCTACATTGTGATACTGATCAGCATATTTTCAATTCATAGTGCTTTGTTCCACTTTCGGAGAAGATTATAGTTTTTAATGTCAAAGATAGTAACACGGAAGATACTGTGTAAACACTGAAGAGGAATTGAGTACCTTTTGCTTTGTTTCTACTAACACATGAGGCTTAGTTTAGAAATGCTGAAGCTCTGTTGGCTTGTCTACAATTGCTGTAATATCACTCAGGATATTAATTTGATGCAGCATGCATACACACATATCCACACACACACACACTGAAAAGCAATAAAGTGTTTTTCAAATTATTTTATTAAATAATGAATTTTGATGTTATTGTTTTTTTAATGAAGTTAGAGGGACCCCAAGAGACTTAAGAGTTTCTGACCCTACAACATCAACTATGAAATTATCTTGGACTCGAGCACCAGGGAAAGTGAAACAGTATCTCGTCACATACATCCCAGCGGCAGGGGGTGAAACTCAAGAGGTCACTGTGAGAGGAGATACAACCAGTACTGTGCTGAGAGGATTAAATGAAGGGACACAATACGCCTTATCTGTGACGGCCTTGTATGCATCCGGGGCTGGAGATGCCCTTTATGGCGAAGGAATGACCCTCGAAGGTAATTACTGTCATGTTTTCTAGAAATCCCTAAGTTTGTGATTGCATTTAGGAAGATGAAGATGTTTGCAGAGAATCAAATCTAGAAATGTGCTATCCTTCCTCCTAAAAGAAACTTGTACTGAAAAGTAAGTAACTATAAAAGTGCCTCTTATTCAGAAATGTAGAATATAAGCAACTGTAAAAAAAACTAAATTTGATCAGGAAAAGGTGTACGGGGAGCTGAGTGTATAAGGGCATACAACTATGTTCTTAATGCCATGGGCTGGGTAAGTGGAGAAAAGGTGTGTGATATTCAGAGTGACAAAGGACGTTGGCAAACATCTGTGGGATGAAAAAGGATTTGGGTAATGAAACCACTTTCATTACTTAAGAGCAGACAGGAACCATTTGCAGACTCTGAGTCTCTTCTCATTCATTATGCAAAAAAGCATTTAGCTTGAGAAATATGAGGATCCAGGTTTCTGCTTTGTTTGTTTTCTAAATGACCTCTAAAATTCAGTTCTGTGTAGAAGTTTGAAGTTAACAGAACTGGAGGTATGTCCTTGGTTTCTAGACTTCATTGTCAGAGGGCTTCATATTTCTTAGAATCCTTTGAAATATAATGGTGGCTTACATTTAACTCACCACAACTGCAACGTAAGTTGAGTAAGAGAGAGAAAATACAAATTTAACCTAACCGCAGTAAGAATGTTTTGATGTTCAAAAGAAATATCAATGGATGGTTACAATAATGAGTCAGAACCATAGTTGGGGGCCTAAGTGAGAAGTCAGGCCCTTGATTCTTTCTTGTCATCACCATCTTTTATATGCTTCACTTAACATAATTATAGGAAGAAAATGAATCCAAAGCGTCTTTTGTGATGTGAAGTCACGGTGACTTTTGGTAAAATATCTGTCAAATTTGGGGGATCCAGGAGTTTGGGGGATTGTAGATATTATAATTAACAGGACAAAGCCCACATTAGGCAATATTCATTAAAACTACAAGATTTAGTCAAGAATTAAAAATAAACAAAAAATATTCTAATCAATTCTATCTCTAGTAGTAATCAAGAGCCTAATTTTAATAGTCCATGAGATTTATTTTTAAAAAATAATTTAAATGAAAGATTAAATACCAGTGTGTAAAATACTGATTACCAGAAGAGTCCTGGTTTGGGTACTCAATCATGTAACCTTGAAATGGTCCCTTAACCCTTCTGAGCCTCAGTTTACTCATCAGTCCCCCTGCATCCCAGATTTACTGTGGAGATCAAATGGGAGACTCTAAGTGAAACTTCTGGGGAACTGTAAAATATCATATATATATATGGAAACGGAAAAGGGCTAAGGGAATGTAGGAAAGTTACTGAAATGAGGCATTAGTTCTTTGGCCTTGTGTGTGGAAAAAAAGTAGGAATCAACTCCTCGTTGATGTTCGGATTATGAGAAATGCACCTGTCTAAATTACTTCCCACAGTAGTAGGTTGGAGATGCATGCGAGTAGGCATGAATTGTATATGTATAATCATCAGGAGGAAATGATATTCACTTTAGATGATATCTAAAAATACAGCTTTTGTATGTATTTCAGAGATATTGATTAGCTACACTAAAGTTTTGAAAATAGTAAGAGGTAGAAAATGGAAATTGCCTTAATTACAGAGACTTAACCGAAATAGTAAAGCATGTGATCTTTGTATCTGGAGCAACATCCAGAATTTCTGACAAGTTTGTTCTTCTGTTTTGATCTTCTGAAGTTCTCTTTCTCATGTGCTTCCCAAAGGCTTTCAACATAGATTGTTTATAGGACTTTTCAAAGGATAAACTTTTGAGCTTTTGTTTTTTCCAGAATGATTGTAGATTATCCATGTTTGTGGAAGTTTCTCCCTTATAAGGAATATTTTGGAAATACTTTAATAGTTTTATTCTTCTTGCACCATTTAACCTTCTGATATTCTTCTGCATTTTCTTATTTTAAAACAATGTATTCATACTCAGTCAAGATATTTTGGGAGTTAAAAATTGGGCATTTTTGCTAAGAAAATATATTAACAATCTTTAGAAAGCAAAGTACACATTTTAATTTAACAGCACACATTCTATTAGGCTGTGATTTTCCTGGGTCAGCTGTATAGCAGAATTGTTTATGATTTTATAGCTTTGTAAAAGTAGTATAGAAAATCTACCAACTTGTATGCATGTGTGAGTATGTGCCCCCCACCTCCACCCCCCCACTTATTTGATCAGAAGTTACCTCTAAGGGAGATACACGGGTAGTAAAATAAATCTTAAAAATTACTATTTTCCATTTCTTGAGGAGGGAAGTGAGATGATTAACTATAGTTAATTGATAACTAAGTTGTAATAATACATTTTTTCCATTTACGCCAAAGCTCTTTACTACAGTGAAGGATTACATAAAATATTGCCAGCCTGATTTTATGAACATATTTATCCCATTGCATTATGTGTGGTAAACTTGACAAATATGTGAAAGCATAGTTGTGACTAAATTAAAATAGTAGAAGATTTTTGCCCCTGGTTATTCCATTTCATTTTATTGTATTAACTCAGCCAAATCCACATACCATATACAGGAATAGGATATGATGGTAAATGCAGGGAATGGAAAGCCAGAAACAGAGCCAGGCAACTGCTTTTGAGGGCCACTGTTTTTCTAATCTGTTTTTCTCTTGGGAGAGAAGGTGGTAAGAGCAGACCTTGGAGGAATGTTTCTTCCATCCAGAGGCATGGCTCGGCCGGCAAGAGCATTCTGTAGGTTGGAAATTTTATAGATTGCTTGAAGTGAATTCTATTCAATTAAAAAAATATTTAAAAAATATCTAGTGTGGTCTACAACTGTCCCTAACTTGAATCTGTTTCCTAGTTTGTTGAAATGTAGCCAATGATCAGAAAATTCCCCTGTCCCTGGAAGAGAGATTTATTAACATTGGCATCGGGGAAGTTCATGGTTTGCTCTAGTACTGTATGAAATGGAATCACAAAGGCAGTGTTTATTACTATTTCAGATCCAAACTTTAGAGGAATCTGAGAACAAACTATTAGGCTTGATTTATGTTGTTTTTCCCACCTGTTGTTGTTAAAGTAGATTTAATGTAATTACTACAGCACTGTTGTACAAGTAAATGTGCATTGCTAGAACTTTCAGTTCTCATTGTTAATGTGTAGAGAGAGGAAAATCTGCTCTTATAAACTTGAAATGAATAATGCTCATTTTAATTCAGAGATTTACTACAAATGAATGAAAGTTTCAGTTTGGGAATAATACGGTTCTTTTTGTTTTTGAGTGTTGGTTTTTGGCTATGGAAAAGATGACTTTTCAAAATTTCCTTTGTTTTAGTTGCTATAGCAACCTGCCAATGCCCTAGACAGGGACAGCTTCCTGTATATCAAACCAAGCTCACTCAGCTGACATTTTGTTACAAGGAGGTTTTTAGCACATCATAGGAACTCCTCCGCTTGATGTTGAGTAACATGGGGCCTCTCTCCAAGACGGACTAAATAGGACCTCTATATTTCCCTAGATTTACTGCTATCTCATAATTTGAAAAATCATGTATTCTGGGTATAATAATGCTGGGGGTTCCAGGGAACTTTAGCACAATAACCAAACAGCAATTTGTATTTCCTTTCCTGCACACTAATGGCTCATCAGAGAAATATCTAAATCACATTGGAGACATAACATTTATGGAAGAAATCTCAGATAAGTTTTGAGGTTGAAGGGTGATTTAAGTGTTAAGAGGTTTTCAAGAACTATGTATTGCTTAATGTAGCTGTTAGCTTATCAATAGTGAACTTTGTACTTTAGAATGGTGGCTCTAATTCACTGAGGTTGTAAATCAAGTGTGTTTCCACATAAACGTGGAAGCAGGTTTTCTGTATTCTGCTGTGGAAAGTTGGATGACTTTTGAGTTGAGCGCTAACGGAAAAGACAAATTGATTTAGAAGGGGATTTACATTACATTTTCAATTTAACTTCTATTTTTGAAAGTGGTATGTGAAACTCAATGAAAGCTGACTGGAACAATTTATACAGTTTCATTTCATTATGATTAATTTTTCAGTTATCATCATTGGCTAATTTGTGTTATAATTATATTTGAATTGGATGGTGATTTGCTTTTCAGAAAGCAAATGGAAAAGGGCTAAGGGAATGTAGGAAAGTTACTTAAATGAGGCATTAGTTCTTTGGCCTTATGTGTGGAAAAAAGTAGGAATCAACCCCTTGTGGATGTTCGGATCATGAGAAATGCACCTGTCTAAATTACTTCCCACAGTAGTAGGTTGGAGACACATGCGAGTAGGCATGAGAAAAAATGTCTTTTGAATATATCTAAATATGTTTGTAGTCAGAGCAGAAATGCTGAGTATCAGAATTTCAAAAAATTGATAAATTTTACGTGTTTAAATGTATGACAGAAAAACATGTTATTCCTTATAACTTATACTGGTACTGTACAGGGGAGAAGAGAGTAGCTGGGATAACTACTGAGAAGGATAAAGTTGAAGGCCTACCATCATTATAGGAGAGGATTTATTTGAAACAACTACCAGAAATTCTATTACCAGAAATAAAAGTAATATACAAAGCATAGGCACATACACCAGAATGGCAGGTACCATGAGACTAAATATTATTGGAAACAATGCCACATATGTGAAATCCTGAACAAACTAAAACACATAAAACAAATATTTGTAAGTCTTAGGGAAGAGCAAAAAGAGAAAACTTGAGGAAGTAGGGAACCTTTGCTGGAGCAGAACTGGATCCAGGTTCTGAGAAGCATAATGACAAAGGGGCAAGACTACTAGATTTGGTTCCTATTTACTGGACCTTTCTATGGCTTCTCCTGTTGAGATACAGTAATGCCTCCTGCAGAAAGGCTAGAGTCTGGTCTTCTGACATCTTTCCTTTCTTATTCCTCTCTCTTTCCTTTTCCTTCCCATGTTTTCTAAAAAAGAGACTCCCAAACCCACTCTAACCAAACCAAGCGAAATAATCTCTTCCAGTAGTTATTGATGTCCAAAGTTCCTTAGATTGAGGACAAAACCTACAATTCAGTATTTTAAACCAAAGTAAATGCCTGGCTTAAATTAAATCTTGTTCACAGGAAAATGTGATCAATGCTTGAATAAGAAGCATGTCTTGAGAGCCATTTCCTTTGGAATCAGAATGAAGGGGAGGAGAGAGCAGTGAACATCCCATGTGTGTCATGGGGTGGAAAGGACGTGATGAGAAGATCCAGTCAGCTTCTCAGTTCTCTGAGGGTCAGCCTTGAGAGATTCTACTACCTAAAGGGCAATTTGCTGTGTGTGGTCATAAGTCCACACAATGTATAAACCATTGAACAACCCTGTACTGCATCACGGGGCCCAACAATTTTGATGAATTTTGCCCTTACCACGCCTGTCTATTTTGAAGGAGGCTCATTTCAGAGTGAAAGCAGGTGTGAAGGTTTCTTCCTGCACTGACCAATCACATCTTCCAAATAAATGTCTCCTTAGGTCTCAGAGAGGAATAGCAGAAAGAAGAGGAAAGAAAGAAATGAGAAAAGAATAAAGAATTGTAGGGGAATAAGAATAATATTTAAAAGGTTTTTAAAGGAAGTATCAGTGCTTAGGGATATCTCTAGATATTCCAATTTAATTGATTTTGGCATGGCCCACTCTTTGGCATCCCAGGTGATTCTATGTATCCTATCAAATCTGGTCTATTTATTTTGCTCCAGGCCCCAGGAAGTGACATAGCCTGCTGGTGGCCTTTTCAGCTGGTTGTACATTAGGTCTTAAGACCAGCTTGGCCACTTGACAGCCTGCCAATTGTATCACAGGGTAAAACTCAATTGCTTCATTTTTTTAATCCAATATTTGTCTAAGCCAAGATTCCATGTAAAAAATATTTTTGAAAGGTTATAGGTCTGATAAAATATACTTGTCATGAGTACATCATATTCTCAAAATTCTTGGGTATAATGCAGTAGCTAGGATACTCAACCCTCTCACTTTTTTTTATTAGAAAAAAAGTTTATCAATATGTTTGGCAACAGTATAAATTTAATACTTAGGAATATTCTTATCAAACTGATGACATATGAGAAGCCTGTTGAAGCAGTTTATCTGTTCAATTTTGGCTTCTGGACTGATGTGTCTTTCTTCTTTCTTTGGATTCCGTATTTCTTTGTTACTGACGTGACATGTTGTGATGCCAGTGTCTGTATATAATGCCTTTGGGAGTCACAGGCAGATACTATAGTTTTTTTGTGGATTGTTTACTGTAATTGAGAATTTACTCAGTGCTCAGTGAAATTAGTGTTGTCATGCCATTAGTTACAACTTGAGAATGTTTTTTAGTTAATATTTCATTTGTATTTTTCAAAAAAAGTGCTTTTATAGACTCTTTTCAGGACCCCGATAAACATTGCAAAGGTCTTTATTGCAATTTCACTTGTATTTTGTTCCAGCTTTACAAAGTTCTGAGAGTGTTACAACAGTTGATTAAAATCCATGGGAATGCATGTCTAGTGAACTAGGCTCCTTTTGTTTGGAGCCCAGAAATATCCTTGTGAATGTATTTTTGCTTCAACCACAATTCTTTTCCTATTATTTTCTCACAGTGAAATCATTAGCTTGTGTTTGTGAGATTGATATTTGTTGTCATGGAAATAAATAATGTCACAAACTCAGTGCTATACAAAGTAGGGAGGAAAACAGGCTGAGAAACACAACCTTGGAGCAGACGAGAAGCTGAAATGATTGTTTGTAAACTACTCCAGTGTTAATTTGGAAGATAATTCCTTCATTCTAGCTAACTTATTTGTCTTCTACTTTTTTGGAATGTCATTAATGCCATTTTTAGTGGATTCAAGTTCAGTCACTTTTAAGTACAACGATTTTACAGTGGCTGCAATTCCTAACCACAACTTAGGCAATTTAGAAGAGGCACATGTGAAAAAAAAGGTGTATATCAAGCAAAGGAAACATTGTTGCACATTTAAAACTTAGGGACCAGTTGCTGAGATATCAATGATCAAAACAAAATAAAACATAAAAAACAACAACCAAACTAAATCAAAGGAACATTTTGTTTATATTCCCGTAAGTAGAGAAAATATAAAGATACATGGCCATTTAAGAATTAGCCCATGCAGTGAAAGAAGGCCTTCGAGTGAGAATTAGCCTCAAGTACTGAGGGAGAAAAGTCAATATGTTCTTGAAAATAAGTATTCTTGGTTTTAGTGAAATATGTAACTAATTTCCCTCCAGAGATGAGATGTCCTGTCAGCAGTTAAAGTTATTCATAATGAAGTTAGAATTTTCCATTTGTGCTTGGGGTCTGGTAGGATGCCCAGCTCCTGTTGTATTTATTTTTCCCTCTAAATTCTACAGTATGATAAGTTCCTGTCTACCCAGATTTCTTCTTTTCCTTATTGTTATCTTTACTCTTTGTGTTGAAATTTAGTTGTTTAATTATGAGCATTTTTAAGATACTCATTTTTACTCTTTGATTCAAGTAAAGCAATAGTCTTCAAAATTCTTGTAATAGTATTATATATCATTTGCTTGAATATACAACAATTACTAGTGAAATGTATGCTGTAGAAGCAGATAGTTTTATATTTATGTCATGCTGTGGCATAAACCCTAGTAAAGGTAGCCAATATAAAGTGATCTGTATATTTATCTTACATTTAAATTATGGAAAGTGAGGGTTTTATTTTAAGACATCTGTGCCTCCTATTAAGTTGAGGTTTCCATATTTTTCCATTTGGGTTGTACTTTTTTTCTTTTTTGAATTGAAAGAGCCAAAATTTGGTAGCAGATATTTTCGATCAGCTAGAACAAGTGTTTTATTTTGATGACTAATCACTTTAAAGTTTTCCAGAAGAATTGGTGGTTTTTAGTTTCATTAGAGTTAAGCTATATTGGAGTTTACACTTCCACTTTTAAATTGTATGAACAAAGAGAGTTTTCACCAAAAAATGATTGCTGGAATTAATATTTGCAAGCTATATGAAATTGTTGAAATTATTATAAGTCAGACATTGGAACTGCACTTATTTAAATTACATCACAGAGAAAAAATGATGGTAAAGAAAGAAAGATCATTGTGAACAATTGGCCATGTCATAAAGTAGACTGCAAAGGAGTAAAATTTGGGGATTTCAATGCATTTTTTTCCCTTGGAGAAAAATTCTTTTAGGTGCGTACTCTTTCATATTTGGATGTCATCCTTATCCTGAAGGGTCTCATGATCCAACTGAGCATTTGGGGACCAAGGTGATAGTTCGGAATCAGATAATATTCTAAAGTTTTATTCCATCAATCTGCTCCACTGACAGGATAGGACAGACAGCTCAGAAAGAAGAAATGGGCAACTTTAGACAAACTGAGTTTGAGTCCAGCAAGTTTGGATGTCCACCTGTTGAAGGAATATTTACATATCTAGTTGACATTAAAAAATGATTCCCCTTTGATTTCTATTCTAGAACGTGGTTCACCCAAGGATTTGGTTACTAAAGATATCACAGACACATCAATTGGGGCTTATTGGACATCAGCTCCAGGAATGGTTCGAGGTTACAGGGTCTCATGGAAATCACTTTATGATGATATTGAGACTGGAGAGAAAAGTCTTCCCGGAGATACAATTCATACCGTGATAGAAAATCTTCAGCCAGAGACCAAATATAAGGTTTCAGTCTTTGCAGTTTACAGCAGTGGAGAAGGAGAACCTTTGAACGGAGAAGCCACAACTGAATGTAAGTAACATCATGAGTGTGTTTGGGTGTTGGTTGATGCTTCCTAATAGCTATTAGCTCAAGTGGCAGTTTAGCCACTTGCCTTTATATTTCATTATATGATAAATGGGGATGAAAAATTAAGACCTTTAAAGACTGTGGTTTAAATTCAGGTTTGTTTAGTTCACCTAGTATGAAAATTATACTACATTTTGAAATATTGAATCCTGTCAACTATCTATCTTTGTCTCTCTCTGTCTTTTTTTTTCCTGATAGGATGGTCAACTAGATAAGAAACTCAACTAGTTCTGTATGTTAGTAAATTGAACACCAATAAAAAAATAAATTAAAAAAAAAGGTTAAAAAAAAAAAAGCATAGCCTCAAAATAAATAAATAAATAAATAAATAAATAAATAAATAAATAAATAAAAAAGAAACTCAACTAGTGAAAAGATCAGGAGCTATGGAGACACAGAATGCAGGCACATTTATAGCTATATGACTTTGGGCAAATTACTTAACCTTCTTGAGTCTTTGTTTCCTTATCTATAGATTACAGTCTCTCAGAGTTGTCTTGAGGATTAAATGAAATAGCAACGTGCAAAGCACCAAGCATAGTGCCTAGGCACTTAGAGATGATTGATATATGAGTATGAGAATGGCTGTTGAGGCTATGATTATTATGTCCCCAAGACTAATCCTAGAGTCTTTACTTTCTCCCTCTTGCATTTGGTAAGGTTAAATCAAAAGTCCACTCAATTTTCTGGTGGGTCAGATTTATCTTAATGTTATTAATATTCTTTCTGGTGAATAATTTTGAATGACCTATCATCATTTATTATCAGCTAGTTGAAAAGTGTGCCAACATTCCTTAATTCTCTTCCCTAAGAAGCCATGTGTTAAACATAGGCATTTCTAAGAATTTACAGGAGAAAAGTTTATTCCCTTTATTCTGGGAAGATTTTAGGAAAAGGGGAAAGAATGGGACATTTTTGCATTTCCTTTTCTTAGAAAGAAGTGGAGAAGTTGAGGGATTTTTTTGGTAAAGGAGGGGAGAACGAAGTGATTAGCACTTATCTGAGATAAGTCCCATATCCTGATTTTAAGTAGTCCTTAAATTAGACTCTTTTGGGATCCCTGGGTGGCGTAGCGGTTTAGCGCCTGCCTTTGGCCCAGGGCGCGATCCTGGGGACCCGGGATCGAGTCCCACGTCGGGCTCCTGGTGCATGGAGCCTGCTTCTCCCTCTGCCTGTGTCTCTGCCTCTCTCTCTCTCTCACTGCGTGCCTATCATAAGTAAATAAAAATTAAAAAAAAATTAGACTCTTTTGATCTGAGTAGTCTGAAGAACTCATTTCTCTCTTTTTTAATCACTGGCAAACTCAGTAGGATGTGTCTACGTTAAAATTTGCATTAAAATTAACCAGATTAAAAAAACCTCCTTATTGGAAATTTAAATATGTGATAAGGCATATTTCTCAGATATACACGATTGGTTTCCATCGTAGTAAATGAAATCTCATGTTATTTTTTTCTCCCTAAAATCCAAAGTTTTCCATTAAGACTAGGGTAAGATATGTTGTACCTTATTTCACCTCAATTCTTTTATTCTAAAGAATTAATTAAAAGACAGGAATATAATTGAGATCCTTGAAGCATTTCAAGGGTATGACATACAATATTAGACTGTTATTAGCATATTTAAATTTGAGGCTGTTTTAAAGTTTAGGATCTCATTTTTTGGGAAACATAGGTTTCTTTCTAGACCAATACTTGTAAGATTTAACTGTTGATTTTTCTCAATTCTGAGTTGTAAGAAATTGGTCTGGAAATTTTCTGCAAGAGATGCCTTGTTATGCTGAATAAAAATTTAAGCTGTAGAAACAAGAAGTCAGAAAACATTTTAGCACAGCCCTTTCTAGGAAAGTGTTAGACACATATAAACTTATTAAATATTCATGACAATTGATAGTAATAATGATCCAAACACATTGTTATTCTATATAATATTCTCTCCCATACTATTTTCAAAATGCTTTGTGTGTGTGTGTGTGTGTGTGTATATATACATATATATATATATATATATATATATATATATATATATATATATTTATTTAGATTAATTCTCAATTCTCTATTACTATTCTCCAGGAAAGCAAAATAGTTTGCTAAGGCCTAAACAGGAACAACTTCATCACAGCGTTGATGCTAGATATGCATAAGGTGATGGCAAAGGTTTAGAACACATTTTTTTCAAAGTCTAAATCTAAAACCCAGAGTAAACATCTATGCTCAGAGTTAGCATAATTTGGAGTTATTCAGGAATTGTGGAGAAATGCATTTTCACAGAAATCAAGATGTTATTTTTGTATACTATATCACTTAGACAACTGTGTTTCATTTGCTGTAATCAGTTTTTAAAAGTCAGATGGAAAAAGCAACTGAAGTCCTAGAAAATAGAAATGTAATTTAAAACTATCCAATAAAGCTGGAGGAGGAAGGGAAGTTTGACTAAAGTTCTTTTTGTTTGTTTCAAATTTTCATTAATGTATATAGTGAAAAATGCCATATTAAAGAGGGGAATGTGGAGGACTAAAAAAAAAAAAAGAGGAGAAGCAAAATAGTTTGCTTACTTGGAGAATAGTAATAGGGAATTGAGAATTAATCTAAATAAATTTTAATATTTATAGAAAGTAATGGACTTTGCCGAGAATTCTTAGTGTCTTTAAACCCTAAGATAAAAAATTGCAACCAATTTACTCTTAGTTTAACGTATACTTTTGCATCTCCCAGAAACATAATTCATAACTGTATATTGAATTTCTTTATCTATTTTGTCATTTTTATCTTTGTCCTCTCTATATAATATATCTTTAACTTACACAGCTGCTTTTAAGCTTTTCTTTTTATCACTGATTTGAAGCAGTTTGCTGCTGATGTGTCGTGATATAGTTTTATTCATGCTTCTTGTGCGTAGGATTCATTGAGTTTCTTGGATCTGTGAGTTTATAGTTTTAAAAAATTTGAAAATATTTAGACCATTGTATTTTTTAAAATACTTTATCACACCCCACTCTCTTTAAGTGTGCCAATTGTACATGTATTAGTCTGTTTGAAGTTATCACACTTACTTCAAACAGACTAATTGTGCTGTTCAGTTTTTCAATCTTTTTTCCCAATGTTTAATTTCAGATAGTTTATATTATCATATCAACAGGTTCACTAATTTTCCTTCTGCAATTTCAAATCTGCTGTCAATACCATCTTATGTATCTTTAATCTAAGACATTGTATCTTTCATCTCTAGAAGTTCTGTTAGAGTCTCTTGTATGTTCTATGTCTTTAGGTAACATGCCTAATATTTCTTCTACCATGACTAGCCTCTGGCATATAGTTGTCATAGTTGTTTCACACCTATTTTTTTGTATATATTTTTATTGGAATTCAGTTTACTAACATATAGCATAACACCCAGTGCTCATCCTGTCAAGTGTCCCCCTCGGTGCCCGTCACCCAGTCACCCCAAACCCCCGCCCACTTCCCTTTCCACTACCCCTTGTTGGTTTCCCAGAGTTAGGAGTCTCTCATGTCTGTCACCCGCACTGATATTTCCCGCTCATTTTCTCTCCTTTCCCCTTTATTCCCTTTCACTATTTTTTATGTTCCCCAAATGAATGAGACCATATGATGATTGTCCTTCTCTGACTTACTTATTTCACTCAGCATAATACCCTTCAGTTTCATCCACGTCAAAGCAAATGGTGGGTATTTGTCATTTCTAATGGCTGAGTAATATTCCATTGTATACATAGACCACAGCTTCTTTATCCATTCATCTTTCGATGGACACTGAGGCTCCTTCCATAGTTTGGCTATTGTGGACATTGCTGCTATAAACATTGGGGTGCAGGTGTCCTGCCATTTCACTGCATCTGTATCTTTGGGGTAAATCCCCAGCAGTGCAATTGCTGGGTCGTAGGGCAGGTCTATTTTTAACTCTTTGAGGAACCTCCACACAGTTTTCCAGAGTGGCTGCATCAGCTCACATTCCCACCAACAGTGCAAGAGGATTTCCTTTTCTCCACATCCTCTCCAACATTTGTTGTTTCCGGTCTTGTTAATTTTCACCATTATCACTGGAGTTTCACACCTTTTGAATAATTATGTCATATATGCCATTTCTGGTTATGTTTCTATATATATGAATTTTCTTCTTCTTACGGGTTGTCTTAGCTCCAACAGTCATAACAAAATGTCATGAACTCATGGCTTAAGCAACAGAAATTTATTTTCTAGAGGCTGGAAGTCCAAGAGCAAAGTTCTCACAGAATTTGATTTCTGGTGAGAACTCTGCTCCTGACTAGCAGAGGCCATCTTCTTACTATGTCCTCACATGGCCTTTCCTCTTCTCTGCATGTGGGGGGCTGGAGGGGGTGGTGAAAGCACACTCTGGTGTCTCCTCTTCATTTTATAAGGATTTCATTCCCATCAGATTAGTACCCTGCTCTTATGACCTCATTTAGTCCTGGTTTCTTCTCCAAGGTCCCATCTCCAAATACTATCACAGAGGTTAAGGCTTTAACAAGTGAATTTTGAGGAGACACAATCATTCAGTCTATAACATAAGTCGTATTTTTTTCCTTCTTTGCATGCTTGGTAATATTTATTAGATGCCAGACTTAGAGAATTTTACTTTGTCGAGTGCCAGATATTTTTACATTCTTATAAATATCCTTAAGCTTTGCTCTGGAAAGCAAAGTTACTTCCAAGCAAGTTACTTGGAAGTAGTTTAATTTTTCTCAAGCTTTCATTTAAGTTGTGTTAGAACTAGACCAGCAGATCCTTTAGTTTAGGGATAACTTTGCCCCATTACTGGGGCATTACTGGGGACCTGCATGAACTCTAGGAATTAATTGTTCCATCTGCTCCTTTTGGGTGGTTCTTTCCCTAGTTTTGGGTGGTTTCCTCATACACATGCACTGATTAGTACTGAGCTGAAGACTCCAGGAGGACCTTTTGCAGATTTTTGGAGCTTTTCCCTCTGTTACACCATCTCCTCTTCAGTACTCTGCTCTGCAATTCTAGATGCCTTGGACTCCCCTGACGCACAAAACCATCTCCTCAATTAAGTGAGATCATCAGGCTCCATCTGGTTTCTCTCTTCCTGAACTGGGGCTGGGAATTCTCTCTAAGCAATAAGCCAGGACAATCACTTTCATTTCTTTCTATCTCTCAGGGATCACTGTCCTACATTGCCTGATGTCCAATGTTTGAAAAATGTTGCTCAATATACATACTTAGTTTATTCAGATTTTCTAATTATTTCAAGTGGTCCTTGCCTATATGAACATGAAAATTTTTCATAAGATCAAGAGTCTTTGCAATGTTTCCTTCAGTTTAGTGTCTTTGTGTTGAAAATGCTAAGATTATTTAGCTTAGTGAAATGATCTTGCTTATAAACTCTAATCATGTAAAAGAAAAGAGATGTATGTTCGCTGTTTGTGGATGTTGGGTGATCTGTTTCTAATTCAGCTATTAATAATTATGAAATGTTAGTAAAAGATTATTTAGTATATAATATTGATTATATATTTATGAAACACTTTTTATATATAGTTTTTTCTAAAACACTCAGTGTATGTCAATTTATCTTTAGAGCCCTTGAGATATTTTTATGTGTTAGAGTTTCCTCTTCTTTTGTGTTCATAGTTTTGCATGTCTGTGGCAATCACAAAGAATAGTGTTAACGATAGTCAACTCTGGCTGGTCATTTATGGACTGTACCTTTTTCTGAAAAGACCCAAATAATATATCTGATCCCCAATACTAATTTTTAGTATCCCCCACAGCATGATTGCCACAAGAATTATTTACAGATGGAAGTACAATAAAAATTCTAAAAGCTCATCTCCGGAAATGGATGTTTTCTTTACTAAAGTCTCTAGAATGCAAAAGGAAATCCGTGCAATAAGAACTCCCATTTTTTAGTTATTAGCTAGATAAAACATCTTACCATGGTCTCACTGAGATTAGGCTCACACGCCATCATAAGTTTATGAGAGATCATAGTGCTAAGCAAGAGCCCCGTGTACTTACGTAACAAACCACAATTTCTTTTCACTTAAATAGGAAAGTAGACATGTGTATTTTCTTTCAATATAGTATACATTGTAATTTTCCTTTTATCTCACAGTATCCCAAGATTCAAAAACCTTGAAAGTGGATGAAGAAACAGAAAACACAATGCGAGTTACCTGGAAACCAGCACCCGGGAAAGTCATCAACTACCGGGTTGTGTATCGCCCCCGTGGGGGTGGGAGACAAATGGTGGCCAAAGTGCCACCCACAGTCACCTCAACAGTGTTAAAGCGACTTCAACCCCAGACTACATATGACATTACAGTTCTCCCAATGTATAAGACAGGAGAAGGAAAGCTTAGGCAAGGATCGGGAACAACAGGTATAAAATAATTTTTTTGCGGGGGGAAGGTGTAATATTTTAAAGGAAGGCTTTAATACATCTACTTGATTTGTAAATGTCTAAAACTAATTCTATAATACGTTAGAATAATTTGAAAGGATGCCTAATTAACATTCTATTTTTACCACTCTAGCTCTTGGTAAAATGATTCTACATAGTAATGTTCTAACGTTATTCTAATCTTCTGAATTGTGAGAATTATTTATATGTCCACTTGGGTAGCACTTCATTATCAGGATTTTTATTGGGTAGTAAATTCTGTGCTACCAGACTTAACCATTTTTATGAATATACAATTTCAAGTGTTAAGTATGTGATGATTTCTATACAAGTGATATATAATATCACTTAGATATTTCTAATTCAACTTCTTATTGCAAGAAGCCAGGAATAAAAAACCCAAAGCTTACTCTTATGAGTAATATTTTAAAATCTTTTTATCTTTACAGCTTCTCGATTTAAGTCACCCAGAAATCTCAAAACATCTGACCCAACCATGTCAAGTTTCCGAGTGACCTGGGAGCCTGCCCCTGGGGAAGTAAAGGGTTATAAAGTCACCTTCCACCCTACAGGGGACGACAGAAGGCTGGGGGAGTTAGTGGTTGGACCATATGACAATACAGTTGTTTTGGAGGAACTTAGGTAGGAATGAACTATATTCAGTTTTTGTTAGAAGGTTGAATAATTTACGTAAATTAGTAGGCCTTACCCAGATAATCACTTATATGTCTGTTTGTAGTGAGGTGTTTAAAATCAGTGGAAGTTGCCTTCTCATTCTTGGACTTGCTGAAGTTGAGGTTAGGATTCAGAGGCTAGCAGAAGTTTTTATAATGTTTTGATGATTTTTGTTATTAAGTGATCAGGAATGGCATTTTTTCCAATAAAGTCTACTTTTTAAAAATTCATGTCCATATTATACAATTTCACCAAAAGCAGCTGGTCCCTAGCCAGGCCTGTGGAGATGTGAGGCTTCTTGTGCTTTCTGGAAAGGTCCAGGTGACTCACGCTGAGACGCTGAGTATGAATCCTCTTCCAGGGTGGGCCATGGGAGAGAGAAACAGGACTTTGTGGTGGGTGCCAGCTGGCAGCATTGGGAAAGGGTGGGCTGATTAAAGGTCTTGCCTCAGGCTGTGCAGTGGAAAACAAGGAAGTTTGAGTTTGAACAGCACCCTACATTCATTACAGTAGGAAGAATGGACTACTGTGTGCTGGCTTTTGGAAAGTTTGTTTATCTCAATCATTCATTTAACAATATTGAAATCTATATAAATGCTCACTCTTAACTTTTATCAGTGTAGAGAGGATGAAATTTACTGAGCCCACTATGTGCCAGACGCTTTCTGTTACCTTGCAAGATAAAACATTTAAATTATTTTCTTAAAGCCCATTGCTTGGAAGCAGTACATTATAACTTGCTTTAAGTGAATGTTTGTAAATCAAGATGAATGTCTTTAATAAAGCCAAATATGCTACCACTTGAGCCAATATACATATAGACTATATATTTTAACATTTCAGGGCAGGTACCACCTATAAAGTAAATGTTTTTGGAATGTTTGATGGAGGAGAAAGTTCGCCACTCGTTGGACAAGAAATGACAACCCTTTCTGACACAACTGTAATGCCAATTTTATCCTCTGGTAAGAAATGCAACTCATTACATTTCCCTAGGAAAACTTAATATTATGAAACTATTTCAAATGTGAACTATTTGGTTAATCACACAGAGAAAAACAACTATAAACATTTTATACTACAATATATTTAAAAAATTTACATGCTAAAAAACGTATCTTCAAACACCCAGCTAAACATATCTTTGACAGTATTTTTTAAGGCCTGTCTTGTCAGCATTGCATTGGTTACATAGTGCTGTATTATTTAAAGATGAGGTTTTGTAATGGGTAGGTAACATACATTTTCTCTCTTTTTAGAGACTAAGATGCAAATTTATTGTGTTAATGTAGTTGCAGAAATGATTTATCTGGGCCGAGCAAGCAAAAGAATTGGGTTATATAACTAGGTGGACAAGCATGACTTGGGAAGCAGCATGGTAATTTAAACCCTTTAGATTTTTCTGCTGCTGCCACAATTATAGCCTTGATATGCGTGAAGTTAGCTTTGAACATTCTTTGAGGTGGAAGTAGTGGGTAGAATTTACTTTCAAATATTTTTCCAATATTTGATAAAAAAAAGAGTAGATCTGGGCAGGGTAGGGGAAGGCTTGCACAGGCTTAGATATTTAAGGTGGTGTCTGGGAGTCCTCAATCTTGATAGACGGTACTATATGCGAAGGAGAGCTTTATAGTGTGGTGAGCATCATTTAATTTTTTTCAATGAGCTTTTTAAAACAATATAAAGTTCAGATGCTAACATGGCAAGAAGTTGGAAAAGTCATAGTTGGTAATGTAACCTCCTAGGAAAGAGGACACTTAAAAAATAAGGTGTGGATAAAATAAATGAAAGTGTCAAATCCTGCTGTTTTGCATGAATGTTCTATTGTTTTTGTTATGATGATATTAACTGACTTATATTTTTATTTTGTAGCTTGTGCACTGAGGATATTGGGATTTTTCTCTCTTTCCAAAGCACCCTAGCTTTGTATCAGTGTTTGTGCTTATTGTCTCTATAGCTCTCAATTTGTATATTTGTTTGCATACTTTTTCTAAATTGTCTTCCTTCTTTCTTGGTTTTTTAAATGTGCAGACTTCACCATCTGTGTTTACCTGATTGTTATACTTATTAGATGATAAAGCTAGGCAGCCAATAACTCAATAATACAATAGCTATCAGATTTTAAAACAAGATATTTTTACTTCAAAAAGGTTTGATTTTAAGAGTAATGTGTCCAGTCCTTTGTAAGATATGTAATAATTACCTGGAAGCTTAATTATTTTAAAAGATGTTTTTAGCTCACTAAAACCTTTCTTAGCTCACACATTTTACTAGTTCATTTCATACTTGTCTGCTAATGACCATTACATCTTATAGAAAAATGCAGCATCTAATCTTTAGATCACATTGAAATTTTATTAAAATTATTAATGCCTTATAGTTAGATGGCTATACATTTTCATTCATTTATTTTAGCTCTTGGGCTTGTAAGCCCATTCATGTTTACACAATTGATGGTTTAATTTCAGTCTCCAGGGTCTATGACCGTGGCCAGGAAACATAGTCAAAGATGAAGGAAAGATTTGTCATTGAAAGAATCATTGGAGGAATTGGTGATTCTTATGAATGTCATTTGAAGTTAATAAATCATACAGACATATGTTCAGAGTTGACCTCCAAATCACAAAGCTAAACTACAGAAATGAAGCAGCTAGGCAATATTGAGCATCCAGGGATGGCAGACGCATGGCTAGGAAGTAACCCTGATAAGAATTTGCTCCTTACCCTGTACTGTCTCATGATTGCCATGTCAGGGATGGAGTGTCTCACCAGAGCAGAAGCAGATATTGTGTTGCTGGTGGATGGATCATGGAGCATTGGCCGGGCGAACTTTAGGACCGTGAGGAGTTTCATCTCTCGCATTGTGGAAGTCTTTGAGATTGGTCCCAAAAGAGTACAGATTGGTAGGTCTGGCAATCTTGAAGACCTTTAGACATCTTCATCATGCTCTTTTATAGATGCTAATGCTGATGGTGTTCTTTTAGCCCTTGCTCAGTATAGTGGGGACCCCAGAACAGAGTGGCAGCTAAATGCTCACAGAGACAAGAAGAGCTTGTTGCAAGCTGTGGCAAACTTGCCATACAAAGGAGGCAATACTCTCACAGGTGAGTAAAGATGGAGTTGTGTGCTTTTAGCTCTTGCTTTTACTCACGACTTGTGACTGAGTAATGATGTGACTGATTCTCTTTTAAAAATCCCACTAGGCATGGCTTTGAATTTCATTCGGCAACAAAACTTCAGAACCCAAGCTGGCATGAGGCCTCGAGCTCGAAAAATTGGTGTTCTCATCACTGATGGAAAATCACAAGATGACGTTGAGGCACCTTCAAAGAAACTCAAGGATGAAGGCGTGGAGCTGTTTGCTATTGGTAAGCGCTCAAAGGGCTAGCAGTGCCTCTAGGGTTACAAAAGTGAAGGATAGGGTCACCTGGGTGGTTCAGTGGTTGAGTGTCTACCTTTGGCTCAGGTCATGATTGTGGGGTCCTGAGATCGAGTCCTGCATCAGTCACCCCGCAGGGAGCCTGCTTCTCCTTCTGCCTATGTCTCTGCCTCTCTCTCTCTGTCTCTTGAATAAATAAATAAAATCTTAAAAACAAAAACAAAAACAGAGGATATTTTTGTAGTTAAAAATATTTTTGAAGCACAAGAAAACAAACATATTTTCCCAATCACATAACTTATCAAAATGATATGCCAAGAAGTTAACTCATTTTCTTCTTTTCCCCTTGTAATGAGATAGATCTACATGGCTTCTTGGCAGAAAGTAATGATTAAGAGGACAAATGTACTATTAATAGGATTCAGGAAAATTCCTGTTTGGTTTTCCACAGTGCCATGTTTATTTTTGATAGCCATTATTTTACTTTCCAGAAAAAACATTCAAGAGACACTGTTTTTGGTGGGAAATTGGTGTTAGAAGCATTTAGAAGAAGCTAATTCAGAATAGTTTCTAGTTTATATTTTTTATTTGTTTCTATTTTGTAACTATTATCATTTTATTATTGCAGAAAATCACATATATGTTCTACTTAACATTGAAAATACCAATGCTTTTAATTTGAATATATCCTTTTTCCTCAAGGTATTAAAAATGCTGATGAGGATGAATTAAAGATGATTGCAACAGATCCTGATGATACCCATGCATACAACGTGGCAGATTTTGAGTCACTCTCTAAGATTGTAGATGACCTCACTATTAACTTATGTAATAGTGTCAAAGGTCCAGGTAAGATTAGCCCAGGGTTTCTCACCCTTAGCGCCCTTGATATTTGGGGCAGATAATTGTTTTTGGGATGGAGGAAAGGGACCCTTTTGTGTATTGGGAGGTGTTTAGCAGCATCCCTTGGCTCTGCCCACTGGATGCCAGTAGCATCCCCTGAGTTGTGACAACTAAAAATATCTTTAAAGTTGCCAAATGTTTGCTGGGGAAAATAATGCCTTTAGTTGAGAATCATTAGTTTAGTTCCTGATTTTTTCTCTAATTTGTTTCTGATGGCAGCAAACTAGAAATGACCTGTAGCTTATTTGAAGATAAATAATGTGGTAGAAATGGTTCATATACTTTGGGTATTGAGGATACATTTATTTGACTTTTTATTCTTGAATTTTTTCTCTCCAAACATTTACAGATTTTCTTTTTGGATTTTGAACAACAGACTGACCTTTTCCCTGGAGAAATAGATCAGCCAGGAAGCCAGAATTTGTAGGCTTCTGGCTCTGGATTTGCTGAGAGAGTTGTAGTTTTATTTAGTTGGAGAGGACTTTGAGTGGGGATGAAAACATCTTTTATCTATTTTCCTTAATTTTTTTTATCAACTATGTAATAGTTGTATTCATTCTAATTTCCCAGACAGTAAAATTGCTTGATAATTTTGTAGGCTTGGTTATGACCCAACTATAATAAAGGTTAGAGTACTAAGAATGGAAATGCTTTCCCCAGCTTTACAAAGACAGTTGAAAGAGTTTCTATGAGAATGATTGCCATGCCAGTGAAGTCATTGGATTAATTATCTTTAAATTATTATTGGAGACATCTTTCTAATGGTCATAGTGAGCTTAATATTTCTATTTTCATTGATGTTAATTCTAGATACCATTCTGTAGTCATTCTGTTGTTCATTGGTTATTTCATCTACCCACAGAGAGCACACTCACAGGCAGTAGGGTATCCCTAAAGTTTAAAAGACTTGGTTGTTTTTCTTTTTTCTTGAGGAATGTGGTTAGCTTCTCTTACTACTGAAGTAGGTCCTACTTACTACTGAAGTAGGGGAACTAAACATAAATAAGAAACCAATTCTGTCCTCACAGAGCATAACCTATAGAGAAGAAGATAAGATATGAATATAAATAATCAAATGATAACGAGAATGATGAACTTGGGTGGTACCAACAGTAATAGAAACAATGGAATTGTCAGGACCCAAATCCTTCTTCGTTAATTATATGTATAAGGTTAGAGAAAGAAGGAAGTATTCAAGAATGACTCAGAGGTTTTTGAGGTAGGAGACTGGTAAACTGGTGATGCCACAAGGAAGAGTGAGATCAAGTTTTAATGAAAGACAATGAGCCCAGGCTTGACTTTTCTGGGACAGAAGAATCCTTTCCCAACCTATTCAGGGAGGTCTTACTAGCAATGAGACTCTGGACTGAAAAGCTGTATATCAGTATATCAGGATGTGTGTACAAGTTTGAAATATGAGAAGTAATACTATTTCATTCTAATTTCAGATTTCATCACCTTGCTGTCATAATGAAAAAAGTGTATGTATTTTATTTCTGTGTGCAGGTGACTTGGAAGCACCTTCCAACTTAGTTATTTCTGAACGAACCCATCGTTCTCTCAGAGTGAGCTGGACACCTCCTTCTGACAGTGTGGATAGGTATAAGGTGGAATACTACCCAGTTTCTGGAGGGAAACGTCAAGAAGTGAGTAGGCAATACCTCCAACCCACTTCTTCTTGATAGTGAGATTGAGTCCTATGCATTAAGGCTCAGAAAAATGCTGGGTATGAAGCAAAAAGGATGGAGAGTGGGGCAGAACTAAGTCAGCAGTGGTGCTTTCTAGTCCTTGCTGGGCAAGTACTTCCATTTGAGCTTAATTAAAGGAAAGGAGCTTTGTGTAAATTCTTATGGTTTCTATGAATTGCAGACCATCAGTATGATTTTTAATTAAAAGCTGTTTGATTTATTTGTGAACTTACACTAGAGTCATGGAGTTGGAAGGAAACATTAAAGATGATCTAGTTTTACCCACTCATTTTACAAATAAGGAAACAACAGCTGGGAGAACAAATTATATGAATTATCTAATATCTCATATTAATCTGGTAATTTCCGAAATCAAAAGACAATGGCTTCATTGAAATGTAATTTCTAACCTCATGGCAGTTTACTACTTTGTAATTATAGTTGAAAAGAGGGAAGCGATTACAACATAAATTATTAAAAAAATTTTTTTCCCCTAGTTTTATGTGAGCCGACTGGAAAGTAGTACAGTACTGAAAGATCTGAAGCCTGAAACTGAGTATGTTGTTAATGTGTATTCTGTGGTGGAAGATGAATATAGTGAACCTCTGAAGGGCACAGAAAAAACCTGTAAGTCAGATTAAAAAAAAAAAACCTCCTCCCTGTTGTGTTTTTTTTAAAGATAATCAGGTGGCATTCTGTGTGGGATTTTTGGCAGCCTTCCAAATCATTCCTTTATGAAGTAACCATTCAACAAATATTTACTGAATGTGTTTTTGAAAAAGGTGCTCAATAAATACTCGACTGCTCTTACTGGCTGTTCTTACCATCAGGAGATGCCACTGGAGGAATGGGTAGTCATGGGCATAGATAACTTAGAGGGATAATTTACCTTTCATAAGAATTATTCACTTCTTAAGAAAGATATTATGTAGGGAATGGGACTCAGATTAGGAAGAGCAGCTGTGCAGAGGTGACTTATTTCAGTTTTGCAGGTGACCAGATCTTCCTGCTGTCAATGAGATTACCCCTTTCTTCTGGCCTTTGCCTCTTGACCTTTACTAGAGGAGCTCTAATGGCTTTGACTTTGAGTAGAGCTTTTGGCAGAGAAGTTCCTTGCTCCTATTCTTGGTAGAGTTTCTGAGGCCTGGTAAAGTTCCTGAGGCCATACGAAAATATGCTTTCCTTCTCCCATCTTCTTGGCTGGACTCCAGGGGCAGGGAGGCCATTAATAAGACAAAGGAGTGGGCTTGATCTCTCCAAGGCAAGAGTTGACTATATTTACTCTTCAGTTCCATAAGTCTTTATTTCTTCTCTCTCTCTTTACTATATACGTTTTAGGTTTAGAACATTGTAAGTCAACATCAGTATACACTACAAAGTAATCACCCCCCCAAGTCTATTACCATCCATCATTCTACACTTGATCCTCTACCCCTTTCACCCACCCTCCAACCCTGATCCTCTCTGGTAACCACCGATTTGGTCTCTGTATCTATGAGTTTGGTTTCGTTTGGTCGTTTGTTTGGTTTTTGTTTGTTTGTTTTTAGACTCCACATATAAGTGAAATCAGATGCTTTTTTGTCTTTCTCTTGGCTTATTTCACTTAGCATGATACCCCGAAGGCCCATCACAAACAGCAAGATTTCATTCTTTTTTATGGCTGAGAAGTATTCCATTTTACATATATTTCATTATATTCATATTGCGTGTGTGTATATTTCACCCTTTCTTTATCCATTTATCCATTAATGCACATGCAGGTCATTTCCATATCTTGGCTATTGTAATAATGCTGAAATGAACATAGAGGTGCATATATGTTTGAATTAGTGGTTTTGTGTTTGAATAAATAACCAGTAGTAGAATAGCTGAGTCATATGATAGTGCTATTCTTAATCTTTTTTTGCAGAATCTCCATTTTCTATAGTGGCTGCACCAATTTGCAACCTTACCAATAGTGTGTGACAGTTCTCTTTTCTCCACATCCTTGCCAGCACTTATTAAAGTTTGTTTTTGATAAGAATCATTCTAACATGTATGAGGTGATATCTAATTGTAGTTTTGATTTGCATTTCCCTAGTAATTAGTGATGTTGAACCTTTGCATATACCTGTTAGCCATCTGTATGTATTCTTTGGCAAAATGTTTATTTACATCTTCTGCCCATTTTTTAACTGAGTTGTTTTGTTGTTCTTGTTGCTGTTAAATTGTATCAGTTCTTTATACATTTTCTATATTAACTCCTTATTGGAGTTATGATTTGCAAATATCTTCTCCCATTCAGTAGGTTGCCTTTTTTTTTTTTTTTTTCCTTTTTGTTTTGATCATGGTTTCCCTTGCTGTGTAGAAGTTCTGTAGTTTGATGTGGTCTCTTTTATCTGTTTTTACTCTTGTTTTCCTTGCTTTTGGAGTCTGAGCCACAAAAACATCACCAAGACTGATATCATGGAGCTTACCGTTTATGTTTTGATGTTAGGAGTTTTGCAGTTTTGGGTCTTACATTTATGTCTTTAACCCATTTTGAATTAATTTTTGTGTGTGGTGTAAGATAGTGGCCCAGTTTCATTCTTTTGTCTGTGGCCAACCAGTTTCCCAATACCACTAATTGAAGAGACTGTTTTTATTCCATTGCATGTTCTTGGCTTCTCTGTCATAAATTAATTGTCCTTATATGTGTGGGTTTATTTCTGGACTCTCAATTCTGTTCCATTGATATGTGTGTGTGTTCTTGTGCTGGTGCCATACTGTTTTGATTAACATATCTTTGTAGTATACTTTGAAATCAGGTTATGTAATACCTTCAACTTTGTTCTTTCCCTGTGATTATTTTGGCTATTTAGGATCTTTTGTGGTTTCATACACATTTTTGCATTATTTGTTTTAATTTTGTGAAATATGCCATTGTAATTTTGACAAGAATTGTATTGAATCTGTAGATTTCTGTGGATACTATGGATATTTTAACAATATTAATTTTTCCGATCTATGAGCACAGTGTATCTTTCCATGTATTTGTGTATCTTAAATATCTTCTATTTCTTTTATCAGCGTTGTATTGTTTTCAGAATACAGATCTTTCACCTCCTTGGTTAAATTAATTTCTAGATATTTTATACTTTTTGATGCAATCATAAATGAAATTGTTTTCTTAATTTGTCTTTTTGATAGTTTGTTATTAGCATTTGGAAACACCATAAGTCTCTGTATATTGATTTTATATCCTGTGATTTTGCTGAATTCATTTATTAGGTCTAGCAGTTTTTTTGTGGAGTCTTTAGGGTTTTCTGTTTTCTATATATAGTATCATCATTTGCAAATAGTGACAGTTTTTACTTCTTCCTTTCTGATTTGAATACCTTTTCTTTCTTGCCTAGTTGCCATGTTTAGGACTTTCAATACTATGTTGAATATATGTGGTGAAAGTGGGCATCCTTGTCTTGTTTTGAACTTATAGCTTTTTCCTACTGAAAGTGATGTTATCTGGGTTTGTCATATATGGCCTCTTTATATGAGGTACATTTCCTCTATAGTCATTTTGTTAAGAGTTTTATCTAAATGGACGTTGAATTTTATTGAGTGTTTTTTCTGCATCTATTGAGATGATAGGTGATTTTTATCCTTCATTTTGTTAATATTATTATGTATCACATTGATTTGTGAATTTGAGCCATTCTTGCATCTCTGGAATAAATCCCACTTGATCATAATGTATGATGTTTTTAATGTGTTGTTGAATTTGGTTTGCTGATATTTTGTTGAGGATTTTTACATCTATGTTTGTCAAGGATATTGACCCATAATTTTCTTTTTGTGTCATCCTTATTTGGTTTTAGTATCAGGGTAGTGTTGGCCTTCTAAAATGTATTTGGAAGCATTCCCTCCTCTTTAATTTTTGGAATAGTTTGAGAAGGATAGGTATTAAATCTTATTGGCTGTTTGGAAGAGTTCACCAATGAAGCTGTTTGGTCCTAAACTTCTGTTTATTGGGAGATTTTTGATTACTGATTCAATCTTCTTGCTAGTAATCAGTCTATTCAGGTTTTCTATTTCTTCCTGATTCGTCTTGAAATATCGTATATTTCTAAGAATTTACCCTTTTCTTTTAGGTTGTCTAGTTTGTTGGTATATGTTGTCTAGTTTGTTGGTATATATTATGGTTGTTGGTATATTATGGTTGGTATATTATGGTAGTAGTGTCTTATCCTTTGTATTTCTGTGGTGTCAGTTGTAACTTTTCTTTCATTTCTGGTTTTATTTATTGGGTCTTTTTTTTAGCTAAAGATTTAATTAATTTTGTTTATCTTTTGGAAGAATGAGCTCTTCATTTCATTTATCTTTTCTATTTTCATTTTAGTCTCTAACATATCTGCCACTGATGTTTATTATTTCCTTCCTTCTACTAACTTTGGGCTTCATTTGTTTTTCTTTTTCTAGTTTCTTCAGGTTAGATTGTTTATTTGAGACCTTGCTAGTCTTGAGGTAGGCCTATATTGCTATGAACTTCCATCTGAGAACTGCTTTTGCTGCATCTCATAGATTTTTGGCATGCTATATTTCTTTCAGTTTTCTCTAGGTATTTCCTGACTTCTCCTTTGATTTCTTCAATGGCTCCATGGTTGTTTAGTTGTATGTTGTTTGATTTTCATGTTTTTGTATTTTTCCAGTTTTGTTATTTTAATTGATTTCTAATTTCTTGCTATTGTTGTCAGAGAAGATGCTTGATATGATTTAAATCTTCTTGAATTTATTGAGACTTATTTTGTGGCCCAACATGTAATCTATCTTGGAGAATGATCCATGTGCACTTGAGAAGAATGTACATTCTGTGGCTTTTGGATGGAATGTTCTGTATATATCTATTACGTATATATCCATTATGTCCATGTGATCTAATGTGTCAATGGAGGCCAATATTTCCTTAATGATATTCTGTCTCATGATCTACTCATTGCTGTAAGTGAGGTGTTAAGGTGCCCTACTATTTTTATTTTGTTTTCAATTTATTTTTAGGTTTTCAAATATTTGTTTTATATATTTTAGTGCTCTTTTGTTGGGTGTTTATAAGTAAACACTTATTTATAAATGTATCTTCTGGCTGGATTGATCCCATTATTGTTATGTGGTGCTCTTTTTTGTCGTTTAGTATAGTGTTTGTCTTAAAGTGTATTTTTTCAGATATGAGTATAGTTAGGCCAGGTTTCTTTTCATTTCCATGTGCATAGAATAAATTTTCCCATCCTTTCACAGTCTGTATGGGTACTTACTTCTGAAGTGAGTCTTTTGTTAGGTAACACATGGACAGTTCTTCTTTTTAAAATCTATTTAGCCACACTGTGGCTTTTGATTGGTACATTTAGTTCATGTATATTTGAAGCAATTATCAATAGGTATGTACTTATTTCCATTTTGTTGTTTTCTGGCTGTTTTGAAATTCTTCTCTGTCCTTTCCTCCCCTCTTTCTCTCTTCCCTTGTGGTTTGTTGGTTTTATTTAGTGTTATGCTTAGATTCTTTCTTATTGTTTTAAAAAATATATTTAGTATAAGCTTTTCTTTGCAGTTACTGTGAGGTTCACATGTAGCATCCTATGTATATAACAGTCTCTTCTAAGTTGATAGCAACTTACATTGGAACACATTCCAAGCCTTTACATTTTTATCCCCATGTTTTATATTTTTGTTGACATATTTTATGTCTTTTTATGTGTGTGTCCTTTAGCTAATTATTATTCTTTTAGTTAATTTTACTATTTTTGTCTTTTGACCTTCATACTTGCATCATCAGTGATTGATCTACTGCTTTTACTATCTGTTCCTTTCCAGTGAGATTATTACTTTCATATATTTTTGTCTTATTAATTATTGTCTTTTCTTTTCGGTGTAGAGAAATCCCTTTAACATTTCTTGTAAGGTCAGTTTAGCTAACTACGTTAGCTTTTGCTTATCTGGAAAAATTTTAATCTCTCCTTTAATCCTGAATGATAATCTTTCTGGATAGAGAATTCTTGGTTAGAAAATTTTTCCTTTCAGCACTTTGAATATGCACAATCCTCCCTTCTGGCCTGTAAAATTTCTGCTGAAAATTTCCCAGTTGTGGGTTGCCATGCTTGGGGTGGGGTCCTGGGCAAGGCTGAGTTTCTGCCTCTCCTACCTGCTTGATATAGCTCTTTCATCTTTGTTATGGAGGCACGACTCATCTAGTTCTTAGGTCCTCTTCAGAGGATGTTATTTTATATGTGGCTATAAACTTATTGTATTCATGGGAGGAGATGATTTCAGTCTTATGCTGCGATCTTGAAGCCATCCTCCATCCTTTCTCTTACTGCTCTTCATATTACACCACAAGAAGTAGGAAATAATGTATTTCATAATAGGCAGGATTAATCTGATAATTCCTTAAAACTTTAAACTCAATCTTTGGATAAAGCTATATGGGAATTAAATGAAGAGAGACTGTAAATCTTTTACTGTGCCTCATGAGCCTGTCTTCAAAAAGCTCACGAATCCCCTGAGTTCCAGGGAACTGGAACTTAATTTTGTTTTTTAATTAAAATACTGTGCTGGTTACTTCTGTATGAAATCTATGATTGAAGACTGAAAAGAGTCAACTTAAAGATGTTCCAGAAAAAGAGATTGAAATCTCAGGAATTTTGGCTTCCATATAGATTCATTGGAATGCCAGTTGAAATTTAAACTTTCTTCCTCTATGAAATAGTTGTAACTTGCAGTCCTGAGTATGAGATGGCAATGAACAATGAGATTGTATTTTGCAGGAGAGAAGAAAGATTCCATTGACTCTCACTGACTTCTTACCCATTCTCTATTTGGCATATATAAATATCAGTTATTAAGTAGGAAACAACAATTAAGAAATGAGTAGAATGACAAGAATTAGACTGATATCTGCCTTTACATTCCAACAGTACCGGTCCCTGTGGTCAGCATGAATATTTATGATATTAGCCCTACCACCATGCATGTGCAGTGGCAGCCGGTGGGAGGAGCTACTGGCTATACCTTGTCCTATGAACCCATCAATGGCACAGAACCAACAAAGCCCAAAGAGGTGGGAGACATTTGTTTCTTTATCATTAGGTCATCCTGAGACCGTTTTTTTTTTTTTAAGATTTTATTTATTTATTCATGAGAGACAGAGAGAGAGAGGCAGAGACATAGACAGAGAGAGAAGCAGGCTCCCTGTGGGGAGCCTGATGTGGGACTTAAGCCACCCAAATGCCCCATCTTCCTGAGACTTTTTAAGAGTCCGCATTAAACTGAAGTTACTTATGAATTCATTTATAAGTTTATATGTGAAACAGAAAAATAGAAAATTAGACTCAAGGCCCATGACACATTTTAAAAAATATTAACATGAAGAAGGAAATTCATTTTGGAGAGACAAAAAAGAAAAGTTGTATTATAACCTAGCAGTTACAAATAGGGGTAATTGTCTATCCCCAGTAAGTGAGAACATTTGATTTGAATGTCTTATTTCATTTTGGTGTGTCCATGTGCAGATGCGTGTGGGGCCGACAGTGAATGACGTGCAGCTGACTGATCTTTCCCCCAACACGGAATATGCAGTCACAGTCCAGGCTGCTTTGCATGACCTCACCAGTGAACCTGTCACGGCTCGGGAAGTTACATGTAAGATATTGCCAGTGTTCCTTCTTTCCTTATTGCTCTAAACATAATGTTCAATTTTCTTTCACTCAATGATGCTATCAATAATTTGATAATTTATGCATAGGTTATAGGGTTATTCCTATGGCAGTCAAATTTGAGAATTAAAATTAATTCTAGACTTATAGCAGCATTTTAAACTGATTCTAGGATGTACTTTTTTCATGTTTAATATAGCTGATATTGAAATGTTTCTTACCATCAATGGGGTCTTACATGTACTTTTGGCCAAGTGTCAAGCAGGGCATAGAACATAAAATAATGGTGCATCTTAAAGCTGATGTTGTAGATCCACTAAGTAGGGTACAGAGCTGGTGAGAAGGGAGTGTTGGTGAGTGCAATTTTGGAGGAAGACACTAGATTTAATATTAAGATGTTCCAAGTTCTTACTGAAGTAAGAACTTAATGGCACATATAGAAAAGTCTGTCTCAATTAAGTGAGTTAATCAGTTTACTCAATCCAAAAACATATTGATCATCTGTTATGCTTCAGGCCCTATGCTCGGTATTGGGAATGTACCACCAGGTGATATCAGGCAGCATAGAACCTGTGGACTCCTTTGTGATTTGCACTTCTCCTGCTTGTTGATCAGTCCTGTGTTTTTGGTTTGTTTTACTAGCATTTAGGAGCTTTTTCTTGAAAAGTGACAAGGATTACACTCAGGGCCTTTGCCTTTTCTGGCTGAAACTTTTGTTTCAGGCTTGTTGAGGTCATGATGCAATAGATGAATTGGCTTAAATTTGAGGTTAGCCCACATTTCTAAGGAAATTAAGAGGATGGAGGGAATTTTTAAGGGAGAAGAGGGACTGAAAAACATGGTAAGGCAGAAGAGAGAAGGAGCCCCTGAATAGTGGGACAGTATAAATTCATTGACAACAAATAATCACCTTTTTTAAAAAAAGATTTTATTTATTTATTCATGAGAGATAAAGAGAGAGAGGCAGAGATATAGGCAGAGGGAGAAGCAGGCTCCCTGCGGTGAGGGCAATGCAGGACTTGATCCCAGGACCCCGAGATCACAGACTGAGCCACAGGCAGATGCTCAATCACACTGAGCCACCCAGGCACCCCTCATTTGGATTTTCTTGTAACCGTTTAGGCCTCTGTGGATTTTCTTATAAGCTTATTGGGTGCTTAATTTTGGCCCATCTTCATTCTTCACTCTCATAACCATTTATTTTTCTATAATTTTCTATTCTTTAAAAAAATTTTATTTCCTTATTCATGAGAGACAATGAGAGAATCAGAGACATAGGCAGAGGGAGAAGCAGCCCCCCCACCCGCACCAGGGAGCCTGATGTGAGACTTGATCCCAGGACCCTGAGATCACGCCCTAAACTGAAGGCAGATGCTCAACCACTGAGCCACCCAGGTGTCCCCGTTTTTTATTCTTAAGAGAGCATAACTCTTTCGATTTTATTTTCTTTCTTTTTTTTTTAAAGATTTTATTTATTTATTCATGAGAAACAGGGGGGGGGAGCAGAGACACAGGCAGAGGGAGAAGCAGGCTTCATGCAGGGAGCCTGATGGTGGTGCTAAACTGCTGAGCCACCTGGGCTGCCCTCGATTTATTTTCTGTCTTAACTGATTTAAATATCTGAGAAAAAAACGTGAGCTATACATTGGTGGTGAATTATGATTTACTGTAGCTGAGTAAGAGCTTATGAAAATAGAGTAGAAAGAAGTTTATGTATAAAAGAGAAATTAGAATTGTAATAAAAATGTCAACTTATCATATTTGAAAAAATCCTTCTTAAGAGGAATTGAGTGCTATCTGGTACAATCACAGTACTTTGATCATCAGGATATTTGTTTAAGGTTATTTTGCTGCACACTGTTAAATTTTCTTCAAAACACCTTGAAAGCTTATGTGAATGCTTGAGAGCTTTGTGGTTGAGAGCCACATCTGGACCTCATTTCTCATGCATCTCCAGTGCCTTTACCCAAACCTCGAGATCTGAGACTCAGAGATGTGACTCACAGTACCATGAACGTTTTATGGGAACCTGCACCTGGAAAAGTGCGTAAATACATCGTTCGCTACAAAACACCAGAAGAGGATGTCAAAGAGGTAGGTTGAAGGTTAGAATGGAGTTGGGAATATTTGTTTTCTAGTAAGTTTAACAAAAGTACCCAAACAAGTACAGAGAAAAGCCTGTTTTGCATACTTGTCACTGTATTAACATGGGGTTGAAGACTTGTTATATTAGTAGAGCAATTTTTGAATATTGATAATATAATGGATTGTGTTGTATTTAGTTTAGAAATTTTTTCTTCTGTGATATGAATCTCAAAGTCATCGTCCCAAAGTCATGGACAAAGAGTTAGAGAATGTAGATGGTACTTTCTTCTTGTCCAGATGTCTTTTATGGTGCTTGGCAGTCTATGAATTACTAAAAAAAATATGATAATGTGTCTAAAAATAAAAGCTAGTCAGGGGTCCAGGAAAGAAGAGGGGAGTTTGTCAGATAATAGGAAGGTAGGACAATGGAGTAGGACTGAGAGAAAGGGTAAACAGATTCTTAGAGGAGTGTGCCATTGGTTGCAAGTGTTTTTGAGATGATGTTCAGGCAGAGATCTGTTTCCATGACAACCTAATTCAAAATGGGAGCAAATTGAGGGCTTTCATACTACAGAATAGGTTTAAAACTTATGTGTGCTTAGGGGCTCATTAATGTCAAAATCTCAGAGACAGTTTTGGCAGATAGAAATAGTTTTGGCAAGACCCTAGTTCTTGACTCTGCTGGTTGTTTGGATTATACTAAAGCTAATTTATACATATGCACACATTCGTTTCATCCTGGGTTTCAATTTCAGAAGAGGCACAGTGACCAGCAGGTCTCACAGGGTTCTTGCACACAGCAGATGAGATAATGCACAGGAGAACATTTCTGAGAGAAATAAGGCAGTAATACAAAGGGAAACAGAGAGACTTGGTGAAAAATGATTAGGTGGTTTGAATCTGTAGGCAACCATTAATTACTGAACCTCAGTGCTCAGATACAGCTTTAGTAATACATTTTCCACTTTGGAAGCATTTAAATTATCTCTAGTTCCCGGATTCTTCTGCATATTGGAAAACATTGTTATTTTTTTCTAACACAATTCTTACACTCTTGTGCTAAGAGGTACAGTAAACAACAGTGATATTAAAACCAGACCCTTTGTAAAAATTGTTCCACTGCTCTATTACAGGTGGAGGTAGACAGGTCGCGGACCAGCACCCCTCTCAGAGACCTCTTCTCACAAACCCTGTACACAGTAGACGTTTCTGCCATATATGATGAGGGGGAGTCTCCCCCAGTGACTGCTCAAGAAACTACCCGTAAGTTGTGATCATGCTTCCTGATAATTGAGAAATGACATTACATGACTGTATAGCTGAACTTATTTGGTCATTTTGTTTCTTGGTGCTATTTTTTTGAGTATTTAATGTTTGAACTCACAGATTGCTTTTCACTTATTTTCTTCCCTCTTCTACCTTCATATCCATTCTTTTTATTTACTTATTTTTTTATTTTTCAATTAAGTTTTTTATTCTGATTCCAGTATAGTTAACATATGGTGTTACATTAGTTTCAGGTATACAATATAGTGATTGAACATGTCTATTCCTTTTATGATAATTCTTATCCTACTATTATTCTTTCAGCCACTGTCATTAATTCATCTTCCAGATACTTAACTGGTGTGTGTATGTGTATGTTTTGTGTGTGTGTGGGTGTGCACATGCATGTGAGTGTGTGTGGGAGGATGAGGAGGAAGTATATTCCTGATGTATGTTGGACATTTTCTCTGGGAAAGTTGTATTGCTTATCAAATATTTTTTAGATCTTACTATATGTAAAGTGCTATCAGAGGTAACAAAAAAAGTATCTTTGCTCTTACTAGTTCATGATTTCACTGTAGAAATAATAAAAATTAATTTAATTGACAATACATGGGATTGTGTAGGGAAGGTGAGGTGAGTGAAACTCAGATTGTACACTGTCAGATTTCAGATGAAGGGGAAGCTTACACGGTGGAAAGGCAGGGGAGCACAACCCCCTACCTAGGCTCCTCCTCATCCATTCTATCTTGTTGCTGCTTACAAAGATGTCTGTTTCTTTCCTTCTTGTGGTACTTGCATAGTATTTAACTCAATTATGATTACCTCTTGTTTTTTTCCTGTCTATTCTGCATTCCCTTTGCTCTCCCCACCCCAGATGAAGGCAGAGACACACTTACTTTGTACAGCTTTGCATCTCCAGTGCCTGGCACAGTGCTCAGCACATAATTTCCTAATCAAATAGTTGTTAAGAAGTTGAGGTCTGGAGCCAACAGTGTTCCGAAGAAATATAATGGGAGCTACTTACATAATTCAAAATTTTCTAGTAGCCACATTTGAAAAAGTAAAAGGAGGTGAAACTAATTTTAATAATGTATTATATTCAATCCATTATGTCAAAAATATTATCATTTCAACATATATCAGTAGAATAATTATTAGGATATTTCACATGATTTTTTCCATAATATTTATTTGAAATCCAATGTGTGTTAACTTTATACTTATGGCATATCTCAATTTGGACGAACCACATTTCAAGTACTCAGTGGCTGTATATGGCTAGTGACTCTGAGAATAGACAGCACAGATCTAGAGAATTTAAATGACTTGCCCCACCTCATCTAATAAGCTATTGGTGGGATCAATACAAATCTGGAATTTTTACTTCCTGTCCTGTAACTCCCTCACTAGAGGCTCAAAAGCTTCTCCTTTCATACCTAGCTGTTTATACATGATCAGGGCCTCTTGCCAAATGTGACAGCCTGCTCCTTAACATAGGACAGAATCTACATCTGGTACTTTCTTACCACGTGATCCCTCTTCCCTTCTTGGCATCAGTTCTTACTGGTAAGGGTAGTGTTGGACGTGAAAATTGATACAGTTTTGCACAAGCATAACAGGTGTAGTAGAGAAAAAAAGTCAGGAAAAAAGACTAGTGAAAGCAGCTAATTTAGTATACTAAATCAATACTTTCAATATGTGTTTTTAATCCTCAAGGTTTCCTAATAACTTTCAGGTATAGCCAAATTGCATCCTTAGTGGTTGGTACTCATTTTATCTCAATGGGCCTTTTCATTGTAATTACTAGAAATACATTTTTGATGGCTCTGGATTTTGTGTAGTTGGCTTTGGTCAGTAGTGGGTAGAGAAATAATTGACAATGAAAGCTCAGAACCAGGGGGCAGGGGGTGGCAGACATTCCAGATTCCTTGTGCTGCAAATTAACTAGAGTGTCTGGCCAATGGAGGGGCTTTTAATTGGGTTTCAGCAGTCATCAGCACTCTAGGGTTATTCCTATCTCTGGACACAGTGCAGCCTGCTTCACTTGTGTTTAACATTAATGTTCTATAGGAAAACCTCACGCATGGATTACTTAGATCATATTTCATAGACCATGATGACCCATGCACTCTCTAATAATTAATACCAAAGTTTGTGCTTATGTGTATTGCTGTGTGAACAAGTCCATGGTTTTCACATGTAGATGTTCAGCTTTCAAATATGACATTGAAAAAAAAAGTTCAAGACACAGAGTGATTAAGAACCACTGGGTTAGAAGAGTCTTGCTAAGAGGTACTTTTTAAAAAAAATCACCATTTTCATGAAATGCAAATAGTAACTCATTATATCCATACGGTGTTTGTAGTTTTTGGAGCTTTCTCTTATACTTATCTTCCAAGTGAACTGAATTGGTAAAATACTTGGTTCTAAACAATGTTTTCAGCCTGATTCCTCATGTCCATGAAAATAAAACAGGGTGGTTTTATTGTATTGTTTGTAGATTACATTCAGAAACTTAGTCCTGCTTTATCTAATGATAGGCACTGTGCCAGCCCCAACAAACCTGAAGATAACTGAAGTAACACCAGAGAGTTTCCGAGGGACTTGGGATCATGGAGCTTCAGATGTGTCCCTCTACAGAATAACTTGGGCACCATTTGGAAGCTCAGATAAGATGGAGGTAGTATTAATTCCCTCCCTCCCTCCCTCCCTCCCTTCCTTCCCTTCCTCCCTCTCTCCCTCCCTTCCTTCTTTCCCTCCCTTCCTCCTTCCCTTCCTCCTTCCCTCCTTCCTTTATTTCTTTTTTTAAACATCTTATTTCATTATAAGGAATTTTGTTTGAAATATGTATTACCTCTGTTGCCTGAAAAGCATCCTTTCCTATAGTGACATCTGACCTCCTGGCATGCATCAAAGCTAGAAGAACATCAGGCTAAATAATATCAATAAACTGCTATTGAGAGTGTGGTATACATAGTGACTTAATTTTGTGTGGATTTTTTTCTTTTTTCTCTTTCACTCAGACCATCTTAAATGGAGATGAAAATACTTTGGTGTTTGAAAACCTGAACCCGAACACACTCTATGAAGTTTCTGTTACTGCCATTTATCCTGATGAGTCAGAAAGCGATGACCTGACTGGCAGTGAGCGCACACGTAGGTGTTCCACTTTCAAATAGGACATTGTAATTTTAAAGTTAATTTAAAAAATAGAGCTATATTAGTAATATTCCCCCAATTCTGTTTTTTTTTTAATTTTAGCTCGTTTGATACCCTTAACAACACAAGGTAAGAGTTAAATTTGCTGAATTGTATGAATAACCAAATAATGAATGAATGAGTGAATGAATGAATGAACAAATGAGTGAATGTAAAATACCACAAAATCCATTGCAAACAGGTTTTCTGCTTTTATTTATTTATTTTTTTGGGGAAAATCAGGAAATGAACTGTTTATTATTTTATTTTATTTTTTTTAATAAATTAACTTTTTAGTGGTGTTCAATTTACTAACATACAGAATAACACCCAGTGCTCATCCCGTCAAGTGTCCCCCTCAGTGCCCGTCACCCATTCACCCCCACCCCCCGCCCTCCTCCCCTCCCAACACCCCTAGTTCATTTCCCAGAGTTAGGAGTCTTTATGTTCTGTCTCCCTTTCTGATATTTCCCACACATTTCTTCTCCCTTCCCTTATATTCCCTTTCACTATTATTTATATTCCCCAAATGAATGAGAACATACACTGTTTGTCCTTCTCCGATTGACTTACTTCACTCAGTGGTTTTCTGCTTTTAAATTATAAGGCATCTATTGGGACCTTTTTTAAAAACCTTCCCTGAAAAACCTTGCTTTACTGCCATTTGTTAAAGAGTCATTTAAGAGTCCATGACCATCATTTATCATAAGGTCAAATTTAGTCCTAAACCTAAAAGTTTACTGATTTTTTTTTCTTTTTTTTTTTTTTCTGTTTACTTATTTTGGGAGGAGGCCTCATTCTATGACCTTACCCTGTTTCTCAACAATCTTTTTCAGCTCCAAAAAGTGGCCCACGAAACCTTCAGGTGTACAACGCAACTTCTAACAGCTTGACTGTTAAGTGGGATCCCGCCAGTGGTCGTGTGCAGAAATACAGAATCACTTACCAGCCTTCAACAGGAGAAGGCAATGAGCAAACGGTAATTTTGTTGAAAAAAAAACCTGGACAAATTCTACCTTATTTCTTCAAATTCCTTTCACCCCCAATGTGTAGTTAGTCATGCTATTTTGAGTGAGGCAAAATTTACCACACTGAATGGAGTTATTTGACTCCATTCCTTATGGAAACTCACGGGAGATGAAAGTTGCTTCTCATAGTAGGGTAGCCCCACAGCTTCAGGCATGTGCCTCATGCATGCACATTTCCCTTAAAAACTCTTAAAGGTGGATTATCTATGAAGATCTCTAGATGTTTTTTTAGTCTTTAGATTTTTTAATCCATCTCACCCTAATTTAATCAAATACTGAAAGTTTGCCAAATTTCTGTTATTATAATTTTCCAGTTTTTGCATGTTGTAAGGTATCTCTTATATCTGGAGTTTCCAGATCTAGGTGGCTGTTCACCTATTTCATACTCTTTATCATTTTTATATTTCTCCAAATGGAGATTTCTGAGAAAGATGGTATGACTATAAATAGCCTGTCCACTATTTTGTTGACATTCTTTGGGCCATAATATTTCCTCACATACCCTCAGAAAGAGAGAGATGAATTATTATCAATTAGTCACCTGACTTGCCGAGCTCCAGCAAATGGGTTTTAGTCTAATGATATTAGCAGAGGTGGATGCTGGCAGTGGTTATTAGGTTTCTGATTGTATAGTAAGTGGGTTTAGCTGACTTGGAAACTTTCCCTTCTCAAGAGCTGATTGACTTTCGAGTTCATCTTTTGAGGTTTCCATACAATTCGTCTTAGGTAGTATTTTTGGGTAGAAATTTTGTCTAATTAAATAGATTATCAATAATACACTAAGAACCAACTGTAGTCAACTGGCTTTTGTAGGAAATAAGACATTTGAGGAACTGATATTTTCATGTCAGAAACAGAACTTCTTTTGTCTATGCCAGACCAGATATAGGTAAAGCCATAAAGCAGGTGAAGCTTGTCCTTCTTGTTTCCCTTCTTGGTGATAGTGACTCTCCAGCTGCCATCTGCAGTCTCTTTACTTGTCTCGTAGAGGTTTGTTATAATTTGAGAGTCTCACAAACTCACCCTCTGGAAAGTATTAGCTGAAAATCCCTCGAGGTCTGTTATTTTTAGGGATGTTTGCATTTTTCTGCTAGTCCATGAAATAAAGTAATGAATCACTGATACTAGAATTATTTGGAGAGTTGGACAGGAGAAGTAGGTGGACACCCCTTTGCTTACTCATAGGACTTGTTCTGCTAAGTGGAAGCCTTCAGATTTGTTAAATATTAAATAGCCCATATGGATATTGATACTCTTCTTTCATAATGTCAAATATTCAATTAAGTAAAATTAGCCACTGTATTTAAATTTGCTCACATTGAGGATAAGTACAGTGTTTCACTGAAGCTTTCTCTGGAACTCAAAGAATTGATGTGCGGTAAGCTGGAAACATCTGGACTGTACTAACTCATCCAGCCATCCAGATGTGCACTCTGTGGGCAGTGGGCCATTTTCATGCGATTTTAATTAGTATCACGTAAGTATTTGAATTCGGTAGATTGTTAACAAATCATACAAGTTTTTCTTTCAACAAGATAGCTAGAGGGCCATAAGCAATGAATAAAAAAATTCAAACTCTATGTAATTGGAGAAAATTGAAAAGCTTCATACCACAAGGCTGGTATCACAGAGATGGCTGGGAACCCCAGCCTGAGTGTGGTCTGGCAAAGGGTCCAGTCATATAGTTTGCACAGCTAAAGTTGTTAGGATGGCAGTTTTGGGGGGGAGGGAAACATCAAAGTTTTAGATCTTTTGCTGAATCATTTTAAGGTGATTTCTAAAGCAAACAAAAACCTCTGTAAAAAAGCAAAAATAATAGCAAATGATGTAGAGCTTGTAATATTAGGCAATTCTTTGCTATCTCAGAGCTCCTTCATAGCTCATTTATGATGAATGCCTTTTTGGGGAAGAGATCTGTGAAGTGTGTTTTGGATGAAATTTTGCTGTGCTGGTGGCAAGCAAGTTGAAGTATCTTCTTGAGGTCACCGGTTTAAGGCTTAGAATGCTTTTTATGATTTAAGGTGCATATTTTGCATTTAAAATTATACCATAAGATATATTTTGAACCTTCACTGTGGTATATGTTTCCAGATTTTGGCCAGGGTCTCAGCTCCCTTGTAGAAAGAGCTTTCTCTAACAGATCAGTGAGATGCAGAGAACAAGGCTAACATTTATTCCTGTTTTCCTCAAGACCACAATAGGGGGAAGGCAGAACAGTGTTGTCCTACAGAAACTGAAGCCCGACACCCCTTACACGATCACTGTGTCCTCCCTGTATCCTGATGGTGAAGGAGGTCGGATGACAGGAAGAGGCAAGACCAGTAAGTACCAGGCTACTTTAGCTTCTTTAGTAGCTACCACAGAATCACATCTGTTCCTGGAAACAATGGGGTGACATGGTTGTGCTAATCAAATTTTAATGCATCTAAAAATGATATTAATTGCTCTTCATATCTTTACTTGGAGTTATCTGTCTCTGTTTATGGAGAAAGACAGTTCTTACTTTCCAGCATGAAAAAAGAAAAAAAAAAACCAACTCTGTGGCCAAAATACCTTGTGGAGAGGACATATGTGTACCAGATTACCATAGGCATTCTTTGATTTATTCACTACTTCAACAAATATTTGTAGGGTGCCCATTATGGGGTCCCTGCCATGTTCGAGGTGCCTGAGAAATATCAAGGAACTTGCATTTTGAGTGTGCTGGATTGTCATGATCACACTGTCATGTGGCCTTCTGTGCATTGCAGAACCTCTGAATACTGTGAGGAACCTCAGAGTGTATGACCCTTCTACCAGCACCTTGAATGTTCGCTGGGACCATGCAGAGGGAAACCCTCGTCAGTACAAGCTCTTCTATGCACCAACAGCAGGTGGTCCAGAGGAACTGGTAATTATGTCCTGTAGTGAAAAATGCATGTTTACTTAAACTATAGCTGAATGATTTAAAAGTCGAGATAAAAATGCTAGCTGATTTGCTTTAGGGCTGAAGAAGTTCGTATTCATTTACTAGAACTTGATAAAGGGTAAAATATTGTTGCCTTAGTGCCTGGGTGTGTGGGGGATTGAGCTGGGGGGAAGTAATCATTTCGGGAAGTTGTAAAGGGAGATCCTAGTGTGAGTGTAGGGGTCTAGAGAAGTCTTTATAACCTCTTTTAACAGTGTGTATGGAGCACATCTTTATACCCCAATATTACAGAACTTGCTTCTGGACTTGGTCTTGAGTTAATATTTTGAGTTTTATATTGTTTGAGGTATGATTTCTTTTATAATTTGTTCCAATCGAGTGTTTTATGCTTATTAAAATCTTTAGGTACCAATCCCTGGGAATACCAATTATGCCATTCTTAGGAATCTGCAGCCAGATACCCCGTACACCGTTACAGTAGTTCCTGTTTATACTGAAGGTGATGGAGGACGCACATCAGATACTGGAAGGACATGTAAGTTGAGAAGGAAGAAAAATATAGCTTTTCTTTATGAATTTTGCTTTTCATTATAAAGGCTACATAGGCCCATTAAGAGAATTTGGGAATTTCAGAATGATAAACTAAATATATAACAACTACCCATGGTTTATCTTCCAAACACCACCAACTGGTAACATTTTGGTGTAGGACGTAACAAATTTATGATGGCATTCTTCTTCTGAAATGATACCATCAGGATTTATGAATGTGCATATGATCATCAGTATGCTATTTCAGTCATTCTCTTTCTCTGACAAAAGTTCATTTTGCTTTGCTTTGTGCTTTATAAATTTGTGTGAAGCAGTGCTTTGTAATTGGCTTTCATAGTGTGAATTGTTTATCACATTACTTGATTGCACATTTCTCTGGTTTGCTGATGAAGTGCTTTTGACCATCAAAATTCCGTGTGCTTTCATTTGCTGTTAACATCTAGAGAAACCAGTTTATAGTGGTTTTACTATCCTTTGTAGTATTGCTTACAGGCTTTTGTGCATGCTAATAAATAATTTCTTTGGCTTTAAAGATATACTTGCTGATGGCTAAAAGAAAGCAAGTATGGGTGGCTTCTTTTGGTAAAAGATTAATGCTCTAGAAAGATGATGTTATTGGCTCAAGTAGACTTTCGGGTTAATACGTGGATTTAATTTGTATATTTTTTTAAGTCCCATTTGGGGCAGTTAATTGAGAACTGAATATGTCTTCTATTTTTCCCTCCTTTTGCCTTTTCTTTTAATCACAGAACACATCAGTAGCTATTTCTTGAATGAAGAAGGAATGAATGAAAGAATGAATGATTGAAACCAGCTGACTGGATTAAATGGGCTTCATAACTGTTGTCAGTTTGCACTTAGAAGGCAGACACTATAAAATTACTTTTCTCTATCTCTCCATTATCTATGTTGGAAAACCAAAGCTTCTTTTCCAGTTTCTTGTCCCTTATCCCTTGTCCTTTTTATGGCCAACCCAGTACTACTTCTTTTACTAGCTTATTTTTATTGGCAACAACTTTGCTCCCATATAGACAAAGGCCATAATTGGCTAACTTAGACTAAATTTGGAGTTAGAGGGTTTTAATCTGTTTTTGTGTGTAGATAATTAGAAAAATGAAGGAGGACAGTATTTTATCCTGTTACAGAATGTAAGTCCTAGGGAAGTGATAACGAAAGCTAGACATATATAAAAAGATTTAAGAAAATATGTATTGGCTTTTCTTTCCTCAGTGGTGAGAGGGCTGGCAAGGAATGTCCAAGTGTACAATCCGACGCCAAATAGCCTAGATGTCCGCTGGGACCCTGCGCCTGGGCCTGTGCAGCAGTATCGGATCGTGTATTCTCCTGTGGCTGGCACAAGACCTTCGGAATCTGTAAGCAATTTTGTCCTCTTAGAGTTCAGCGAAAGAATTGTATAGATTCCCCTGCATCTCTTGCCATGGCTGCTGGGCCAGAATAAGTCAGTTGTCAGTGTGGCCCTGAGTCTCATGGAAACTTCCTTTCCTGATGAACACCGTCTTGTGTTTGTGTCTCGTTTCTGACCTGTGATAATGCCACCTGCAAACATGACAATGAATAATGTTTAAATGGTTGCTCCTGATGATTTAAGGCAGATATACTACCTATAGGGTTAGTTAGCAAAAGTGAGTTTTGGGAAAATCTAAATTAGCTATTTGAGTTAAGAAACCCTAGTAGTAAATGCAAATTATTGATAAACCTTGTTGATATGAGCTTTGTTGTAACATAGAAATGTCTTCGTTATGAAACTATAACGTTTGCCTTCACTGGCTCTTACAAATAGTCCAATTTATTTTCAATTCATAGTATCATCCAATTTTATAGGTAGATTGATAATGTAAGAATCAGAAATTGCTCATTTGAATAAGAATAGTATCAGAATCAGAACATCTAAGGGAAAGTAAATTGATAGGCTGATTTATGTCTTTGTAAAAATGGACAATGGTGGTGAACAAAGATAAACAAATGATTTGTGTATCCCTGTGTGTGGTAGGATTTACTCAGACAATGTTACCCTTCCTCATTTATGGAGTGGTTCTCTATTTTAACACAATATCTCTTCCCTACTAGCATATATGGGGGATCCCTTCTCTTATGTGTGTCTAACTATCATGAACCCTGGATGTTGTATTTGAGAATTCTTACAGTAAACATAAATGAGAGATAAGTGAAGCTACTAAGGATAGCTTAGTATGTTGATCAGCTTAGTGAGTATGAACTAACTTTTTTTTGGAGGGAGAATTTCTGAGGATAAATTGCATCTAACAGTATGACTTTGTCAGATCTCATGAGGAAGCAGAGTAGTTGGCTTCTGACGTGCCCGGGCTCAGCTTTTTATTATAAATGTCACTATGTTGACTAATAAAAGACTTGATAAGCATTTGAGTTGTTGTCAAGCAGAATCTGGCATTTCTTCCCCTCCAGATTGTGGTGCCAGGAAACACGCGCACAGTGCACCTGGAGCGGCTGATTCCCGACACACCCTACTCTGTGAACATCGTAGCTCTCTACTCGGATGGAGAGGGGAATCCCAGCCCTGGCCAGGGCCGAACGCGTGAGGCAGAAATCCTTTCTCCACCCCATTCCCTTGTAACTCCTTTGGCAGGGCTTCTCTGAGCCAGGGAGAAGTGGGAGATGGGTGGTGAGTGAGGTGGTGAGAGCTTTCTCCACCTCTGCACAGGCGAGGGTAGGTCCGGGCGTGGGGTTTTTGCCTGGGCATCCCCACGGTTGGATTCCAGGCGAAAGGCCCATGACTGCCGTCTCTGCCGAATGATCTTCATTCAGCCATTTTCTCACCTGAGACGTAAGGAGGGGTTTTTCTCTTCTTCTGCCCTGTACCAACTGGGCACTTTAGAAATGTGAGGGCTCGGCCTCTAGGTTTCATTAAACCGGAGGTGGTTATTGTACTTTAAAATAATCCCTTTCTCTCCCAGACTGTATATTTAGGTTCAAACCTAGCTCCATGTCACTGAAAATTTAGCACGTAATTGTAGCTCCAAAAGTGTAGCACTTTCTACTATTTATGGTTTCACATTAAAACCATAGGAAGTGTTTATTTTACCATAAGGGAGTAAACATCCTAGCGAATGTGAAACTCCCACAAGTAACTTCCTTATTCTGACCCAAGTAAAATTCTTTTATGCCCTTCCCGCTTCCCCCATGTCCACCATGCTCACAGGCTGGCAACTAACTTTATTGTGTTTTGATGTATTTAGTGCCACGAAGTGGACCAAGAAATATGAGAGTCTTTGGGGAAACAACCAACAGCCTCTCTGTAGCCTGGGATCATGCCGATGGGCCAGTTCAGCAATACAGGATCATTTATTCTCCCACTGTTGGCGATCCAATTGATGAATATGTGAGTCCGGTTCTCATCTAGTTGGACGTTTTGTAATCTCTTACCTGGTTGGAAGATGAAATTAAGCTTTTTTAGCTTTTTTCTTTGGGAGTGTACTGTGATTACAGTTGAGTCCTTGATTCTTGTGTGACAGTCACATTTTATATGACATCCTCTGACAGGATATTGTGACCATCCAGGTGTATCTGATGTGGCCTCCCACGTTACAGAGAATCAATGTCTTTAGGGTCGTTTCCGTTCTAAAGACAGATTGAAAAATTGTCTTATTGCATGAAATGCATATTTCAAGCCACCTAATTCTATTCATAGGAACTAAGCGTAGTGAGACATGATAATATTCTGAGCCACTTAAACTAATGTTCAAAAGATGTGACCATCCAAATCCTATCCTTTCTTTAAATCTAATTTCTCTACAAGATACCCCTTAAGTATTCAAGTGCTAACTGATGTTTCTTTTCTTTAAATTTAACATTTTTCATTACACTTTGGTATTGGAATATACATAGTCTCATATTAGCTTCAAACTTTTTGTGTGTCACACTATCTCTCCAGAATCAGAGTTAGGTTTCTTGTAGCTTCCTAATAGCCCTCACCAGGCATATCCATTTGTTATGGATGGAAAAACTCACCACTCTTTAAAAAGTATAGTGATTAATTGAAGTGATAGGTCAGTAGAATGTTACACAAAATGTTGATGGTAAAGCAGTTAGGTCTGTGGTTTACAACCATTTTGTCACAAACCCTCTTGGATCATTCCCCCTTTGTTATCCTCATGTTATATTTAATCTATTTGAACTTGATATGTTAAACTCTAATTCAAACTCCTATTTCCTGTTCATCAGAAACACATGTAATTGTCATTTAGAGTTTCTCATCAAAATGAGATAAGCAATATTACCACATTTAGTTTGCCAAAGCAAAGAAGCTCATGCTTAGAGTTTATTCAGCCTTTCCACGAATGAGTACTCAATATCCTCCCATTTTCTGAAAACATTAAAAATATAATTTCTTCCCCCGGTTCACCATTTGTAGTCAGGGGACTTTATGCTGGAAATCACTGGCACAAGTGAGGTACATCGTTTGTAGAAGTAAAGCATAGGGTTGGAAGAGAGATTGAGAGATTTATCTGGTTTACTTCCTCTTCATGGAGGTAGTTGACTGTATTTCCCATTTCCTGTTTTTCATCTTTTCGACCTAGTAGCATTAGCCAGGCTGTTATTCCTGAGAGTAGGCTCGGAGTCCATGTTTGCTCACCAGTGCATTCCCAGCAGCTATCACCATGCCTGGCCCACAGTGGCTTGCATGGTGCACATTTTTTTGCAGGGATGCATGAAAATGTAACACATAAATGGGAGATGGAGAAAAACATAGGGCTGCATGCTGCAGTAATCAGTAATGTGCACCGAGGTGTCAGGCATGTTCTTAGCTGTCATCCTCACAGTTTCCTCCAGAGACACTAAGTCACAAAGGTGGTAGATGGCTGACCAGGATTCAAGCTCAGATCTCTCTGACTCTCAAACCATTCTCCCGTGCTACACAGAGGCAGTGTAGACCTTGACATGAGCATTGTGCACCAGAAACAAAACATTAAGAAAACATTGCTGTTTATAGAAATATATAAAACAATGTTGTCTGTTTATAAAAATATATAAAACAATGTTGTCTTTTGATCTGGAAGCTCTCTAGCTGATCGGTAATTTGTAATTTCCCTACAGACCACGGTCCCAGGCAGAAGGAATAATGTGATGCTGCAGCCCCTGCAACCTGATACTCCATATAAGATTACTGTTATTGCTGTTTATGAAGATGGAGATGGAGGCCATCTTATAGGGAATGGAAGAACCGGTAAATATCTTTCCCTTTTATAATCTTTAAGTTTTGCGTTTACCAACGCATCCCAAATACTATATCAATACTGCATTAACATTTACATTAAACATTGAATTTTGAATTTTGGCGAAATGATATGGAAAAAGAATTTGTATTTTAACTTTCCAAACATCCACTGAAAGGAGAGAAAGGGGACAAAAATCTGCATATTTTGCTTTGCTTGAGATGATTTTTGTTTCTCCTTTGGAAAACCATTGCATATTCTCTGAATAATGGTTCAGTTTTGTGTGGTATCAGTAAACGATGTAGTTGCTAACTCAGTCAACGTAGTATCAGTAAAAACCACTATCCTGAAAGAATCTCAAGTCATAAAGAAGCAAGATGATTATCAATCATCTTCTGTCTTTACAAATTTATCCATTTTTTTCTAGTGTACCAAGTAATTTACAGAAAATTATCAGTGTTCGGGCCCCTTTCTACCTTACACTGGTGTCAATTCCTTATTGTTTAGAGCAAAAGTTCTCCAAGTTTTTTGCTCATTGAAATAATCTGAAGAGCTTTGAAACGTATTTATGCTGGGGTACCACCCTCAGAGATACTAGTGGAACTGGTCTGAGATATAGCCTGGATCCACTTATGTTCTAGTGTACAGCCGAGATTGAAAGCCAATGGTTTAGCAGAAAGTCAGGCTGGGCTATAGGTCTGAGTTCTGTTACTGGCCAATACTGGCATTCCTCTTTCCACTTCATTTTGCAAAAATCCACTTATGTAAATGATGTCAGGTTCCTGGCTACATTCGGTTCCCCAAAACTTTTGGTGCTTAAACAATCTTGACATTACAAAATATGGGAAAGGTGACATTTGAAAGCTCTCAAGAGAAAAGCATGACGAGAGTTGTTTTAGCGGTCTCTTCAGGCCAAGAATTTACATATTTACTGATACTCTTTATCTACAAGACTGAGTCAATGGAGACTCAATTTAGTGATTCAAGATGATTTAAATTTAACAACTTTTAATTTTTCACATTCCCTTGGGTTTTAGAATATATTTTGGTACTTTTCTGGGGGAAATGGCATGTTTCAGAATTTTGTGCTTATCAAAATATATAATATATAAATAATACATAAAAGATCTTTACCAGACTTGAAATTTCCAGGATATGCCAAAGCCTTTTGTAGTTTCTCTTGCAAAAAAGTTTTTATTTATTATTTATTTATTTATTTATTTATTTTTTGCAAAAAAGTTTTTAAGTTGAATTCATATATATATATATATATATATATATATATATATTAACTCAGTGATTACTCAGCATGCTGTCTAATAGCATTGGTTTACAGGGAAGGGAGGTGGAGGCAGTACCTCTGGAGCCGTGAAGATTTGCTCTAAGTTATGCTGGGGGAGGACAACAGGGTGCTGGGAATGAACATCATTTTAGTCACTAAGTAGCTATGTGGTCTTGGGCAAATCAAATCTTCTTTATGTGATAAGGTGGTTAGACTAGACAGTTTCTAAATTGCTTTTTGGCTCTAACCATCTGTAATCTATAACATGCTAAAAATGGTATGAGATCTCTTATAGTTTCTGTAATTCTGCATTTTAAAACCTAATAGCTCTGGGATTCATCAGTTCCTAAGTCCAACTTGAGTTGCTCTTTGAATTTGGAAAACCACTAAGCTTTCTGCTGAACTTTTCAAAACTCTTAAATTATTTTCTGGATGAGGGCATTTTAGGATTTTATTAAATTGTTCTCATGGGACCACACTATCAGTATACTCACAGAATTCTGTGCTCTCCTTGGTGTCAATGAAAGATCAGCAACCTGTGCCAATATTTGTTTGCAGTGGGACTGCTTCCACCTCAAAACATACACATCTCTGATGAATGGTATACAAGATTCAGGGTATCCTGGGATCCTTCACCTTCTCCGGTTCTTGGATATAAAATTGTGTATAAGCCAGTGGGTAAGGAAACATCTTTATTGTCATAAAAATGCATTAGAGAGTTATTTGTTTGTGAGGGAGCTCTTTATTGCATGCCCCATTATTAGATTCTCTTGGTAGTTCAGTTGTCACGTTGAAGCCCCTCTCACTAGAGGCAATATTCTTGGAAATAATGTTCTCAGCCAATAATCTGAAGTGTCATTGTTACTATGGGTGTAGATGAGACTCATTAAATTGCATGATTAAAAAGTTTGGCCCGCCTCATAAAATTACACAAATGGAATCTGTGTCCAGACATTCTGTATATTACTATGATTGTGAAATAATGCATATTTACTCAATATAAATTTCTATATTTTCCCATTATGTCAAGGTGTTATTCCATTTTGGGCATATGCATTTTAGTTTATTCCTTGTTAGTTTATTCCTTGCCAGGCTTGTTTTCAACTTCCCATTGACATTTACACCTAAATGGATATCACCTTGATTAACTGATTTGCTATCTTTGTTTCTATGTTCTGTCTGTATGCTTAGCAAAATGGAAGAACAATATTCTTTGTATCAAATGTGCCAGGGTATCTTCCATGCACCCAAAAAGGGTGTGAGCTAGGAAAAGATAAGGGAGAGAGGACAAGAGAAAGGAAACATGGGCCTTAAGAGAGATAACTGAAAGGAGAAGAAGGTATTGGCAACTGAGGACCTTCAGTAACTGAACTCATGGAATGAGGACCAAGACAGAAATTCTTAAGTCATCTCTACAACAAATTGGAAAAATGTTAATTGAGTACCTACTATGTGTAAAGCACCATGCTGCCAAAGTGGGACTTAGAGAAGAGGCTTGAGGGTTTAGGGTAGTTGATTGTGTGATTGAATTTATTCATTAAAGGAACATTGAAAGGGAATATAAGGGAAGGGAGAAGAAATGTGTGGGAAATATCAGAAAGGGAGACAGAACGTAAAGACTGCTAACTCTGGGAAACAAACTAGGGGTGGTAGAAGGGGAGGAGGGCGGGGGGTGGGAGTGAATGGGTGACGGGCACTGGGTGTTATTCTGTATGTTAGTAAATTGAACACCAATAAAAAATAAATTAAAAAAAATCTAAAAAAAAAAAAAAGGAACATTGATTACATATCTACTGCATTCTAGGTACTGTGCTATGTATACTTTGCAAATTAGAGTTGAGGAATTCAGGCTCTGCTTATAGTTTTGTATTCGCCATATAATGGAACATGTGCTATAGTGAGCAAGTACATAATAGGCCGTGGAATTAGTGGTGTTCATACTATCATTTGAGTGTAAGTTACTCGATTTTAAGGAAAATTTGAGACCAGTGGTGGAATATTTCTATGTTCTCTTGTGATTGTTATTAAAGGTTCCAATGAGCCCATGGAAGCTTTTGTTGGAGAAATGACATCATATACATTACACAATCTCAATCCTAGCACCACCTATGATGTAAATGTTTATGCTCAGTATGATTCTGGACTCAGTGTCCCCCTGACGGATCAAGGCACTACATGTGAGTCACATATATTTTCATGGTTGTAAGAAAAAGTGTAGTACAAATTGCCAGGTCAGTCAACCAGTTTTAATTTTATTTCTTCTTAACATTTGCATGTTTCCTCAGCATTAAGTAAGTGGCTCTTTCTTCTTGTTCAGCCAAACAAACATATAAGTAATATAACTGAGTATACAAAAATATATGTGATATTTTTATTTCTCATAAAATATAGTTTGAATTTTGAAAGATAAAAAGTGTGATTTTATCCATGAATTATCTGTAAAATTAGTTTTGGAATGCTGTGTAGTTTCTTTGATAAAGGATCTTAAAACATATATTACCTAAGTGCATTGACTTAATTGAAAGTTTTCACAGAAATGCCATGATTATTGACTCAGCCCAAAGATAGATTTTGTTGTCACCAAGTGCTGAATTGCTATTTAAGGACTTAGAAGATAGTGCTTTAGAAAAATTTTACATGAGACATCTTTGTTATTTGTAGTGTCCAGTGGGACTATGTGGAATTTCTTTCCCTTGAAAATTAGTGATAGCAAAGGGGTCTGTTTTAGCTGTACTACATTTCCATGTATCTTTCCTGTGTGTTTCTTACAAGGAGACAAACTAAAAATTTAGGCTTTTATTTTCAGCCACAGTGGAAGTTTCAGTTTTGTGTTATGATTAAAAGTATGCTTTTTTGTCTTTATTTGTGAAGTAAATCTATTTCTTTTTTTCTTTATTTTGTAGTGTATTTAAATGTGACAGATCTGAAAACCTACCAGATTGGGTGGGATACATTCTGTGTTAGATGGTCAGCTCACCGGGCAGCCACCTCCTACAGGCTAAAACTAAGCCCCGCAGATGGTATGTGTGCCAAAAAAACAAAACAAAACAAAACAAAAAAAAAACAAAACAAAAAACAAAAACAAACAAAAAACCTAAAAAATGAAAAATAGTAAGAACTGAAGCACATAGTAGCAACATTTTAAACTTCAGTAAAGGAGATGCCTTCTCTGTACGAAATGATATATAAAAATATCTTTAAGTATAATTGATGGTAACACTGGCCTTTTCCTTTGTTGTCATAATCAGGAACCAGAGGACAAGAAATTACAGTGCGTGGATCAGAAACCAGTCACTGCTTCACTGGTCTTTCACCAGACGCTGATTATGGCGTCACCGTTTTTGTGCAGACACCAAATCTTGAGGGACCAGGAGTCTCTGTCAAGGAACATACCAGTAAGTTTTTGAGTAATCTGAAAGTCTCTGTAAAGCTTCAGGATAGAATGTTCTAGGTGTGGGAGATGTAAGTGTCTCCTGTGTAGGCACTTCTCCACAGTAATGATTATAATGATGGCAGATTCATGAAGAAGGAGCCTGTGGTTGGTTCAGGACCTTTTTCTACAGCAAGTCCATGCTGGCCCTGTTACAGAGTTGGTGTTATTTTTAAGGAAAGAGGTGCAGGAGGGAGACACGGTTCTAGCTGGCAGTGAGCAGGTGAATATGCACGCTGTTGACTTTTACTCATTTGATCCTATTTGAAAGCCTTTCATCCATCCTTTGAATCGTGGTTTTGCTTTTCACAGCTGTAGTCCATGTTTGAATGATTAGTAATGATACCAAATTTGGATAATATAATCTATGAGGGCCAATGATACTTGATTTGATATCTAGGACTGAAATTGCTCTTAAAATGTACTTCCCATGATATGAAATTTGCACAGGTTATATTCTTCTAATTACCATTTTTAAAATTCTAGCTGTAAAACCAACAGAAGCCCCTACGGAGCCACCCACACCTCCTCCCCCTCCTACAATCCCACCAGCCCGGGATGGTAAGTGCAGCTGCTGATAGGGATTTATGGAGCCTCTACACTATTGCCAATTAATACAGGGTGTTTTTGATGTACTCTTCTTGCTGAAGAGTTTTTCGATTAAAAAAACAAAAAAGATTGCCAGTAATTGTTTTGGCATATTTGGCGTGTATGAAATCAGTCATAAACAATAGTTCTTTGGAACTCTGCTTCCTCAATTTTGCAGATTAATGTTTAGTGATACTCTCCGTATTCCATAGTCACATGGTGGGCACTTCTGTCTCCTGGGTGCTAGCCTCAAAAGGCACTGTGTACCATTTTGGCTGTATCTTCAACTTACCCCTGGGGCCTTTGGCTTTGGAATTCCTGGCTTCTGCCCTGCATTGCACGAAGCTAAAAAATGTCCATTCACTGAAGTTTGAGACATAATTGTCACTTGTAGTGAACTGGCAAAAAGATATACTGAGCTAATGGGACAGGTCTCTCAGTAATCTGGGGCAATTTTCAGTGTTTTATCAGATAATTAGCTACTGTTTTAGTCTTTCTTCACATTCTGTTTCCAGCATTTAACTGAAAGAATTTCAGATTTTTTCTTTTTTTAAAAAACATTTTATTTATTATTATTATTATTTTTATTTATGATAGTCACAGAGAAAGAGAGAGAGAGAGAGAGAGAGGCAGAGACACAGGCAGAGGGAGAAGCAGGCTCCATGCACCGGGAGCCTGACGTGGGATTCGATCCCGGGTATCCAGGATCGCGCCCTGGGCCAAAGGCAGGCGCTAAACCGCTGTGCCACCCAGGGATCCCTAAAAAACATTTTAAAATTTAAATTTAATTAGAATTTCAGATTTTAAAATTATTTTTCTTTTGTCTTAGAAGTTCTAGAATGCTACAACTTTATTAAACTTATGAAATAAAATTAAAGATACAAATTGTATTCTTATAGGACAAAATAATATTATGCAGGGCAAATAGTATTATTACAAGGTAAAATAATCATGGATTTCTTTAAATTAGACTATTGAAAGAAATTCAGTAAATAAACTTGGCTTAAAAATGTTAAATATTTGTTCTTAATAGATTCTACTTTTTAAAGCAGTCTTGGGCTCACAGCAAAATTGAACTGAAAATACATGGAGTACCGTATATAACCTACCCCACAGCCTGCTCCAGCATCAATATCCAGCACCAGAGTGGTGCATTTCCTACAGTTCATGAGCCTATATTGACAGATCATTTTCATCCACAGTCCACAGTTGACATAACAGTTCACTGTTGGTGCTGTTTATTTCGCATGTTAAGTTTTTATATACTAAAATTTTAATTATTTTTAACCCTCCAAGTGTGAAAATTCAAATCAAAGACATTATTCCTTCCCTTTCCTCCATCTGTATAATTCTAGTGGCCTAATTTAAAATGAAAAGACACCTTATTTGCACCAAATCGTTGATAGTTATATACAAAATCTCCAGATCCACTGATGGCTTTTTTTTTTTTGATGGCTTTTCTTAAATTCTGAACATCGTTAGTTTTCATTTGATTTCATCCTCATCTATTACTTGAAGCCACTCAAAACAGTTCCATGAGGAAAGAGCATATGTTTGGATTATGGATCTAAGCTTAGATGGAGTAATTTTAGAGCAGAAATTGAGGGACAGTTAGACTAGTGCTTCTCAAACTTTGTTTTGCATGTAATTTGTCTGGGTATCTTGTTGTTGCTAATCTGATTCAGGAGGTCTGGGGTAGTGCCCAGGATTCTGCATTTCTAAGAAGCTCCCAGGAGATGCTGCTGCTGCTGAACTACACTTTGAGTAGTGGGGTGTTAGGCTACATTTCTCAGTTTTGTAATTTCATTTGAATGAAAAAATTCACGAGAGTTGGGGTTTCTTTGTTTTTTTCCCCCAGTATGCAAAGGGGCCAAGGCAGATATTGTATTCTTGACTGATGCCTCCTGGAGTATCGGGGATGATAATTTTAACAAAGTTGTAAAATTCATCTTCAATACTGTGGGAGCCTTTGATGAAATTAGCCCTGCTGGAATTCAGGTGGGTACTGTTTCATAGGTGGCTATTCATTCGTAGTGTCTTGCTATTTCCTTTGAATATTTGTTTTCGAGTAGAAAAGCTTTTCAGTATAAACTATGTTTTGAGTTCTGTTATTTACTATTTTCTTTCACTTGTGTGAAGGAGTTGGGTGTAAATGACAAATAGAGAAATAAACCTCCTCTAGGTATTCTCTTGCCTAGATGATACTCTTTTTGGAGACGTTGGGGCATTCCTACTCTGACTTCCTGCTTAAGACTTCCGACAATGATACATTTCCATAAAAGGTCATCTAATGTTCTGGAAACAGAACATTGGATTGTGATTGTCATACCCTGTTAAGTTAGAGGACTAAGTGATGAATAGTGACTGGAGTGGGTGTGTGGCATTTCATACTTGGCCATTGTGGCATCTTAGATTATGAAAATAAGAGATTTTGACATAAGCCACAAATAATTTCATAAGCGAATCACTTCTTTTATAGAATGTACTAAGTTTCAAATCCCCAAATAATCCTGTGAACACTTTTCCAGCCCGAGAAAAGTAAAAAAGTGAAGCTAATTAGTCTTAATTTAATCTGTTAGTAGCTAAGCCATTTTTCATCATTTTAGAAATTGAGATTTCTAATAAAAAGTAAAAAATAAGTACTGTATTTTATTAACTTCTGTGTGCCAGCTATTTTATATACATGATTGTCAGCCCTTAACACAACTCTATAAAGTAAGTATAATCATCTCCATTTTACTGATATGGAAACAAAATCCCAGAGATGTGGAGAACTTGTCCTGTGTCACATAGATTCTAATTGGCAGAGCCAGGATTTGAACCCCTTGAATTCTTACTATGAAGCCTGTACTCTTTCCAGTAAATCATACTGTTACTAATTTTGTGGTGAGTGATGATTATTATCACATACGTAGCACTTTAATATTACCATGAAGAGTGGATGCAGTTAGTGAGAAGAAGTAGTTGGCTGAGAACCAGTTGCTTAGCCAGCATTTGAGTTCAAGATGGTGTGTTCTCATTTCTAATCCTGGGACCTCATTCTTCCCTAGCTTTACTCAACCCTTCCTAAATCCTAGAAAAAGGATTTAGGTATTTTCCAATACCACTGGAACACAGCATTTTTACAATGTTGATAGTAATGACAATTTCACTGAAGATTAGAAATGAGAGAATTGAATGAGATGACAGTAGTCAGTGCTATAATACTAGCTATAAAGAGTTTATAATAGTCTGTGAGATCCAAGACACTTCTTTTCCCCATTAAACAGCAGGAGGAGCCACTGGGAAATTAAAATATAAAAAGAGGCATCATAACCTCACCACCAATCATGTTTCCTTTCAGGTCTCGTTTGTGCAGTACAGTGATGAGGTCAAGTCTGAGTTCAAGTTGAACACATATAACGACAAGGCCCAAGCCCTGGGGGCCCTCCAGAATATTAGATACAGAGGAGGAAACACAAGAACAGGTACGGTTAATCAAAGTGTATGTAGATCTTCACTCCCCAAAGCGTTTGTACTGAGGTGGAACTGAGTGTATTATCATATTTTCATATTCAGATTCTTGTCTGTTGAGTGTGACTAATGACACTTGGGTAGTTTTCACTGAACTGATACTAAAATGTTCCATGCAACACTCTCTAGGCAAGGCTCTCACATTTATCAAGGAGAAGGTCTTGACCTGGGAGAGCGGCATGAGGAAGAATGTCCCCAAGGTGCTGGTTGTGGTCACAGATGGCCGGTCACAGGATGAGGTCAAGAAGGCAGCTTTGGTCATCCAGCAGTCAGGTAAACACAGGCATGAGTTTAAAGTCTAGTGATTACACTCCCTTTCTTAACAATTTTGCATGCTCAGGAATGATGGCAAAAGATGCAACTTCTGATTTGGCTTTATTGTTCCTGTTTTACTCTGTACTCCATACCCCTGAAATGTTAGTTTATGTTTAATCATGGATAGTTTAGCAATCACTCAAAAAGGACATGGTGTATATCTTTGTTGAAGATGTGGCTTGGGGTAGATAAAAGAGCAAACTGCATTTTCCCATAGTGGCTGAAAGGCTACAGAATGCAGTAATAGAGTGGGCCTAGAGCAGGCTTCCTTCCTGAATTTTGATGCTGAGTCCCTGTGCAAGGAGAAACATAGGGAAGACTTTAGCTTTAGCATGTCCTTTGACAGTGCAGATCCAGTGTACATTGCTGAAGGGAGGTGTAGTGAGGCCTCAGAAAGACATCTTTGGGGGTAGACCTCGAAAATCAAATATCTCCAGAACCTCCTGGCAACACTGTCCTTTGGGTTCATTTTCTAGGATTACTAGAGAGGGAAGTAGAGTTGACTTGCATTCACACCCTCTACACTCCTGAATCCCAACTGCCAGGCAGAGTCCAAGGTTAACATATTTTGGAGAGAATTCTATTTTGTGCATGATCTACTGCACTAAATTACAAAATACTTTGTTATATGGAATTTGTCATCTGCACATACTGATTCTTTGGCCAAAGTATGAGTCATGATTAGTGCTAAGTCATATTGTCTTCTCTCAATACAGATTGTTCTCTGCACTGTTTTTTTTTTAAATAAAATTTTGCCTTTATGTTATACACTTTAAGCAGACACCTACATATTTTGGGCTTTTGGCTGATTTAAGTTTGGAGTTATCAATACTTGTTCAAGTTACCTTATGCGTATCTCATTAGAGAACTAATTTCTTATATAGTCTATTTTTTCTACTTTCAAATTAAGCTTTTGGAGTGAAGTCTTTGTTTATTTGTATTAGCCTAAATAAATGAAAGTTTATTGCCAGTGGGAATTGTTGATTCCATTTTAAAATTGGCCAGAGTGCTGCCTTTGAGCCTGAGTTTGTTAAGAATATTGGTTTCAAGAACTCAAATTTTAAATGAGTCGTTTCTGAATTGCATACGTTTAAAATGTTAATGGTGCCCAAGAGAGCTGTAGAATGGGTGGGCATATCAGGCCTGTGGATCTCTGGAAGGAAACTTGCACCACATTAAGTCTTTCTGCTGTTAAAATGTGCTTCTCTTAATTGTTAGGATTTTATTTTAGGAACCCCAATTAATTGAGTTTTCTAGGCCAGAAAACAGGAAGACCTGGAAAAAGTACATATTTATTAAAGAGAGTTTATGTCAATGGAAAGGGCTTGCCACATATACTCTACTAAGAAAATATAGCATCATTTCTGAAAGGATTTTATTTTGAATTGCTTACCCAATAAAGGATGGAACAGGGGATCTGTAATTTGCTCTCTAACACTGCTTTGCAGGGTTCAGTGTCTTTGTAGTTGGAGTGGCTGACGTTGACTACAATGAGCTTGCCAATATTGCCAGCAAACCAAGCGAACGGCACGTGTTCATTGTTGATGACTTTGAATCTTTTGAGAAGATTGAGGACAACCTCATTACATTTGTCTGTGAAACTGCTACTTCAAGTAAGTCCTGGTCCAAATGGATCCAGAATTTCCCTGTTTTGGAAGATAACTACTTAGTGGACAACTGTCTGTCCTATATGGGATCAAGTCTGTGCATAAATAGATTCTGGGAAATCACTTGGGAACCTGATGAATCATTGTTCCTATTGATATCATGCTAAATGTGTGTTTGTCAGAGGTCTGCTTTTAGCTTTGATGATGTAATATTCCTTGTATGGAAATGAAATGTTTTAATGTATCCTTTTCCCACCATCCCAATGCTATGACATTTGAGTAAATTAATCTTCAGCTTAGAAATGCATTTATAGAAGTACTTCTGTGAGATGAAGGTTTTCCCTATTAGTAATCAATTGGTATTTGTTCTGTCAACATCCGTGCTTCAAGGAAGCAATGAAAACACTGACTTTTGCGTGTGCACTCCATTTGGTTCTCATTTGCCTTTTTGGGTGTAGATTTTTGTTTTTGCCAAGACTTCAGCTTTTAAAATACAGTGAAGGACCAAAGATTAATTATTCAAATCAGTGTATCCTCTTCTCCATCCATTTCTGCCGATTCCTGGGATATTATGGAGACAGTTTTGTGGCTAGTATAGACCCCCGATCCTATGGAGGGCTATGCTTTACAAGTGTTATAGTTTCCCCCTATTAAACATTACTAAAAACTCAGAGCTGTGGTTAGAGGTGGCAGTAGTAAACAAATATCAGTGGTTTACTCTGAGAACTTACAGCTAAAGCTCAGAATGGAGCTGTGCTGGTGGACATGGGTCTGGAAGTACTGTTGGACTTGGCAAATTATGCCTTTGTATAAATTTAAAATCCCTTGGGAGAAAATTTCTTTAATCTATTGAAGAACATCTGAATATTTAATTCTTTTAAATTCTATTTTGATTTATTAAATTCTTTATTAAAATCCTTTAATTCTACTTTGCTATTCATAAGGACATTGCAAAATTCCCACTAGTACTGGAGAAATTTCAGAAAACATTGATTATACTAGTCAGTCTTAGAATTTCTCCTACACAAAGGAAGTGTACAAAGAATAACTTATAAAAGGTTAGATTGGCGTTATTTTTTATAAATGAATGAAAAATTACTTGATATATGTACATGACTGGCTTCTTTAAAAAAATTTTTTTATTGGAGTTCAATTTGCCAACATATAGCATAATATCCAATGCTCATCCCGTCAAGTGCCCCCTTCAGTGTCCATCACCCAGATATGACTGGCTCTTGTGTGTATATAATATTTGTATATCATGTTGATGATACTTAAAGAACACTGTACATTGCAGGTTGTCCTCTCATTTATTTGGATGGCTACACCTCACCAGGTAAGCATTTATACCCTTGGACACATTTATTTCAGGATTTAAGCAATAAAATTATTAAAATGACCTCATTTTAATATTTGCCTTTTTTTATATAAAGGTTTTAAGATGCTTGAAGCATACAACCTGACAGAAAAGAATTTTGCTTCTGTACCAGGAGTCTCTTTGGAGTCAGGGTCTTTCCCCAGCTACTCAGCTTACAAGCTTCAGAAGAATGCTTTTGTGAACCAGCCTACAGCGTAAGTGTGACAACTAGGAGGTTCCTTCTCTTATAATGGACCTGACACTTTTTTGAGGTTCTTAGAATTTTTGCCCACTTCTTAAAATGTAGAAACTTTACAATTGTCAGAGGTCTCCTATCGATGATTTAGTTTCGTTTCCTTAAATACAGCTGGGTTAAATGTCCTCCATCAGGTCACACAAGGGACTAGGACTCAAGCCTTGCTATTCTCAGACCCAAGAATCTTATCTTGGTTCTGTAGTATTACGGATTATAGACCTTGTAGTATTTAAGGCTAGGATTGTAGATTTAAGGCTTCTTCTAAAGGAGGCTATTTAAACAGGAAATGAATTATTCTGCACATTTCTCCCTGTGGTGCAAAAGGACTGAATGGAGTAAGGGTAGAATGAGAGTCAGCATTCTTTTTAGTGTTTCAGATCTCCAGAAGATGAAATATTGTGGCCATTTTGCTTGTCCAAGATCAGACAGGCAGTGGTTAGTTTTTATTGGCCAATGTTCTGGCAATCTGTTGGGCAGCTCTAGCTGTTGTTATTTTACTTCATGAAAGTTTGCACCTGGGTATCATAACTAAAATATGTATTTTTGAATTCATTAGAATTAAAACACTTTACTGTTGAAAATATGTGTTTGGCAGCTTATAGAGAAAAAAGAACAAGAAGAAATAAAGCCTTTAGAAACTTAGGGCAGGGTCAGAAAATGATGTCTGAAATTTGAAATGCTCTGGGAAAGCTGATGGAAAATCCAGACTGAAACCAAAGCTAATTTCTTTTAAGAAAGCACAGATCATACTGTTGTAGTTTGACCACATTGTAAGTTCCTAACTCTTTTATGGTTAACCATGTTGGTTCGCAGCTTTAGGTTTGTCAGTGAACCTTAATTCCCAGTGTTTAACTTCCAGTCACCACCAGATAGAATTCCTACATTTTAACTTATGACAGCCTATTGTGTTCTTAAGAGTCAGAACTTGTGGCTGAAAGAAGCTAAAAGAAAAGCATGGGTACAATTAAATTTTTTTTCATAAGCACTCATTAACTGAGGAAAGAGGGAAACGGACTGGGCGAGAGATGAATTAATATGGAGGAGATATCATTTTTAACATGGAATATTATGAAAATAGTAGGTTTTTGCAAGTACAAAAGGCATCACATCAGCTTGCCCAGACATATGTTGCAAGAAGCAGGGCAGCATTGTATTCCAGATGCACTAGTGGTGTGCTACCAAGAAGTGAAACCTCAAGAGACATTCTGTGCCTTCTGTCAAAATTTGTGGAGGAATAACTTCTTTTCTGTCCAAGAGTTGATAATTAAAGCCTTTTCGCTACCTTCAGGAATGAAGTATTGTTAAATGGTCTCAGACAGCAAACCATTAATCCTGCTTCAAAGGTTCCCCCAAAACAATGACTGACTCAACTCGGGAAGAACACACGGGATCACATTTTTAGTCTAATAGTCTCAGAGCCAAGAAACACTTCCTTTTAATTGAATCACATCCTTTATCATCACTAAACGATTGCACATGTACATGGCCTTAACATTTATTACTGGTTTTATTTTGGGGGAACATGTAAGCTTCTGGAGATTATGTGATTTATTTGATTTCAGGGGAGGAATTTGGAAGTGTAAAAACTATTAGAAGTAGGGAAGGAGAAATTAAAACCTTAAACCATATGACTTATGATTTCATACCCCTGACATTGGAAATGAAGTATATTTAGTAAGATTCATTCTCTTTAAATTACATTCATAGATACAATGTTTATCACTCTATAAAATTATGTAATTTTATAATCATCTTTGTGTTTAGAAAAAATTAGGATATTAACAGTTATTAACAGTATGGGATGAAAGACCATTGGGCAATTTCTCAGACTTTTGTGCCCTTAGCAGATTGTAAATAATCTGTTAAGGACTTACATAATGGATATCTCGTGTTTGTTCTTTTGATGTTTCCCAAATTTTTTCTCTTCTCATATGCAGCCAGATTATTATGAATGGATTCTAATACTACTGATAATGAGATTATTGTACAAAGATTTAAAATATTCTCTATTTCTGGTGAGAAGTCCTTATTAATTAATTAATTAATCAATTATGTTTTATCCAACAGGGATCTACATCCAAATGGACTCCCTTCTTCATACACGATTATATTATTGTTCAGACTTCTCCCAGAAACTCCCACTGACCCTTTTGCAATTTGGCAAATCACAGATAGGGACTACAAACCACAAGTTGGAGTGATTGCAGATCGTAAGGATTGTTATCTTATTTTAAGGCACATGCATACATATTTTTGATTATGTTTTCTCTTTACTTCTTTTTAATAACCTTCTGACTATATACATATATATTTACTTGATATATACTTTTGTGTTTAAAATTTTAAAAATATATCAGTAAATATCCTAATTACATTTTATCTCAACCTAAATGATTGACTATTTTAGAAATCTCTCTAACAAGAATTATTTGTTAATACTTTCAACATAAAGCATACCATGCTTGTGATTTAGTAACAATTATGTGTTGGTTACAGCTTCTAGCAAGACATTGTCATTCTTTAACAAGGATATAAGAGGTGAGGTGCAAACTGTTACATTTGACACAGATGAAGTGAAGACATTATTCTATGGAAGTTTTCACAAGGTAAAAACATAAAATTATCTGGTTATTTATAGAAAAAATATGACTTAAAAATTTAAACCAATTTGTTATTTGTTAAAATGTCATGTTAAATTGGTAGAAACATAGCTGTCTTTTAAAAACAATCTTATTTTAGAGAATTTGATTAATTTCAAGATATTTAAAATAAAACAATAATTCTAATAAAGAGATAAATGGTACCAACATTTTCAATGCTTATATTTTTTCAAAATGTGAGTCATGTAGTATATATAGTATTGTATGCTTATTTTTTCTACCTACCATTTTATTTTCTTTATGTCCTTTCATTTCAAAAGCTTAATTTTTGTGGATTGTATTTTATTTGATAAAATTATTCTTTTACAGAGCACAGTAAGCTGCTTCTGCTTGCTTATTCGTTGACAAGTTACAAACATGCTAGTCCAAAAGTTATGATTATTAATAATTAGTATAAATATTTATAAGATTAACTTTTCAATGAACACACATAAATTCTCTAAAATTATTAGGAGTTCTAAGATGCATTCTTAGGGGATTGTTTATTCTTGTTGATCTTCATTAATTTTTTGTATAATCAACATCGGAGGATAACACAAACTTTATATCACATTTCTAAAGAATGATTAACTGACAAGCACTAAAGTTGAGAGCTTAGAAATGAAAAGAACTGTCTAGTTCAGGAATGGACTTTCTAATGGTATTCCTTCATCCATTGGATTGAATTAACAGGAGGAATACCATTTGGGTAACAGTATGGCACTCAGAAAATTAGTCCCTGTGCACAGAAGACAAATATTTCCAGTTCAGTCTGATTCTCAAGTGAAAATCAGACTTTCCTGTGCTTGAGTAGTTTAGCTAGATTTCTTGTAGATTCTATTCCTGAGAATCTTGGTTTCTTTCCAGAATGTTTTTCTTATTGATCAATCATTCTTCCTAAGGATCGCAAGGGACTCTCTCCTCATGGAGCTCAAAGCGGCTTCAATGTGAACATTAATGAGAAGAAAAAAAAAAAAACAATGAAGGAAAAACAAATGTCTCTGAGTATAATGGCATATCTACTTAACAGTTTACAGATTTCCATGATGAAGTACAGTAAAATAAATGCCTCACTGGGAAAGCAAATTCTAGTTTGACAAATATTAGCCTCAACTGCTTCTTATCTGATAATAGATGTTGAATTTGGCTAAATTCTCATGAACTTTTTTGGCTCATTGATATACCCATTAAACTTATATTTGAGTACTTGCTAAAAAGAACTATTTTATTTTTCCTTCTATACCATTGAATATATTAGAGACTAAGTCTTCTGTGAACCAACTGATAACCACTTAAAAACTATTATTTTTAAATTTTCAACTTTCATCAAATACTTCATTTTACTTAAGGGAAAAAAGGCAGTATTTTGCAGAGGTCTATAGTGACAGTCATTAATTACAAATCATGACAATTTGTTTGACATTTCCTTCTTTGCTTGCCTTGAAGAAGGGAGTCCCTTTGGATGTAGATCTCTGTTGGATAAAACATAATTGATTAATCAATTAATAAGGACTTCTCACCAGAAATAGAACACAAGTTTTTAGGTTTTATGTAATGCCTCTTCTTTTTCCTTCAGATAAGCTCTGTTTCCTCAAAGTTCTACCTTCTTTTTTCATCAGACCTTTCTTTTTTTAGTTTCTCCTCTACTTTTTCACTATGCTCTTTTTCGTCTTCCATTTCTCTACCCCATTCTTTTAACCTATTCTCATTGATCTCATCAGTTCAAGAACCAAGTTCAGGCACTATTGTCTTTTTACATTCTTTACTGATCCAAAGATTCAAACACTTTTCTTTCATTTTCCATCTAATTTGGGAACTAAACTTCTTTAGTCTTTTGGATAAGATGGAGTGGTACCCTGATAGCAGGAAATTAATGAAAATGACATGCAGGGGGCTCTTGGGAGAGAGGGTGGATAGGTTAAAAGAACTTAAATAGGGAATAGAAGACAGCTGTTGCTCCTTAAAGATTCTCTTAAGGACAAACTTTTGTGTCTCTGTTCCATTTCTGTTCCAAGTGAGAAGTTTATAAGAAGAAGCAAAAATGGATTAGATGAAAAATAAAGATTTAGGGAATGGCAGAGCTTGGGAAGGGAGATGAGTTGATAAGAGTGTTCCTATTGTTTAGTACTTTTCTGTGACCAAAAATGTTTCACAGCTGGAAAATAGGCCCTAAGTACTTGGAACAGTCCACTCTGAATGTTTTATACATGATTTTGAAATTGATGAAACATATTGAAGAGATTGTAGCAAACTATGTTTTTAGCATGAGTTTCTTTATGGGTACTATTGACTGACATTTGCAATAGTTTTGTTACAAATTAAACTTTTTGATTTTGAAATAATTTTGGGAGGTACTATGATTTTTCAAATACTTTGTGAATTTTTGGCCCTGAGATTGTTCATACAGGAGCCAACAAATAGTTATTTTATTTTTAGCTGGATGTGGAGCCCAATGTAGGACTTGAACTCAAGACCCTGAGATTAAGACCTGAGCTGAGATAGAGAGTGGATGCTTAACCAATTGAGTGACCCAAGCCCCCCAAGTTTTAGTTCTTATTAGATAATAAATATCTTGGGAATGCATATGTAATGTTCTTGAACTCAGTATTAGAAGATTGTTCTGGAAAAATTTAAAATTTATTTTTAGTAAACTATGATCATTTTTATATAAAAGCAATCCATATGTAATTCAGACTTACAACTTAGAGATGTACCAAATTAGCATTTTGCTGGTGATTGTATATGGGAAAAATATTTACTGTTTAAAGACATTTCCAGAGATTATCTTTATCCTTATTGACTCAAAACGTTTAAGAGAATTTCTGTTCCTTTTAACTTAGAGCCAAACTTTTCATAGTAATCATCAAGTACTTACTTGAGTATTTGTGCTGTGATAAGTGGAAACGATGTCATGACTATAACTCAAAGATTACCTGCAGCCATTCCTTACATTGTTGAAATACAAATGTTTTGTTAACCATCTATCTAATAGATTTAAATTGCTGAGTGTCCTCAATATCAGATAAGAAATAAATCAACATAAGATTCTTTCCTTATAAGGAAATAGAATCTTGTATCTATTGATTACGAGAACTGAATCTCTGTAGAAGATGTGTGCTAATTCTTTACTATGTTAGGAATCTGTATGATGTGCAAGTTCTTTTTTTTTTTTTTAAGATTTTATTAATTTATTCATGAGCGACACAGAAAGAGAGGCCGAGACACAGGCAGTGGTAGGAGAAGCAGGCTCCATGCAAGGAGCACAATGTGGGACTCGACGCCGGGAATCAGGGATCATGCCCTGAGCCAAAGGCAGATGCTCAACTGCTGAGCCACTCAGGCATCCCTGTGCAAGTTCTTTTTGACTGAGATTAGGGAATAGCAAATTAAAAATGGAATTTAGCAAAATCAGTGGAAAACATTTGAGGCTTCTTTCTACTGAGTATAATATATTGATAATTTCTTAACTTGTATATGAATAGTTCTTTATAGTTAATGGAGTCATCACATCTACTACTCATCTTTAGTCATCTCAGGAAAAGTACCCATGGGAAAATAGGAAATTATGCATGTATATGTGGATGAAGACTCATTTAATTTGATGCTGTTAATAAATGACATTGATGTTGCAGCCTAATGCTTGGATTTTTAGTCTAGGACTTGATTTGGGTTAAGAGTAACATAAAGAACATATTTTTTAACCTGTGATTTGACATATGCAGAAGGTAGCCAAATTTTTTCTGGGTAGAAATTTTGTAATGGGAACAAATGATCTTTTTAGGTTCATATCGTAGTGACCTCAAAAAGTGTTAAGATTTACATCGACTGCTATGAAATTATAGAAAAAGATATCAAGGAAGCTGGAAATATTACAACTGATGGTTATGAAATTCTTGGAAAACTTCTTAAAGGGGAAAGAAAATCAGCCACAGTAAGTAACATATTTTTTTCCTTGATACTTGGGGTTAAGATTGAAATAGCATTTCAAAAATAACCAATGAGTTGTTGTTGTTTTTTTTTTTGTTATTCTCAGTGAGTTTTAAATTGTCAAATTTCTTAGACTGAAACATTGAAAAAGTTACATTGAGGAAATATGCTACTGACAGAACATAATAATGTGCTTGACTGCTAGAAACAAAATAAGATGTCAAAGCACCAGAGAACATCATTTAGTCATCTTGAAACAGGATCAAGTTGGAGAGTACAACACAAATAATTGCCAGGATAATCAGTGAAATCTAAAATTGCTCATTTTCTGTTCTTCAAAGATAGCAATTGTTAATACAAATTTTTGCAATCAAGACATTAAGCATTTATTACCTAATGACACAGACACGGGCTGTTGTCCTAGAGCCTATGCTCTCTCACAGAAGAGTCTGCCTCAGAAGGAAGATCAGTGTAGTGGGATAGCCAGCTGACTGACCATATTACTCATAATTTGCAGTAGCTCAAGCTTGAGGCAGGAGCATGCCAACCATATTTACAATGCTATGTAGTAAGAAAAATTTTAATGTAGAATTTTCACTTTATCAAGCTAATTAAGTTCTTATTAAATATCAATCAATCATAATATTGTTCTAAAAGCAAGATTAACATCTTTGGCTTCTATTATTATTATTTTTTAATTGCATTTATTTAATTTTCCTTTCTTCCCTGGACAGGATTTTCTTCTCTTAGATTCACAAGTGAAATTTTTATTCCACAATGTAGAAATAATTACTGCAAACTTTAAAATTGTGATTAACACCTGGAATTTTAATTTAATTAATTTTTAAAATTTTTTTAGAGATTAATAGAATAGTTAGTATGTTTAATCCTATAAATTAATAGTGATGATAATGATTACTAAGATTTATCAGCACTTTGCATGTTCCTTTTTGTTTATTGAAGTATAGGTAACACATAATGTTATGTTACTTTTAGGTGTACAACAGTGATTCAATAAGCTTATGCATAGACTTTTTATTGAAGATTGCATTTGCTCTTTAAAGAATAATTATAATAGGTTTATAAAATGATGGGTATATTCAAGCAATCTTTTCCTTTTCATCAAAGGAGCTTTGTTTTTAAAATGTAGAAAGATAGTATATACTATATTGAAATAGTTAAACTGAGAGTAATCATAAAAATTACTAACCAGCCCTCGGGTAAGAATTTATGAAAAGAAAAGCATCAGCTTTAGAATAAATAAGGAATTTCTAAAGCATTTTTCTGCAAGGATGGACTCTAAAAAGTTGATTTAAATGTGTATAGTCCTCAAATTCTTAATTAAATTAAGTCTTAATCCTAAATTAAAGAAATTAATATTCTCTTTAAAAAAACCACAGCTCTAATCAAGCATTTTATTTTAGCTACGGAAGTGAATCAGATGTGGGAATTTCACATATGCATTTTGCTTTAACTTCTCTTTCCCTTAGGCATAGGTTTTTATATTCTTTCCTTATGAAGTAAGGATCACGTTGTTCTCAAGGGTCTGAACCCTTGAGAGAGTCTTTGTGAGAAATTGACAAAGGTTAAAATGTGGAAAGGTTAATATAAAATGTTTTTCGTGCGTCTTTAGCTGATTTTGCTGTTGGTTGTTTGCAGTTCCAAATCCAGAGTTTCGATATTGTTTGCAGTCCGGTGTGGACCAGTAGAGACAGATGCTGTGATATTCCCTCTAGGGTAAGTAAAAGGGAATGGAATTGTGTCGTGGCCATAATAGTCCTCCCAGAATAAGGGATGTGGTTGCAGATGGTCAAGGAGAGGAAGTATCACTCAACAACTGAGTCTCCAGGATGGAGCTAAGGGACACACATTATGCACAAGCTCATCTGCTACCACAGCTCAGGCCAGTGACCCTACCTTCGAAAGCCAGGAATACACAAAACCACATCTGGAAATTCTCCCTAACGGCCAGAGTGGTTGTGTGTAGTTAGAAAAGTCCTGCTGAGTCAGCATGTTTGATAGATCTACTTATTACAGAGCCCTCCTACTGCTTGTAAAATATCGGGATTGTACAGAATAAAAACCATTACTTTCCTGGATACCTAGGGCTTATGGTAGACATAACTATATTACTTTGTGAGATGATAGTTTTCCCTCATTGTATCTATTTAAGTGGTAATAGTTACAAAGTTGAATGTGATGATGGATTGGATGCTTTGGGCAAGCAATGAGCTGCATGCATCCATGATGAATGTATGTTATTTATTCAACAAATAAATGAGCACCTTATTGAGCACCTTTATTATAAGCCAGATAGAATTTTATGTGTTTGGGTTATAGAAGTGAAAAGTGAATATTTTAGTGGAAGTTGTGTGTGTGTGTGTATGTGTGTGTGTTGTGGCGGAGAAAAGAATTAACAAGTAGATACATACTACAATACAAAGTAGAAAGCTCTATGATGCAGAACTAATCCGGGTGAAGAGATAGAGAACCAGGTAAATCCCATCAGCCCTCAGGGATAAGGTGGGGTAAGCGAGGCCTGATGAAGTGAAGGTGCAGACAATGTGGATAAGAGAGAAACAGCATTCCAGTCAGAGGGGACTGACTGTACATGCAAAGGCCCTAAGGTCACAAAGTGCCCTAAGTATCTGAGAAATATTCAGTAGGTCAGTGGGACTGGAGCAACATGAATGGGAGTGGCAGTGGTAGGCAGTGAGATGGACAAGGTGGTGCTAATTTGCAGAACATGTACGGCCTTGTAGCCCATGGAAAGGATTTTAGATTTTACTCCGAATGAAATGGTATTGATACCTGAAATACTCAGTGTTTCTCTAACAGGATTCAACATAAGACTATTTGTAATAATAAATACAAATTATTTCTTCAGGTTGAGAAATAGATTTCCTTGTGTATGTAAGGTAAGTGGGGGGTGAAGGATTGGAAGTCATTTTGCTCTCAACTCATAGGTAAATATTCTTTTTCAAAATTTCAGAGAGATGAAGCAAAATGCCCTGCTCTTCCAAATGCTTGCACATGTACACAGGACAGCGTTGGACCTCCAGGTCCACCGGGCCCTGCGGTAAGGGAACTGCAATAGTCCTAGTTTTTCCATAGGTCTCTGGAGGGATCGTTTTGCCAATATATAGTGGATAAAATGTTTCCAGCCATCAGTATTTTCTAGGACAGAACAAGCTAAATTGCAGACCATTTTTTTATGGTATGTTTCAAGATCAAAAAAATGGAATAAACCAAGAATAAAATTTAAACACATTTGAACACATTTCATGTAGGAATGAATGATACTGGCTAGTATTCAGGAGCTTTGCTCTTACAGATGTGAATCTGGGTTTCCATCTATAATCATATGATTTTGAAAATTTCTTACACCTCCTAAAAGCTTCTTGTATGTATGTAATGGAGCCATGGTTGAGAGGCTGATACAGAACAACTTATTTAGAATCTAGGATATATAGACCTTATATAGTAGACATATCATAAGAATAACATGCAAGAAGGGAAATTTATATATGTGATGTATTATAAACTCTGGGTGAAAATATAGGGGTTTGGAATAATTTGAGGAAGAAGTCTATGACCAGGTCTATTCATGGGGGAGGGGAGACCAAGAAAGCGCAAGGCACACCATTGTAGATTGCAGTGATAGACTTCATTTATCAGCGTGGAACCCCTTGATTGTGTCAATCTAGCATCTAACCTGGTGGTTTTGTGGAGTGGAAGGGTACCTCTAAGGTCTACTAGCCTCCTTCAAGAAAATGGCTAATTAATGTAGGAAATGCTCAGAGATTCTCAGAACACCAAATTTTATCATACTTGTATCATAGCAAATAATGTAAATTGATTTTAGGTTAATTACAAATTAGCTCCTCATGTACAGAATCAAATGTCACTGGAATTACCTTCATTTATTTATTTATTTTTTATTAACAGTGACTTACCTTATTTATATTTGTAATCATAAAATTATATCCTGGGTATGACTTAGATGTTTTTGAGAAGTAAGGATTTTTCCCCCCTCTAATTATAAGGTAATATTATTGGATGTCACTGTCATATTTATTTCCTTTTTGTTCAGTGAACTCTGAATTCCTGTTATTAAAGTATACATTCTGAAATTCTGAGAGAATCAAGATACTCTACTTTTTGCATGTTATTTTCTCTGAAGAATGCGTTCGTATAATTCCAAAACAGAATTTTCTCCTTACTGTATTTAAGTAATGCTTGTTTTTTCCATTAAAGCTCAATTTCAAATAGACTTCAAAACTTGCTAATGATTAAGAAAAGTTCAGAATGTAAAAGTGAGATACTTAAAATGTACTAGGGTTCAAAATTCTCTTTCCCCATATTTGTATGACATGTAATATTCACTTGAATATTTTGTAAGTAACTAAAGAAGTATTGATTGCCTGGAGAATACACTGCTTCTTGAAGTAATTTCTATATATCAATGTCTCCCTACTTTCCTTATTTTTACCCTGAAATGTGTTGTTACTATGTATTTTAGGGAGGACCTGGTGCTAAAGGTCCCAGAGGTGAAAGAGGAATCAGCGGGGCAGTTGTAAGTATATTTTAGAGTGCATTTAAAATTCCATGTATATGTTGAAGTCTGATTGTTAAAATTTCCACTAATGGGATATGTGAGCTTGAGCAAATTAGTGCAAGTGTAGTGTGCTTTAGGAATATAAATACTTACGTCTTGTCTCTGGTTGTCAAAATGATGGATTAGACCAGCCAGAGAAAGAATTGTCCAAGGCAGCTCACTCCTGTAGGAATTACAATGTAGGAAATCTGCCCAAGAACCTAAGGGTTCTGCTGCAACGTGGAGCCACAGAGCATAACTCAGACATCAGTTGGAAGACCCACAGGGAGCTGAGTCTCACTGGAAAGCTGGAGAGCTTCAGGAGCAGTTGTGCTGCTTTTTTTTCACCTGTCTCAGAGAAAGAGCTGAGTGGCCACGTATGCCACCTTTCTACCAGGTCCATACTGGTCTTCCATAAAACAACTCAAGTTTAATTAGGGAGGTCTATTATGAAGATAATGTGTACTTTTGGTCATAATATTACTAATGATAAGCTAACCCACTTAGGAAAGGGTGAGGCTGGGATGCTATCTCAGGTCCCTGACTCTCAAGTATGCACCTTTTCCACCTGGACATGTTGCAAAGAAGCTCTAGTTCCAGCACAGAGCATCTTCTTAGTGAATATCTGTTTTCTTGCTTCATTTATAAATGCATTAGTCCCAGAAATAAGCCCAAGTCAAAGAGAAATCAAGACTAGCTTACACTAAGTCAAATCCACTGAAATTCAAGCTTTGATCTCATATGAATTCATGAATATAAATACATGAATATATCATATTCAGTGTGTTTTACTTCTCTTAAGAATCTACTTCTAATGGGACTTTTGGAAATTTAAGTGCTTTTGAGAATTTATTGCCCTTTTCAAATGTTCTTTAGTGAGTAATAGAAGGAGGAAAGGAATGGCATTAATAAGTGCTTTTATAGGTATGTAGATTTCTAAAATGCATACAGAAGTGATTGATGTCTTAAAGTTATGATGATAGGCTTCTAATTGGGTATTATTAGCACTGGATGGTCATTACATGACTTTGTGGTTGTTTCTCTCTTATGTGTTTTAGGGGCCTCCTGGCCCTCGTGGAGATACAGGTCCTCCAGGCCCTCAGGGACCCCCAGGCCCCCAGGGACCCAACGGACTCTCTATTCCCGGAGAACAAGTAAGCTCAAAGGCTTTCTGTATTTCAGTGAGGATGGTGAATTAATATTAAGTTAAACTGGAATATTTTACTGTATTTTGCCAAACTCAAATGTTTTCTGAGAATTCAATAAGGTTTTTGTTGAGATAACTTCCCATGGCTATAATTTCAGATATGTAAATAGTGTATATAATAACTTATAAATGTGTAGATAAAATTATTGCCACTAACTTGACCTTTAAAAAGTCATAGGTAATGCATATATCCTCCAGCATCCTGTAAACTTTGAAATTACTTTCAGACTTGGTAGGCCTTGGCTAATATTGATAATCTTGAGGCAAGCTTGCATTGTTTATCTAGGTCATTACGTCCTTAAAAAAACCTTTTAAATAAAATGTTGACCTTTTGTTCCAAATGCGAATCTGAAGTTATAAAAGGTGTTTTACCCTTTAAGACTGATATTTTATTTAACTACTACCATTTTTTCTATACCTTAAAATAAACAAAAAAATATAGTATATAAATAAGAATTTGATACCTGCATAGTCTTAAAATCAAGTCTAAACTCCCGTCTAAGATACCTTAATAGAGGACAGATAAAATTTTTTTGACGCTTAGAGGAAAACAATAGATATCAGATATAGCTAGAAATGAGACATGTGGAGGGATAGGGCTTTCTCGCTCAAAAGGCTTGACTGAATCTACTTTTAGCTGCTTATGTCCAAAAGGAGTTTGGGAGCTTTTACCTATCTTATTACTATTATTAAATTAAATTTATCAGTTTTAATTAATTCAACTTTGCCTTTGTAACAAATGTCTTCTAGCATGTAGTTATAAAAACCAAAATTATGTTACAACATAATGTGCATTGACAATCTTTCTATTAAAATTAGCACCTAATTAAATATATTAAATAAAAAGAATAGTTTTTTCCCTTCAAATTTTATTTCCATGAAAATCCCTTATGTTAAACTATGTTCTTTTAAAGTAGGTATACCATTCCATAATTATGTAAAATTATCCTATAATATTATAAGAACACAGCACTTATAGTTTAAAAAGTGAGCATCAATCCAAAAAATGATTTATTCATCTACCTTCCAAAACGTGTTTACATTGGATTTATGAAGTGATGGAGATTTCAGAAGTGACTCATGTCTTCCCTTTTCACTTAATCTCTGTAAAATGCCTGAGGACTGTTTTCCCATTGCTGCCCTAGGGTCGCCAGGGGATGAAAGGTGATGCTGGAGAGCCAGGGCTTCCCGGCCGAACAGTGAGTTGTTCTTGAAGTTGTCTTTTCTTTCACTTGTCAAGGACTATTTGAAAAGTTGTCCCCCAAGTGCCCCAAAAGGTGAACCCAGGCGAAGCAGCAAAGCAGAAGCCAGCCTATGTGCTTCCCATGAATGACCACTTCATTCTGTGGTTATAGTTGTCACGTTTGTGCTGTTCAATTCAGGTGTCAGCTTATTGACAATCATGATTGTACTATATGGCTGGCACTGTACTTTGTTCTAGTTTCTGTTTCTTTTCAGAGCTCCCTGATATATTTTTTAAAACACTTTATTAATTTATTTGAGAGAGAGAGAGAGAGAGAGAGCCAGAGCATGCATGAATGCACAAGCAGGAGGAGGAGTGAAGGGAGAGGCGCAGGCTCCCTGCTGAGCAGGGAGCCCCATGTGGGGCTCTATTTGGGGACTCTGGGATCATAACTGACTGAGGCACCCAGGTGCCCCCACCCTTGAAAACTTTTTCAAACATTTGGGAGAATAAGACGTATCTTTTCTCATATAGGAACTATATTACAGCTTTTCATTTGTTTGCTTCCTTTTGTGTAGGGAACCCCAGGATTACCTGGCCCACCAGGACCAATGGGACCTCCAGGAGATAGAGTAAGTTTTCTGGGGCAGACTCTATTGATGTTGGATATGATACCACATTATTGCCTATTAATTAAGAACCCTCCACAATTCAGTTTGCATGGCTGGAAATTTAGGATTCACAGATCTTGTGGGAGTTTGCTGAAAAACTAGTATCAGTGGACCCCCTAACACAAGATCAATCTCAAGGTCTATGAAACAAAATGGTGGGACTTTCGGCAGGTCCTTGAAATTTTCATTTTGGGAATTAAAAAAAATATATCCTATTAGAAAAAAGTTCTTAAGAGGAGTTTTAGCTGATTGGAAAGAGATTCAAGAATCCGAACAAATTCTTTTAAATTCTAAGATAAATTTTTTTATAAGGCAGCTTTTATGTAACTCTGAGAGTAGTCAAAATTTCCATGGCATTTTCTATGAGGTCAGAACATCTTTCCTAACACATGTAGAATTCAAATTCCACTTTTACACCTTGAGGATGGGCTAGACAACTGGCGCTTAATAGGAATTTTGCTCATTTGTGGCAGCTTTCAGGTCCCTCTTGATTTATGATGGGATCAGTGCAGGAAACCTTATCTTTTCTAGGATAAGTAATGAGAAGCACAGTGAACATAATTTCTGTGTTCTATTCTACCTTACAGAAACATTTGGTTTCATAGGAAATGACGAATACTTTAATAAGAGATGTTAGTGTCATTGACTTTTCAGTATCTTAGGGTTCAGACAACAGCCCAAGAGTAGTCTATATTCTGACTAATCAAGTTAAACCTTGTGATTAGCAGCAGGATCTGAGAGAGCTAGCACTGGAATAGCTGTCACTAAGACACTCATTTGCTTACTTAAATACCTCTGAGACATTGGGCAGAAGAGGAAGGTATTCAGTTGGAGCAAATATCTGCCCAGATAATACCAAATGGTGGATGATATGCCAGTGAACTTTGTTTGCCTACTTCTGAGTTTGGGGGAGAGAGAAGTCAGAGAGAAAACTGTGATCTTTAGAAATCTATGACTTGGAGGGGGTACTTATATAATACATTCTTCTGACTCTTTTGAGACTGGCACTTCAGTTTTTTTGAATTCTTATTTTACAATAAAAGACAATAGTAAGATTGCAGAGGTAACAAGTCAGTCTCTTCAGTGAGCAAACAAAACCAAAGGCACTGCAATCAAGAAGTGATGATGGGCTGATGCACTTGGTGTTCTTGTTATGGAAGTCTTGTTGGACTCATCATGTCCAGCCAGTGTGGGCTTTCTGCAGATACAGTAGGTCACTAGTGATGTCCCATCAACAGGCACTCCCTGAAGTGGTCAGGCAACCATTGGCATCATCACTGCTTCTCTGAAAAATGACAGAATGGGAAGGTTCTATGCTTTTTTGCTTTTTTGCTCTCAAACTCTAATCCGTGAATCCAACTTTGTGGTGAGGCCGCAAAGTCAGATCTCCCTGACTGAGAGTGAGATAACTTCTCAGGAAATCATTCCGCTGTTTCCCACCTAGCCTTTTTTTTTTTTTTTTAAATTTTGTTTATTTATTCATGAGAGAGAGAGAGAGAGAGAGAGAGAGAGAGAGGCAAAGGGAGAAGCAGGCTCCATGCAGGGAGCCCGATGTGGGACTTGATCCTGGGTCTCTAGGATCACACCCTGGGCCTAAGGCAGGCGCCAAACCGCTGAGCCACCCAGGCTGCCCAGCCCACCCAGCCTTATCCACCTACCTACCACTTTGTTTCCTACCATTAATGCTGAAATAGGGTGCACAGCTGATAGAACATAAACAACTTTGTCAAGTTAGATAGATAGACTTTGGTATAGGCATCTTGGCTAGAATAAAAAAAACGGAAAGAAAGAAACTTGAACTCTGTGGTAGAAGAGAAGAGAAGAAAGCTTAGGAGACCAAGCTTAAGGACCACAGTGAGGAAGGAAGAAGACTTGTTACCAAGATGGAGTTGGTAGGAATTGGATGCATGGGTTGTCTTTAGCATAGATGATTTTCAAAATGAGGCACGGCTTTGGCGACCTTTAGAAAAAAACAAAAGAACTGCACCTATAGGTATTGAATACATGTGTATCTTTGAAAACAACCATAGGTCTTCTCAGCCAGCCTCACATAGGGGGAAGCAGCAATAACCACTCCAGCTTTGATAAAGGAGAATAAAATAAAATTATAGCAGAAAGTTCTGCAGATAGCTCGGTGGGCAGACCTTCTGTGGACATCAGAATAAAATCCTCTTCACCCCAACTCAGATGTATGTTTCTTCTAAAATAAAATGGTTGATCAGACCTAAGTGTTCATGGATGGACAATTTTTATATATAAAACATTAAAAAAGAAGGAAATCTCTAAAAAAGAAGGAAATCCTGTCATTCACAACAGCATGGATTAAGCTTGAACCTGGATGACATTATAGTAAGTGAAATAAGCCAAGCTCTGAAAGAGAAATATTGCATGATCTCACTTATGTATGGGATCTAAGAAAAGTTGAACTCATGGGGACAAAAAGTAGAATGGTGGTTGCCATGGGCAGAGACGAGGGGGATACAGAGAGATGGTTAAAGGTGTAAAGTTCCAGTTGTTATGTAGGATGAATGAGCCTGGGAGATCTAATGCATAGCATGACGACTATAGTTAATAATACTATATAGTACACTTGGAATTCGCCAATAGAGTAGATCTTTAAATGTTCTCACTGCATTCAAAAATGATAACTATATGAGGCAATGCATATGTCAATTATCTTGGTTGTGGTAATCATTTCACAGAGTCTACGTATATCAAAACACCATGTTGTGCACCATAAGTATATACAGCTTTTATTTGTCAATTATACTTCAATAAAGCGGGGGGAGGGGAAAGAAAGTGATTGATCAGAAAGTTCTTAAGCTGACTGAAGGAGGATTATTCAGAAATATAATGCTCACGTAAACTAACAAATAAACAAAGAGTGACCTATATAGACATTGGAGAAATTTAGGTGGAAGAAATGCAATTCAAGCTGTCTAAGCAATTCTACCAAGATCATTTTTGCTTCTCAAGTGGCTCTCAGAAGCGGTGTTGATGTAACATCAGATGAACTTGGAGTCTGTTTTTTGTTAAGCAGGCCTGGATCTCCCAGAAACAGTCTTTATCTGTTTAAGTGTCTGGAAAAAAAATGGGGGGTGGTGGCCGTGGAATATTTCTAACACTATTTTAAAGAAATAATTTAAACTTCCTCTGTTGTAAAATCAATGGAACCATGGATATTTAATGCAGGCAGTTATCCAAATGCTCTTGATTTTTGCTAGAATCCAAGAATATGGATGAAATTATCACTCCTATTCCCTGTAGAAACTGAGACAAAAATCTCCTTTGACAGAGGAATGCAAGAACTATAAAAAAGACCTGACTCAGAAATCCTCTGCTGAATTTCAGAGATCTCTCTGTTGGAATGAGTGCTAACTGGGTAGCAGAGTGACTCATTCTAGTTAGAGGTCATTTGGCACCGTACAGACGTAGGTCGTGAGAGCCACAGAGCAAGGCCACACAGCCAAGCATGGTGTTCCTGGGGCACATCTCTCTTCCTAGTCAACCTGACACCCATGCGGATCTGACCTTTCATGTGAGATGAGGAAAGATAAACACTGAAAACAATTAGCTGAGGATTTGAGGATTTTCTTTTGAGTGGAAGGCACTTAAGAGAACTTCCCCTTTTCTGGGGTTGGAATGTGGGAAGAAATGCCCCAGGAGTGGAGACACCAGTAGTCCTGCCCTTGGCTATCTGGCCATTGCTTAGGAAGCGAGGGAGTTTTTAATCAGGTAGTTGGCCTCTCCTTCATCTATTATGATACATGAGCTCTGGTCAGCAACATTTCTCTTCCTGCCACTTTGATGCTTTTGGGGCTAGTTTGTGGACATTGACTTTTCAGTATAAAGGGTTCGCCTTGCTCTAGGCTTCCTCACACTCGTACAAAAGCAAAAGCGAGCATCTTTATAGAGGAGTCTACCATCTTAGGAGAAGATTAGTTTGACTCTTAAAATGACTTTATTTATTACTATATAGCTATATAGATGAATAAGTATGGAAATTATTCATTAAAAGGCATAAAGTAAATTGGAAAGCATTTTTTGGGGGGGGTATATTGGTCTTCGTATTGGAAGGTTACTTGCAAGTGTGTACTTGACCCTTCACTCTGAGCAAGATCTTTTGCGTCTTTCCTTTTCACTCAGTTGTTATTTCACTAATCCATAATTAATTTTATGTTTACAATAGGGCTTTACTGGAAAAGATGGTGCAATGGGACCCAGGGGCCCCCCTGGGCCACCGGTAAGAAATGAATGAGTTCCATTGTTGTCTCCCCCCACCCAAACCCTTTCCCCATCTGCTAGGGAAAAGCCCAGTAGCCTGGCCTTTGGGAGACATTCCATCAGTGCTGTGGGGTACACTGTCCAGGGAGTGTTTTATTTTCCAAAATCAAAATGAGCTACAGAAAACTGTTGTGTTAGAATGCAGAATCTTTCTTTTTCATCAAATTATATTTGAAAAACAGAAAAACATCCCTGACTGAGTTGACCATTAGCTGGTTAGGTGCTCCATCCTTTCAACACCACATTGAGTGGTAGGGTTTTAAGACCTACTTGTTACTTTCTGTTCTAAAATTTTAAGAATCGGTGGTTTGTGATATTTCAATTTTAAGGATATTTATTACTGAGCACTATCAGTCATCACCTAAGTAGATCTTCTATTTTTTAAAAAATTTTTTAAAGTTTTTTTTTAAAATTTGTATTTATTTATGATAGTCACAGAGAGAAAGAGAGAGAGGCAGAGACATAGGCAGAGGGAGAAGCAGGCTCCAAGCACCAGGAGCCCAACAGGGGATTCGATCCCGGGTCTCCAGGATCGCGCCCTGGGCCAAAGGCAGGCGCTAAACCGCTGCGCCACCCAGGGATCCCCTAAGTAGATCTTCTAATTAAGATCTTTGGGGAAAATACTCAGCCAATGATTTGGAAAGTGGCATCAATATACTTGCATCTGAGGTGAGATAATAATGAACTTGTTTGAGGTGATGGATGCTCTTCATGTCTTGTGGTAGAATAGGAAGACTTGAGAGCATGTGTTAAAATAATTTTATTATTTATGCTCAATAGATATGTTCTCAGGTAGAGGAGAAGTTATGTGCATAGTAAACCTGCATTTTAAAGCTCTATTTACCACAGAGCCTACTTAATATTTGTATAATTGACAAAGTAAAGGATTAACTGTATAACAAAATTTGATGATTCCATTTTAAGGAAATTTTAGGCTTTAGAACATAAAATATTGGTTAGTAGCTATTATAAATATTCTATGAAAAATATGGGTGAGATTTTTAAAGCTGTGTTAAAAGCAACAGGGAGAAATTCTTTTGGTTTGGATGGGATGAAGAGTGCTGACATGATAGAACAAAGTGGAAATGTAGAGAAAGCACCAAAGAAAAAGTGAATTTCTAGGCTGTGAGAGGGACTCCCCGAAACAAGCGAAGACTGCCACAGTGGCTCCCGATTCAGCAGAAACCCAGCTACTCCGCAACCAAAGTTTTCACTCCTGTCTTTGGATGGGTTTTCTGGTTTTGTAATAGAAGTAAACTAAAAAAACAGGGATTCCTTTCTGCAAATTCATTTTGTAAGCAATTTGCTAGACTCGAAGTCTGTGAATTGTGAAACTGATCCTATGTATAGATTCTTTTCAAACGGTCTTAAAATATATTTTAGAACTAGACACCCCATAAGAGTAAGAATTTTTGAGGTATTTTTTCTTCATGCTGTCTTAAAATTTGGTTTTGCTCTTCCCTATCATATGCTGCTTCTGTGAAAGGCTTTTAAAGCTGGCCACGTTTGTTAGTTTACTTTAGATGGGATTTTTTTTTTCATTGTTCATTCCCTTTCTCAGCCTGGCTTGTGTGTTGCAGGGAAGCCCAGGCTCCCCAGGAGTCACAGGACCAAGTGGGAAACCAGGAAAACCCGGAGACCATGGCAGACCAGTAAGTGGACAGATTGCGTGTGGAAAGTCATTTTCCTGTGGTCATAAATAACGAGGGTGCTGCAAGGCTTTGGCCGATTTATGTTATCTCTGCCGTAATGGGTTTGAAGCATTTGTTGAAACTATGCTAAACCCACGGATTTAACTTGGTACTGGTTCTAAAGTTTTTCTCTCTGAGTTATAATATTCTGGGTTGAAAATTGTGGTCATAGGGTTTCTTTAAAAGGAGAATGGGATTTTGAGCCAAGACACATATTTCTGCACTGTATAAACACTCAAGGCTGGGTCAGCAGAATGATTCTTTTTATTTAGGAGTGGTATGCTGCTTAAGATAGAAAAAATACATGATGGTGGTGCATGGCGCCTCCGGCCATAGTTTGCAGATGCTAACCTTCCTGAAGGTCAGCCAGCCACACATTCACTTATTTCTCTTTCATTGAGGATGCTAGAATAGTAGTCCTAGTATTGAAAGGATTTTTCTAATCCACTACTTAACTTTTTTATACTCCCCTGCTCCAACTTACATACAGTTTAACTTCTTTCAGTCAGATGGTTTGGTTAGAGTAATAGTTATATGGCATTATGTGCGTGTGGGGTTTTAAGGTTAGTCTCTCCAAAACTGAAGTTGAAGTTCCAAAAATTACAGATCCAGAAGTATTTATAATGACTGTTGAGCATCATATTCTTCTTTACAGCCTTTTTCTCATTTGCGGATGAAGTGTGAAAGTATTTTCAGCAGTTTATTTGTCCGAGTTGAATTCTAAAAGATAAAAATTTACCTTGAAGATAATGAAGCCCAAACATTAGCAATGACACAGATCCATCAGGGCTGTTCTCTGGACAGACCTCTTTTTTTTTTTTTTTTTTAAAGTATTGTCCAAGTTATATAAACCCAAGCTTAAAAGCTGTTTCATGTCAAAGAAACTTAGGGTCGAATCTTTATGTGACATGGCCTGCCTTCTATGTTTACATAAAATTAAGCAAGCAGCATAAAGATGAAAGGATTCCTGATATACTTTACAATCTGTGTGTGCCCTAGCACATGAATTTATTACTCTTTTCCTCAATGAATCATGGCAGAAACTTCACAAGAGCAGTTAAAAGCACATGAAGCTTTTCTACCCATTCACAATTCTGTTTCATTGGAGTCTGACTGAAATGGAGTCCCACATAAGAATATGCCTGATGTAGTTGATGACTGGAGCTAGAAACCTAAAAGAAACTTCTGGTTCTTTGACTTGAAATGTGATCTCTAGATACTGGCAGTAAAGATGGTTTCTATAAATCATCTATACTACGACAATCTCAGAGTGGCAGTAAATTAAAACACACACACACACACACACCAGGAACAATCTCAAAGTAGCAATAAATGTAGGAGAAAAAATTCATTGCAACTTACAGAAGGCTCCAAATAAATAATAATAGTGTTTTGATAAGAATCTAGTATTTTTGGCAAAGGGAGCACCAAACTTCAGTTTCTTATTACAATTTGGTAACGTTGATTTGGACTTTACCTACCCTCTTGCTCCCTTTATTTTCCTCCTCCTTCTAAGGTGGAAAATTGCTCCTTCTTTTCTTGTCTTACCTTTAATTTCTAAAACTAAAACTAGCAGATGGGCGTGTAACGGTCTTAGCAAAGAGCTGGGCTCCCACTGTTAGCTCATGTCATTAGCTATTGTAACCATTTGGTATCTTGTTAACTTGTAATACACGATGTTGTATGGTGATGTTTTAAGGAACTGCTTGTGGAATGTTCCTGACCATTTACTCAACACCTGCTTGTTTAGTGCCTAAATGTGCTAATCCGTGTTCCAGGGTCTGGGGATACAAAAAGTTTGTGTGAACAAGACAAAGTCTTGGTCCTCATGGAGATTCTGGGGGATGTAAACCAAAAATGTGTAAATAAACAATACAGTTTTTGGTGGTGTTGAGTGATAAGAAGAAAAAGGAAACAGAGTCAGGGGTTGGGGAATAATTGTGATAGTGAGAAGGTGACTATTTTAGACCTGGTAGTCAGGGAGCGCATCTGAGGAGCTGACACTGTAGTGAAGTGAGGGAGGAAGCTGTCTGAAGATCTGTGGGGAGAAGATTCCAGGTAGGAACAAAAGCCTCTAGTGAGGAATGAGTCTGGTTTGTGAAGGAACAGCAGAGAGGCCGGCATACCCTAAGTGGAGCGAGTTGAGGGGGAGAGGGCTAATAGACAAGGTCAGACAGCTGGGCAAGGTGATCATGTAGACCACCTAGCCGATGATAGGGAATTCTTATTTTATACTAAGTGTTATGGGAAGCCCTTAGAGGCTAAGGAGTGACGGAATCTCATTTCCCTTTAAAAAATATCACTCTGGCTTCTGGGTGGAAAATAGACTCCCTAGGGGCAAAATGGGAAAACAAGAAGACCAGTGAGGAAGATACTGGAGTTCAGTCAAAATTCTGGAGACTGTAAAAAGTGGTTTGGTTTGGGGTATTACCTGAGCATCGGGTTTGTCAATGGTTTAGATGTTCCTTCCATCATAGCAGTTGGCCGTCCAGAAACACATTATGGAAGGACAAAAACTTGCACTATAGAAGACTTTTTTAGAAAAAAAAAAAAAAAAAGACTTTTTTCGAGATCCTCTCATGGCCAGTGAGAGGCTTGACAGAGTAGGGACAAATATTCTGTGGCTGTGTTTAGATGTGGGACCTCAATTTGAATTGAATTATTTAGTAAGAGAGACACGATTCCTTTTATACCCAATGTACACACACACACACACACACACACACACACACTAATTGGAAGAAGTTAGAGATACATATTTAGTTAGGAAACTGACCAAAAGCCCACTGGTTCTTATTAGAACTGAAGCAAGATTAACCTCATGGATGATGTACAATAAGAAGCTGAGCTACCCAGCCACGGTGATGTAAAGGAAAGGTATCAAGGGCAATTTCTCATCCATATTTTAGTTCCAGGCTTAAATTGTGAACAGCATCATAAATATCTGCAGAGTACATAATTTATAAATGTGTGATCATAAAATTTACATCTCAGTACTAATTTGGAGGATATTTGCTTCTGAGACAGAGAGAGACAGAAAAAGGCAGAAAGATTCCCTTTTACAGACAAGCAAAATGTGAGTAACCTGGATATAAATATGTTGTGTCATTTTGTTAATCTGTTAGAAAGCAGAACTTGCTCTCTTTCATTGTCACCTGCCTTCATGAATCATTTTAGATCATGTTTGTCAGTTTCTCATCTATGAAATTCCTACATTTCAGGGTCCATCTGGATTGAAAGGAGAGAAAGGCGATAGAGTATGTATTTCTTAAAATCTGATTCACATTTATTTTGTGTGTTAAACATTGAAGTCTGAAACTATAGAAATAATATGCTAATGATTCTCATTGATTTAATTAACAAGGGAGACATTGCTTCCCAGAACATGATGCGAGCAGTTGCAAGACAAGTCTGTGAACAATTGATAAGTGGTAAAATTTCTTTTATTTTTAATGTATGAATGGTTTTTAAATTTATTGCAGGAAAATGCAGAGTTTGAGTCATAAAGTTTCTAAGATATATGGTTCTTTTTTAAAATTTATTTTATTTTTTAAGATTTTATTTATTTATTCATGAGAGACACAGAGAGAGAGGCAGAGACACACACAGGCAGAGGGAGAAGCAGGCTCCATGCAGGGACCCCGATGTGGGACTCGATCCCAGGTCTTCACCCTGAGCTGAAAGCAGCCACTTAACCGCTGAGCCACCTAGGCGTCCCTAAGATATATGCTTCTATTTCATTTCATTTCATTTCATTTCATTTCATTTCATTTCATTTCATTTCATTTTGTATTTTTATATATTATGAGTTTTGTATCTGGTTCAATAAAACTACTGATATTTTAATGACCATCATTAGATAAAGTAAGAATCCAAAGTAAAATAATAGTCTGTTTTCCTATACTAAATCTGATACAAAATCATATTTTGAAAGGGCTTTCGAATTTCCTTATTAGGATTTTCAGTGATCGTCATCTGGGTATATGTAGAAGCAGCAAACATTGGATTTTTAAAGTTATAAACTTTAAGTTATTCTATGACTTTAAAGAAGGAAGCCCATCAAGATTAATTTGATCACAGAAAGTACATTTTAATGGGGACCTTCTTATTGCCTTCTTATTTTTCACATATTCTTCCTTCTTATTCAATGAAGCCTACCATGTAATAAAGCTCAGTGCCCATGAACTGAGTATGGCCTTAAACTTGAGGTTCCCTCTTTCAGAAGTCTTAATAGTGTTTCTTCAAGTGTGATCCTGAGGAACACCTGCAATAGAATCACCTTGTTGAAAACGAGGGTTCCTGGGCCACACCTTAAGCATATTGAATCATTATCTTTGGAGATGAGGCCCAGAAATCGGTATTTTTCAATGGCTCCCACAGGCGATTCCAATTTATACTACAGCCTGATTATCATTCTTAGGTACACACAAAAATGGTATAATTCCTTAATTTGAGAAAGGTTCTCTTTTGAGTGACATCTTCTGGCAAACCACAGGGCTTTATATCAGAGCCATATTAAACTTTTACAACTCTTTTATGGTTTATAGTAATGTTGTCAGTATTATTGGTCAGTATTTTGTGGAGACAACTGTTTATCAGGGATCATTTTGTCCTGCACAGCTGGAGTGTTTTATTTTATTTTTAGGCTTCTAATTAGAATGTGTCCTGGAGGGGGAGGAATAGAGATGGATTTCACTAGGCACTAAGAGAAAAGATTTCACCATCTCATCCCTTCCTACTGGGTTTCTCATTAACAAGTCTTATTTCTGTTTGTAGGTCAGATGAGCAGATTCAATCAGATGCTGAATCAGATTCCGAATGATTATCACTCCAGTCGCAACCAACCAGGCCCACCAGGCCCCCCAGGCCCCCCTGGCAGCGCAGGAGCCAGAGGAGAACCAGGACCTGGGGGGCGACCAGGCTTCCCCGGCACTCCAGGGATGCAGGGACCCCCAGGTGAACGAGGTGGGTGTCTCCGGCTGCTATGCAGGGAAAAGGAAGGAGTTTGCAAGTGTGGGATTTGGGACAGGTTGAAAAGCACATGGAAGACTGAACTTGGCAAACTGCTTTAACTATTCTTGTTTGGACAGCCCCAGAAGAGCTGTGTGTCCATGAACCTGTCTTTTTATTTAGGCAGCCCCAGGCCATCAAGATCCATATCACAGAACACAGGAAGATTTTGTCAGGAGATCTCAGTAAAGATAATGCTATGTTCTGATTGTTGCTGTCATTGTTGATGGAGGAAACTGTATTTTGGCAAAATCACTCAGATGTTAAAATCTGATTAATTATTGTGACTGGCAAGAGTTGGGCACCAACTGAATGTACTAAAGAGCCCTACAGTTTTAGCTCCGAATTCTTTTGGTTCCTTTATTCAGGGCCTGGCATTGGTTTTACGTGTTTGTTTGGCTTTAATTTCATGGTAGATAAGTGTCATTGTAGGAAAAGAAGAAAAATAAGATTATTTGATTCCAGATGTGTCAGGACTCTGGGTGTTTGCTTTTGTTAAAGCAGCAGTTCATGTTCCGGAGAAGGCTTAGATGCTTCTGTAATTCTGATGGTTTGGATGCTATGCAATGATGGGGCTACCAAAGATAAGATACCTTTAAGATGTTTCTCAATGAGTTGTAACTATTTATTCAAGATCCTGTTCTTAATTACTGTTTCTAAAATATATATATATTAGACATGTTTGTTTTCTTCAAATAATTTTTCCCCTGACTTGTAGCCAGATTTGTTTCTTGGCTATGAATCTGGAATTACCCAAATGTCTAGAAAGAATTTGGCTTCAGGAGTGAACTTCTGTGAAAAATTAGGTTCTGCTTTCACTAAAAGAAGTGGATTACTTGAGTTAAGCATTACCAGTTAAGATGAAAACTACGTGTGTCCAGATCATTTTCTCCCTGTGCTTTCTCTTTTTGTCCTTGCTTAGGTTTGCCAGGAGAGAAAGGCGAAAGGGGTATTGGGTCACCAGGACCTCGAGGGCTGCCTGGCCCCCCAGGTATGTTTGCCAGGACATCAAATAAGTAAACAGCACAAGTACTGAGAGAGGATACAACCTCAAGAGATTCACCATCTCATCCTGTTAGCTCCAGGCATGCCTGCCATCATGAATATATTTTAGCAAGAAGTTCAGCTTGTATAACCTCCTCATTTTTATGTTCTCTTTGTTCAAAAAACTGTTTGAATACGTTCTATTAAGCAGTTACTAGAACTTTAATATATGAGGGTAGGAGTTTTAGTTACACAGAGGGTTGCTGTTTTTGTTTTAATGGAATTCCTCTTTGTTTTGTTTGGCCACATAGACTTTAAAGATGGTGTTATTTCCTGTTTCTTCTCATATTCTTCAAGAAGTTGCTAGCAGACAGAAAATATATCCTCGCTAAAAGCCTGACATGTTGCAAGATTTCATTCATAGTTTCTTTATTGATGTTTTGTAGAGAAATAATAGTCATCTAGTTGTTTTATGCATTTCATTTACTAGATTGAAAATGGATTTTTGTTTTTCTTCATTTTAAGATCCACGAGACCCTGGTAACCAAGGTCAGCCTTCGTGGTTAAATCTTTACATTTATGTTAACCATAAATAAGTATGGTTAAATCTTTACATTTATGTTAACCATAAATAAGTATAACTTGATCCAGAAATAATATTACTTCACGTAGTCTGGAGGTGTGGAGCAGGCACTCCCATGTTTTCCTGGCAGTCTCATGTGGTTAATATAGCCATTTCCTTCAGATAGCTTTATCTCTGTAAGAGTGGGAGCTTTCCAGGGAACTCATTGATATCTTTAGTTTGGCTTAATTCTTGGCAAGTCCAATTTTCTTTGGATAAAATCGTTAAAGTCGTTGTATATCTATCATTAACTCTTGATGGATGATGACTGGTAAGAAAGTTCCACACTGCTTCATACCAGTGATCTTTTAAGGAAATATTTTCTTACCATACCCTAGTGAATCGTCTAGTCTTGAGAATTGTTGATTGCCTCAGGAGATATATTTAACAAAAGGGAAAATCTTTGTTTTAACCCCGTACTAGGTCCTCAAGGAGAATCCAGAACGGGTCCACCAGGGTCCACAGGTTCAAGAGGTCCCCCTGGCCCCCCAGGTCGTCCTGGAAACTCAGGTATCCGAGGCCCCCCAGGTCCTCCTGGATACTGTGACTCATCCCAGTGTGCCAGCATCCCATACAATGGGCAAGGCTATCCAGGTATGTTGTTGCCAGTGTAGGAACCCCAATTGACCTGAATTAAGAACCTTTATGGAAATGAAGTTCCTTAGGATTGAAGGAAGGTTGATTTGAGGATTTCTTGAAGATATCGACTCTTTCAGTTACGTGTTTCGATTATGTAGTCACATTGTTTTCTCTCAAAGCGTAAAACATTACTTCATTGTTAGGAGTGAGTAATTATTTGCTCTTCCTTCCTGTATGTCTACATTTGCCAAATCGCATCATAAACCTCTTCTTAATTTCTTTTGGGAGTTCAGAGAATGCTATCAAATGCTTTTTTTTTTCCTTAAACCTAAAGATTGGAAACAGGGATTTGTTGAATATAATTGTAGAATGTCAAGAATCCATACTAAAAATTGTTTTGGGAATCTAATGTTCAGGCAAACTACTTGATAACATGGTGCAGACAACTGAAAATAATTTACTGGCTCACACTGTCCATAGTATTAATGGTCATAAAATCTGGGACTTGATTTTTTCAAAGAATTGGTAGTGCACATCTAGTGTTTGACAATTATAGAGGCCAGGTCTCTTATGCCCGCCTTTGAGGAATGTGGGAACAGGGGAGATACGTTGATCTGGAAATAAGAAACTCATGCTGTGGTCAGTGGTGACCTTTTCATCAGCGCACCCTCAAGCATCTTGCAAGTTTTAAAAATGATACTGCTGTTTGATATGGTTGGCTACTAGCAAATAGTGCATGAGTAGTTGAATATCTAAATATCTATATATCTATATATTTATGTGTATACTTACATATGACCAAAAGTAATAATGAATTTTAATGCAAATTTCTCATGCAACTCATTCACAAAATTACAATTTAATTCTTTATAAGATAAATTTTAAATACCTCTGCCTTATGGTATGTGTGAATAACTGGAAATATATGGATATATATATATATATATTTTAACCATTACATACTTAGATGGATGTGTATATATATTTTTTGCATAGTAATTCAACTTTTAAAAACTATCATCTTTGACCTGTTTCAGGTTCCGGCTAACAAATTTTCTAAGTCGCCAGTGCTGCTTACAGTTTGAATACATGAAAATCCTGTTTCTGAGATGTTTGCGCACGTGCTTATTAGGAAATGAGTCTGTATGGAAATTTCACCACAGATATGGTTAAAGAACTGGGTGGACATCATAAAGGAGGGTGGAGACTCTTTATACTAACTTGAATGAGACAAAAGCAGTGGTGTTAGTTTATAAGCCTGATGCATTTCAGTAATAATGTAGAAAACTATTATTTAAAAAAAAGTTCAAACCCACAACCATGATGAGCCTCAGTTCTGAAAGAGGCACATAATAAAACTACTAACCAGCGGAGATTATGCCATTTTGAGAAAAACAATTAACCTGGTTAAAGAGAAATGTCTTATGTAAATAATAAACTAATTGTGGCTTGTAAATGATTTGTATGTGATCCTATCCACTAAAATCACTTAACAATTCTACAATAAGCTTCTGCATCAAAGCCTGCTGCTTGCTCTATGCCGGAATAACACCGAATGGAATCTCCTCATCTCTTGCTTGTTAGCGATGTGTCTGATTCAGGGCATGTGTCTTATTATTATTATTTTTTGTACATGTACTCTCATTTGGGTTTTGTAATTGCAATTTTCACACCAAAGTTTTATAATCACTTTTTTCCTTCCTGTTTCGCTGTAGTCACTGGTGTTCCTTACCCACCGACTGTAACTCAGTCTGTGGGAGAGTCAGCCACAGAAAATGTCATGTACTGTATATCACCTGGTGATAGTTGATTCTCACCTCCACAGTTCAGTTTCTAGGAGCCAATAAAACTTCCCCTTTCCTCCTCATCTTTCCAAATTGTTCTTTGAATTGAGGAGTGTGAACTCATGAACAGTTACTTGGGAATTTGCGAAAATCCTGCCTAGGTTTCTGCCTTTACAGTTCTTTGGCGCAGCCTCTGACCCTTCCCAGGTATATTTGTGCAATGGTTGTATTTACTGCTGGATCCTCGAAGGTTAAAAAAAAAAAGTGTCATTCCATTATTTGATCATCACCAAATTCTCTCTGCAAACGGACGTAATCAGAACATTGTAACTTATCTATTTATAGCGATGAGATTAAGACTGGAGTGCCATCACCTCGGGTGATGATTTAGCTTTTGCTGTTTGTGTGCCTTCCAAATCATGCCATAACTGTAATGTTGAATCGGACAGAGCCGTACGTGCCCGAGGGCGGGGCCTACCTGCCCGAGCGCGAGCCCTTCATCGTGCCGGTGGAGCCCGAGCGGACGCCCGACGAGTACGAGGACTACGGCGCCGACGAGCCTGGCGACGAGCACCCTCCCCACGCGCGCTGGCGGCGCGCCCTGCCCCGCGGCCCCGGGCAGCGAACCTGAGACCGCGCAGCGCGGCCACGCTGGGGGAGGTGTTGGGATTTTCCTTTACAGGTCAGACGGAGCGGTGCACGTCTCATCTGCGATGTTTCTTCCGGCGTTGCTTCATCCAAGAGTACGCTTTCTGGCTGTAGAGAACCTTGTTTCTGCAGGAAACCTAGCTCGCTGCACGCAGTCTTGTAGACTTTTTTTTTTTTTTTTTTTGCCTTTGCCCTTGAAATGCTTGCAAAATCCTTTGCTCGCAAAAGCTGCAAGGAGAGAACGTGCCTTGTGCCTTTCCTTAGCACAAAGGGCAGCCTCAGTGAAACTCTTAGGTTAAGCAGTAAGTCCTGGAAGCCCGAACTACTGTCTATTTCGAGAGGGCGGTTCATCTTTTCCAATACTTGTTTGGGATTCAGTTACACCACGATTCAAGTAATTCCCCTCCTCAAACAGAAAAGGAGGGAATAAAACCAACTCCATTGCAATGGTTTATCCTCCTCTTCTATCTTCTGTTATACATTAGGGCATAGAATGCTCTTTACATCTCCTTTAACAACCACAAACCTTAAGCCATGTAGCTGAAATTATTGTATCAACTGGATACAGTTCCATATTGCCTTAAACCTCCTTGTTTTAGACACACTAACATTTATGCCAAATTGCAGATTATTCTGCAGCGATGGAATTGCATGTTTGTGTTGTATATTTAGTATGAACTTTTTTTTTCAGAACATAATGTTTCTTAGTTATCAAAAGCAGTTGGAAAATGTTTGCAAGACTATGAACATAGAATTGCTGCTTTTATATTTTAACTGCAGATTGTGAATTTCACTGCCTTATATTATTTATTTCTGAAACAAAAGAGGCATTTTTCAATAAAACTACTGAAAATTTGACATGGTATGCTTTTTCTTTGAATGGCCTTTAGGAGTGTTTGGGTGGTTGTCACAACAAACAAGTTTATATCCGTGGATACGGTTACAAATCTTGCTAATACTATTAAATTATGCTAAATAACTTTAGATTTTTAATGATATGGTGAAGTCATAGAGAATGTTGAGAGCCTTAAAAAAGCTCAGCAGATTCCAAAGGCTTTATTTGGAATGTAGAGGATGTGTGGGTTGGTGGAAAAACAAGGAGGTATCCAAGGAGACCCCAAACAACCAAATAATCTTTAACAACCCACATGATTTTGATTTAATCACTTTCCTATACCATATTTTACCCAGTAACATGTGTGATGCGAAAAGGAAAGTTCCTTAATGGAAATTTTTACATTTAGTTTTAAAAATTTCCTAAAAGTTCGTAAAGGTAAAAATTTCCTTTTGCACATTGATGACTTCGGTAACTCCATTCTAAATAGCGAAGAAAACAAGGTAAATATTGGTTTGAAAGAACCAATATCAATAGAAGGAGAGAGGTAATGAGAAACAATTTTCTACAGAGCAAAAAAAAACCCCATCTGAGTTAGATACTTCCCAGAGGGGCACCTGAGTGGTGCAGTTGGTTAAGCATCCGCCTTCCGCTCAGGTCATGATCCCAGGGTCCTGGGATGGAGCTTCTGGTCAGGCTCAGTGGGGAGCCTGCTTCTGCCTGTCACCCTGCTTGTGCTCTCTCCCTCTCTGTTAAATAAATAAGTAAAATCTTAAAAAAGAAGCTTCCTGGAGGCCAAGATCAAAAGGAAAGGACAATGAAGGAGTGCATTGTGCTCAGGAGTTTGCAAGCAAATAGTGCTAAAGTCATAGCATTCTGTAATCCCCAGGACTTACATTTTTAAAGTTAGAAGAGACCACTGAGATCATCCCAGTTTAATCCTTTGCTTTAGGGAGAAGGAAACAGACTTAGCTAATTAGTATCAGAACAAGACTAAAACTCTAGGTCTTGTGGTTCTCAACCCAGTTTTATTACCGGATCTCCCTCCTCCCCTTCTGGGAATGTTTACTCTCTGAGTAGGAGCTTTCAAACCTTACAGTTCTAGGAGTTTATTCTGATTAAGTTTCTGATTCATTTGGGTTTCTGATGCTCCTTAATGAAGAGCTTCTGTATCAGGAGATTGAAGACAGTTTCCATTCCTTGTCACTGACCCAGCTAAGGCCCAAGACCACATGAATTCAAGCCACAAAGGAATTCATCTTCTCTCACTGGTTAGATGCCTGTTGGATTCTTGAAATTGGCGATGTACTGATTTAACTACCTTCTAGTCTGCAGGGATGGGGGGAGTGGCCAAGGCAGTTCTAACCAGGGGAGATAACACCAAATTAATATCCAGCTGCGATATATGTTGTAATTTTTATTTTCATAGTGTATTGTCTCCTTCAGTTTGGTGAATCTTATGTTAAAATTATTTTTGTAGTACTCAATTGAGAGAAAACTGACAAGTGATAGGGAGAAGAGGCAAAGTAGCCTAGGTTTAAAAGCTAATGGTAAAACCTCACAGAATAAGACATGTGCGTGCTGGTTTATTTATTCAGACTTACTTTGGAGGAAACATAGCACGACCTAAAACACTTTCTAGCTCTTTAAATTTGGAAGTGTTATAAGAAATTCATTTTCTATAATTTATATTTGAAGCTAGGGCTCTTATAAAACTAGTCTGAAAAGTGGGAAGGGATTGCATCTTCTAATGAAGTCTACCATGGGAAATGTTTCAAAATTTAAAAACAGCACATACATAGATTACTAATCTCTGAGTATTCTTAGTAGAATATTTTGTACAGTGGGATTAACAATTCTTTTAGTAAGTTTAACAGGTGGCTACATGTATATTTTCTCAGATTTTGAGCATCTATTTTTGAATCTGTTAAGAATTATGCTGCCTATGGGGTTGCTCAAGCTTGCATTTAGTTTTTGTAAAAATAAGGTAAATATAATTGTTCCTAAGTGTTTATTTTTTATGTATGTTGTACTGTATTTGGCACATTAGGTTACATCCTCATTTGGTTCTAGTCATAATTTCTCCATGATAAAAGGGGTTTTGATTATACTAACCTGTTATGGTCTGAGTGCCTTATAAAGAGTAGTAGCCAATTATATAAAGAATAGTTGTGGTAAATCTTTTATTTTCAAAGGCAATCTTTTAAATAGAAGGTAACTTTGATCCCCAAATCACTCTATAGTTGTGGTTAGAAAATGAATTTAAATGTGAATGTCTAAATGAACATTTATTAACTTTTTCACTCTTAGATTTGGCTGCTGAAGGCTATTGGAAAAAAATCACATGGACTTGCTTTCAGGGAATGACCTACATGTGGTCACTTACAGACTCTGTCTCCAATGCTGATGTCTTACCTGGTTCTGTATCAGTACATCCAACAGTATATCCCTCCTTGAAGTTCTACAGACAACTCAAAATTAGCATTTGATATAATTATGATTAGAATTCAGCTGTGACTAACAGAAAGTCACAAAATCACAGTAGGCTAAACAACTAGCAATTTCTTTATTTCTCATTTTTAAAAAGCCAAAGACCCAGGCTCTTTCTACATTGTGGCTCTTCTAATTGTGGTTTCCACAGCCCAGTTAAACTGGTGATCCAAGATTGTTAGTAGAGCTCTGACTCTCATCCCCTGCAGGAAGGAGAAAGGACAAAACAAAACAAAACAAGCAACCACCCCACCCTTCCATTTAAATATACTTTCTAGAAGTTGCAAACATATCTTACAATAAATTTATATTACATATAATTATCCAGAACTTAGTCACTTGGCTATATCTAGCTGTAAGTGTGAAATGCTACCTTTATTTTGGGTGGCCATGTGCCAAACTAAAATCAGCTACTCTATTGCTACGTAAGAGGGGAAAGGACTCTTTAGTTGACTGGCGGTCAACTTAAGGCCTCAGTCTTTGACACAATCTCCAAATCTGATTTCCTTCATTGTCTCTCCACCCTCCTACCATCAAGCTCCTTGGGCTAGAAATTTGAAAATGACCTTAAACTCCTCTTCCTTCACTTCTCACGTCTAATCAGTGAGGACTAGGGGATTGAACTTCTACGTATATCTGAGTCATCCTTACTACTCAATTGTTACTACTCAATTTTAGACCCTTGGGGATTTAGAATGGTCTCTGGAAGGGTGTCTTTTTCTGTAGGCTTGACCCCCCTCAAATAGGTCTTCGGATTCCAGAGTGATTCAGCATGTTGGAAATGGAGACCCAAGAATATATATATTTTAAATATATTCTTCAGGTTAGTCATAATGATCAGCCAGAATGGGAAATTTTTAGACTTTCTGTCTTTGGCTTTGGATATACTTTTTATGCCAAAACTGTATTTTCTAGCCTAGTCCTTTCTTTTGATCCTTTAGGCATATACATCCAACTGCCTTGGTACATCTCCAGTTGGACATTTTACAGGCATTTTGAATTCAGTATGAACAAAGTGAAATCCCTCACCCCTTTTTCCACACCAGTTTTTTTCTACAAGTTTCTTGTCTTTGTGAGTGATACTCTCTCACACTCTCTCTGCTTAACTCAGAAACTCAATAACCTGCCTTTTCTTTCCCTCACATCGTACATCCCATCAATCACTAAATCCTTTTGATTCTATCTCCTAAGCATCTTTCAACAGTTCACCTCTCTGTGTGCCCACTGCCATTCTCTCCCTCTAGGCCCCATTGACTTGTCCGGATTCCCTAGAATCTATGTGGTCTCATTCTAGCCACTCTTCTTGCCCTCCAAATCATTTTTCTTGCAGCTTAGCAGCCAAAATGATTGTTAAAAATACAAGTCTGGTCATATCACTACATTTCTTAAAATCTTTTAGTGGTGTCTAGTTCAGAAACCTTATCAATACTCATTAGTCATCAAGGACTTGGCTCTTCCTACTTTTTGACATCATGATACCTCATTTATCTCATTAGAGTTTTTCCAATTTATACTGGACTTCCTGCTCTGCCCCTCCAGTATTTTGAGCCTTCGCAGGTGTTATTTCCTTTTGTGGAACATGCTATCTTCATTTGGTCACATCCTATTAATCCTTTCATTTTAAAAAGAAAGATTTTATTTATTTATTCATGAGAGACACACAGAGAGAGGCAGAGACATAGGCAAAGGGAACCTGAGGTGGGACTCAATCCTAGGACCCTGGGAACGCAACCTGAGCCAAAGGCAGACACTCAACCACTGAGCTACCCAGGTGGCCCCTCCCCCCCATTAATCCTTTAATTTGATGCTGAAATAATCACTTTGGGATAACTATCTTATCACTTCCAAAGTTCAAGATCCCTGCAGTGTGGCAGACACCATGTTTGTTTTGTTCACTCTTGTGTTTCTAGCAGCCACCAAAGTGCTAGTATGTAGGTGGCATTCAACAAACATTTATTGAATGAATAACTACAGGTGGAAGAAACTATTTTCCTTGACACACTAGATTTTATTGGAAACATCAAAATACTGTATGTAGATCAAATAATTCATGTGTAATTGAACTTCTTCACGTCTACTTTGTTGCAGGGCAGTAGATTCCCACCCCCCTTTGTAGGAGCCACCAGTGAAAAAAAGTCTTGATTATTCCTTACTTTGGACTGTTATATAGTTATTCTTCTTTTCATGGTACTATCCTACTGTTGGAGGAGGACATCAAGAGAACATGACCACCATTGGCCAAGGAGCTGGATGGACCTGGACAGTTGGAGGCTCTCCCCATCTCTGCCCTTGGAATGTACATTCCACCCACCATTTGCACACTAGGAGTTGTTTTAAGGGCACAGCCTTGAGAGAGTAAGGTGTGGTTGGGAATATCTAGACTGAACACATGACTGAAACCAGTTAAGACCTACTTTTTAAAGATTCTAAAGGATGAATTAGATTATCTATTTGTCTTGTAGACAACCAACACAAGCCTTGTAAGTTCTCTTGCTCATTAAAACTGCCGCCTACCAATCTGGAGTGGTCTGCCTCTCTCTTTGTTTTCTCCTTGTCCTCTTTGTATAGGGGACAGTTTCAGATTTCAGCAGGGAAGCTCCCAAGGTTTTGAACCAACAGTTGGTGAGTCAGCCAGGACAGATGGGTGTTGGGAACGAGGCATCCATGAGGGAAATCCTGTGTTGACCATTGACCTCTATGTGGGGAAGGATGGCCCATATGTTAAATAGTTGTGGCCAGTAGTGTGAGACTGCAGGGATACTCCGTAAATGCTGGCTGGTGTAATGCACTTGTTGGAAGAACTGTGCGTGGTGGGGGTGGGGAACTACAGCAGAAAAACACATGGCTTCCATAGGTGGCTGGGCTCTACTACGGGCAGTTCGGTTACACACTCATACCCAGTTAGAGCCAAAGCTTGAGCTAGAAAGTTGGAAGAAGAGCTGAGATCAGAGGATGTGAGGTTATTTACAATTCTGTTGGTTTGGGGGCTAACAGATGAAGTGAGAGAGTAGGATAATAAGTTGGCGACCTTAGCATGTCATTCTGCAAAACTAGGAGGTTGTAGGGTGCTGTGGATGAAGGTGGAACACTGGTGACAGAGCTTGATTGAGACATAAAGAGGTGGAATCCCTGGGAAATTGAGAACAAAAAGGAGGATGTTGTAGTGATTGACAGTGAAATGGATGAACAGCCCATGGTGTATGACTCCCGGTACAAAAGAAAGCAAAAGCACGGCAATAACAACTCCAGTCAGCAGGACAGCCCTCAGTTCAGGAACCATTCATGGTGAGAGAATACACTCCCACTGAGCTTATTGATACAGCTGCCAAGTTCCAGCAAAATGCTGGGGAAAGTATCCAGACATAATGTGGCTATGAAGTGGGGGGTAGCAGTTGGGGGCGGGGTGGAGTGGTGGGAGTGTAAGGGGAGACAGTGGCATTTTTCTGACTTGGCAGGAAGCAAAGAAAATGAGCAATCTTACAACACACCATGCCCTCCAACAGTACCTGTGCTTAGGGTGTTCAAGGCATTCGGTACCTTATAGATTGGATTATTCTAATCTGCAGGGAGGCTCGGCTCAGTGAAGGGGGTTTCTCTTCTCCCTGGGCATGTGTGAACCCGAAAATCTCTAGAGGAGGTACAATAAATTCTTAAGGATTAGGGAGTGAGACAGATCATTTGTGTCCCTGGCTTTGAAGGCCCTGATTGGGTCACATTCACTGTAGGAATGAAAGGCATGATACTCCAGTGGCCCCCTTACCTGGTATGGATGCTGATATCTATGCTGAGCCTTGTTGTGGGATAAGACATTTATGATTTGAGCCATTCACTGCTTATCTGGAGGAAACTGACAAATCTGGGAATCAGTATGGCTGTGGGAAAATCCCAAGACAGGGAGGGAGCTTGAAAAGCCAAAAGTTTATCAATTGTAAAAGATCTGGTAAAAGTAACCCAGAAGCAAATGTGGCTTGACCTCATTGCTGCTGAGATCTCACATGAAAAGACAGACTGAGAACCTAATAATGTCTTGGCCAGCCTATGGAAAGTTTTGAAAATGAACAATGGTTCAGACCTGTCCCACCTGTCCCTACTATCCCTTATGCCCCATCAGCTCCAGCAGAGGCCTTAGGGATGCAGTCCTATCAGTGGTGGGTGCCACCCAGACCCCGGGGGCGGGATGCAGGCTAAGACTGCCTGCCTGCGAGGGCTGTCAGGGCAATCAGAGGCTTCACTATGAGCTCACTATTCACTGGTACCCCACAGAGAAACAAAAGGTGATGGCTCTCATTGATACTAGAGCTGAATATATTCTAATTCGTGGTCACCCTCAGAAGATTTTTGGCCCTCTTCGTACCATCGACGGTTACAATTATGGTTAGGAAGATCCCTTTGACAATGCAATTTGGACATTCCCTTCCATAACAACATAAGGCTTTTATTCTTCAGTACCAGAGAAAACATTGGGAATGGATATTTTACAAGGTCAAACTTTAAACACCTGTATAGGTGAATTCTACCTCTGGGTTATAGTAATCAAACCAGTGTTAAGGAGAAATGCCAACTTGGGACCAGTAAGAATAGTAACCATCGAATACTATAAATTGTCCAGGGGGCAGAAGGAAATAGGAGAACTGAACCAAGTGGGTATTGCCCTCCCTGCCCATTGTACTTTCAACAGCCTGGCATTGCTGGTAAAAAACCAGATGGCTCATGGCAGAAGACTGTGGACCTCTAAGAATTCACCAAGCGTTAGTCTCCATCCATGTAGCTATGCCCAATATTGACGCCATCTTAGATACCTTGGCCATGGTCCTAGGAGTGAACCACATTGTCCTGGACTTAACATATGCTAAAATGCAAAAATCTACCTGTTTTGGGGCTGCCTGAGACAAACCTTAGAAATAAGTTCCCTTGCTTATGAAATCTGCTGCCTACCAATCAGGAGTGATCTGCCTGTCTCCTTTGCTAGCTATCCTCGACCTCTGTGCATAGAGGTCAGCTTAAGATTTTACCCGGGAAGCTCCTGATGTTTTGAACCAACACCTATACTTGTGAATTAGAGGCAATGTGAATAATAAAGAGTAGATAATCGGTTAGATTGTAGGAAACATTTCATATTCTCTTTTTCTTCAAGGTTGACAACTGGAAATGAGAAATAGAGGTAGTTCCAAAATCTCACTGAGTTATTGATGCAAAAAGCCTCAGGTCCTCAGGAAATACCACAGAGAAGAAAGGATGTTTTATCTTCTTTCATTAAACAGAACTCTTTTGTCCAAACCACTCCCTTGAGGACCAGTACCTCATAGGATAGTTAGACAATGGTGTTTGTTATAGAATTGATGTTTTGTTGAGAGAACTGCTGTCAGTCATTGGAGCTCTTTACTGTAGCTAAAGTTACCCCAAGTGGGATGAACCAAGCATGTAAAGTGGGAAATAACTGTAATCAGAACATTTCCCAGGGTTGCCAAATCAAAGCAAATATGAGATAGTTATCAATTTAAATTTCTTCTGTTTATATACCTCAAAGCAAAAGCTACTGAACCATTTCGTTTAAGGGTCAACTAACAAAGAGAATTTACACATTTTGCTTTGATTTACCTTTACATTTTCTTATAATGTATATTTTGTTTTTCTCAGCCTCTCATTCCTTAGTTTCTCAACTAGCAATATTAATCTTAGAACAGAACCCAAAATGTAATTGGTGCAAGGACATATTAAGTTAATTTTAAGAGAACTTCTAATAAAGTTATAAAATATTTTCCATGGATGTTTTAAAGACAGGAAATAAGACAGACGTGTAAGCTCTTCTGTGTCTGGCATGATGCTAAGTGCCTCCACTTAGGCACTCTTGAAAATATTACCATTCCCATTGTACAAATGAGAAAAAACTTTCAGAAAATTCAACCACTGCCAAGAGTCATACATTTAGAAAAGAGAGGAGGCATCCACTCTATGCCTTTCTCCTATGCTACACTGTCCTTACCTGTGGTGGTATTGGCACAGTTCTGTCTATAAGTCAGGATGTATTTAAGAATGCAGACTTTGCTCTCAGATAGACCTGGGTTTGAGTATCGTGTGGGTACTTTCTTGCACGTTATCTGAAGAAGTTGGTTTACCTCTCTGATTCCAGGGTTCTGAAAACTTGGGCCTTATGCCTACCTCTAGAGTTATGGGAACATTGATACCAATATTTGTTATATTTCTGACCATATTAGAAAAATAGGCCAGGGGCACCTGGGTGGCTCAGTCGGTTGAGTGTCTGCCTTTGGATCAGATCATGATCCCAGATCCTGGGATCGAGTCCTGCATCAGGCTCTCTGCTCAGTGGGGAGCCTGCTTCTCCCTCTGCTTCTCCATCTCCCACTTGTGCGCACACTCTCTCTCTCACACACTCTCTATCAAATAAATAAATAAATAAATAAATAAATAATATTTCTTTAAAAAATAAAAAAGTTAGGCCAGACACAAATCCTGTGAGAAGGTACTAGAGAGTTCCCCAGTAGTTATCCCAGCTCATGCAAGAGTTGTTCAGCTCACTTTCCAAATGAAAGTTCTTTTTCCTTTCAGTTTCCATTCCATTATTTGAAGTTTCAACACCTATTTCTCCTTTTACATTTTTACAACTTATGGTCCTTATTTTCAATATTCTTCTCAATCTAGTGAGAGGAGAGAATTATGTGAACATGCCTAGCACATTGGCCACTAAAAATAAATGCTGTCTTTCTCCCCACTCTGGCTACCAAGTAAATCGGTCTTAATGTAGTGATTGCATTTCTTGGTGCTGCTTAGGGATCATGGTGAAAACTATTGTAAAAGGTTTTAGTAAAGATCTTACACCACAGGAATTTAACACTCCCTGCCTTGACTTAACCAGATGGAAGAATGTGGAGGAGGAAAATAGGAGGGCGGCATGAAACAGGGAGACTCTGGGAACAATTTTTTTTTTTTAATCTCTATCAGAATTTGTTAATGAGGAGAGTTTCACAATTTTTTAAGGTATTGGAATTATGTCTTTCTTAAATAACATTGTGTTCTTGGGCTGTAGAGCCAAGAGTTACATTTTAAGAATAAAATAGGAAGGGAAAGCAACTCACCCAGGGCTTGGCAATGCAGTCATGGAAAAAGAAAGGCTCTGGAGCTAGGAAGACCTGGATGTGAGTCTGGACTTTGCCATTTACTAGCTGCTTTGGGAAAGTAACTCAAATTTTCTGAACTTTACTTTTCTAATCTATAAAATGAGTGTATCTCCCTTGTGATGTATTAGAGATACCACATGTATAAACACATGATATGTACTAATTTACTTTTAATCTAGTGGAAATTCTCAAATGGGTAGAATTGTTTTTTCAATATTTGATACAGGGATTACTTCCATGTGGATGTTCTGTCATTCATTATAATGAGTGGGATACCAGCAAGCTGTTATAACAGAGGGAATGTATCAGAAAAAAATGTAGCTTTTCTCAAAAACATTCTTTACACTATGTCTAACCTGGGGCTGACTGGAAATTCCTCTTCTGTTCTCAAGTTAATCAGCTACTTAGCAGAATTATCTTTGTCATGGCGTATTTCTCAGCAGAAATCTATCTTAAATTTAAAGAACTGTAAGTGAAGATAATTACTATCTTTAGAATTGATATAAGAATAAGATACTATCATGTTAGTGAAGCACATGTTCAAGAAATGATAGATATTGTTACTAGTGGAAATACCTTAGAAGACCTATCAATTCAGACAATGGCACCAGGGGTTTAATTACATTTACTATCCAAACTGGATGTAATCTAATTGTTTACTGTGACTTTTTCTTGAATATTTTGAGAGCTTGCTCAAATTGGGCTGGCCATTAAATGAATTGTTGATTGAATTATTCCTTGGACTTCCAACATAACCAATGTGTGAATATTCTGATCTGCAGATGAATAAAATGTATGTCCAGAAAATCAACAAATTTAGAGCTTAATAATTTATTTGTGAACAGAATGAATGCCTCTTGGCCATCTCCTCAAATACTGACTACATTCCACTCTTTTAGAACTGAATAAAAAATAATAACATATGTCAACCAGGAGTCAAAATACCCTTTGATATACTGTGGCATGCAGCTGGGAGGGGCAGGGGGCACTCAGACATCCTGGACACAGAAGCTTCATATGGATTTTGTTTGGGGTTTTGATTCTTGCAGGCAGGCAGCCATAACCACTGAGTACTTTCCATGTGAAATCCAAAGTCTCTTCCTGGAACTTGTGGATAGGGAGAAACTTCCTAAAAAGGTGGCCCAACTTCTCAATAAATCTTTGGTCACTAGTGCACTGAAAATGACTAGGCACCAGTATACTAACTCTTCAGTGAAATCTATTTAAGAAATTATTAAAATTGAGTGTGAGAACTTGATAACAGCCAAACCAGATTGGCAGGGTGGGTGAGGGGCAGTTGGGGGATTTTCTTTTTTTTTTTTAAATTTTATTTATTTATGATAGTCACACAGAGAGAGAGAGAGAGAGAGAGAGAGAGAGGCAGAAACATAGGCAGAGGGAGAAGCAGGCTCCATGCACCGGGAGCCCGACGTGGGATTCGATCTCGGGTCTCCAGGATCGCGCCCTGGGCCAAAGGCAGGCGCCAAACCACTGCGCCACCCAGGGATCCCCAGTTGGGGGATTTTCTTGAAGAAGGTTATACTTGAGCTAAGTCAAAAAAGAGAATAAAACTTCTCTTTTATCACTGTTGGGCATGGTGCAAATTCAAATACCTTTTGTAAAATGTAGCCTCATTATATCATTTGTCAATGGAAGACAAATAGTACGTAGAAAGATTTCATTCTATAAAGGCTAAAGGAGTCTTTATTGTGATAGAAAGTGATAGACCCTTGTTTTAATTCTGATTTTTAATAGTTGTCAACATTTAACATTATTAAATCGATTCATTAACATGATTAATAATAGCAAATATTTAGCAGGTGTTTTATCATGTATTACTATGGTGCCAAACATACAATAGGCATTAAATGAATTAATACATGGAAAGCACTTAGATCAGTTCATGCCACATACTGAATGCTCAAGAATATTTTTAGCAACTATTATTATTCCAAATCTACTGCTATATGTAACCTATTATATAATGGATATATGTACAGAAATTTGAACATATTAAGTAATATACTCAGGTTCACAGAGCTAGTAAACAACAAATTTGGGACTGGAATTCAGGAATATCTAATTCAGAGCCCAAACTCTGAATCATTATGATATACTCTCCAGTTTATTAAAATTATTTTCTAACAACCTACAAACTAAATTTATAGTAAGTAATGATGGAGAACATGAGCTCATACATGTTACTTTAACATAGGCTATTGCCAGTCAATTTTTTAAAGCCCTGATAACATGTTGTATGTTGTAAAGAAAAACCATTTATAAATTAGTGGGATTTAAAAATATATGGAGATAAAGCAGATATGCATAAACAGGAGGGAACAGATATATCAGGAATCTGATAATGCTGGTGAAAACAAAGTTTCACTGAACATGAAAAATGAGATTGTATTGATGTAAGAAGCAAATCATGTAGTCCCTAGATTATACTGGGAATTTATATGGGTTTTGTCTTCTGTCACTAGATATGCATACAGTAATTTGCCAATCAGCCACATTTATCAAACTCGAGCAAAATAGAAAATCTTGGTTTTGCTTTTGCTTGTTTATTTGCTCTCTCTTCTTTCTTCCAATTGTTTTTGTTTCTTTCATTCCTATCTCTTTCAGCTCCTATGATATACTCAGGAAGTCTCAGGAAAGAAATTCATTCTGAAAGAAAAAAATACAGAGAAAGAAAATCTGGGTTTTTTTTTTTTTTTTTTTTGGTTTGTTTTAAAGATTTTACTTATTTATTTTTCAGAGAGAGAGAGAGCACAAGCAGGGGGATCTTCAGGCAGAGGGAGGAGCAGGCTCGAACAGGGAGTCCTATAGACTTGATCCAAGGACCCTGGGATCATGACCTGAGCTGAAGGCAGATTCTTAACCAACTGAACCACTCAGGCATCCCAAGAAAAAACCTGTTTTGAAAACCACAGTCCTCACTCTCCTGGAAACTGGAGGTGCCCTGAGATGGAACCATGAATGCCAGATTTATCTTGAAGAGATAGAAGACTTCTCTTTAGATATTCTTCTAGGCTGGGACTAGTTCACTCCTGGGGATCTAAGAAGGTACCTGGAATACTCACTCCCAAACCCATTCCCAGTAAACTAAAATTCTTTGAAATCCACAAACATGTAGGAATCAAACACATATAGATAATCAATTGGCCAAAGAATAAATCACAAGGGAAATCAAAAAATATTTGAGATTAATGAAGACAAAACATGCCAAAATTTGGGATGTGGGTAAAACTAAACCTATAACTGTAGATGCTCATGTTAAAAAAAAGGAAAGATCTCAAATCAATATTCTAATCTTCTACCTTATAACACTAGATAAAGAAAAACAAAATAAACCCAAAACAAGCATAAGAAATAAAATAATAAATATTAGTAAAGGCATTAAAATAGAGAATAGGGCACATGGATGGAGCTGTCAGTTAAGCAACTGACTCTTGATTTTGGCTCAGGTCGTGATCTCAGGGTTGTGGGCTCAAGCCCCATATTGGGCTTTGAGCTCAGCATAGAGTCTGCTTGGGATTCTCTCCTACTCCCTCTCCCTCTGCCCCTTCCCCAGCTTGTGCATTCTTGCTTTTTCTTGCTTGCGCTCTCTCAAATAAATAAGATCTTAAAAAAAAAAAAAAAAAGAGAGAATACAAAAAAGCAGGAGAGAAAAATCAACAAAACCAAACCTCGATTCTTTGAGAAGATAAACAAAACTGACAAATCGTTACCTAGGCTGACCAAGGGAAAAAAAAAAAAAAAAGAAAGAAAAGAAAAGCTCAAGTTAGAAAAAACAGAAGAAAAGAGGGATGTTCCTCTAACTTTTAGAAATTAATAAATTATAAAGAAATAATATGAACAACTGCATGCCAGCAAATTAGATAATTTAGATGAAATGGACAAATTTTGAGGATATAAACTATCCAAACTGACTCAAGAAAGAATTTGAATAGACCTATACCAAGCAAAGATATACATATATATTTTTAAAGATTTTATTTTTGTATTCATGTAAGACAGAGAGAGAGAGAGAGAGAGAGAGAGAGAGCACAGACAGGCAGAGGGAGAAGCAGACTCCACTCAGGGAACCCGCGGTGGGACTTGGTCCCGGGTCTCCAGGATCACGCCCTGGACTGAAGGCGGCGCTAAACCGCTGAGCCACCCGGGCTGCCCCCAAGTGAAGATATTGAATTAATAATAAAAAATTACCCACAAAGGAAGTCCTACTCACAGATGTCTTCACTAGAAAAATCTACCAAACATTTAAAGAAAAACCAATATCAATTTTAACAAAATCTTCCAAATAATAGAAGAGAACATCCCCAATTTATTATATGAGTCTGGTATTACACTGATAACAAAACCAGACAAAGATATCAAAGGAAAACAAAACAATGTAAACCAATATTTTTTATGAATATACAAGCCAAAATCTCTAACAAAATACAGGCAAACCAAATTCAGTAGCATATAAAAAGAATTATATGCCTTGACCAAGAAGGATTTATCTCAGGAATGCAGTTTTGGTTTAACAGTTGAAAGTCAATTGATATAATAAACCACATCAACAGAATAAAGAACCCCAAACCACACAATCACTTCCATAGACCCAGAAAAAGCATTTGACAAAACCCAGTATTACTTCAGGATATAGATACTCAATAAGCTTGGAATAGAAGGAAACTTCCTCAATTTGACAAAGGAATTTACAAAAACCTCACAGCTAAAATCAAACTTAATGGTGGTGAATTTAATCTGTCTGTTTCCTAAGATCAGGAACAAGACAAAGATGATCACTCTTTTTTTTTTTTTTTAAGATTTTATTTATTTATTTATTTATGAGAGACAGAGAGAGAGAGAGAGAGAGAGAGAGGCAGAGACACAGGCAGAGGGAGAAGCAGGCTCCATGCAAGGAGCCCGACGTGGGACTCCATCCTGGGTCCCCAGGATCAGGCCCTGGGCTGAAGGAGGTGCTAAACCATTGAGCCACCTGGGCTGCCCAAGATGATCTCTCTTGCCATTTTTCTTCACATTATTTTAGAGATCTTAGGCAAAGGATTTAGGAAAGAAAAAGAAATAAAAGATTTCCAAATTAGAAAAGAAGAAGTAAAATTTTATCTATTTGCAGATGCATGATGTTATACATAGAAAATCCTAAGAAATCTACTATAAACTCTGAGATCTGGTAAATGAGATGAGTAAGTTTGCAAGATGCAGGATCAATATATGATAATCAACTGAGTTTTTGTATACTAGTAATGAGCAACCTGAAAACTAAAATGAAAAAGAAATCCATTGATAACAGCATCAAAAAAGAATAAAATGGGAAAAACTTTGACAAAGGAAATATGAAATTTATACCCTGAAAGCAAAAGAAAATATTGAGAGAAATTAGAGAAGTCCTAATTAAGTAGAGACATCTCATACTCATGGATTTGAAAACTTAATATTGTTAAGATGGGAATTCTCTTCAGATCTACAAATTAAACACAATCTTTATCAAAATCAGATACAGATACAATCTTTATCAAAATCTGCAGATGACTTCTTTACAAAATTGACAAGATGCTCCTAAAATTAATATGAAGTTCAAGGAACCTAGAACAGAGAAAATAATCTTGAAAAAAAAAATCATAAAGTTGGAGGACCAAAACTTCCTGATTTCAAAACTTACTACAAAGCTACAAGGGTACTAAGACAATTTAATAGGGAAAGAACAGTCTTTTCAATAAATGGTGTTGAGACTCCTGGATATCCACATGCAAATAGTTTCCTTTCTCATACCATACACAAAAATTAACTCAAAATAGATCATAGGAACTAAATGTAAGAGGTAAAATTATAAACCTTTTTGAAGTAAGTATTGGACTAAATCACTGTGATACTGCTTTAGATAAAACCTTCTTAGAAGTGAACAAAAGCAACAAAATAAATAGATATGTTGGAGTTCATCAAAATTAAAACTTGTGCTTTAAAGGGTATATCAAGAAAGCAAGGAGACAGCCTATAGTATTGGAGAAAATATTTGCAGATCACATATTTAGTAAAGGGACTTATATATGTATATGGAAGAACTCTTACATCTGAGTAATGAAAAGACATATAACTCCATTAAAGAATGGGCATAAAATCGCAGTAGACATTTTACCAAAGAAGGTATAAAAATGGTCAATAAGCAAATGAAATAGTGCTCAACATCATTACTCATCAGGGAAATGCACATCAAAACCACAATGGGATATCACTTTACACTCATTAAGATGATTATAATTAGAAAGAGATAAACAAATGTTAGGAGGCATGTGGAGAGATCAGAACCATCACACACTGGATGATGAGAATATGATGCAACTTTTTTGAGAATATACCAAAAAATATACCACACCATACACAAGGACAATATTACTAAATATAGTAAAAACCATGGAACTAAACATTTTAAATGGGTGAATTGTGTCTCAATAAAGCTGTGCTAGTAAAAAAAAAATAAAAAGGAGGCCAGCATCTGGATCTTGTAGAGGTACAGGAGGATCTCAGAATTTTAGGATGGGTAACCAAAAGTTGGGTCAGGGCTGAGTGGTGGTTGGAAACTTAGGGAATTTGATGTCAAACACTTTTTTCTTTTGGAGATCTATCTCAGTCTCCACAGGTGTTTGGCTTGCTCCTTGCATGTCCGACCTGATCATTGCTTATATTCAAATCTTACTTTGTGTATGTATGTATGTGTATATGGGATGACTGCCATAGGGGAACACTTTAAGTTGTTATTAGTGATCTGTATTCTAGGGCAAATCAATTTTGGAAAAAAGTTTAATCAGGAAAATGGGGAAGAACCTCCCAAGGCACCAGATATCATCATGGAAAGAAGGTGATGAGAATTGCAAAAAGCTGAAAAAAGCAATCTTGAAAGAACCAGAAGCCTGCCTTATTAAGATTACAGCTCAACTGAGAGCTCTACTTGAATTGTCACATTCTTGTAGGGTTGAATTCTACAGATAAAGGTTCCATTCTGTATAGATGGGACTGGCCAAGAGACACTTTGTCTTACTTTTATGAAGACTATTGAGGCCAATAGCTCTACCAGTGATATATGTGTGACAGGCTTAATCTAGATCAAATCATGGAAAACTAGGGGAAACTTCTCTGTCTGGTTTGTTGGAAATACTTGAGGAGAATGTTGGGCTATCAACATATAATCCAGATATCTTCAGTCTGAATGCTTTCCCCTGTTTGGCCCAAGAACTCTAGTTTCATGATTTTCAATTACTGGGGGGAACATTATTCCTGGGAATGGTTGAAGATCATATCAGAATCTGAGATTTGTGGATATTTGAAGAGACAAGTACAATACACACTTATTCTGTTAGTAACACAAATTACAGACAATTAAGCTCCTTAGTCCTTTTGGTTAGGGGATATATGCAGTAGAAAAATGAGAAAGCACTGTTAGAGACATGGGACAGAGAATGTGGTAGACCAACAGGATGTAGAGAAGTTAAGAACAAAGGATATTCCTCTTTGATGAGATGCAATGGTGCTTTTAGTACTTGGAAGAGTGCAGCCAGGGCTGCATTTGATTCAGTGACTGAATGCTGAGGAAAAGTGTGAGTTTGCCAATTGGGATGTCTTGTGTTAATGTTCAGACCTCCCTCTAGCTTTTCTCCACGCAGCCTCTCGTGAGAAAGAGCATTAAAATTTTTTGTGTGGCCCACATAGACTCTCTTAGGGAGGCTCATGCTGCACTTCAGAAAGCACATGCTTATCAACTGGAATTACTGATTCTGGATGATGGGCCAGAAAACAAGAGCCTTACAATTTTTAGGGATGTTTGAGATCATGTGCTCTTTTTATAAGTGAGATTGCACAAGCATAAAATTTCAAGTTAAATACTAAGCTAACTTTTCTAATGGGAATGATTCATGTCTCTAGTGGGATGAATTAATTATACCTTCAAAATCAGAATTACCAATTCACAAATATGCCTAAAAAGTTATTCTTTTTCTTACCCTTCAGCTGTAGCCCCTAGATCTATCCTGTGATCCTGGCCTCTGGAAGCTGACACCTTTGGAAGAAATCACATGAGATCTTTTCCTGGCTGCCTAAAGGTTTGGGTTTAGGCAATGAGAAGCACCAGCAGGAAATCAGAGGGAGGGAGAGACAACTTATTTTGGTGTCTCCTCTCTGGCAGTAACTATGTCCTACTACATGGTACCTCTTGCTGGGAGTCTTCCTCTCCTCATCCCAAGTCTCAGTGAGCTCTGACAACAACATCCATGTTTTGTCCCCAGATGTCTTCATCGCTGGGGGTGGTAATGCCTCCCTATTGCAAGTTCCATTGCTCTACCATTCTTAGTTTATTTTCTTAACTTTCTCACAGCTTTGTAAACCTTCGCTTTATTAAAGCCTTATCCTTTGCACCCTTTCGGGGAAATTTCTTTTTCTAAGACTCTGACTGATACACAAGGTGTCAAAATTTAAGAAAAAAACACCAGATTGGAATTAGAAGTGGGTTGGCGATGAGTGAACTGACTCAGTGGTCCTTGGGGACAATGCTTTAGCATTTCTGAGCTTCTATTTCACCTCCTGTAAAAAGAGCAGGAAATTATCCTCTGACTCTAAACCAAACACAGCATAAATGGCTGAAAGAGAAAGTGGCAGGATGGATTAGATGACAAGCCTCATCAATTTTAGTTAGTGGAAACAGATACAAGAACAAACAGACAGAAATCAGGTGCTGTGGGGAAATTTTATTTTGTAAAGGAGGAACACTAAGAGAAAATTCAGTCTCAAGCCACACATAATCTAAGGCTGGATTTCCTTCAGATAAGAAAAACTGATCCATTGGCACAGCGAGTTGGGGAGACCTGGAATTTTGAGGAGGTCATGTAGGAAAAGGTGGGCTTTTCCCTGATTCCCAAATGCTATCATTCAGGAGAATTAACTCACTGACAAGATATCAGCGAGTTGCCATCATTGCTTAACGTCATGTGCTCAAGATTGTAGCCACAAAGTCTCGGCGTCCCTGTGGACTCTAGCTTTAGAAGGCTCCAGGCACACTCTGGGTCCAGTCTTCATTCAGTTCTTAGACTTTATCATATTCTACTTGCATGCCCCTAAGAAACTCTTCTCTTAATCTTACCTTTCCATTCCTAGTCCTCAGAAAGTACAAAAATAGGTAGCTTAAAAATAACTATTATTTTCAGTTTTATTAAAATGCAGACAAGGGGATTCCTGGCTGGCTCAGGGATCCCTGGGTGGCTCAGCGGTTTAGTGCTTGCCTTTGGCCCAGGGCGTGATCCTGGAGTCCCGGATGGAGTCCCACATCGGGCTCCCTGCATGGAGCCTGCTTCTCCCTCTGCCTGTGTCTCTCTTTCTCTCTCTCTCTCTCTGTGTCTCTCATGAATAAATAAATAAAATCTTAAAAATGCAGACAGAATTTTCAATAAAACCAGATTTATTCATTAGGCTTACAGAGTTCTGCTTTTCTGGAGCGCTCTAATGTGCTACTTAGAACATTTTCAGAAGGCCAGCTGCCAAAATGTCAGATGTGGGGATGAATGAGAGAGTATGGAGGGAAAGTTAGCAGAATAAAAACAAATGAAGAAATTGTGAAGAGAAGGAATATATTTGGAGAGACACACACACAGAGATCGAGAGCTAAATTTTGCTCAACAACGAAAAGAGGAATGATGGCTATAGTTTATTGGCTTATTGACTAAACTGTAGAAGAAAGGAAAACTATCGCAGTGATATTTTGAGAACTTTACATTGAATATTTAATTTGGAAATAAAATCTCCAAAAGAAATATTGAACATGATGAGTCACAAATATATGATATTCATATAAACACTGGATAAACATATTTATAAGACTCAAGGGTTGTGTCTAACAAATTTGGTAAATATTGAAAATACGAACAAATGGAATACTATCCACCACTTGATTTTGCTCATTGTTATCCATTCATCATGAGAAGGGAAAGAGGTGAATCGAGATGAGCATAGGCATTCTAATAAAGTGAGAATAATCATTTAATTGATGTTTGTAATTGAAATAGCTTCTCTAGGTATCAGTCTCCTCAGCTCCAAAGATAAGGAATGCTCCCTACTATACCAAATGCTATATGTATTTCTTTTTGAAGTTCTTCCAGCTTTTATCAGTTATGTTTCATTTTATTTGGGGTATTTTTTTTCCTAACCAGCATCATCTGCACATAAGGTTCCAAGGAATTGGTGGATCAGTTCTTCTTGTGGATGTGATTAAAATATTATTCTGTTTGGAATACTACTTTAGCCATGAAAAAAAAAGAATTCTTGCTATTTGCAATGATGTGGGTGGAACCAGGGGTATTAGGGTAAGTGAAAGAAGTCAATCAGAGAAAGACAATTATCATAAGATCTCATATGTGGAATTTAAGAAACAAAACAGAGGATCATAGGGGAAGAGAGGAAAAAATAAAACAAAATGAAATCAGAGAGAGAAACAAACTGTAAGAGACTCAATCATAGGAAACAAACTGAGGGTTGATGGAGGGGAGGGGAGTGAAGGGATAGGGTAACTAGATGATGGACATTAAGGAGAGCACATGATATAATGAACACTGGGTATTATATAAGTCCGATGAATTACTGAACACTATCTCTGAAACTAATAATACATTATATATTAATTAATTGAATTTAAATTTTAAAAAGTTTAAAAATATTATTCTCTCTTGATATTTATCATAGATTATAAGGAACTTCTCATGATTATTTCCATAAAACACTAGAGTAAATGGGTTTATAAAATTGGAAACTATAAATAATTTCTGGTTATTCTGATGCTATTGCAGTCTTTATAGAAATTATATGTAAAAACCTTGGAGGTTAATTTGAAGTGAACTTCTTGAATACCCAAGAGCCTCAAAAAGCTTAATTTATAGTTTCCAACAATCTTTTAAATGATGAGCTTTAGTAATGATTTTCAAAGGGCTTTTCACTTAAAAATTTTTGATGACAGCCATTGATGTTGATAAGTCCTTCAGCATGTCAGCTGTAAGAAAGCAAAGGTAGGCAGCAACAGTGGCTTCAAATATAATATGTACTATAGCCCAATGCAGTTAAGCTGGAAGTCACATTGCACTCATCATATGTATGATGTTGAATATTTCTTTTGGTGTCTCATTGGTGTTATTCCTGTTTTCATGTGAATTCTAATGATTTATCGGTTCAAAGTAGATTCTAATGGTAGAGTTTAGACTTCCCTAAACAAGACCAAAAGTAAAGCTTTATTTTTTTAAAGATTTTATTTATTTATTCATGACGGACACAGAGAAAGAGAGAAGCAGAGACACAGGCAGAGGGGAAGCAGGCTCCATGCAGGGAGCCTGACGTGGGACTCCATCCCAGGTCTCCAGGATCACACCCCAGGCTGAAGGCGGCGCCAAACCACTGGGCCATCAGGGATGCCCCCAAAGTAAAACTAAACTAAAACTTAAGCTCATTTTGTGGGTGGCAAGATATACCAATGATTCACTACCTTTGGGATTTTACTATTTTCTCAGGTAAGAACATTGCAACCTAACTAAACCATTTGAGGTTCCTAGAGGAAAGTCATTCCTAGCAGATGGAGCTCCTTGTAAAAATATGTGAAGGAACATAAAGTGAGGGAAGAGAAGACTGGGAAGGCACCCGACTGGGTGGGGAGAGGGAAACAAGAACCAGATCGTGGAGATAGAGTCCTGCAGGCAATGTGAGAAACTGAACTTCTGTCTTAAGGATGATCATGAAGGTGATGGAGAGAGGATGAGGGAGACATTACTCCGAATGTGACATGATCAGAAGTGCCCATTTATCCAACCCTGGTTTTCCCCAGGGAATAGCTGGGTCTTACAGACACTGTGGAATTTCTTTCCCCCAGTCACTGCCTGGGAAACAGAGGAGGCTATGAACTGGAGCAGAGAGAATGAGACTGTTTTTTAAAGAGTTCCTTTCTTGCTTGTGGGATGGCTACTTTGCTGAGTTTACAGGGGAAACTGAATTTGCTTATAAAGTCTCTTTTAGGTGACTTGTCAATATATTTGTATAGAGTCAGTAGACCAGATGAACAGTAGTAGCTTCTCCTCATTATGCTTCTATTTTTGTGTCCTTTGCTGCATTTAAGACATATTTAAATTTCCTAGCCTGTTCTGATTAAATGGAAGCTCAAATCCTACAAATCCGAACAGAGGTATTGCATTGTTATGAAGGGACTTTTCTTTACTTGTTCCTCATTCTCACTTTTCATTAGGATTATATAGGTGGAGACTTGTAAGAAGTCTCTTGAGTGTGCAGCTATGTTCACTGCTCTGATGGGCAATCATCCTCCCAAACCAATCTTATCCTCAAGGAAGGAAAAGGGAGAAAATAGGAGTCAAGGAGATTCAGTTTCTGCCCCAAGCACAGTGTGTTCTCACTTGAGAATGATTTAAGATTTCCAAACTGAATTACTGTGCCAGTATTGATATTTTTAGATTATACTTATAATCAAAGAAGTTATCTGAAAAGTAATTAAACAAGAGAGCTTCTTAATCCACACTAATGGAAACCTGTATTATAGACACGTGTTTTTGTTAAAACATAGTAGGCACTGAAATATGTTTTGAATAAATGATTGAGCAAATATCCTCACTGGAATTAAAGGGCTTATCTCATAAACATATGGTGTTCCAGTATAAAGACTAAACTATTTGGACATGTCCCTCTGTGGGATTTTCACAGCTTTGGCCAGATTTTGTTTGTTTTGCCTGCTTCTGTTTGCTTGATAGTGAAGATTTGAAATCTGAGGCTTTCCAAGTGCGGTTCGTCAATCTTGAGCCTTCTATTTCAATAGAGCACACTTAAAATATGTTCTTTATTATTAATTAATTTATTATGGCAGCTCTTTTTGGTAAACTGATGAAGTAAGATGCCCTCTGCCCCTCACAAATTCTTAGTTTATAGCAGAGGATAATGTCTTAGAAAATATCAAAGTAACATCATTCGGATGACAGGTCAAATGGTAGCCAATTAGCTCTCTAAGCTCTTTATCTGAATAAATTTCCAGGGTTCTCAAATGTGGTTCCTTCCTGTCTGCCTATAAATATATTCAGGTTTCTCCCTTAAGAAAGTCACATTTTAGAGACTTTATCTCATTCTTTCCTTTCACTGTCAAACTTCTTGAAAAACATCTTTGCTTTCATCTTCTCACCATCAATTTCAGCCATAATTCCATGGAACATGGCCTGCATTCCCATGACTCAGCTCAAGTGCCTCTTGCAGGGCCATTGAAGATGGTTGTATACAAAGGCCTTTTTTTCTTTTTATACTATTCTCATTGTTGTTTGCTGCATAAGACACTTTTGGCCTCCTCCTTTCTTGAAACTTCTCTTTCCTTGTTTCCCATGATATTAGCTTGTTCTAATTCTGTTATCTGAATGGCTGCTCTCACTTGCCTGGTGGGTCCACTTCCCTTTATTTCCTGAATATATGGGCACCTGCAGGTTTTTTTTTTTTTTTTTTTTTTTTTACTTGCCTTGTTTCGATTTTTCCTTCTGCTGGTTCTAGCACCTTGGTTTTCCTAAAGAGAATCAACTTCTATGTCATCTTCAGTCCATTCAGTGTCAGAGGGGCTGACCCAGCAACCTGGCACTAGGGGTCAGCACCTGGCCCTGGCCTCTACAATCAGCATGTCCCATCCCATTCCTCGCCTCTTTGCTACCACAGTGATTGGTTAAGGGAAGATTGTATGACCCAAATTGAGTCAATCAGAGACAGCCTCGGAACATTTGCTGGAACTATAGGGAAAGAAAGCTTTCTTTGTTTTTGGCAAAGTTAACTTCTTAAAAATACAAGTCTAGTTACAATTGCAGGTGGCATTTTTACCTCAACAAAAGGAAATGATGTCAGCATCCACATAGGAGGAAGAGAGGCAGGCTGGGGTGAGTAAGGTGAAGAGGACATCCGTGCAGGGAGACAAACAGCATCCGTTTGGGTCAGGGTGTCAGAGCTAAAGCAAATGAGTGTGTGCTCAGGATTGCAGTGGCTTCGAGAGAGGCTTTTGAGCCCAAGTGGTGAAGTTTGAGTATTTGTTACCTCTATAAATAGAATTTAAATTATATGAATGTGCAATTAAAACTTGCACCCTGAAGATTTAACAATTAACTCCAGCTTGTTGATGCCTCTAGTCTGAATAACCACTGATGATTTTTGGATTAATTAATTATTACTACGATGGCTGCCAGATGGTAATTTTTATAGCTCAGTTGTTCCTGCTACACTTATTAGTTGGCCTTTTAACCTTAAAGAACAGCTTATTTATTTGTTTGTATGTATGTATGTATGTATGTATGGACTCATTGATAGCTATTTTTATTCAATAGGTTATAATCCATTAATATCACAATTTATTTTGATGCTTCCATCATCCACAATTTGGCCAGTGAAGAGCCCTTCAAGCCGGGATCTGTTACCTTTTGACATAGCCTCATAATTTTTTTAGAACTTTCCTTTAGGATGTTTAGTTACCTTTTGTTACCAGAAGTTAAGTTGCTAGATGTTTACGTATTATTTCCACCCCCTGTGTAGGTTACTATTCTCTCATTGCCATTGCTGCCTATGAGGTGGATGCCCTCCTCATTATATTTGGGTCCCCACAGCCCACTGCAAGGCACCACAGCTCTGAGCAGTCCCTCTCTTTGTCTGCTTTAACTTTAGCCCCTATCTCCAGGCATAGATGCCCTCCTGACCTGGCTTTGGCTCTGGCATCCACCCCCTACTACATCTCCCCCTGTGTGGACTTAGACACTATGTGGTTTATGCATTTACATATTGGTTGACTCAACTTTGTTGTTGTTTTGTTAAGGAATTTTTAATCTATGTCAGGAGCTGACAAACTTTGTAAGGGGCCATATGGCAAATATTCTTGATTTGTGAACCATGTATGTTCTGTTGTATCTTCAACTGTTTGGCTCTGCCATAGCAAATGAATAAATGCAGTTAAGTTCCAGTAAAACTTTACTTACAGAGAGCTAGCTCATAGACTGTAGTTGGTTGACCCTTGGTCTATGTCCATGAGACCTGTAGTTCTGGTCACTAGTTTTCTTTAATATTTCTGTATATTTTGATATTTTGGTATCAGGACAAGGTTGGCTTTATGAAATGAGTTAATAAGTTTTTTCTGTTATGTTCTGGAAAAGACTGCAGAATTGGTATCATTTCTGTCTTAAATTTTTCGTAGAATTCACCAGTGAAACCATCTGAGTCTGAAGTCTATTTTCACAAACTGGGCTGTGGAGGCCAGGAGCTCATTTCATAATAAGCAGGAATGCTGCTTGGTGAAAGCACAATAGTGAATCCTTCTCTGATCACCTTTTTTTTTTTTTTTTAAACCAAGTAACTGATTACCAAAATACTTTTTTTGGCAAGGATACAGTGCCCATTTTCCCCTGAAATTCTTAGATGAAAGTGTGACCTATTTAGAGTATAAAATAAGCCAACTTTTATTTTCCTAAATTGAAGAAAATGTCAGAAAGGAGTTAAGAATCCATCCGTATATCAATCTATTTTAAAAATCTATCATCTATCTGAAGATGTAAACCTTAGCAAGCAGACAATATAAAAGAAATTCTAGCATAATTTTCATGACAGAGGTAGTGATATATGTGACACTCTCAGGTTAGCACCTGAACTCACCGTGTGTTGAAATCTTATAGTGATACATCATCTCACAGCCACAAGTCCTGATGTCAGGTGATATTACTCCTGAAATATTCCAGTGAGAGGCCAGGAAGTCTAGGTCCCTTATATAATGCTGATCATTTGCCAATAGTGTGCACAGTCACATGGGTTGATTACAGGCCCAGGTGGAGACCAGCACAACACTTACTCACATGCAGCCAGCAACACAACTTTGACCTACTGGAAATAAATAATGCTTAAAATATGCTCTCCTGGCCTATAATAATCTTAAGAACTTCCATTTTCCTAACTCTGTGTCCCTTCCCAGTTAATTGTCTCTATATCAGGTGCTGTAATGAAAGCAGCCAAGAGAATGGGCTTACTCATTTATATGGACCCTGATAATGCATATGTCTGTAGTATATTGGGTCCTACAAGGAAATTAGGAGAAGCTAAGTCTAAAGTTAATGACCTTTTTGTTCTTGGAAAAGATACAGTCCCTAGCAGAGAATGAATCCCTCTGAGTCCTTGACCTCACTGCCAAAGGCATGTTTGTGTCATTTGGTTTGCCATCTGAACAAGATGTTTCTATTCCACAGAGGTTGGCAGAGGATGCCGCGTGCTTCCTTAAAGCATTATGAACTTGGCCCACTACAGACACTTGAGTGGTAAGGCATACTGGTAAGCTGTCCTGGGCATTTCCCTTTGTCTCTTTAGGGCCACTGCCCCTCATCCTCCACCCTGCTCTATAGAGAGCAGGCTGATTTTGGGGATTACATTTATAGACCATCTGGCTCTCTGATTTTGAGCTGGATTTGGCCAATGGGGAGGAATCCCTCCTTCTAGATTCTCAACTGTCCAGTTATGTCCTTCTGTTGAGAGTCACAGCTCCTGTAAGCTTCTCTCTTCCACATAGCTACCTCTCTTGATAACCTCTGCCTCCCCTTCCCCTTCAGGCATAGAAGTTGTAACTGGAATGACTAGCCCAGAGGATCTTGTGGTTTCCTTATACTCTGCCCATATCTCTGCAAGTAGTCCTTTCTTAACATCCTCATATTTTCTTTATTTGAGCATACCATCTTTTTCCAGTGGGTATCTAGACTGATACGGAAGGATCAATACAACAGATCTTAAATCTTTTTTATTTCTCTGATGTCATGCCATAATACTTCTTAGCTTGGTTCCCATAGATTGAAATCAACTCATCAAAAAATTCCTGTGGGCAATAAAAAAACTGGAAAGTCAACCTTGTATTTCCAGTAGGCAAGTTAGTTTTGTGTATCTGCAAGGTTAATTGAATACAAGCTGGTTAAAGCTTGTTGCTCCAAGACTCTGTTTTGTAAGTTTTTGGAGGCTCTCTAATTCTCACTATATCTCTATCTGGTTTGAGATACCTTGCTCCTAGGCCCCAATTTTTGCAATGAATAGAAAGCTCAGATCATGGATTGCTTTTCACAGTTCCTGAGAGCTAGGCTATAAGGGGTCTGTGTTACAATTCTTCCTCTCTTTGTTAAATACTCACAGGGAAATTTTGGTTGAAATTTCCTCTTTGCTTTTAATTATCAAAGAGCTTCTGTTAGGTCACACTTGGGCAATGTTTTGGAAAGTAAAATGCTTTGAATCACACCATGTCTCAGATCAGTCAGTTTTCCTATTACTGACTTGGTTTGAGGGGCCAGCTGACAATGATCAGGACATATGTAGGCAAAGGTGCAGGTAAAGTTTTAGGTTAAAAAAATCAGCGAAAAATGGCATTATATTGCCTTTAGCATACATTTGTATTTTTAAATTCCTAAAGTAATGATACAGCAAATCAAATATTAGCCATCTCCTTTCTCTTTCTGATCTATAGATCCTCTCAAAAATTAACTTTTTGAAATTAATGTTAGTCATTTGGTGTATCCCATGTTTTCTTCTGCTTAGCTACAAATGGACTTAGACATGAATCATTTCCTTCATTTTAATATTATACTACACACATTACTTGGTTCTCTTTTTTATGTGAAGAGTATATAATGAATCTCTTTTCAGTGCACTATCTATTGATTAAATATGTTCTTTTCAATAGTTGTACAGTATTCCACAGATTCTCTAGTGTGATCTTGTGACAGTTTATTCAGCTCCTCTTCTGACAGGATGCGAGTTAACAGCTTTTACTACTATAGTGCTGCAGAAAGCATTAATAAACATTCACCTTTAAATATTGGTCATCTTACTTCTGTGGATAGAAGTTTAGATATGGAATTGCTGACTCAAAAGTTACACATGTTTGTAGTTTTGCTATATATGTCAAGTCCCTTTCAATAAATATGTCACCTTGTATTCTCATTACCACTATGTGAGAACCCCTGCTGGTACTGGGGATTATCATATTCTAATTTTTGCTCCTCTGGTGAGTAAAAAATGGCATCTTGCTGTCTTTTCTTTTTTTCTTTGAACTCGAGCACTTTTTTTTCCGAGCACTTTTTATATGCTCATTCGCTACTCTTATGTGCTCTTCTGTATTGTTACTTATTCTTTCACCTTTTTAATTGGCAATTTGTATTTATACATATTTTCTGGTGGTTGGTCATAAGGGTTGCAAATATTTTTCTCCCAGTGAAAAAGTGCACCCTTTATAGCAGAAACATTTTACATTTGAATGAAGTAAAATTTACCAAGCTTCTCTTCTCTTTTGAGAATTCAGGCTTTTTTGTCTTTCTAATGGAGGTCTACACATCCCCTGTGTGTGTGTGTGTGTGTGTGTGTGTGTATAAATTTATATGTAAAATCAGATCCTGCAATACGTGGGGTTATGTTGTAGCTTTCTTCCTTGGGTGGGAGGGGGCTGGGCCACTCCATGCTACTCTTAAGTCCCCAATTTCTCTGGTTGGGAGAAACTGGGAGCTGTCTTCAACTTTGCTATTCATGAACTCCTCTCCCTGTGGGAATACTCCATGCCTGATGCTGGCTTTGCTCTGGAGGCCATCAGCCCTGTTCACTTACCTCTTGGTTTGAGCACTGCTTAATTACAGAGGTTCTAGGAGTTGTTACTGGCTCTTCTGGTCAGATGGGGCAGGAAGACACTCTTTGATAGTGAATGGGGCTGATTTGTCTCCTTGCGTGAGCATGGGCAAAGTGGGCTGTAGGGCCAGCAAAGTTCCTCATTTGAGGACCTGAATCAGGCAGATGGGTAACTTGTCAAGTTCCACAGTCAGAGTTAACCCCTGTTCTGATTCTGCCAATGAACAAAGCTGCTGGTTGGGATTAGTCCTTGAGCACTGCAGGTATGAACTCAGTCTGCCAACCTGTCTGTGCTGGTTGTCAGAATTTCCTCCTGTTCCTCTGCCAGTCAGATTCCCAGTGATTGAGCCCTACCAGTTCCTGTGCAATCCCTGTGGTATGAGATCAGAGTAGGGGCTCCAGCAAAGCAACCTATAATGCTGTGGTGGCTGGGTATCCTCCCCATGTTCCCTTTTTCCACTGAAGGAATCAGAAGCTCAGGGGAGACCTCTTTGTGTGGTGCTGAGCTTTTTTGCAGGCAGGCAAAATAGTCAACCTGTAGCCATTTCTTTTACCCTTTTAATACAGTCTGTTTCAGCATCTGTGGTACAGGGGGCACTTTAGACACCCTGTATTCTAGGATTGCTCAGTGGTGTTTTGTTCTTGTATAGTTGTTTGTTCCTCTTGTGAGGGAGAGTGAAATCAGAAACAACTTATGTTGCCATCTTGATGACATCATTCTATGCTTTTTGTTGCCTTCTGCAGTCAGATTCTTTTGAGGTGTGTGTGTGTGGAACAAGCCACATATGCAGAGCTTTATGAATTAATCTAAACAACATGAGGGAAGTGTCCAGACCTTACTAATTATAGGACCTCATTTATTATATTAGCAACAGTAACCATCACTTTCATTGAAAACTAATTTCTGCTCTCCATGGTCATGAGTTTGTCAACATCTTTATTAATACCATTTTAGTGCCTTTAAAAAAAAAGTCTCAAGTAATTGAGGATTGAAGTTGGATTAAAGAGAATCTTTGTATTTAATTAAAATAGTTGTTTTATGAGACTGACAACTTAAACCGTTGTCTGGAGTCCTTAAGTGATTCTTTGTAGATTCGTGCAAGGCAAAAACCAGCTTAAGACATTTGTTCCCATTTTCTTGGGGGGAGAGTATTTATCTTTTAAAAATTAATGATGTGCATGAATTGAAGTACCAAGGCTGTTTTTCATAGACAAGTGCTTTATGAAAAGTATGTCTTGTATTTTTTTATCAAATAGTATTTAAGAAAAGTATTTGGGTCTGATTATAGTTAGGAAACAGATTTCATAGACTCAAGTCATCAGCAATGAACAAGATTTAGATTAGGAGATGTTTTTAAAAGTCACTAAAATAAGTTAAAAATGTGGCACCAGTTAGCTCAGGTTTCCAATAACTTGTATAATTGATGAAAGAAATATCAATTGTCTTGATCTAGTGGATAGAGACAGTGCCCTAGTAGAAATTTAAATAGTTTTCCCAGTGCCTATCCAACTCTGTCAAGAATTTGTGCAAACTTCATGGTATAATTCCAAGCCACTTCACCAAGAGACAAGAGAGCTTCCCTCTTCTGAAGTTGTCAGCTGCTAGTCTGAAACCAAATAACATGACATAAAGCTATTTCCCAAGATGATGGACTTGTTTTATTATCTGAAGTGAAACCCTTTCGTATGCCTCCCAATATGCTGACTGGCCCAGAAGCACACAAAATAAATGCATGTGACAAATCCCTTACTTTGAACATGAGCAGAGAACATATATTTCTTATTAGTAGAACTCTCCAATTCTCATCGGACAAAACAAAGGCTTAAAAGAAATGTATATATTCATGGTTCAAAGAGGGACTAAATGTTTAGCTTTCTCAGGGTACCCTCATGTCTCTTCTGGCCCTGAGGACCAGATAAAACCCACTACTTCCTAGTATCTGACCAGGGGTCTGGACTTACCAGGCTGTCGTGAGTCAAGCCCACTCAGTCTTTCAGCATACAAACATAAACTTGGGCAAATGCAAAAGCTAATCTTTATCTTTTCTTTTTTAAAGATTTATTTTTATATATGAGAGAGAGAGAGAGAGCACAGGAGGAGGGGCAGAGGGAGGAGAGAGAGGATCTCAAGTAGACTCCCCACTGACCTCGGAGCCTGCAGGGGTGGGGCTGGGGGGCTGGGGGTGCGAGTTCAATCTCACCACTCATGAAATCATGACTTGAGCTGAAACCAAGAGTCTGACACTTAACCAGCTGTACCACCCAGGTGTCCCTAAAAGCTAATCTTTATTTATTAATTTTTTAACAATTTTGTTTGTTTATTCATGCGAGACACACAGAGAGAGGCAGAGACACAGGAAGAGGGAGAAGCAGGCTCCCCGCAAGGAGCCCGATGCTGGACTCCGTCCTGGACCCCCGGGGATCACATCCTGAGCCAAAGGCAGATGCTCAACCGTCAAGCCACCCTGGCATTCCCCCAAAAGCTAATTTTTAAAGAAGACTTGGTCTCCATATCTACAAGTGGAAAATATGTCAAGTAAAAGTTGTCCTAGACATGTAATTCAATATTCCTGTTTTATTCTTCTTTCCCCTGTAGCTCAAGTCATCATCCACCAAGCCAGGAGAGATCTAGTTCAGATGTAGTCACTGATGGAACCAAAAGCAAACACCTGAATCATGTGTGTTCCTAGAGCAAAGAGTTGTGCACATACATAACTCATCTTGTCTGACCAGATTTCATTTTGTAAAACTTAGAAAAAAGGGACACATAAAAAAAAGCAGACAGTTGGCATTGAGGAGATCACAGGGGAAGCATTGGAGCTGGTCACGTTGTTAAACCGTGTGCTTACCTAGAGCATGAGTAAGTGAGGGAAGGGGATGTAGGGGTGTATTACGGGGGCTTAGATTGGGAGGGACAACTGGCCCCATGAGGGTGCACGAGGCTTTAGGTCCTTATTCCCAAGTTCTTTTGGTGCCTGGAAGTGTCTGCCGTCCCCGCATTTGTGAGAGCCCTCAGCCTTTGAACTTGACTTAGTTTGAGCAATTTCTGTTTCTTGAAGCCAAAAGAGTCTCAACTGAAACAAAGATAAAGACATTATTATAAAATCCCCAAGATTTGGAAGTGGGCCCATAAGAGCATTATGCTTTAGAAAGAACACTGGTCCCATACTTGAGTACAAGCTCTGGCACTCTTGCCAACAGCAGAGCAGCTCCTAGAACGAACTTTAAATTTCTGGGTTACAGTTTGTTTACCTACAAAATGAGAGAGGAGAAAGAGGATTGAATTGCCCTACCTGTGAATTGCCCTCAAATTTCAATGTGCTTGGAATCTATCCATTTTGTGAAATTTCAAGTGAGTATAGCTATCTGGGTTCTGCAAGTTCTGGAAAGTAGAGAGAAACATAAAAGTCAGGGAATCACGGAGGCCCAGGAGTAGAGGCTTCTTAGCCGTAGCTCTGTGGACCCTCAGTCAATTTTGGCATGTGAAATACGTGGTCATCTGACAAAACTAAAGAGTGTCCCTTTCTTTTTTATATTGGTACCAACTCAGAGGAGAGACAGGCTGGGATAAGAAATGAAGTTCCTGTATGCTTCAGTCACCCATTGTAGAAGCCCCTTTTCTGGGATTAGAAAATTTCTACTCAGGGTAGAGTTCTCTAACAATATGTTTTTTTTTTTTTTAAGATTTTATTTATTTATTCATGATACACATAGAGAAAGAGGCAGAGACACAGGTAGAGGGAGAAGCAGGCTCCATGCAGGGAGCCAGACGTGGGACTGGATCCCGGGTCTCGAGGATCACACCCTGGGCCAAAGGCAGGCGCTAAACTGCTGCACCACCCAGGGATCCCGAGTTCTCTAACGATAATGGACGATTAACTCTTTTCCTGTCTGTAAAATAGCTGAAAGGGGAGTGGAGACTTTATCTGATGAGTTTTGGCTAAAATGGCCTTATGGAGATAGAATAGGATTTAAGGATGCTTACAGGCATGCTGGAGGGTTCTCTCACTGCTCTTCATCTCCCTCTATTCCCCACGTCATCCCATCCTTCTTTCCCCGTACCCAGCTCAGATTTTTACCTTCAATTCCATGAGTGATGGGAAGCACTGGTCTCTAGATGCCAGAGTCTCTCGTTCAAGACTTCTAACAAAATTAAAAAGCTCTCTGGTGATGGACTAATAGCAAGTTCTCCCCCCCTTTCAGCGGATTATCCTGCATTATCCAGATGGACCAGTGAATCACAAGAATTGTTAAAAGCAGAGAATCTTTCCATGCTGTAGTCAGAATACGAGGGAGATGTCACTATGGAAGAATGGCCAGAGAGATGCAATGTTGGGGGACCAAAAGTGGAGAAGAGGACTACAAACCAAGAAATGGACGCTATCTTTAGGGCTGGAAAAGTCAAGGAAACAGATTTTCTCCCAGAGCTTCCAGGAAGTAATGCAGCTCTGTTTGCATCTTGATTTTAGCCCAGTGAGACCTGTGTTGGACTTCTAACCTACAGAACTATACATAATAAATTGTGTTAAGCCACTAAATTTGTGCTAATTTCTTATGGCAGGAATAGAAAACCACTATGGTATACATGACTATGAGCACTGCGGCCTTTCACTTGTCTCTAGAATTACAGTCTAGATTCCTGATGATCAAAGTATAGTTGGCAACTTTTTGTGTTTTGTAATCTAGAGCTTTTTCCACTGAACCAGAACTCAGAAGGTTAGAGTGGAAAGAAGACCAGGTCAGAAACTGAGATATATGGGTTTCAGTTCAGGCTCTGTGCTTGGTAATTATGTAACCTGCAGTGAGTCACTGAAACACTTCGGCTCCCGTTTCCTCAATCCTACCAGAAGGGCTTTGGAGTAAGAAAACCTCTAGTTCATTTTAGTGCAGGCTTTTCATGATTTCTCTGAGTGCCTGCTCCATGCAGGGGATCACCATTAATGGGGCACTCTATCTATGGCCCCATCCACCAGGAAGTAGTTTGATGGAAGGTTCCATGAGGAACAGTACTATGTCTCATACTTAATTTTCAAATGTAGTTTTGCGTCTTTGGTGAGAATTGGGCATTTAAAAATATTTGTCAGAAGGAAATGTTATATCCTAATTTTTATGATTCCTCTATGAGGAGTAACATCTGAGGACTGTTTAAGATGTGAGAGAGAGTAGATCAAATCAAGAACCCCAAACTTCCAGTTTAGTTTTCAGCAGAATATTATTTATATTACAGTTATTGTAGAGTAGCATTAATTGATCCCACAACTTTTCATTATGGAATACAAATTCTTTGATAATGTATCTTTTCCTTATTTTTATACCGTCAGCAGTTTTGCCTTTGTAGTCTGCATAGCAATTATTTTTTTCCCTTAGAATAGTCTGTACTATGTTTTTGACATGCTATTTACTTTCATCTGTCTCAATATATTTACTTACATTTTTGACTTATTTGATTACTTTCATTACATTTTTTACTGATGGAATTTTGAAAACTTATCAACAAAACCCAAACCTTCCCTAAATTCTTTTTAGTTATTTTGCCAATAATAATATCTGTTAATGGTTGCGTGTTTATTATATGTTGAATGGCTTTGGTTAGTGAGGTAGAGGAAATATGTTTTAGTTTTGGAGTTATTTTGATGTGAATTACAAAGCCTTTACTTTTGAAATTCATATTTCCTTTGTTGTCAGGCAAATGAACATCAGGAGACTGAATTCATTAGTGAAGAACCTCACTTAGTTATTTTTTTAACTATCAAAAATTTGTATGAAATGTACAAAATCTAACCTTAGAGTCATGCTGAGATCCATGTAAACTGATGTATAATATTCAGGACCATATAATTATATAATGTCCTATTTGGCAAGAGATCTAAACTACAGTTATTATTATTTTTATTATAAACATTTATTTCAAGTCTTTCAAGTCAAATGTTTATTAACTTCACTAAAATAATTAGATTAAAGTTAAATCCCAAGTGTAAAATAAGCTTAGACTAGATAATCCATTGTATCTGAATAATAAAAACAACTCTAAGGGAATTTATATTTAATTTATAGCCCTTTTTCAATTTACACTTTGGATTATTAGTAGTTCATGATGACCCTAAGTCTAAAACAAGTCATGAAGGTGACCATTTAGGGATTGATACAGCAGTGGAAAAAATACTGGCATTGGGCCCAAAGGTTGGATTATATGCCCTAGTGCTAATTCTTCCTATCTATGCAATCTTGTGTCAGTTTTTTCATTTCTCAGGTCTTTAGTTACTTCATAGTCCAAATAAGGCTTGTGATGACCAGTGTAGAGTCTCATCAGTAATAAATTATTTAGATAAAAGGCCCAGAATACAGCAGGCATTTGACAAATCATTTTGTTCTTACATATATTCCATATGGTTCCTAAAGCATGATACTTCTATTGTACTCTTCCAGAAAAGTCTGAGGGTTGTTCATGGCATACGTTATATTTTGTGAGGCTTAATGCTTTATGTTCCATGATGTCCTGCCTGTTAGAATATTCATTGGAGTAATGGATTACCTCACCTACATTGTAGGCCTAGTGCTAATTGTGAGATCATCTACATAAAAATACTATAGATATAAGACTATTGTATCATTTGCTAGAAATCTTGGATGCACTTTTGTTATCCATTTGTAGCAGTGCATAGAAATTTGTGACATGAATTTTTCTTTTTGCTTCATTTGTCTATTTTTTCTTTCTCATTTATTTATGATTTAAGATATATTTCTTCATTTTACATAACTTTGTATAATGTAATTTCTGTTTTAGAACAGGTAGGAGACAAACAAATGTGTGTGTGTGTGTGTGTGTGTACACACACTAATATCATAATTACTGATTCTAAAATTATACACTACAAAGAAGTGGGTAAGCTTTAGAGTTCTAATTTGTACATGGTATACTTCTGATTCTCCTTACCAGTTGGATATAACAGCTTTATGATAAATAAGAATTCATTTTGGGCATCGGGCTGGGAAGTTTTCCCCTTAGAAACATTGTATGCCTAATTTATGAATGATTGAGCCTATATTACCAAAGTTTGTTTACATACGCTTATAACAAAGTATCTGAAACAGATTATACTTTAGATTAAACCGATTAGCATTTAATTGCTTCGACAATGATTTTCTATTTTTTAACTATGTGAATGTGGGAACTTCACCCAACAGAACTACCTGGGGTCTTTTGCGCTCTCCCAGGCAAAGTATAATTCTAGACTTTGTTGCCCATTTGCATTTGGAATATATTACTGCAAGAGAACATGAGGATCTTTCTGAGGCCTGGGTTTCTTCAGAGGTACTGTTTTGGGAGATGTGATGCCTGGGCAAATAATATTTGAGTTTAATATTGGATCCATTTACAAATTTGCCTCTAATGATGATATCTTTTTTGAGGATTCACCATCCCTGACTTTCTTTCTTTCTTTCTTTCTTTCTTTCTTTCTTTCTTTCTTTCTTTCTTTCTTCCTTCCTTCCTTCCTTCCTTCCTTCCTTCCTTCCTTCCTTCCTTTCTTCTTTCTTTCTTTCTTTCTTTCTTTCTTTCTTTCTTTCTTTCTTTCTCTCTCTCTCTCTCTCTTTCTCTCTCTTTCTTTCTTTCTTTCTTTTTCTTTCTTTCTCTCTTTTCTTTAAAGATTTATTTATTTATTTGAGAGAGAGAGAGAGTGGATGCAGGGGAAGAGGCAGAGGAGAGGGAGAGAATGCCAAGCAGACTCCGCACCAAGTGTGGAGCTCTACTGGGGGCTCAATTCCACAACCCTGAGATCATGACCTGAGCCAAAATCAAGAGTTGGAAGCTTAACGGACTGAGACAGCTAGGAGTCACTCCCTGACTCTTTCTAATTCACTTCCACTTGTTGTCTAACCTCTTTCTACCCTGGGTTCACATTTATCTTCCTCCAGCTGGCACATCAATTTCTGGACACACACACACACACACACACACACACACACAGAGTCTATCAGGAAGCATATATAATATACATTTTTTATATTTTTTCTAAACTTCAAAAAAGATATTTATGAAAATAAAATGACAATTGAGTAGTATGTTGTTTTGTCCTGTTTTCCTAAAACATAAACCACTTAATAAAGGAACAGAACATACTTGATCTGATGTTTTGTAACAGCACATCTTATTTACTTTAATCTAAGAAATAAATGCAAATCTAAGCACATTTTTTGTTGGTACAAAAAAATCCTTTAAAAACCAGTGCTATTGTTTTTCCCAGTTTTCATGCCATCGATTACATTGTTCCATTCTCTGCATGCTAATTAACCTGGAGATTTCATCAAAACAGCCTATGCTGAATGCTTATGGGACCCTGAGCTTTATGAACAGATTCATTCTATGGGTTGGAAAAACCATTTATAGCCTGAAGTCTATAAATGGTTAGTAACTTAATCAATTCTAAGAAAGCTAGAACCCACAGAGAGGGGCAAAATTCATAACATTTATTTTCTTGAAAATCCTCTGTAGACTTTAACCTGATGTGGCAAATTTCAAATATTAATTTCTTTAATTCTCCCCTCCACAAAGCTATGAGCTCCCCAACACCAGATGTATTCAAACAGATAACAGACAATGATGTCAGGAATATAAAAATTCTCTTGAAATGTGTGTGGGAAAATACTTTGAATGTGTCAAGCATTCAGCAAAAAGGAGTATTTAAGAACATGAGCTTAACTTCACTGTATTGTTTTGTCTGCCATGGTCTTACTCAAATCTAAGATTCAATACTTGAGAATTTAGCTTTTTTTTTCTTAATATGGATAAGTAAAAGTGCTTTCTACCCATACTGTCAGCCAACCCTGCTTCCTAACTAGTTCTTATGCCTCAAATATTAAAATATCAAAATATGTGTGTGAAGATCCAATAAAAACACTTGAAATTTTAGGAAAGAGATATTGGAAGTCCTCAGGGATGTGTAAGTGAACAGGATGACTAAGTTTATTTGTAACTTCCAGTTTGGTTGGATGTCTAGGCAAATTCAATTCCTATTATGTATGAAGTAAAATTTTGGGACATGAAAATATCCTCTTATTGGTTCTATTATTTATGAAATTTTAGTTTTATTGATGTAAGGAATAATAAGAAAAATATTTTCATGAAGGTTAAGATATTGCAATAATAATAATAGTTAATATATAGTGAAAGCTTACTATTTGCAAAGTACAGTTCTTAAGGACTTTGCAGATCTTCATTAATTTTCACAATGTCATTCTGAGATTATTAATGTGTCATCTCCCTTTAATTGATGGGAAGCTAAAGCCCAGAGAACTGAAACAATTCACCTAAGGTCATTTGGAAGGAATGCATAGAGTCAGGATTCAAATGCAGGCAATTTTGTTCTAGAATCTGTGGTTTTTATTGCATACAATGCCATCTCCCACATAATTCAAATCCAACAAGACTTGGGTTCAAATCTTGCCTAGCGCTTGTATCAGTTGAGTAATCCTGGAAACCCTACTCAGTTGTTGTTAAGAATAAGTTAGACAGGAACACCTGGGAGGCTCAGGCAGTTAAGCAATTGCCTTTGGCTTGTATGATGATGATCTCAGAGTCCTGGGATCAAGCCCCAGTGTTCTGGGCTCCTTGGGTCCTGGGTTCCCTGCTTAGTGGGGAGTCTGCTTCTCCCTCTCCCTCTGCCCCTCCCCCATCTTGTACTCTTTCACTCTCCCTCTCAAATAAATAAATAAAAATCTTAAAAAAAGAATAAATGAGATAATCTATATAAATGAGCAGCGAGGTACCTGGTACAAAGTAGATAGTAAACAAATGCCAGATGCTTCCACTTTCCCTAATGCAAAAGAGTTAAAAAATTTTATGGAAAAAACCTTCTCCTTCCATACGATCTTTATAAAACCTAGTTAAAACAATTAATAGCAAACAGCTTACTCATTCTCCATATTCTTTAAGATTATTGTAAAGAAAACAGAAAATAGTTACCCGAAGCATAGAAACTTGTCTAATTTTTTTCTCTCCTTTCTCTCTGCTACTGCTCAATGGTGATGTTTTTATGATAGGATGGGGTGGGATTGGGGCTGGGGCAGAAACAGTTGAATTTGTGGTTCTTCTTGGAATTTTAATTATAAATCCAAGAATGCTCCTTTGATTGAACTTTGTTATAAATTTTCTTGAAAAGATCGTTGTCTACTGTTTCTTAAATGAGGAATTACAAACTCCTAGTGAACATTAAGAAGAGAATCATATATATAGGATTTTGTGGTGAAATCGGCATATAGAGGAAAGATCTACTTCTTAGACATCTTTCAGATATGCTTCTTAAGCAGTAACTGGGTCTGTTTATGTAGATGAAGGGTTCAGGCATCTCTGATATCTAAATCTGAGGACTGTGAGTAGAGAATAGTACAATTAACTCAGCAAACTTAAAACCACATTCCTCTGTTGAGTTCCTCAGTGTCAGGCTTTAAAGAGGCCAAGCTCGTGGTAAAAAGGGCAAACAACAGATTGTTGAAAAAATGTGCCCTTCTCCTTCCACTGCTGTTCTTTAGAACAGTTTAGCTTGAACATCTTTAACATATCATACACTTATCTGGTATTGGATACATGGAAAAAAGTCAGCATTGTGTTCTGTGGGTCATAGGCTGTGGTTTGGCAGGACATGTGCATGGATTCCCAGGCTACTTAAACCCACGTGAGTAATGGTAACCAAACCCCTTTTCCATTTCCCACCCATACACATGTCTGCAGAAGAAAAAGACTAAACAAAATGTTCTTTTTTTATCCTAAATGAAAACAAATAGAAAAACGAATGGCAGAAAGATCTGGTCAAGTTTACTGTAAAGGCCTCTGGAAATAGGCCCTATCACAGTAAGTGAGAAGTCCTTTGTTCTCAGGTTTGAAAAACCAGTACACTTTTGGTGAATATTTAATCTCTGAGCTGCTCTCAATATAATGAAGTTCTTATGGAGTAACTACCCCGATGGCAAATGTGTTGTGGGTCACCTGGAGGGTGAAGCCTGTCCTCAGACAACTTACAATTTTCCTTTTAATCATTTTATTTAAAATTTTATATTTCTCTTCTGGATATATACAGCAGAAACAACACAAGTGTTTGTATCTGCTCCCCTTCCAGATTCTACTAAAGGAATGGTAAGGGAATAAAATAGAATACCAAAAGCATGAAGAGAGAGAGGGAGGAGATAACAGCAGGTGGGAGATGACAAGTCTTTGGAAGCTGGAAGTTAGAGATTTGTAACGGATTTAAAGGTTAGATGCAGCTGGAAGGGTCTATGGGAAGGATAGCCAGGAAAGCAAGCTGGGTTTCTCCGTAGAATTTAGCATCGGGTCAGAAGATGGAGGCATCAAGTACTGCAAAGGGGCTAAAACCAGGAGGGCTCTATGAAAGTTTGTACAGGAAGCAAACTCCCGGATCCTGGTTCCCTCCTGGAGCACTGCTGAGCCCCTTCTCTACCAATACCAAGGCCTGAAGATTTATTTCTTTGGAGTCATTAGGCCAGATTGGTTCTTGACTTAGGGAGATAATGAGCAGGAGTGAGCAGCGGGGTTGAAATTGGGAATCCAGTGAAGTCTATAGCCCAGTATAGACTGGATGGTGAGCCACGCTGCCCCCAACTGGCTGCTGGTTCTCAGGCAATCGCTTCCCAGGCAGGCCATGGGAGAATCGGAAGAAACGGAAAGGATTCTGGCTTCTGATATTTGGAGAAACTTCGTTAGAAATCCATCCTGGTGAAGCCCACCCCTTGACAGTCCCTTCCTCTGCCCTTCATATTCCCTTCCCTTCTCCTCCCTCTGAATGGAGAACATACAGTTATTCTTGATTAGCCTTTCTTAAACATGAACTAATATCCAAGGATTACCAAGAAGTATTCAATAAAAGTCTCTTTTGTTGAATAGAAACTATAATAAACGAACAGTATAAAAAAAAGGTGGGGAGGAATCCCTGGGTGGCTCAGCGGTTTGGCGCCTGCCTTTGGCCCCGGGCACGATCCTGGAGTCCAGGAATCGAGTCCCACATCGGGCTCCCTGCATGGAGCCTGCTTCTCCCTCTGCCTGTGTCTCTGCCTCTCTGTCTCTCTGTCTCTCTCTCTGTGTGTGTCTATCATCAATCAATCCTAAAAAAAAAAAAGAAAGTAAATGCAAAGAAAGGAATAGAAAAAATTAAAAACAATCCAAACCGTACAGTTTAATATTTTCAGAGAGATAAAAATCACTGCATGTAGGGATGTCTGGGTGGCTCAGACAGCTGAGTGAGGGATTCTTGATTTCAGCTCAGGTCATGATCTCAGGATCATGAGATCATGCCCCTGAGCAGGGATCCATGCTGGATGTAGAGCCCTCTCTCTCCCTCTTCCCCCATCTCTCTTTTTCTCTCAGTCTATAAATAAATAAATAAATAAATAAATAAATAAATAAATAAATAAATAAATAAATAAATAAAAAATCAAACAAACAAGAAAACCCACTGCATCCATAGTATTAGAATAGGATGCTGTGAAGAGTAACATTGAGAAGCAAGAAATGTCTTAGAAAGCAGAATGGCACACAGAAAGGGGATAAAGAGGTATGAAAAAATTGAGATTCAGTCTAGGTTCTAAGAGGTCTTTAGAGGACAACATTCACTTAAGAGAATGGAGGACCAGAAAATTGGAAGAAATCTAAATGTTCAGATTAGAGGGCCTACCAAATAACAGAATAAACAAAAGACCCACATTAAGATGTATTAGGAAAAAGAGCGAAGATTCTGGTTGAAAAATCTAGGTTGATAAAATGTCATTTTGTCAATCGAGGGCTAAGAATGCATAAACTGCTCAAAGAAACTGTGAGCTACTGTTTTCAAAATTATGGGGGTAACTTATATCCTCTCTGGAAATTGTAGTACTGGACTGTTCAAGTTTTCAAAAAAGATTTTGTCCTGGTTTCTTTCTTTAAAAACTACTGAAGTTTGTAAGACATAGAAGTAGGGGACCCAGGAAACACAAGAGAAAGGGTTTTCAGGATAGTGACCAAGGGAAGTCTGAGTTATTCCTATTAATAGTTATTTACATAGTCATAATATTGTAAACACTGATTATTATTTTAACCAAAAATTTGATGTAATTATGAGAATAGGGAGAGGTGAAGTAAGTTTATCATCAATGGTGGTGTTGGGAGTGGGGAGTACAGTGTAAGATATAAGAATCCTGACTTAACCATAATAGGAAATAATGCTTAAAATGGATAAATCAAGGAATAGCAGTAGAAGCACATTATTTAATGTTACAGAGCTGACAACTGTAAGATTTGCTACAAGTGTGAAATTAGTTGCCTCTGGGGGAATGAACCCAGTTTTGGTAAAGGTTAGGCAAGTTGTCTTTCTTTATGGCTTTTTAGTGCTGTTAGAATTTTTTTTAACTATGTACCTGAATGGCATAAAAACAAACATGTAATGTATGTACCTGAATGGCATTAAAAAAGCATGTAATGTTTTCTTGTTTTATCAATCAGGATAAATTAGGTTATGCTGTAGTATAAACAACTTCAAAATTTCAGTAGCTTACTGCAGGAAAAGTTATGTATATGCCTTTTGTCCAACATGAGTTAGGGAAAGTCTTGGACTTCCACTTCTGTAGTCACTCAAGAACCAAGGGATGGAGGTTTTGTGTCAACTGTATTTTCATAATCATTGCAGCAATGCAAGGAAGCTATGGAGGTTTCTAACTGGCAATTGAGTGCTCTGGCCAGAAATGCAACTCTTTACTTCTGCTCACAATTTACTGGTCAGAGCTAGTCACATGGTCACAGCCAGCTTAAGAATACTAGGAAATTTACACCCCAAACCCCAAAAATCCAGTCAAGAAATGGGCAGAAGATATGACCAGACATTTCTCCAAAGAATGCCATTCTGCAAATGGCCAACAAACACGTGAAAAATGCTCACTATCACTCAGCATCAGGGAAATATAAATCAAAACCATTATGAGATACCACCTCCCACCTCTCAGAATGGCTAAAATGAACAACTTGGGAAACAATAGATTTCGGCGAGGATGGTGAGAAAGGGGAACCCTCTTACACTGTTGGTGGAAATGCAAACTGGTGCCACCACCTGAAAAACAGTATAGAGTTTCCTCAAAAAGTTAAAAATAGAGCTACTCTATGAATTGCCCCACTAGGTATTTATCCAAAGGATACAAAAATAGTGATTCAAAGGGGCACATGCACTCCAATGTTTATAGCAGCAGAGTCCGCAATAGCCAAGCTATGGAAAAGCCCAGATGTCTATCGACAGATGAATGGATAAAGAATGTGGTATATAGATACAATGCAATATCACTCAGCCATCAAAAAGAATGAAATTTTGCCATTTGCAATGATGTGGGTAGAACTAGAGGGTATTATGCTACGTGAAATAAGTCAGTCAGAGAAAAGTCAATACCATAGGTTGAATTTAAGAAACACTCATATGTTGAATTTAAGAAACAAAACAGATGAACATAGGAGAAAGAAGGGAAAAATAAGACAAAACATAGAGGGAGGCAAACCATAAGAGACTCTTAACTATAGGGAACGAACTGAGGTTGCTGGAGGGGGCTGAGTGGGAGGATGGGGTAACTGGGTGATGGGCATTAAGGAGGGCATGTGATGTACTGAGCACTGGGTGTTATATGCAACTGATCAATCACTAAATTCTGCCTCTGGGGAAAAAAAGAATACTGGGAAACTCAGTCATCCATGTGTGCAAAGGGTGAGAGAACCAGGTATCAGGGAGCAGAATGAGTGACCATCTACCTTCCAAACCAAGTTAATTTAGTGAATGTTTTTCTATTCTTTGTTTTTATAAAAATGCATCCATTGACCCTAACTTGCTTTTCTTACTTAGCAATATACTATATTTTCTAAGGTCAGATTATTTTGATGTAATTTGATTGTACATAATATAGCATGAATATACTACAGTGCATTTAATCAATCTCCTACTATAGATATTGAGAATGTTTATAGGCTTCTGTCACAGAAAACAGAGCAACAATGAATATTCCTGTACATGCATCTTTCTATATTAGAACTTTATTCTTTTAAGTGACATACAGAAGTGGGATTGTTGTGTCAAACAATAGGTGGTTTTAAATTTTGAATAGTTTTCACCGAGTTACCTTCCTTTGACATTGTTGCAATTTAGATTTCCACCAGCAAAAATCAAATTGCTCGGTTAACAGGCATCTTTGTGAGCACTATGCAACCTTTCTTTTTCCCTTTTCTAAATTCCTTTGCTAAATTGATGGGTTAAAGTTTAATTAAGGAGATATGACAAATGTACTTGAAATGACTGATGATTTAAGAGAATATGTAAACAAGAGAAAAATTAAGCGTTAAGGCAGTACAAAAGATTCTCAAGGGGAAGACAGTTCTTGAACTATAAGGAAGTCAAAGAACATTCCACAGCAAGAGAACAACACAAACAACCTCCCAGAGGCAAGGATGCTGCTGCCAAATTTGCTTAACAGCAAGATATGCTTGCCTAAAGTGGAAAACACATGGTGGACAATGGAGTAGAAACAGTGCTGGACTGGCAGGGTAGGAGAAGATTATACTAGGCGTTATGGTAAGGCAGAAAAATTAGAAATTTAGAGAAATGGAAGGAAAAGTCAGCAAGCATAGATTTCCCCACGGAAAAGTGACATAGTAGACAGAAATGCTTCAAAGAGCATTTTGGTAGTAGGCTTCAGGTAGACCCAATGGAGAAGAGCCAGGATGGGCTGTAATAATACAGGCATGAACAAGGTAGGGTTTAAATGTCCCAATCCATGTCTCCTTGCATTTAACAAGCATGATTTTGCTTAAAGAAAGAATGTGGTGACATAGAGTTAAACTGTAGATTTTATTTGTTTTACAACCCTTGAAATCTTACCAGAATGGCAAAAAAATAAAAAAGCAGAAATGTGAGGGAAATCAGGCTACAGGGAGAAGCAAAGGAATGAATAAGACTAATTCGGTGCATGCCATGTAAGAAGAAAGCAACATTAAACAGCAAAAGGCAACAAATAATTTGGCAAAGACATCCACTGTATAAACACAGCTGTCAGAGAACAGGGGGACTCAAAGTAAAACTACCTCCTGGAATGAGTAGTATAATGTACAACTGCTATAGGAAGGAAAAGTATGAAAAAAAAGGAAGGAAAAGTCTGATGTAGGTTAAACTTTTGATATATTTTTGGCCGATGAATACAATGTAACTATAATTCCTTCGTAATTTGAAATCATTTACATAGGGTCTTTTTAAAATTTATTTTATTTTTTTATTGGAGATCTGGATTGTGGCCTTTGTTTTGTTTTAGACTGGGAGGAAACCAGAATGCTATTTTTAGGATGTGGTTACCTCAGAGTAACGTGATCATCATATAAACTAATAGGAGAAAGTAGAGACGTAGATGATACACAGGATTGTGCATAAGGATGTATATTATGTGTGCAGACACACACACACACACACACACACACACAATCCCTTTCATGGCAATGAAGTAGCAACCTATTAGGTTGTCACTCACAGCCTAATAAAAGTTGAGCAGATTTTAAAATCAAACAATAAGAAACAGGTTTCATTTTTTAATACTGAAATGCAAGTAATAACTTTCTTCAAATCCTTTCAGCTTCCAGCATCTTTCTGCAACAACACAGGAGGAGCCTTTTTGGTTCACAGTCTTTTCATTCTTGAGGGACACTGAATTCTCAAATAAAATGGGGTGATGAACAGTGAGTTTACATAGGTAACTCTGAAGGGATTTCTTTTTTTTTTTTTAAGAATTTATTCATTTATTCATGAGACACACACACACACACACACACACACACACACAGAGAGAGAGAGAGAGAGAGAGAGAAAGAATGAGAGGCAGAGGGAGAAGCAGGCTCCATGCAGGGAACCCGAGGTGGGACTCGATTCCGGGTCTTCAGGATCACGCCCTGGGCCGAAGGCGGCGCTAAACCGCTGAGCCACCCCGGCTGCCCTGAAGGGATTTTTTTTTTTTTCCTGAAGGGATTTCTTTAGACATTTTACTGCATTTTTCCCCCCTTGGAACAGGTAATGTAATATTCTTGGTGACTACTTCTGACTGTCCTTTCTCCAGACTGGTTTCATCTGCTTGCTCTGGCTATGGTTCCTTTGATGCACACTTTTGAGTGATAACTATATGTGATGTGACAAATTGTCTCTCCTCACAGAGCCTACTTCTTTTGAGTGACACCCTCTTTTACCACCTGCCAGCCGCATCCTTCTTCTGTCCCTTCCTTCTGCATCAGTGAGAGATATGAAAAATAATAAATGTCACACTGGTTCTGTCATTCTGGTAGTTCCATCATTCAATCAATTTAAAATATTACTTTTGTCAGCAGCATCAAAGGGAAAGTCAGACATCCCTTCATGACATCAACATTATAAGGCAAGAAATTTAACCTTCAAAACAAAGTTTCCTAAGCTATCTTGGTTTTCAATGTTATTCCTTATTACTATAGTATACATGGCTTGATAGAAACTATGTAGGTAAGCTACATAAAGTGCAAAGAAAATAAGGACAACATAGAAAAAAATTTAGTTTCTTTTTACGTCCCATTTTCAGTTCAGAATTCTAGAGTTAAAGTGGATTTTTTTTTTTTTTGGTAGTTAATTTCAGATAGAAAATCTGAAATTGACATTTTAGGGGAATGCTATACTGTGGTGAGATGTCTGGTGTGGGCAAGAATCTGCTGCCTAAAGTTATTTCCCACCTCCTGAATTGGTAGTTCTCAAACTACTTGTGGTTGAGGACTAGTTTTTCCCCCATCTTGGCAGACTGGTATCTTTGTAAAAGTCAATAAAACTAATAACAAAAATAAAAACAAAAGCATAGTCCCCAAACTTAATATTAAATTTAAACATAACACTGCTCTGTCAACTTTTGCTCTAAAAGTTTACAAATGCCCATATCAAGTCGTTCATTAATCCTAGTGTGGATTGGAGAGGGAAGTTCAGGGATACACTGGACAGTGGTGGACCATGCTTTGAGAGCTGTCCCTGACATTATTGCCCATCAGTATTTACAATTTCCCAGAAAAGAAATTCTTCATGGTGTGGAGCAGAACATTATCAACAGAATAAAATTAATGAAAAGGAAAAGGAAAGAGCATAATATACGTGACTCTGAAATGTAGTCACTTCTCAAAGTTCCAAGATAAGCTGGATAACCAAGAGCTTATGGGATGTTTGAAGGCTGACCTAAAGCCAACAGTGAACTCACCAAAAAACTGCAGTATATGTATTGAAATATGATTTCTTAAGGGCCTTATTCCTATAAGGAGATGGATAAAATCATAGTCAGCCAGACTGCTTTTTGTGTTTTTTGGAAGAAAGTTCTCGATAAGCCACCTGGGAGTTGAAGGTGAGACTATATAAAATCAAAGAAGCACAGAACTGTTCTGTTCAGCACAGTATGATCATTGGTTGGTCAAGTCTGTGAACTTTGATATGAATCTGAGTTCTGTTAACTTATGAAGTCTGTGAATCTGATAATGTCACTCTCCTGAGTCTGTTTCCTTGAGTGGAAAAAGGAGTCATTAATAAGAGTGTATTTCATTAAGCTTCTGCTGGGATGATTATAAATATGGTGCTCAGTAGATATTAGTTATTATTGTTAATAGTAATCAAAAATTGTTTCATATGTCAGTAATGTTACTGCAGACTCTAAGGGTGCAAGGTCGGTGTATATTTAACGTGTATTTCCCTTATGCAAGATAAGATAGTATTCCCTAAAATCTTATACAGCTTAATTATGTTCCACATCAAAAGGGTCTATAGCCTAATAAATTTTGGAAACCTTTCATGTTTTGAGACTCACAAGAAACATTATTATATTAAGGTCTCTGGAAAAAGCAGGCATTAAATAAACTTGTGAACTTTTATATAGCTCACTTCTTCCTAAGCATATTTGATCACACAATGTTTTATGGAAAACATACTAATTGAATAGTTAGCTTATTCCATGCCAATTTACCTTGGTATCCCTATTTTACAAGGGAAGTTAAGTAACTTGTTCAAGGTTACATACTCCAGAAGTAGAGGGTAGAGGGTTAAGATTGACAACCAAGGGGATCCCTGGGTGGCGCAGCGGTTTGGCGCCTGCCTTTGGCCCAGGGCGCGATCCTGGAGACCCGGGATCGAATCCCACATCGGGCTCCCAGTGCATGGAGCCTGCTTCTCCCTCTGCCTGTGTCTCTGCCTCTCTCTCTCTCTCTCTCTCCGTGACTATCATAAATAAATAAAAGAAAAAAAAAAAAAAGATTGACAACCAATTATTTGGTCTCTGGTGACCACATGATTGACTGTTTCACTAACCTATCCTTAGATCCTTCCTGGGATCTAACATTCAATGGAAGATACTTTAGGAAATGCTGGTTGTGAACAGTATTTTGTTCAGGCTGGGGTAGTCACAGTGATCTGTATATACCACGTTGTTCACACATGTATTCTTTTCCTAACACTGTGTCACTCATTCTTTTTTTCATTCTTAAATTTTATAACTTATCTAAGACCCTGGTCAAACCATGTGTTCTTTTCCACATAGTCTTCTTTATAGTTTTAGCCATGGTGGTCTTACTTCTTCTGATTTCCTAGACATTTCACATCTGTTTCATTGAGTTCATGGGCAGATGTCCTACTGAACTCTGGATATGTTGTTTATGTGAATGTTGTTTTCTTAACTAGCATGTAGATCTTTGTAGATGGTACTGTTTTATGCTAGAAATTCTAACAGCATAACAAATGTATGTTGGTTAGTATTTTTTATTTAACATCTGGAGGTGTTTCAGGTTTACTTGGTATGAATCCCACATTGCTGACACGAAGAAATGAATTCCATTTGCAGTCCTAATGATTACCATACAAATTGGAAATGATCACCTTTGCATGTTCATGTGAGTAAATAATTCACAAATTCAACTAAAAATAACACTTTTGAAATTATAAGTGATAGCAAATGAGTAAGCATATGATCTTTAAACTGACATGACATAGAATTAAATATAATCACAAAGAGGAGACTAACAAAATGTACTTATTAAAGTCATATTTCATTTCATTCCCAGTTTGATTCTTGGGGTGACCTATTTCTTAGGAGGTTTGGAGAAGATGTGATGACAAAATTATTTTAAAATCAAGTCATGTGTCTTGGAAAGTGCTTGAAGACTCATCTAGTTCTCTTCTCTAAGTTCCCACTTAGTGATGTGCCACTATAAACTGCAGAGAGGTTAGAATCCATGTTTTTGTAGAAATGAAAATGGCCCAAACCATTATAATCTTTGGTAGAAGGGAAAATACTCAAGCTTTTCTCTACCTCTTAATTCCATCTCAATATATCTACTTGCTGTCATTTGAACATTGAGAAATGTGAGTGGATGGTAGTGGACTCTTTATAAAATATAATCTAAAACATGTCATTGAATTAAAAGAAACTTACTGCAAACTCAAAAGTTTAAAGCAGTGAAAACTATTCTAAAATACAGGGCAAAGAAGTTTTTGCTCAAAACTGTTCTACAAACCAGTGGAACTAAGACAGATGGAGGAAAAAAAATAGTGATTTGCTCTGAATTCTTGCAAACAAACTCTATCATTAAAATCCACTCTTGGATACATTTGCCATAACTCGAGTCTTCAATATGCTCCAAAGGCACCCTCGTTGGTTTTGAGAAGCTGATGCTTGTCCTTGGAGCAGAAGGCCAGACATGCCTCTGGCCTAGTACTCCAGCAAGGAAATCTCTGCAGGTCCCAGTGGTCACATGACCTGCTCAGCTCCCATTTGCATCTGGTAGACGTGGGCATCACAGTATTTAATACAGTTGCAGACAAAAATCAATGTTTCACATTATGCTGAGTTTGAGTGTGATGGGTGCAGGTTTGCATTTTTGCTCCCAGTGCCAGATACTGGAGATGTTGAGACAGACTGTGGCTGCTGCCAAAAAGCCTTATAGTCAGCAGAGAGACACAAAACATAAAATGGCACCATGTTGGATGCTAGTGCTAGGAAAGCTGTAAGGGAAGGACAGGAAAAGACTGGTAGGGAGCTAGCTTTTGAGGTAAAGAGCAAAAGATTGGAGATGGGTAAGGCATCTTGGGAAATGAAAATGTACTTGCTCAGGCACCAGAACATGGAAGGTGTGAGCTTGAGGAAAGAACATTATTTAGATGGGCAGATAGATGGCTGGGATTATCAATCAGAGGATGAAGTTGCAAATACAGATTGGGTCTTACTTTTATAATTTGTTTTTTTGTTTTGTTTTCAGTAGTATTTACTCTGTATCTCCCATAAATTAATGCAACCCCTAGAAAGGAGAGAGAGATTTCTATTTCCTCTCTAATTCTCATCAGTCACCAGACAAGTATTTGTTGGTTGCTAGCTAGATTACATGCTAGATTATACTGTTAGACTCAGATCATTTGACACAAAGTTCCACGCAGTGGTGTTAAGTAAACCTCTATGTAACCACTACCAGTTTTTACAATGTTGCATATTAAGATAGATTCTGTTATTGCTTCAACAGCTTTTTATTTAAGTAATTAAAAATATTTTGTTGGTAACATAATGCCATGCAAATATTTTTTTATTTGGTTTTGTAATTTTTTTATTACTCTTTTGATTCCCAGGGCTGGATTATAGTTATGATTTTAGGATATCTTTTGTTACCCACCTCCATTGTCACAATACTTCTTATAAAATTTATCACCATATGGACTTGATAAATGAATGGTTTTCTTTTTTTTAAGTAGATAACTACTGGAGACACCTAGCATACTATGTATATTTCAGAAATGCAGTAGTTAAAATCACATTTTAATAAACTGCAAGGTGTTATAAAAGCATAAAGGGAACAAACAGGTTCCTAATTCAAATACTTTTGTGATGTGGATGCCAGTTTTCAACTGCCTTTTTTGTGAATCTAGATTTTTATTCCGTCAGGTACATCAGATGGTACATATCCCCCTTAAAGAGAATTCCAGAGACTTCTCATGGTAATATATCATCTGACAACTTCTAGAGAGAAATAAAAGTAATTTTTGAGTGAGGCTGCCAACTTCACATTATCTAAAATAAATACAATGGAAATCATTGCTCAGTTGCAGTTTTATTGAAATGCAATTCACAAAAGACTTAAGCATGTCAACCCTAATGGAAGGATAATTTAAAAAGGGTGATTATAGAAATGTAATGAACAGGGACACCTGGGTTGCTCAGCAGTTAAGCATCTGCCTCTGGCTCAGGTCATGATCCCAGGGTCCTGGGATCGAGTCCCACATCAGGCTTCCTGCAGGGAACCTGCTTCTCCCTCTGCCTGTGTCTCTGCCTCTCTCCCTGTCTCTCAAGAATAAATAAATAAATAAATCTTTAAAAAAAGGAAATGTAATGAACAGTATTTTAGCCAAAAAGATTGTGTAAATATTCATAATTTCAAGAATTAAAGAACAGGAGAATCCAATATACTGGAAGACTAACTCAGCATATCAGAGTTAGTGGCTTCTAGTTAATCCAAAATTCCTGTCTTTAACCTAAGTAAGGTTTGCAGCACTCCTGGCAGGGAGCATGTGATTGCTGATATAAACGCATGCTCACTGTTGAGAACAGAGCCTGGCAGGATGAAAAAATTGAGAGTGTGACCTCCTTCAATTGAGTTTAACAGCTGGCTAAATCTGAGATTTAGTTCAGCTATGTATTTACCCTACCTTTACACAAAATAGTAGCTGGAGGTCTGAAGGGTCTACTCGTGCAAATGGACCTGCCTATTGCAAATCCATCTGGAGATTGTTGAATATAGCTTATTGACTTTCATATGAATAGTTGTCCTTGTTCTCATGCTTCCTTAGAAATATACACATTTATGCATGGGCCCTGGTGCTCTCACTGTTATCAACATCTCCTCTGCTGCAACTGATGTGCTACTGCAGTATTCTAAAAAACCTTACACTCAAAAAGGAAAAAAAATTCTGCCAGCATGGTAGTTTTGCTAGCTATGAGCCTAATCTCAAAAAAGAAAAGAAAGAAAGAAAAAGAAAGAAAGAAAGAAAGAAAGAAAGAAAGAAAGAAAGAAAGAAAGAAGGAAGGAAGGAAGGAAGGAAGGAAGGAAGGAAGGAAGGAAGAAAGAAAGAAAGAAAGAAAGAAAGAAAGAAAGAAAGAAAGAAAGAAAGAAAAGAAAAGAAAAGAAAGAAAGAAAAGGGAGGAGGTCATTTGTATATTAGATGAGAAGTAGAAAAGATTTTAAAAGTACTTTTTCTCTGTACTGAATCTTTTTTTTTTTTTTATTGGTGTTCAATTTACTAACATACAGAATAACACCCAGTGCCCGTCACCCATTCACTCCCACCCCCCTCCCTCCTCCCCTTCTACCACCCCTAGTTCGTTTCCCAGAGTTAGCAGTCTTTACGTTCTGTCTCCCTTTCTGATATTTCCCACACATTTCTTCTCCCTTCCCTTATTTTCCCTTTCACTATTATTTATATTCCCCAAATGAATGAGAACATATAATGTTTGTCCTTCACCGACTGACTTACTTCACTCAGCATAATACCCTCCAGTTCCATCCACGTTGAAGCAAATGGTGGGTATTTGTCATTTCTAATAGCTGAGTAATATTCCATTGTATACATAAACCACATCTTCTTTATCCATTCATCTTTTGTTGGACACCGAGGCTCCTTCCACAGTTTGGCTATCGTGGCCATTGCTGCTAGAAACATCGGGGTGCAGGTGTCCCGGCGTTTCATTGCATTTGTATCTTTGGGGTAAATCCCCAACAGTGCAATTGCTGGGTCGTAGGGCAGGTCTATTTTTAACTGTTTGAGGAACCTCCACACAGTTTTCCAGAGTGGCTGCACCAGTTCACATTCCCACCAACAGTGTAAGAGGGTTCCCTTTTCTCCGCATCCTCTCCAACATTTGTTGTTTCCTGCCTTGTTAATTTTCCCCATTCTCACTGGTGTGAGGTGGTATCTCATTGTAGTTTTGATTTGTATTTCCCTGATGGCAAGTGATGCAGAGCATTTTCTCATATGCATGTTGGCCATGTCTATGTCTTCCTCTGTGAGATTTCTGTTCATGTCTTTTGCCCATTTCATGATTGGATTGTTTGTTTCTTTGGTGTTGAGTTTAATAAGTTCTTTATAGATCTTGGAAACTAGCCCTTTATCTGATGTGTCATTTGCAAATATCTTCTCCCATTCTGTAGGTTGTCTTTGAGTTTTGTTGACTGTATCCTTTGCTGTGCAAAAGCTTCTTATCTTGATGAAGTCCCAATAGTTCATTTTTGCTTTTGTTTCTTTTGCCTTCGTGGATGTATCTTGCAAGAAGTTACTATGGCCGAGTTCAAAAAGGGTGTTGCCTGTGTTCTTCTCTAGGATTTTGATGGAATCTTGTCTCACATTTAGATCTTTCATCCATTTTGAGTTTATCTTTGTGTATGGTGAAAGAGAGTGGTCTAGTTTCATTCATCTGCATGTGGATGTCCAATTTTCCCAGCACCATGTATTGAAGAGACTGTCTTACTTCCAATGGATAGTCTTTCCTCCTTTATCGAATATTAGTTGCCCATAAAGTTCAGGGTCCACTTCTGGATTCTCTATTCTGTTCCACTGATCTATGTGTCTGTTTTTGTGCCAGTACCACACTGTCTTGATGACCACAGCTTTGTAGTACAACCTGAAATCTAGCATTGTGATGCCCCCAGATATGGTTTTCTTTTTTAAAATTCCCCTGGCTATTCGGGGTCTTTTCTGATTCCACACAAATCTTAAAATAATTTGTTCTAACTCTCTGAAGAAAGTCCATGGTATTTTGATAGGGATTGCATTAAACGTGTATATTGCCCTGGGTAACATTGACATTTTCACAATATTAATTCTGCCAATCCATGAGCATGGAATATTTTTCCATCTCTTTGTGTCTTCCTCAATTTCTTTCAGAAGTGTTCTATAGTTTTGAGGGTATAGATCCTTTACATCTTTGGTGAGGTTTATTCCTAGGTATCTTATGCTTTTGGGTGCAATTGTAAATGGGATTGACTCCTTAATTTCTCTTTCTTCAGTCTCATTGTTAGTGTATAGAAATGTCACTGACTTCTGGGCATTGATTTTGTATCCTGCCACGCTACCGAATTGCTGTATGAGTTCTAGCAATCTTGGGGTGGAGACTTTTGGGTTTTCTATGTAGAGTATCATGTCATCGGCGAAGAGGGAGAGTTTGACTTCTTCTTTGCCAATTTGAATGCCTTTAATGTCTTTTTGTTGTCTGATTGCTGAGGCTAGGACTTCCAGTACTATGTTGAATAGCAGTGGTGAGAGTGGACATCCCTGTCTTGTTCCTGATCTTAGGGGAAAGGCTCCCAGTGCTTCCCCATTGAGAATGATATTTGCTGTGGGCTTTTCATAGATGGCTTTTAAGATGTCGAGGAATGTTCCCTCTATCCCTACACTCTGAAGAGTTTTGATCAGGAATGGATGCTGTATTTTGTCAAATGCTTTCTCTGCATCCAATGAGAGGATCATATGGTTCTTGGTTTTTCTCTTGCTGATATGATGAATCACATTGATTGTTTTACGGGTGTTGAACCAGCCTTGTGTCCCAGGGATAAATCCTACTTGGTCATGGTGAATAATTTTCTTAATGTACTGTTGGATCCTATTGGCCAGTATCTTGTTGAGAATTTTTGCATCCATGTTCATCAGGGATATTGGTCTGTAATTCTCCTTTTTGGCGGGGTCTTTGTCTGGCTTTGGAATTAAGGTGATGCTGGCTTCATAGAACGAATTTGGAAGTACTCCATCTCTTTCTATCTTGCCAAACAGCTTTAGGAGAATAGGTATGATTTCTTCTTTAAACGTTTGATAAAATTCTCCTGGGAAGCCATCTGGCCCTGGACTCTTGTGTCTTGGGAGGTTTTTGATGACTGCTTCAATTTCCTCCCTGGTTATTGGCCTGTTCAGGTTTTCTATTTCTTCCTGTTCCAGTTTTGGTAGTTTGTGGCTTTCCAGGAATGCGTCCATTTCTTCTAGATTGCCTAATTTATTGGCGTATAGCTGTTCATAATATGTTTTTAAAATCGTTTGTATTTCCTTGGTGTTGGTAGTGATCTCTCCTTTCTCATTCATGATTTTATTAATTTGAGTCTTCTCTCTCTTCTTTTTAATAAGGCTGGCTAATGGTTTATCTATCTTATTAATTCTTTCAAAGAACCAACTCCTGGTTCTGTTGATCTGTTCCACAGTTCTTCTGGTCTCGATTTCGTTGAGTTCTGCTCGAATCTTTATTAACTCCCTTCTTCTCTTGGGTGTAGGATCTATTTGCTGTTTTTTCTCTAGCTCCCTTATGTGTAAGCTTAGCTTTTGTATTTGAGTTCTTTCCAGTTTTTGAATGGATGCTTGTATTGCGATGTATTTCCCCCTTAGGACTGCTTTTGCTGCATCCCAAAGATTTTGAACGGTTGTATCTTCATTCTCATTAGTTTCCATGAATCTTTTTAATTCTTCCTTAATTTCCTGGTTGACCCTTTTATCTTTTAGCAGGATGGTCCTTAACCTCCATGTGTTTGAGGTCCTTCCAAACTTCTTGTTGTGATTTAGTTCTAATTTCAAGGCATTATGGTCCGAGAATATGCAGGGGACAATCCCAATCTTTTGGTATCGGTTCAGACCCGATTTGTGACCCAATATGTGGTCTATTCTGGAGAAAGTTCCATGTGCGCTTGAGAAGAATGTGTATTCAGTTGAGTTTGGATGTAAAGTTCTGTAGATATCTGTGAAATCCATCTGGTCCAGTGTATCATTTAAAGCTCTCGTTTCTTTGGAGATGTTTTGCTTAGAAGACCTATCGAGTATAGAAAGAGCTAGATTGAAGTCACCAAGTATAAGTGTATTATTATCTAAGTATTTCTTCACTTTGGTTAATAATTGATTTATATATTTGGCAGCTCCCACATTCGGAGCATATATATTGAGGATTGTTAAGTCCTCTTGTTGAATAGATCCTTTAAGTATGATATAGTGTCCCTCTTCATCTCTCACTACAGTCTTTGGGGTAAATTTTAGTTTATCTGATATAAGGATGGCTACCCCTGCTTTCTTTTGAGGACCATTCGAATGGTAAATGGTTCTCCAACCTTTTATTTTCAGGCTGTAGGTGTCCTTCTGTCTAAAATGAGTCTCTTGTAGACAGCAAATAGATGGGTCCTGCTTTTTTATCCAGTCTGAAACCCTGCGCCTTTTGATGGGGTCATTAAGCCCGTTCACATTCAGAGTTACTATTGAGAGATATGAGTTTAGTGTCATCATGATATCTATTCAGTCTTTGTTTTTGTGGACTGTTCCACTGAACTTCTTCTTAAAGGGGAATTTTAAGAGGCCCCCTTAAAATTTCTTGCAGAGCTGGTTTGGAGGTCACATATTCTTTCAGTTCCTGCCTGTCTTGGAAGCTCTTTATCTCTCCTTCCATTTTGAATGAGAGCCTTGCTGGATAAAGTATTCTTGGTTGCATGTTCTTCTCATTTAGGACCCTGAATATATCCTGCCAGCCCTTTCTGGCCTGCCAGGTCTCTGTGGAGAGGTCTGCTGTTACCCTAATACTCCTCCCCATAAAAGTCAGGGATTTCTTGTCTCTTGCTGCTTTAAGGATCTTCTCCTTATCTTTGGAATTTGCAAGCTTCACAATTAAATGTCGAGGTGTTGAACGGTTTTTATTGATTTTAGGGGGGGATCTCTCTATTTCCTGGATCTGAATGCCTGTTTCCCTTCCCAGATTAGGAAAGTTTTCAGCTAGAATTTGTTCAAATACATATTCTGGCCCTCTGTCCCTTTCGGCGCCCTCGGGAACCCCAATTAAACGTAGGTTTTTCTTCCTCAGGCTGTCGTTTATTTCCCTTAATCTATCTTCATGGTCTTTTAATTGTTTGTCTCTTTTTTCCTCAGTTTCCCTCTTTGCCATCAACTTGTCTTCTATGTCACTCACTCGTTCTTCCACCTCGTTAACCCTCGTCGTTAGGACTTCTAGTTTGGATTGCATCTCATTCAATTGATTTTTAATTTCTGCCTGATTAGCTCTAAATTCTGCAGTCATGAAGTCTCTTGAGTCCTTTATACTTTTTTCTAGAGCCACCAGTAGCTGTATAATAGTGCTTCTGAATTGGCTTTCTGACATTGAATTGTAATCCAGATTTTGTAACTCTGTGGGAGAGAGGACTGTTTCTGATTCTTTCTTTTGAGGTGAGGTTTTCCTTGTAGTCATTTTGCTCAGTGCAGAGTGGCCAAAAGCAAGTTGTATTGGGAAAAAGAGAAAAAGAGAGGAGAGAAAGAAGGAAAGAAAAGAGAAAGAGAAAAAAAAAGGGAAGAAAAAGAAAAAAAAACGAAAAAAAAAAAAGAAGAAAAAGAGAAAGAAAAAGAAAGGAGAAAAAAAGGGGGTGGGGGAAGGAAACAAATCGAAAAGCAAAACAAAACAAAAACAAAAACAAAAACAAAAACAAAAACAAACAAACAAAAAAAGAACCACCGGGGAGTATCTTCTGATTCTGTGTACTTTAAGTCCCTTGGCTTCTCCTGGAACTTGTCCGTCTAGCTGGTGTTCTGGGGGAGGGGCCTGTTCTGCTGATTTTCAGGTGTTAGCAGTTGGGGGAGCTGCTGTGCCCCTGCCTGGTGCAGGGCTCAGTGGGGGTTGTTTACCCCGTGAGGCCGCAGGAGGAACAGCCCCAGTGGCGGGGCAGCTCTGGAAACCTGGATTCAGCTCCGGCAGGAACTGCGTCTGCAGGGCCTGGAGGCTCCGGGGCGGGGCCGCTGATGTGCTCAGCTGGGGCAGGAGCGTCCTCGCTGTCCTGGGCCCTCCCGGCCTCTGCCTGTCCCGGGGGGAGGCCGGATCCTGGGCTGTGTCCCGGCGCCCTGTGCTCCGGAGCCTGCGCTGGTGGATTCCGCGCAGCCCCCTCCGCGGAGCCGCCCCCGAGCCCCTCCGAGCTGCTCCGGGTCCCGCCGTGCGCGCTGCAGCCCTTAGGGAGCTCGGCTCACTCTCCTGGGCGCGCAGTTGCTGTTACTGTCCCCGGGAACCCGAGGGCACCCTCGCCCTCCTGGGTCCTGCTCCAACTCCCTGCGAGCCCCTCTCCGCCCGGGAAGGTCGGTGCAGCTCCTGCTCCTCCGGGACGGGGCTCTCCTGTCCTGGGGACACTCGCCCCGGCCTCAGCCCGGCTCCTCGCGGGGCCCCTCCCCCTTGGAGGCCTTTGTTCCTTTATTCCTTTTTCCCCGTCTTCCTACCTTGATAGATGCGCGAACTCTTCTCACTGTTGCATTCCAGCTGGTCTCTCTTTAAATCTCAGGCCGAATTCATAGATTTTCAGGATAATTTGAAGGTTTTCTAGGTAGTTTGGTGGAGACAGGTGATTTGGAGACCCTACTCCTCCGCCATCTTGCTCCTCCTCTGTACTGAATCTAAAGAAAAAAACATTTCTCAAATGCAATGATAAAATATTCAGAAAACATATTCAGAAAGAAATTTTGTTTTTCACTGTGTTTTTCTATTTACCTCCAAGTTATTTTAAGTTGTTGCTATCAAATTTATTTTCTGTGCTTTTCTAAACCCTTTGGAGAGTGACTGCTCAAAGGATCCACTTGATTCCTCACTGTCCAGGAAGTGCTTCGTGAGAGCAGGGAATTTTCTTTATGTGGGAAATCTTTTAACTGCAGATTTTTGGATAGATACGTGTATACTCACCTTTTCTATTTTTTTAACATAAATTTTCGGTAGCTATTTTTCCACTTATTTCTCTACTTCCACTGAATGTTCAAATTTATTGGTACAAAGTCATTCATAATATCTCTTATTATTCAATGGTCACTAGTCAGTAGAAGAATCAATCTTTGTTTTTGGAGATTTTTCTGTATTATATTTTGTTATCCATTCTATTAATTTCTCCTCTTACCTTTTTATTTCCTTCTTTCTACTTTTTTGGGGTTTATTTTCTATTCTTTCTTTTAACTTTAACACAATTAACTGTAATGTAAATCATAGATAAAGATTTTTCATATTTTTTCCTTTGCTAATATATATGCATTAGAGGCCATAAAGTTTTCTCTAAGCAAAGCTTTAGCTGTATCTCACCAAGTTTTATTCTGCTGTAAATCATTCAGTTGCAAGTGTTTTGTAATTTCTACGATGATTTCTTCTTTTAGTAATGTTTTACTCAGGAGCGTATTGTTTATTAAATCAAGTTTATTTTAAATTTCATATATCCTCTTAAGTGGTTTTTCACTTCTATATTCTTTTGGTTGTTAGCCTAGAGTTAAAATATGTTTCTTTTAATTATTAGAGTCTAATATGAATGAATACTCTTATCAGTTTTGTACAGTATTTAGATCTTATAACTCCAAGGAGCACTCACCACCTTTTATTATTGTTGTTATCTGCTGTTGCCCATTTTCATTCTGCATACAGTTGAAACCCCTACATACAGTTTAAAAACTCCTATTATCATTTTATACTGTTATATTGATTTAGATTTCTTTCTCAATTGCCATATGTCTGGTGAAAATTATTTTCCCTCTGCCTGAAAGGTTCTCTCTTTTTCTAGCTTTGTGTAGTTTCAGTGTTTGATAGGTCAGCTTCCAAAATATGTTGAATTTAAAGTTGGCAGCTATTTTCTTTCAGCTGTTGAAAGGCACAATTCCATTGTTTTCTGGCTTCTGTCATGTCTGTCTAGGGGTCCATTTAAGTCTTACTGCTGCTTTGAAAGCAATGATTTTGTTGGTTTCTAAATAATTAATTATCTTATTTAATTAGATAAATTAAATGCACAGAGTGAGTTTGGAGAGAGACAGAAGGGAAGGGAGAGGGAGAATGAGAGAATCTCTAGCAGACTCTGCTCTGAGCGTGGAACCCCATGTGGGGCTCAATTTCATGACCCTGAGGTCATGACCTGAACTAAAACCAAGATTCCAGTGGTCAACCAATTGAACCCCCCAGAGACCCCTGTTTGTTTATTTTTAACAGAATCCATGACTGCTTTTTTTTAAAGCTTATTTTATTTTATTTATTTATTTATTTATTTAATCTCCACACCCAACATTGGGCTCAAGTTTGCTTGAGTTGCATGCTCCTCAGACTGAGCCAACCAGGCACTATACTCTATGACTGCTTTTAAGATTATCCTTTTCTAGCAGTTTTACTATAATGTTTCTGGACATTTTTTATTTTGTTTCTCCTGAATTGTTTTATCTTCCATTTCTCCTCAGCTCAAAACCATCTGCTCTGAAACCAATCAATTGAATTAATTGTGTTCTTAATTTGTTATTGGGTTAGAATTTCCATTAGATCATTTTTTTTTATTGTTCTAATTTGATGGTAAAACTTATTCTTGTCATTTGCTCTCTACCAAATTAATCATAGTTATTCTAAAGTCGATGTCTGATAATCTAACATATGCTTCATTTCTAGTTTGATTTCTAGTATTTATCTTCTTTCTTGGCCCCTTTTTTAGATATTCCTTGTAAGTTTTAATTTAATACCTGATTTGTTTATGTGTGTGTGTGTGCGTGTGTGTGTGTGTGTGTGTGTGTGTGTGAGAGAGAGAGAGAGAGAGAGAGAGAGAGAGAGACAGAGAGACTTATAAAGATTTATTCCTGAGAGGATTAGTTACAGCTTCTGCCATATAGGATAACAGAAGATCATCTCTGTACAAAGATGCACCTAATTTAGATAGTGTTTGAGTCTTTATAAGGCCTTATCTATTTACAGTTTGCTTTTTCTCTTAGAATGTAGTACCTTACATCAGAAATGCTGATGAGTTTACCAGGATTCTACACACCATTTAGGAATTGGTTTATGCTGCTAGGAAAAAGAGGAGCAGAATGTCAGCCACTGTTATTCACATCTCTTTGGAATTTTTGACTTAAAGTTCTCCTGCCTTGGTTTTTGTTGTTTGTTTTTGATCATTTTACTTAATGGAAAATACCTTGTGGGGAGAAAAATCAGGTTAGAATTTTGGAGCTACCTCCATGTGCTGCTAATTTCTCTAGTGTCTTGACCCTTCAGATCCTGGAGGGGCTTGGTATCTCTGTCTTGCCTCCAAAAATATATTTTAAAAATGTATGTATTATAACTATTATTTTCAGTGAGGTGATTAGTCTGCTACAAGTAAATTGTCATAGAATTCCTCCTTGAAATTGATTTTAAGGTAAATCTTTTCTGGGCAGTCCCTCTTCCACCTTGTTGACCTTGGAGACATTACCACTGGCTGAGGAAGTGCTTTTCCTATCCTTACTTTTCCTTCCCCTCCCCCATTTGGCTAATGACCATAAAAAAGATAGGAAGAGGGGAGATACAGTGTACTTGTAAGTTCTTACTTGATTGTTAGCATAGTAAGATAATTTTGTTCTCTCCAGGTCTAGTAGGCACTTGAAATTGATTCTCTTCCTTGTGGGCATTCTGGTAGTTTTTTCTGAGGACACACTCTAAATGTTTATCTGCACTTCTTGTGTCTTAGCTGGTGCATTTTCCTTCAGTCAACCGCTCTACTCTCAGCCTGATTTTTCTGGTGGTCTCCTAATCAGATTCCATTCCCTTTCCAGTTGTCTGTCTTTGGCAGGACTCAGAGTGGCTTCAGATTAGCTCTTTCTCCCTTATATCGCACATCTTGTTTATGAGAGACATTCAGAATCCTTGCCTCAATAAGTGAAGGTGTAACTGGTTTATAATATACTCTGGTCTTTCCCCTACTGCCATGGGCTAAATCTTGTCTTTAGATCCTGTAAGTGTTTTTATGTATCATACAGCAATCCATTGTGATCCCTCCCCTTTGAAGTCCCTCTATCTTGGGAAAGCACATGCCAAATCTCTGCTGATTCATGGTACACTAGCAGCTCTTTTTAAAGAAATTTCTATCTCAAAAAGCCAAAACCCCAAAAACTCTCTTAATTGCATCTTTTAACCTTTTGCACTCTTACCTTAGTTTTCCAGGTTTGCTATAACCAAATACAACAAACTGGGTAGCTTAAAACAAGAGGCCAGAAGTCTGAATCAAGGTGACGGTGGGGCCATACTCCCTCTGAACCTGTAGGGGTGTCCTTTTTTGCTTCTTAGCTTGGTGGTTTGCTGGCAATCTTTAGCATTACCAGGCTTGTAGATGCATCATGCTTATTCTCTGTCTTTGCAAGGCATTCTTCCTGCATGTCTGTCTTCACATAGCTAACTTCTTATAGGGACACTAGTCACATTAAATTAATGGCCCCTCTACTCCAATATGACTTCAGTTTAATAAATTATATCTGCAATAGCATTATTCCCACATAAGGCATAATCTGAGGTACTGGGGGTTAGAATTTAAACATATCTTTCTCAGCAGGACACAATTCAACTCATAACAATCTTAGATATATTCAATTTATCTAACTGATTATCAAACACTTACTGTGAGATTCTCTTAGTGAGTTTCATAAGTCATTTTGGTATCTGATGTCTATTGACCTTGGTGCCTCAGCTAAAACTTCCAATTTAGTACCCTGGTGGATTTGAATATAAATTGTGTCATGTATATAGTTGTTAAAATACTAATAGTGAGCAGTACTGGTTAATTGGGCTTTAGGAAATATATGAGCAATCAAAGAATTGTAAAAAATTTCAAAGAAACATTTAGGTTATTTTTTTTTTGGAAAGATACTTAAGTTTTTTTAGTAACAGATAATAAATTTCAGTTTTCTGGTGTTCCGTGACTTAGTAATTGTGATGACACTATGATCTCAAGCTGAGTCAACTCAAGAAATTTAATTTAATTTATTTTAGTTTTTTAGATAGTCTCCCATGTCCAGTGCAGAGCCCAATGTGGGTCTTGAACTCATAATCCTGAGATCAAGACCTGAGCTGAGATTAAGAGTTTGACACTTAACCAACTAAACCACTCAGGCACCCCACAAGAACTTTTAACTTATTAGAACTGGAAAAAAAAGGCAGCTCCTAGATATAACATAATTTCGCAATTATTGAAGTTTGCCTATGCTTTAAATAAATTTTGCTATTGATGTTTTAGTGATCAATGTAATCATATGAACTGTTCAATTGAGCTTTCTGGGTAACTTCAAATATAATATCTATCACCCAGGAAATATTTAAACATTTCAATGAGAAATTGATGAAATATTAGAATCTATATTTGTGCAAAAACTTTAAAAAGCATGTAAGGAAAAATTCTGAATTTACAAGCTAGACTTCTGTGTCCATTGAGAAAGCCTAGACTTCAGTGTTTATTTGGCAAAAATTTAAAAGAAATTAAAAAATTAATTATTAATCAATATAGTTATGAAATATGAAGGGAAAATTACTGACTATGCTGCCATTTGCAGAAGAGTTAAGAAACAAAGGCTATTTTATACTCAAAGATAACCATTTAAACAGAGTAGAAAGCTTATAATAATAAAAAGAGACCCTTAGTGATTTTTTTATCCCATTAGATTTCCAAAAGATGGCAACTTTTAATTCTTTTAACTGCTTCTTCAAGAAATTCTAAATAATGCAAGTGTATAATAATACTTTCTCTTGATTAGTCATTTTTAGACATTGTCTTGACTTCTTACTGTAGTATATATATATATAAATATTTTAACTTTGTTGCATCTCACTTTTCCAGTATAGTTATATCATAATTTTTATTACATATTTTCATTGATTATGATAAGTATTATTTACTGTACAATTACTGTGCATGATTATGTTCACTTTCTTTTTCTGATTTTTGCATTTCCTGGAGTTAATAATTGTTTTCTTTTTGCTTTTTCATTTGCTGTTTCTTTGAACCTAAGACTGAGTCTCTCCACATTTTCCAACTGCACTGTAGATGACCTCTCTTTACATTTTTCTGTATGGACAAATTGGTCAAACAATTTCAATTTTTTTCCTTCTGGAGACTTCTAGTGCCTTCTATACTCCTGCTCCAAAATAGATTTAGTATACAGGATGATAGCTGTCCTCCTGGGACACCCCTTTGCCGAAGCTTCAGGAATTCTCTCTTTGTATTGCATTCTCATTTTCTGCTCATGTCTTTTTTTTGGCTCTCCACTCCTCTTTATTTTGGTGATGCACATTGTCCAATAGCTTCCCAAGAAGGGATATACAGGAAATAGAGACCATGAATGAAACTGTTCCCATTTTATCCTTACTCTATATGGATAGCTTGCTGAGACATAAACTTCTAAGTAAAAAATAATTTTCCTAAGAATTTTAAAGATATTCCATTATTTTCTTATTTTTATCATTGCTGTTGAGAAGTCCATTGATATACCCATTCTCAATTCTTTGTTGTGACCTTTATTTTCCTGGAAATTTTAGATTGTCTCTTTCCTCTAAACATCCATGGTGAGGTGTTATAAAACGGTTATATACATATAATCTTCTTCATCCAGAATGTTTTCAGTTTGGAACATTATGCTTTTCAGTTCTGTAAAAATTTCTTAAATTATTTTTTTCCATCTGTTTTAAAAATCCTAATAGATTTTGATATTCTAGATTCTCATCAGTATCCTCTCTTCCTCTTGGCCACTTCTTTATTTTAGGAAGATTTCCTTATTTTATATTCCCACTTGTGCTCATACTTTTTTTTTTTAGTTTCTAAATGCTTCTTAAAAATAATCTCCTGTTCTCATTTTATGCATAGAGTATACTCTTATCCCTCAGGGTGGATGATATAATTATTTTCTTTCCTCCTTGTTTTATTTTCTTCTACTACTTCCATAGTCTCACTTTCTTCTGATTCCCCCACATGATTTCTCTTCATGTAAGAGGCTTTACTCAAATGCCTGTTGATGATCCTTGGTGATCCTTGGCTATTCATTCACACTTAAAAGTGAGATCTTTAAGGATCAGTTATAAACCCCTTGTATATATGTTTATTTCATTGCCAGGAAAGACTCAAGGTAAAGCAAATGGGTAACCATCCAGGTTTGGGATTGCAACCTACATATAAGGCATTTTTTTTTTTCTCTGACTCCATTTTTTCTGACTCTCCAGAGAAGAGTAGATCTTCCAATCTGGCCGAAATTCAGAGACAGTATAAGATTGAAAGGTGGGATTCTGAATCTGTGTAAGTGAAGGCAAGTTTCATCTCACTGTTTAGTGCGTACATTTTGTGTTAAGCACCTCATTCGAGTCCTCCTTGCTGTATCTGTTGCTGAGTGCAGAACATCTCAGATCTTACGTTCAATTCATCTAAAAAATATACTTCTTTCCTCTATAGTGATGGGTAGCAGGTGTCTGATGTCAGTTAGGGTGAAGATGGGAACTACCCTAGTAGTTCTAATGCTCCTTATATAGGCTTTAAAACTATACCCTTAGTTTTTGGCTTTATTTCACTCTTTCCTCTGCCATAACTAATGTCTTCAAGTGCAGAGCTGTTCAGAGTTCTGTAGCTTATTTCTAATGAGTATCTCCCTCTCCAGCTACTTAGTGTAGAACCCCCTTTACTCTGCTAAGGCATTTACAGTCCATGTCCTCTTTCAATCTGTGTGTATTGTAGTCATTACCTTGCTTGATTGAAAAATAGGTGTTTATTTTTCTTTTTATTTTGGGGGGATCTTCAAAAGGATTTTATTTTATTTTTTATTTTTTATTTTTTTCCTCTTTTTTCCTTTTTTTCTTTTTCTTTTTTCTTTTTTTGTTTCTCTTTTTTCTCTTTTTTCCTTTTTTCTTTTTTCTTTTTTCTCTTTTTTTGTTTTTCTTTTTTCCTTTTTTTTCTCTTCTTTTCTCTCTCTCTCTCTCTCTCTCTTTTTTTTTTCAAAAGGATTTTAAATCTGAAAGGCCAGGTGGCTATTTGAAGGACAACATTTGCATGATGCAAATACAGAGCTAATTATAAAAATCATATATAAAAGTAGAACTGGCCAACTCAGTAATTGTTGGATTTCTAGGCAAACAGGGAGCTTCTCACTCTTGGACCTGTTAGTTTGCCACAGATTCAAGTTAACTTGAATATCTCTCACTAATGTGTTTGGTCCATTATTAGAGACTCAGTTGAAACTGGGACCTTGCTTTCCTGTGTAACTCCTTATTGTTCATTATGATGTTCTAGAGTGAATTTTTTGAAAGAGTTGGTTATTCACATAATTCAAAGACTGTTGGTGATTTCATTTATCAAGCTAAATGGACACTATATTAGTCTTTTCTGGGAGAAAAAAAGACTAATATAGTGGTGTCTCTCACAATAGTTTTTCTCAAACATAATATTCATCTTTGTCTGCCAAGGTAGTTACAAAGTTTGGAACACTATATATACATTAAAAAATCCATGACATCTGTTGATTTGGATATGATTCTTTCTGGCAGGATATAAGGTCTCTTTGCTCAGAAAGTACTCAGCCTTTTTAATCTCCCAGTGATGCTATAAACTTCTCAATAGACACTTTATGCATATTTGACAGGTATGATTTTAAAAAGTGGAGCAGATAGCAAAGAATAAGAATCCAGAGTAACAGAGCTCTTGGGTGATCCTAAAAAAATGCATTTACAGAACATTTTATATGAGACAGTGGTTTGGGAATAAATTGTCTTTCTGTGAAATTAGAAACAGCCTTTCTTCACAGATCTACCAGTGAATTCCCATTTAAGCTATGCTAAGGTAAACCATGCTGGTGTATATCTAAATCCCTACTAAATGAATGGAAATATTTCTATGACTATAAACCAATTGATATTACCTGTTTCCCAATCAACTCCTTGGGATAATTTCTGTCAAAAGCACCTTCATTTTGATCATGCAGTTTGGTTCCTGGTTTGACTTTTATTTCATTAATTGGGCTAATCTAATACCTTCTGAAATAATATTCATACTTTTAGAGTCTCTATGCATCTTGCTGAAACACTACTGGCCAAATTTAGCAAATATGACTTAATCAAGTATAACTCAAATCATATGATCTTTTGGGAAAAAAATAAAAAACAAAAAGCAAAAACCAAAACCTTTTGCAGTCTACTCATTTTTTTTTAAGAGAGAGAGTGAGAGAGCAAGCACAATTTGGGGGTGGAGAGAGGCAGAGGGAAAGGGAGAGAGAGAAACTCAAGCAGGTTCCACACTCAGTGTGGAGCTGCCATGGTGCTCCATCTTACAACCTGAGACCATGACCTGAGTCACAATCCAATCAGATGCTTAACTGACTGAGTCACACAAGAGCCCCAAAGCCACTCATTTTTTGCTCAATAAATATACCATTGAAGGTACCACTTGTCCTTTGCTATTTTTCTTAATATATTTTATTCCATTAAATAAAATTATATTCCTTTCTCTTGTGAACTCACATGACTACAGGACCCAAGCAGGGAAGGAACTTTTAGTGAAGTAAATGTTTTGTTTAAACAGCGTTATTGAGCTATAATTGATATGCAATAAACTGTAGATACATAAATGTATAATTTAAAAGGTTTCACACATGTATACACTGAAAAACTGTCACTATAATAAAAATAATGAATGTATTCATCATCCCAAAAGTTTCCTTGTGCCACCTTAACACTATTTCCCTCTTGCTCTTTTTTACTACCTCCCTTCCAAGCAACCACTGATCTGTCACTATGGATTAGTTTGTTCTGGGATGTAGTTAAAATATTTGGAAACAACTTGATTCTTTTATTCCTTGCTCTTAGGATTTGTTAGATAGGATAGTCTAGAGCTGCTTATTCACCCACACTGAGGCAGGCCTTCTGATCACCCTACCTCAGGCCCCATGAACTATGTAGTTTTTCTATCTGCCTGGTAGGACCAGGCACTATTCCCAGTCCTGTGAGTACACTGGACATGTTTCCCTCTAATTCTTAGTGGCTCTTCCCTTGGCCTAGGGTGGTTTCTTCACATGTGCTGATCCAGTACTCTTTTAAATACTCCAGGGGGACCCCTCTATGGATTTCTGGAGTTCTTTTTCTATGAAACTCTCCTATTGTCCACATTTTGTCCTGCAAATTCTAGTCACTTTGGCCTATTGGACTTTCAATGCCATCTCTTCAACTCAAGAATCTACTGGACTCCACTTGAGTTCCCTCTGCCTGCACAACTGCCTGGAAACTTCCAAGGAAGGCAGCTTAGCAGGTGGCTCTCCCTGCTTATTTTCAGTCTCTAATGGATTTTACCATCCTTTGTTGTGCTTGGGCCTTGAAAACTGTTCTTGTAAACATTTTGTTTAAATTTGTGTTAGTTTTAGGCAGGAGACTAAATCTAGTCCCTTTTATGTTTTCTAAATATCTCAACGAGTTATGACCTCTTTAATTTCAGAATCCTCACAAGCTCTTCCTCAAAGGGCTCCTATGAGGATCTCATGAGAAAATGTAAAAGTGTTTTTTGTAAATTGTAAGGCATCAAACATATACTAGTTCCTGCTATTTTCTCAAAATTCCTGTGCTTTGTCTAGGGCTTGGGTCCAGGGGCCTGCAAAGCTAAGTCTACTTGCCATAGCCTCCATGTGAGTCAATCTACTAAGTGAGGACAATGTTTTTGACATCTGGGTTCTATTATTCTAGCAATTGTGAAGTTTCTGAGTTCAGAGGAAATGCTCATATTTCAGTAATTAATTCATTCACAAATGTTTATTGCACAACTACTATGGTCCAGATCCTACTCTGGTGCTAAGGATAAACCAATCAATAAAAGAACAATCCCTGCCCTCACAGGGCTCACATTTTTAAAAGGAGGGAAGGGCAACAAACAATCGACATAAATAAACAAATTATTTTATTGAGGTAACACTTGCTGTAAGAAAAGATAAAAACATACAGGATAAGGGGGAATCAGAAGCGTGGGGTAGGGTGGGTGTGGAGATTTTGAACAAGGCCTTATAGAGAAGCCGACAAACAAGAACATGGAGAGATCATGGCTGTGTGGGCATCTGGGGAGAGTGTGTCAGGCAGAGAGGATGTCTGGTGCAAATATGCTAAGGTAGGAATAGCCAGAGTAAAGGGCTATAATTAGCAGACCAATGGCTTACTGAATTAAAACCACTTTTAAGTTCCAGTTTTCAGCACAGTGTTTTGGTTAAATGTTAAAAGACTAATTCTCAGAGTTTTTCAAACTGAGTGTTTTTGCCTCCGTATCATGTTTTAGCCATGTATCAGTGATGTCTTACAAGAAACTCTTGTGGCGGGTGTTATTATTTTAGCCAGATTTCAGGAGTGAAGTCAGGCCGGCAGGTGGCCTAGAGGACCCGAGGACACTCGAAATGTGGTGGCCCCTCTGTGGCCAGTTTATCAGCTTCTCATTCTACTTACACGGCTTAGGCTGGAAGATGCAGCCTCAGCCAGAAAATATCAAGTAAATGCAGCCAAGTGTTTGGCTCTCTCTTGACATTGGAAAAGGGAGTTTTTTTTTTTTTTTTTCACTTACTTACTCTCTTGCAAGAGTGTGAACTTGTTTTCTGCAGCCAAAACAAACAAGCTTGAAGATGATGAGACATATCACACTCAACCACGGAAGGAGGGGGATTATCTGAGGCAGAACAAATGGCTTCAGCATGGCCCCTGGTTCCTGCCTGTACAACACACCTGATTAACTCCAAAGATAGTCCTACAAACCATGGACCTCTCTTTTTCTCCCTGCCCCCTCCCCTTACTTTTATTCCGTCCCAGTATGAATTTGGGTGTGGGCAAAGTAATTCCAAATGGAAGACCAAAATAATGGGTTTGTATGATGAGAGATTACAAGGCCTGCACTTACATGCAGAGCCCTGGGGTGCAGGGAACCACCCTGTCTATTGTAGATGGAACACAAATCCTGCAGAGAATGAGCAATAACTTATTTGGCATAAGTATCTACCATAGCCATGTGCAATGAATGTTAGTGATAACCATTGACATCCTATTTCTTTCTAAAGATACGTAAGCATATCACTGGATTTCACAATTTTAATCAGAAAGATGATTATTTCTCTTCCCATGCAATGGAGTGTAATCAAGATCAATAGATTTTACATTAAATGTTAAAGGAAAATCACACTTCAGGTAATTTCGAAATATGAATATCTTGAGCACAGCCAAATCTGATCCCTGAAGAAGCAGCAGCATTTCCTGGACCCTTTACCCCCAAATAGGCATTTGAAATAGAGGTCAAGATCTAATAGTCTCAGACTATCCGAAGGTCATATGCAAGCTTGATTCCAAGAGGTTAACAGGAGGACCACTTAAAGGGTTTTTCAAGGACCACTAGAAATCTTCTATTTGTAAAATTCTGGAGTAATCTATCATTACAAATGCTGGCATTTTTAAAGTAAACCCTGGTTTGAAGCAAAACATGCTAAGTAAAAGTACGCAAGTTTCTGAAGTATAGCTGGAAGAATTTTCACAAAGTATACTTATCCATATAACCACTACCTCTAACAAGATGTGACCATGACAACTTTTGCTACTTTCAATAAGCTAATCATTATTCTGATACATAACAGCACTGATTACCTTGATTTGTTTTGGAGGTTTATGCAAATGGAGACATACAGTTATGTACTTCTTTATGTTTTCAAGATTCATCCATGTTATTATGCATGGAAGATATTTTTCTCATTTCTGAATGGTATTCCATCATATGAATGTCCCACAATTTATCTGTTCTCCTGTTGATGGACATTTGATTTTTTCTGTAGTATTTGCCTGTTTTTAATAGTGCTACTGTTCACGTTTTATACATTTTTGATGCACATCAATGTACATTCCTGAGGAACATTCTACAAAGGGGTGGAATTACTAGTTCACGTATTAGTAAATATAACCAAAGGGTACATACACACACATTCCAGTTCTTACTGCATTTCTGTTTTCATCTGGGATCATTTTCCTTTTTGTCTGAGGAACTCCACAATTGTTTTTTCTTGTCTTACACCTTTTAGTGAATAGTTTGGTTTTTTTTTTTTTTCCAATTTTTGCTTGTCTGGAAATACTCTTGTTTCACCTTCATCTTAAAAGTTGTTTTTGCTGATATAGAATTCTAGATAGTTTTTTCTTTTGGCATTTTAAAGTTGTGATTGCATTTTCTTGTGGTTTCTATCATTTCTCTTCAAAGGGGGGATGTCAGTCTTAACATTGATCCTTGATAGAGAATATCTTTTTTTGTATGATTATTATAAGTTTTTTTTCTTTCTCTTTCATTTGTGTTATGCTGAAAACTGTGCTTGGGTGTAGTTTTCTTAGTATATATTTTACTTGGAATTTCTTGCACTTCTTGACTCTATGGCTTGTATTTGTAATAACTTTTGGAAAATTCTCATTATCTCTTAGTGCAGTATTTGGATTTTCCCTTACATAACATCATGTTCTTTATTTGTTCCATTTCCACTTGGAAGACTTTATTTTTCTTGTTTAATTACCATGGTTAGAACCTCCAATACATGTTGAATAGGAGTGGTGAGATCTAATACCTTGAATTGTTCTTTATCTTATAGGAAGGTTATTCAGTCTTTCACTATTAAGTACTATGCTAGTTGTAGGTTTTCACAGAAGCCCTTTTCAGGCTGAGGAATTTTCCTTCTGTTCCTAGTGTGTTGAGTGTTTTTGTCATGAAAGGTGTTGGATTTTGTCAAATGTTTTTTTCTGTGCTTATTGAAATGGTCATATGGGTTTTGTATTTTATTCTACAGATATGATGTATTACATTAACAGATTTTGAGTATTAAACCAACCTTGAATTCCTTGATTAAATCCCATTTGTATATAACCCTTATAGTGTATAACCCTTTTCATAATTTTCTGGATTCTGTTTGCAAGGATTTTTCCATATATATTAATAAGAATTATTTGGTCTGTAGCTATTTAAAAATTTTTTTTCTTTTAATTTTATGATAGTCACAGAGAGAGAGAGAGAGAGAGAGAGAGGCAGAGACATAGGCAGAGGGAGAAGCAGGCTCCATGCACCGGGAGCCCGATGTGGGATTTGATCCCAGGTCTCCAGGATCACGCCCTGGGCCAAAGGCAGGCGCCAAACTGCTGCACCACCCAGGGATCCCCTGTAGCTATTTTTTTTTCCTGTTATGTCTTTGTCTGGTTTTGGCATCAGGGTAGTACAGTGTCCTCATATGAGTTGGGAACTGTCCCTTTCCCTTCCCTTTTATGAGTGTTTGTGAAAGATTAGCATTCATTCTTTAAATGTTTGTATTTATTTTTCTGTCAGTTTTGGTAATTATTTATTTCTAGGAAGTCTTCCATTTTATCTAAGCTATCTAATCTGTTGGTGTCTAGTTGTCATACTATTCTCTTAAAAATTATTTTCTGAATATCTGTAGTAATGTCCTTCTTTCCTTCATGACATTAGGAATTTGAATTTTCTATCTTTTTTGGTCAGTATATATAAAAATCACTACTATTTAAATATTGTTTCTGCCTCTTCTTTTGCTTTTACCACTCAGGGGCTCAAATGATACATATGTGACATACTCACTATGGTCTTTATGTATCATATTTGAGTCTGTATTTTCTATTGTTTTTCTCTTTGTATTTAAGTTGAAAAAAAGTCTACTGATTTGTCTTCTAGTTCACTATTTTTTTTCTTCAGGTTTCATATGTTAAACTCATTTACTGTGTTCCTAACTTAGTTATTTTTAAGTTCTAGAGTTTCTATTTTAGTTTTTTCTTATAGATTTCAATTTTTGTGACTAAAGTCTCCATTGTCATCTATTTCCTCAGAGATGTTAGTCACAATTTTAAAGTTCATGCCTGACAACTCAAAAATCTGGATCGCTTGTGACTTTTTTGTAGTTTATTTATTCTTTTGATTCTATTTCTTGGGAGCACTGGTAATTTTTAATCAAATGTCAGACACTATAAATATTGTAGAAGTTTGGGTGATATCGTCTTATACTTCATGAGAAGAGTTACTCTATCTCCTGGCAGATAGGCAGAGTAAGGGCAGATCTCCCCAATGCAGTCCAAGAGTGTGCTCTCTTGATTTTGGGTCATTAAGTATAGTAATGCATTTGGGAAATAGAACTTCCTTATTTTAAATACATTAGGTGCTTGTTTTTTTTAAAGATTTTATTTATTCATGAGAGACACACAGAAAGAGGCAGAGACATAGGCAGAGGGAGAAGCAGAATCCCTGTGGGGAGCCAGATGCAGGACTTGATTCCAGTATCCCAAGATCATGACCTGAGCCAAAGGCAGCCAAAGGCCACCCAGGTGCCCCAATACATTAGGTTTTGAATTTTAAGATACAATCTAGGAAATGAATCTTTAACAATTTACTTCAATATCTGTGGCTGTGCAAAAGTCAACACAATACTCAATTAGGAAGGATCAATAGAAACAGTGTTGTATTCATTTTAAGCCATGGGCTGCTAAATACTGGAATACTATCAAGTGTTTTGTCCCTTGCCCCTCATGGAGTTGGTACTTAGCAGATAACTTCTTATAGAATAGATGCTGAGTAATGCTTGGTTACTAAATTGAAGATCAGAAGTGCTTGCTTTGAGGCTAATAGTATCTAATTAACAGAGTTGTTATAAAGCATAACTGTGGGACCAAATAACCACTGAATGCTCTATGAAAAAATTTGCTCCTTTGTACATTTATGCAAATTTTAAGTCAATTTTTAAAAATATTAGTTAACATACTCTTCCTTTTCCCTACTCCCTCCACCCCCAACATATGTACATACACACATCCGTTGTTGCCTGTTTCTTTGTTCTTTTAGGCTTTGGGCATCAGATATCCTTTTACTTAATATCTCTAACCTATTGGTGGTTTTCAAATCATTCTAATATTTGATTACTCAACATTATAGCTATCCTATCCTATACAATTCTTACATTTTTCCAGGTCATTATAAATCTCTTATGAATTCTTATGTAAAGCCTTCAGCCTGAATGCTATTTGAAAAGAAACTATCGGACAGTTTTTTATTAAGCCAAAGTTAATTCAAATAAATTTCAAATATTTACTGATTTCCCAGAAGTTTTGGATTAGTGACCTTAGTTTTGAAATTGTGGATTGGTTAATTTAAGGCATTAAACATAAAGATAATGAAATATTAAATAAGGCTTCAAGGTCTCTTTATAATATAACAATAATTGTAAATGATTTCATGAAATGGAATTTTAATTTCTTTAAGTTTACCATTTTTTTTTACACAGTAAACAGAAGTAATTTTTTCCCAATTCTTTTCAAATAAAATTAAGGGAAGCTTATTGAATTCAATTAAGTACTATCACATTTTAATTTTATAATTTATAAGTCTCAAGATTGTCAGAGAACCTTTAAACAGAGATACTACAAACCTCTCAAAAGAGCCAAAATCTTTACTTTCTCCCACCAAACACAGGGTTATTTTCAGAGGTAAGCAGTGTTAATGTTTTTAGATGGAAACAATCTCTTTGGAATATGAATTTCTGTTTTCCTTGCAAGAAGGCATTTTACTAAGTTGGTGGAGAATGCTGACATTTAGATTGCACATGCATGGTTACTCACTAATATGTTTAGACTGGATTAATTTAAGGAAAGAGAAATTTTAAAGGCTGTGCACTAGCCAATGAAATTGAGGAAGTGACTTGGCAAGTTCTAAACACAGAGCTTTCTGATATTTAGAAGAGCATTTGTTAGTGCCATATTGTGATTCTGGAACTGCATCCTCAACAAAACGGTTGTAAATGTAATTTTTTATTCTTTTCAAGAAAGTACTGAGGCCTCTCCTTTGGATCATCACCAACCCAAGAGAGCTGTACATTTTAAGTGAATAACGATTGTGTTCTTACTTCTTTCCAGGAAGGAACTGCACCTTAAATACAATTTTCCCTGCCAAAGAAAGATTTTATTTGTGAGTATCAACTTGAATAATGAGTTGGAATCACTGTTTTCTGTTCTTTATACTAAAGAGGGGATTTTGATTAATAAAGTTAAAAATAACAGTATGAACACAGTTCAGCTTCTTGTTTTCACAGTTCCAATTAACCAAATATATTTTATTAGCTACTTTGATGAAAAGAAAGAAATGGCTTTCTTATTCAATTAAGGTTTTTGACTGAAGGACTGAAAAACTAAGGAGAAAAATGTTTGGTTTAATTTTATTAAAACTTGAGATCCTCCTTTGGAAAACTACTTATTTACATCATTTCAATATATAGGCTGAGAAGCAGTGTGCTCAATATGATACTTTTCTAGTCAGAGTGATATGTTCTTTGAATACCCCTATTAAGGTCCATCATGACTCTATCACCAGAGAAAGAATGTTTTACAGGAACCAAGAGGTCACTTTTAAAAGTTCAATGGCACCTGGTATCAAAGACTTGTATTTCCTACAGGTTTTGAAAATTTGGTATGGGGATAGTTTTTGTCCCTGGGAAAGTAAAAGCACAGGAAGCTCCAGACTTAAAACAATAAAAAGCCATTAATGCTCTATAAGATACTAAACCATACTCTAAAGCTACTTAGCAAATGTTACTTTACTAGTACCCAAATCAATACACACATCAATGGACAGAATAAAAAATTTAAAAGTAGACCTTAGTAGAGAGAAGAATTTATATATTACCCAGAAAAGTTGTCTCACAAATCTGTACTGCCAAGTACTATTGGATTATAAGTTGATAAAATTGTGCTGTGATGATTGGATAATATTTGGAAAATATAAAGGTAAAACTTTATTTCATTGTATATACCAAAGTAAACTCAGATAAAAGAGTTAGATATAAAACCATTTTTTAGAAGAAACATATGAATAAAATCCATCTGATTTAGATTAGGGGAAGTCTTTCTAAGAATAAAAGCCATGAAGAAGTGCCAAATATTGAAACTACTTCAACAGTCAGATGTGCAAAGTTTAAACATACAATTTTTTAACTATGTAAGAATACAAAATACTATCAAAATTAAAAGACAAAATAATGTGACAAAAGAGTTAATATCTTCTAAGGCTATTTATTAAAATGATTAAGAAAAACAATAAGGCTTCAATTACTGCATGGTCATACCACATACGAACAAGTCATGCAAATGGACTGTAATGGATTTTTAAAGGTTTAAATTCATTAGTAAGTGAAAATGTAGCTAAACATTGGATTCATATTTCAAGAGTCATGTGAAAAAATGATACTAGGAATGCTGGCAAGGGTAGGCAAAAGAAGACTGGTCTCGTCTCTCCTCAGTGGTAGGAATGTTAATTATTATTAACTCCTGGAAAATAACACAGAATGTGTGCTTTCTGGCAAGGAGCATTTTAACATTGTAATAATTTTAGGAATCCATTCTTAAGAAATCATCAGACTATGAGTCAAATGCTGACAAACAGGGAGATTTTCGTAGCATTATTTATAGTGGCAAAAAATTTGAATAAAGTTCCCCATAAATGTCCAATGAAAATAAGATTTCAAACAAAATAGATGGAATATCCTATAATTATTGTACATTATGTTTTCAAGGAATTTTCAAGGATATGGAAAAATATCCATGGTATGATTGAGTGAAATATAGAAGGATAGAAAACCTGCACCCCGATGTTTCTAGCAGCAATGGCCACGATAGCCAAACTGTGGAAGGAGCCTCGGTGTCCAACGAAAGATGAATGGATAAAGAAGATGTGGTTTATGTATACAATGGAATATTACTCAGCTATTAGAAATGACAAATACCCACCATTTGCTTCAACGTGGATGGAACTGGAGGGTATTATGCTGAGTGAAGTAAGTCAATCGGAGAAGGACAAACATTATATGTTCTCATTCATTTGGGGAATATAAATAATAGTGAAAAGCAATATAAGGGAAGGGAGAAGAAATGTGTGGGAAATATCAGAAAGGGAGACAGAACGTAAAGACTGCTAACTCTGGGAAACGAACTAGGGGTGGTAGAAGGGGAGGCGGGCGGGGGGTGGGAGTGAATGGGTGACGGGCACTGGGGGTTATTCTGTATGTTAGTAAATTGAACACCAATAAAAATAAATTAAAAAAAAAGAAAATTTATATAGAATATGCTATAGATTTTGTGAATTTTCAATATGCGTGTGTGTGTGTGTGTGTGTGTGTGTGTACCAACACATATGTATAGGAAAAATACTGGTTGGAAATATATTAAAGTGTCAATAGTACTTTTTTCTAGGTGGTAGAACTAGAATAAATTTTAGTTTTTGTTTTTCTGTACTTTATAATTTTTATTGTTTCTATAAGAAGCTTGATTTAGTTCCTTAATTAGGAGAAAAATATAATTTTTAAAAGATTTATTTATTTATTTATTTATTTATTTATTTATTTATTTAATATATATATAAAGAGAATGAGTGCGAGTGAGAAGGGGGCAGAGGACAAGAATCTTCAAGCTGACTCCCCACTGAGTATGGAGCCAATGCAGGGCACTATCTCATGACCTATGAAATCATGACTTGAGATGAAATCAAGAATCCAAAGCTTAAGTGACTGAGCCATGCAAGTGCCCCAAGAAAAATATCATTTTTAAGTTAAAAATCCAGTATTTTTTTTTTAAATCCAGTATTTACTTTAGTAATGAAATCAATTTACTTGGAATTTTTGAACTTACAATGTCTCATGATCACCTATGTAAAATTGACTAATGTCTTGATTAATATCTCTGACTCAAACATTTAATACATTCCTTACAAGTTTTAACAAGCAGGTGACATCCTTGCTCTTCTTTCTTCATGTCTATCTCTTCACTTTTAAAATGTGGCAAGAATAGTGGAACAATGGGTTTCTTCAAGCAAATGGAGCAATGCAAAAAAAAAAAAAAAAATCAGACATTCCCCATGAGATTTGTCACCTTTTTTATTCCTGGCAAGACACTGATGATTAACAAATAGAGAAGTTAGCCACAAGGTGACAAGCAATTCTTTCCTCTGGTAAAGGAAACATTTATCTCCTCAAAAGGGAAAATTAGTAAACTGATGGTTGGGAAACTCAACCCATAAGCATTCTCTTTCTCCCCTTGACTTCCATCATACTTTAACCTTCCTATGCATTGCCAGATCTCTCTTATTTTAAAATAATTTTTAAAAAGGACTTTTATTTATTTATTTGAGAGAGAAAATGAGTGAGAGAGAGCAAGCACTAGTCAGGGGAGGGGCAGCAGGAGAGGGAGAAGCAGAATCCCTGCTGAGCAGGTTGCTGGATGAGGGACTCAATCTCAGGGCCCTGGCATCATGATCTGAGCCCAAGACAGATGCGTGAGCCAACCAGGTGCCTCTGTACTGTCAGATCTCTTGAACTGGTCCATATCTATGTCCTGATTTCCTCACCAGTCACTCAGCCTCTCCACCTCCAGCAGTGATTCTGGCCATGCCCATTTCAGTAAAAGTGCACTCCCCAAAATTTCTGTGCAAAGGTCCAAATGGCCTTGCTTCATTTTTCTGTCTCCTTGTCATCTCCAAAATATGCCAAACTTCATTTTCTTTACTTTTAAACAGTCTCTTCCCTTGCCTTTGTGACATTATATCACCTCTACTAATCATGAATAGTCTTCAAGATTTCATTGATTCTATACATGTCTTTCTTTTTAGTCCCTGGGATGGGAGAGGACAAAATTACATTGTCTTAGTTACTCCTTCTATGAAGATTGTTAGTTTATGAATTTCTTTCACAAGTAGCACATCTCACATGCCATGTGCTTAGCTGGGAACTAGATGAGGAAGAAGAAGAAGAAGAAAGAAGAGGAGGAGGAGGAGGAGGAGAAGGAGGAGGAGGAGGAGGAGGAAGAAGAAAACGACAACTAACCTTCAAAGGGTTTTAGGTGGATTAACTTATTTCATTTCCCCAATACTCCTATGGAGTAGACACTATTATTCCTCCCACTTTGCTGATGGGGAAATTGAGGCACAGAGAGTTCAAAACACTCCCCCAGATCATGGAGTTAGGAAGAGGCAGACTCAAAATTCAAATCCAAGCAATCTGTACTTTTAACATTCTGCTGTGATACTGATAATGCTTAAACAAATTCAAACTTAAGTGGGAAAATCATAAAACTAAGAAAAACTGCAACACAGAATGGAGATTGTCATTACAAGATACAGGAAAAGCATGTGGAAGCACAAAGGAAGGGAATGTAAGCCATTCTGGGGATACAAGGGAAGCTTCCTGGAGTTGAGTTTGCAAATGTGAAGATGGGGAAAAGGCAAGAGATAAGCATACCAGGCAGACAACTTCATGTGCAAAAATGTATATATGATGTCAGAAGCAAGTATTCTATTTCTGAGGAATTGCATATCATTTGGTCTCTCTCTCCCTGTGGTGGAGTCTCCAGAGTGGTAGGAAATGAAACAAGAGATAGGCAGTGACCCAATACCACAAAACGTGGAAAACCATACTTAAAACGCTGGCTGTATTTATGAAAGTAATGGGATGCCATTGAAGGATTTTTTTAAAAAGATTTTATTTATTTATTCATGAGAGATACACACACACAGAGAGGCAGAGACACAGGCAGAGGGAGAAGCAGGCTCTATGCAGGGAACCTGACGTGGGACTCGATCCTGGGACTCCAGGGTCTTGCCCCGGGCCTAAAGGCACCTAAGGCGGCACTAAACTGCTGAGCCACCCGGGTTTCCCCCATTAAAGGATTTTTAAAATGGGGGGTAGATATATGATCACCTTTCATTATATAAAGGCCACCCGAGAAGCACCAGAGAGGATAGAAACAACAGGTTGCAGACAGGGGAGTGGGTGGTCCAGATAAGAGGGTCACAGCCAAGTATCCACTTTTAGAAAGGAAGAGAAGACGCAAACACAAGTTTTGGCAGTTAAAATCTGCCAAATACCACGGAAGTAGTATTTGATTGTATATGAAGAAAGATCCAAGGAAGAGTAGGAGTGAAGGATGAATTTTATGCACAGGGTTGGGTGAAAGGTGATCTTAATTCCTAAAATAAGGAATGGAATAGGGGAGCAGGTCCATGGATGAAGATGGGGAATTCAGTTTTTTTCTGAAATGGTGAATTATAATGGGTTACTGAATAAAAGTTTGAAAAGGAAGCTGCAAATATGGGTCTTGAAGTAGAATGAGAGGTTAGAGAATAGAGGTTGGGGAGTCCCGAGGATGTGAAGAATAACAGATGAGATCATCTGGGGGGAAATCAGAGCCAAAAGAAAAGTCAAGCAATGGATCCCTCAAAAAGCATGGATATTTCAAGGATGATGAGAGGCAGAGAAAGCAAGAAAGGAGTCAGGGGAAAAAACTGCCAGAGAAATTTGTGTGCAGTTTTGTTAAGTCCCTCAAAATATATAAAGAGCTGACTAGTCTCCTGTTACTTAAAGAAATTGAAATTCCATGAATTTCTAGTGGAAAGTATCTCGGGGTAGGAGAGCTGGAGATGATGAGTCTGGCTTTCTTGTTTTATTTTGTTTTCTAAGAAAAGAAAACACTGTTCTCCAAGGGTGATAAACAGAAAGATTCATAGCATGCAGTATTCTGCTTCAGAGTAGTAGTTTTGCTGGGTGATCATGGTAAGGAGAACTGGAAATGGAAGACTAAGCAGGCTTGCCTGAAAGAAGGATGTCAGTTTGGGAGAGAAATTTGGCTACTTGTTATTCTTTGATTCTGTGCTTCCCAAATACCTTTGCTTTAATCACTTTTCAATTTAGATTTTGCTGTTGAAATCGTAGAATCATATGATATAATAGTCCCACTCCATGGTATCTATAGAAAAAAATTAGTATATATGTCTATACAAAGGCTTGGCATATGAATGTTCCATGTAGCATTATTTACAATAGTCAGAAATGGGTGGAGAAATCCAAACATCCATTGAGTGAGTGGATAAGCAAAATGTGATAGATCTATACAGTAGAATACTATTAAGCAATAAATAGGAACAAATTGTTTCATATTGTCTGTGCTGTAACAAGCATGGACCTCAAAAAAAAATGTTAAGAAAAAGAAACCAGACATAAAGGCTATTGTATTGTATGATTTCACTTACATGAAATGTCTAGATAAGGTAGAAACCAAAGTAGTTGTTGCCTGGGGCTGGGGGCAGGGATTTACTGTAAATGGTCTACGGGAAATTTATAGGGTGATGAAATGTTCCCAGACTCTATAAACCCACTAAGAAAAATCAGTGACCTGTACACTTCTGGTGGGTGAATTTTGTGGTATGTAAATTCTACCTCAATAGAGCTTTATGTACGATAAGAACCATAGAATCATTTTTTTATGACTGAAAGAGATAATGTATCTGACTCTTTTTTTGTTTCAGATTCATCCACTTTTTTTTCTCTTATTATTTCTAGTTTTCCCTCTTACCTCACTGACAAGCCTCTATACATGGTGACTTTTATTGAACCTGTCTAGGAGACAGACTGAATCATAGACACTTATAGACAAGTTGAAACATTATGATAGTATGTAGTCACCTTCCTAATGACTAAATAGATTTGTTTGAAGGGGGACAGAACTTGTTATGTGGGATAGAGGAGGTTGATGCTTATGGTTGATTTTCTGACTTCCTTCCTTTGCGTAAATACCAATGTTGGTGACTCACTAGGAAACCTAAGAATTCTTGAAATTTGGTTTTTCTCTAAGGAAAATTAAATCTTTCATTCTTGAAATGCAACTTTTTTTTTTTTTTTTTTGGTGAATCTTTTAAGTATAGATTGCCAAAGAGAAGGTCCTTAAAATACATATGATTTTTTTTTGTGCTAGAACCATTTTAATATAATTATACATATCTGCCAAATCCAGGAAGAAAAGGTTTATGCATATATAACTTTTCCAGTTAACATCTGCAAGTATAAACGGCAATGATCTCAGTTTATAAATTCATCAGGGTCAGAGCAATTGACCAATGTCTCTTTACTGCTAGGCTTACCAACAGTAAATTCAGATGAATTAGTGTCCTTTTGTTTCTCTTCTCGCACTCTCCTTGTCCAGAGACATTTTGTTGTAAAGTTTCAGTGCAGCTCACCTCCAGCCAAAGGTAATCTTTTTAGATAAGTACTCAGTTGCTCTGAATTTGCTTATAATTATAACCTCTTTAATCACAGAAGAACCCCTGCAGAGGTGGAGTTCAAGGTTGCATACAATAACAGGATATCACAGTTTTGAAGTCTAGCACAGATTAAAAACCACAGATGTACCATTTATATAAGAAACAGAGTCCAGGTCTTGGTTTAAAATTCCTAAGTGGTTTAAGATATTCTTCAAAGATTTCATTCTAGTTACCAAATGTTCACCGCTTTGACCTCTTCTCTGAGAAACATCCATTTACCCAAATTCCAACGAGAAATGTTGGATGATCCATGGACACCTGTCTCTCCAGGGATCTAACCTGAAGTCACCATATACTCTTCCTCAAAGTGGTTAAGTACTTAAGATTGTGTGCTTTATTGGCTTTCAAAAGACAGCTTTATTCCATGTTAATTTTATGATCTTGCACATGTAACTCAGCTTCTTGAAGGCTTAGTGTGCTTATCTGTAAAATTATAGTACTTAGAGAATTAAAATAGCATCGCTTTGTGTTAAATATCAAGTGAGATAATTAATTAAGGTACTCTGCCCAAGGTTTCAACAACTATAAGGTAGTGGGTTTCTGTTGCTTGTAACCAAGAATATTAACTGATAGAATTGTAGAATTCTGGGACTCCTGGGTGGCTCAATGGTTGAGTATCTGCCTTGAAACTCAGATGGTGATCCCGGGGTCCTGGGATCGAGTCCTGCATTGGGATTTCTGCAGGGAGCCTGCTTCTCCCTCTCCCTATGTCTCTGCCTCTCTCTGTGTGTTTCTCATGGATAATAATAATAAAAAAGAATTGTAGAATCCTTTCATCAAACAAAGGTGGGTCTAGAACATGGAATGTATACATCCAATACATGTTTTTTTCAAATGAGGCTGTCCAAGGTTGGGCAAGCTGATCAACTAACTTATGGGCCTGCTGCCAGTTGATAGAAATTTTATGATGATTTTAGAGTAAGTAGGGGCAATGGTCTGGAATAATGGTGGCTGCTCAGGTCCATGGGGCCGTATCATTTTGGCCTGGAGTGACTGAGGCAGCTGTCACCTCTAGAAGTGGTAGAGAGAGGTTAATTTTGCTTACTTTTTGAGTTTTCCCTGGGAGGGTCTGGTAGCAGGTTTGGTGGGCTTTGCCAGGGCACTCTGTAAGCTTCATGTGTGGGACCGTCCCTCTGTGGAAGGCACGGTGGGGTTGGAGGTAGTGAGGCATGGTTGGGAGCTGGTGTGGCACAGTTGGTTGAGATCAGACTTCCTGACTAGGTTGTACAAATAGGAAACACATTTTCATGCTTTTTAAAGATAGAGAAAGGCTCTGGGCTACAGAATTTAATTGTATGCGTTAGGTGCCAGGCCAGTCTCAGTCTTTGGAAGGAGGGTACATATAGACTCTGATTTCTCCACAATAGATTACTCAACGGTTATCGTGTATAACTGGTTGCAGTCTCCTTCACAGAGCAAGGGGATATCTCTTTGCCAAATTGTCCAAAGGGTTCACCCACAGTCATGACAGGTGTTTTTATTTCACTTGCAGACTCATTTGAAAAGACCTTGGCATGGATAAATCCTTGGCATGCAAGCTTAACCTGAAGGGAGTTCCAAGTTGGAGAAAGCCTTTTCTTTGGCTAATAAAATTCCTCTACCTCTTTCATTACCAACCTCCTCCCTCTGCTTCCAGGAATTTCTTATTTTGAGAGGTCTTAAACTGGCATACACAACATCCGCATACTGAACGCTTGATTCTGTATGTTAAAGGTTTCAGAGACCAACGCCATATATCCTCTCTTCCTGCTTCCACATTTTATCTATGCCTTCTTCTCAGACTCTGGTTCCTTCCTCTCTTGGTCATCCTATAGCCACATTTCTTTAGAATACAGAAATTAATAGGATTTGCATATCACATCAGCTTTAGGGCATTTGTTTTGAAGTGTTTATTTATGAGTCTCTTGTTCATTGTTTGACTCCTGTTTATTTCCTGGCCAGTCACTTCCTTTGTTTCCTGCTTCCTTCCTTTCTTTGTCCTCTGCGTCATTTACCACTCTTCAGAGGGGTGGGAGGTGTATTAGCTTTCTTCTCCTTTGTCTGTTTAAGTGTTTATAGTTCCATTAAATAAAAGCACAAACACAAGACAAGATTCTTGATGAAAGTGTTTATGGCCCTGAGCAGCAAAAGCATCTTAGCACAACTCTTGTCCAGTGCCCTGCTAGGTCAGGAAATGCCTTGACTTGAGGGGACAATTTGAAAGCCATCCCCTACCTCCAGGCAGACTCTCATCTACTTCATCCCACACAGAATCTTTGTCAATGGGAATTTTATAACATCCTCTCTAGTTTCTTAATAATGCCTCTTAAGAAATTCTGTCTTCCCCGGGGTGCTTGTGTGGTTCAGTCGGGTAAGTGTCGACTCTTGGTTTTGGTTCTGGTCATGATCTCACGGTCATGTGATGGGGCCCCCCATTGAGCTCTGTGCTCAGTGTGGAGTCTGCCTCAGATTTTCCCTCCCTCCCCCACTCCTCTCTCATGCAAACAAACAAATAAACAATATCTTTTAAAAAAATTCTGTCTTCTGTTGACACAGGCATATAGATGATATGAACTGACAATTTGTCAAATCTGTTGTCTCTGTATTTCAGAGAATAGTTTGACACTGTAATGGACTGGGAATTCCAGATCCAGCTCAAGGTCAAATTTCAGAATTTTGTTGTTAAGAACTCCTTATGCCTACTTTGGGCAAATTCTGTTCTAAACCTTAATACCAAGATGGCCTTAAAACTGGCCAACCTACAGAGATTCTTTTGCTGGGTGCAAAGATTGGGATTTAACTTGTAGGATTTGGGTCCAGTAAACATCCCTAAAACTGCAATAGAATTTGAGAAATTTGAGGGTAGAAAAATACCTTCCTTTCCTCAAAATCACTTTGGTATTAGATTGCCATGAAAATCTTTATTTCGGGCAGCCCGGGTGGCTCAGAGGTTTAGCGCTACCTTCAGTCCAGGGCCTGATCCTGGAGACCTGGGATGGAGTCCCACGTTGGGCTCCCTGCATGGAGCCTGCTTCTCCCTCTGCCTGTGTCTCTGCCTCTCTCTCTCTCTTCCTCTCTCTCTCTCTCTCTGTATGTCTCTCATGAATAAATAAATAAAATCTTAAAAAAAAAGAAAATCTTTATTTCTCCTCTGTATTCAGGGAAAGGAGAGCAACTAGAGAATAGTCTTCCTTTTTTTAAAAAAAATTATTTATTTGAGAGAGAGAGTGATAGAGCAGGAGGGAGAGCGGTGGAAGGAGAGGAAGAAGCAGACTCCCCTCTGAGCAGGGACCCCTGATGCTGGGCTCGATCCCAGAACCCTGAGATTCTGACCTAAGCTGAAGTCAGATACTTAATGACTGAGCCACCCAGGTGCCCCAACAATGTTCCTCTTTTAATAGTTATTGATATGCATAGTGGGAAGAACAGAACTGAGAATATAACTGGATATAATTCATATTGTTCATGAGCAGAAAAGCCATTGCATGTGGGGTCAAATCTTGGCAAATTCTGAGGGGAAAAAACTATGTGTTTTTGTATTTTAATCTTTATATTTGCACCCTATCCTATTTTCATTAGTATTCTCTAATGCTAATTCCCATACCCTATATGTACCCAACACTCTTATATGTTTTTCCTACTTTCCCTTTTAAAAACTTGTGTTAAAGAAAAGATGAAAAATGCATTCACACTGTGTTAACACTACTAGGACTATTCATACAAAAACCACTGAATACAATTAATTGTAAAAATTTCTGTGGAATTTCAATCAGTCAGTAGTATAGGAGATAAAATTCTGTGTAGTGGGTCATAGTCCGTAGAAATTATGTAAAATAGGCACTTGGGTCATAATTTCTAACCTGAAATCAATTATTTGTAATTGTTCTTATGTGATGACTGGGAAAATATTTGAAAGAGGAGTTGTCTCAAAAAATCAAAACAAAAGATTGTCACACGTTGGAAAACTAATTCACCATATCTTCACAAATTTTGTTTTTTCTGTATTAATCTGAGTCTAATTCCTGCCTAACATGGCGTTCTCATTTTTACTAATTGACTGTTAGTTAATAGTGGATTTAGAACAAGTAATTTCAACTCTGGAAATTGGTCAAACATAAGTTACATCGATGGCAAAGCTAACACATTATTGAAAATTCTTAGAAGTCACTTTGACTTCAGTAATACTCAAAATATAGGCCGTGTGTAAGTGGACTTCAGGATATGATTACTGAATGTATTTGAAAATCATTTCCAACAAATAAATTAAAAAAACCACCAGTTCTTTGTAATTTTTTTTTATAGGATACCTTCTGATATGGAGGTACATGAGAAGGAAGAGGAGAGAAGTCAGTATCCACTTCTAGCCTGGAAAAACTTGCAACTTTTTTCAAGTGTTTATATAAGTGACCATTTACAAGACTATTCTAGAGGAAACATGATAAAATAAATCTGTTGGAAATGTGGCCTTTTCAAAATTTTGAGTCAAGAGCCCTTTTCTTAGTTTAAATATTTTGGATTTTTAAAATTGTTTTAAAAAATTAAAAAAAATTTTTTTTGGATTTTTAAAAATATCTTCTGTTCCTTTCTAATATTGAACACCGTTTTTCATTATCCAATACCTTTTCTTCTCAAGGAGAAATTCTATGTTCATATAAACAATAGGTATGTAAAAGCTACTTTTGATGGGACTATTCTAATAGATTGTTCTCCAGAGTAGGAAAGACAAATCTTCAATGCAGTTCATAATGGTTGGCCCTGGGTAGTATACTCCATGAATACTGGTTTTTAATGAAGAGAAGCAAAAACAAATGAATGGCCAATTTGAACAATAGACACAGATATTTTGCTTTGAAAAGGAGCAAAAATTTCTGCTTAAAATGACATCTATCTAAAAGTTCTTTATGGAGTATTTTCCAACCTCCTCTAAAATGATTTTAAAGATAAAAATGTAGTAAAATGAAAACACAGCCCAAATGTAACCCTTAGAGACAACCTGCTGCAGATACTTGGAGAAATCCCAAGACACTGAGGTTGCCGATATCTGGATTGATAACAATTCAACTACAAATTTAGCCTAGCTGTATTTTGCCTACTGTAACAAAACCAACTTCACAAACTTGAAATAATGGAAGACATCTCCCTTTCTTACTAGGCTCAGAGTTAAGCCCAGGAGATAAATCAGCGAGGAAAAATGTGTAAGCAATTCCATTTAGTCATGTTTTTGGAGGAGAATTATACTGTTCTTCTACTCCCATTTTTTCTCCATACAAAAAAATATGCAAACTCGTTAAGATGACAAATATTTTCAGGAGATGTCATCTCTCGAAAAGACTACCAGAAAACTTGCGGATCAATCAAAACTATTCTTACCAGAACTACTGTCATAAGGGAGAACACTATCATCATTGTCTTAGAAATGTCTCAGAAGAGGGGGCACCTGGGTGGCTCAGTGGTTAAGCAGCCAACTCTTCGTTTCAGCTTACATCATGATCTTGGGGTCATGAGATGGAGTCTATGGGCTCATAGTTCGTACAGAGTCTGCTTGAGATTCCCTCCCTCTGCCTTTGTCCCTACCCCCCATGCTTTCTCTTTCTCAAATAAAATAAATAGATAAAATCTTAGAAAAGAAAAAGGAAATGTATCAGAAGAGGGAGATCAGGAGAGGATATTTGTATATGTTAGTGTCCAGACTCAAGTTGCTTAAAGCTGATCTTTCATGATGGGGAACATATTAAAACTGGGCAAAGTTCATGACATAATAGTTTAGGATTGGTAAATGCAATGAAGTGAGGGTCTTGAGTAAATCTTCATAAACAAGATGGTGCCTAGATTTCTTTTCTTTTTTAAATAAATCAGTGTGCAGGAATTTACTGAGCAATCAATGAGATTATTTGTTGATTTACATTCCTATCTTCCTTTAATAGTGTCCTGAAATAAATAGTTAAGTCATGTTGACAGAGATGGCCTAATTTCTCCATTCTGATAGTTAAGCTCTGTGGACACAAATGGTCTCAGCTTTCACAAGTTTGGAAGCAGGGGGAGAATGGTGATCACTGCATCCTGAGACTTTCAACACCAAGGTGGTTGGAGAAGAAATAGGAAAAGTCCTAGTTTTAGTGGATGCTATGGATTACAAACATATACAGTTTGTTAGGAATATCAGGCACCTAAGGAATGGGATTTGAAGATCTCCCCTTAGTTTAGCTGTACTACTTGAAATCCTCGAAGACACTGGGACATGAATTAGAAACCGCACGATGTTAACCTGTTCTTCCTCAGTAAGTCTTAGTTGGCATTTTGACCAGCACCCAACTAGGAAATAAACAAGGCCAAGGATTTGCTATTTCCCTAGTCTTTTGGTAACACTAGGTCTTTATAGGGATCTCCTTATCTGAGGATAAGTACACAGAACAAAACTTACAGAGGGCCAATAGAAATACAATAGGAAAATGGAAGAAGGACATCATTTGTAGCATAGTGCTCAAAATGATTTACCTTGGAAGACAGAAAAGTTTTATATGCTATTTGGCATCCTTGGTAGAGTGCAGAATGACCTGACCACTCCAAAAGAAAGCAGAAAATTATAGGTATTAAAGAGAAAGAGCATAAATAAAGAGATAAAAAGATAAGATAAAGAGGAGGGGAGAAGAAAATAATTAAAATTAATAGACTAAAAGCAAACTTTTTTCTAAAAGTTGACCTTGTTGAAGAACAAACAATATTTTGAATTGTGTTACAGAATTTGTGACTTTAGAAACAATTTTTGTTTTACACATGTCAGAGCAGAGATAGAGTGCTGCTGTTCAAACATGGGAACTCACATCATAGTGTTTATGGTACTGGTAGAAACAAGGATATAGTTTTGGGGCAGAAAACTGAAATTTAAAAATTAAACTTTCTGTTATCAGTTGGTGAAATACCACAATCACATAAATATATTTTATGATTCTTTGCACTCATAAAAGCATTTAGAATTTTTTTAGAGTGGATGTCTAAAATAGGCCTTCAGTTTTAAAAAAATTAATAGTGATATAACCCTTATTTCCTTACATTGAGTACTGGGAAGACACAACAGAACATAATTTCAATTACATTAGATCATAGGTAGAACATTGCTATTAGTTTAGCTCCCTGAGTCCTAAGTGTTCTGCATCTTGTAGCTTCTCTCACCAGCAAAGAGAAAATATGTACAATATGGTTTTGGAAAAAAAAAAAGAATTTCCTCAGAATAGGTGAATGGCTTCACAATTTCTTTCAATTAGGTCTGACTCTCTTTTAAAAAGGAGAATTATGTTTCTGTTTTCATGTTTTTTTTTTCTTTCAAAATGGGAGCTTTATAGCCTCAAATTCATATACATATAAGAAGTTCTGCAACTGAATTTGAGGAAGGCAATTAAGTTAGGAAGAACTAGATAACGTAAAGTTAAGTAATACATACAAATAATTTTATTTATAAATAATTTATGAATAATTTAAAACAAAAATTAAAAGGAATTTTCTGGATAAGACAGTGAAATGAAGCTGCTTTGCAGAATCTCCCCACTCCAATCATAATGAAATAACAAGTAAGAAAAAACTAGGCAAAAGAAGTCCACAGCAGCAACTGAAACCAGAAAGTGATAAAACTCAGTGCTTCAAAGAGTTACAGCTCAAGAAAGAAATATGATTCTGGAATGACAAGACTCCAAAACCCACAACATTCCCCAGGAGCCATACTGATGAGTTCATGAAATCATAAGAATTCTCTCTACTCTTCCTCAATCTGGAGAGGGGCATCCTGAGTAGGTCACCTTACATTTTTAAGTTATCATCTTTTAAATGAGAAATAGCAACCCAATTCTGCTATATTTTACTGCAGATTTCTTTCCTTCGTGATATGCATTATCTAGAAAATAGCTATTATTTTGGTATGCCCGCAAATACAAACCACTATAATATATAGATTATTAGTTGGGTAGAACTTCCAATGGATAAAGGCAAGAATCTGTGTTTTGAATAATAAAGAGAAAAATGACTAATGTTTCCTACTTATGAATGGAGGGATCCTGGTTCAGGTTGAGTTTTACTAGATTTGCCTTGCTCTAAAGTGTCCAAATAGGAGAGCACGTCACTTCCAGTAATGTGAAAAATGCAGATATCCTTCACTTTCTTCTATCCCCTCACACCTGGAGTTGGGAACTCCACCTATGTGTGTTTGGAAAACATTTCCACAAACAATTCTGATATGCATACCCTGCTAAACCCTACTTTAAAATGTTATTTGGAGATCACTGGGTGGCTCAGTGGTTTGGTGCCTGCCTTTGGCCGGGGCGTAGTCCTGGAGTCCGGGGATCGAGTCCCGCATCGGGCTCCCTTGCATGGAACCTGCTTCTCCCTCTGCCTATGTCTTTGCCTTTCTCTCTCTCTCTGTGTCTCTCATGAATAAATAAATTTAAAAAAAAATAAATAATAAAATGATATTTGCAGGACACCTGGGTGGCTCAGTGGTTGATTGTCAGCCTTCTGCTCAGGGTGGGATCCCAGGGTCCTGTGATCGTTCCTTGTAGGGAGCCTGCTTCTCTCTCTCCCTCTATCTCTGTGTCTCTCATGAATAAATAAATAAGTTTTTTTTAAATAAAATTTTTAAAATAAAAAAATTAGTTTTTTTTTTAAAACAAAAAATGATATTTGCTTTGTGAATATCATTCACAAAGCACAGGAAAATAAAATAATTGTTCCATGGTTAAATAAATTTGGATTAAACAAGGTGAAACAAGTTTTTTTGTTCTTAAGTAAAATTATACAGAGATTTTAATATACTAATATGATTGTGAAATTCCAAAAAGGGCTATTTTATAAGCAAGTCTGGAAACAATGAACAAAAGGGCCATGCTGCAATATTTATAAAGAACATTTCAGTGCAGCCCAAACTTTTTATCCTCAGATTTAGCAGGAAGATTGTAATCTATTAAATCTGGCTACAATATACCAGATCACAGTGCATCAGTATTAACCAATGGTTAGCCACTTTGTGACTTTGTCAAGAAAGGTTGAGAGGATATATGCATTAAAAGTTTTAGTACAGGTCAGGCTACCTTCTTGTGGGTGGGCCAGGACATGTTGCTCGGCCATGGTGCTGCCTAAGATGAAGCCCTCTTGGCTCTGACCCCATCCTGTGGTCCTCCGCTGCTCCAAATCTAGGCCCTTTCAGTGAAAAGATTCTTTTTCCAACTTAAAAAACAAAAAGTTGTAGTGTGTATTTGTTCTTTGGTTCCCCAGTGTTTCTTTCCTTCTATAGTAGAACCCGGAATTCCTTGTGGGCTCGATGCAAAACGCTTCCTGGTTTTTCCCTCTTACTACAATAGCTAAGGATTCTTCTACTTGCCCTGGGTGTATTCAGTATGCAGCCATGTGACCCACTGTGCCAAGTGGACACTTATCCCCATGCCTTTGGAGTATAGGAGATATGGGATAGCTAGAATACAGATCCTAATGGGAACATCATTTTACTCTTCAAAGCTTCTAGAAAATTCATTGATTAACAAGCACCATGTTGAAAATTTGGATAAGAGTATTATTTGTGGTGTTATCCACAGCTATTTCTCCAAGATAAGGGGTGGTTATTTAGGGACATCACTGGTGCAATTGGGAAAGTTGAATGGTTTCCACCAGGCCCTTTCATCCTTCCCTTTTGTCTGCAGGGGAGATCCCCAACTTGAAAACCAAGTCAACATAATTAATGGTTAAAAGAGGATGCATTTAAGAATGTGTAAAAATGAATATTAAAATACCAAGTGTCCTGCCAAAAATGTATTTAGTGCAACAAACATTGTCTAGCACCTGTACTCTGTGTTAGGTCTTTTGTCATATAGATTATTTAAAATTAAAGCATTTTTCATGATCTTTACAGCAGTCCATCTGACTCATTTATTTTCCAGATGAGGAATAATAACACAAGGCCTTAAAAATTCTCTGTAAATTCACAAAGCTTAGTGAAGATCCAGGATTGAAATTGCTGTCTGACTCAGGGCTCTTCTTCTGCTTCCATTAGGTGCTCCATGAAGGGCTGTTCTAAGAGGGTGACTGTCCTTGGTGTACAGTTAAAGCAGTGGAGAAACAGTGACTAGGTGGAATGAAAAGAATTTGTCAGTAGAGCTATCATATATTCCTGTGAGTTATTAAATCTTCTTTAGGAGACTTCTAAATAATTACCACAACCTATCTCCGTGAGTCTATTTGAAGTAGTTGGTTCAGGGGCACCCAAGTTTAGAAAAGAACATTGACCTAGGGCTTAGGTGTATGCAGACCCTGCTTTCTTACTTTAGGAGGAATGTCAAGCCTACTGAGTCTATTTGAAAAATAAGCAGTTGAGTCAAAACACAGGAGGATGATATAGGGGTGCAGCCTCTGTGGCCAGACTGCCTAAATTCAAATCCTGACTCTGTCATTTCCCCATTACATGACTATAAGTATATTACTTAACTCTTTGTGCCTTGGTTCCATTGTTATAAAATGTGTATAATAATAGTATTGGCTTGTCTGATTTTTGTGAGGATTAAATGAGTAATAATTACTAAGCTGCGAGTACAACGTAAATTTTGGTTCTTATTGTTACTTAATATCTGCAAAAGTCTCTTCAAGCTTAAAAAATGTATCTAAAATTCAGTGCTATACATATGTATTAGATGTATTGGCTACAATTTTTTAAAAAAAGCAGAATGTGGAATTTAAGAAACAGAACAAAGAGAGAGACAAACCAAGAAACAGACTCTTAACTATGGAGAACAAACTGATGGTGACCACAGGGGAAGTAGATGGGGGGATGGGGAAATTAGGCGATGGGGATTAAAGAGTGCACTTGTCATGATGAAAATAATAACAATAAAAGTTTAAAAAGCAGAACAAGTACACTTGCCAATGAAGAAAGTCAATCTGGTTGTACTTAAGGCATCTTTCCTGCGCGTGCATTGTGTACCTAGACATAGCTCTGAATGGATAGGTGACTTTTTGCATCGATTTGGGAAGAACAGCTTAAGTAACTTGTGCTTTGATATATGATGCTTATTGTTTCCCTTTATTTTCATTGTAAAAAAAAAAAGTACATAGAAGGATAAAGATATGAAAATGTAGAGCTGTATCCTCAAAACCAAACAGAAATATCAGAAAAGTATTAGAATCAAGAAAGGAATCAGTAACCCCTAGGAGAATCTGTGAGTGCTGTCTTATGGGAGGTTTGAAATGTGTTCATTATCACAAAAACCTGCCATTCCCACGGAAATATCAGAAGATGAAGGGCTGGGTTATAAGAATATAAAAGTTGTTTTAACAGCGTAACATGAGCCTGAATTCATCCTGAATCCATTCCCTAATCGGAGTTAGAAGTCAGTAAACGTCGAATAACACAATTTTCTTGGCTCTGTGCTAGTTGGTCTCCGGCGGCCGAGCCGGCTCACTCAATCATCTTGATGAAAATTAATTACTCTACCCACTGGAAACCTCTTTGATTGTGCCAGGGTTGTGGAGTGATTTACTGGGATTCCTGCTGACAGTTCTGTCCTGGAGTAATGGGCTCCTGATTTATTGGACTTCCCTTAAGTGGAAGCTTATTTTTGTTTTCCTTTATAGCTTTAATATTTCCTTTGTCCAGTACCAATTGTTCTCCCCAGATGAAACTTAGATTCTTTTCTTTTGAAGTAACCTTGAAAGACTCCGACATAACACTTTGACTAAGCCTGAGTCACGAGACTGGTGCCACCCTGCGCTAAGTTTTTCTTGCCCCTAAGGCCTTTGGCAAAATCCCTTCTGATATGAATACCATTTGTAGTTTGCCTACAGTTTTAATAAAACCTTTTTGCTGGAAACAGCATTGCTCCTTCCAAGTTGCTGCTTGCCTTAGAAGGCCATGCCCATAAGTGCCACCATATGAGCAAATCTTGCAAGACTTGTGTCTTTGGTTTTGTACACAGATGCTGATGAAGAGACGTTTTCCCTAAGAACTCAGGTTATTCAGGATCAGTTGCATCTTCACTTCAGTTGAAGCTTGTTTTTAGAAATTTTTTTAGAAGTATTTTCAGCAACTATCTGAAAAAATTATGTAAATAAAAACAGTGAGACACTTTCATTTTAAGAAGAAAGTCAAAGATGTTTTCCGTGGAGATATTATTCAAGGAGATATTATTCAGTTGCTCCTGTCTGGAAACATTACTACCATGATGAGGTTACTCAAACACAGTTCTTGAAGGAGGGGGCAAATGCTGAACAAGCAGGCATGGGAACGCTGGTCTCTAATAATTCTAACCTGCTCAGCTGTTTGTCCATTCATGCCTTCCTCATCTCTGTATCTCTGTATCTCTCTCCAGCTCCTTACCTAGGGAACAGCTGCTCTCTGCTGGGGAACCTCAGGGTGAGTGTATCATTATACCAGTGCATACTCTTTAGCATTTGAGAAGTGAATAGGATAGAATCCGTCCAAATCCACCATGTGACTGGAGAGACAATTCCAGATAATGCTTGATAACATCTCTGTTTACAAAACAAATGCCCTTAAAATTCTCCAGATGGGGTGCCTGCTTGGCTCAGTCTGTTAAGCATCTGCCTTCATCTCAGGTCTTGATCCCAGAGTCCTGGGATCATTGGGCTCCCCACTCAGTGGGGAGCCTGCTTCTCCCTCTCCCTCTGCCTGCTATTCCACCTGCTTGTGCTCTTTCTGTGTGTCAAATAAATAAATAAAATCTTAAAAAAATTCTCAAGGCAAGTCAGTTAATGATGATTTGTTTTTAAGAGTCCTAAATTTGCTTTTCTTTTAAACTTTTCCTCTTACTATGAGAATGAAAAGGTTATATTATTTATTCTAGCTGTAAAGTAATTCATATTAAAAAAAATCCCTACATTAGAGAAAAAAATATTAAAACAAAATAAAACTCACCTAAAGTCCAGCATCCAGTGATAACTACTCCTACCATTTTGGTGAATGTCCTAAATGCTTTTCCATACTTGAGTTCTCCAACTGGGCTACCTAGAGCCCTGGTTCAGATGATATATTATTTTTTAATGGGAAGAGCTAAGTGATACAGTAAGTCTGAGAAATGCTAGGTTAAACAATGTTAAGCATGCTTCTCTGTCATAGACCTTTTCAGAAACTTTAATATCTGCTTATGTTATGAAAACCACCAAGAAAAGGTTACTATGTAATGGCTCTTAATCTTATACCACTGGAATTCCCTTTTGGAAAACAAAACCCCCAAATCTGGAAAATGCTGTTCTTTGAGCACTTACTCATATATTAACACACTCTATAACAAAAGAGATAACAAAACTAAAGCCAATCCTTACTTTGTTTTCATGTAAGCTCAACAATGTAATGTATAATGAATATGTGCATTCATGAATAGAGATCCACATCACCATTTTTAGTGGCTGTGTAATATTCTATTCTACTTAACCAAATTCTCTACTACTGACCACTGGGATAGAAAACCAAAATAAAGACATACACACTAAATTTAGAAAAATATTTGCAAAACTATAATGAAATCAAAAAGCAAAAGGCAAAACATATCATTAAGAACAAATATCAGAATGTAGACAATTCACAGAAAGAAAAACAATAGACAGAGACACAAAATTACGTTCAAACTCACATCTAAAGAGTGCAAATAAGTACATTGAATTACAATGTTTTATTGATTAGACTGGTAAAGAATAGAAAGACTAATAAGTATTAGCATTGTTGAGGGTTTGACAAAATGTACACTATTTACTCTATTAGAGAAAAATGTAAATTGGTACCACTTTTCTTGGGGATAACATCTATGTTTATTAAAATTTTCAGTGGAAAATTGGAACCAATAGGTCCACATTAATTTACTTTTTGGTGGGAAAACCACAATCATCTTTTATAAACTATCCCTTATTGAGGTCTTACGGTTGGAAGTATACTGCACTGAATTTGGGGGCAGAACAAATCTCTGTTCTCCACTTTTCCTTAAGAAGCTTATGATGTGCACGCTTTGAGCAAATCAAGTTCACAGAAAAAAACCCCCACAGGACTTTTCACCAAAAACTTAAGTACCCAGTAATAATAATGCATTTGACTAAAATCATGATTATAACACTGAAATTAATCAAGCTCTTTCTAAACAGAATTTTTCCACCTTTAGTAGTGATTAAAAGGAAGTTTATATTTCCAGAAGTTCCTGGCAGGGCTAAGATTTGGTACAACTGGAAATTCTCCTAGTGAGTATAGGCTATTGAAGGTCAGGTTTTAAAAATCAAGATTTTATATTTGGAGACACACTGGTTTTCCTTTCCTTCTTGCACATAGTTACACTTCTATTTCCATCATGTTTTTCTACTTTAGTCACTAAATAGTAGCTTTTTTTTCTTCAGAAAAATAAATTTTGTTAGAGAGAAGTCAACTAGATAAGATAAACTCATTTGGCTGGAAGCTCCACGAGAAAATGAATTGTATTGTAATGAATTGCAGTATCACCAATACCCAATGCTTATTGCCCTGCCCGTTGGGTAGACTCAGTAAAGACTTCTTGACTCTACTTATGAGCAAATCTCATGTTAATAAACCTAGACTTCTACAGGTGAGCTTTCAATGGAAAGCCTAGCCATGATACCCATTCCACATCCATGAACTCATTAGGCATAATTTCCTAGGTATAAATATAAAATCATGGAATAGATAGTAGGAATGTCTGGGCCAAATGGAAATTTAGCTGAATGAGAATTATAGAATAAGTTTTTGGAAATTCTTCTGTGTCAACATCAGACAGATCATTAAGATGGAGTATCAAGAAATGGGTAAATAAGTCACAGGAATAAAAAGGATAGCATAGGGAATATAGTCAATGATATTATAATAGTGTTGTATGGGGACACATGGTAGCTACACTTGTGGTGAGTACATCATAACTTATAGAGTTGTTGAATGACTATGTTGTGTACCTGAGACTAATGAAACATTGCGTGTCAGCTGGACTTCAATAAAAAAAAAATAGGTGATTCCACAGATATGAAAACAAAATGGAAGGAGGAAGAAAGGTGATGAGAAAAAATACATGTTAATTACCTTAAGTATAGCTAGAGGCTTTATGTACAGACTGTGCTTAATCTGGTGCTGCGAGATTGTTATTATTGTTCATATTTTATAGATGAGAATAGAGCAGGTCTAACAATTTAAATAATTGCTAAAGACCACCCTGTTCATAAATGGAATAAATTGCTCATATTTTGGAAAGAAATCTGCTCTTCCTCATTACAAGGAAAGACCTGCCAAACATAGCCAGGATAGTAACTCAAAGGAACAGCATTGGAATAATCAATTTGATAAACTAGGATGGTAATTCTCAACCTTTAGTGTGTATTATAATCACTGGAGAGCTTGTTAAAACCAGCTTTCTGGGCCCCACCTCCAAAGCTTCTGAGTCAGTAGGTTTGGCATGGGACCAGAAAATATGCATTTCCTAGTAGTTTCCAGGTACTGCTCCTGCAGCTTGCCAGGCCAGGAACCAAGCTTTAAGAACCACTGGAACTTGGCTTTCATCTGTATTGATATTAGAAAAGAAACTGAAAAACATTTTCACAGTATCTTTTTGGTCAAGATTTTTCCTGTATTAAGCCATAATTAGTTTCATTTAACATGCAATTCTTTCAGCAAACTGTTCACTCAACAAATAGAGTAGTGTTGGCACAGAGCATGGAATTATAGAACAAAACCTATTCCCAACCAATAAAATGTAATTGAGTAGGGATTCAAGACAAATTTTGATCATAAAGTTAATATATGGTCAACAAGAAAAAGAGGCTCTAAAAATACTAAGGTTACCTCAGGATATATTAACACAAGCCTGCATTACAGTTATGGGAAGGAACCCCCAATTGAGTTGCAGACAGTATCTGGATTAAGAAGTTTAATTCTGAGTGCCACTTAAGAGAGTAGAACAGTGGCTAGGTGTGGAGAGTTTAGCTCAAACACTCAATGATATTGCTGCCTTAGCTTCCATTTTGTTTGGTCAAATGGCTGCCAGCAACCTTAAACTGACACTAATTCCTCACACAAACACATGACCTGGATGACAGCCACAAAGTCACAAGTAAAGACAACTTCTCTAATGTCCCCTGTGATTAACAGTCTCTCCTGCCTCTCAAGGCCTTTCCCTTGGGCCCTCTTAGGAAAGACCTGCAGAAGCTTATCAAAACCCTACTCTTTTTGGTTCAAATTGTCTGATCCAGCTTTAGCCTTGGAAACCAAAGCACTTCCCCACAGACCTAACAAAGGAAGAGCCCAGGTCCTGTGCTTTACCTTGACTTTCCCAAGTGCACCCTGCCTTGACTTTCCCAAGTGCCCTCTTTAGTGGTGCCATGTACCTTCTTCACAACCTGTAATAGACTTCTTTGTTTCAATTTCCCTTGTGGTATTTTCTTGAACAGGCTCATTGTCTAACACCCAGGGCTCTACTTAGTAGATGTTAATATAACAAAGTCAAAACACTGGGATACAGAGAGGTCCGTAACTGCTGAGTAAAGTGGTAGGATGTAAGGAAGACTCAATGGCTGAAAATATTGGGTGGTGGGGTAGTAGCCACTACAATGGTGAGAAGTTGTACTAAATTAACTCTATCCACTTCTTACCTATGATTCAGTTCAAATTATAGGTAACACATAAACCACTCTTGTGCTAGAGTATAGGAGAAACCAGGTGCTGCAACAGAGCTGATTAAAAATGTGTCACAAAAGAACAAGAAGGATGGAGTAGATAAGACCATCTCAACCAGGCAAGATTTCACAGTGATGCTGTATCTGAGGTGGGGCATTAAAAACAGCAGAATTTCAAAATGTGGAGTTTAAATTTGTTACATTTAACCAGCACTTCTGGGGCATTCACTGCTTGTGGGGCCAGACACACAGGAGACAAAGACAAATAGGAAAATCATCCCCCTCCAGCGTATCCAGTTGCTGGGCATCAGGTAGTGAGAAGAAAATGGACAGTTTCCTAGGTGTCATGAAGTTCACAGTGTAATGGAGAGAACTCTGCAATAGAATGGGATAGAAATTTTGGAAGGGTGGAAAAGCTTCCCTAAGGGAAGAGCATGAACAGAAACACAAGTGTGGTTGTGACATGCATGGGGCCCTCCCTGGCTGAGCAATCCAGTGGATGGGATGTGTGGGCATAAAAACTGAATAAATGCAGTGGGAGATTTATGACTTGGTAATGAGGTCAGTGAATAAAGTAGGCCGGTCTAGTGAAGCTTCAGCCTAATTGTTGGGTAACTGGCTTTATATAACGGATGCTGGAGAATAGGGGGGACATGATCCAGTCTGTGATCTGGGAGGATAACTGGTGGCCAAATTGAGAATAGATTTGGGAAACAACAAGTTGGATGTAGGGAAATTAGATGAGAGGACACTGTTGGAGATCATGAGGAAGATGAGTGCTTTTGTTTCATCATACTTGGAAGCTCAAAGATGAACTCAAGTTAAATAATTTGTAAGGAAAAAAATACAGGGTGTTATGCTTAGAAATACTCAAGATAGACATTTCCTTTCTTTCTTCTTTCCTTTTCTCCCTTTCATGTCTATTTGTTTCTCCCCTATCTTCCCCCTCCTTCACCTTCTTCACCTTCCCCCCCACCTCTTTGCCCTCTTTCCCATTTGGGAATATGTTTCTAAGTCCACAATATATTCTTGTGTTAAAATCAGTAGAGAACATGGAATCACAAGATAGTATGTTGGCATGTTATAAAGTATTTTCTGTGGCTCCCTGATTCTGATAATGCAGATATAAGGATTGCTGGTCTGGACTGGTTTGGTCTCTTTCGTATTGTTCAGGGCCTCTGTGTTGTACAACTCAGGGCATGCTTCCCATAGAGTCTGTGTGCATGGCATCCCCTGGAGTTGGGCAGCATAGAGCCAACATGGCTGCATATAGCCATGCACTTCAGGGTTGGCAATGCATAATATTCTGGCAAACATGGTAGGTTGTAGAGTTAATCCTGAATCTTACCATTCCCTCATATCCCTACTGCTCCCAACTTGTGACTCTTGCTTGTTTCTCTATGTTTGCTTTTCTTTCTGTTTTTCCTTTCTATGTTTGCTTTTCTTTCTGTTTTTCCTTCCTGTGTTTGCTTTTCTTTCTGTTTTTCCTTCCTATGTTTGCTTTCCTTGCTATCTGACTCTAGTCTTCTCATTTTCTGATTTTCACTTTCCCTTTAAAGCAGTATTATCATTAAATATATATATGCATACCAAATATATATATATTTGTTTAATAGACGTTAATATAACAAAGCAAAACAAAAATATTTATTGAATACATATATATGTATATATATGTATATATATATATATATATATGCAATAATTAGTCTTTTGGACAACACATGGCAACACACAGATGCAATGCATGCTAAAATAGCTTCTATGATAAGTATTTCCCAAAGTAGATATGGTAGCAGTTCCTTTAAGGAAGAAAGATTTGCCTCATATGCTTTTTGAAGCTTCACTGTCTAATAGCATTTTTTCTAATATGAATGTAATGCCAAGGTTTTGTTCCAGACTAAAATCCCAAACAAAAGACAGAGATTTGTGAAATTCCTGATGCTATTTCATAATAATTTGTTTATTGGTTATTTTTTAAGTAAATAAAATGAAATATTATCTCAAATCCAAGCACACACATGAAATTCCAAGCAAATGAAACGGGAGGACAAAAATTGAGTCAGTGACCAAGAAGTATTTATTGGAGTCCTGTAACACGCCTAACAGTATCTTAAGTGTCCAAGGATGCACGAAAGACAACGGAATTATCTCTTCCCATAAAGCTATCTAAATCTAGATGGAGAAACTATGCATAGAAAATAACCCAAGAACATGCAGGAAAATACAAATTCTTTTTGATAGGTAAAAACATTAAGCACAATTCTAACCAACCTATATAATCTCAGTATAGGTTAAGTTAGGAAAGTGAGGCCCCAGTGGAACCAGCAGACAAAAAAAATCAAAGGATACGCTTTCTGCTTTACAAATACAGTTGACATCTTGCTGGTGGTTGGAAAAGGATACACTGATTCTGAATAGGCTTTATCTAACTAAAGATATCAATGGTCATGTTGAGAGATAGTAACTTCCAACTCAGGTCACATACATAGTAGGGGAAACATTCTGTCTTGGCAGTAAAATGAGATGAAACAAACATTTAGGCACTTGTTCAGGTTCAACAAAGTTCTGCATAAATGGAAGTTAGGAGAGAACAAGGCAGAACTATGAAAAGATGAAATGGAAAAGAAATGCTGAACCAGCTTGTCTCCATGACTCACCTGGGAGTGAAACTGCTATCACATGAGCAGTTTCCTGAATGACTTCTAAAGCCTCAGGCCCATCCTTGAACCCCAATCCATCTACCTCCAAAGCTTGAGTCCCTATATCCTTTGTCTTTCCATGAATGGGCCCTGGAGGCCATAATAAAATGAGTTGCTTGAGGCTCTCCTAGGAGACAGAAGACATTAGGGAACCTAAGGTAGAACAGGGAGATTCAAATTTCAGTGCCTGAACACTGCAGGTCTAGGAGACCACCAGGGCTGGTGGTGAGTAGAGGCTGGTAGGAGTACCCACAGGTCGCAAAGGACCCCCCTGCTAATATGCTTCTGCCATCTGTTAAGGAGATGCACGTGTGCCTGGTCTTCCAGGGTTTCAAGAGGAGCCAGAAATCCAGTTGTTCGTGTAAAAACATCTCTCACATTTAAAATGTTGGCATTTAATTCAAGCTTGTTTAAAAAAATAAACTGCAGTATGGGCCAAATAAAATATATTTATAGTAAATAATTGGTCTGTGAACCAACAGGTTACAAACTTTAAGATGATGTGTCATTTGAGCAACTTTTATTACTTGAGGTTTCTGCCCTGCTTTACCAGAGAAAGCCTTTAGAGTGAAAAGGGTCATCTTCCTTTGTGTCTTTGATTTCTAGAAGCAGAGTGAAGCTATTGGGGAGACAGAGGATGGTGATGGATTGCAGGCTCAGAAGCTGTATGGGTCTCAACCATGGAAGCCCCGCATAGCCATTTGACTCCGTGCTAACTCCAAAGTGGTCTCTATCCACCTAGACTGTCAACCTTTGTACGCAGAGGTGGGCTTTACGTGCCTTAGAAGTCATTGTAACCAGTCTAGAACTGGTGATTTCTGGTGATTACACCCTTTATGATTGGCATGCTTACACCTCTAGATCTAGAAGTGAGGGCTCAAGTACTCAGCACTCAAATGTTGACTAAAACATCTAGTGTAGATTAAGCCATAAAGAATGGCCAATACTGGGGAAGGAGCAAGATGGCGGAAGAGTAGGGTCTCCAAATCACCTGTCTCCACCAAACTACCTAGAAAACCTTCAAATTATCCTGAAAATCTATGAATTCGGCCTGAGATTTAAAGAGAGACCAGCTGGAATGCAACAGTGAGAAGAGTTCGCGCATCTATCAAGGTAGGAAGACGGGGAAAAAGGAATAAAGGAACAAAGGCCTCCAAGGGGGAGGGGCCCGCGAGGAGCCGGGCTGAGGCCGGGGCGAGTGTCCCCAGGACAGGAGAGCCCCGTCCCGGAGGAGCAGGAGCTGCACCGACCTTCCCGGGCGGAAAGGGGCTCGCGGGGAGTTGGAGCAGGACCCAGGAGGGCGGGGATGCCCTCGGGCTCCCGGGGACAGTAACAGCAACTGCGCGCCCAGGAGAGTGCGCCGAGCTCCCTAAGGGCTGCAGCGCGCACGGCGGGACCCGGAGCAGCTCGGAGGGGCTCGGGCAGAGGAAGAGGCTCCGTGCGGAGGGGGCTGCGCGGTTCCAGGAGCAGCTCGGAGGGGCTCGGGGGCGGCTCCGCGGAGGGGGCTGCGCGGCCCGGGAGCGCGAATCCACCAGCGCAGGCTCCGGAGCACAGGGCGCCGGGACACAGCCCAGGATCCGGCCTTCTCCGGGACAGGCAGAGGCCGGGAGGGCCCAGGACAGCGAGGACGCTCCTGCCCCAGCTGAGCAGAGCAGCGGCCCCGCCCCGGAGCCTCCAGGCCCTGCAGACGGAGTTCCTGCCGGAGCTGAATCCAGGTTTCCAGAGCTGCCCCGCCACTGGGGCTGTTCCTCCTGCGGCCTCACGGGGTAAACAACCCCCACTGAGCCCTTCACCAGGCAGGGGCACAGCAGCTCCCCCAACTGCTAACACCTGAAAATCAGCACAACAGGCCCCTCCCCCAGAACACCAGCTAGACGGACAACTTCCAGGAGAAGCCAAGGGACTTAAAGTACACAGAATCAGAAGATACTCCCCGGTGGTTCTTTTTTTGTTTGTTTGTTTTTGTTTTTGTTTTCGTTTTTGTTTTGTTTTGCTTTTTGATTTGTTTCCTTCCCCCACCCCCTTTTTTTCTCCTTTCTTTTTCTTTCTCTTTTTCTTCTTTTTTTTTTCTTTTCGTTTTTTTTTTCTTTTTCTTCCCTTTTTTTTTTTTCTCTTTCTCTTTTCTTTCCTTCTTTCTCTCCTCTCTTTTTCTCTTTTTCCCAATACAATTTGCTTTTGGCCACTCTGCACTGAGCAAAATGACTAGAAGGAAAACCTCACCTCAAAAGAAAGAATCAGAAACAGTCCTCTCTCCCACAGAGTTACAAAATCTGGATTACAATTCAATGTCAGAAAGCCAATTCAGAAGCACTATTATACAGCTACTGGTGGCTCTAGAAAAAAGTATAAAGGACTCAAGAGACTTCATGACTGCAGAATTTAGAGCTAATCAGGCAGAAATTAAAAATCAATTGAATGAGATGCAATCCAAACTAGAAGTCCTAACGACGAGGGTTAACGAGGTGGAAGAACGAGTGAGTGACCTAGAAGACAAGTTGATAGCAAAGAGGGAAACTGAGGAAAAAAGAGACAAACAATTAAAAGACCATGAAGATAGATTAAGGGAAATAAACGACAGCCTGAGGAAGAAAAACCTACGTTTAATTGGGGTTCCCGAGGGCGCCGAAAGGGACAGAGGGCCAGAATATGTATTTGAACAAATTCTAGCTGAAAACTTTCCTAATCTGGGAAGGGAAACAGGCATTCAGATCCAGGAAATAGAGAGATCCCCCCCTAAAATCAATAAAAACCGTTCAACACCTCGACATTTAATTGTGAAGCTTGCAAATTCCAAAGATAAGGAGAAGATCCTTAAAGCAGCAAGAGACAAGAAATCCCTGACTTTTATGGGGAGGAGTATTAGGGTAACAGCAGACCTCTCCACAGAGACCTGGCAGGCCAGAAAGGGCTGGCAGGATATATTCAGGGTCCTAAATGAGAAGAACATGCAACCAAGAATACTTTATCCAGCAAGGCTCTCATTCAAAATGGACGGAGAGATAAAGAGCTTCCAAGACAGGCAGCAACTAAAAGAATATGTGACCTCCAAACCAGCTCTGCAAGAAATTTTAAGGGGGACTCTTAAAATTCCCCTTTAAGAAGAAGTTCAGTGGAACAGTCCACAAAAACAAAGACTGAATAGATATCATGATGACACTAAACTCATATCTCTCAATAGTAACTCTGAATGTGAACGGGCTTAATGACCCCATCAAAAGGCGCAGGGTTTCAGACTGGATAAAAAAGCAGGACCCATCTATTTGCTGTCTACAAGAGACTCATTTTAGACAGAAGGACACCTACAGCCTGAAAATAAAAGGTTGGAGAACCATTTACCATTCGAATGGTCCTCAAAAGAAAGCAGGGGTAGCCATCCTTATATCAGATAAACTAAAATTTACCCCAAAGACTGTAGTGAGAGATGAAGAGGGACACTATATCATACTTAAAGGATCTATTCAACAAGAGGACTTAACAATCCTCAATATATATGCTCCGAATGTGGGAGCTGCCAAATATATAAATCAATTATTAACCAAAGTGAAGAAATACTTAGATAATAATACACTTATACTTGGTGACTTCAATCTAGCTCTTTCTATACTCGATAGGTCTTCTAAGCAAAACATCTCCAAAGAAACGAGAGCTTTAAATGATACACTGGACCAGATGGATTTCACAGATATCTACAGAACTTTACATCCAAACTCAACCGAATACACATTCTTCTCAAGCGCACATGGAACTTTCTCCAGAATAGACCACATATTGGGTCACAAATCGGGTCTGAACCGATACCAAAAGATTGGGATTGTCCCCTGCATATTCTCGGACCATAATGCCTTGAAATTAGAACTAAATCACAACAAGAAGTTTGGAAGGACCTCAAACACATGGAGGTTAAGGACCATCCTGCTAAAAGATAAAAGGGTCAACCAGGAAATTAAGGAAGAATTAAAAAGATTCATGGAAACTAATGAGAATGAAGATACAACCGTTCAAAATCTTTGGGATGGAGCAAAAGCAGTCCTAAGGGGGAAATACATCGCAATACAAGCATCCATTCAAAAACTGGAAAGAACTCAAATACAAAAGCTAACCTTACACATAAAGGAGCTAGAGAAAAAACAGCAAATAGATCCTACACCCAAGAGAAGAAGGGAGTTAATAAAGATTCGAGCAGAACTCAACGAAATCGAGACCAGAAGAACTGTGGAACAGATCAACAGAACCAGGAGTTGGTTCTTTGAAAGAATTAATAAGATAGATAAACCATTAGCCAGCCTTATTAAAAAGAAGAGAGAGAAGACTCAAATTAATAAAATCATGAATGAGAAAGGAGAGATCACTACCAACACCAAGGAAATACAAACGATTTTAAAAACATATTATGAACAGCTATATGCCAATAAATTAAGCAACCTAGAAGAAATGGACGCATTCCTGGAAAGCCACAAACTACCAAAACTGGAACAGGAAGAAATAGAAAACCTGAACAGGCCAATAACCAGGGAGGAAATTGAAGCAGTCATCAAAAACCTCCCAAGACACAAGAGTCCAGGGCCAGATGGCTTCCCAGGAGAATTTTATCAAACGTTTAAAGAAGAAATCATACCTATTCTCCTAAAGCTGTTTGGAAAGATAGAAAGAGATGGAGTACTTCCAAATTCGTTCTATGAAGCCAGCATCACCTTAATTCCAAAGCCAGACAAAGACCCCGCCAAAAAGGAGAATTACAGACCAATATCCCTGATGAACATGGATGCAAAAATTCTCAACAAGATACTGGCCAATAGGATCCAACAATACATTAAGAAAATTATTCACCATGACCAAGTAGGATTTATCCCTGGGACACAAGGCTGGTTCAACACCCGTAAAACAATCAATGTGATTCATCATATCAGCAAGAGAAAAACCAAGAACCATATGATCCTCTCATTGGATGCAGAGAAAGCATTTGACAAAATACAGCATCCATTCCTGATCAAAACTCTTCAGAGTGTAGGGATAGAGGGAACATTCCTCGACATCTTAAAAGCCATCTACGAAAAGCCCACAGCAAATATCATTCTCAATGGGGAAGCACTGGGAGCCTTTCCCCTAAGATCAGGAACAAGACAGGGATGTCCACTCTCACCACTGCTATTCAACATAGTACTGGAAGTCCTAGCCTCAGCAATCAGACAACAAAAAGACATTAAAGGCATTCAAATTGGCAAAGAAGAAGTCAAACTCTCCCTCTTCGCCGATGACATGATACTCTACATAGAAAACCCAAAAGTCTCCACCCCAAGATTGCTAGAACTCATACAGCAATTCGGTAGCGTGGCAGGATACAAAATCAATGCCCAGAAGTCAGTGGCATTTCTATACACTAACAATGAGACTGAAGAAAGAGAAATTAAGGAGTCAATCCCATTTACAATTGCACCCAAAAGCATAAGATACCTAGGAATAAACCTCACCAAAGATGTAAAGGATCTATACCCTCAAAACTACAGAACACTTCTGAAAGAAATTGAGGAAGACACAAAGAGATGGAAAAATATTCCATGCTCATGGATTGGCAGAATTAATATTGTGAAAATGTCAATGTTACCCAGGGCAATATACACATTTAATGCAATCCCTATCAAAATACCATGGACTTTCTTCAGAGAGTTAGAACAAATTATTTTAAGATTTGTGTGGAATCAGAAAAGACCCCGAATAGCCAGGGGAATTTTAAAAAGGAAAACCATATCTGGAGGAGCTGTGGTCATCAAGACAGTGTGGTACTGGCACAAAAACAGACACATAGATCAGTGGAACAGAATAGAGAATCCAGAAGTGGACCCTGAACTTTATGGGCAACTAATATTCGATAAAGGAGGAAAGACTATCCATTGGAAGAAAGACAGTCTCTTCAATAAATGGTGCTGGGAAAATTGGACATCCACATGCAGAAGAATGAAACTAGACCACTCTCTTTCACCATACACAAAGATAAACTCAAAATGGATAAAAGATCTAAATGTGAGACAAGATTCCATCAAAATCCTAGAGAAGAACACAGGCAACACCCTTTTTGAACTCGGCCATAGTAACTTCTTGCAAGATACATCCACGAAGGCAAAAGAAACAAAAGCAAAAATGAACTATTGGGACTTCATCAAGATAAGAAGCTTTTGCACAGCAAAGGATACAGTCAACAAAACTCAAAGACAACCTACAGAATGGGAGAATATATTTGCAAATGACGTATCAGATAAAGGGCTAGTTTCCAAGATCTATAAAGAACTTATTAAACTCAACACCAAAGAAACAAACAATCCAATCATGAAATGGGCAAAAGACATGAACAGAAATCTCACAGAGGAAGACATAGACATGGCCAACATGCATATGAGAAAATGCTCTGCATCACTTGCCATCAGGGAAATACAAATGAAAACTACAATGAGATACCACCTCACACCAGTGAGAATGGAGAAAATTAACAAGGCAGGAAACAACAATGTTGGAGAGGATGCGGAGAAAAGGGAACCCTCTTACACTGTTGGTGGGAATGTGAACTGGTGCAGCCACTCTGGAAAACTGTGTGGAGGTTCCTCAAAGAGTTAAAAATAGACCTGCCCTACGACCCAGCAATTGCACTGTTGGGGATTTACCCCAAAGATACAAATGCAATGAAACGCCGGGACACCTGCACCCCGATGTTTCTAGCAGCAATGGCCACGATAGCCAAACTGTGGAAGGAGCCTCGGTGTCCAACGAAAGATGAATGGATAAAGAAGATGTGGTTTATGTATACAATGGAATATTACTCAGCTATTAGAAATGACAAATACCCACCATTTGCTTCAACGTGGATGGAACTGGAGGGTATTATGCTGAGTGAAGTAAGTCAGTCGGAGAAGGACAAACATTATATGTTCTCATTCATTTGGGGAATATAAATAATAGTGAAAGGGAAAATAAGGGAAGGGAGAAGAAATGTGTGGGAAATATCAGAAAGGGAGACAGAACATAAAGACTGCTAACTCTGGGAAACGAACTAGGGGTGGTAGAAGGGGAGGAGGGCGGGGGGTGGGAGTGAATGGGTGACGGGCACTGGGTGTTATTCTGTATGTTAGTAAATTGAACACCAATAAAAAAATAAATTAAAAAAAAAAAAAAGAATGGCCAATACTCGATTATTTTTGAGCTGAGAAAGTCAATTTTATAGTATTGTAACTGGTTCAAAGTCATCTCTCCTCTCAGATACTAACCCATGGTTGTAGCATGTGTGATTGGTCTTGAGCAGGTTTGCAAAGTTGTCAGAATTTGTTTTGGGGAGAATGTAGCATGTGAACATTAGAGTGGGCTATGAAGCTAGATTGCCTAGGTTTGAAAACTGACTCTGCTGTTTTTTAGCTGGTTTGCCTCAGTTTCTGCATCTGTATAATGGGGTCAAAAGTAGAACCTACCTTCTAAAAGTCGAACCTACATTGTGAGGGTCAAGAGAGTTATTGTGTGTGACACCTAGGAAAGTCCTGAGCACACAGTAAGCTCCTAGCCAATGTGAGCTATTATTTCCTTTCTTTACTTCTCATGATTGCTTGCCTAGAAGTTAGTTGCTCCTGCTACACCTTCTGTGATCCAGCTTTCTTTTGACAGCACTATTTGTCTCCGGATCCAAATATCTTTCCCATTAACTCTAGTTTTAGTTGTCACAAGAAAAGGCAGTTGGATAGATTATGACTGATAGGAGTTTACTAGGTGACTTTTGTAAGTGGCATTTACATTTAAAATAAAGCACTCAAAGAAGCAATCTTTTCTTCCCCAAACTTTCCTGATAGCAAGAAACACCAAATACATAAACTTCCAGATCGTTTCTTTGGGAATTCAGGTTGAGTTAGGCCAGGATGGGCTCTGGGAATCTATATTTAAAAAACTACCTCAGGAATTATTACTTGGTAAGTCTGGAGAAACTACTTTAAGCCAAAGAACTCAATTTCTGGTGATTACACCCTTTATGATTGGCATGCTTTCTTCTTTCTTGGGAGTGGTTTGTATGAGCCCCTAAATCACAAACATAGGCTGCTCTTGTCCATCCACACAAATAACTGAGATCTTAATTTCAAAGTTAACAATGAAATTCTAATTTTTAAAAATTGCTCTCATAAAGTCTATAAGGAAAAGAGCTTGCTTGTAATCATTGCTAATAAAAATACTCTTTCGACTAGTGTTAACTTGAAGAGAGTAGAAACAGTAGCACTTGCTTTACCTGGAAACTTATTCCATGTGCACAATCTCAGGTCACACCCTGGAACCTCATGAATAAGAATCTACTATTTATTTATTTATTTATTTATTTATTTATTTATTTATTTATTTATTTGGGAGAGAGAGGATCTAAAGCAGATTTCCCACTGAGTGAAGAGCTCAATGCAGAGCTGGATCCCAGGACTGTGAGATCACGATTTGAGCTGAAAACAAAAGTCAGAGGCTGCAGGATTAACCTACTGAATCACTCAGGTGCACCCAAGAATCTGCATTTTAATAGTTTCTTTGGGTGATTCACATGCATATTAACATTTGAGAAGCACAGCTTCAGAGCATAGGAAGACCCTACTGACACACATTTAATTTACTCAATGTAATTTGGCTGGCAATAAAATTTAAAAATTTTTTCCTGTGTTTTTGATGTTCTGTTTTTAAATAAGGTACTTTGGGGACACCTGAGTGGATCAGCAGTTAAAGCATCTGCCTTTGGCTCAGGGCGTGATTCTGGGGTCCCAGGATCGAGTCTGACATCAGGCTCCCTGTGTGGAGCCTGCTTCTCCCTCTGCCTGTATCTCTGCCCCCCCCTCCCCCGCCCCTGTTTCTCATGCATAAATAAATAAATCTTTTTAAAAAATAAATACGGTACTTTGGTTTTTTTTTAAAAAGATTATTTATTTATGCATGAAAGACACACAGAGAGAGAGAAAGAGAGAGAGAGAGAGAGAGAGAGAGAGGCAGAGACACAGGCAGAGGGAGAAGCAGGCTCCATGCAAGGAGCCCGATGTGGGACCCGATCCCGGTCTCCAGGGTCACACCTTGGACTGAGGGCGGCGCTAAACCGCTGAGCCACCAGGATTGCCTGGTGTTTTGTACTTTGACAATATCATTTTTGCTAAAAATGAAAACATTTTATGATGTATTTCTATCTGTAAAGAGTTTTTCCTGCATTTTAAAACTTCCTCCACATACATAATACTATAAATAGTACTAAAATTTTAATTAAACCACATTAGCATGATTTATTTTGATATACCTGTAGTTTCTTTGCAGGCTGTGTCTTAGCCACCTCTTTAACTTTTTAATGAAAAGTTAGAGAGAAAAACTAAATCTAATTCAGATCCACGTCATCGATTTGCCACATAACATACATTTTTTTCATGTTTAGTAGGGAGAGCAGTTCAATTTTAAAAAATCAGGTTGACTTAGGTACGTGTGATAAAAAGTAACCTCGTCTTTTTTGTCTTAAACTTTACCTCTTATTCCCCCAACTGCAGCCTCCAAAGTCTCTTGTAGTACATGCCCTCTCCACAGTAGCTGCTCATTTAATATTTGTTGAATTGAAATAGAATTGAGTTTCACACATGGACTCTCTCTTTGTGCTCTTGGTCCCATATCAGTCTTTTCAGTCATGCCTAAATACACATGCAATGCTTGTGGTCCATTTTTATTTTATTTTATTTTATTTTATTTTATTTTATTCTATTTATTTTAAGAGAAAGAGAGCCTGCATACATGATAGGGAGGGCAGTGGGAGAGAGAATCTCCAGCAGATTCTACACAGAGCACAGAGCCTGATATAGGGTTTGATCCCTGACCCTGAGATCATGACCTGAACCAAAATCAAGAGTCAGTTGCTTAACCAACTGAGCCACCCAGACGCCCCAGTCCACACCATTTTCAATGTGAAAGAGTCATTAAGCAATCTGTGGACTCATCAGGCTCATTGAGGGTTATGTTGCTTTTACAGAGTTTTTCTTTGAGGAGAAACATGAACAAGAAAACATGTTTATATGAATTTTTCATCTATTTTTAGTCTATTTGGATGTTCACCAACCACTAAGTGACTCAGATAAAATGTGTTTTTTCACGTAAGAGAAGAAGCTACTGACTAATTGTCTAGAGAGCATATGTTTTTTTTTCCCTGAAAGGTAATCAGTTTCTTTGAGTCATCTACATTCTCCAATGGATCATATCTGGGGAGAGGAGGCATCTGGGTACAGTTTATGTATCAGGTATCTCAGGGTTTAAATAAGGGCAACCACAAATCACTGGTATTGCTGTCCTATTTTTGACAACCATGACCTCTCTTTCTACTTATATTTGTAAGTCAGATGTATGTGGAGAATTGGTTTATTTAAACTAAGATTTTAGGGGCATCTGGGTGGCTCAGTGGTTGAACATCTAACTTTGGCTCAGAGTGTGATCCCAGGGTCCTGGAATCAAGTCCTGCATGAGTCTTTCTCCAGGAAGCCTGCTTCTCCCTCTGCCTATGTCTCTGCCTCTCTCTGTCTCTCATGAATAAATAAATAATATCTTTTAAAAAATAAACTAAGATTTTAGCCAATAAAACCAACAACCTAGAAATAGAATTGTTACTGCTTTTTAGAATTAAACTGACTTGAAATGTCTCTCATCAGCATATTGTTAGTATGACTCTATTTAAAATTAAAAATATAGTGAGGTCCAAAGAAAAGCATTTAGTCAATGCACATGGAGATGGTACATCAATGGCATCAAGTATATTAATATTAATGTGTTATTTTATGATAGCCATAAAAATTTTTATAGCTCTTCACAGCCACATGTATCTAAGTTAAGTTTTTTAAAAGAAACTCTTTTAAGTTCAAACAGCCTTGAAATTATAAACATCTGGGGGAAGGGTTTTCTTAAAAATTTACTAATTCCGTGGTACTTTATCATATTTTCAGAATAGCTTACATTTAAAAACTAAATTACCTATATATTCCAATACAAAGAGAGCACACTCAGGTTCATCATGTGGTAAAATGCCAATGATCTTGGATCATTTGGTTTCTAAGAATTTAAAAAAGTATTGAAGAACAGCATGTTTAAATCGAAAAAATCTGTTAAGTAAGATTTTTCCAGATTTTTATAATTAGGAAGAAAATGTGATATATACATTATCATACTACTGTGAATTTTAAGCTTAAATTTTTTAAATAAAAAATGAAAGGATGCAGCAGATAGTGAGACAAAGCTGAGAAACCCTTATAAATTTCTTTTGAGATCTACTGCCTCTTCTGGATGAAGCCTTTATCTGTGCTGTCCAATACAGTTGCCCCTAGACAAAAGGGGCTGCAGGGCACTCAAATGTGGCTATCAAAAGCCAAAAGATGAATCTTAAATTCTATTTAATTTTAGTTAATTAAAATTAAAGTTTAAGTAGTCCATGTACTGGTGGCTGTGATCTCGGTAAGCGCAACTCTACACATTAAGAAAGGAAGAGAATTCTAGTTCCTAGGGAATCACTGCTAGCTTTTTCTATGGCTGAAATTTTGTCAGTAAATTGCCATATCCCAGCAACTGGGGTTGGGATCTCAGGTTTTTTTGGACTAAACAGCTAATTTAGATACAATATGGAGCACAGTTTGTAAAGAGGATTGGTATGTATGTTCACTCAAGTAGTTTACTACCAGGATTACTGGTAATGTTACTACATGTACATCTCCCCTCCAAATTCTCTGGTTTGCCAAGAAATCCATCTAAAATTCTTCATGTTGGAGAGCAACTTTGGTGTGAGCTTCTCACTCCCTTTGCATCTTTCTGCCTACCACTTCTCCCAAGTCATGTCACATCTGAGTTACTTATTTGGGCAAAAGAAGGAATGTCCAGCATTGCAACCGTATTTCGGATCTTTTTCTTCAGTCCCTAAAGATTGAAAGGCTATATACAAATGTGATTTCCATTCATGTGACAATGACTGGAAGATAAATCCACAAGCATACATTGCAAAGTGCCAAAATTGAAGCCTCTTCTGATAAAAACCAGGGGAAGTAACAGAAGTCTGAAGAGCCAACCAAGCTCTTGAATAAAATATATGTACCAATGCTGGAGGAAAAAAACAACATTTTTAATGTTCTAATTTAGTTTAGAAATCATGAAAGTAAAGAATTTGATCAAGTTGGGCACCTGGGTGACTTGGTTGAGCGACTAACTCTAGATTTTGGCTCAGGTCATGATCTTGGGGTCCTGAGGTCCATGTTGGGCTCTGTGCTCTGCACAGTCTTCTTGTCCCTCTGCCTCTGCTCCTCCTTCTCCTCCTCCTCCTCCTCCTCCTCTCTCTCTCTAAACAAATGAATAAAATCTTTTTTAAAAAATAATTTGATCCTAACTCTGGGAAACGAACTAGGGATGGGGGAAGGGGAGGTGGGTGGGGGGTGAGGGTGACTGGGTGAGGGGCACTGAGGGGGGCACTTGATGGGATGAGCACTGGGTGTTATTCTATATGTTGGCAAATTGAACACCAATAAAAAATAAGTTTACAAAAAAAATAAAAAAATAATTTGATCAAGCAATGTGTGGCTTGATCAGATTTTACTGGTACAAGGGAGCTTATGAAGAGCCATTTTAACATCTTACATAATAAATATAATCAGAGAAGATGACTGTCTTGACTCATATCACATGGATAATGGAAGAGAACTCTACCTTCTGAGTAGGCCAATGGTTTTAAACTAAGAAAATGTTTCCTGCTTTTCTAATACTCTCTAGAGAAAGTTATTTACTATTGCTTCTGAGGCAGGCCTAAAAGACAGCAGTTCAGAGCCATCCTAAAGCAGGAATGTCTCTTGTCTCCTTTCCCTAATGCTAGCCCCAGGAGAGAAATTCCCCAGACAACTCTTCAAATATGAGCTTTTTAGCAACCCATGATAACATATAATTTCAAGCCTTTTAAGGTCATTCTGGGAGAGAGGTTTAAGATGAGAGAGTTCTTTTTCCTTTTGAAAAAAGAAACCTCTGGTTTTCCAAACATTTCATAAACCTCTGGAACTCTTTGGAGTGAGCCAGAAGTGGAAAAAATAACTGGAACTTCTTGGGAAAAATTAGTAGTAGCTGTTGAAAAGAGCATTTATCAGTAATCCAGACAGTGAAGAAGTTTGGACATTGCTGAATAGGCAGAGTGTGGCCAGAAATGGTCAGACTTGGGGGTATTGCTGGTCAGGTAACCTGGTCTAGAAGTGAGTTGTATTAGCTGCCTTTACTGTAAGAAAGTACCACAAAGTGACTTAAAACAATAGAAATTTATTCTCTCATAGTTCTGGAGGCTGGAAATCCCAAATCAAGGTGTTGGCAGGGCCATGCTCTCTCTGAAGACCTCAGGAGAGTTTGTATTATGTCTTTCTCTTAGATTCTGTTGTTGCTGGCAATCCCAGGTGTTCTTTGGCTTGTAGACACACATGCCAATCTCTGCCTCTGTTGTCATTTGGCCTTCTCTCCTGTAGCGTTTTCTCTCCTCATCAATGCATGTCGGTCCAACTCCAGGTGACTTCCCCACACAGTGACATCTAGTGGATCTGGTCATTGGCATCTGAATGCCCTTGAATGCTGAAGTTCCCTGATGGTTTGATTATCCTTTATTCTGAAGACTGCCAGCCTATGTGCTTCCAAGGAATTTTGCTGACACTGTAGAGCCATCAACATGGAATGAGACTCAAATCTATTAACAGCTCTGAAAACCTGAAAGATATAAACTATGTTTGACCATTTTTTTTTGAGAGAATAAAATTCCACATAAGCCAAGATGGAACATGAGACACAAGTCCTTTTCTCCATCTTTAAGCCCTGTAAACTGTGAGGGGGCATGGTCCCATCTGAAACAGACTTCACATCTTTGTATTTGATAATTTGCTTCATCGAATATTGCTCTTAAATGGAAAAACAAAGATATGTTTCATCCAGTTCCCTATGAACTTTTCCTTGGCTCCTCCACCTCTCTCCCACTGTCAGCTTTGTTTTCAGCCCCTGAGAGAGGCTTTTGTCTTATCCATAGTTGAGTTGATGGATCATGTTTATCTAGATCTACTGTATATGTACTGTATACATCATAATCATTCATTTCATGAAGCTTTCACTTCATGAAGCTTCATGAAATGTTCACGTGTGGTTTGGCTTAAATATTAATAGAGAGGCATTTAGACAGCTGATACAAATGAGGAAACACATTAAGTTTTAAACACTAGGTGAATAACCTTAAAGAAATACAAATGTTTACTTCTCGTGAATATAATCATTGGGTCAAATTTGGGTGTTAATATATGATCAAATTACTGTATAGTGTTCTTGAAGTGGGGAGGAAATAAAGTACCTATTTGTCCTAAGATGAAGGCTTCTGCAAAAGCTACACTACCATTTGCATTTTCTTTCTAAAAACTTAGCAAAATCAAAATAGCATTAGCCAACTAATATAAATATTTAATTTTTACAACAATGACAACTTTTCCGAGAACAGGAACCACAAAACATCGATTATTTTAAAAAAGTATTCAACTCATTTCCCCGCTTCTTCCTGACTTCTCAAGGTGGAGCAATTGTTGGGCCTACATTCAGGCCTAAACCTAGTCTAGTCCCTAAGCCAAGAGTGACCTGGCATGGCAGATCTTCCCTCTGGCAAGAATTGTTGGGAATGACACTAGTTGAGCCAGGCCTCCTAGACTGGGGCTCTAGGCCTTGGCTAGGGTTTATTATCATTTTTGCAGGGAGTTGGATCCTATTCCCTGAGCCTCTAGTCTTGGTTGCCCTGTCATGAGTGCATCTACCTCTGAGGGCCAAGGTGCCACTAACCTTCCTATTGTTGCCGGCCCAGTTGACTGCTGTTGTATTCCACTAGCCAGGTTGGAACTCTTGTTACCATCACTTCTATGAAGCACACTTCAGCATGCTTGACACTGCCATGAACTAACAGGTTGCCTTCCTCTCTTTGTGTTTCCTAACTTTCACAAGACTACTTCTCGGATACCAAATTCCTCTATCCTGTTCTCTAGTGTTTCCATTTGTGGAGCTGCCTTTGGCTGTGTTCTCTAGAGTTTCCACTTGGGAGCTGCTTGTGGTGGGGAGGGACCTGTGGTCTGGCCACTGCAAAGATTGTGGAGGGAAATTAGCATGGTAATCTGATTGAAAGGGAAGGTGTGTGCAGTTGCATTTGTGAACAGACACAACATTTTTTTTAGATTAAACTGTATTTGAGGTGGTTTTGGGAGAGGCTGATGGAGGTTATAGGTAGTGGGGTTTAAGTCTTCCCAGGGTCTCCCCTTTGTTTTGCTACTGAATCTAAATATTTCTTTCTTGTTTTTACAAAATCTTTCTTTTATCTCAAGATCTTAAGGAGGAATAATAATTGGTAGGAAATACCTACCAATTATTGGTAGGAAAAATTGGTAGGAAAATAATTGGTAGGAAATAATCCTAAATATTGTGTTTCTATTTATTTATTTATTTATTTATTTATTTATTTATTTATTTATTTAAAGATTTTATTTATTTATTCATGTGAGACACACACACACACAGAGAGAGAGAGAGAGAGGCAGAGACACAGGCAGAGGGAGAAGCAGGCTTCATGCAGGGAGCCCAACGTGGGACTCGATCCTGGGTCTCCAGGATCACACCCCAGGCTGCAGGTGGCGCCAAACTGCTGGGCCATTTGAGCTGGCCTTGTTTCTTTTTAAAAGACAATATAATCATATTAACACTTAACCAGTGGCCCTACATACCTTAATCCAAAAGACTAATTTTAGTTTCTTTAGGCAGTATGGTATGTCAGGGGTGAGGTAGTACTCTTGATAACTTAGAATGCTTGGGTCAGGATGTGGCTGGCTTCTCCAACTTTGCACATGAGGCCATCCAAATGACAGGAATAAAGGTCTTGCTTCTATTTTACTTTTCCCCTTAAAGTCCCAAGTATGGTCTCTCAGTAAATCTCCTCTAGGACAGTAAAATTCCTCTTGAGAATGAATATTTGCTTTGGGTTTTAATTTCTTCAACAAAACAAGATCCTTATCATTGAAGTTTTCACAAAATACCCAATCAAGCCATTTATTCTTTTTACTCTTTTCTTGATTGTTTTTATATTTGGTGTTTCTTTCTACAGTAAGTCACGTTCCTTTGGGGCTCCTTGCTAAGGAAATGGAGTATGGGAAAGAGTTAGAACCGGGAGACAGGTTTTTGTTTTTGTTGGTGGTGGGTTTTTTGTTTGTTTTGTTTTGTTTTTGTTTTGTTTTCTTTTGTTTTGTTTTGTTTTTCGGAATGGGGATGATTAAATCTGAAATTCAGACAGCTTTAAGCAAGATGATCAGTGGAAGCCAGAACATCAGGATAATAACAAGAAATGTTATTGAAATAGTATTCTTAGGTGTTTGTTTGTTTTAAGAGAGATCCCTGACTATGGCCAAACCTCTCAGGCAGAAATACTTTCCTCAGCAGATGTGAAGTCAAAGTAGGTTTGTAACTGGACAAACTTGGACAAAGGAGTCAGGATCCCAGATTTGCCTTCTTCTTACTTAAAAATGAACAGCGCGTCTTCTTAGACGATCTCCTTAAGGAAATCAAAAAGCAAAAAGTCTTCGATCTAGAAGACAGACATCCATTTTTTTCATATGCTTTAAATTTTGGATGAGAAAGCCTTTTATTACTAAGTTTTCTGGGTTTTTTTGGTACATAAATATTATCTATTTGCTTCTTATGCCAGGTACCTATTATGAAAATTAGACACCTTCTTCTATCTCACATTATTTCTGGATATCTCTAGAAGAAAACCAGTCATAGCCATTCCTGCAGCCTGGATCCTACTACAAAGATGATGTGGAATAGACTTGTGATGGATAGGTAGTATGAGAAAAATTAGCTTTGCTATGGCAAACCATTGGGGTTGTTTATTGTCATAGTATAATTTGATATGCTTTGGCTTCTACAAAATTACAACTAGGTAAATAATAACAACAAAAATCCACAGTGGCTGATAAGGGATCTAGGAATGTTGAGTGTCTGTGTGTGAATGTGTGCATACATGATCCTGTACACATACATGTGTTTATGTGTGAACACTGGATGATAAAACCTTCCTCTTTCCTCATACCATGCATTCTTATTTCTTCCTGTAGTGAATTCTGTTTAGAATAATGAATGGGAAAGGAGACATGGTCAGATTTAGAGCTGGTTTTCTGCTGGATGAGGTGGTCAGGGAGAACAATGTTTTGTTTTTATTCAGTAATTAGAAAAAATTAAATTCAATTGTCTTTGCAGCTCTGGCTAGCTTATCACTTTATGTTACATTCTTTTATTATATGTTCATGCTGAATGATAGTCATAGCTAAATCTTCATGAATAAAAGAAACATTAACTCTTTTGTCCAGTCGTAGCATGAAAGAGAGCAGAGGAAATAAGTCTATTAAATACTGAACGTATGTCCACTGAGGCTGTAGGTACAACACAGACCTAATGATGACCAGATTGCAGGACCAAGCCTTTATACCTCCATCAATTATTCATGGGAATTCATGAGGTAGATTATTATTTAACCTATTCCCATATGTTTCCAATAGCTGGACCCCTGCCCCTTGGACTACATATCATGCACTGTAGTAATTTTTTATTGTGTTGCCTTTTGTGGGTATCTTTATTAAAATACACTTTGATTATAGAATGGGGAATTTTTGCATTATCAAAAGGATTTCAAGAATCAGTGGTAAGAAAGAATATTGGAAGATGAGAAAAACTAGATCAGGGGTAGTTTCCCCCTGGAATAACATAAAAGAGACTAATTGTCTGTTCTGTATATGATTGAGTTCTTCTGTATCTACTATTGACAAACTTCTTGAAGATCTGAAGATGCCAGGTGTGGTTTGCTAAAGACAGCATGGGATTTGGAATTTAAGGATGATTCCTCTTGGGTTCCCCTGGATGCAGAATCAGAGATGAAGATTGGTGTATAAGAGGTTTATTAGTGAGTCCTCTTGAGGTCAATGCCTGTAGAAGGGAAAGAAAGAAAGGAGGAGGGAGGAAGAAATTGAGCTCTGATGCAGCCTCATTAGAGACCTTAGCTGACACAGACGGAGGTTCTCATGATGGGATGGCCTCTCTGAGCTGCCTCAAGATAGAAGAGAGGACCAAGCCTTTATACCTCCATCAATTATTCATGGGATGTGGGCCACTTTGGAAAAGGTGTGACTTTGGGTCAAGAACTGACTTCAATTTCTATGTTTTTCCTTGTGCAAGCTAGGAAGGCTTAAATGCCCGCAAACTATAAAGAAATGCTGTATCAAATGAGAGACTAGAAGAGAGCAGTCTCCTTTAGGCAATACAGACCAGAAGGTAGACCTGCTGCACTGCACAGTTCCAAGGGGATCGTGGTCTATTATATAGTTCAGATGAATATTGTCCCTATGAATAGCACTCCTTAGATTTGTGCAGTAAACAATCTGTAGTCATATGCTGTGCCTTAATATGAGATGGGAATATAAATGTGATTTTTTTGAAATTCCCAGAACTATCTTCTCCAATTTGTCAACATCTGACTGAATAATGACCTAAGCTATAGAGCTGGCTGGTTCCTATTTAAGCTCACCTGGCATCATTTGCTTTATCGCATTGTCTTTGTCTTCCTTTGAACCTGCTTCTTTCTCAGATAATCCTAAAATATCCAATGTCTGAGGATCACATTTTCAAGAATAAAGACAAAATAATCTACTTTCTTTAGGGGGCTGACATTCTCTCTTTCTCTTTTGTAATACAATGTAAAATCTGTGAATTTATTGAAAGAGATGACTACACAAATGGGATGTTGTCTTCAGCAGTAAAGGTGGATGCAACCTCTACATATGCACACACCTCCAGAAGAGAGCAGACAGTCCTGTGAGTCAACTTAGTAAAACCTCAGGCTTTTTTTTTTTTTTTTTTAGATTTTATTTATTTATTCATGAGAGACAGAGAGAGAGAGAAAGAGAGAGAGAGAGGCAGAGACACAGGCAGAGGGAGAAGCAGGTTCCATGCTGCTGGGACTCCATCCCAGGTCTCCAGGATCACACCTGGGGCTGAAGGTGGCGCTAAACCTCTGAGCCACCTGGGCTGCTCAAACCTCAGATTCACTTGCATTCTCACTTCTCAACTATCTGAGATCTGGGGAAGGGCAGTTGTTCCAAGGAAATGTCCTGGTGTAGCAAGGGTATACCTTTCCTAGTCTTAACTGAAGACCCTGGGCTTTCCTTCCTGTTATGTCATTCCATGAATTTCTATCTTAGTATAATATTTTTTTGATAAGGGGAATCTGTGTTTTGTATCGCCTAGGTATAAAACGCAGAGTGGCATCTGTGTAGTTTCACCTCCTCCTTCAAAGACATATAATTCTTCTTAAGTACCAGAGAACTGGGTTTATAGATGACTTAGAGCCATTTCGAGGAATTCAAGGGATAGTTACTGATAATGCAAGTTGTCAACATAAGAAAACAAAATTAAGATTTCATCAACTCAAACCAGTATTTGGGGTTTTGCTAAAAAATCACTTGGACAAAACTCAAGAGTAACCAACAAGATATGGCTCACAACTTGAAGGGAAAATACTGTCATGTAGGGCATGCAACATCAGTTTTCTGTAAGGCTTTGGAGCCTGGCAACCTGCCCTTGAGCTGCCAGTTAGGGTGCTCATCCTGCTGTTTTCCATCTTGCCAAGAGCACTGAGCTGTCAATTCCAGCTCAAAAGTGGACTTGCATTCCAACAGACTTGGGCTTCTGACCCAACAGTGTTCACTTGCAGCTTGGCCAGTGTCTAATGAGGTGTCTTGGCTTGAAGCACTATCCATTTGGGGGAGCAGCTAATTAGTTAAGTCAGAGAATAAGAAGAGCACAATGAGAGGGAGATGAGAGCTGAATGGACCAGAGAAAGAAGTATTGGGGGACTTCTGAGGTGTCACAGCTCACAGGCAGCCAGGCTTTAACCCTTTACCCTATGTCAGCCACCATGCTGACCTGGTTCTAAGGGTACAGGGATCTGATCTCTGAGTCTGGTTTCATCACCTTTAGTAGGAAAGACTGCAATACCTGTCTTATGGAAAAGTGTGAAACAGCCAAAGCCAATGGGGAGTAAGAATGACTGTGGAAAAAAGAGGTCAGGTTGTACAAATCTTGAGGGTAAAGGTTCTCTCTTCCTACTCCCACCTTTTCTTCCTTCTTGGAGATTTCTGCCTTCATTCAAATCAAAACAAGGCCTTAGTTTGGATACATGCCAACTGGTAGTGCACAAATGAATTAATGGAAGTCGTTTGCAAATCATCACCCAGATTTTAGGCACATGAACACTTTTAAAATTCTGAACAATTACATGAGCAAGCTTGTTTTAAAGTTGAACATCCAGGCTGATAGCAGAAAATCCTGAGACATTAAGCAAGGGAACTCCTGAAATTTGTAAGTACATCCATTTTAAGAATACGAGGGTGTGTCTGCATGCATTTTTGGCAGCTGTGGCTGTGTGGCTAGGTGAAAGTATTCAGACTAACCATGAATGGGAAAGAGTTGATAATTCAGGGCAGAGCACAGTGTGTTCAATTCAGCATGCAGAGGAAAAGATAATATGATTTAATGCCAACGGTGTCCTTGTGCTCTTATAGATCTAGTATATTAGTGAACTAGAAAAGTTATCTCTTCTGTTTGTATAAGCATGACACTGATATTCCTCATCCCAAGATGCATTCCAACCATTTACGTCTCATGCTTCCTGGAAAACAAAATTTCAGACTGCCTGGAAGATTTTGCTCGTTTATGACATTATTGCCAGCATTTCATTAGAACCATATTTAGTCGAAAACCTTCAGAGGAATTTTATATATAAAAAATAGACCCTGAACTAAATCTTAATATGTCGATATATTTTGACAAATAGTAAGTCGAAGAAGAACTAAAGTTCTTTAAAGGTAATGTTGATGACTTAGTATTTACCTGCATAACAAACTAAAATAATTGTGCTGCACAAAAATGATTGAATATTTGGTTTATACGGTGCCACACAGACATGATTTAAAGGCCCAAGAGGAAAACTCTCAAAGACAGCATGTAATCTGATTCTTCATCCTGTCACAGAGCCAAACACTGGTGGTCAGAGGTTTGGCCTCAGTGAGACCATTGTTCATACATCACAGTCATTGTTCAACAATACCAGTAATTTGTATTTCTAAATTGGTTTTGTGGCTATTTGTTAGTTCCTGGGAAACCTAAAAAATGAAGTGTTATAGAACCTAATAGGGGAAAATTTATTTAGAGCTGATCAATTGGCAAAAAAAAAAAAAAAAATCCATCAAACCATTTGGCTGATAATAGTATCCAATATTATGCACAGATTGATGGAGGAATATTACTGTAGGAATGGGCAAGAGTAAGCCCTAAATGTGACTCCAGTAATGCAGTAGTATCAATGTTCTGATTATAGCTCTTCATGACTTAAAGACTAAATTTGAAGTTATTTTAAATATATTTAAGTATAGGGATCCCTGGGTGGCGCAGCGGTTTAGCGCCTGCCTTTGGCCTAGGGCACGATCCTGGAGACCCGGGATCGAATCCCACATCGGGCTCCTGGTGCATGGAGCCTGCTTCTCCCTCTGCCTATGTCTCTGCCTCTCTCTCTCTCTCTCCCTGTGACTATCATAAATAAATAAAAATTTAAAAAAAAATAATATAATATATTTAAGTATAACAACATTTGAAGTTCCCTAATCTTGACTAATTTCAGGGAAGATTAGTATAATAGTAGCACCTATTTTGTCAAGTGGGCCTAGTCAGTCAAATTAGGGGAAAAAAAAAGCCAAAGATTTTGATCAGCTGTTGCTGACATATACTAAGGTTTAATTGAATTCAGCATCTTCAATTTATATGGAGTATTATAAGTTCTTTAATGAAGCAATATTTAATTTTATAAAAACTAAACACGCTTCACACATTTTTATTTATAAGATGAACTTGTCCAGAAGTTCTTTTTTCATGGCAATTTTAATGTAAATATTGCTTTGTGCCAGCTTAAACTTTTATGCTGTTCAAAGATGTGAAGTCTAAATTAGTGATATTTTAAACTATTAAAATGTCACAAAACACAGTCCAAACTTATTGTAATAATTTGGATATTTTTGTAAGAGAAATGGATGTCATAAAACTCACATCACTAACATGTACATAAATAGGCACTCTAATTTGGAGACATCCATAATTAATCTAGGTTTTGGGATTCTTTTTTTTTTTTTTTTTTGAGAGAGAGAGGAGGGTGTGCATATGTGGGTGGGGCAGGGGAGGCAGAGGGAGAGAGAGAAAAAAATCTTAGGCTACATGCTGAGCATGGAGCCTTATGTGGGGCTCAATCTTACAACCCTGAGATCATGACCTGAGCCAAAATCAAGAGTCTAATGCTGAACGGAGTGAGCCACCCAGGCGTCTCTAGGATTCTCTTTCAAAATTGATTCTAATTTTGTCTTTCTGAAACATTTTATGCCATATTTTGATGTGTGCAAAGTTAAACATAAAGTGTTAGGTTACATTTTCCTCCTGTGGTAGTTTGTGGTAATTTGAACTGGCAAGACCCTCCCAGGATCTGCATCTGTAGCTGTGCAGTGTACCAGGGACCCTATAGTGATTGTGTAGCATGGCTGCCCTTTGTCCTTGAATCTCCACCCCTTCTATGGAGATCCTTGAATTTCCTTTCAGGATTTACCTTCTTACTTTTCTTCTTCCTCCCCTTTCTCTCCCCCACCCATCACCCTTTCTCCATTCCTTTGGCTTCTCATCTTCCTCTGCCCCTTCTCTCTAGTAATATATACATATAATAACATATATGTATATATATGTCATATATATATGTTTATGTAAGGGGATACTACTAACATACATTTTATGGTAGCAGTTTTTGCACTGTTGAAAATTAGAAAATAAAAATCATATTGCCACCAACTCTCTAGATTGCCATTTTAAACTCTAATGAATATCTTTTCCAATCTTAGATTTTTATATAACATATATAATACTCATATAGTTTTTCATATAGTCTTACATATGTGTATACCTATTTTGTGTATTGTGTGTGTATACATCAATAAAAATACATGCATATGTATTTGTGTGACTTGTTTCATAACATGCTTTTTCCAGTTACTCATTTCCATTTTACAATTTGAGTAAGTTTTCATCTCATATAATACCTAAATCTTATTTAAATTTCTCCAGTTGGGGGATCCCTGAGTGGCTCAGTGGTTTGGCGCCTGCTTTCTGCCTGGGGTGTGATCCTAGAGTCCTGGGATTGAGTCCCGCATCAGGTTCCCTGCATGGAGCCTGCTTCTCCCTCTGCCTGTGTCTCTGCCTCTCTCTCTCTCTTTCTCTTTGGGTCTCTCATGAATAAATAAGTAAATAATAAAAAATTAAAATTAAAAAAGTTTCTCCAGTTGATATCGGAATGACCATTGCTGCTGCTTCGTCCAAAATAGCATCTGATTAACAACCTGGTATTTATGCCCCTAAAAAGTCTTCTTTCATTAAGCACAGTCCCTTTTATTTTGATGTTTACTTGTTGAAAAAACAGGACCAGTTGTCCTGCAGAATAGATTTCCTTTTCTTGATTGTGTCTATCAATCATGGGAAGGACAACTTTATGGAATATTCTAGGATGGGACACACTTTTTCTACTCACAGTGTGAGAGTGAAATATTCATTGATAAACAATTTGCTCTTCCTTTCTAGAACTTTTTCTGACATTTTTCTTATTCATCAGGATATACCTAGATGTGTTTCTTTTTCATGAAAACTGACTAGATCTCAGGGTACAGATTCAGCTCTTTTCTCAGCCCAAGTATAATATTTTCCATGTATTCCATTTTTTCTTTCCAAACACCAATTAGCTGTTTGCTAGATCTTCTACAACTCTTTCACCTTTTCCCACATAACTTCTACTTCTTTCATTTTTATGCTTTAAAATATTTGTCTATTGATCTGGTCATTCAGTGATTGAACTCCTTTATTTATTACCTACTGATTTGTCTTAGTTTGAAAATAATGACTAGAATCTCTAGAAAATCCTTTTCTTTTGTACTGTGCTTAAATCTTCTTAAGTGTTCATGATTAATTTTTATTCAGGAGATCATCTGTCTCATGCAGCAATTCTATCTCACAGGGTGTGTTTAAATAGTTAGTCTGATCCATTTCTTTTAGATTGAGGGGGCTCCATGGATAGGAAGTTATTTCCCCTAACAGCACATTGGAATTAAGATCAGTTGTTGAAATACTGGTGAGACTGGTGGGAATCTTGTTGTGTTGGTCTGATCCATAAACCTACGGACTACAGGCAGAATGTCAGCACACTTATAGCACACTTATGATGTTCCTGGAAGATGTCTATTCTCTGTTTTCCTACAGTTTCTTAGCTGAATGAAGGTAAGGAAAACTTTCCATTTGCAGTATTAGAAGATGGAAGACATATCATAGAGATAAATATCCATAACCCAAGAATCCTGTACATAGTCAAGATGAATTCACATGTCAGGGTGAAAGATATGATCTCAGGGATAGGCAAGAACTCAGATTGAATGCCACTCAGATTCCCTATATTTGGAAAAATTTTGAGAAAAGACTAGAATAAAATAACAATTTTGTTGTTAACCAAACAAGGACTTTAGCCTGGGCCAAAATGAAGAGACGCGACCTGGACCAAAATGAGGTTGAGGCAATGTAGCCCGAGAATTATACATGCAAGCTCTGAGTGGCTCACCTGAATTTAGTTCTTGACTATGTCACTCATTTGATGTATGACATTGGGCAAGTATTTAACATCTCTTTGTCTCATTTCTTCACCTACAGAATAAGGAGTGGGAATAATGGTAGGATTTGTCCCACAGTATGGTTGCAAAGAATAAGTGAGTTAATAAATCTAAAACAATTAGAAGAGAATCTGGCACATAATATATGCTCAGTAAAAGTTATCACATTAACATTCTACATATCAGTTTAAGAAAACACTGTCTAACAGTTCATAAGTGCTGGATCAAGACTCTTGAAATAGAAGAGACATTTCATAAGGGAAATTTTGATATAGTAATCACTAAATTATCTCAGTAAACCATTGGTATGTAGGGAAAGAAAGGCAAGATAAAAGTAACCCAAAGGATGGAGGATTATATAAGGAAGGAAGAATGTGGGGAATGTAAAAGTATTTCAAAGTGATTTTTTATTTTTTGAGAGGTGGGGAAGCAGGTAGGATTATAACATTATGGTGGGGAAACAGGGAGGTAGTTAGTATCTTGTTTTTAAAGCAATCATAGTGACATATGTGTCTGATTAAGAGAGCAGGGAAGGAGATGGTAACCATTAAGGGAATGGAAAAATACACCAGAAAGTTTAAATTAACATGGGGGAAATAGGAATGAGCAGCAATTCAATCAAACTAACAAAACTGAGGGGAATAAAAGTAGGGAAACAACAATGTAAGTAAGTAGTAAATAATGGAGTAAGGTGAAAGGGACAGTCAACAACAGTAGGCTTTCTGCTAAATATGGAAGGACTAGATTCACCTATTACAAGTCAGAAATTGGTACTTTAGGTCACAAAACAAAATTCAGATCTGTGAGTTTACAAGTGAATGTTAAAATTAAAAAGTTTCTTTTTCTTTTTTTCTTTTTTTCTCTTTCTTTCTTTCTTTCTTTCTTTCTTTCTTTCTTTCTTTCTTTTTCTTTCTTTCTTTTTCTTTCTTTCTTTCTTTTCCTTCCTCCCTTCCTTCCTTCTTTCCTTCCTTCCTTCCTTCCTTCCTTCCTTCCTTCCTTCCTTCCTTCCTTCCCTCCTATAAAGGGATTGAGGGATAAAGGAAATATAAAAGAAAAGAAAACTGGAATAACAATATTAATATTAAGCAAGATGAAATTAAAGGCTAAAAATACTTAGAATAAACAGGCATATTGTGTGATGATAGGAATCTAAGTTTATGAAGATTTGCCATAAAATGACAACACAGTGACAAAATACACAAAGCAAAAATTATTAAAAATGCAAGGAAAGCCTTATATAAGTACGATAGTGAAAGATTTTTGACCACATCCTTCTCAGAAATAGATCAATGTACTAGGTAGAAAAATAAGTATTTCTTTAGCAAACTTGATATGTTTGATGTACACATCTTATATTCTTCAAGCAGAGAATGTAATTTTTTCAAGTATGTAGGTAATAAGCAATTGATCAGATACTTAGCCACAAAGAAATTTATACTAAATTTTAAAAAAGAAGGAGACTTTTTTAGGACATAGACACTGTTAAAATTAGAAGTAAATAATAAAATGGAGACCCCATCAAAAACTTAAAATACTTAAAAAGTAATAAATGGTACCAGATAATGTTTGGATCAAAAAGAAAATTAAAAGGAAACAGATTTTCTAGATTCAAGCATGAGTTCTCAATCTCTAGTAGTACCTTTTACATATTATACACTGGGAAATTATTACTTAATAATAATCTGAGATATATTGCAGATACTAGTCAATAAACCATTGATTTAAATTATAATATTGATTGTTTTCTTGGTGGAAACAAAGAAACAACTGAACAATTATTTTAGTGATGATTTTGTTTCACCATCAAGTTGAGAAAGCTTTTAAAGTATGATTTGTTATTGTCAAGAGTGTAACTTACTTAAAGTTTTGAAATCATACAGAGATTTCATTAAAAAATTCTAAGAGCTTATTTAACAATTTTAAAGAGTAAAGAGTATTCATATAACCCATGTTGAGTCAATAGGTAAGCGATACATATACTACTCGAAGGAACTGAGGTTGGAATCTTACTTAGATCAAAGACAAATTGTCCCCATCTGGTGAAGAGGGGAATACAGCAGCTTTTATGGTGACTTATTTTACTGGTCACCTCACAGTATTGCCTTTGGCTACCCTACAGTTTTATGGTCACACTGATGTGGCATTGAAGAAACTCAGATGTGAAGCGCCAATTGGTAACCTAACCAATATTGATCAATACTGTGACTTGACATTTCAGACTGCTATAGACATTTTAAAATGGCTTCTTCACTTTTGCCAAAGAAATTCCATTTTTATCAACTGCTGCAGGATATGGATCTTTGAGCAGAATTAAAGAACAACTATGACATAGGTTTATTTACCTAGCTCATATTCACATGTGCATTCCATGCATTCCTCTTTTTTCATTTCATCAAGCTACAGTACTACATTAATGATTGACTCTCAAAAAGCTATAATTTCTAAGATTAGTTGATCAGGTCACTAGAGTACTGTTTAAACCTTTACATGTCAATAATAGCACTTGAAACACTAAGATATGCAGGGGACTGGGGTCTGTCCTATTTCTTTGATTTCCTGGCATCTTTCCTTTGTACAGCTCTTTGAAATCTTTAAGACTTCTACCAGTAGCTTTCGTAGTAACTTCACCTATGATGCCAAGTAATAGAATAATAGAAAATAAGAGAGGAAAGAAATCTCAGGGATAAGCTATTATAAACTCTAATTTTAAGGATGAGGAGAATGAGATCTAGAGACTTATTAATTGGGTAGAGGACACAGTCATTAGTGGCCAGAATGTTAGAAGTCAGCTCAAAATCCTAGAACACTGAGAACAAAACAGAACTAGAAACCTATCCTTTGCTGTCTAATTAGTAGCTTTCTTCCTTATTCCCTGATGACTCTTGAATGAAAAGCATAATTTACAGAAAATTTTTATTTTTACCCCAAAATATATCTAAGAAAGCATTTAAATAAAAAATAAAAGAGATACATAGGGCAAGATTGTGCTACTAAAAATTATATGTATTCTTACTCTAGTGCCTAAAATAGATGGGCATAATTGTAAGTCAGAAAAACTGACATCAATTATCATTTTTATTATAACTTCAAATAAAGGTTCTTATTTAATGCCACCATCTTCTAGTGTTTGAAAGATGGTAAATAATACATTTCTTTCAAAACTGTCTTATAGCTATACAGAATAAGATTCCTTATTCCAAATACATTTTCACCTGGGAGAGAATAGTTAAATATTTTGCTTTTAATAAAAGAAAATGGTTAGACTCATGAAATCTTAGAATTAGAAGGGCGTGTAGAGATTTTAGTCTCAGTTCCTACCCAAAATAGGAGTCCCTTCTGCAGTGTCTCTGAGAAGCAGTCCTGTGGTTGCTGCTTGCATATTTCCAGTAATAAGAAACACACTATTTGTGAAGCAGCACTTTTTACCAAGATGTCGTAAAATTCCTCCATATTGAGCATAAGTCAGTTACCCTGTCCTTACAACTTCACCTCAATATAAGTTCTTTCCTCTAAAGCAAAGCAAAGAGTGTTCTTTTTCTGATAGTCATTGCACATTTAGAGATTGTTACTCTATTCTAAGTGTTCTGTTCTGTTGCACTAGCGCTTCAAGTTTCTGTAGTTTTTCCATAGAAAATACTCTCTTTTACCAATGTGCCCTTAGAAATTAATGCTCACGTAATGATTGTGAGTTCCCAATACTTTCTTGTATATTCCGGGTAGTGCTTAACAGCTCAACTTAAGTTGGTCTACCATGTTCTTGGATAAGGGCATTAAACTTCCAGTACAGTTCTGGCTCATGTTCAGCTTGGAGGTCAATAAAATATACCAGATTCTTTCAACATGAACCTTGGTGAAATCATCTCCCTGACCCCCTCCTGGTGAAATTCAGGCAACAAGATTTAAATGTAGAGTTTTATATATTTCCCTGCTAAATTTTTTTTATGGTTTGTTACCACTTTTCTATGATTTTGAGCTGACACAGATAAGTGACAAAACTTGGAAGGCAATCTGAGGCTTAGCCAAAGTAAAGATAGTATGGTATCTATCAGGATGGAGCTACCATAAAGATGGTTATCTTGTGAAAACTCTGGATCCTAGGGAATGGGCTTGGGTAGGAAGACATCCTAGCCTTTAAGGAACCAGCTGATAGGATTTAGAGATAGTAAAAGGGGAGTCAGTTAGAAAAGGAAAAATGAAAATCTTCCTAAGGTAAAATTCCATTATTTGCAATTTTATCTGGAGCTGGCTAGGAATAGGATACTTTTTAAAATATATTAGTATTTTATTATATAGAATTCATCATTTATGCAAAAAATGCCATTGGGGTAAGTTAGGGATAAATTAGTAGCCAAAGAACTTATGTTATTCCAATTTAAATTTCTTTAAAGCAGGGTTTTTAAATGTCAGCCCTATTCCCATTTTGAGCCGAGTAATTCTTTGTTCAGGAAAGCTATCTCTTGAATTGAATAATGTTTAGCAGCATCCCTGGCTACTACCCCAGTGTGGCAACCGCGGATATCAGATTTTGCTAAGCGTCCTCTGGCTGGATAAAGTTGACCTTGGTTTAGAACAACTGGTCTAATTCAGTATGTAATTAATAAACTACACTGATCACGGTGAAAACATATTCTGTTAAATTTGATGTTCAATAGTCAATATGCAAATGTTAATTGTAGGGAGCCTGACTATCAATAACATGTTCCATGATGTTTTTTGTGCATGGTCTATATAAGGTATTGTTTTTTATCCTTTGCCTTTATGCTATTAGAAAGACTTCATGGAGGTGCCTGGGTGGCTCAGTCAGTTAAGTGTCTGCCTTCAGCTCACGTCATGATCCCAGGGTCCTGGGATCCAGCCTTGCACTGGGCTCCCTGCTCAGTGGGAGCCTGCTTCTTCCCCTCTCCGCCCCTGCTTGAGGTCTTTCTTGCTATCTCTCTCAAATGAAAAAAAATAAAATCTTTTTTTTCTGAAAAGAAAGACCTCATGGATATTTCTTGTAAAATATTTAGTAATTGATCAAGTAAATATTTGCTGAGCTAAAAATATGTTCGAGGTAGATTTGTACATATTGGGGTTGCAGCAATAAGTAAAACAGATAAAAACCCCTGCCTTCATGAAGCATACATTAATGTGTGTGTGTGTGCATGTGTGTCTATTCGTGTGTTGGTTTATATGGGTGTACATATGAATACAATTGTGTGCATGTGTGAGGGAAATGAAGATGGAAAAATAATGAAAAAAAATTAAAAATACTTAGTACTAAGTCACTGAGGTGCTATGAAGAAAACTAGACTCAAGTGAGGCATAGAATGAAGTGCATTTGTGTGCCACTGTACAGAAGACGGCATGTCTGAGGAGAGGACATTTGAGCAGAGACCTGAATGATGTGAAAGAAGGAATCATAAAGCTCTTGGGAAAGAATATTCTAGCCAGAGGAAAGATCATTGTTCTGGGCTGAATTGCATCCTTTCCAAAATCATACATTGATGTCCTAACCCCTAGTACCTCAGACTGTATTTCTAGATAAGATCTTTAAAGAGGGATTTTAGGTAAAATGAGGTCATATGGGTCTTGAATCCAATAAGACTGATTTCTCTATAAGAAGAAGGGATTTGGGGGGGCACCTGGGTGGCTCAGTGGTTGAGCTTCTATCTTTGGCTCAGGTCTTGATCCCCAGGTTCTGGGATGGAGTTCCACATCAGGCTCCTCATGGGGAGCCTGCTTCTCCCTCTGCCTATGGCCTATGTTTCTGCCTCTCTCTCTGTGTGTCTCTCATGAATAAATCAATTTTAAAAACCAAGAAGAAGAAGAAGAAGAAGAAGAAGAAGAAGAAGAAGAAGAAGGAGAAGGAGAAGGAGAAGGAGAAGGAGAAGGAGAAGGAGAAGAAGAAGAAGAAGAAGAAGAAGAAGAAGAAGAAGAAAGAAGAGAAGGAAGAGGAGGAGGAGAAGGAAGAGGAGGAGGAGAAGGATGAAGAGGAGGAGGAGGAAGGGGATTTGGACGCAGAGAGTGGCCATATGAGGATATAGGAAAGGTAGCGTCTACAAGCCAGGGAGAGAGGCCACCAGAGAAACCGAACCTACCAGTACCTGATCCTGCCCTTCTAGCCTTCAGAACTCTGAGAAAATACATTTCTATTATTTAAGCCATCCAGACTGGTGTTTTGTTTTGGCGGCCTTAGCCGACTAACGCAAGCAGGTCAACTGGAAAGAGCTGGATAAGCTTGATGAACAGAGGGTAGGTCCGAAGGAAAGCAGGGGAGCAGGGGAGCGTGGTGGGAGGCAGGGCTGGAGAGCAAGACAGGAAGTGGAACGGAGGCTGGATTTTCTTAGTAGACGCGAACAGGCTTTGAGCAGCGTATCAGAAACGAGTAATAATTTGCCGTTACAGCAGGGCATTCTGACTGCGGCACGCACACCCGGCCGAGGAGCGAGCGCGGGAGCAGAAGCCTGGTCCGCAGGCCGGGGGCGGGGCCCGCGGGGCGGGGCGGGGCGGGGCGGGGCGGGGCTTGGGCCTGGCCGCTGCTGGGGGCCTCGGTGAGAACTGATGGATTCCGAGTGTGTTCCGAGGGTAGAGCCAACGGATTTTGCCAATGGGCTGGAAGTACCGTGTGAGGAGAGAGAAGCTGACCTGAACTCGTATTTGCGCCTAGCTGAAGGGGCTAATGATGGCTCTCTTTTTTGGGGTGGGAGAACTTGGAGGAAGAATTATCCTGACCTTTGAATGTAGGCTGCTATGCTTTGTCAAGTGCACCGTAATATATGTTTCCTTTCTTTAAAAAATTGTTAAGTGTAACATTTGTGGGAAAATGCAAAACATATAGGAATATGTGAAAAAACCCCTCCCTTTGTAATCTTCATAGTTGAGCACTTTCAAAAGCTAATGGTGCATCTTTCTAAACTTTTATCCTAGATATATTTACTCTCTTTCTCACAATCTCTCTTTCTGTCTCTTCTAGCACACACACATGCACAGACTTCTTAGAAACTGATTTCTGTCATAATAAAAAAGTGTCACAATTCTCAAAAAACATACAACTCAATGGCACATGCATTTATTTTCCCTTCCTTTTTATTTTATTTTATTTTATTTTTTTTTTAACTTTAAGGAAGCTTGTTAGAGTTGTATGTAGAAGGTCAGACAGTGGGTGGTAAAACCACCACTTTGCCGAAAAAAGAGTGGCATTCTCAAATGGCAGTGGTTGCTGTTATTCTGGGCTTCAGATTTTGGATCTTTGCTTTCAGCCGGATTTGGTTTTTATTAAGGTGAATTTTGTTCAATATATCCACATGTTATTTGTCTGTAATTTTACAAGCAGATCATTTTGGGGGCTTGATGAGAAATTACAAATACCAACTAAAATAGTGATTTCTTAACTTCTTACTTGGTTAATAATTACTATTTTAAGCAGTCTAGGTCTTTTAATGCAGTAATCTATTTTTTTCTGACATTTTTATATGATTAAACCAAATGTGAACAAGGTGATTCAAGAAATCAAATTTACTTGCTGAATTCACCAACTCTCCAGATGGGAAAAGCATAAATGAACAGATTCCATATAAAACATGCAAAGGAAAGGACAAAATAAAGTTAAAATTTTCATCTGAAATGCTTTAACAGATTAAAGTTTTAACCCATAGAGGCACCAGAAAAAAAGGTAAAGTAAAAAAAAAATCATGTGTGTGGTTACTACATTATTATGTATGATAGAAAAACATTGTAATATGTTGTGTGTGACTCTGGAACAGAGATTCTTTTTTTTTTTCTTAAATATTTTTATTTATTTATTCATGAGAGACAGAGAGAGAGGCAGAAACATAGGCAGGCTCCATGCAGGGAAGCCGATGCGGGACTCGATCCTGGGACTCCAGGATCACACCCTGGGCCGAAGGCAGGCACTCAACCGCTGAGCCACCCAGGGATCCCTGGAACAGAGATTCTTAATAAAAAACCAACTAATTCTCCATAGCCCACTCTCTTCTGTTCTTTTTTGTCTTTCTTCTCAATCTCCATACAACAACAAGAAATATATTCTAGAACAAATGAATTACACAATACTCTCAAAGAGAATGAGCAAATTCAAAGGACCAAATACAGTTCCAGGGGAAGGAAACAGATAACCTGTATGAGGTCTTTAGAAAGAGAAATGATGTCACTATGCCAGTCACTGTGATAAGACTTTACTTAATGTTGGCATCTAATTTCATCCTTGCATCAACCCTACTATTCCATTTGGTAGACAAGCAAACACACCCAAAGATGTTAAGTGACTTGCCTAAATCTTCTATCCAATAACTTGCAGAACAGGATGGAACGTAAACTTGTTGACTTCAAGGTTAGAAAGATAGACCTATTGACGTTTCTCCTCTGTGACACAGTGCCCTCTGCTCTAAAGAAGACTGCACTGGTGTTTTCTAGAGCATTCATCAGTGGAAGTTTTCATATGTATGTCATGTGTTTTTAACTCTTTTATGTTAAAAATGTTTTATAATTGCACTTCCCATTTCCATAACGACATAATAATACTCATTGTGTCTTAATTATCTTTATATCTCCAGCCTGTAACACTACACTTTCCAGAGTGGATGTGAAATAGGCATTATTTGAAGGGATAATAAAGGTGGATCCTTTGGCATCTCAAAAAGAGGAATTATCTATAACAGTAAAAGGCTATTTTTATTTAAAACGATGTTATATATACATTATACATCTTAGTACAATATGCACAATGAAAACAAAGCAGAAAGAGAACACGAAAATTTTATTTAGAAATATAAAGGTGGAATCAGTAGTTTCCCAAGCTGTATAGACAAAAATATTATCAGTTTTTGAGAGTTAAGTAATTTCCTTTATTGGGTTAATCTTTCAGTTAACTTGAAAGAAGTTAAGAATTTTGTTATTTTACATTGTTTCTCAGTAGTAGTACAATTCATCACTCTTCCTTGAGCTGCCAATGTTTTATTTTATAAATAGTTACAAAATGTGATAGTTTATGGCTGTGCATATATTTCTCTGTCCAAATGTTAAATTGGCATATATAATAAGACAGATTTCAAACTTTTCTTCATTTCTTTATATTTAGTTGATAGAGCTTATCTAGGACACAGCTGAAGGTATTTTTGCAGGCTAATTGGAATAAAAGATGGCCAAATTCCCAATTTTGTGATGTTATATTAAGCAACTTGCACTGCGAAAAACTGAATAGTTTTTCAACTAGGCATTACTTTTGAATCTTAAGGTTTTATGATTACTTATAAATAATTTATATGTCTGCTACATTTCTCACAAATAATTCTATCCTGGCTATAGGAGGCGTTCTTCAACAATCAGGTTAGGTGCCAAATACAAGTGTGATTTGTTTCTTGACTTTCAAAGCTGGAAGAAGTAAGGATAACATTTTTAAGATAATGAGGTAATAAATTTTGATCTTTTATAATTCCAAGTTCCAAGTAATTTAACAGTTTCTTTATGAACATCTTTAGTTCAGATCACAAATTTTTCCCATTGTAAAGAAAGGATAACTTTTTGCCATTAAAACTGAGACAAGTAGTCTTCTTTCTGGAAAAGGAAGAGTCAGATACAAAGTTCCACTCAGAAAGAAGAGAATGTAGAAAGCCAACTGCTTCTCCCAGGGGATTGTGGGAAGGAGAAGATGGAGATCAAATATGCAGTAAGATCTTAGACCATGGGCCCAAATCTTAGGGAACAAATTGTGTTGTTTAGTTTAAGGGAAAAACCTAAAGCAGAGGAATATTAGGTCACTCCTTTTTGGAACCCTAGAAAGACTGCCTTGGTGTGTGTTCTCAAACAAAATGTCAGGGTGGGAGATAGCAATAGTGCATATTAGAGGCTGTAGCAGAAGACATTTGCATAGATAAGCCTGACTGGGAGTTCTCATGCTGAATTTGGACTCTGGAATCATAGAAGAGACCTCAAAATTTTGACATGCTCTTGGGGGAAATGGAACATACTTAAGAGTTTGACTGGTGAGCCTGCCAGAGGGGCTTGTCATAATAGAGGCAGAAGATGCTTCACAAAGACTAGAGAAAGGCAGACTTGTCAAGGCAGGGACTCCAAAGACCTTATAAGAGCCCCGCAGTGCAAGTGAAAGCTAAAGTAGGTTTGGGTCATCAAGATGTGCAAACAGGAGAACGCCAGCTGTCTGGACGTCAGCACGGTGTTCAAAGACCAGGCTGACTAGAGAGAGCACAACGGAGAGCAGAGACCCCAAAGGACAGAGGCCAAGACAAGGATCAATGTGTTTGGATTGTTGTCTCTCCTTTACAGTGAAGTCATGTAAAATTCCTACCTGTCTTGCTTTAACCCAGATCCACCCTGAAGGTGAGCATGGAAAGGAAGAAAATTTGAATGACTAAACAGTGATTCAAAAGAAAAGAGTAACAGTAAACAGGCTCTTGTATTAGAAAATATTGAGATGCCACTAATTGCAAGGGTAAGATCTCATTCTCTTCCACTGAGATGAGGACTTGTGAGACTTGTGAAGAAGGGTAGATACATTTTCTTTGCTTTGCTCATTTGTGAATCAATGCAGTCCTGCAATTCTTCTTCACAACTTTTTCTCAGTCATCTTTAAAAAATCAACAATTTCCCTTCAATTGAGACACTATTGATGCATGGAACTCCCATCTTAAGGGATGGAAGCTCCATGTAGGAAGCTTCTTAGTAGCTTCCATGTAGGAAGCTTCTTAGTAGCCACCATAATGGCTCACACTGCTATACCACACATTCTCTTCTTCTAAAGACTTTAAAGGGTCTTGCACCCACTGAATTATTCCCAGGTAGTAATGACTGGTGGGTAGTAGCACTTTCATCACCCTCAGACCTTAAGTTCTCCTTTTCAATCTTTAAGAAATATTGATGCTGATTCTCTTCATATACTAAAATTTGGTTTATTTGTCCAATTATACTTTGTCTTTGGTTACTTGGTCGATCCATTGACTTTTCAACAAATATTTACAGCCTGAAATGTCAGACAGTCTCTTTCCTTACAGAACTTGCATTTTGATTATTGGGATTAATGTCCCTAGACGGAGGACTGCCCAACTCCTGCGTGGATAATTTGTTCCTTATTCTTTACAGGTATCCCCGTTGTCAAACAACTCATCTTTTATGTATATACTTATGTCATTTTTCTCCACTTTCCATTTTTATTTTTCTTTGCTTTTATTCTCCTGGTAATTTTATACCTTTTAATAACACTTTCAACATTCTCACTATATTTGCACTTATAGGACCTTATAAAGTTCCTAATATTTGGAAAACAGTTCAGAATTAATTGTGCATACAGAAAGCACATTGATTAATCAAACCCACAATGTCCCGAGTCTTTAACAATCTGCTACAGCCATTAACACTGTGTGCTGGTGATGAGAGTTTGCTTTAAGCCATAGCTTTGTTCACATCTATAGCAACCTCTGAGCTGAAAGTTTAAGTTAAAAAGAAAAAAAAATCCTACTCTTTAGAAAAAATCTAATTATTTAACTGAAGTAAATATAAAAGATAAAGTAGTACCTAGAAAGATAAAAATTAATAATTAAAAATTCTTGCCTTTAAGAACTTATTACCTGAATGAGAAGAAAATTATCTAAAAACAATATTAAAAATCTAAGAAAACCTCCATAATAAAGTTATGTATAAAGTGTTCGGGGACTGTAAATGAAGGTGTACTTAGTTCTTTACAGAGATGAGATTATGTTTGAGGTGGGCCTTGAATACTAGGTAAGAACTGACTGGATGGGAAAGAATGACACCAGTACAAGGAATGCCATAAGTAAAGGCAGAGAGGTAAGAACACTGCCATGACTGCTATAAGATGGGGGAGAGAGAGGAGGCTGGAAAGTAAATTGGGATCTGATGGTAGGAGATTCTATATGTTATGTAGTTAATTCTATAAGGGATGGAAAACCCTCAGAAACTTTTTAAGATTGACCTGTTGATGCTTGGCTTTTGGAGTTGTCTGGCACCTGAATGAAGGGATGTGATCCAGGAGGAGTAGAGAAGTGGTATTCGTTGGAATGTATTCTTCATTTTCTTCATGAGACCACCTCTTGTAGCATGATTCTGTTAGTTTGTGAGTTAAAATATCAATTTAGAATATTCTACAAATCAAACACATGTCCCCTGTGTTATATACACAGTATAAGTATGTAATTATTAACTTGATTGCTTTCTAATAGTGCTAACATTTCATTGCTAAAGAAAACCTAATTCTCAGAAACATAACCTTATCTGACTTAGGTGACAAGCTTACTACTTGCAATCTCAAATACTTATAGCTTGCTTTTTGCAGATATAGTTATTGCAATTTCCTATTGTAGAAAGTGTGTTTGGCTCATGCTTACATTTCTGATATGCCTTTATATTTTAATTCTTTTTAAGTGGTAACATTGCTGAAGAGAATAATTAGGTTAACTGAGCTTCAAATGTAAATAAATTTAAAATTATTTCTCCTTACAAAACATGAGCAAATTTATAAACTAAAAATGTGCCAAAGCCTTTGCTAAAGTCCTTTAAAGGATTTGTTTCAATTTAGAGTCACTTATAAGAAAATAAAATGCATAGTGTCTCTAAATGTAAAATATAAACTTTTATAAAATAGTATAAAAGTATTTTCAGAATTCCAACTGATTCTGCTGAAGTGAGACTCTTAGGCACAATTTGGGTAGGAGACATCAGGAACAAGCTAAAACTGCAATTTGCATGGTGAAGCCTGCTATAAATTCAATGAAAAATTTCAGCATTGAATGTAAAATATCTGACACTATGAATGCAGATATTGGTGAAGCATCTTGTCATGGTATACACAGTGTCCTTATAAGCTTTAGAATCTTATATAGCAGAACTACATTTCAAATTACTTGTCAAAGTTTATACATACACATTTAGAATCATTGAACTATAACTATTTTGTGGAAAAGCTGATACTACAAAAAATATTAAATGACAATATGTATTTTTCTGTTCTGCCTATAAACGATTGGACTTTAGAAATGTTTGAACTTAAACCAATTTAATGATTTATGACAGTATTACACTTTTTGTAAATGTTTTCTAAATATTGGCTGCATTTTTTTCAAATTGGCTGGAAATCTTTTATCAAAGTATTTAGTGAATGGAAGAGTTCCAAAACTTCAGCTTTCAAAATATTTTAAGAAACTACAATTATTAAAAATAAGTTTATAACAGGAAAATTATGATGGTTATATCAACAAATTAAAGGAGAAACTGAAAATTAAATAACATGAACTCTAGTGGATTCAAGATTTAATTTAGACTCCCTCGATTTGATCTACATCCCAGACTATATTGTATTTGGAGGATATTTTTCCTGCTGAGAGACTGGAGATGATAAACAGTTGTATTTTCCAGCTTGGCAAGACCTAGCTCCTCTACTATTTCTAAGTTTTGCTTCTAAAGTGATCAGTTTTTGCTTTAGCTTATCTCTTTTTTTTTTTTTTTTGCCACATCACCTTATACACAAATAAGAACAACTAATTGACTGTCAACATTATGCCTAGAGAAAAATAGAAAATTCAAACTGCATTGATGATTCTATTTAAAATAAGACTTTGAAGTTCCAGTCCAATAGGGTGACACAGGGGGATACACCATGATCAAGTGGGATTCGTTCCAGGGATGCAAAGGTGGTTCAATACCTACAAATCAATGTGATACACCACATTAAGAAAATGAAAGACAGAAACATACGATCATCACAATAGATGCAGAAAAGACATCTGACAAAATGCAACATCCATTCATGATAATTCTCAAAAAGTGGCGAGAGAGTATGTACCTCACCATAATAAAGGCCACATATGACAAGGATACAGTTAACACATACTCAGTGGTGAGAAGCTGAAGAGTTTTCCTCTAGGATAGGGAAAAAGACAAGGATGCCTACTGTCACCACTTTTTTTTTTCCAACAGAGTACTAGAAGTTCAAGTCAGAGCAATTAGGCAAGAAAAAGAGAAATAGAAGGTATCCAGATCAGAAAAGTAGAAGTAAAACTGTCACTATTTGCAGGTGACATGATTTTATATATAGAAATCCCTAAAGACTCTACCATAAAACATTAGAACTAATGAACAAATTCAGTAAAATTGCAGGATAGAAAAAAATCAATTGTGTTTTTATATACTGATATTGAACTATCAGAGAGAAAAATTAAGAAAACAATCACATTTGCAATTGCTTCAACAGACTAAAATACCTAAGAATAAATATTACCAAGGAGAGGAAAGAGCTGTACACTAAAAAGTGTACATAAGACATTGATGAAAGAAATTAAAGACATAAATGGAAAAATACTACACACTTACTGATTAGAAGATTTCATACTATTAAAATATCCATACTACCGAAAGTAATCTATATATTCAATACAATACCTATCAGAATTTCAATGATATTTTTCACAGAAATAGAAAAACAATCCTAAAATTTGTATGGAACCACAAAAGATCCTGAATAGACAAAGCTATCTTGAGAAAAGAAGAATAAAACTGAAGGTATCACACTTCCAGATTTCAAATTATATTACAAAGCAATAGTAAACAAAACCAGTATGGTACTGGCATAAAAACAGGAATCTAAAAAAAAAATAGATTAATAGAACAGTAATGGGGACCCCAGAATTAAACCCCTGCATATATGGTAGTTTACCTCAAAGTATGAATGCAATTGGACCCTTATCTTGCACCATACACAAAATTAACTTAAAATGGATAAAAGTATTGAGACCTGGAAACATTAAAATCTTTAAAGAAAACATAGGTGGTAAACCCCATTACATCTGTCTTGGCAATTATTTTTTTGATTTATCACCAACACAGGCAAAAATAAACAAGTAAGACTATGCCAAACTAAGAGATTTCTTTTTTTTTTTTTTTTTTTTTTAAACTAAGAGATTTCTACACAACAAAGGAAACCATCAACAAAATGAAAAAACAACCTATGGAATGTGAGAAAATATTTGCAAATATCTGATAAAGAGTTAATATCTAAAATATATAAGCAATCCATACAACTCAATAGCAAAACAAAGCAAATAATAAAAACCAAGCTGATTAAAAAAATGGGCAGGGAAATTGCATAAACATCTTTCCAAAGGTATACAGATGGTCAACAAGTACCTGAAAAGGTGCTCTACGTCACTAATCATCAGGGAATGCAAATCAAAACCACAAGGAGATGTCATGTCCCACCTATTATAATGGCTATCATCAAGAAAATGAGCGATAACAAGTGTTGGAGAAAATGTGGAGAAAAAGGATCCTTTGTGAACTGTTGGGAAGGCAAATTACTTCAGCCACCGTGGAAAACAGTATGGATGTTCTTCAAAAAATTAAAAGCCAAACTACCATATGATTCAGCAATCCCAATTCTGAGTATATATCCAAAGGAAATGAAAGCATGATAATTGCACTTCTATGTTCATTGCAGCATTATTCACAATAGCCAGGCTATAGAAGCAATCTAAGTGTTGATAGATGAATGGACAAAAAAAATGTGGTTTATGTATATGATGAAATATTATTCTACTGTGAGACAGAAGGAAATTCTGCCTTTTGCAGCAACATGGATGGAACTTGAGGATATTATGCCGAGTGAAATAAGCCAAACAGAGAAAGGCAAGCTACTACATGTTATCACTTATATATGAAATCTGAAAAAAAAAATTTAAAAATTTAAAAAAAGTAAAACTCAGAAGCAGATCAGAAAAGTGGTGATTGCCAGAGTCAGGGGAATGTGGGAAATAGGGAGAAGTTGGTAAAAAGGTACAAACTTTCAGCCATCAGTTAAATAAAGTCTGAAGAGCTCGCGTAAAACATGGTGATCATATTTGACAATACGGTACTGTATAATCAGAATTTACTAACAGAGTAGAACTCAAATATTCACAGCAAAACAAAAAAATGTAAATACGTCATGTGATGGATGGGAGGGAATCCTTTCTCAATGTATACAGATAGCAAATTTTACCACAGGTATACTTTAAATATCCTACCGTTTTATATCAATTATACCCTACCAAATCTGGAAAAAAGATTTAATTTATGAATTCTGAAGTTTCATTTTGGAATATCTTGACACATTGGAAGATTCTTTTGATGGAACTCCTGTTTTAATTGGACACATTTTTATTGTACAATGGAATAGAAATGGAATGGAGGATACCTACTTATAATTTTGCAGCATCTATTTGGAAAAGTATTCAAAGGATAATAAACGTTATTTTAAGAACCTTCCTTAAAAGAAAAAGAATAAACAACTGAATAGACAACCATGAATAAAATCACTTGGCCTGCAACATTTATCTGTTCTAACACACACACACACACACACACACACACACAAAGAAAATAGAAATGAGAATAGATTTCATTTAGAAGGTATTTTTCTGTGAACATCAAAATATTTATTTATTTATTTATTTATAAAAAGATTTTATTTATTTATTCATGAGAGGCAGAGACATAGGCAGAGGGAGAAGCAGGCTCCTCACAGAGAGCCTGATGCAGGACTCCATCCTGGAACCCCAGGATCATGCCTGGAGCCAAAGACAGATGGTCAACCGCTGGGCCACCCAGGTGCCCCAACATCAAAACTTTTAGAAAGTGTTTTTCTTAATTAATAAAAAGTATATTTCATAGAGAAAAGTAAGTTGAAAATCTTTTAACTTTGAGGGGATCCCTGGGTGGCTCAGCAGTTTGGCGCCTGCCTTTGGCCCAGGTTGTGATCCTGGAATCACGGGATCGAGTCCCCCGTCGGGCTCCCGGCATGGAGCCTGCTTCTCCATCTGCCTGTGTCTCTGCCTCTCTCTCTCTCTCTGTCTATCATGAATAAATAAATAAATAAAATCTTAAAAAATGTCTTTTAACTTTGAATTTACTTAACATAAAATGCAATTATGAAGAAGACTTAAGAAAAATTTATGAAAAACTTAATAAGACCATAATGAAAATGAAATTTCTGAAAAGATACTATGAAACAACTTTAGAGATTGAAATATGTAGCAGGACTAATTATTAACTTATTTTGTTTTTGCTTTATATATTTTTATTTTTAAAAAATCAAAACTTTGAAAATACTTTTTCAATAAAACTATTTTATGGATTTACCAATATAATAAAACCAACTGTCAGTTAATAAATATTTCAAAAAAATCTATAACTTTAATGACTTTTACTGTTTTTGCTTATGCTCAGATGTGTTGTGGTTGGCAATAAAATATGTAGATATTTTATTTTAATAACTACATAACCTTGAGATAAGAATTTAGCTTCATCAACTTTTAGTTTTCTCATGTACAAATGAGGGTGGTGTTATCTATCTTAAAGGTAAGCATGAGGAATAAATAATACATGTAAAGTGCTAATCACAGTCCAGCAATATGGTTAACATTATCATGGTTCTTTGAAACAAGAAAACCCAACAGGGGCACCAGAATGACTCAGTCAAGTAAGCATCTGACTCCGGCTCAAATCATGATCTCAGGGTCCTGCAATTGAGCCCCATGTCGGGCTCTCCAGTGGGTGGGGAGTCTGCTTCTTCCTTTGCCCCTCCCCCACTAGTGCATGCACACACACTCTCTCTCCCTCTTTCTTTTTCTCTTTCTCTCGCAAATAAATAAATATATATATATATATATATATTTTTTAAAAGACAACAATCACATAGACATCAACAGGTATTTAAGGAATACTTTCTACTTGCCCAACTCTATGTGAGGTGTTACGGCAAATGCAGGAATAAGTCCCATACAACCTACTAGAAAAGATACTTCGTACACCTGGGAAAAATATAGGAAAAATGTTTATATATGGCAAATTGTAGTTTTAAATCCTCACCTATATGACTATAGAAGTAGAAAAGAGCAAGAAGAATACTGTGAACTGGTGCTGTCATTTAGTCTTTACAACATGCCTAACTATGTAAGGAACTGGAAATGCAAGAAAACAGAGTTTTATTCTCAGGAAGCTCAGAATCTCCTGAATCAAGAAAGTTTTCACACGTCAGATGGGAAGCACCATTTTGGGCAGAAGTTGAGCTTCGCTGATGTGGGAGATTGACTTGACTGATGTGTAGCAAGTATTGAAGACCGGAGGGGGGCTGCATAAGCCAAGAGAAATGACACAATAAAAACACTTGGGCTTGCTTTCTGAGTGTGGTGTCAGTGTAGTGCCTGGCATAAGAGTATTTTTCCTGAGTCCTGTTAGGTTACTAAGTTTTGTTATTAGCTTTATAATTTTTACATTCCTCCTGTATTATGCTGAGAGCAAACAATGTGGGCTTCAATCTTTTTAACACTCATTTCTCTATCAGTTAGCTCTCAATCATGTGGAAGGATGGAATTAAGAGCCACACTGTGGTGTGGAGTAATCTTGCAGGTAGATTTTTCCAGACATTTGACACAGAAAGATATTCCATACCACAATAGTATGTTAGACACCATTTCCTAATTTTATAGGAGGGAACTGAGGCCCTTAACAGTTGCCTAAAATCACACTGAGTGTGAGGAGGGCTGGGACCCAAACTCCAGTCTCCTGACGCCTCTTGGTGGCTTTTTCCACTAGATCAGTCTCCCCGGAATGGGCTCCTAGGGACAATCATTACAGAAGGTGTTAATTGGGGCTCCCAGAAATAAGGGTTCTGGGGAAGAGAATAATCGTGGAAATATTACATGTTAAATTCTCCTCTTGAAGATCTAGAATTTCATAGTAGCACACTGAAACCTTAAAGGAGTTCCAACAATAAAAAAAGAAACTTTTTAAAAATGCTGAATAGTTGGGACACCTGAGTGGCTCAGTGGTTGAGCGTCTGCTCTTAGATTGAGTACCGCATCGGGCTCCTTGCAGGAAGCCTGCTTCTCCCTCTGCCTATGTCTCCGCTTCTCTCTGTGTCCCTCATGAATAAATGAAATCTATAAAAAAAAATAAAATAAAATGCTGCATATTTAAAACAACATATTTGCAGAGGAAGACTCTTCTTTATATATCTGTCTAATAGGGAATGATTTTCCTTTAACACTAATTGGGATGACCTCACTACTCTTTATCCTCATTTCTCCAAGTAGGGTAATCCCAAGGGTTTGGCTGGGTGCAGCTGAGGTGAGGTGGACCAGGATTCTTACTGAGAAAAAAACTTCAAAGGGTTTCCCAGAAGGACTTTACCCTCCCTAGTGATTGACGGAATAACTGGAGCCTCCATTTTATTGAGTGTCACCAGACTGAGGAGGCATATACTGAACTGAAATATGAGCTAAGTGTATCTTATTTCCCACTTATTGAAAGCAGTATGGGTAGCAGTTAAGAGTGTGTTTTTGGTGTCAGCTAGCCTTATTCATGTCTCACTCTGCCACTCAGCAGTTCTGTGATTTGCGGGAAGTTATTTAAGCTCTTTCAGCATTCACCTCTCCTCATTCTGTAGAATGAGGATAATAATTTCTAAAGGTCAGGATTATTGTAAGGATGCAATACTATAATACTATGTTAAAACATAATATATGTCTTTAAATTCTTAGCCTAATTCTTGGTGCATAGTGTGTGCTCATGCTCAATAAATGTAGCTAGGTGAGTACTATGTGATAATAACCACTTACTGAGTGTATGTCACAGGCATATGCAAAATGTCCTTACACACATAGCCATATGTGTATACATACAAGTGTATATAAATTTGCCTTCTATTTTGCAAAATTGCAACAGTAGTTGCCATTTAGTGAAATGTCCTGTGTACCAAGCACTCTGCTAAAGATTTTATGAATTATCTAATTTAATCTTGATGATAAACATGTGAGGTTGGTTCAATTAGTATTTCCATTTTATGAAGGAGAGAACTGAAGCAAAGAAAAGTTAACTTGCCCAAGGTTGCACAGCTTATAACAGTGGCAGAGGCAGGCTTTGAAGTGAGCCAAATGTTATGCTCGTCTATCTCTTTAGTGAAAATAAAAGTTCATTTAAAATTGTGAACTCAAAATTTCTATTTTTGTATTAGACATATAAACAGACTATAATACACTTGTGTTCAGGAGTTGTTTTGAAATTCATAAAACAATACTAAAATTGATCTAAAAAATTTAAAAATCCATCATATAATTACCCACCATAACTTTCATGTGGTATATAGATCTATCTCAAGTTATGAGGGAGTTACATCCCAATAAATTGATGACAGGTTGAAAATATCATAAGTTGAAAATACATTTGATTCACGTAATCTCCCAAACATCATAGCTTAGCCTCGCCTACCTTAAATGTGCTCAGAACATGCACAGCCCGCAGCTGGGCAAAATCATCTAGCACAAAGCCTTTTGTATAATAGCATGTTGAATCTCTCATGTAATTTTTGAGTACTGTGCTGAAAATGAGAAATAGAGCAGTTTGTGGGTACAGAATGCTTGTTTGTGTATCAGTTGTTCACCCTCATGATCATGGAAGCTGACTGGGAGCTGTGGCTCGCTACCCCTGCCCAGAATCATAAGAGAGTATCCTACCACATATCATTAGCTCAGGAAAAGATCAAAATTCAAAATTTGCAGCACAGCTTCTACTGAATGTATATAACTTTTGCACCATCATATAGTAAAAAATTGTAAGCTGAACCATGTGCAAATGCACGTTTTTTCCCATAATTATAATAAATTTTGTGTTATCAATAGTTGTTAAATCATAATGGCTTTAATGTTTCATTTTAGTTTTCATAATTATCATTTTTAGTATCTGCATAATATTTCATCAAGATAACACTTTGCCAGATTATGTCTCTGCTTGTTAGATATTTTGATCTTTCCCAACACTCCGATTACTCTGTACACAAAATTTAGGAGTTTCTTTAAATGACAAAATGAAACAAAACACAGTGACAATGCTGAGTTATCCTTTTTTTGGCAAAATTTCTTTAATGGTCTGCTTTTGGGATTCTAGGTACAGAATATTGCTATCCTTTGAAAAGGCTGCTTAGTATTTTCTTAAGTTTTGAAAGCCTGGCTGGGACTGCACTTTTTTAGGGAACATGGTATCGCCTGCTCACCCAAGCATCCCAGTTGGACTATTATTATCATGCACCCTTTACATTCAGGAATGGAAGAGCGAGAGACCAAGCAATGCCAAACGCTTACAGAAGAGAAACACATTTCCTATTATTACACACTCTTTGAAATAAGTCACACAGTGTCAACCACTCTGCTGAAATGAACTTCCATGGCTGTTAAATATTTTCTGTTGTCTTCCTCTCCTGGTTATCTTTCCAGTTAAGCTCAGTGTTGTTATTAATAAAAGAATATCCCTCTTCTCTTTCACTCTAAAGATACCTATTATGCCTCCGCAATTTCTGGATCCCAAAAGCATTTCTTTCCCCCTAATTGAACCCACCTGCCTTAAAATAACAAGTTTCATTCTCCTTACTGCCTCATTATTATAGGTTTTGACAGAATATGAGATCTCCATACTGGACTTTTTAATTCACTGGACTTTTTTTTTTCTGACTTATGGAATACATATAGAAGTGGCTTGGCTACAGTGCATTTTGCAATCTCGTTCTTAGCAACGGAACAATGCCACATTATCTACTTTTGGATCACATTCATATTAGAAATAAAAGTTTATTGAGGCTTAAAAACTTTTTTTTTTCCAGAGTGAGGCATACACTAAACTCAGTATTACAGTTTACCCCAACTGTGCAGAGACTGTTTAGGAAATGCTTCATTTTTCCAGAGTATACCAAAAGGTTAAGTTTTGTGTACCTTTCTTGGAGAACCAAGTACAGCTTGCCTACATTTGCAACCCTAGGGGAAATGATCTCGGCACAAACTTCATATTTTAAAATAGAACAGAAAAAAAAAAAAGCAATAGCTTTAAAAGACTCCTTTAAGAAAAGCAAAATTATATAACTTGAATATTTTCTGAAATGTTTGGCTTCATGACATATTTACATTAGGAACCCACTGTTTTTCTTGAGCCCTCTAACTTTTATTTTAAGACCTGTATCATTCTAAAGCTATAAGTTAACTGCTGAAGGACGGAGTTTTACAGGATGTGCTGTGGACAGGGTGCGGGCAAAGGAAAGCATATGTTTTCACACTTTAAGTTGGTAGGAAAAAAGATATTTGAGGAAAAATTGGCATTGAAAAGCAGGAAAGTCTTGGTTGGTTGGAAAAAAAAATGTCTGCTTTGTTGAACCACAATGTTTAAGTTCTTCAAAATCATGCCCAAATTTTTTCATGTTTCACATTTTTTAAGCAAACTTGGAGAAAAAATTGGGAAGGAAGGGATTTTGTGATCCTAGATTGAGTCTGGATTTCCATGGACATTCTCATCTTCCATTGTGGTATGGGTGCTACCAGATACATCCGAGTGAAGAAAGTATAACTAGAGCTTATCCTCAAAATTTCCAGCCACCAGACATTTCCACTTAAACATCCTGCCTCCATTTGAAACTTTTCTAATGTTTTACTCATCTCTTTATTGCCTCCTAAGATTATTCCCTTTCTTACCTTCCCTATATTATTCGCATCATCATTTTCTCATCCCTCAAACATGAAAGCTTCCAATTGGTTTTGACTTCCTTTCCCTCACGTCAATGAGTACCAAGTCTTTCCCATGTATCTGAACCCACCTCGCCATCCCACAGCCCCTTATTACACCATGCCTTTGGAAACAGCACCCATCAGATGCAAACTTTTGGAGCTAGACATCCAGGGATCAAATCCTAACAGTGTTGCATACCAGCGAGGGTAAATAAAATAGGCCAATGCACTCACCTTATTGGATTGGGATAACTACGAAAAATAGTTAGAATGTTTGACATAAAGCAGGCTCTATAAATGAACATTAGGATTGTTAACCTCTTTCCTTCTACTGTTCCCCTCCCCTCCAAGTTCACTACCCCCAGATCAGTCCAACTAAAACATTTTCAGCATGCTATCCCTACCTCCTGGACTCTTTAATATTTACTGGCACCCCAAAGCCTAGCATTCCCACTTTCTGCATACTTGAACACTGCACTTTTACCAACCAGATATCTTTACAGTCCCCAGAAGCTGTTTTTCTTTTTCCCATCTTTTTTTTTTTTTTTTTAAAGATTTTATTTATTTATTCATGAAAGACAGAGAGGGAGACAGAGAGAGGCAGAGACACAGGCAGAGGGAGAAGCAGGCTCCATGCAGGAAGCCCTACGTGGGACTCAATCTCGGGACTCTAGAATTATGCCCTGGGCTGAAGGCAGGCGCTAAACCGCTGAGCCAACCAGGGATCCCTCCCATTTTTTTTTAAAAGATTTATTTATTTATGATAGACAGAAAGAGAGAAAGAGAAAGAGAGGCAGAGACACAGGAGGAGGGAGAAGCAGGCTCCATGTCGGGAGCCCAACGCGGGACTCCAACTTAGTACCCCAGGATCATGACCTGAGCCAAAGGCAGATGCTCAACCACTGAGGTATCCAGGTGCCCCTCTTTTTTTCCATCTTTAATGATCTTCTGCTTTGGCTCACACTGTCCTCTTCACCTAGAGTACATTCCCTGGGGAAGTCCCCATATATTTTTCAGGGTAAGGTCAAATCCAATCAGCTTTGTGAAGTTACCCCTCACCATGGCAGATGGGTGTAATTTTGTCATCTTCTAAACTTCTTAAAGTCAATTACTAACTTGCTGGAACTTAATCACCTCATGCCCAGTGAAATAGCTTCCAGTATTATTCTGAACATTTATTGAGATGTATTATTGCTATGTAATGTTTCACGTATTTATTTCTTAGCTCTTCACTTGTTTTCTTAATTTTTTGGGGGCAGAGAGCATGTGTTTTTACTTTGCAGTGTCTCTCACAGTATCAGGCACTTAGTAAATTTGGCTAAATAGTGGGTGATTTAAGAGGATACAGCGATTTATGTTTGACATTAAGATACTTCGTGTTAATATCTGGGGCATAATTTTTTAGAGAATTAAAGTTGTGTACTCACTTTGTAGCAAGAACTGATCTGTTTAATGGGAATGGAGAGGGTGATAACAGTTTTTCAAGGAAGCTACTCTGGGAGAGATGGACATGTAAATAAAGACATGCAAGTGGGTGGTAGCAGGCCCACTTACTCCCTTCTAAATGAGGAGACAAGGAAGGTGACACAGACGAGCAGAGGAGGTACCTGAGAGTTAGTTCTTAAAAAAGGAGAAGCCATTTCTTTAAGGAAAAAAAAAAATTCTTTCTGTGGGGGCAGAAAGAATACAGTTTTCTTTGATATACATGACAATTCATAGAAAAACAAACATTCATTAAGAATGCATAAATATTCAGAAATGTGTGAGGTACAAGAAATCATTTTAATTTAATTTTTCAAAACAATAAAAGTGGAAATTTAGTATTTAATATATGTTTTTAATGCAATGTTGGACCTAGAGTATATAAATAATGGAATTGAATTCATCATTCCCACATTGTTTCATTATCTTTCAAAGTATTCTTTTTTTAATGTATTTTCATGCCATGACATTATATAGTCTAAGACATACAGATCCTGAATCTACAGTATATTCTGGAAAATATTAACAAGGCCTAAAGACTACTTCTCTAAATTTTAAAACTTTGAAAACATTCCATCAATTCCGATGTACCAGACTCTGTGCCAATCCCACTATACATGATTTCTTTCAACCTTCATACACCCCTCTGATGGCAGCATGATTTCTAAGGAAGAATCTGAGGCCTAGCAGGGAAAAGAACTTGCCCAAGGTCAGAGAGCTGGTGAGTTGCAGAGCCCAGGCTCTAATCCCTCTGTCTCTGAAATCCTTTGCTCTCTCTGTCACAAGCAAAATTGTCTCACTTTCTCCCCCGACTCCATTTCATAAATCCTGCCATTTTCAGTTCTTAACTATTTTGCATGGTTTCTATTCATATTACCACAGTCCCAACTCAGACTATAACAATGCTTACCTGGACAATTATCACAACCTCTAATGGGTCTCACTCCATCTAGCTGTTCTCTAGCAACACCTGTCTGTGCGCAGAAGCCTTCAAGCACTTCCTCCTGTCTACTAGACCCTTCAGTGGGGGGGGGGGGGGGGGGGGGGGCTGGTACTGAAGATCTAGAACACATCTTGAGAATCCCTGCTGTATAGGATCCTGGCTGAATTCAGAAAAGATGATAAGGGATACCAGGGTGGCTCAGTGGTTGAGTATCTGCCTTTGGCTCAGAGGGGTGATCCTGGGGTCTGGGGATTGAGTCTGCATTGGACTCCCCACAGGAAGCTTGCTTCTCCCTCTGCCTGTGTCTCTGCCTCTCTCTTCTGTCTCTTATGAATAAATAAATAAAATCTTAAAAAAAAGAAAGAAAAGGAATGAAACCATGCAATGTAGGAATGTCTTTAGGGGAGTGATTGAAGAGAGATGGTAATGCCTAGAAAACCAAATGAATTACTCTATATTCACCTGATTCTTTGGCATTACATGAAGAGAACTTGAGAAGGAAGAAACTCATTTCTGTGTAAAGAAATCTGATGCAAATACTGAAAGGGATTATAAGGGAAAGGACGGGAACTGAGTGGGAAAAATTAGAGAGGGAGACAAACCATGAGAGAGTCCTAATTCTAGGAAACAAACAAAGGGTTGCAGAAGGGGAGGTGGGCAGGGGTAACTGGATGATGGGCACTGAGGAGGGCACTTGATGGGATGAACACTGGGTATTATATGTTAGCAAATTGAATTAAAAAAAAAAAGAAATCCCATGCACACACTTTCAAATAGGCATTAAAAGAATGTCTGAGGAGTAGAGATTTGCCTAATCCTTGTAAATCAGAGCAGCAAATTTTTCACTTTGTTATGTGACTTTCTGAAACTATTTTTTAAGTATCTAAGTTTTTCCAGACTGGCAAATATACATTTTATTAACAGAAGTCAATAGCATAGTTATTAGTTAAGTACATACTAACTGGTTTGAGTCTTCCCCCAATACAAACTGGGTACACATGATGGGGGGTACGTTACACTTCATATCTTCTCACATTCTTTGGTTTGTTTGGATTGAAGTTGGAAAAACCCATTACTTTGAGAAACCAGACCATCTTGTGCCTGAGGCTCTGCTGGACTCCAACTGGGCGTAGTGCTTGTGCTTATCCAGGAGTTTGCATTCTCACTCCGGGAGTGAGCAACTTTAAATAGAAAACTAAATAAATATTGAAAGCTTTAAGAATTATTATCGCTACTCCTTTCTCTTTTCTGTAGACGTGTCTTGATTTGGCCAATTTGGCCATTATGTGATGTGCTAATCTTTCTTATAGCAGAAGGAGGTTAATGATGCATTTCTTTGTTTCGTTAATTGTTCTTTTTTAATGTAAAATTTAAGACGTGAAAATCAACACAGAATTACAAAAGATACACGGTGTATTTAATCTTGTGCCTCTGTGTGAATAGTTATGCCAACTTGGTCAGACTGTTCCTAAACAAATTGTTTTTGTACATTCGCTTGAGCTGTGGTGTAAACTTTGGACTTGATAGACAATTATCATAAATGTCTACAAATGGATCCCTTTTCTCTGATTTTATTTTTTTATAAGCCTGAATCAGGCCCATGCTTTTTAAATTAGGTGTTTGTCATGCTTGGCAGTTCATTTCATGTTTGGCCATTCTGAAGCTTCTGTAATTCTTTTGAGGGCTCCAAAAGGTCATTGCGTGCCCTGACCTCCTGCTAGGTGAACTGCTTTTTTCTCTCTCCAGATGTTTTCCAGTTCAAACTTTTATAGCTGTCGTCTGCATACAAGTCATATATGAAAGTGTCAAATATCATTGTCCAGCAGTGAAATTAGGACCCTTTCAAATTGGAGGGAAATGTTAACAAAGTGCAACTGTGTCCTGCCAGTGTTTCTCCTGGCAAGCGGGCTCTGGGAAGACTGTTTTCTCTTTAGCCATCTGTGCTTCTATAAACAATCTGCAGTCGTTTCTTCTTCTAATTCAAATTCTAGCAGCTGGATTCCCGTCTTAGTTCCTTTTGATGTTGTGACACCAGTAGCAGTACACTCATGAATCTTGGTGCTTCTTTCTACTTTTAGGGATTATATCACTAAAGATGTTAAATAAGCAGTTCACATGAGTCTCCCACATGGAGATTCTGCAGTCATGTGCTAAAGTAGGCCATTTAGGGCCTGATGAGAAAATGAAATAGTCTTTTATGCCCCCTGCCCAACATTAAATATTCACGTTTACAATTTAAAAACAAGTAAATCCTCCTACTTACTTAACATTTTTCATTAGTCAAGAAATCTCCCTGTTTCTACCCTACCCTCACTGCCCATCAGTGCCGCCTATTTCTGGCATCCTGCACTTCAGCTCCTTGGATTCAGTTCAGAGAAAGTCCTTTCATGCATAAACATCTTACTTTATTAGGTATTTGTAGACCTAAGCCTTCCTAGTAAAAGTCTTTAGATGTGCAATTAGTCAATGTGAATATATACATAATATAGTGTACATATACATAGTATATATATAGATATAAAATCTTCATAAAACACAATACACAGTTTGTTCCTGTTTAAATTCATCTAATGTACAAATATTTGCTTTTCAATTAAATCAGCAGTCATTAAAAATTATGGAATTAAAAAATATTTCTTTTGTTCTTTTACAAGAGTTAAAAACAGATCTACAACTGTGATTTCCTTACTGATAGTTCTTTGCTAAAAGAGTTGTGTTGCAAAGTCTAAAAAATTTTTCTTTAAAGAAAAGGCAAACTCCAGAAAGTGAGATATCATATAAACAAGAAGGAAATTTTAAAATATATTCCAGAGAGATATGTATGCAGTTCAGTTGGCAGCCCCGAGAGTTGATAGCTAAGCAGACCAAGAGAGAACATGATGATCTTACCAAAAGAAATAGGAAAGAAAGAAAAAAGAAAAAGGAAGAAAGAAAAAAAGGAAGGAAGGAGGGAAAGAAGGAAGAAAGGATGTCTAAATAATATTGAAAATGGGCAGATGAACATCAAATAATTTTTTACTTAACGGTTAAGACCTAAATTGAGCAAAACATTTACATGATTGATTAGTATTTCCCTTTTTTATTGACAAGTTTTGTTGATTTTGTAAGATAAAGACATTAAAAATGAGTTTGGCCATCAGTTTTAAGCTCTTTAATGTTCAGAAGCTCTCATGTGAAATTATATTAACAAGCTGAGGAAAAAATATTTTTCTGAATTCAATCACAATAAAATAATAAACGGTTTCCCTTGAGGAAATAAACTATTCTTAGAGTTCCTGTGAAATATCAATGAGTTATAGATGATGCCAAGTCTCTAATATTTCATTCCAGGAACCCATTTCCAGTAACTAAAAGCTCCATGGGGCAGTGTCTCTACCTTGTTTTTTCCTGTGGCTCAGGGCTAACATGGTAGGCACTCAATTAATGAATGGAAAAAAGTGAGGAAGTCTTGGTTAATGTCTGAAATTCATTATACTTAAGTGAATTATTATAGGAAAATGAGAGCTAAGGATCACAGGTTCCAGTTCTGCCAGCTGGCTAGTTGCATGCCCTTGAGTGAGGTACCTGATGCCCACTGATTTCCTCAATCATAAAGCGAAGGGTTTGGAGTCAATGACTTTTAAATTCCCTTGCAGCATTATTCCAGCATGATCTTCAGGAGGAGCAGCAGCATCTCATTTCTGCAATAAATATTTATTGAACACTTTGCTAGCACCATGCAGAAATGAGTTAAACAGAAGGTAGGATACAATGGGAAAAGTAATGTGAATAAACAGATAAACTTTGATAAATGCTATGGAGGGAAAGTACTGGGCTTTATCAACAAGAGGAACAGGGAGGGAATCTGGTCTAGATTAGGAATCTGTTGGGGCATCACTGGGCATGTGATGCTTCTGGAGTTTATAGTTATAAGTGAAAGGAAAAGAAATGAGGAGAGAATTATGGGAGACAGTAAAGAGGGTGAAAATAGGACACTGGAGGATGGAGAAATAATATAGAGAGCAGCAGGACAGGAAGAGGAGAGACAAATTTGGAGGCTATTGTGGTGGTCCAGAGGAGGGATGATGGACCAGGGTAAGGCAGAGAAACTGGTGACATGTGAGAAGTTTGAAATCTATTTTGTAGGTAGAGCTGTTAGGAGTTGGGATGGATTATTATTATTACTATCATTATTTTAAATGAAGAATGAGTGAGCAGGCACTCTCAAGAGCATTTTTAGAATCCCTGCTTTAGTAAGTGAGTGATGGAGGAGGCATTGGCTAAGGTGGAGAGCACAGTGAAGAAGAGTTTTGTGCATATTGAGCTTGATTTGTGAACATCAGGTGGAGGCATCAGGTAGGCAATTGGATGTGTAGAGCTCAGAAATGAGTCTAGGATGGAAATATAAATCTTGAAGTCCATAGAATACATAGATGGTATTTATATTATGGGACTGGGTGTAATAAGAACAACTATACCAAAACTTGAGCAACTGTAATACTGTTACAAAAGGTAGACAATGCCGTCTGACCCATTACAATGACTTTTCATTGAAGTCATCTACCAACTGTTAGTAATGGCCAGAAGTTCTGGTGGTAAAAGAATGCAGATATATTGTCTCTTTTTATCCATATTTTCCAAATATTACAAAAATATTTTTTGTATCTGGGAGAAGTCTTTGGTTAGAGACATATTTATCCAATGTATGTATTTAGATATGGATTTGTTCTACGCAACTCAGATGGGAAAAGAATCACAACGTGATATTTTTTATCATTCTAATGTAACCTGGCTGCTAGGCTCCATGCTTTATTGGTGGGAAATTAAACCTTAGTTCTGCTTTTTTTCAAGGGTTCTATTCTTCCAGGGAATTTGACAAAAGTTTCAGGCAGTTAACTGGTGAGAAAACTTGGGCAAGGACCTTCTGAGCTCTTCATTTTTCCATGGTTGACTGATCATAGCATTTATAGCTTCCTTGGGCTGTGAGAAGCTGTCTTTGCCTTAAAGGAAGCCATAAAGGGATGCCTTGGTGGCTCAGTGGTTGAGCATCTGCCTTCAGCTCAGGGTGTGATACTGGGGTCCCAGGATCAAGTCCTGCATAGGGCTCCCGGAGGAATCTGCTTCCCCCTCTGCCTGTGTCTTTCCCTCTCTCTGTCTCTCATGAATAAAAAAAAAAAAAAAAAAAAAAAAAGAAAAGAAAAAAAAGAAAGAAAGAAAAAAAGGAAGGCACACAGAATTTAATTTTGAACGAAAGTCCAGGCTGATCTTCCAACCAGAATTTCTATCATATTGTTCACTTCCTCCCAGCTTCAGAATTTCAAAAATCTGGCTCAGGAAATCCTACTTTCATGTTTTAATCCTCTTTCTATCTCTATCTAGGTCCTTGGGGGAGGAGGGTTCAGGCTGTGAGCTCTGCAGACTTTTGCAGTGCCCATGGGAGGCCTGGGCTGCCAAGTCACAGCCAGTCCCTTTTCCACTGTATGTCCATCACCAGGAGTAATTTCACATTTTTTTTTCTTTCTAACCAGCTCAGGGACTAGTTTCTTTTGGGACAATGGCCATCTCTTTTCCTAACTGGTTTGTGGTTTTCAAGATCCATCAGGCCTGCTTTTGCTTTTATGTAATTCCTATGCCTTTGACTTCACATTCATGAGAGTGACCTCTCACAAATGTTCACCTCAGCCACAGGAAATCTAAGAGATGGGCAGTCACACTTCTATTACTTCCTGTGGGCATCTCTGAATCTCCTTGTCATGGTTGTGCAGTGTGTGTTTAGTCCCACTGTGGGCTCAGACCTCCTCCTGCAGATCCTTCTACCTCTGTCTATCATCCCATCATTTACATGGCAGGTGGATTGATGGGCCTGAACATTTGTAGGTATGAACACAATTTTTAAAAAAATTTTTGAAGCATAATTGACATAAAAGTTCCAGAAGAAAACATAGGCAGTAAGCTCTATAACATTAGTTTTAGCAATATTTTTTTTTTTTTTGGAATTGATATCCTCAGGCAAGGCTAACAAAAATTAAAATAAACAAAATTACATCAAACTAAAAAGGTAGAGCACTCTTATCTTGCCAGTATGTTTTGGAAAAGGCCTCAGGGAAGGTGTTTACACCAGACTTCCCAAAAGCTGACAAAGCAGTTGATTGAGCTTCCAGCTGCTCTGATAATGTCTTGTCTATTCTAGCTCATTAGGGACTAGGCCAGTTCCCCTGAAATCATCCATTTGACACCTGTTTTTCAAATCTTGGATATGAGCCATCAGTGCTTTTTTATTAGCATCAGTCATTGAAAGAAGATGAGAGAAGTGTTAGAATTTAGTCAGATTGATCTCAGAGCAAAGCAACTCATGGAAGATCGCCCTGCTTAAGTTGGTTTAGACACCATCTACATTCCCTGAGTGTGAGGTACTATGGCCAGAACCCTACCAATTTGTCCATTGTTACAGTCTGTATCTACATAGATGCCTTTTCAACCAGCCTCCTGAAGTTTATCCAAAAAGCTGACATGCTGTGATCTCTGGTATTCGACGCATCTTAAAATCTGTTTTGATTAGTTGAGACATTCAGTCACAGGCACTAAACCACTAATGGGTGGAAATGCCACTTTCAAAAATAAACTCAGTTATTGATATCTTACTTTTTTGCATCAAAAGGAATACTGCTTTCCCCACTGTCTGCTCTAACACATTAGTTGATCTCTGGGGTGGTGTATTTAGGCATGGGGACATATGAATAGTTTCATACTCCAGGGCACTGGCATCTAAGTCACTGTGTACATTTCTAATTTACAGAGGTTTCCTGTTTGGAAATTCAGGGTCTGAGATAGAGACTTTAAAAATCAATTTCTATGCTCCTCCATTTTTGGTATTTCTCTAGTAATGACAGAAAAGTCCATGTCTTGGTCAAACTCTTAAGACTGTACTCATCTTTGTTTTTTCCCCCTCTAAACCTTTGAGTATCACTCTATGCTTTCTTAGATTTAAAGCATTCTTTATCTGCTTTCAAATTCAGTTCTATCATATTCAATAGTATTTCCATGTTCATCTGTTTCAGAGTCCACATTCATCTTGGCACAACAGCTCTCCAATGGGGTCACAGCTGTAACTGGTTTTTGAATAGTCTGTACTCGGTGGGGAATGAATATGACACCATTCTGTTTTTCTCCAGTCACTGACTGGAACCATGCTCAGATGGATTGCTCTTTATAGTATCTCAGACAGCATCTTGGACAGATTAAAACTGGGGTCACTTTTGATGATTTTAAAGTGAGTTTATTTTAAAACTCTGATCTTTCTGATTGAGACCTTAGCTCCTCCTCTCTCCCCGTAGATTCAGAATGGGGAGTGGGAAGGCTCTGCTATTTTATTTTTCTTTCGCTGTTAGGTGAGGGGCTGAGACTAGGATATCTCAGGGATAATTATTCTCCTCCCTCGGAAAAAGGAGATGATGGCAGTCATTACAGCTGCTCACAAGTGTTTCCATTCTCCTTCTCAGCACATGGAGGTGCCATGCTTCCTCATTCTGTCCTATACTTTCATAATGACAGATTGAAGAACAAGGGAATGTGGGGAATCCCACATTTTCAAAAATTATTATTCAAGTGTAATAAACATGCAGTGTATTATTAGTTTCAGGTGTACAATGTATTGATTCGAGAATTCTATGCATTACTCAGTGCTCATCACAGTAAGAGTACTCTTAATCCCCTTCACCTATTTCACCTATCCCCTACCCACCTTCCCTCTGGCAACTACCAGTTTGTTCTATTTGTGAATCTAGGTCTTGTTTGTCTCTTTTTCCTTTGTTCTTTTGTTTAATCCCTTATCGGATCTGTCATTTGCAAATATCTTCTCCTATTCAGCAGGCTGCCTTTTTGTTTTGTTGATGGTTTTCCTTCATTGTGCAAATGATTTTCTGGGAGGTGGAGGAAGTGGAGGGACAGGGAGGGGAGGGGGAGAGGGTTGGGGAAGGAGGGGTAGGTAGTCCCAATAGGTTAATTTTGGTTTTGTTTCCTTTGCCAGAGGAGGCATATCTAGACCTACGTTTCTACAGCTGATGCCAAAAAGATTACTTTCTTTTCTTTTAGGAATTTTATGGTTTCAGGCCTCACCTTTAGGTCTTTAATCCATTTTCAGTTTATTTTTGTGTATAGTATATAAGAAAGTGATCCTGTTTCATTTTTTTTTTTTGCATATAGCTGTCCAGTTTTCCCAGCACTATTTGTTGAAGAGATTGTCTTTTTCCCATTGCATATTATTGCCTCTTTTGTTGTAGATTAATTGACCATATGATCATGGGTATATCTCTGGGCCTCTATTCTGTTCCATTGATCTTCGTGTCTATTTTGTGTCAGTACCATACTGTTTTGATTACTATGGTTTTGTAGTTTATCTTGAAATTTGGTATTGTGATACCTCCAGTTTTGTGCTTCTTTTTCAAGATTGCTTTGGTTACTCAGGGTCTTTCATGATTCCATACAAATTTTAAGATTATTTGTTCTAGTTCTGTGAAAAATGCTGTTGGTATTTTGATAGGGATTGCATTAGGTGTGTAGATTATTTTGGGTAGTATGGACATTTTAACAATATTGGTTGTCCCAATCCATGAGCATGGAATATCTTTCTATTTGTTTGTGTCATCTTCAATTTCTTTCATCAATGTTTTATCGTTTTCAGAGTATGGGTCTTTCAGCTCCTTGGATAAGTTTGTTCCTAGGTGTTTTATTATTTTGGGTACAATTATCAATGAGATTGCTTTCTTAATTTCTTTTTCTGTGATTTTGCATATTAATTTTGTATTCTGCAACTTTATTAAATTCATTTTTATCAGTTCTAGCAGGGTTTTTGGGAGGTCTTTATGGTTTTCTATACATAGTATCATGACATTTGCAAATAGTAAAAGTTTTACTTCTTCCTTACCAATTTAGATGCTTTTTATTTGTTTTTCTTTTTAAAAAATTTTTAAAATTTTGTCTGATTGCTGTGGCTAGGACTTTCAGTTCTATCTTGAATAAAAGTGGTGAGTGTGGATATCCTTGTCTTGTTCTTGTTCTTGGAAGAAAAGCTTTCAGTTTTTCACCATTGAGTATGATGTCATCTGTTGGTTTTTCATATATGGCCCCTATTATGTTGAGGTATATTCCCTCTTAACCTACTTCTTTGAGAGCTTTTTTCATGAATAGATGTTGTACTTTGTCAAATGCTTTTCCTGCACCTATTGAGATGATCGTATGGTTTTTATCTTTTCTCTTGCTAATGTGATGTATCATGTTGATTGATTTGCGAATATTGAACTATGCTTGTGTTCCTGAAACAAATCCTACTGATCAGGGTGAATGATTTTTTAGTGTATTATTGGATTCGTTTTACTAATATTTTGTTGAGGATCTTTGTATCAATGGAGAATCCCACAGTCTTAGTTTTCACCTGCAAGTGACTTCTTTGACTTCCAGTCAGTTTTTTTCCCCCAGTCAGTTTTTATTAGCTAAAGTGAGTAACTCTAATGACTGTCATCACTTACCTTTCTTTTCCCCAAATGTTTGCCTACTTTTTATCCAAAAGTTCCATCCAGATATTGCATTCAGCCCCAAGTCCAGAATCTCTGAGTGATGCATTTTAGTCTTTTTACTGGTCTGGATATGTTCCTCTTAGTCTGAAAATCTACGAACATAATAGACAAATTGTTAGTCACCATACACCCATTATACAATGGTAGAAGAGGGATACGACTACCAAAATAAACATTTCCACTTAGAAAGAAGGAAGAGTAGGAGACACAAAGCAGCTACAGGTCCACACCAATTCTGAAATCTAGCTGAGCCTACTTGGACAGTAATAAATGTTCCTTGATTAGTCCCTGATTCTGCTCACTGGGAGAGTCTCTGGTCTTCTGGTCCCCATGGCTCTTGAATCTGTTGCTCTACAAGATTCTTCCTTTTTCATTACTTTTTGACCTCATCTGAAATAAACACCGGAAAATTTGTCTGCCACCTTGTGCTGGGAAATTTTGTCAATCTGCTTTATAACAGTGGATAGTCAGAGGCCTAAGATGATTTTAAGTCTTGAACAGCTACTGACTTTTTCAATTCAAATATGTGGGGGTTTTTTGGTAGTGTAACTCTCGAAGGATTGCAAGCACCATATCTACTAGGTTCCATTCAGTTCTATGTGCCAATAACCACACACAGTTCATTTTTAGACATACCAGTTCATTTTGCTAAAGTTCTCTTTTCTCCACATTTAGTTATTCAGGAACCTAGCAGACTTTGGTCTTCTTTTTTTCTCCCCCCTAAGCGCCTTTTCCAACTGGAAGAAATAAATGAGCATTAAACTTCTAGTTGTTCTTTGCTCTTCTTGTTCTCTTAATCTGGTCAGGGGCTTTAACAATGAGTTTAAAGGTCACACTCTTAAGTTTATCCTTGATGAGCTCTAATTTGTGTTTATCATTCTAAGACATTATTAAATTTTTCTTCTACAAGTTAAGGAAGGAGAATTCATAGCTTTGGTAGCTTTTTTTATTTGTGAAGTTAGCTATTCCATTTTATTTACTTTTACTTCTACCTAAAGCTAGCAAATTCTTTTATGAAGAATAAAGAATTCTCATTTTCTCATAACACCTTATCAAATGAAGCCAAAAGCAATCAGTATGCTATAGTGTCATTATTTTCTGATCTCTTTCACTTAAGCTATAGGTTCTTAATATAGATAGTCTTCCTTCTGGGTTATTTTAGGTAACAGTTTTAACTGAAAGCATCATTGGTATATAGTATTGATCATCATCCTTCCAGCTGCCAGTAGCAGGTTTTTTGCTATCCATTACCTGACTACTAAGCAATGCTATGTATTTATGGCTTATGTTATAAATCATGACTGCATCTCACATTGAGTTCTAATTTCTTTTTTTTAAGATTTTATTTATTTACTCATGAGAGACACAGGGAGACAGGCAGAGACACAGGCAGAGGGAGAAGCAGGCTCCATGCAGGGAGCCCAATGTGGGATTTGATCCTGGGACTCCAGGATCATACCCTGAGCCAAAGGCAGATGCTCAACCGCTGAGCCACCCAGGTGTCCTTAATTTCTATATCAGTAAGAATATGCAAGGTAGGACTGGCTAAGATATGCTATAGTCAACAAATATCCTTAAAATTTCAGTTGGTTTAACCCAACAAAGTTTATTTCTAGATCCAGCTACACGTCCAACACAGGATAATAGAAGAGTGTTGTTCCTTGTGGTTGTTAAGGAATTCAGGTTGATGGAAGCTCCATGTAACTAGTTTCATTGGCTACTGCTAGTTATTTGGCTACACCTAACCTTAAATTGGATGGGGATTTGTAATACTACCAGATACTTGGATAGAAAAGTGGAATGTTTGTGAACAGCCTTATGAATATGATAATCATTATAGCAAAATAGGAATTTATTCTAGCTTCTAATATTTTAATTTGTTCATCTGTGGTACAGATGTGGAATACACAAGAATTCTGAACAATCCTGTTACTTCTCTGAAGTCTGTTTCTTCCATATTCTTCCCAATATACTAATAGCAATTCCATTTGCTCAGCTTTGGGATCAAAAATCTTATCTTTCAGGTGTCTCTGTTTTTCACATCCAACATCCAATCTGAGAGCCAGCTCTATTGATTTTACCTTCAAAATATCTTATGAGGGGATCCCTGGGAGGCTCAGCAGTTTGGCGCCTGCCTTTGGCCCAGGGAGTGATCCTAGAGTCCTGGGATCGAGTCCCGCGTCGGGCTCTCAGTGTGGAGCCTGCTTCTCCCTCTGCCTGTGTCTCTGCCCCCCCCACTATGTCTATCATGAATAAATAAATAAATAAATAAATCTTTTAAAAATATATCTTATGATAATATCACTTCTCTCCATCTTCATCTCTACCATTTAGTTCTTCTAAGCTACTACTGTTTTCCACCAATTAATTGGTTGCCTCATTTCTGTACCTTAATTTCTGTACCTGCTATTACTCTCAATAATTGGTCACCATAATTTTAAAATGCATAAAGTATATTATAAAATTCCTATGCTCAAAACCCTCCAAAGACTTCCCATTTCATTACATCCAGTCTCTGACATTCTTCTATGCTTTTGTATCTTTTCCTTCTACTCCTCTGCTTGCTTATTCTGCTCCAGCCATATTTTTTACCTTACAGTGATTCAAACATGCAATCACATACTGTTGATTTTTATTCTCTTATAGATCAAAGGACTCTAATCTCTTTTAAGTGTTTGCTCAGCCCCTCTGTCAGTGAAGCCTTTGCTAACCAATATATTAAAATTGCCACACCTCCATCTTCCACTTTTCTGCTTTGCTTTTCCTCTATAGCACTTATCACTATCTAATTTTTTAACTCATTTTTTGTATAGTTTCCATTCACTACAATGTCAAACCCAGAAGAGAAAGGGGGCTTGTTTCCCTTCTTTCATTTATTTGTCTTTATTTCTGTCTTTTTTCCCCTCTCTTTCTTCCTTCCTTTTTTTCCCCCTCATCTTCTTGTTTCTCTTGTTCTTAATTATCATCATCATCATCATGGTTGTTATTTTTTAACAGCAGTAAAAAAATATACTGCTGTATCTCTAGTGCCCAAAGAAGAACAGTGTGGTAAGTAGTAAACACTCAGGAAATCTAGTTTAAAAAATGAATAAGATAATATTGAGTACTCACATGGATTCTTTGCATAATGTGAAAATGATATTTCATATTACTGAAGAAAATATAGTTTTGCCATAATTGAGTGGCATCTGGAAAAATATAAAGTTGAATCTCTTATAAAATTGCAGTTCACTCCAGAATAGATTACTGATATATAGAAAATTTAAGTGTTTGAAAAATGTTAAAAACAATTGGAACATGAGGAAGTATTTCTGAACAAAATGTAAAATTCAGACATTATTTTAAAAAGGATTGATAAATTCAATTTATCACTTGAATTTATGCAATTTAATTACATAAAAATGTTTTAAAAATTGTATATGACAGCTGCACAACAAAGGAAACCATCAATAAACTGAAAAGGCAACCTATGGAATAGGAGAAGTTAGTTGAAAGTCATATATTGGATAAAGGGTTAATATCCAAAACATATAAACGACTCATATAACTCAGTAGGAAACAAACAACCCAATTAAAAATAGGCAGAGAAACTGAACAGACATTTTTGCAAAGAACACATACAAGTAGCAAATAGGTACTTGGAAAAGGTGCTCAACATCTCTAATCATCAGGAAAGTGCAAATCTAAACCTCAAAGAGATATCACCTTAAACCTGTTAAATAGCTATTCTAAAAAGACAAGAGATAACAAGTGTTGGCAAGAACGTGGAGAAAACAGAACCTTTGTGCACTATTGGTGGGAATGTAAACCCCTTCCCTGTTTTCAGGGAAAACAGTATAGAAGTTCTTCAAAAACTTAAAAATAGAATTATTACATGATCTAGTAAGCCCACTTCTGGATATATACCAAAATAAATGAAAACAATATCAAAAAGTTGTCTGCACCATGTTTATTGCAACATTATTCACAATAGTCAAGATATGGAAGCAAGATAAGTGTCCATAGATGGATGAATGGATAAGGAAGATGTGAATATATATACATGAATATGAATATTATTCAGCTATGAGAAAAAAGTTCTGTCATTTGCCACAACATAGATGGAACTAGAAGGTATTATGCTAAGTGAAATAAGACAAAGACAAATAAGACAAAGAGAAATACTGCACTTATACATAGTCTTAGAAAAATTGTCAACTTTTAGAAAAAGAGAGTACAAAAGTGGTTGTTAGGAGTCAGAGGTGGGGGAAATAAGGAGAGGTTGGTAAAAGGCTACAAACTTAGAGCTATAATATAAATAAGGTCTGAGCATCTAATGTAAAACATGGTGACTATATTTGATAACACTATATTGTGTAAAAAAAATTCTGAACTTCTTCTCTAAAGACATAAAAAAATGCACAAATTAATGTATTTCCTGGAAAACTACTTTGAGTTACCCTTTTACTCATTTGTTCAGCAAGTATATTTTGAGGACTAGAGCCAAGCTGTGGTTAGGTGCTAAGTACACATCAGTGAATAAAATAGACAAAATCTCTGCTATGAGGACACTGAAATATTTATTGAGCATCCATTATGTACCAGACCCTGTGTTGAGGCTGTAGGGGTGAATGTAGTTCGTGTCTTCAAACTCATTTTTTTTAAAAATTTTTTATTTATTTATGATAGTCACAGAGAGAGAGAGAGAGAGAGGCAGAGACACAGGCAGAGGGAGAAGCAGGCTCCATGCAGGGAGCCCGACGTGGGATTCGATCCCAGGTCTCCAGGATCGCGCCCTGGGCCAAAGGCTTCAAACTCATTTTAAAGAAACAGTTATGGGGGCAGCTCAGGTGGCTCAGCGGTTTAGCGCTGCCTTCAGCCCAGGGCCTGATCCTGGAGACCTGGGATCGAGTCCCACGTCAGGCTCCCTGCATGGAGCCTGTTTCTCCCTCTGCCTGTGTCTCTGCCTCTCTCTCTCTTTCTCTGTGTCTCTCATAAATAAATAAATCAAATCTTTTAAAAAATAAAGAAACAGATATGAACATATAATCATAACCCAGATATATTACATGCCATTATAGCTCTAGAAAGAAGAGTGGTTTTGGGGAAAAATAGATTGTAAATGGCAAATATAAAAAGTCAAAATAGATAAAATGACAGAAGAAAAGTATTTTAATTTCTTAAGATAATCAACCAGTTACTTTCCTTGCTATATGAACAGTTCTTAACAGATTAGTTAAAAAACAACAGGAAAACTACAGCAACAAAATGCACACAGAATGTGATCAGAGAGGAAAAGAAATAGAAATGGTTCTTAAACATATGAAAAATATATCAAGATCTCACTGCTAATACTGAAAAAAAGCAAATGAAAACTTCGATGAGATACATTTTTAAGTGTAATATTGGTCAAAATAATTTTCTTAAACGTCTAGTGTTTGATTGATCAAGTAAAATTATAATTGTAGGACAGTGGATAAACATTGGATTAAAAAGAAAAATCTATCATAAGATATAAAAGAAAATAAAACCCCTTCATGAGTTTAAATATTTTCTGTTAACACTTTATTTTCCCAAGAAGTCCTGGGTGCCTTTAATAATATTCTGAGATTCTCTGCATTTGGAGAACAATTGATGGTGTCTTTTCTGCTACCCTAAGCTTATCACTGGATTGGCTGCTTAGTCTATGGACAGTTGTCCCTAGACTCTTGATATTTTGTAGAAGGGTCATTGAGAAGGCTTTGTTTTATTCCTTACTGAGGAGCACATTCATTGGGAAGAAAACATTGTTTAGTTTTTTCTTGACAGATAAAACTATCAGAGTCATACTGTTGTGGAAACCATGGATTTAAGAGTAATAGTGCTGGGCAGCCCAGGTGGCTCGGTGGTTTAGTGCCACCTTCAGCCCAGGGTGTGATCCTGGAGACTCGGGATCAAGTCCCATATCGGGCTCCCTGCATGGAGCCTGCTTCTCCCTCTGCCTGTGTCTCTGCCTCTCTCTCTCTCTGGTCTCTCATACATAAATAAGTAAAATCTTTAAAAAAAAAAAAAAAGAGTGAAAGAGTAATAGAGCCACCTCATTCAATGCTGGGAGCCAACAGGTGAAGGCAGCTTCTCTGCAGGTGACATGACTGCTGTACTCATTTCTTGCGCTTAACATCCTCTGCAGCAGTGCCTTCTTTCTGGCAGGATTCTAGACATTGATTTATTTTTCTATCTATGGTAGTTGAGCTCTAGAGCATTTGCTCAAAAGAAGGAAAGGCAACAAATTATTATTATTATTATTATTTAAATATTTTATTTATTTATTCATGAGAGACACACAGAAAGAGAGGCAGAGACACAAGCAAAGGGAGAAGCAGGCTCCATGCAGGAAGCCGGACGTGGGAATCGATCCCTGGTCTCCAGGATCATCCCCTGGGCTGAAGGCAGGCGCTAAACCACTGAGCCATCCAGGTGTCCCAAAAGGCAACAAATTAATGCAGTACTTCCTCTTGTGGGTCTGGAGGGAGGAAGAGGACATTTAAAGCAATTGAACAGGATGCTTAGCTGCTTGGCACAGTGCTTTTGGATTCTTTTACATCCTCTTCATACCCCCTTGTTCTTCTTGTCTGCTTCTAATTTATCCAGGGTATCCCACAGAGGGGCCTTTTGCACCTCCTGGTCTGGCCACACGTTTCCCAGGCACTGGGATTGGAAGGACTTTATTCCAGTTGGAAGAACTGGGGTTTTAAGGAAGGCCAGTAGGAGGATAGATAGGTAGAGAACAGGCTGTGGGGGTAGGGAGGCTGTCTTGGAAATCTTGCCTTGAGGCCCAGAACAGAAACCTAAACTACTGGTAGGAAGCTATAAATTCTTCATCTCAGTGAAAGGATTGTAGCATACTTTCTCCAGCTCACAAGGAGGTTACCAGAAAAATATTTATCTTGTCTAACCTCGTAAAATTGGTCCAGAAGCATACTGGTAGAAGGGGACAGAGATGATGGGAAAGCATCAACTAGAAGCCTGTGTTCTCGCAGGCAGCCCTCTGCAGGAGGGAGCTATGCATCCACACAAAAATGCTTTCATGGTCTGGCTCCATTTCTTTGGCTTGGATGGAAGGCCAACCAACTCAAGGACTTCCTTCAGGGAGATCTGCTTATGATTTCATTACCCTGGGCCCCACTTCATTACAGTTAGATTTTTTTTTTGTCTCTGATAATGATGATCTGTAAACAGTCTCAGCCTCCCTTTTGCAACCCAGATGTGAGTTATGCACTGTGATGCAAAGGGAATTAAAAAAAATTGGTCCAGTATGTTCTTTGCGACATTTAGAATTCCTTTGAGAGGAATTTTCCAACTTAAAGGTCTTTTTTTTCCTCTCATAAGTATTTTATAAGTCTTACAGAATGATTAATCATTTTTCTAAATAAAACACTTACTACTCAATGCCTAAATAAGGTATTTGAAATGCAAAGAGGTTTTCCTTTGGCTCTTCTTGAAATAAAACATTTCTAAAAATTTCTTGGATGGAAGAAAATTGACATTTTCAGGTTTAGATGTGTCAAAATTTTGAGAAGACGGTGATGGAACTTATTTACCTGGTGAACTGGCTGTATGACTGCTCTGCATTTGTATTTTGTTAAATGATTTGTAGGATATTGAGCCTGGGAGGCCTTAGCCCTGGTCCAATACATTCCATTGTATTTTCATTGCTAATATAATTATGGACATTTATAGAATATCAAGTGTATATGTAATGAATAATGCTATTTCTGAAGGCTTCTCAAAAGAGAGAGCGAGAAAGATAACCTATTAAGGCCCCCTTTCCTTCTTCCCTCCCCTCTTGGTTTCCTGGTAGAGTGTATTTCCTTAGCTGCTCTATTTCCTTCTTTATTTCTTTCTCAGTTCCAAGCTTAGTCAACAACAAAGTTCCAGACTCCCTCCCTTCATAACCACTGAGCATGTCTAATTGTTTCTCTTTGTGAAAGAATTCTGAACACTAGAAGGTACTGTGGTAATGCTGAGTAACACTGGTTATAGACACAAAAAGGAATAGAAACAAAAGGCAGAAAAGAAGGCATGGGTCTTGTCAAATTTCATTAGCAACAACCAGTAGGGAGAGGAAGGATAAGTTGAATCTTGTTTAGAGTTTAGAAAATTATCATCACAATGATCCCTGGTCAAATACTAGTATGATTTTGAGGAGTAGGTAAGAATCTCAGTTATGGGACTAGAGACTAGAACATAGAATAGGTACAAGGACCCTTTATTTTTTTGTTTAAGATTTTATTTATTTATTCATAAGAGGCACACAGAGAGAGGCAGAGACATAGGTAGTGGGAGAAGCAGGCTCCCTGTGGGGAGCCTGATTAGGGACTTGATTCCAGAACCCTGGGATCACAACCTGCGCCAAAGGCAGATGCTCAACCACTGAGCTACCCAGGTGCCCTGCTTTTAATTTTGTTTTTTAATTAAAAATCCCTTCTTTCTTTTAATGACACCATTCAGTGATGCACTAGCTCCTCATTGCCTGTAAATGATATCCACATTTTGTGGACGGGTAATATAAAACCCTTCCTGATATTATTCCATGGTATTATCCTCCCAGCCTTATCTCATCTCATACCTTTTTATGTGTTCTCAGAACACCACACAACTTGTGGTTTCCTAAAGTACTATGCTTCGTTGAATGCCTTCATCTGTGTTGCTCCCTTACCTAAGGCACCTCCTCTTTGCTCTCCCTGCCTTTTGTCATCCACCCAGTGCCATCCACCAAGCATTTTTTTTTTCCTGAAAATATTCACTTTCATCGTCAGACTGGATTGCTGTCCCTTTCCTGGGTTCTCAGATCTTTCTGGCTAACTTTTCTAGTGTAACCCTTTTCTCATAGTAGTGTCTATCTTCTGTGAGCCCTTCAAGGATGGAGACTACATGGCATCTCTATCTTCCTATTGCCCATCACATAGCCTTCTAGAGAAAAGTTAATAAACACAGAGCCTTTTGTGTGGGAAGGATTCAGCCAACACATATTCACTCAAACCAACTCTCAGATGAAGAGCCCATTGAGAATACATCTGGAAATGAAGTAGTTATAACACATTCAGCCGACCAATTCATGTATCAGTGTCACTTAGAGGAACAAAAACTCAAATTGTCTCCCCAAGTGTGAAGCTCCAGGCTCTTGGTTTGTCTGCCCTATTGGATTTTGCAGGTCCCCATTCCCATGCAAGATATCTAACTACTCCAACTCACAAAGATACCATTCAATTACTTTACTGAACAGAATTTACTTTGGCTTTGAGAAAGCTATCCTAAGTCTTTCCAGCCACTAGGTTATCATTTAGTCAGAGCGTTGTGGTGGAGAGTGGTTGGAGAATGAATGTGGAAGTAATGGTGGCCTGTGACGATATGGCAGGAAGCATATAAATGACAGGAACAACCTCCAAGTGTACAACATGAGGAAAAGGGTAACTGGGTGTTAGGTGAGGTCCAACAATGAGATAATTCAAGTCTAGTTTCCAGGTTTCAACTACTACAAGAATTTCGAAGATTTAAAAATAGATATAATACATTCCCTGTCGCATTCCCAGACATGAAAGGGCTCCTCTGTCACATTCTCAGACTCTGTGGGTCCTATAAGACACATAAAATAGAAAGGGGTATTTAAGTCTGGATAAAATTGAGGTATGAACTAATGTTCCACATTCCAAAAGGAAAAAGAAAACCTCAAAACAAAATCACATCATTCTATACTCTTGCAGACATAGCTGAGGTTAATATTAAAAGTGTCACATCAGTTTTATTTTACTGTATTTTATTTGCTCTTTCTGAGAAATGAAGTAGTGGGGAAAAGGAGGAAATGAAGTTGAGGGAAGTGCACACAAGACTTATAGTTTATCTTTTGTAGAAAAATATAGGTGTAGAAGCCTTTTTGGAGAAAATTCTGTGAACTGGATGGATTATTAAAAATTTTGAATGCAAATATATTAGATAATTTGTCAAAATGCAAATCAAATTCACCACAAAACCTTTAGTCCAGGGTGCTAAATTTGATGCTGATTAAGAATATTCTCAATTAGAGTTCAAAAAAAGTAAATGTTGTATTTCAGCTTATCATTCATATTTTGCTGAATTATACCTCAGATCCAAATTGCACAAACCCTTTAAACTAATTTTGGAAAAATAAATCCTAAAAACCTTTAATGAGCTATTTTGTTGCTACAGTTTAAATTTTCAAGCAGAATATTTTATTCAGCTGCTTTTGCTTTTCAGTTGCTTTTTTCTTAATTTAACTTTGTTACTAAACAGAGTGAATAGTATTGTGGGAGAGCAAGACTTCAGCAGGTAAAAGAAACAATAAGAACAGGAACAGGCATAACTGGCAACAGCTCTATGAGTGTGGCAAAAGCCAATTATTCCTGCCATGGGTCAGTACAAGCTGAAAACAGCAGTGATGGTGGACAAAATAGCCAGGCCTGCAGAGGTCAGTTCCTCCCCTGCAGCCCCCAGCCTATGCTCCCCTGGAACTCCTGCAGATGGTCACCCCCGCAGATCGTGGCTGCCCTTCACGTGATTGGTTTCTTGAGCCATCTTTCCTTCCTTGCTTCAACAAACTTTACATTATATGGTAAGAAATCTGAAAGCCAGCCCAGATTTGGGGCTTCACCTCCACGCCTACACTTCTTGGTGATGCCTGGCAGTGTAGCCAACTTTGGGCCTCAATTTGTTCCAAGATACGGAACTCTGAGTAATCATTTTGTCTCTCATCTGAAGGCTCCAAGAGGCATAGTATCATCTGAGAAATCACTTATTTATCAGGAAAAATATGCATATTATTAATAGCTATCTGATTTAAAACGGTGTTAAGAAAGGTTTTGTTGAATAGTTGTTGTAAAAGGAATTCTGTTTTTTCTGGTTTGTAAAAATGTGTGGAAGTCAAGTGCAAACCTTCTGCTGCCTTTTATATTGCAAAGGTTCATTTGGTTTACTTTACATGAGTTTATCAAGAAAAAAAGGAAGTTTCTTTAAGAATGATAGAAACGCTTGGTCAAATCAGCAGGCTGCTTTATGCTTTGGTTGCCTCATGTATAAAGTAAAATTGAATTAACTATGTTAAATTTTTCCAGGCTTTAAAATTAAAGCCTTATCATAAGCTTGTCATCTTTTTAATTATCTAAAGGAAAACTGATTTAAAAAACATCCAATAGTGTAGAGTAGGTACCTATCTACTACTATAGGTAGGTATTGCGCTTTTCAAAAATGAAAATTATTAAAGATCAAGTAACAGTTAACTCGTTCTTGTCTTGCTTTTGTGAGGACTACAGTTTTACATTTATACTGTTTTACAAAGTGACAAAATACATGGTTTGGCCAGATACTAGAAGTTTGGGTATTAAAATCCATGTCTAGTTTAAGCTAAGGATTAAGACCCCAGTGAGCCTCTGGAACATTAGAGGAAATCTGAAATTTTATCTAAAATTTTAACTATTATTAAATTCTCCTCAATAACTATTTGTAGTAAACATTTAAAGGTGTTAAAAAATATAGGAACAGTGATCTCTTAGCCCTGCCAACAACAAATGGCTCTTGAGACTCCTCTCAAACATATTTGTGTTGACCAAAAGACATTATGAATTGATGCTGGTGGAAGAGACTCACTTTTCTCTAATGCCATTGTTTTTTCTTCATACTCTTTATTATTCCTGGATAGAAGATACTCTTCATAGATATTGTCACCATAACTTTGGAATCGTTTCCCTGCAAATATTGGAAATCTTGAGTTGTTAAATTACTATTCTGCTTTCAGTTTGTGACAAGATATAAAAATTAAAATCTGGTGCTACTCCTTGGAAAACTTGTGACCTAAACACTTAACAGTTAAAAAATAATTAAAAACAAAGAAAATATATACAATTTTTAAAGATACATATCCATGAGAACGCTCCAAGACACTAATCTTTTCCTAAATATTATGATTTATTATGTAATCACTTATTGACAAATCTGAAACCCACAAAGCTCCAAAAATATTTTTTATTTTTTGTAAATATGTGGCAAACTCATTTGGTGGTAAAACATGATCTGAACAGACATAAATCTCTTTGTAATGTTTATTTACTTAGAGTGGCTGGCTATGCACTGGAAAAATACTACTATTTTTTAATTGCAGTTGCTTACACAGATCTAGGGAGGATTTTACACAAGAAGCATTACATATACCATGTTACCTTTCTAAAAGGTGAAAAATTACAGTTTTTGAAACATATCAAACCCCAAAGATTCCAGATAAGGTTTTCCCTATTCTTAAGGATATGCTGCAGAAGATTGTATTTTCCAAAGATAACCTCAACAAAATTTCTCATTCCATGTGTTCTTTTAGAATCTTATACCACTGTTTCATCAAAAGGCAGAGTCTAATTCCTTTCTCTTGAATTTTGGTACGTTTGTGGCTTGCTTAGAGACTGTGGCATTAATGATGCTCTGTGACTTCTGAGGTTAGATTTTAAAATCTATTGTCATATATATTTGTCAGATTGTCATAGAATTTGCATGTTATGGGACACTCTTGGAATCCAGACACCTCATGTGAGGGAGTCCAAGAGGCCAGTGAAAAGGCCCACAAGGGACTCCTGTTCCATAGTTATAGCTGACTTGTTAGTCAATTGCCAGGGCTAACCTGTTGGTGTGTGAGTAAGCCATCTTGAAAATGAATTCTCTGATCCCCAGTTGGGTGACATTAGCTGATGTGCTTAGTCCTGCTCAAGTTTCAGATTCATGGAATCTGAAATCATTCATAAGCAAATGAATGATTTTTTGTGTTTTCAGTCACTAAGTTTTGGGAAAGTTTGTTATGCAGCAGTAACACCAGAGCCCCAAATTGCCTTGTAAGCAATTCAGTTGCCATGGAGAAACCATGCATCAAGGAAGCCCGAACTACTCCACATGTAGAAGCTCTGAGACTATGTTTAAAAAGTAGATAATGGCCGGTCACCTTCTCCAGCCACAGCCAACATTTGACTCCAAGCACATGAGAGACTCAGAGTCAAAATCTCCCATCCAACCTCTTGCAAAATTCCTGGTCCACAGAAACTAGAGAGGAAGAATTAAGTACTTTAAGAAATGGAAAAGGCAGCAGTGTGAAACCCATTTGTAGAGAAGATCAAACTGGCTGACACATCTCTGTAATCACAGGCTCTATGGTTTTCACTCTGATAACTCTCAAAGAGAATAGACTCGAACAGAATACGTACCAGTATGTATGTGTGTGTGTGTGTATATGTATATATGTATATATATATGTATATGTATATATGGGACTGCAGATAGGAGTATACTGAGCATACAGTATGTCAGGAAATAGAAAAAGGAAAGTGATTCTGTTCTGGGGCATTTGTGAACACAGTTTTGTGTTTTCTTTGTTTTTTAAATTTTTTTAATTATTATTATTTTTAGATTTTATTTATTTATTCATGAGAGACACACAGAGAGAGGCAGAGACATAGGCAGAGGGAGGAGCAGGCTCCCTGCAGGGAGACAGATGCAGGACTCGATCCAAGGACCCCTGAATCATATACCCTGAGCCGAAGGCAGCTGCTCAACCACTGAACCACCCAGGTATCCCAAAAATAAATAATATTTAAACTGGTTCTTGATGGTGGTTAAGAGTTTTTTGCAGGTTACAGATGTGTTTATATATATTGTGCCTATGTGATCAGAGGAAGAGGGAAAGTAAGAGAAACACTTTTAAGAATAACTACTTGGCACGGCCAATTGAATGTGGGTCCCTTGTTTTTGGCTCAGGTGGTGATGTCAGGGTCATGAGGGGAGCCCCGCTTCCGTGCTCAGTGCAGAGTCTGCTTAAGACTCTCCCTCAGCCACTCTCCCCTGCTCTCTCTAAAATAAATAAAATCTTTTTAAAAAAAGATTTATTTATTTATTTATTTATTTATTTATTTATTTATTTATTTATTTATTATCAGAGAGAGATTGAGAGCAAGCGCAGGAACAGGGGAAGTGGCAGAGGGAGAAGGAAAAGCAGGATCCCCACTGAGCAGGGAACTCAACATGGAGCTGGGTCCCAGGACCCTGTGATCGTGATCGGAGTTAAATCAGAAGATTAACTGCTGGAGCCACCAGGCACCCTAAAAATAAATCTTAAAAAAATAATAGGTACTTGGATGTCTAGTGGCTTAGTTCTTGGTTTCTTTTCTTTTTTCTTCCCTGATAAATTTCTTTTTTTAATTTCCTTGAGATAATACCATTTAAGATAGTGGGTTTTTTTTTTTGAAACTTCTCATCAAAAGAGCCTTGGCTAAGATAATTCTTTTGTTTAGTAAGTACCCAATTTTAGGTAATGTGATATTCCTGTTGCATGTTCCAATTTAATTCTTACTACTACTTTTTGAAATAGACATCACTAATCCCATTTTGAAAATAAGCAACCTGACACTAAATAACCTGTTAAAAGCACAAAGTTGGAAAATGATATAGCCTGGATTCAAAAATCTAGATTTTAACCCTTCACTATATAATGGCTCTAGTGTTTGATCTTATTTTCTTTATAGTTTACTTGGTATTCATATATTCCTGGTGTCCATATTTTTTATATGTGGATCTTCTCTATCCCCACAAATTCAAAGTAAGGCATTTGTAAGTTTTCTTTTCTTTTCTTTTCTTTTCTTTTCTTTTCTTTCTTTTTTCTTTTCTTTTTTTGGAGTCGGCACTGTGATTTTTCTCGAGTAGATGGTCTGTTAGTCTTTACTTGACTCAATTAGTAAAAATAATAAAAAAATAATGACAGATAAAATGTTTTATTTTACACAGGGGTGCCTGAGTGGCTCAGTCCATTAGGCGTCCTAGTCTTGGTTTCAGCTCAGGTCATGTTCTCTGATTTGACTTCCTGCTCAGAGGGGAGTCATCCCCCCCCCCCCCATCTTCTTCTGCCTCTACCCCTGCTCATGCACTCTCTCGCAGTCTCTAAAGTAAATAAATAAAACTTTTTAAAAAACATTTTGAATAATTAAGATTTGGATGAAAATGAGAAAGAGACATGTTTCTTCTGTTTCTTTCCTTGGGAGGGAGAAAAGAAGGCTGTGACCTCTGGGTGTGTTAAACTTCGCAGAGTATCTATACTAGGCTGGAGGTCTGGAAGGCCCTGCTGGAAGAGCTGTTTATCTTTGTATTATAGATATTTTCTAAGACGAAATAGACATTTGAAAACAATTCTTGAATTCTTTGCAGATGACTGGATTTAATATTATTTCCTTTAAAAGATTCTTGCCTTAGTGAGATTTTCCTTAAATACTATAAAGATTTTGTTTCCACACTGGTATTATTTACATATTATTATTTTTTCTTTGCTTCAGATATTTGTGTTTTCTTCTTGCAACTATAATAAAAGATGACAACAACAACAAACTTAGTATTTAATTGATGGCTATCCTCTGAAATATGGATGAATTAGATTACGTACATAGATACTCTATTATACAATTTTGATTCATTTTTCTTCTTAAATCTTTCACTACAGGGATGCCTCCATTGCTCAGCAGTTGAGCATCTGCCTTTGGCTCAGGGTGTGATCCTAGAGTCCCGGGATCAAGTCCCACATTGAGCTCTCTGCATGGAGCCTGTTTCTCCTCCTTCTTCCTATGTCTCTGCCTCTCTCTCTGTGTCTTATGAATAAATAAATAAAATCTTTAAAAAAACCTTTCACCACAATAATATCTCTCAGGTTAGCCTAACAAATTGCATAACTATTCAAGTTAAATCATATAATGATGAATTTTTTTCAAATTTTTTATTTAAATTCAATTTAATTAACATATATTATATTATTAGTTTTGGAGGTATAATTCAGTGATTCATCAGTTGCATACAATACCCAGTGCTCAATACATCACATGCCCTCCTTAATGCCTATCACCCAGTTACCCCATCCCTTTACCTACCTTCCCTCCAGCAACCCTCAGTTTGTTTCTTATAGTTAAGAGTCTCTTATGGTTTGCCTCCCTTTCTGTTTTTGTCTTATTTTATTTTTACTTCCCTTCCCCTATGTTCATATGTTTTGTTTCTTAAGTTCCATGTATGAGTAAAATCATTTAGAATTTATCTTTCTCTGACTGACTTATTTTACTTAGCATAATACCCTCTAGTTCTATCCATGTCATTTCAAATGGCAAGATTACACTCTTTTTGATGGCTGAGTAATATTCCATCATATGCATATACCACATCTTTATTCATTCATCTGTTGATGACTTGTTAATTTTAGCCATTCTGACTGGTGTGAGGTGGTATCTCATTGTGATTTTGATTTGTATTTCCCTGATGCTGAGTGATGTTGAGCATTTTTCATGTGTCTGTTGGCCATTTGTAGAATGGCGTTTTTTGGAGAAATGTTTGTTTATGTCTTCTGTCTGTTTCTTGATGGATTTTCCTGTTTTGGGGTGTTGAGTTTGATAAGTTCTTTATAGATTTTGGATACTAGCCCTTTATTTGATAAGACATTTGCAAATATCTTCTCCCACTTTATAGGTTGTCTTTGAGTTTTGTTGAGATTCCTGTCTCACATATAGGTTTTTCATTCATTTTGAATTTATTTTTATGTATGGTATAAGAAAGTGGTCCAGTTTCATTCTTCTGCTTGTGGCTGTCCAAGTTTCCCAACACCACATATCATGATAAATTTTAATATTTGAAGAAGAAAAAGAAAGTAAGCAAAGTAGGGTCACAGCATTGAAAACAAACAATAACTTTCCAGGTGACTCTTAATGTCCATCCAGGGTTGAAAAACCAGTGTCAATGCTTTTATTTTACAGTTGAAGTAATTGACTCAGTGAAAATAATGGTAAAATGTCATTTGTGGGGTGGGTGCCTGGGTGGCTCAGTTGGTTAAGCGTCTGACTCTTGGTTTTGGCTCAGGTCATGATCTCCCCATTGTAGAATCAAGCCCCACATCTGTCTCTGTGCTCAGTGTGTATTCTGCTTCAGAGTCTCTCTCCCTCTCCCTCTTACCTACACTCTTGCTCTCTCGCACGGGTACGCAAATAAATAAATAAAATCTTTTTAAAAAGTGTCATTTGACTTCCATAGAGAATGCATAAAACTAAAAATAAATTTAAAAATTCACCTAATAAGAATGATTTATTTTGGTGATATACTTAGTAATAATAATGCTTTTATTTGCAAATGACTAAATGCCAACTCCAAACAGCATACAGATAAAAATAAATGGGTTGGCTTATAGAATTCAGGAAAATGTTGAATACAAACCATGGAAGAGGCAAGTATGCAGTTGGACGTAAGGCACATTCCACACCAGGTACTCCAGTGCCACCCCTCCTTGAACTCTATTCTCTTCCATTGCAGAGCAAATTTATCCACATGTCAGGACATGTGGTTGCCCATGATTTCCAAATTTTACACCTCATCATTTAAGACACTAGGGAGAGAATGACTTCAAGTTTTCCCTAGGACTGAATTAAAATATCCTAGAAAAGGGATTCAACTTGAGTTGGGCCCAAACTCTAAATCAAATTGGACCAGGGGACAGGGTCTCACTGCTCTGAAAAATGCACTTCCATAAAACCATACTGATGGAGGAAGAGGGAGTTTTTAGACAAGGGATGCTTAGCAAACCATCTCTGGTACCTACTAAAATAACTTAATCAGTTTTTAATTTAGAGAGATATACCAAAAATATTTATAATCTTTTCATTGGAAAATTTTTAGTGGAAGTACAAGGTAATTTTTTCCCTTGGGAATTGCTTAGTTTCCCCAGAGTAGAATCTTTCAACGTTTTGGACAGTGGGGTGCCTCGAGAACCTCATAGCTCAATATGCAGATTTTTTCTTACTCTCCTTGCATTAGTACTGTGCCTCAATTTTGTGCTACAGGAGTTCTGGGTCCCAGGCTTAAAACATCTCATTTCAGTTCCTTCAGAAAGTAAGTTCTACTCTGGGAAGGCCATGGAGAAAGAAAAAGTCTTTGTAAAGGTTGGGAGTGAAACCATGGAAAAGAGAACATGACAAGACTGGTTACTATCCGCTTGCAAGCTTGGCCCTTGATTGGCACCTGGTGTCTTGGCTTTCAGAATGTTCACTTTGTTACTGATAAGGTTATTTTACTATGCGTAGGCTGTTTGTACAAACATTGTGATTTATGTTGGATACAAGTATACCCACTTTCCAAAAGTTCACATTACCCAGCTTGTTTTTATGAAAGATCTCCATTAGTATGGTGACAGCTTTTCTCTTAAAAGCAAAATTTTCCTGGAATTTCTGTTGACTTACAAATGGTTGCATAAGAACAGTCTACTTTTGGATAGCAGGGGAAACCTATACCTGCTTTCCTCCTGGGAGTTGGAATGTTTGTAGTTGCTAGGCAAAAGGTGCTTACATGACCAGCCCCTAATAAAAACCTTAAGCTGTTAGTCTCAAACAGGCTTCATAGAGTAGAGACATTGCACATGTGTTGCTGCAGTCTCCTCAATGGAAGGAATGTGTGCTCTGTGTGACAGAGGAGGGGGGATTAGGAAGCCTGCACTTTGATTCCCCCAGGCTCTGCCTATGTCTTTTCCCTTACTAATCCTTCTGCATCACTGTAACAAATCTTTGCTGTGAGTATAATTATATGCTGGATCCTGTGATTCCTTTAGTGAATCACCGACAGTATGGGTGGTTGAAACAAGGACCTTACTTTCCAGGTGTATGGTTGGCCCACATCCTGAACCTCTCTTCAGTATCCCTTTCATGGCCTCACACTGCTATCCATCCACTTTCTCTGGTCCAAAACTCTGTTGGAATCTTGTGTCTCTGGTGTCCTTTCTCAAATTTTTTTTTTTTTTTTTTTTTTTTTTTTGTTCAGGCAGAGCAACACAACTTTTTGTTACTGTAAGATCATTTAAGCAGGTTTGTGTAAGGGAGGATAGAAATGAATGTGGCTAATCTGTTCTATTTATGTGGAAGCGCTCTATGATAGCTGTGAGGTTTTTTGTTTATTTATTTCTCTTCTATTTATCCTAGTCACTTTCTGAAAAACATCAGTTCTCCATCTTTTGGAATCCTGATTTCTGATTTCAAATCTATCTCTAATAATTTTTTATCTCTTTGTCCAGGTTTTCATTTAATGCAATTTTTCTGAATTTACTTTTCCATACCACTCACTATCAGAGTCTTCTGTATATTAATGGTTCTAGCAAAGTCATAAGCCATTCATTGGTATTATTTTTCTGCCTAATTTTTCTTTGGTTGTGTCAATTTGATTTTAAAAATATCATCCTAATGACTTATTAACTCATTTTTCAACATGTTTCACAAAGTTTGTCTTCTTGACATTCCTTGAAACTAAAGACACACATTGCATAATTTTTTGTTACATATAGTAAATTTCCAAAAATTGCTTCTGACTTATGATATCTTCTGTTCCATTTCTTTTTATTTTTTTATGCTTGAAATCTTTTTGCAAAAGTTTCAAGTTATAATATTTTTTATCTATTCATCATGGAACGGATAGCTAGTTCTCCACCTATTATTTCCTTCAGAATATTGTGGTTGTCATATCCTTGACTTCATTATTTGTGTATTTGTATATACATTCCCTATAGAGCTTATGCGTGAGATATCGATAGTTCATGTTTCCTTCTGTCAATACCCCAGGCAGCTACAATCTGAGTTTTTGTTTTGTTCTGTTTTGTTTGCCTGATTTTTCTCTAAATTGAAACTCTTTTACTGGGGTTACAATGTCAGCAAATTATGTCACTTAAATTTTGTATCTCGGTGAGCCAGCACTTTGATAAGAATATAGTTTTGAGGATTAATCAAACATTTTTGTTCCTTAGGTCCACACATTTTTTTTTCTTCAAAGTTATCTTTGTTCTGAAACTGCAGAGTTGGCTTTGGGGATATTCTTTCCCATCTTATACATCATTCTTCTCCACACCTTCTATCTGCCAGTTAAGAAGTGAGGTTAAAAGGAAAAATAATAATATATAGGTTCCCGGTCTCTCCTCCATTTCTATTCCCACTGATGACCTGTGGACATGGGGAAATGGGCTCCAGGTTAAGGATTCTTTACCTTTTGTTCTGTATAATATCCAGTGCTTATGCTTTATTTTTTTATTAAAGATTTTATTTATTTATTCATGAGAGACACACACACACAGAGAGGCAGAAACACAGGCAGAGGGAGAAGCAGGCTCCACACAGGGAGCCCAATGTGGGACTCGACCGGGTCTCTAGGATCACGCCCTGGACTGAGGGCAGCGCTAAACCACTGAGCCACTCAGGGATCCTTGCTTAGGCTTTCTTGCTTGGTATTAGTGGGGCATTTCTTTCTTTACCTCCCATCATACTGAACTGTATTTTCAGGATATTCTTCCATTTGGGCTGAATTATATCTTTCTTATATTTTTGATGCATCTTATATGAATTGTGAGTTATTTCTGTGTGAATATAGATATTTATCCTCTATTATTTGTTTTTTTAAAAGATTTTATTTATTCATGAGAGACACAGAGAGAGAGAGAGGCAGAGACACAGGCAGAGGGAGAAGCAGGCTCCATGCAGGGAGCCCAATGCGGGACTCGTTCCAGAGTCTCCAGGATCATGCTCTGGGCCGAAGGCAGACACTCAATAGCTGAGCCACTTGGGCTGCCCTATTATTTGCTTTATCATTTCATATTATTCTAAATTTTGTCAATATTATCATCTATTCCAGAAGCCTTTTAAGTAGCAAACTTCTCAGATTGGTATTATATGAACTTCCTAGCTTTAGTGGAAACTTTTGGATAGGCTTAAGTGGAAATGAAATGACCCCAAAGATGAGCTGCCACGTCATCACATACAGTGACTTAGAAAAAGTACTCTTTTTGCATTGACAAACTACAAAAATAATGATTATCCCTTTCGGCTGATAGAACCCAAGCCAAAGGACAATATTTACTGAATGAAACAAGATTGGCTGTGCATAAACTACATGAGCATGACAAGCCACCATGCATAAAAATATGCTAGCTATCTAGTAAAATTAGTAATGTTTAATTTCCATGCCAAAGAACTCAGTTGGAGCCAACAGCTAAACTCATAATCAATGATGAAAGCTGAAAGTTTTTCCTCTAAGATCACAAACAACATAAAGATGTCCATTCTCACCAGTTTTATTTAACATAGTATTGCAAGTCTTAGCCAGAGAATTAGGCAAAAAAAAAAAAAAATAAATAAAATCAGAAAGGAGAAAGTAAAACTGAGTATTTGCAGATGACATGGTAGTTTATGTAGAAAATCCCAAAGATTCCACTAAAAAACTGTTAGAACTAATAAATTCTTTAAAGTGGCAGGATACAAAGTCAATATACAAAAATATGTTGCATTTTTATATACTAATAAACTATCAGAAAGAGAAATTAAAGAAACAATCCTATTAACAATTGCATCAAAAAGAATAAAATGTCTAGGAATAAATTTAACCAAGGAGGTGGATGACCTACCTATACACTGAAAACTATATATGACATTGGTGAAAGATATTGAAGGAGACACAACTAAATCAAAAGATATTTGTGCTTGTGGACTGGAAGAATTTATATTGTGAAAATGTCCATGCTACACAAATCAATAGTTTCAATGCAATCTCTTTCAAAATTCCAATGGCATTATTCACAGAAATAGAACAAATAATCTTAATATTTGTATGGAATTGCAGAAGACCCTGAAATAGCCAAAGAAACCTTGAGAAAGAAGAACAAAGCTGGATGCATCACACTTCTTGTTTTCAAGCTATATTACAGAGCTATAGTAATCAAAACAGCATGGTATTGGCATAAAAATAATCATAGTAGGGTGCATAGTTGGCTTAGTCAGTTAAATGTCTGACTCTTGATCTCAGCTCAGGTCCTGATCTCAGAGTTGTGAGTTCAAGCCCCACATTGTGCTCCATGCTGGTCATGGAACCTACTTAAAAAAAAATAAGTCATATAGATCAATGGAACAAAATAGAGAACCCAGAAATAGACCCATGCATATATGGTCAATTAATCTATAATAAAGGAGCCAAACATACAATAAATGGTGTTGGGAAAACTGGACACCTACATGCAAAAGAATTAAACTGGATCAGTATAAGATACTGATATCTTATACCATACACAACAATGAACACAAAGTGGCTTAAAAGACTTGAACATGAGACCTGCAACCACAAGACTCCTGGAAGAAAACATAGATGGTAAGCTCTTTGACATTGGTCTTGATGATAATTTTTTTGGATTTGATACCAAAAGCAAAAGCAGCAAAATACACAAGTGGGGTTATGGTAAACTAAAAAGTTTCTGCACATCAAAGGAAACCATCGGGATCCCTGGGTGGCGCAGCGGTTTGGCGCCTGCCTTTGGCCCAGGGCGCGATCCTGGAGACCCGGGATCGAATCCCACATCAGGCTCCTGGTGCATGGAGCCTGCTTCTCCCTCTGCCTATGTCTCTGCCTCTCTCTCTTTCTCTCTCTGTGACTATCATAAATAAATAAAAATTTAAAAAAAAAAAAGGAAACCATCAACAAAATGAAAAGTTAACCTACTGAATGGAGACAATATTTGCAAATCATATATCTAATAAGTGATTAGTATAAAAATATATAAAGAACTCATGGAACTCAATAGAAAGAAACAAAACAAAATCAAAAAAATAAAAACCAATACAATTAAAAATGGGCAGAAGATCTAAATAGGTATTTTTCCAAAGAAGACCATACAGATGACCAACAGGTACGTGAACAAGTGCTCCATGTCTCTGCCTCTCTCTCTCTGTCTCTCACGAATAAACAAATAAAATCTTTTTTTTTTTTCTAAAGGAAATTGTGTGCTGTTGATGGGAATGGAAATTGCTGCAACCATTATGAAAAACAGTATGGAGATTCCTCAAAAATTAAAAACTACCATACGATTCAGCAATTCCATTTCTGGGTATTTTTCTGAAGAAAACAAAAACACTAACTCCAAAAGAAATATGTGTCTCTATATTTATTGTGGTATCATTCACAATAGCCAAGACATGGGGGGGAACCTGGGTGGCTCAGTAGGTTAAGTGTCCGGCTCTTGATTTTAGCTCAGGTCGTGATTTCAGGGTTCTGTTCTCAGGGTCCAATTTTAAAATAAATAACTCCTGGGATGTAGTGTATAGCATGGTGACTATAGTTAATAATATTGTATTAACAAATTAATAATACAGTATGTTTATTTGAAAATTCCTAAGACAGTAGATCTTAAAAGTTCTTATCTCAAGAAAAAACAGTATTTGTAACTTTGTGTGGTGATGGATGTTAACTTGACTTATTATGGTGATCATTTCACTACATATACTAATATTGAGTTGTTATATTGTATATCTGAAATGATACAATGTTATATGTCAATTATAGTTCAGTAAAAAAATAAATTCATTCAAATGAAATCAATTACTGGGTTGTTTTGTTTTGTTTTTACTTTAAACAATAGACATTTATTCTTCCACAGTTCCGGATGCAAGAAATCTGAAATAAGGATCATTCTCTCTCTGAAGAGAGAGAAGGCCCTGAAGGCCCTGTGGGAGAATCTTTCCATGCTTTGTTCTTTGCTTCTAGCGTTGCTGGCAACTTTTGGCATCCCTTGGCTTATACGGCATCACTCCAATCTCCTTGGCCACCATCACATGTAATTCTTTCTGTGTGTTTGAGGCTGGGTCCCTTTTCCTCTTCTTAGAAAGATGCCAATCATGTTGGATTAGAGTCCACACTAATCACCTTGTCTTTTTTTTTTTTTAATTTATTTTTTATTGGTGTTCAATTTACTAACATACAGAATAACCCCCAGTGCCGTCACCCATTCACTCCCACCCCCCGCCCTCCTCCCCTTCTACCACCCCTAGTTGGTTTCCCAGAGTTAGCAGTCTTTTTTTTGTTTGTTTGTTTGTTTTTTTTTTTTTTTTTTTTTTTTATTTTTTATTGGTGTTCAATTTACTAACATACAGAATAACACCCAGTGGCCGTCACCCATTCTCTCCCACCCCCCACCCTCCTCCCCTTCTACCACCCCTAGTTCGTTTCCCAGAGTTAGCAGTCTTTACGTTCTGTCTCCCTTTCTGATATTTCCCACACATTTCTTCCCCGTTCCCTTATTTTCCCTTTCACTATTATTTATATTCCCCACATGAATGAGAACATATAATGTTTGTCCTTCTCCGACTGACTTACTTCACTCAGCATAATACCCTCCAGTTCCATCCACGTTGAAGCAAATGGTGGGTATTTGTCATTTCTAATAGCTGAGTAATATTCCATTGTATACATAAACCACATCTTCTTTATCCATTCATCTTTCGTTGGACACCGAGGCTCCTTCCACAGTTTGGCTATCGTGGCCATTGCTGCTAGAAACATCGGGGTGCAGGTGTCCCGGCGTTTCATTGCATTTGTATCTTTGGGGTAAATCCCCAACAGTGCAATTGCTGGGTCGTAGGGCAGGTCTATTTTTAACTGTTTGAGGAACCGCCACACAGTTTTCCAGAGTGGCTGCACCAGTTCACATTCCCACCAACAGTGTAAGAGGGTTCCCTTTTCTCCGCATCCTCTCCAACATTTGTTGTTTCCTGCCTTGTTAATTTTCCCCATTCTCACTGGTGTGAGGTGGTATCTCATTGTGGTTTTGATTTGTATTTCCCTCATGGCAAGTGATGCAGAGCATTTTCTCATGTGCTTGTTGGCCATGTCTGTGTCTTCCTCTGTGAGATTTCTGTTCATGTCTTTTACCCATTTCATGATTGGATTGTTTGTTTCTTTGGTGTTGAGTTTAATAAGTTCTTTATAGATCTTGGAAACTAGCCCTTTATCTGATATGTCATTTGCAAATATCTTCTCCCATTCTGTAGGTTGTCTTTTAGTTTTGTTGACTGTATCCTTTGCTGTGCAAAAGCTTCTTATCTTGATGAAGTCCCAATAGTTCATTTTTGCTTTTGTTTCTTTTGCCTTCGTGGATGTATCTTGCAAGAAGTTACTATGGCCGAGTTCAAAAAGGGTGTTGCCTGTGTTCTTCTCTAGGATTTTGATGGAATCTTGTCTCACATTTAGATCTTTCATCCATTTTGAGTTTATCTTTGTGTATGGTGAAAGAGAGTGGTCTAGTTTCATTCTTCTGCATGTGGATGTCCAATTTTCCCAGCACCATTTATTGAAGAGACTGTCTTTCTTCCAATGGATAGTCTTTCCTCCTTTATCGAATGTTAGTTGATAATCACCTTGTCTTAACTCAGATTACATCTGCAAAGACTATTTCCAAATAAGATCGCATTCACAGGGACCTCAAGTTAGTTCTTTAACATATCTTTCTGGGGGACACAATTTAACTCTTAACAAATGATAATGGTATAAAAGCATATATTTGGATTTAGAATGAAAAAGTAGCAATGGCCCAGCTGCCTCTGGATCTACTTTGCAGTCTTTACTATTATTGTTTCTTGAACAAATACACTCAATTACTGGGTTTTTTTGTTTGTTTGTTTCTAATCAGAGTAGTTTTGTAGTTTTAGTTATCTGTATATTTAAGTATGGTTCATTATTGCCTCACTGCCATTTTAATAACCTATAACTAAAATGGGAAAATCCATTTCAATGACCACCTTATTTCATTTTCCCTGTACAAAAGGTAGAGCTTGTTGAATTATAGGAGCCATGATAGCATTTTGCTAAAATTTCATACAGATGATAAATTTAAAACCTCATGAATGTAGGCCATTAGACAAATAAAAACTTTACTGCAAGTTATTTTAGCCTATTACTAACCCAATAAAGTTATGTTACTTGAAGAATTTAAAATCTATATCTTCATAATAATATTTATGAAGTAAATTAATAAGAGAATATTTTCTATACATCATCATACTATGGATTTAGTTGTCTGGAAACTATTCAACATCCACTTATGATTGTTTTTAGCACCTTTTAATGCAAACAGTACAAGAGTAACTGTTAAATTTCATTGGATAGCAGAACTGACATTCTGGGTGGATAAAATAAGATTAAAGTACTTAAAGAAAAACAAATCTGTCATGTAATGATGTTTCTTGTTAGCACCAAGAATTACAGATGGTCTCATCACCAAATATATCTACTATATATGTTATGGGATTGTGAAGTTGGATTTTTAAAGCTCTGACAATGTTCTCTGGTTGCTACCACTTAGAATGTTTTAAGATTGTTACTTCATTTTCTGAACACATTAGTTTCAGATTTCCTTTGAAATAGGAGAGAAGTATAGGTTTTCACAGCAACTATAGATATAGAGGAGATAAACTTTGCAATTTAGTTTTAAAACTTTAGTTGAGGGATCCCTGGGTAGCTCAGCGGTTGAGCGTCTGCCTTTGGCCCAGGGCATGATCCTGGAGTCCTGGGATCCAGTCCTGCATCAGGTTCCCCACATGGAGCCTGCTTCTCCCTCTGCCTGTGTCTCTGCTTCTCTCTCTCTGTGTGTGTGTGTGTCTCTCATGAATAAATAAAATCTTTAAAAAAATAAATAAAACTTTAGTTGAAAAGTAGTATTGAAACATTACCCAGCTATTTCTTTTGATGTCTCTAGTACTGAGCCCCAAAAATACTGAAATATACTTTAAAAATAAACAGATAATTTTATACCTTTTGTTTCAAGTTTAAAGTACTTGTTCTATAAAAAGGCACACATATAAAATATAATGGTTATATTTATGACATTATAATAAATACATGAAAATATAATAATATATATGAATATAAATAAATTATTGTGTATATGAAAAAAAGTGTGGCACTGCCATTCAGCAATCCATTAACTTCAATTTTGACAAATGAACACTGCGGATAACAAGATACACTAATCTCTAAAAAAATCAGGTATTTATTTTACAGTTTGGTTACTTTTTCCTTTTTATCTTGGCATAGAAATATTTGATCCAGAAGGATATGAAGTACATCAACAGGTTTGATTTTAGTATAAATGCCTATTATGTCTTTCCTTCATGAATGGTTTGGGAAATACGTGATCCTATAACTTGAAAAGTAGAAATTTTCACACTCTTATTTAGACTTCCAGACTTTGTATTGAGATTTAGAATATCACTTACCTCTATTTTTAGAAAATAACACTGTGGAATCCACATAGAACTTATTATACATTTTGGTCAAAGTATGTGTAGATCAAATATGTACATACCCATCTGTCTTATTTCTAGGCATCCCAAATCCATCTGATCACTCTTTGTGAAGATTTATTTATTTATTTAAGAGAGAGAGAGAGAGAATATGGAGGGAGGGGCAGAGGGAGAGAGAATCTCAATCAGACTCCACGCTGAGTGTGGACCCTGATGTAGGGGTTGACTGGGACTCAATCTCATGACCCTCAGATCATGATCTGAGCTGAAATCAAGAGTAGGACATTTAACCAACTGTACCACCCACGTGCTCCTGATTACTTTTTTTTTTTTTGGATTAAAGAATCTGAGAATGCTCCCAGAAAGGTGAACAATCTATGAGGATGAGGCAGGCAGTGATCTGAAACCACATCATAAGGAAAAATGAGAAATGCAGGCCTCATTATGAACAAAAAATGCTGAATTACCAAAACACAGGCAAATAGCTTAGGAAATAGAATGGTATTAAGATCAACTAGTGAGAGAAGCTGTTGAGTTATGGAGCTTTGTCAAGTATGAAATGAAGGTAATTTGTCAGGTAAGGAAAGACTCTGGATTAATATCTTTGTCACATGAAACCCTCACAGATAAAATAGAAAGCAATACTTGTCTAGAAACGCTGTGGGTTAAATAATACTCTGATCAGTCCTATCAGCTTATATAATAAAAAATAAATGAAATACCCTAGGCAGCAAATATTTTCCCAAACATGGGGAGAGAAGAGCATAGTTATCATTTAGTCGGAAGTATAATATGTATAAAACTTATGCATCAATCAGTGAGGAGGGATATGCTACTCACTTGATAATGAGACAATAGTGATGTGAAAATACAGTAATCGAATTTGGGAGATTTGAGGAGTCAGAGAAATTAGGGAATTTGTTCAAGTGCTACCCAGCTTGTAAATGTAAATGAATAGAATATTTTTCAGTCTTAAATGTTCATCAAACTGTGGCACTATCAAACGTCAAAGCAAACAAAATTAACCTTATAAAATATATTAAAGAAGAAATATTATTTAACTTTGCTGCCTCCGAATTTCTTTTTAGATTTGATAAAAAAATTCCCTTTTAGCTCTGAGTATTTAGACAAATGTCCAGGCACGGGGGAAATGTAACCTTAGCTATAAAGTTACTGAAAATACTTTAGCAAACCTGATTTTAATTGTCCTTAATAAATCATGCAGGGCTAAGACAACAGGTAGTTTTGAACTGCTCAGGAGCAGGAGCTTGGATTCCTGTAATGTTTCAGTTTTGACATTTGCTTAAACCATTTACTACTTGTCTATTAATCATGTGATATGTGTGATAGTTGGAAAAACAGACATTTAGAGGCTCTAAAAACCATTATGCCTATGGATAGAGAAAACTAGCTTGATTCTCTTTAGTTATTGAGAATAATTGTGTCATTATAGGTGTGACTGTAGGTTAATAGACAATGCAAAAAAACATGAAGAAATTTGTTTCTTTTTCTTGTGAAATTGATTTTCAAGTTATTAATCACTCATCTCTTCCATGTATTTCCAAAAAATTTTACAGAGAAAATTACCAAAGAAGGGGCATCCCCCCACCACCACACTGAATACGTGGGTTTTCTTTTTAAAGACAATAATACATTTAAAACAAGAAAGACAAATATGCCCAATGTAAGAGTCACCATAATCATCTTGACAGCATAAATTCTAACAATCCTCTAAGGTAAAAAAAAAAGACAACATTTTAAGTTATATAATTTTTATAATCAGAGAAGGGAAAATAAATTGGCTATTGAGAAAGATAGTTCTAGTCCTAATCACCAAACTCAGTTTTACAATAAATAAAATCTTTGAATCAAAATTCAAAGACATTTTTTCACTATTCACCTTGATAAACTCTAAGGACTTATAAATAAATAAAATCCTTTAAAAAAAAAGAAAGATGAAGCACAAGATTCTTATTAAAATGATTATTTTTCCTGGAGTATACTCTGAAATTCTGAACTAAGATTAAGTAGATTAAAATACTGTTTTGTTTTGTTTTTCATTCTTGGCTCAGCAAATCTATTGTTATTTGATAGCTTATACCTCTGCACTAGGACCCAGAAACTGCATTCATATTGTAAGCAGAACAAAATGTCTCTTTCTTTAGCTTTTGTATTTAGTAATAATCATAGACTTCTATGAACTTAAGAGATACTCTATACATGGTTCTTTACACAGAAGAGGAAAAGTGTATGTTTTCTTTGCTGACCCCTGCTCCCATGCTTGATGCCTGTCCTCTGGCTTTGGTAATGTTGATTTTTAACGTCTCCTTTTAAAAATGCATATCTTGGCCTAATGGGACAGTAAGTTATAAGCTTTACTTTTCTAATCCTTATTTAAATTACTGTTACCTTTAGAAATATTTTTTCCTAAAAAAGGACACGTAAAAAATGAGTGTGTGTATATACATATATCCTGCTTTGACTTAACCCTCCAACACCACTTGTGGGTTTTTAGTGTTTTTAGTATAAACTCTTCCATTTATCATTTAAATGAAAACAGTGATTTTACCAAATGACGTTTTTAGGTCTATGTGGTTTGATGATATGGCTATTAGTGGTAATACTAACTAGAACCAAGCATGCAAAAGTCAATGTACTATTTTAAACTGTCTTGACTTTTCCCCTTACTTTCTTTTTTAAGATTTATTTATTTATTTATTTGTTCATGACAGACAGAGGGGCGGGGGGGTGGTGGGGGGGAGAGGCAGAGACAGAAGCACGCTGCATGCCGGGAGCCCCACGCAGGACTCGATCTCGAGATTCCAGGACCGCGCCCTGGGCCAAAGGCAGGCGCTAAACCACTGAGCCACCCAGGGATCCCCTCTCCTTACTTTCTATACATTTTATTGTTTGCCAGCTAGTGGCAACTTTTCTTAGCATCAACAATACTGCTCACTACATAGAACAAGGAAACTCTTTAAATAGAGAAAAATGATTGGACAATTAGCCAATTGAGATTGTTGGTTGTCATGAGAACTCTCAGCAATTTAGAACAAGACCTGGCTAAGACCAATGACTAAGTAATCGCAGTTGGTTAACAAATATATTTCCTCCTCAAAAACCATTCCTATTGCAATAGTCCTTAAGTTGATAATCTTACTTTGATTAGCAATGTAATCGAAGATTAATTAGAATCTGGGCTCTACCATTTCAAATGAAATCTCAAATTATAACTTTAGATTTATCATAAAAATCACTCAAGGAAATAATATTGTTCAATACTTTATAAACAACTCAATTTGAAAATTGCACACAAAACCTTTATGCCAGAGATTTTGTTGTGGCAGAGATGGCTAGTTGCTCATCAAACATGTGCTTCTCCTTTCTTGGTATAGAATTGTCTGGGAAGCAGCTGGCTAGGCAGAGACCAAATTTCTTAGCATGTCCTCCTGCCAACCTGGCTAGTTTCATCAATGCAATGTGGACAGAAATGAGGTATGTGCCTACTAGGCCAACCTTCTCCATATTCTCTTTTTTTCCATATTCTTTTTCTGTCTTTACTATTATCACTCACACTAATTCATCAGCTCAAATCTATAATGATTTCTGAAGTGCTGTTAATGAAATGACAGTCTTGCCACTTTGGTGAAGGCTCTGGATATAGACGCCACTTCGAATTTCTGAAGCCATCAGTGACTTCTATTATTTTCAATATATTTTACCTCTTCTTGAAATCGTTCAACAAAGATAATGTGTAGCCCTGAATAATTTTGTCTCCTTCAGTTGTCTACAAAACCTAGAGCTACTTATGCTTATACTCAGGCTCTGTGGAGTCAACTGATCCTCAAGTGCTGGCATGAATTCTCCCCCTTTCTTAGCTACTATCACTGATTCTTCATAGTAGAAGTGGCCACATGTGAATCTCTCTTTTTATCCTGATCAATATGCCTTTTGAATTCCTTAGAAAGTTGACAGACTATTTATAAATTTTAGAAGTTACAAAGTTATAATAACTTAGGCTAAAAGTAGGGAAAGAAGTTGCTTCCCACACCAAGCCTATCTTTTCCTCTACTACTTTTTGTCCCACACTCAGCCATAGCACATATTTCCAGTTATTTAATGGCCAGTGTGTTTCTAACCTGTGGTATACACAGATTACAAACTTCTCATAAATTTGGTGCCCTTTTTAATTCAGTGTAAAAATGAATCTCTGACAGAGGGGCCATAATAAGATTCATTTTATGTTTAGCTCAAATGTGTACCACTTATGACAATTTTTAAAAAACAGTATTTGCTTTGCTGTATGAAGTAAAAATGCAATGTCACGTAGTGGAAAAAATATATTTGAAAAAAACTAATGAAAAACTGGAGGCAGTGACAATGACATTAGATTTCTTCCATATAGACTATGCTCCAAAAAAGTCAGCTTAAGGGAGAAAAATGAGGAAACAGTAAGTTATCAGGCCCATGTTCTAAAGAATGCTGCAGTCAGTGCTTCCTCTTCAGTGCAAATCTAGGTTATCTAAAGTAAAATGATTTAAATGCTATTGTTCGTAAAAGTAAGAAAGGATCATAGATTTGGTTTTAAAAAGCCAATGAATATAAAATAGTAGGTCTTACATTTATGTTCCCTTCTTCCCTGCTTTTTACTATAGCCTTTTGGATAAGATGGTGTAATGTTGTTTGAATATACTTTAGAGGTTAGGAAACTTTCACTTAAAGGGGTTATGATGTGGGCCAGTTCTTAGAACTGGGAGTGGGATCAAGCTTCTTTTTTTATTATTGTAGTTCCTGCTTTGAAGACAATGATGTTGTTCAAATTAGGCAGGTAGATCTGTTAAGTAGTGTGAAGAGGTGGTTCTCTCTGGAGGGCATATAAACCTCCAAGAATATGGCCAGGTGGCTTCATATTGCTTCTTATGTCTTTTCTGGAGTTAAAACTCTGTCAAATGATATTTGGAATTTTTATGTTACTATAAAGTAAAATCAAGTATATATACAAACATGTATCATGGAAATGATATATCATTTGGAAATTTAAGCTGAATATTTGCCATCACATTATAGTCAAGGATATATTTATAATATTTAGGTACATATTAAAGCACAGATACTGAGGCACATGGGTGGCTCAGTGGTTGAACGTCTGTCTCCCTTTGGCTCAAGGCCTGATCCCAGGGTCCTGGGATCGAGTTCTGCATCAGCCTCCCCACAGGGAGCCTGCTTCTCCCTCTTTTTTTAAAATTTTTTTATTTCTTATTTTTTTAATAATAAATTTATTTTTTATTGGTGTTCAATTTGCCAACATACAGAACAACACCCAGTGCTCATCCCGTCAAGTGCCCCAGTGCCTGCCACCCAGTCACCCCCACCCCCTGCCCTCCTCTCCTTCCACCACCCCTAGTTCGTTTCCCAGAGTTAGGAGTCTTCCATGTTCTGTCTCCCTTTCTGATATTTCCTACCCATTTCTTCTCCCTTCCCCTCTATTCCCTTTCACTATTATTTATATTCCCCAAATGAATGAGACCATATAATGTTTGTCCTTCTCCAATTGACTTATTTCACTCCTGCTTCTCCCTCTGCCTATGTCTCTGCCTCTATCTCTGTGTCTCTCATGAATAAATAAAATATTTTTTAAAAAATGGATAAAAATAAAGCACACATACTAGCCAATCAAAAATAAGGAACTGGACAATCAGAATTGAAGTTGATTATAAAAAACCAGCATGTCCTTGTTGACAATCATCTCTACACTGAGCTACCCATAGAAGAGGATTCCTTAGGGCAAAGGTGATGTCTGCTTGTTGCAGCACTGTCCTGGCACCAAGCAATAGGTCAGATAATAAGTATGCTTTCAATGCAGACTTTCAAGTGAGTGAATCCGTAGGCAGTGGATTTTTAAAATTTTCTGAAATTATGGGAGAACTGACTTCCATGATGGATACTCTTATGCATGTATGATGAAAAAGAGAAAAGTGGTTACCAGTGATTGAAAGCAAAATCTGAAAATTAGTTTACAAACTGTGTTTTTGTTCAGTCTCTTCTTCTTCCAAGTTAATAATTCAAAGTTCATAAAATATTATATTGATCAAAGCATTATTACATACTAAAAATCACATACTGATGTTCAGACTCTGTTGTGAAATTATAAATAGACTGGATCTTTCTCCTTGGCATTTTGAATAATTTGAGTCTGTTACTGGGAGATCAATCTGTTCCCTGCTTAGAGAATCAGCAGCAGGCATTACTGGCCCCTGCTCCCTCTATACACCCTTCAAATCCCTGGGCCATCCTCTCAACTCCTGATGTCTGCTTATGAATAATTCCACATGGGGCTCATATTTCATACTTATTGGGTATAATTATTTTATAAGCCATTTTCATAACTTCAAAAGAAGCATTTTTTTCATAATGTTTCTAGACTGAATTCTGTTTATAAGTAGCTTAAGAAATTTAATACAAATCTTGTTCCTTGCACTCAACAAAACTTCTACCATTAAAAAAGGTACTGAGAACAGTACAATAGCTTTTCTTTTTTAAAAAATCAGTATGACAACCCACACAAATAGGAAAGTACAGTTGTAAATTGATGCAGACTTTCAGAGAAATTAACAGCCATGTAAATAGTTGAGGTAATTCCATGAAGTTTGTCAATAAATATTTTCTCTAAAAATTGTGGAAGACATATGGAAATTCAGTCTTAAAATTTTCTGGAAAAAAATTCAAGGAAGCTATTTGCATAATTTCCAGTAATATAACAAATTCCTAAGGGAAGTCTGCTTACTGTTAACATTTTATTCAACATTTGTGCGTTCGGAGATACAATTAATCTGTGGGGAGGTGTTATTGAGATTATATGTTCTCCAGGTGGAAATGATTTTCTGACTTATTTTTAGTGCATTTTTATAAAATAGATTGCAACAGATAGGGATGCCTCCTCCTAGAAGAAGCATTTGCTAAGTATAATGTAATTTCCAGATTTCCAAAGCCAGTTCTCCTGCCTTACAATGACACATCTCCCTTTTAAAAGTATGATCTATTTTCAAGTAAAATTGAGTGAAAACTGAATCTTTGTGTCTTTAACTCCTGCTTTCAACTCTCCTAGGCTTCCCCCACACACTTTTTCATATGCTCATAACCAGTATGTTCCCTGGATATTTAGTTAGGTAATTTTTATCTGTTCTCCCCACCAATTCGTATGTTAAAAGTCCTAACCCGCATTTTAACTGTATTTGGAAATAAGACCTTTAAAGAAGTAATTAAGGTTAAAGGAGGTCACAAGTGTGAAGCCCTAATCTCACAGGATTTGTGTCCCCCCAAGAAAAGGAAGAGATGTCAGAGATCATTCTCTCCATGAAAATATAAAGGGGGAAAAAAGTGACCTATTACCCAGTGCTGTGGAGGGACATTGCACGAAAAATCAGCAGTGGCTACCAGTTATTACATGTGCAGTGATTTTTTTGTGGATCTCCAAATAATTTTGCAGACTGTTTATTCACACATGGTCTGAAGAGCATCAAGAACACTGGTGTGCAGCAGACCCAGACCACAGGTATTTGGTCATTGCTAAGAACAGATTTACCAATGGGACTTTCCCAATTCCTTTTTTTCTTTTTCTTTCTTTCTTTTTTTTTCTTTTTTCTTTTTTCTTTTTTTTTTACCCCCCAGAACAGCTGTTTGCTTCTATGTGCTCAGTAACATTCAGTTTTGTTTACTAATTTGTCCTTTTGGATAAATCACTGTGCTAGCCACTGTGAAGAATTAGAAAGAAAATCAGACTTCCAGACTTCATATTGAAGACACACATATTTAATTGAAAACTTCACAACCCCCACCTGAATGACAGTAGAAAAGAAAAGGTATAAAGTTATAGTTAGAATAGGAGCAAATGGCAAAGAAGGGCCATCAGTTAAATTTGAGTGAGTGGCTGACTAGGGTAGGGAACCATGAGACAGGGAACTGCTACTTTCTTTTCTTTTTAATAAATATTTAGGACTACTTGACTTTCTGTTGTTAAAATAGGTATATTATTTTGATAAGATATCAAGTAAGTTATTAAAAATTATGATTACAATTCTTGTCTTCCAATTCTTGTCTTCCACAGAAACTATTAATTTTCCTTAGTTGGGCATTTCCTAAGTTGTTAGTCTGACTTACATGCTATTTCAGAGACAGTCACTCTATCACTGAATCTTCCACTGACACAAAGAAGTGTCATTGGAGTTCAAATCTTGTCATCTCTCACATTCTCTGTCTGAAACAACTTCGTTCCTATAGAAGCCCCTCTGGTTCTGAGTCCCCTCTTCCCCTCTTGGAAGAACTCCCATGAAGGACTTAATGTTGGGTATTCCAGGTTTTCCTGTGGAAGAGGCAAAAGAGTATTCAGGGATCTGCAGTGGTGACTGTCACAGAAGTAAAGGCACTGTCTCATGCTATGTGTGGGATGTCCTCACCCCTATTCTCTTGCTACATGTAATTCTGGCAACATATCTCAGAGGCAATTGTTTCAGGTTAAAACTTATAGTCACTGGGAAACGAGCTAGGGGTGGTGGAGGGGGAGATGGGCAGGGGGGGTGGGAGTGACAGGGTGATGGGCACTGTGGTGGGTACTTGGCGGGATGAGCACTGGGTGTTATTCTATATGTTGGCAAATTGAACACCAATAAAAAATAAATTTATAAAAATAAAAAAATAAATAAAAATAAAAAAATAAAACTTATAGTCACAATTCATATTTGTTGAAATATACCCTTCAAGTTTCCTAAGAACATTTATTTCTGTTCAATGGGAAACAATATTGCCATTCCTAAGTAAGATTTGTTCAAAATAGTAGTTTTCACCATATTCTGTATGATACTCTACTGGTGGGTACATATCACTACACATTTCTCAAAACCCATAGAATTTGCAATACCAAGGATGAACTGTAATGCAAGCAATGGAGTTTGGGTGAAAAATGATGTGTCAATGTAGGTTCATCAATTGTAACAAATGTACTAGTTTGGTGGGTGATTTTGATAATGAGATGGTATGCATGTTGTGGTGACAGGGTTTATAAGGGAATTCTCTGTACATTATGTTCACTTTTTCTGAGAACCTATAACTACTCTAAAAAATGAAGTATATTTAGAAGGTAGGAGAGTCTGTGAGAATATATGAGGTCACATCAATATTTAATATTCAAAATTGCTGTACTTCCACATTACTTCAAAGTCTCCCTTCCTGGGTATAATCTGGGAGTCCCCAAGGTTGTCTCACAGGTGCTCAGGAAATAGTGTGTTTATGTTCTTTGACTCAGGCCACCCATGTGTTAATAATTTAGGAAACATGCCCACTGACTTCAGCATGGCCCCTGAAGGGAATGTTGTCGTGTAAGGACAGGTGCCCTTGGATCTTTTTTGTTTCCTTCCAGCAAAACAGAGGATAGTGGCATTCTGTAGTGGTTGCTCTTTGTGGGTAGGTGGTGAGCTACCGTCCATAACCAAGTAGGGAGAATTGACTCTTTGCATCTCTGCATAACACTTTGTTGTATAGGTGCTCTAGCAGCATGGTTATGTGTTTGGGCCCTGAATGTCCCGGGTGAAAAAATAGTGTTTTGTGTTTGTTTGGTCTCCCCCTCCCCTGCCATTTCTTGACTGCAGACTCTCCTTAGGGCTTCCTGAAGAGGTGAGGCCATTGTGGGGAGGGGCAGGATGAGGAACTATCCACTTCATTTTCTTCTTCTTTTCTCTTTTTCAATAGAGTTGAAAAGTCCAATAGCTGAAATGAAAAATTAAAATTACTAAACGAGTTCAATTAGCAGATTTAAGCAGGCAGCTTAAAGCAGGCGAAGAACAGAGATATATAAAAATAAAGTTTTTGTATACTATTGAAATTAAGTTAGTGTTAACCTGAACTAGATTGCTGTAAATTAAGATGCTAATGACTATTTCCAGTGCAACCACTAAGAAAATAACTAAAAAATACATAGTAGAAGAACAAAAAGAGAAATAAAATGGTAAATAAGAAAATAGCTATTTAATACAAAAGAAGCAATAGTAGAGGAAAGGAGAAACAAAAAGATGAAAAACATATAGAAAATAAATGACAAAATGACAGATATAAATCCTTCCTTATCAGTAATATAAAGTAAGTTTATTAAACACTCCAATTAAAAAACAGAGATTGGCAGAATTGATAAACAAAAAACAATCCACATGATCCAAGTATATGCTTTATATAGAAAGCAGCAGGTTAAAAGACACAAATAAGTTGAAAGAAAGAGAATGGGAAAAGATGTCATGCCATTGGTAACCAAATAGAGCTCAATGGGCTATCTTCATATCAAACAAAATAGATTTTAAGACAAAAATTGTTACCAAAACCAAAGAACATTTTGTAATGAACGGTCATTCCACCAAGAAGGTATAATAATTATAAACATGAATGCATCTAATAATAGAACTCCAAAATACATGACAGAAAAGCTGACAGAATTAAAAGGAAATATATATCATTATTATGCCCCATTAAAAATGGATAGAACAATGGGACAGATAATCAGCAAGGAAACAGTAGACTTGAACAAAGTTATAAACCAACTAGACCTTATGGATAGCCATAGAACCCTCTACTGAAGAATAGCTGACTATATACCTTCTTAAGTACACATGGAACATTCTGCAGTATAAACCATTTCAAGGTCATAAAAAGACCTCAAAAAACAAAACAAACAGAAAACAAACACAAAACCACCTCATAGTATACAAATCTTACAATGTATGTTCTCTAACTACAATGGACTGAAATTAGAAATTGATAGCAGAAGGTTATTTGGAAATTTATAAATATGTAGAAATTAAACAATCCATTCCTGTATAACCAATGGATTAAATAAGAAATTATAAGAGGAATTAGAAAATTATTTGATATAAATGAAAATGGAAAGAAAATATACAAAAACTATGGAATTTAGCAATAGCAAAAAGGAAACTTTAGATGCAAATGTTTATAATAAAAAAAGATATGAAATTCATTGCTTAAACTTCCTTCTTAAGTCATTAGAGAAGACAATTGAACTAAATCCAAAATAAGGAGAGAGAAAAAAGAAAAAGAAAGAAAGAAAGAAAGAAAGAAAGAAAGAAAGAAAGAAAGAAAAGAAAGAAAGAAAAAAGAAAGAAAGAAAGAAAGAAAGAAAGAAAGAGAACAGAGTAGAAATCAATGAAATAGAAGAGAGAAAAAAAGAGAAAATTAATAAACCAAAATTTTGTTGAAATAATCAACAAACTTGATAAGCCTTTAGCTACAATGTTCAAAAGAAGAAGAAGAAAAAAAGAGACTCAATTTATTAAAATCAAGGGTGCAAAAAGGAACATTATCACTAACTTTATAGAAATCAAAGAATTAGAAGAGAATATCTTGAACAATTACATGCTAACAAATTAGGTAACAGAGATTAAATAGACAAATTCCCTGGAAGACACTATCAAAACTAAGTAAAAGAGAAATAGTATATATGATTTTACCTATAACATGTAAAGATATTGATTTAGAAATCAAAAATTTATCATAAAGAAGATATCAGTACTAGGTGGCTTCACTGGTGAATTCTTCATTTAAAGAATTAACCCCAGGGGTGCCTGGGTGGCTCAGTCAGTTAAGCATTTGGCTTCAGCTCAGGTTATGATCTCAGGGCCCTGGAATCAACATGTGCTGAGACAACAGGATATACATATGCAAAAAAAATTAATTTGTACCTCTATTTTTACTTTATAATACAATTTTTGGATTAAAAATGAACTAAATGTAAGTACTACAACTATAAAACTTATAGAAGAAATTATAAATTGTCATGATGTTGAGTTAGGTAATGGTTCCTTAGATATAACACCAAAACACGAGCAACCAAAGAAAAAGTAGATAAATTGGACTTAATCAAAATTTAAAATTTTGTGTCTTATTTTTATTTTTTAAAATATTTTTATTTATTTATTCATGAGACACACACACACACACACACACACACACACACACACACACACACAGAGAGAGGCAGAGGCACAGGCAAAGGGAGAAGCAGGCTCCATGCAGGGAGCCCGATGTGGGACTCTATCCTGGATCTCCAGGATCACACCCTGGGCTGAAGGCAGGCACTAAACCGCTGAGCTACCCAGGCATCCCAAAATTTTGTGTTTTAGAAGACATCACCAAGAAAGTGAAAAGACAACTTACAGAGTGGGAGAAATATAAGCAAATCATATATCTGATAAGGATCTAGTAACCAGAATATATGAAGAGCTCTTATAACTCAATAATAAGTATACAAATAGCATATTACTTCCCTTATATGAAGAATCTAAAACCAAAACAATGAACAAAGAAACAAGCAAACACTCTGAATTAAGTTCAGAGAACAAACTGGTGTTGCCAGAGGGGAGGTGGTTGGGGTTGATGGGTGAAATAGATAGGGGGATTAAGAAGTACAAACTTCCAGTTAGAAAATAAATAATTCATAGAAATGAAAAGGACAACATAGGGAATATAGTCAATAATATTGTAATAATGTTGTTTGGTGACAGTAACTACACTTAATGTGGTGAGCACTGAGTAATGTATGCAATTGTTAAATCAATATGTTGTGTACTTAAAATATGTTGTGTACTTGAAACAAATATATCATTGTATGTTAATTATACTTCACTAAAAATAAATAAATAAATGATTGAATTTGACTTTAAAAAACCAAAAAACACAAATAAACCAAAAAACACAAATAAATAAATAAGGGGAATAAATAAGGGGAACAAGTGCTGATAAGGATTGGGAGAAATTGGAACCTTCATACATTGCTGGTGGGAATGTAAAATGGTGCAAACTTTTCCCTGCGGAAAAGTATGGAACTTCCTCAAAAAATTAAATGTGGGTGCACAGTAATTGTACCCCTAGCTGTATATGCAAAAAAAAATGAAAACATATCTCTACACAAAAACTTGTATACAAGGGTTGAAAACAACATTCTTTATAATGGCCAAAAAGTAAACCCAACCCAAATGTCTATGATGAATGGATTTAAAAAAGTGTATATCCATACGATGAATATTATTTCACCATAAATAAAGTTCTGATAAATATTATAAAATGAATGAAACTTGGAAGCATGTTTTGTGAAAGAAGCCTAATACAAAAGACCACGAGCTCTATGATTCTGTTTATATAAAATGTGTAGAAAAGGAAAATCCAGAGATAGAAAGTAGATTGGTGTCAGCCAGTAGAGATGGGATGGATGGGAGGGGAATGAAAATGCCTGTCAATAGGTACCATGGTCGTATTTGTTTATTCATTTGTTTGTTTGTAGTGATGTAAATATTCTGGAATTACATGGTGGTAATTGTTGCATAATCTTGTGAATATACTAAAACTCACTGAGTGGTACGTCTTAAAAGGAGAAGTTTTATAATATGTGAATTATATCTCACTGAAAAAAAAATAAATTCAAGGAGGATTTCAGTTACAAAAATCCTTTTCACATTAATTCAGGCAAGTAAATGCATGGGGATTTGAAAGACTTACATACCAATTTATACTCAGTTTGAAATTATATATTTTTATAAATTAATTTTGACAGATAATACAAGACCCATCACATTTCTTTATTTCTCCCTCCTGTCTCTTCAGAGGCATAAGAACGTTCTGTCTTATGCTACATGTTAACATTCATGCTGACCTTGGTCTGGGCACATTCTACCCATGGCTTCTAAGCTCACTTCTCAATTTGGGGAGCCTTGCGCATCTCAGCTTCCTCAGTGGAAGCTCTGTCATATCTTCTGCTATTTCTGCAATACAAAACTCCTGAAAGATAAGATTTGGCTAACTTTTTGAGATAAAGGAAGAAAAATACCTACAGCAGAGAAAAAAAAAATCAACAAATGATCTTGCCATACTGTAGAGAAGAAAAAAATGCCTGGAATGACTTATAACAAAATGTGTTGAGTGGTTATCTTTGGATGGGGGAATAATCATGATTTTAAATTTCTTCCATGTACTTTAACAGTAAAAGTATATTGCTTAGTAACTTTTAAACCAATTTAATTAGAAATTTCAGCTTACCCAGTAAAGTAGATGAATGAGCAATTGCAACCATATATAGTTATACATACCACGTAATTTGAAAAATAATAGGGAATATGATTTAGTTGATAATGTGCATTGCAGGGCATGGACAGAAATGACCCTAAAGCAGTTTACTTTATTACTTTCAAATAGGAACTTGCAAAGGAGAATAGCTTCTCATTTCTATATTCTATTTTGGTCAGTTGCAAAAGGCAATCAGGACACACAGTGATGGCTTCTTCAAAGTCATCGTTAATATTCATTAATAAACATTTATTTCTTTTTTAAAGTTTTTTTTTTTTTTTTTTTTTTTTTAATTTGAGAGAGAGAGCACAAGCATCGGGCGGGGAGGAGCAGAGAGAGAGGAAGAGAAAGAATCTTCAGCAGACTCCTGGCTGAGCCAGGAGCCCAACACGCAGGGCT